>NC_135235.1:692798923-694022256 GCF_051348905.1 Ranitomeya variabilis | reverse complement strand
GTGGAGGTCGGTGCTGGAGGCTCCATTATTCTCTATGTGGAGTGCGGGTGGAGGTCGGTGCTGGAGGCTCCATTATTCTCTGTGGAGGGCGGCTCTGCGGGTGGAGGTCGGTGCTGGAGGCCCCATTATTCTCTATGTGGAGTGCGGCTCTGCGGGTGGAGGTCGGTGCTGGAGGCTCCATTATTCTATATGTGGAGTGCGGCTCTGAGGGTGGAGGTCGGTGCTGGAGGCTCCATTATTCTCTATGTGGAGTGCGGCTCTGAGGGTGGAGGTCGGTGCTGGAGGCTCCATTCTCTATGTGGAGGGCGGCTCTGCGGGTGGAGGTCGGTGCTGGAGGCTCCATTATTCTCTATGTGGAGTGCGGCTCTGCGGGTGGAGGTCGGTGCTGGAGGCCCCATTATTCTCTATGTGGAGTGCGGCTCTGCGGGTGGAGGTCGGTGCTGGAGGCTCCATTATTCTCTATGTGGAGTGCGGCTCTGCAGGTGGAGGTCGGTGCTGGAGGCCCCATTATTCTCTGTGGAGTGCGGCTCTGCAGGTGGAGGTCGGTGCTGGAGGCCCCATTATTCTCTATATGGTGTGTGGCTCTGCGGGTGGAGGTCGGTGCTTGAGGCTCCATTATTCTCTATGTGGAGTGCGGCTCTGCGGGGGGAGGTCGGTGCTGTAGGATCCATTATTCTCTAGGTGGAGTGTGGCTCTGCGGGTGGAGGTCTGTGCTGGAGGCCCCATTATTCTCTATGTGGAGTGCGGCTCTGCAGGTGGAGGTCGGTGCTGGAGGCTCCATTATTCTCTGTGTGGAGTGCGGCTCTGCGGGTGGAGGTCGGTGCTGGAGGCTCCATTATTCTCTGTGTGGAGTGCGGCTCTGCGGGGGGAGGTCGGTGCTGTAGGATCCATTATTCTCTAGGTGGAGTGTGGCTCTACGGGTGGAGGTCTGTGCTGGAGGCTCCATTATTCTCTATGTGGAGTGCGGCTCTGCGGGTGGAGGTCGGTGCTGGAGGCTCCATTATTCTCTATGTGGAGTGCGGCTCTGCAGGTGGAGGTCGGTGCTGGAGGCCCCATTATTCTCTATGTGGAGTGCGGCTCTGCGGGTGGAGGTCGGTGCTGGAGGCTCCATTATTATCTATGTGGGGTGCGGCTCTGTGGGTGGAGGTCGGTGCTGGAGGCTTCATTATTCTCTATGTGGCGTGCGGCTCTGCGGGTGGAGGTCGGTGCTGGAGGCTCCATTATTCTCTATGTGGAGTGCGGCTCTGCGGTTGGCGGTCGGTGCTGGAGGCTCCATTATTCTCTATGTGGAGTGCGGCTCTGCGGGTGGAGGTCGGTGCTGGAGGCTCCATTATTCTCTATGGGGAGTGCGGCTCTGCGGGTGGAGGTCGGTGCTGGAGGCTCCATTATTCTCTATGTGGAGTGCGGCTCTGCGGGTGGAGGTCGGTGCTGGAGGCCCCATTATTCTCTGTGGAGTGCGGCTCTGCGAGTGGAGGTCGGTGCTGGAGGCCCCATTATTCTCTATGTGGAGTGCGGCTCTGCGATTGGAGGTCGGTGCTGGAGGCTCCATTATTCTCTATGTGGAGTGCGGCTCTGCGGGGGGAGGTCGGTGCTGGAGGATCCATTATTCTCTATGTGTAGTGTGGCTCTGCGGGTGGAGGTCGGTGCTGGAGGCCCCATTATTCTCTATGTGGAGTGCGGCTCTGCGGGTGGAGGTCGGTGCTGGAGGCCCCATTATTCTCTATGTGGAGTGCGGCTCTGCGGGTGAAGGTCGGTGCTGGAGGCTCCATCATTATTCTCTATGTGGAGTGCGGCTCTGCGGGTGAAGGTCGGTGCTGGAGGCTCCATTATTCTCTATGTGGAGGGCGGCTCTGCGGGTGGAGGTCGGTGCTGGAGGCTCCATTATTCTCTGTGTGGAGTGCGGCTCTGCGGGGGGAGGACGGTGCTGTAGGATCCATTATTCTCTATGTGGAGTGCGGCTCTGCGGGTGGAGGTCGGTGCTGGAGGCTCCATTATTCTCTATGTGGAGTGCGGCTCTGCAGGTGGAGGTCGGTGCTGGAGGCCCCATTATTCTCTATGTGGAGTGCGGCTCTGCGGGTGGAGGTCGGTGCTGGAGGCTCCATTATTATCTATGTGGGGTGCGGCTCTGTGGGTGGAGGTCGGTGCTTGAGGCTTCATTATTCTCTATGTGGAGTGCGGCTCTGCGGGTGGAGGTCGGTGCTGGAGGCTCCATTATTCTCTATGTGGAGTGCGGCTCTGCGGGTGGAGGTCGGTGCTGGAGGCCCCATTATTCTCTATGTGGAGTGCGGCTCTGCGGGTGGAGGTCGGTGCTGGAGGCCCCATTATTCTCTATGTGGAGTGCGGCTCTGCGGTTGGAGGTCGGTGCTGGAGGCTCCATTATTCTCTATGTGGAGTGCGGCTCTGCGGGTGGAGGTCGGTGCTGGAGGCTCCGTTATTCTCTATGGGGAGTGCGGCTCTGCGGGTGGAGGTCGGTGCTGGAGGCTCCATTATTCTCTATGTGGAGTGCGGCTCTGCGAGTGGAGGTCGGTGCTGGAGGCCCCATTATTCTCTATGTGGAGTGCGGCTCTGCGATTGGAGGTCGGTGCTGGAGGCTCCATTATTCTCTATGTGGAGTGCGGCTCTGCGGGGGGAGGTCGGTGCTGGAGGATCCATTATTCTCTATGTGTAGTGTGGCTCTACGGGTGGAGGTCGGTGCTGGAGGCCCCATTATTCTCTATGTGGAGTGCGGCTCTGCGGGTGGAGGTCGGTGCTGTAGGCCCCATTATTCTCTATGTGGAGTGCGGCTCTGCGGGTGAAGGTCGGTGCTGGAGGCTCCATCATTATTCTCTATGTGGAGTGCGGCTCTGCGGGTGAAGGTCGGTGCTGGAGGCTCCATTATTCTCTATGTGGAGGGCGGCTCTGCGGGTTGAGGTCGGTGCTGGAGGCTCCATTATTCTCTATGTGGAGTGCGGCTCTGCGGGTGGAGGTCGGTGCTGGAGGCTCCATTATTCTCTATGTGGAGTGCGGGTGGAGGTCGGTGCTGGAGGCCCCATTATTCTCTATGTGGAGTGCGGCTCTGCGGGTGGAGGTCGGTGCTGGAGGCTCCATTATTCTCTATGTGGAGTGCGGCTCTGAGGGTGGAGGTCGGTGCTGGAGGCTCCATTATTCTCTATGTGGAGTGCGGGTGGAGGTCGGTGCTGGAGGCTCCATTATTCTCTATGTGGAGGGCGGCTCTGCGGGTGGAGGTCGGTGCTGGAGGCCCCATTATTCTCTATGTGGAGTGCGGCTCTGCGGGTGGAGGTCGGTGCTGGAGGCTCCATTATTCTCTATGTGGAGTGCGGCTCTGCGGGTGGAGGTCGGTGCTGGAGGCTCCATTATTCTATATGTGGAGTGCGGCTCTGAGGGTGGAGGTCGGTGCTGGAGGCTCCATTATTCTATATGTGGAGTGCGGCTCTGTGGGTGGAGGTCGGTGCTGGAGGCTCCATTATTCTCTATGTGGAGTGCGGCTCTGAGGATGGAGGTCGGTGCTGGAGGCTCCATTATTCTCTATGTGGAGGGCGGCTCTGCGGGTGGAGGTCGGTGCTGGAGGCTCCATTATTCTCTATGTGGAGTGCGGCTCTGCGGGTGGAGGTCGGTGCTGGAGGCCCCATTATTCTCTATGTGGAGTGCGGCTCTGCGGGTGGAGGTCGGTGCTGGAGGCTCCATTATTCTCTGTGTGGAGTGCGGCTCTGCGGGGGGAGGTCGGTGCTGTAGGATCCATTATTCTCTAGGTGGAGTGCGGCTCTGCGGGTGGAGGTCTGTGCTGGAGGCTCCATTATTCTCTATGTGGAGTGCGGCTCTGCGGGTGGAGGTCGGTGCTGGAGGCTCCATTATTCTCTATGTGGAGTGCGGCTCTGCAGGTGGAGGTCGGTGCTGGAGGCCCCATTATTCTCTATGTGGAGTGCGGCTCTGCGGGTGGAGGTCGGTGCTGGAGGCTCCATTATTATCTATGTGGGGTGCGGCTCTGTGGGTGGAGGTCGGTGCTGGAGGCTTCATTATTCTCTATGTGGCGTGCGGCTCTGCGGGTGGAGGTCGGTGCTGGAGGCTCCATTATTCTCTATGTGGAGTGCGGCTCTGCGGTTGGAGGTCGGTGCTGGAGGCTCCATTATTCTCTATGTGGAGTGCGGCTCTGCGGGTGAAGGTCGGTGCTGGAGGCTCCATTATTCTCTATGTGGAGTGCGGCTCTGCGGGTGGAGGTCGGTGCTGGAGGCTCCATTATTCTCTATGTGGAGTGCGGCTCTGCGGGTGGAGGTCGGTGCTGGAGGCCCCATTATTCTCTATGTGGAGTGCGGCTCTGCGAGTGGAGGTCGGTGCTGGAGGCCCCATTATTCTCTATGTGGAGTGCGGCTCTGCGATTGGAGGTCGGTGCTGGAGGCTCCATTATTCTCTATGTGGAGTGCGGCTCTGCGGGGGGAGGTCGGTGCTGGAGGATCCATTATTCTCTATGTGTAGTGTGGCTCTGCGGGTGGAGGTCGGTGCTGGAGGCCCCATTATTCTCTATGTGGAGTGCGGCTCTGCGGGTGGAGGTCGGTGCTGGAGGCCCCATTATTCTCTATGTGGAGTGCGGCTCTGCGGGTGAAGGTCAGTGCTGGAGGCTCCATCATTATTCTCTATGTGGAGTGCGGCTCTGCGGGTGAAGGTCGGTGCTGGAGGCTCCATTATTCTCTATGTGGAGGGCGGCTCTGCGGGTGGAGGTCGGTGCTGGAGGCCCCATTATTCTCTTCGTAGAGTGCGGCTCTGCGGGTGGAGGTCGGTGCTGGAGGCTCCATTATTCTCTATGTGGAGTGCGGCTCTGTGGGTGGAGGTCGGTGCTGGAGGCTCCATTATTCTCTGTGTGGAGTGCGGCTCTGCGGGTGGAGGTCGGTGCTGGAGGCTCCATTATTCTCTATGTGGAGTGCGGCTCTGCGGGTGGAGGTCGGTGCTGGAGGCCCCATTATTCTCTGTGTGGAGTGCGGCTCTGCGAGTGGAGGTCGGTGCTGGAGGCTCCATTATTCTCTATGTGGAGTGCGGCTCTGCGGGGGGAGGTCGGTGCTGGAGGATCCATTATTCTCTATGTGTAGTGTGGCTCTGCGGGTGGAGGTCGGTGCTGGAGGCCCCATTATTCTCTATGTGGAGTGTGGCTCTGCGGGTGGAGGTCGGTGCTGGAGGCCCCATTATTCTCTATGTGGAGTGCGGCTCTGCGGGTGGAGGTCGGTGCTGGAGGCCCCATTATTCTCTATGTGGAGTGCGGCTCTGCGGGTGAAGGTCAGTGCTGGAGGCTCCATCATTATTCTCTATGTGGAGGGCGGCTCTGCGGGTGGAGGTCGGTGCTGGAGGCTCCATTATTCTCTATGTGGAGTGCGGCTCTGCGGGTGGAGGTCGGTGCTGGAGGCCCCATTATTCTCTATGTGGAGTGCGGCTCTGCGGGTGGAGGTCGGTGCTGGAGGCTCCATTATTCTCTTCGTAGAGTGCGGCTCTGCGGGTGGAGGTCGGTGCTGGAGGCTCCATTATTCTCTATGTGGAGTGCGGCTCTGTGGGTGGAGGTCGGTGCTGGAGGCTCCATTATTCTCTGTGTGGAGTGCGGCTCTGCGGGGGGAGGTCGGTGCTGTAGGATCCATTATTCTCTAGGTGGAGTGTGGCTCTGCGGGTGGAGGTCGGTGCTGGAGGCTCCATTATTCTCTTCGTAGAGTGCGGCTCTGCAGGTGGAGGTCGGTGCTGGAGGCCCCATTATTCTCTGTGGAGTGCGGTTCTGCAGGTGGAGGTCGGTGCTGGAGGCCCCATTATTCTCTATATGGTGTGTGGCTCTGCGGGTGGAGGTCGGTGCTTGAGGCTCCATTATTCTCTATGTGGAGTGCGGCTCTGCGGGGGGAGGTCGGTGCTGTAGGATCCATTATTCTCTAGGTGGAGTGTGGCTCTGCGGGTGGAGGTCGGTGCTGGAGGCCCCATTATTCTCTTCGTAGAGTGCGGCTCTGCGGGTGGAGGTCGGTGCTGGAAGCTCCGTTATTCTCTATGTGGAGTGCGGCTCTGCGGGTGGAGGTCGGTGCTCGAGGCTCCATTATTCTCTATGTGGAGTGCGGCTCTGCGGGTGGAGGTCGGTGCTGGAGGCTCCATTATTCTCTATGTGCAGTGTGGCTCTGCGGGTGGAGGTCGGTGCTAGAGGCTCCATTATTCTCTTCGTAGAGTGTGGCTCTGCGGGTGGAGGTCGGTGCTGGAGGCTCCATTATTTTCTATGTGGAGTGCGGCTCTGTGGGTGGAGGTCGGTGCTGGAGGCTCCATTATTCTCTATGTGTAGTGCGGCTCTGCAGGTGGAGGTCGGTGCTGGAGGCTCCATTATTCTCTATGTGGAGGGCGGCTCTGCGGGTGGAGGTCTGTGCTGGAGGCTCCATTATTCTCTATGTGGAGGGCGGCTCTGCGGGTGGAGGTCGGTGTTGGAGGCTCCATTATTCTCTATGTGGAGTGCGGCTCTGTGGGTGGAGGTTGGTGCTGGAGGCTCCATTATTCTCTTCGTAGAGTGTGGCTCTGCGGGTGGAGGTCGGTGTTGGAGGCTCCATTATTCTCTATGTGGAGTGCGGCTGTGTGGGTGGAGGTTGGTGCTGGAGGCTCCATTATTCTCTTCGTAGAGTGTGGCTCTGCGGGTGGAGGTCGGTGCTGGAGGCTCCATTATTTTCTATGTGGAGTGCGGCTCTGTGGGTGGAGGTTGGTGCTGGAGGCTCCATTATTCTCTTCGTAGAGTGCGGCTCTGCGGGTGGAGGTCGGTGCTGGGGGCTCCATTATTCTCTATGTGGAGTGCGGCTCTGTGGGTGGAGGTTGGTGCTGGAGGCTCCATTATTCTCTTCGTAGAGTGCGGCTCTGCGGGTGGAGGTCGGTGCTGGAGGCTCCATTATTCTCTATGTGGAGTGCGGCTCTGCAGGTGGAGGTCGGTGCTGGAGGCTCCATTATTCTCTATGTGGAGGGCGGCTCTGCGGGTGAAGGTCGGTGCTGGAGGCTCCATTATTCTCTATGTGGAGGGCGGCTCTGCGGGTGGAGGTCGGTGCTGGAGGCTCCATTATTCTCTTTGGAGGGCGGCTCTGCGGGTGGAGGTTGGTGCTGGAGGCTCCATTATTCTCTATGTGGAGTGCGGCTCTGCGGGTGGAGGTCGGTGCTGGAGGCTCCATTATTCTCTGCGTTATGGAAGATGAGTCTATGAGAGAAACGTATTCAGCTGCCGACTCTGAAGAAGAAACTGCTTGTTGTCTGTGGCCTAAATATATAGGTTTTATTAGTAGATGTAAAGAAGAAAACTAAATAGTGTAAAATAATCTCATATGTTTCCCTTATTATCTCCGGTAATTGTATTATTACACAGGATTTTTATGATATTACATCGGCTCATGTTCTCATTCAGGTCTCGGATCTTCTCAGTGAAGATCTTTCCATAGAAGAGAATTTTTTTGGCTTATCCATCAAAGATGGATATGGACAGAGACAAGATGGCGGAGAGGATATTACACCTCACCCTAGAGATCCTCTTCCGGCTTACTGGAGAGGTGAGAGATTCTGATGACGTCACATTACATCATTCTTATCTATGGGAATAACAGATGGACAGAACTGGAGAGGTGAGGACTCTGGAAATGTCTGTAGTGAGATTTATTAATGTGTCTCTCCATAACCAGGATTACACAGTGGTGAAGAAGACCTCTAGTGACCCTGTGTCTGAGGGATGGGGAAGACCCCTGAGCCCAATCACGGGGCTTCCACCTCACCCCCTGATACATGAGGACATCAATGACCAGAAGATCCTAGAACTCGCCTACAAGATGATTGAGCTGCTGACTGGAGAGGTCACACTGCTGGGAATGCTGGGACATTATACAGTAACACTATGAAGGGATCGGGGGGGATGACGGTATCATTGTATGTGTCAGGTTCCTATAAGGTATCAGGATGTCGCTGTCTATTTCTCCATGGAGGAGTGGGAGTATTTAGAAGGACACAGAGATCTGTACAAGGACGTCATGATGGAGGTTCCCCAGCCCCTCACATCACCAGGTAATAGACAGGACTAAATACACACGGCCTATAATTATCTGTATGTATAGAATGAATGCAGTCCCTGTATGTGTTTCCTCCAGATCTATCCAGTAAGAGGACAACACCAGAGAGATGTCCCCGTCCTCTTCTTCCACAGGACTGTAAACAAGAAGATCCCAATGTTCCTCAGGATCATCAGGTAGATGGAGAGAAGGTGTCAGGAGATCTCCCCTATGATGTGTAGACGGCTGTGAAGGTCTTGTGCTCAGTCTTGTTTTATCCACCAGTATTATATGTTTTATACTTGTGTAATGAGAACGGTGGAGATGGCAGGATTAGAGCTGATCATAGATGTGACTTCTCCATCTGTCGGTGACTTTTACAATATTTGTTTCAGGGTGAAGATCTGACCTATATTAATACTACAGAGACATATGTGAGGGGTGATGAGCGGTGTAAAGAGGAGATTCCTACATATGACTACCCAGGTGAGTAGTAACCACTAAGTATAGAGAAGTAAAGAAGTAGTTCAGTCATGTCACACTATCCAAATGACTGGGTATTGAAAGCTCTTTTCTATAGAGCTTACAACCTGGGAAATCCACCTACTAACATAAATTAGGAGGCACTGACCATTACCCGTCCAGGTCTGTAAACTACAAAGCCAAATGACAAAGACAAAAGAGCACCACGCAGTCATAGAGTCCAAACATAGAACAACACTTTATTGGATAAAATTATACATATAACAACCAGAGCGTTAGTGTTAGAAAGGGCTAAAAGATGACAAAAATGCCAGCAGCAACATGTGAACAATAAACCAGCCCAAGGTACGGCGATCCCCAGCTGCAGAGAATTTAAAGTATACTATAAAAAGATGGTATGTAGTGCAATTCGTAGAGGCACAGCCCCACAGGATAGCAGAACTTCATCCAGAGTACATGGAAGAAATGTAAATAAACCAGTGATTATACAGGTAAAGGCACATAAATGAACTACTACACATCACCTGGTAATAGCGATCCCGTAGTAAACCTCCGCAGTATGGGGACCCCGATCCACCCCGACGCGCGTTTCAGTAAGTATACCTTCCTCAGGGGGCGCGTACATAGAATGGGCATAGAGGAGTATATATAGGAAACCCATAATAGAGACTGCACGCCACCGCAACACACTGCTTCCGCTAAGTCCAGCACGCCGAACAACGACGACCGGAAACGCATGGGGCCCCATGTGATCCGGAAGTACGTGCGCGGCTGTCAGAAGGACGGAGCAGTAACAGAGCGGCGCATGCGCCTAAAGTGATCAGTGCGTAGACGCCATCTACAATAGGGGCAATGGAAAGGGCAAACAGAAGCGTTTAGAAGCAACTATTAGCGTAGAAGGACAACAAGGAGATATGCAGATATAACAGCATATCAAATAACACATACGGACAAATGCAGTTATAAAAATGAATTGTATAAAGAGACACATTGGCCAAGAGGAGACTGTGACCACTTTACATAATATAATATATCAAATAATAATATAAAATACAATGACCATAAACAAAACAATATAACATGGTACAGTCCCACAAGGCACATGAGCATTGATGATAGCATCATAAATAGTAATAACAGTACTAACAGCTTGTCCGCATATGTCCCCTACACCCCAATGGGGAAGAAAAGAACCCAAACAATGGCTTTATCAGGGTAGGGAAAAATGACAAAAATAGCAGTCCATCAGCTTCAATTTCCATGTCACATAGTCCAGATGAGTTCCAAAAGCACAATAACCAATTCAGTATAGCGATATGGGAATCCTAAGTAATAAAAAGGTGAATTAAAAACAGAACAACAATAAAAGAATTAAAACAAAATGTGCACAAATTGCAAGAAGGCACACTAAGCACACCAGTGCAGCGACTACAGGAAGGGAGCATAACTAATGTTCTCATTCAGACCTGCAGGGTATACGGTACTGAGGGACCAAATCCAATGTGTTTCCAGTTGGCCCAAACGGTTAAACAAATTCCCGTCACGGATATTAACATTGAGCATATCTATACCCCGCACCCTAAAAAGGGAACTGTCACTATGATGTTTAGTCCTGAAATGTCTCGGGATTGTTTTGAGGCCAAATGACAGCGTAAGTAGACTGTGCTGACAGGTTAGAAAATCACTTGAAGAAAAATATTATAATGGGCCTGTAAGAGAAATCAGAGGGTAACGATGCTGTTACATTTGTAAAGGCGATTCTGACGTCCCAGTGTGGTCATTGTCCCTCCTGTGGCACGGATGCCAACATGCTCAATGTCCCGGCCAGTCGGCGATCTATCTGTTCCCTGTTGTGCCTTCCTGCTTCTCTAGGTCTGCGTACACTCGCTCCGATTCTTAAAGGGGCAGTGCTCGCACTTTGGGAGTTGCTCCAGCGAAAAGCTGGTAGGCATCAGGTACAGGTGCTTCTCACAAAATTGGAATATCATCAAAAAGTTAATTTATTTCAGTTCTTCAATACAAAAAGTGAAACTGATATATTTTAGAGTCCTTACAAGCAGAGTGATTTATTTCAAGTGTTTATTTCTGTTAATGTTGATGATTATGGCTTACAGCCAATGAAACCCCAAAAGCCATTACTTCAGTCAATTATAATAATTAACGAAAAACACCTGCAAAGGCTTCCTAAGCATTACAATAGGTCCCTTAGTCTGTTTCAGTAGCTCCACAATCATGGGAAACACTGCTGACTTGATAAATGTCCATAAAGCAGTCACTGACACTCCACAAGGAGGGGAAGCCACAAAAGGACATTGCTAAAGAAACTGGCTGTTCACAGAGTGCTGTATCCATGCAGATTAATGGAAAGTTGAGTGGAAGGTAAAAGTGTGGTAGAAAAAGGTGCACAAACAACCGCGATAACCACAGCCTTGAAAGGATTATTAAGAAAAGGCAATTCAAAAATTTGGGGAAGATTCACAAGGAGTGGACTGCTGCTGGAGTAATTGCTGCAAGAGCCACCACACACAGACGTATCAAGTACATGGGCTACAAGTGTCTCATTCCTTGTCAAGCTACTCGTAACCAACAGACAATGCCAGAAGCGTCTTCCCTAGGCCAAGGAGAAAAAGAACTGGACTGTTGCTCAGTGAGCCAAGGTGGTGTTTTCAGATGAAAGTGAATTTTGCTTTTCATTTAGCAATGAAGGTCCCAGAGTCTGCAGGAAGAGTGGAGAGACAGACAATCCAAACTGCTTGAGGTCTAGTGTGAAGTTTCCACAATCAGTGATGGTTTGGGGAGCCATGTCATGTGCTGGTGCAGGTCCACTGTGTGTTATCAAGACCAAAGTCAGCGCAGCTGTCTACCAGGAAATTTTAGAGCACTTCATGCTTCCCTCTGCCGACAAGCTTTTTGGAGATGAAAATTTCATTTTCCAGCAGGACTTGGCACCTGTCCGCACTGCCAAAAGTACCAATACCTGGTTTAAAAATAACAGTATCACTGTTCTTGATTAGCCAGCAAACTCACCTGACCTTAACCTCATAGAGAATTCATGGGGTATTGACAAGAGGAAGATGAGACGCCAGACCCAACAATGCAGACGAGCTGAAGACTGCTATCAAAGCAACCTGAGCTTCCATAACACCTCAGCAGTGTCACAGGCTGATTGCCTCCATGTCACACCGCATTGATGCAGTAATTGATGGAAAAGGAGCCCCAACTAAGTATTGAGCACATTAACTGAGCATACATTTCGGTAGGCCAACATTTTTGATTTTAATTTAATTTTTCAAGCTGGTGTTATAAGGTATTCTAACTTACTGAGATAATGACTTTTGGGTTTTCATTGGCTGTAAGCCATAATCATCATCATTATCAGAAAGAAACACTTGAAATAGATCACTCTGTTTGTAATGACTCTATAAAATATGTGAGTTTCACTTTTTGTATTGAAGAACTGAAATACATTTAACTTTTTGATGATTTTCTGATATTGTGAGAAGCACTTGTATGTAAAGAACCCTCCTTAGGCTGCCGTCACACTATCAGTATTTGTTCAGTATTTTACATCAGTATTTGTAAGCCAAAACCAGGAGTGGCTGATAAATGCAGAAGTGGTGCATATGTTTCTATTAGACTTTTCCTCTTTGTTCCACTCCTGGTTTTGGCTTACAAATACTGATGTAAAATACTGACCAAATACTGCTATTGTGACGGCAGCGTTAGTAGGGAGGTGCCTGAACAACTCCTGTATTTTCTCTACTTAGTCTGTGTATGTAAGTAGTATGTAGCCAGGTCCCTGGTCCATAACCTGTTCCTGATTCCCATGTTGTCTAAATATGTTCCTGAAACCTGTGTTGATTGAATTAGCACCAGTGTCCTTCCTGGCTTGTCTCAAAATCTGCACTGTTTGAACAAGGATCAGTGTCTGTCATCTGGGTGAGCCAGAATCCATACCATCTGTATATTCTCCTATAGCTGGTCTACCAGTATCCAAATCCTGTACGACCCGTGACTCCGAATCCATGTCCTTGACTGCCATCCTGACCCATTGGGTGAGCTTCTACAGTACCAGGGACTGCCCAGGACTGTTACCCGACGGCTATCTGCAGTACAAGCCTAACTCCATTATGAGAAGCTCTAGCAAAAACCAAGTAGCCACTCCTGGTTCTTCAACTATCGTCGAGCAGGAGCCTAATCCCTGGCTGACCCTGGAGAAGGATGGGGTAATCACTAGTCAGCCCCCACTACAACTAAAAACAAATAAGGTAAACAAAGTAGGGAATACACTTAGCTTGAGAAGACACCAAAGAGATCACGCCAGCTATCCTTCCAAGAGAACACCAAGAAGGAACTAGTTGATTACAAGTACTTCCAACCAGACAAAGGGAAATAGTAGAACTATCACCGGCTCCTTGCTGAAGCGACTAAAGGAATTTAAACATCCAGCAAAGGTGTGTTAATCAGCAGTAGTGAAGATCACTGCTATGTCCTAGAGGGAGAAGGATATCACTTTGCAACAGAGATACAAGATCCAGAAATTGCCTGCAGAGCTCAGCGCAATGACCTTCTGTAGCCGGATCCAGAATGACTGACTGATGCACCCGTGACAGTACCCTCCCCTTGTATGAGTGGCCTCCGGACACTCGGGACCTGGTTTCTCAGGATGAGGCATGGAACGAACGAACCAGCCTAGGGGAATTCACCTCTGATTGAGAAACCCACATCCTCTCTTCTGGACTATAACACCTCCAGTGCATGAAGTACAACAGGAAACAACGCTGAAGATGGGAATAAACAATCATCAAAATCTGGATCTCCAAATTACCATCAGTAAGGATTGAGAGCGGCAGCAGGGAGATGACTCAAGAGGTTCTACCTATTTATTGAGTAAAGACCTGTGGAACACCTTGTGGAGCTTAAGAGCCTGAGGTAACTCAAGAAGAAAAGCTGCAGGTTTAATGACAGTGGTTATTTTAAAGGGACCAATAAACCTAGGTCCCAGCTTCCAGGAAGGGATCTTCAACTTCATATTCCTGGTTGATATCCACAAAAAGTAATTCACATTTAGGTCTGGACCTGTGGAGTGTTTCCTGTCAGCAATACGTTTCTACCTGTCTCCCATGATCCTCAAATTACTCTGAGCCCCTTGCCACACAGAGGAGGAAGATAAAGCAAAACGTTCCTCCTCAGGAACTCCTGAAGCCCCCTCCCTCACTAAAAGTACCAAACTGTGGAAGGAAACCGTATGCACAAATAAATAGTGACCTGCCGGTAAATTCTTGGCAATGATTATTAATAGCATCCTCGGCCAACGGTAAGTAAGATAACCAGAAGGATTGGGCATCAGAGACAAAACACCTGAGATAAGCCTCTAAAATTCTGATTAATGCGTTCGGAATGTCCATGCAACTGAGGATGGAAAGAAGAGGAAAAGAACAGCTGCACCCCAGTCGAGAACAGAAAACTTTCTAGAACTTGGAAACAAATTGGGTCATCCAATGTAACACAACATCGGAGGGAACACCGTGAAGCTTCATGATCTCATTATCAAAAACCTGAGCGATAGTCTTAGCATTCAGAAGCAGCGTCGGACTGGAGTACTTTGGGCCCACCAGAGAAAAATCATTCTTGGGGCCCACCATGCAGTTTAAAAATACCACACCGGATAGATCCTATATACCACACCACACAGGTGAGCTGACAGATCCTCTATATACTACACCACACAGGAGAGCTGACAGATCCTCTATATACTACACCACACAGGAGAGCTGACAGGTCCTCTATATACTACACCACACAGGAGAGCTGACAGATCCTCTATATACTACACCACACGGGAGAGCTGACAGATCCTCTAGATACTACACCACACGGGAGAGCTGACAGATCCTCTATGTACTACACCACACAGGAGAGCTGACAGATCCTATATATATATATATATATATATATATATATATATATATATATATATATATATATATATATATATATATATATATATATATATATATATATATATATTATATATACATAATGACATTAATCCCATAATCCAACAATTAAATTGGCAATAGCACTTCGATCATAGATGCGTACAAACGTTTACCTAATAAGGTATGAAGTGACTAGAAGATGAGTGAATGAAAAAACATTTTTTTTATTAACATAATGTTAAAAACAGATAATATATAAAAAGACAGAAAGATGTAATAATGGGACCTCCAAAACAAGTCAGGGCGTGACACTTGAAAAGTGATGGCTTGTGTTAGGAGTCGAGTTCCCGCCACTGCACAGGGGGAATCTCGAGCCATGTCTGCTGCGGTCTCCCATTCAGCATCAGCCACAGCGGAGCCTGCTCAGTGGAGACGTCTCACTGAATCTGGTACTGTGCAAAGGGTTACTGCTGCCTCTCCAGGCTCTGCTATTGTACCCTGCACTGGTCTGCGGCGAGCAGGCTTTTCTGGGACTAAGTCGTGCTTTGCACACACTGAGCATGCCCAGGGTAAGATCTCTCATTGGAGATCAAGGGCCACATGCTCAGGTACTGCAGCAACTTCCATTGGTCCTCCAGGAAGGTCATGTACCTGATCAAGTTCTGTGGAAGTCTTCCATTGGTCCTTCTTGGAAGGTCCTGAAGTTGCTGCAGCTTTAAAAGGTTCTCATGACCGCATGGCCATGCGCTAGTGTCAATTTATGTATGCGCTCAGCGCCAGTGAGGTCGTGTGTGTGTGTGTGTGTGTGT
This sequence comes from Ranitomeya variabilis, assembly GCF_051348905.1. Lineage (NCBI taxonomy): Eukaryota > Metazoa > Chordata > Amphibia > Anura > Dendrobatidae > Ranitomeya > Ranitomeya variabilis. Next base: position 694,007,010 of record NC_135235.1, on the reverse strand, counting down.
GTGTGTGTATTCAGGGACCCGGCTAAAATAAGCCCCTAGAATGCTGGCACCTCCGGCGAGGAGTTTCATGTGAGTGGATTCAGGGCTGGCGTATAGCCATCAGAATTCTGGCTCCACCGGAGAGGAGCTGCGTGTTTGCATTTGACTGCATGACCACCATCTGCTCTACTATGTAGCTGTGTTCCCCTGTGAAGCTAACAGGGTACAGCATTCTCTTTACTAACGGACTCTGTGAAGTAACAGAGTTCGTTTATACTACTATATATATGCGTTCCGCCAACCCTAACCGTTTCTGATCTGACAGCAACTGGAAAGAGGCCCTATAGAGTGGTTAGGTGGACTTGCTATAGTGGATGGACACGATAAGGCGTCTCATTGTTTCCTTACACAATCCTAACCAAAAAAAGGGGAACCCTGACCAGAAGAAACGACAGTAATGATCATCCCACAAAGTGCCCAAACTGCCAAAGATTAAGTTACTAACACAGGCTACAGAAAAAGTGCAATAAGTTACATCTCTGCTGTGGTGTGTCTATAATCATGAGCATAAAGTACAAAGAGACCACTACATGGCAGTCAGTTATAAGGGTAGGTAAGCAGTACATGCAAGAGATGTAGAAACTAGATTAGCACATAATACAGCTGGTCGAAGACCAGTCAGAGTTTACCTAAATTTAGTAAATGAGGGCTTGGGCAGCCTGGGGAGATAATGGTGTCCCGTCCTGCGCCCGACGAGCGCCGTTTCGCATAACTGCTTCTTCATAAAGGGGGGCGTGATGGAGACTAGGTAGGGGAGTAGGTTTTTATATCCTAAGGGCGGGTGTAAAGTAATTAGGAGGGCGGAGTGGTAAGCAGAGGGTGGGAATGGGGAGATTGTCAATGGTTTTTGTTCGGCGCCAGGGTCCAGTCGGTTACACACCCAGCACATGTGAAGTCAAAGGAGAGGGCGGGGTTATGTGCGGAGGGTGAAGGAGTTGCAGAGGTGTATCTGGCAGTGGTAATGGCGCATGCAGCCGGTCAAAGCTCCCACAGCTAAGGGGACTCCCGGTCCTGCACCTCATGACACACAGTGGAGCGCACCGCGTGTCATGGAACTGGCGCTGATCGGAACTCAGGTGGAGATATGAGACCGGCGCATGCGCACTAGCCAGAAGGAGAGGGCTTGTGAGCGTGACAGACACAAAGTATAGTACCGCCCCCTCCATTCATCCTGTTCTCCGCGGCCGTGGATGAACAGTAAGCAACAAAGAAGGGGGAAGTAAAATGGGAGGAAGGAGGAGAAAAGGAAATCATGAGGGTAAGGAGGGGGAAACTATCTTTTGAAAAGAGGACCGGTGCCATTATGTGCGCCGTGTGAAAAAGAACAAATAAGGCTAAGTGCGGTTAAAGGCCAAAAAAGAAAAGGGTTTAAGAGGTGGGTGCTGAATTGGCCTTACAAGCTGAAGGTGAATATGTTTAGTAAAAAATATTTGTAATAATATGGATGGGTGAGTGGAAATAGAGGGGCATGAAAGGTGCTAAAAGGAAAATTATGAAAAGAGAGCAAGATAAAGAAATTGTGTGGAGAAAAAATAAATGAAATAAAATAATATCCGTAATTATAAACACATGGATGGAGTGAAGGTTCTGTGAGATGGAACATTACATAATGATGCAGTGTCCATATAAGTCCCTTGTGTAAAGAAATTTCCTTTTCTTGTCCTCTCAACTTTATTTCCCAGCTGGGATGATTTTTCTTGAAAAGAGCCGCCAGGAACCGACCATTAGGGCTGCGTCAAAACAGGAGACAGGAAGGAAGAAACGGTCCATACACCAATCCTCCGGAGAACAAGTGGCCCAGAAAGGAAAGCCTAGGATACCTACGGGTAAGTTAAAAATGATGATAGGGTAAATATACAAATGAAATGATAAATAGTTAGGGGTGATGAAGAGGGAAAGAAGATAAAAAAGAATTAATTAAAACCTAGCGACCAATTAAAACTTGGATTGTTATTATTATTAGGAAACGATGTCTGCCATAGGACGGAAACAAAATCATAATTTTCACTCAGGCGAAAGGGTGTTATAGTGTTCAGGCCGTGTGTCCTGTAAAAAGGAAGCAAAGCCATGATTTTCATTTAGACCAGAGGGTGTGATGGTGTTCAGGCGGTAGATCCATCTACTCTCTTGTTGCGCTAATAATTTGCTTAAGTCCCCCCCGCTGATGCCCAGGTCAATTTGATCTATGGCTTTAAAAATAAGGCCTCTTGATTGGGAATTGTGGTGTTTTAAAACGACGGGGTAGGGTTTTAAGTAGAGAAATATCTTCAATGGTCTTAGGTTTCTCTATGTCTCTAAAGTGTTCCCTCACCCTAATTTTGAGTTCCCGCGTTGTTAAGCCAATATACTGTATATCAAATTGCAAGGGCAATTTGCATGGTATATGACCCCTTGGGTGGAGCATGTAAGATGTTTTCTGATGGTAAATGATTTGGATCCATCAGAATTGGTAAATTTTTTTTGGCCTTTTTTAGGTTAATGCATGCTTTACATAAGCCACAGGGAAAGAAGCCTTGTAGTGGAATTGAGCATGTTGAATTAGTTGTGGGGTCATAGTGGCTATGAACCAGTATATCCCTGAGATTGCGGCTTCTTTTTGCCACCATTAGTGGATGTGGAGGGAGACCTTGTTTTAAGACCGGATCTGTCATAAGGATGTGCCAGTGCTTATTAAGTATTAGCCTTAGGTCTTTCCATCGATTGTGATATGAGGAAATAAATCTTACCTGGCCATCTTGGGAGCGCGCATCCTTGTGCCTAGGGTATAGTAGTTGTTCTCTTGGGGTTTTTTTTGTCTTTTTATAGCCAAATTTGAAGGACCGTTTGCTATAACCTCTGTCATAGAATCTATTTGTCAAGTCAAGGGCTTGTTTTTCAAAGTCACCACTTTCCGAGCAGATCCTCTTGGCTCTTAAAAATTGGCCAGTTGGAATATCCTTAATGGTTGCTGGTGGGAGGGAAGAAGTGGCGTGTAGAAAGGAGTTGGTTGAGGTGGGTTTTCTGTATAAATCTGTTGCAATTATCCCATTTGGCATTGTAAAGATTTTTAGGTCCAAAAATTCCAGGTCCTTGCCAAACTTGTAGGTTAGTTTTATGTTCTGATTATTTTGATTTAGTTTGTCCATGAGGAGATGCAAATTGTCTACCGTACCTTCCCAGATGAAACAGATATCGTCTATATAACGCATCTGTCCCTGGATGCTTTGTATCTCCCCAGTGTCATCTCCCTGGAAAATGGTCCTCTCCCGCGCCCCCAGAAACAAGTTGGCATATAAGGGGGCACAAGAGGCTACCATGGAGGTCCCCTGGGTTTGTAGATAAATTTTATTATTAAACGTAAAAACTTTATGGGTGAGAATAAAATCTAGTAGGGCCAGAATCCAATTAGCCAGAGGGGATGCCAGGTTGCTCATTTTAAGATACCACAATACGGCTTTTAGGCCATCTTCATGCCTGAAGGAAGTATATAATGATTCTACATCGGCAGTTACCATCAGCTTATGGTCTTCAAGGTATATATAATCTAGTCTTTGTAGTGCTGCCGTGGTGTCTTGTATGTAAGAGGGAAGAGTGGTCACCAGTGGTTTCAGGTAATAATCAAGTCACAAATTACCTCACACAGGCCGCCGTCGCCCGATATTATGGGTTTCCCTGGCAGATCTAGTAGGTTTTAGTTAATATTGGGGACCAGATATAAAGTTGGCAATTTGGGATGAAGATTCTTGACATGTTCCAGCATTTTTTAAGGAACAATTTCCTGGTCAAAAGCTTGATTATGAAAATTTGAAAGGGGATTTGTGAGTAGTTTTTTGAAGCTGTCAGGTTCATTTAGCAGTCTCAAAGCCTGCTTTTCATACAGGGGGTTGGCCATATGACTAGGTTTCCCCCTTTATCAGCAGGTTTGAAGACTACGTCAGGAAGAGACTGTAATTTGGCCAGAGCCAATCTCTCCTCCTGTTTCTTATTGGATGCCCAGAATGGAGATTTTTGGAGTGTTTCTATCTCAGATGTAACAATTTTGGTAAAGACCTCTATAGCTGATACCGTGCTAATGGGGGGAAATTTTTTGCTTTTGCTAAATAAATTGTGGGGAAAGTTACTGACCTCCAAGGTGTTCTCTTCCAATAGAGCTTCTAGATTTCTTAGAGCTTCTCTCTCATCGGCAGAGGTAAAGATGTCGTGGTTCATGTTTTTATTGTGCAATTTTTTGAAAGTCAATTTACTGGCAAAGAGATGTAGATCTCTTACCACTGAAAACGTATCTAAATGACATGAAGGGGAGAAAGATAGACCTTTTTCCAATAAATTGAGTTGTGCATTTGACAAAGTGTGTGAAGATAGGTTAATTACCTTTTGGTGTTCTCCAAGGTTTTTAGCTGATTTGGACTTCGTAAAAATGTCAGGTAGGCGTTTATTGCTTCTGAGTCTAGTGCTTATTAATTCATTATTCGATGCTTCATTGTCACTTGCCGAGGTATTCATGTCCGACATCGATTGAGCTGAACTTTCGGACTGAGTCCTATGGTGAGATGTTGCAGGTTTGGAATTGTCTTGGTTTGGTCTTCTCGTTGTCTTTTTCTGTTGCCAACGGTATACTTTGTTACTATCATAGTCATTTAGATCTCTTTGGTATTTTTTAAGTTTACTTTGTGATATCTCACTTTCCCATTTGTCAAGGTCTTTATTGATGTCAACTAATATTTTATCAAAATCCTCCACCGGTAGGTCTTTCACTAGTGTCCTTTCTAATTCTTCAACATTTTCATCAATGCTCTTTAGGGAAAGAGTGTTTTTGTCAATAATGAATAGGATAAAATCTAAAGAGCAGGTGGTAGCTGCTGAGGTCCACCTCTTGAGCTGGACCTCATCTTTAAAGTCAAATGAAGGATGAACTTGTACCCTCAAACCACGTGGAACGATTTGTTGGTTCATATAATTCTCAAGAGAGGATTTGTTCCACCATATTTTGGTCTTCTTGTATAGAGCATTCCTATATAGTCGAATTGTTTCCTTAACAGTTTTATTAGTATCCGAGGAAGGGGTGGAGGTCCCCTGTCTGAAAAAATGTGATGCCTTAGACTGCCAGGAGCGTTCCCTGGCTTTGAAATCCATTAGAGTAAAGTTGCAAATAATCTGTTTACTACGCACATAGATATTTATTAATCCCATAATCCAACAATTAAATTGGCAATAGCACTTCGATCATGGATGCTTACAAATGTTTACCTAATAAGGTATGACGTGACTAGAAGATAAGTGAATACATTTTTTTATTTTTTTTATTAACATAATGTTAAAAACAGATAATATTATATAAAAAGACAGAAAGATGTAATAATGGGACCTCCAAAACAAGTCAGGACTTGACACTTGAAAAGTGATGGGTGCCGAACAAAGACCATTGACAATCTCCCCATTCCCACCCTCTGCTGCTTACCACTCCGCCCTCCTAATTACTTTACACCCGCCCTTAGGATATAAAAACCTACTCCCCTACCTAGTCTCCATCACGCCCCCCTTTATGAAGAAGCAGTCATGCGAAACGGCGCTCGTCAGGCACAGGACGGGACACCCCATCTCCCCAGGCTGCCCAAGCCCTCATTTACTAAATTCAGGTAAACTCTGACTGGTCTTCGACCAGCTGTATTATGTGCTAATCTAGTTTCTACATCTCTTGCATGTACTGCTTACCTACCCTTATAACTGACTGCCATGTAGTGGTCTCTTTGTACTTTATGCTCATGATTATAGACACCACAGCAGAGATGTAACTTATTGCACTTTTTCTGTAGCCTGTGTTAGTAACTTAATCTTTGGCAGTTTGGGCACTTTGTGGGATGATCATTACTGTCATTTCTTCTGGTCAGGGTTCCCTTTTTTTTGGTAAGGATTGTGTAAGGAAACAATGAGACGCCTTATCGTGTCCATCCATTACAGCAAGTCCACCTAACCAGCCTATAGGGCCGCTTTCCAGTTGCTGTGAGATCACAAAACCATCACCCTTCAAGTGTCATGCCCTGACTTGTTTTGGAGATCCCATTATTACATCTTTCTGTCTTTTTATATAATATTGTCTGTTTTTAACATGTTAATAAATAAAAATTATTATTTTTTCTTCACTCATCTTCTAGTCACTTTATACCTTATTAGGTAAATGTTTGTAAGCATCTATACATACATCTCTACATACTGCACCACACAGGAGAGCAGTAATATAGGTCCAGTGTGTGTAGTAAAATACTTACCGGTGGCCATATTCCACTGCAATGAAGAAGACAGAAGAACGACACAGCGGCAGAAGACGGCGACTGCTGCGTATTTTATTACACACAGGGAAGCGGTATCATAGCTTTCTGTTGGGGGCGAGACATTGTTTTTGTTAGTACGATTTTGGGATAGATGTGGTTTTCATCACTTGCTATAGCTTTTTTTGTGGAATTGTGGCGAACAGAAAAAAGTACATTTGGTGTTCTTGAGTTGTTTCTGTTTATGGTGTTTACTATGAATTGCAGCCAATCAGTGTTTACTCTGCTGCCCAGGGCTTTGTGGAAGAGGAGCAGAGAGATACAGTACAGGAAACGGGTGACTGCGGGTCAGCTGTTGTGTGCGTGTCTCCTCTCAGACTCAGCCGCACAGTCAGCTGTTCTGCTGATTTCTCTGGCTGAAGTGAGGGTCGGCACGCACCCAGAGCTCTCCTGGCAGAGTTACAGAAGTCCGGCAGCGACAGCAGGTGATATGAAGGAGCTGCGCATGCACTTCCCATCACCTGTGCAGTCTGCCAGCCGGTGCCGACTATACAATAAAGTGCGCACTGCTGGACACACGCTAGGAGCATGCAGGGCAGGCACAAATGAAGGAGCTGGGGCTGGGAGCGGGGCCCACCGGAGGATTCTCCGGTGTCCCGGTGACCCAGTCTGACCCTGTTCAGAAGTCCCGGTAATGCCATGAAATGCACCATTTAACTGAACCTATCTACAACCACCAAAACACCATCTTGGCTGCCAATACCGGAAGGTCACTAATAAAATCCATGGACTAGTGTGTCCATGGTTTACTAGGAATGGGCAGTGGAATAAGAGAACCAGACGGACAGGTATGCGATACTTTAGAACGCGCGCGAACACTGCAAGCAGACACCTGTTCAACTACATCCCGATGCAACCATGGCCACCAAAAACGAGAATGGAGGTCTGCGGTTGCCTTACCCTCTGGATGACCAGCAAGCACGGAGTTACGATGTTCCTATATAGTTTTACGCACAAATTATATGGTACAAATAATCTCCCCGAAAGGCAGGTGCATATCCCTGAGCATCCAACACCTCTCCCTCCAGGTCAGGGTACAAGGCTGTAATAACTACTCCCTTCTGTAGAATTGAGACAAGGTTCTCATGATCACCACCACCTGGTAAGCTATGGGACAAAGCATTAGCCTTGGTGTTTTTAACTCCTGGATGAAAAGTGACCACAAATTTTAATCTAGTAAACAGTGACCACCTAACTTGCCTTGGGTTGAGACGTTTAGCCAATTGAAGATATGACAGGCTCTTGTGGTCCGTGATAACCGTAATAAGATGGACTGGCCCTCTAACGAATATCGCCATTACAGGAACACCAATTTAATTGCCAGAAGCTCCCTATTACCCATGTCATAATTTCTCTCAGTCGATAATAATTTTTGGGAAAAGGAGGAGCATGGACCCCATTTACCAGGTGACTGTATAGCCTAAACCCCCACCTCCGACGCATCCACTTCTACTATGACAGGTTGAGAAACTTCCGGTTGACAGAGTATAGGTGCTGTGTCAAAACAACTCTTTAAGGAGGAAAAAGCCTGCTGAGCAGCATTCGATCATTTAGAAAAATCAGACCCCTTCCTTGTCATGTCAGTAAGGGATTCCACCATTACCAAGTAATAAGCTTAACTAAGGTTGAGCAAGCAAGCCCATGAGTTCTAGAAAACTCAGCATCAACCATCTTGACTTCAGCTCCACTGTCTACAAACTCTGAAATTCTGTTGTGCTCTCTAGCACCATCTCTGCTGTCAGGGCAAACCGAAAATTACAGGTTGGCGACAAGCATTCCCCTTGATTATCCAACTCCAGACTCCCAAGGGTTACTCGAGACTTTTTTAGCTTAGGAATCAAGGGGCAGGCCCCAATAAAATGTTCGTTTTCCCTACAAAAGAAACACACTCCCTTTTTTCTTGCGAATCTCAAAGGAGACATATGACGTAGAAGCACCTCCTAACTGCATGCGTTCCTCCTAAATCCACAAGTACTGGTACACCCCCAGACCATCCCCCTACCGGCACAGGAGTATTGTCCCGGAAAGAGGGCTCCAGAGAAGGTGGTCTTACCCATCTATCCCGCAGGATGCTGTCCACATGTATAGCCAATGACATGGCAGCCTCCAAGGACTCTTTTAACCTTTCTGTAAGGTCTACCTTGCTAAAATTGGCTTTTATGACCGGGTCATTCCACTTGGTATCGGTTGCCCACCTGTGGAATTCGTAGCTGTAAGGCTAGGTTCACGTTGTATTAGCGCATGCGTTAAACGGACTGCGTTAATGCAATTGCCATCGCGCTAGCGCAGGTGCTCTATCTGCGCTAGCGGTGACGGACCCGGAAACGCTGCAGCCCACGTCTGGGGGTCCGTCACAGAATGACGGCACATCGCTAGCGCATGCTGATTATGGCATGCCTTGGAGATGTGCCTGATAATAGGGGTTAATGGCAGCATTAACTGACTGCATTACACCGCGTTATGCCGCGGTGTAGCGCAGTCCGTCTAACGGACTGTTATAACGCAATGTGAACCCAGCCTAAATCTTCACTGAACTTTTCTCCTGCTGAAGGCGACACAGCCTAGAATCAGCCAGGGAAATGCAGTCATGAGCATCATAGTAGGCGTCTGCAGCAGCTGCCATTGCTGCTGAACCTCAGAACATAGGTCAGTCACTTCCAGTGACAACCTCTGCAGCTGCTCTGCCAGCCCAGAAATGGGATCCAAAAAGAAAAAAAAAAATACACACACACACACACACACACACACAAAAAAATGTCATAGAATGGTAGAGTTGGAAAGGACCTCCTGGGTCATCTGTTCAACCCCCTGTTCAAAGCAGGATTCACTAAATCATCCCAGACAGATGTCTGTCCAACCTCTGTTTGAAGACTTCTATTGAAGGAGAACTCACCACATCTTGTGGCAGCCTGTTCCACTCATTGATCACCCTCACTGTCAAAGTTTTTTTTCTAATATCTAATCTGTGTCTCCTCCCATTCAGTGTCATCCCATTGCTTCTAGTCTTTCCTTGTGCAAATGAGAATAAGGGCTCATACTCACCTGTGAGAAACTGAGTCTCGCATGTTAATACCCGGCACTCAGATCGGAGCATGCGGCCGCATTGGAATACATGCAGCCACACGCTCTGCTCCTGAGTGCCGGCAGCAGCGCCGGGTATTGACATGTGAGACTCCATTTTTCTCGCAGGTGAGTATGAGCCCTAAATATGATCCTTTTACAATGTGACAGCCCTTGAAATATTAGTAGACAGCTATTAAGTCTCCTCTGTCTTCTTCTTTTTTGCCAGCTAAACATTCCTAAATCTTGTAAATGTTCCTCATAGGACATGGTTTGCAGACCGGTCACCATTCTGGTCGCTCTTCTTTGAACTTGCTCCAGTTTGTTGATGTCGTTTTTTTAAAATGTGGTGCCCAAAACAGGACACAGTATTCCAGATGAGGTCTGACCAAAGAGGAGTAGAGGGCAATAATGACTTCACATGATCTAGACTGTATGCTTCTGTTAATGCATCCCAGAATTGTATTTGCCTTTTTTGCTGCTGCATCACACTGTTGACTCATGTTCAGTCTGTGATCAATTAGTATACCCAAGTCTTTTTCACATGTGCTGTTGCTTAGCCCTATTCCTCCCATTCTATATATTCTTTTTTAATTTTTATTGCCCAGATGTAGTACTTTGCATTTTCCCTGTTAAAAACCATTCTGTTAGTTGCTGCCCTCTGCTCCAGTTTGTGTTTGAATCCTCTCTCTCTTCTCTAGTATTAGCTATCCCTCCTAGCTTTGTGTCATCAGCAAATTTTAATCAGTTTACCCTCAATGCCTTCATCTAAATCATTGATAAGATGTTGGACATTACAGAGCCCAGGACAGAGCCCTGTGGTACCCCACGTGAGACATTCTTCCAACTGGATGTGCAGCCATTTACGACCACTCTTTGGGTCCGATTAGTGATGAGTGAGCACTAAAATGCTTGGGTGCTCGGGTCGAGCAAATTGGAATACTTGGGTACTCGACCCAAGCAACAAGCCCAATATAAGGGAAACCTGAGTATTTTTACCGCGATTCCCCCCGGGGGTCCTTTTTAAGGTGTGAAAATGATGGGAACACTGCTCAAATGACACAGGAACATCATGGGGATTGCCCCTGGAAGCATTTCTGACTCCTAGGTCACAACTGTAAGCAATGTTGTCAAAGTTTCACGTCATTTTTACAGGTGCACCAAAAAAACATACCAAAATGTAAACAAAATGGATTTTGCTGGGAAATATGTTAAGGTACGTCCTTTCCAGGGTAATGACTTGTATGCAAGGCAAAATAATTAACCCCAGACCAAAATGTTCCTCCACCACTTGGGCTATGTTCACACGCAGCGTTTTTGATGCATTTTTCAACTTTCATATTCCTTTCAACCAATACAAATGCATTCACTGGGAAATGTCATTGATGCTTACAGACGTTACCTAATAAGATATGAAGTGACTAGAAGATGAGTAATTAAAAGAATTTTTTATTTATTAACATGATGTTAAAAACAGTATCATATAAAAACACAGAAAGATATCAAATTGTATATAAAAAGTCAGGGCGTGACACTTGGAAAGCGATGGTTTTGTGATCTGTCAGTACCTGGAAAGCGGCCTTATAGACTGGTTAAGTGGACTTGCTATAGTGCATGGACACAATCGAGCGTCTCATTATTTCCCTACACAGTCCTTACCAGGAAGAAGGAACACTGACCAGAAGAAACGACAGTAATAATCATCCCACAGTGTGCCCAAATTACCAAGATTAAATTACTGGGGCAGGCTAAGAAAGAAGTGCAATAAGTCGCATCTCTGCTGTGGTGTGTCTTTAAATATAATCATAAGCATAAAGTACAAAATGACCATTAGATGGCAGTCAGGTATGAGGGTAGGTAAGCAGTACATGCAAGAGATGTAGTGACTAAATTAGCACATAATAAAGCTGGTCAAAGGCCAGTCCGAGCTTACCTGGATTTAGAAGATAAAGGCTTGGGCAGCATGGGGAGATGATGGTATCACGTCCTGCACCCGACGAGCACCGTTTCGCATAACTGCTTCTTCATAAAGTGGAGGCGTGGTGGAGACTAGGTAAGGAAATAGGTTTTTATATCCTAAGGGCGGGTGTAAAGTGATTAGGAGCACGGAGTGGTAAGCAGAGGGTGGGAAGGGGGAGGTTGTCAATGGTCTTTGTTTGGCGCAGAAGTCCGGTCGGGTACACCCCCAGCACATGTAGAGTAAATGGGGAGGGCGGAGTTGTGTGCGGTGGGTGGGGATTTGCATGGGTGTGTCTGGCAGTGGTAATGGCGCATGAAGCCGGTCAAAACTCCCACAGCAAAGGGGACTTCCGGTCCTGCGCCTCATGACACGCGATGGAACGCACCGCGTGTCATGGAACTGGCGCTGATCGGAAATCGGATGGAGATATGAGACCGGCGCATGCGCACTAGCCAGGGGAATGGTGTTTGTGAATGTGACGGGCACAATGTGTAGTACCGCCCCCTCCATTCACCCTGTTCTACGCGGCCGTGGATGAACAATAAACAGCAGAGAAGGGGAAGGTAAAAGGGAAGAAAAGGACAATCATGAGGGTGGGGGGGAAGCTATATCTTTTGGAGAGAGGGCCGGTGCCATTATATGCGCCAAGTGAAAGGGGGCAAATGAGACTAAGTGCGGTTGGAAACCAAAAGTGAAGAGGGTTATAAGATGGGTGCTAAATTGGTTTTCCAAGCTGAAGATGGAGATATTAAGTAATTGTTTTTATAATAATGTGAGTGTTTGAAAGAAAATCGAAGGACTAAAGAAGTGCTGAAAATAATTTTTTTTAAAAGGCAGCAAAGGTAGAGAAGTTGTGTTGAGAAAATAAAAAAATATAATCATAACCGTAGTTATAACATATAGAAGGAGTGAGGTATGGGGGGATGAAGGGAGTTTATATATTGGGAAGGTGGTGAGATGGGGACCCACTAATTGGATCCAGTGGGGATGTTAGAAAATGCACCAGTGGTGCAGTGACATTGAATGGTGGGGAAAGGGTACATGCCTGTATAAGGTGGCAAGGACATTGTATGCTTATAAAATGCAATAGTACTGATAATATAAAAAGTTGGCTAGGGGTGAAGTGAATGGAAAAAGTGTAAAAATATATATTCATATATATTATACACATATGTAAATGTCCAACGTATATCTTACTTGTCATGTTAAAATGTTAAAAAACCAATGCTAAGTGCTAAACATTACATAATGATGGAATGTCCGTATAGATCCCTTGTATACCGAAGTTTCCTTTTCTTGTCCTCTCACTCTATTTTCCAGCTGGGATGGTTTTTCTTGAGAAGAACTGCCAGGAACCGACCATTAGGGCTGCGCCAAAGACAGGAGACACATCAAAAAAAGAGTCTATACACCAGTCCTCCGGAGAACTAGCGGCCCAGAGAAGGAAGAATAGGATACCTACAGGTATAATTGTAACATTTAACAACCCTAGCTGGCCATGTGGTGTGTGACACATAAAGAGACACATCTTGTTTCATTTATGAAGGAGGGACTCTTAAAGTCACAAAGCCTATTTTTAGAGGGGCATCAGGCAGCATTAATATTCTTAAAGGGACATTAGTAAACAGTGGGTCTCCTATGCTATTATTGCCTATGCAGTGAGTAGCTGGGCTGCCAAGAATTACAATGCACCCCAATACACCTTTCACGAGAGGTACAGGAGGGCCTCCTGAAAAAATGTTGCATTGAATGCAAGGCCTGCCTTGCTATCAAGTGATATGCACCCCAATAATAAGCCTTTGAACCCAGGTACTGGATGGCCACAGGAAAACCCACTTCAGTGTTCAGTTGGTCCTGCCATACAGTTTCCTTATGCATTGAATGCAAGGGCTGCCTTGATCCAAATTTGCACCCCTTGGAAGAAACATGGTGGATGGCCTACTAAAAACAAAACAAAACTGTCCCATTTACAAAGGAGCGGGTCTCCTAGACTCGTGATGCCCATACACTAAGTGTATGGGCTGACAAACATTTCCCCATGGGGGGTGAAATTTTTTTTTTTTTTTTTTAATTCAGCTCATAATAGTGTTTACTGTTTAGAGCTAGGGTAACATACAAAAAAAAAATGGTGAATGGAAGCCTGAAAAGCACACTTTGTAGACCAAAGATACATGAGGCATGTCACGGAGATACCACACTGTAAAATATGTGTCCTGTGTTTTTATTTTGGCCCCCAAAATAGTGTATAGAAATCAGGTCAAAGACAGCAAATACAGTGGAATGTAGCCCTCAAATACCACAATTTGTAGGCCACAGATACATCTGGCGTTTGACTGAGATATCAAACTCTTGAATATGTGGCCTGTATATTTATTTTTTTACTGCTAAATAGTGTTTAGAGCTAGGGTAACACACCACAAAAAAAGGAGAATGGAAGCCTCAAATGCACACTTTGTATCCCACAGATAGATGAGGTGTGTCACAGAACTACCACACTGTAATATGTTATTTTTGCTTTTTTTTTTGTTTGTTTTAACCAAGATAGTGTATAGACCTAGGGTATTAGACATACCAAAAATTGGAATGTATGCATGAAAACAACTATTTTTAGATCACACGTATGTGGCCTGTATTTTTAAAACAGCAAAATACTGTATACACAAAGGGTAGCAGACCAAAAACTGGAATGTATGGCTGAAAAGCCAAGATTTGAAGACCACAGATAGATGAGACGTGTGACTGAGATAAGACTTTCAATATGTTATTTTGTAAAAAAAATTTAAAACAAAAAATTCTGTGTACAGCAAGGATAGCAGACCAAAAAATGATATGCATTCCTGCTAAGCAAGGATTTGGACACCACAGATACACTGTGCGTCTGACGGAGATAACAGAGTGATCTAAATGTGGCCTTGATTTTTTTTTTTTTTTGGGGGGGGACCGACAAAATCTTTTTAATAAGTAGGCTATGACACTATAATAAAACATTTGGAGTACTAAAATTGTACAATATTTAGCGCAATGATATGCGATGCGTGTGGCGTACAAATCACAGTGATAAATATAAGAACTCTAGCTAAATATTTTCTTTGCCAGCTAAAGATTTTTTGGTCACCAAAATGTTGTTCAAAAATGTTGTAAGACACTCCAAAAAAAAACTATAGTACCAAAAAAAGGCCAGAATTTTATGCTCACTCTCATCTGATGCCTGGGACAAAAACAGCCATTTTAAATTATGTTTTAATGCTCTTGTATTTAAAATTACCTGGCTGTAGTCTGCAGTGTGACCAAGCCAATAAATGTAAAAAATGGGGTCCCGTATTGCTTTGTACTAAAATTTGCAGGTATAAGGTGCCTCCGCCCAAAAGAAATCATGGCCACGGATACCTGCAGCTGCAGCAGCAGACAGTAATGGAGTCTTTTGATGTATGCAGGGAGATCTATAGACTCGACATACAGTGCCTGCATGCCTTGCAGTGATGTAGATATGTGCACATAGACTCTCTCGCCTACCTAGCACAATTAAAAACTAGGCCCAATGTAAAGGAGCGTGTCTCCTAGACTTGTAATGCCCATACACAAAATGCATGGGCTGACAAGCACTTCCCCATGGGGGTACCTTTTTTAAAAAATATTTTATGGGCATCATAGACACCCTTGTCAAAAATTGGACTGGCTGTAGCAGCACAGAACACTTTAACCCTGGTGATCTAGTGGCGGAGCATGAGGAGACATAACGATCAATCATACTGAAATCAAACAAATGAATAAAGGATGTGAATCCACCTATGAAAGAAAATAACAAAAGGGAGGGGCGAACACGGGTTAATAGATATGAAGCCGGAATGTGTCCAACGAGATATGTTGGTCCCTAGCAACAGCTCAGAGACAGGCATCTAAATAAAAATTTAATATAATAGTATTTCAATATATTTTATATTGGAGAGGTATATACTAGGTCCATAAGAGGATGGTCCAGAGATATAAAAAATTTAAAATATAAGAATAAATGGGAAGAATATACGTACATCTCATTTTTATTGCATTTTTCCCTGGGGGGTAACTTTTTTTGTTTTGATTTCAAATTAGTAACTGGCATCATAAAAACACCATTGCACAAAAATGTAATGACTTTAGCATCACCGAATACGTTCACCCTGGTGTTCTAGTGGTTGTGGTTAAAGAGCATGAAGATAAGGAGGAGGATAACAGCAAACAGACCAAATCAGGAAGCGCATACCCATGTGTGGTTGTGAAGAGGTGCATGAGAATACACCTCCACAAAAAAGACAATGTTTTTAAGGTTGTTTCGCTGTTTTCATTCGGTGGTGTACAGAAGTCTTGCCCAATCCAGCCTTTGTTCATTTTTATAAGAGTCTGCCTGTCAGCATTTACAGTTGACAGGCGGATGCACTTATCTGTTATAATTCCTCCAGTGGCACTAAAAACCTGCTCTGACAGAACGCTAGCAGCAGGGCAGGCCAGGACCTCCAAGGCGTAGAGAACCAGTTCATGCCACGTGTCCAGCTTGGATGCCCAATAATTAAAAGGCACAGAGGAATCCCGGAGGATGTTTGTACGATCTGCAAGGTAATCCCTCAGCATCTTCCCAAACATTGCGCTACTTGTGCCAGCACCTCTTGCCTCTGCGGCGGCACGATGGGAGGGTCTGAAAAAGCTGTCCCAGAACTTTGCCATTGTTCCCCCTGCCTGAGTTGGATTGTACTTCTGTCTCTCTCGCTTGGACTCCTTGGTTGTACAACATACTGTGACATCCGCTGCCAGCGTTCTCCGATAGGAATTATTTAAGTAATTCCGCTACTAGGGCCCCCTGGTACCGCAACATTTTAGTACACCTG
Source organism: Ranitomeya variabilis (assembly GCF_051348905.1). NCBI lineage: Eukaryota > Metazoa > Chordata > Amphibia > Anura > Dendrobatidae > Ranitomeya > Ranitomeya variabilis. The sequence continues at coordinate 693,990,787 of NC_135235.1, read as the reverse complement.
TCTGCCTCTGGAAGAAGAGATTGAAAGTTCTCTTTGTAGTGTGGGTCTAGAAGTGTCACCAACCAGTAATTAGTGTCTCCAAAAATTTTATTAATGCAAGGGTCACAGGAAACGCAGCGCAACATAGCAGTCTGGCACGCATGGCTGACTAACAGGTGAAACTTCCGTGTCCTCAACCAATAGGATGAATGACCATGCTGTCCTCATCCTGCTCCTCCCAGTCCTCAGGCCATCCACGCTGAACATACGGTATGACAGCTGTGCTTGTTGTATCGTCTATAGCACATGAAAGTAGCTCCTGTTCCTCCTCCTCATTGTCTACCAATCCACGTTGGGTGACATGAGGCTGGGCTGAGTGTAATATCCCTGTATGGTTCCTTACTCCATGTCCTCGTGCTCTGCCTGCAATGCATCCTCTTTAATTGTGAGCAGAGAGGTTTTCAGAATGCAGAGAAGCGGGATGGTGACGCTAATTATGGCGTCAAAGCCGCTCACCATCTTGGTGCAGTCCTCAAAGTTTTGGAGGATGGTACATATGTCTGACATCCATGTCCACTCCTGAGGTCTTGTGTGGAGTCTGAACTGAATATCGACAGCCTTGTTGATGCTGGTAGTCAACAACTACTCTCTTCTGCTCACAAATCCTTTCCAACATATGCAGTGTAGAGTTCCACACATCACACACCAGTCGGTGAGCCGGAAGCTGCACACCCTGCTGAAGCACGTCAAGGGTGGCTGAAGGTGTAGCTAACTTTCTAAAATGGGCAGACAGACGGCATACTTTCACTAGCAGATCCAGCAGCTCCAGGTAGCTTTTCAGAAAATGTTGAACCACGAGGTTAAGCACATGGGCCAGGCAATGTACATGTGTGAGCTCACCTTGCCTCAGGTTCCGGCCATTGTCACACACTACCATGCCTGGCTGTCGGTTCAGCGGTGTCATCCAAATATCTGACTGCTCTTTCAGCGCTGTCCACAACTCTTCAGCATTGTGCGGTTTGTCACCTAAGCAGATTAGCTTCAGCACAGCCTGTTGCTGCTTGGCTGAAAAAGTGCTTCCAGCTTCTGACTGATGTGTTCGTTTCAGAGATGGAGGCTGAAGAGGAGTAGGAGGAGGAGTTGCAGGAGCTGTAGACTGTGGGGGAAACCCTGATTGACGTAGGGCCCGATATCCTTGGCGTGGGGAGGATGTGTTCCATCCCAAGGTCCGACTGGGTCCCAACTTCCACTGTTAACCCAGTGTGCCGTCGGTGAGATGTACCATCCCTGCCCACAAGAACTTGTCCACGTGGCCGTGGTTAGGTGGACTCTCCCAGTAACAGCTTTGTTGAGGGCACGGGTAATGTTGTGGGACACATGCTGGTGTAATGCTGGTATGGCACACCAGGAGACGTGGCGACTGGGGACCGAGTACCTTGGAAAGGCCACTGCTTTCAGGTTGTGGAAAGCTTCCGTCTCAATGAGTCTAAAGGGCAACATTTCGAGCGCAAGCAGACGAGAAATGTTAGAATTTAGTACTGTGGCTTGTGGGGCGTTGGCTGGGTATTTCCCCTTGTGTTCCAGTGACTGGGGTATAGACAACTGAAGGCTGCCCTGGGACAAGGACGTGGATGGGATTGATGATGGTGCTGGTTGACTGTGGGCAACATCAGGTGCAGGACCCGAGGCATCTTTACAGGTACGGTTAACTGGGGATTGGCTTGTATGCAAAACAGTGGAAGAAGCAGTGGTGTCACCTGCAGACAGTGTTCCTGGAACCTGGGGTTCGGCCCACAAAGTCGGGTGCTTTGGTGCCATGTCCTGTTTGGGGTTATCGGCAGAGTCTTTAAAAAAATAACCTGACTCTGGAAGATCTAACAGTTGGAATGGCAACTTCCGTCATGTTGGTGTTACGGGGAACGGATGCACGCCTTCTGTCTATGGCCACCACACTGCTTCTTCCTGCCTGTTGGGGTGATATGCCTCCTTCCCCATGTGTGCTGCTGTCCTTGCTCTGCATGTCGTTCTGCCAGGTTGGGTCAGATACTTTAGTCATCCACCACCTGGTCCTCCACATCTGCACCCTGCTTCTCCTCCTGACTTTCTGGCAATTGTCTCATCGTCCACCTCTTGTGACACTTTCCCACCATCACCTTCGTGTGACCGTGGCTGTTTAAATCTTTAGGCATCGCTACATGCAATCTCATCTGGCCCCACTTCAAATTGACCGGCCGAGAGTCCGGAATCTTTAAAGGGTAAACTGATCAGCTCTTCGGAGTGTCCAAGTGCGGGATCATTTGTCTCAGGGCACTCGGCATGATGGTAGGAAGGAAGATCAGGGTGGGTAATATCCGGTCCTCACTCACGGCTACTCATACTTGACCGTGTGGAAGACGTGGTGGTGGCTTAGTGACTGGAAGCATTATTCGCTATCCAACCAACAATCATTTCGCAATGCTGTGGCTTCAATAGTGGTGTGCTGCGGTCCCCTAGAAAGTAGGACAGGAAGGTCGAGCGCGAAGATGTGGCTCTTTGTTGTTCACTTTCAGCTGGGCCTCATCCTCTGCGTTCACCATCAGCATCACGGCCACTTCCCCGTCCCTTGCCCCTTGCCTTGCCCATTTTAAATGGACTACTAAAATATTTGAAAAGCTCAATACAAATAATTTTTCTCCAAATAAATCCATGTGATCAGTATGCCTGAAAAGCAAGTATTTGTCAGGCATCCAGATGTAGCAGAGCTGGGCTCGTCTAGACTGTGTGCACATACAACATACAACGTTGAACATACAACATGCGACATACAACATGCGACCTACATGTTACGACATTTGACATGCACAACATACAACATTGACCATGCGACATGCAACGTGCGACATGCACCATGCGACTTGCACCATGCAACATACAACATGCAACATACATGTTACATACAACATTTAACATGCACAACATGCAACATTGAACATGCGACATATGACATGCGATGTACAACATGCGACGTACAACATGCGACATACGACATGCACTATGCGACATGCACTATGCGACATGCGACATGACATACGCGCGACATGACATACGCGCGACATGACATACGCGCGACATGACATACGCGCGACATGACATACGCGCGACATGACATACGCGCGACATGACATACGCGCGACATACCACATCCGTTGATATGTATATTAGGGTATGTGGAGGAAATGTTAACTGGCAATACAACTAAAATTGTAACTGCAAGATTGTTTATTGCAAGGAAACTGATTGCAAAATATTGGGTTAGAGAGGAGCCTCCGTCCGGATGCGAATTCATTGCTCAAAAGAGCCACATAATTGAATTTGAGAAAAGTATTTACACCAGGAGAGACGGCTGGATTTATTCTCTTCATTATGGCAGCCGTGGTTGGATAGGATTAATTAATGTTATACCAGTATAGAGTACAACTTTTGGTAAACTGGAACTCTGGTTGATATTGTCAACTATGGATGAATTATTGTTTCCACCTGATATGGTCTCCATGGGGGGGGGGGGGGTGGGTTAATTTACTGTAAAACATAAAATGAGTATGAACATGTGATCTTTTGTGAATCTTATGGTTAATAGAAATTTATCTGATTAAAAAAGGTGTGGTGCTTTCCAATTGTCTAAAACAGGGAGCAGATTACTGCAGCTGACAGCACACATGCCCATACTGCCAGACTGGATGGTACTACAGATGACAGGCTCCCTACTCTTAGTGGCTGGATAGAGCCTGCACTGCCAACAGCTTCTGGTTCCAACCCCATCACTGTTACCAGCATCGCCTGCAGAATGAGTAAGCCGCGTCTGGTGTCCAAAGCAGACATTGCAGGAGCAGATACCAGAGGAGATGGGAAACACCATTTGCAGAATCCCTAATATGACAAAATTTGCAGAATCCCTAATATGACAAAATTGCAGAAAACCAGAGCGGATGAAATCCCTTTAAAGTGACTCCATTTTGTAAATTATAACCTTCAATGAATTAATCTATAGGAATTTTGACTCCATTGGCAGTTTCCAGATATTAGCACGCACAGTGGATGTTGGAAAATGAAAATTGCAAATATCCCAAGTTATTACCCAACACATAGTTCCCAGATTGTGCTCCAGGAGATACACATGCCGTAAAATAGGTGGTTTCTTCTCCTATAGTGATGCCAAAAGCATGGATGCTTAATGTGGTTTGAGCACAGTCTAGTTAACTGTAAACTGTCATTGTCTTGGTGAATAATTAAATAATTTTGCCTAACTTTCCATTTTTACAGACCATTTAAGTAGAAATGTTCAAAAATATAGAATTCAAGGATATTTTATTCTAAAATAATAATTGGTTTTATTCTTGGCAGATGACCGTACCAGGAGATCAGCAGGACAGCTGACATCTTCAATGTTTAAATCAGATGATCTTGAGATCCCACAGGATACAATTGAAGTGAATGCCATTACTCCAGATACACCACCATCCCATCACAGCAAAGATCTGTCATCTGATCTTTTGGAAAAGGTCCTGTCTTCTGATTCATTACCTACTACTAAGGAAAATCAAAGTCACAAAATAAGCATTAAAAAAGGAACTGCTCCTAAAGCAATGAAGACATCTTCATTATCAGAATATGGAAATAGTTTTCCCCTAGTACAGTCCTTTCACAAACAACAAAACCTTCACAAAGCAAACAATGTATTTTCTTGTTCCAAGTGTGGGAGATGTTTTAACCAGAAATCAGATTTTGTCAGTCACCAGAAAACTCACACAGGGGAGAAGCCTTTTTCCTGTTCAGAATGTGGGAAATGTTTTAACCAAAAAGCGCATCTTGTTAACCATCAAAAAACTCACACAGGAGAGAAGCCTTTTTCATGTTCAGAATGTGGGAAATGTTTTAACCAGAAATCGAATTTTGTTAAACACCAGAAAACCCACACAGGAGAGAAGCCTTTTTCATGTTCAGAATGTGGGAAATGTTTTAACCAGAAAGCGACTCTTGATAGACACCAGAAAACCCACACAGGAGAGAAGCCTTTTTCCTGTTCAGAATGTGGGAAATGTTTTAACAGGAAAGAGAATCTTGTTAGCCACCAGAAAACCCACACAGGGGAGAAGCCTTTTTCCTGTTCAGAATGTGGGAAATGTTTTCACTGGAAAGCGACTTTTTATAGCCACCAGAAAACCCACACAGGGGAGAAGCCTTTTTCCTGTTCAGAATGTGGAAAATGTTTTCACTGGAAAGCGACTCTTGATAGACACCAGAAAACCCACACAGGAGAGAAGCCTTTTTCCTGTTCAGAATGTGGGAAATGTTTTAACCAGAAAGCGACTCTTGTTAGCCACCAGAAAACCCACACAGGGGAGAAGCCTTTTTCCTGTTCAGAATGTGGGAAATGTTTTAACCATAAATCGACTCTTGTTAGCCACCAAAGAACTCACACAGGGGAGAAGCCTTTTTCATGTTCAGAATGTGGGAAATGTTTTAACCATAAATCGAATCTTGTTAGCCACCAAAGAACTCACACAGGGGAGAAGCCTTTTTCCTGTTCAGAATGTTGGAAATGTTTTAACCAAAAATCGCCTCTTGTTACCCACCAAAGAACTCACACAGGGGAGAAGCCTTTTTCCTGTTCAGAATGTGGGAAATTTTTTAACCGGAAAGCAAATGTTTTTACCCACCAAAGAACTCACACAGGGGAGAAGCCTTTTTCCTGTTTAGAATGTGGGAAATGTTTTCTAGATAAATCAGTTATTGTCAGACATCATAGATCTCACACAGGGGAGAAGCCTTTTTCCTGTTCAGAATGTGGGAAATGTTTTGTGAAGAAACAATCTTTCTAGCCAACAAAGAATTTACACAGGAGGGAGTGGCGGTGTAGTGGAGCTGAGAGGACATGTCCAGACAGAGCTCCTATAATCATGTCACAATCCTGACTTTGTTAAACTGAGTTTACCTGCAAGCAGTGTAGTTCCCTGGGCTCTTGGAGGTCTCCGGCTCCTGGAGAAGTGCGGTCCGCGACTCTGGTGTGTCGGGTTCTGATTAAACTCTCATGCGAAATAAGGCCTGTGGAGGAAGGTGGACATTTTCTACTGTGCGCTTCGGTGGCAGGAGGCATAGAGCTGCGGACTTTGCTCCTGGAGGGACTGACGGAGCAGTGCGGCTATATCCTGGAGGTACCTGAGGGGGAAGCACGGTGTGAGCTCTGAGAAATGAGCTCAGCGCTCCCTTATTGATAATATAGCTGGTTCGTCGGTTCCCGCCATTTCAAGGGTCTCTGGACTCTTGTTGCCATCCCTGCAGATGCTGCAGGTCATTCTGCTACACAGGACTTGTGCAACAGTTTCTGATTTGCCATAAAACCCAGCACTCTACCTTACTAAATACTTGGAGCTGTTTGCACTCCTCTGTATTAATGTGCCTAGACAAGTATATATATACTTTATAATAATACTGCTGCATCTGGAAGTAGAGAAAGAGGGAACTCTATAAATACACGTTTTCTCAACTTGCTATACTTTATATTTGTTAACCATGAATCATTTAAAATGGTCAGGGATGGCAAACAAACGAAGAGTTTGCAAGGATTGATCCATCTGATAATGCATGATCTTTCAGGAATAATCCATCACATGCTAAGACTGCGGATCAGTGTAAAAACCGCATTTCTGATAGTGAGAAGGTGGTCACCAATAGGATCTAACTCTTAAACAGTCATCCGAACAGTTAATGCAAGCCATATCTTTACCTAGAACATCCCTGACCGGAAAAATAGAGGATGTGCACTCTGAAGTAGGGCAAGATTTGCAAGCCATGGGGAGGCCCTTTACAGAAGTTGAATCAAGATTATCACACTTGGAGGACAATTTTACACCTATAGAGACTAAATTGACAAAAGAGGCTGGCTCCATAAATGCCTGGAAGCATAACATTCGAATCATTGTATTACCGGAGCGTTCGGAAGGCCAGAAGCATGAGCAATTCCTTGAAGGTTGGCTAAAGGATACTTTGGGAAATGAATTCTCCTCCACATTTTCTGTGGAAAGGGCTCATAGGGTCCCTATAAAATCTCTTCCTCCAGGCAGTCTACCTAGACTCCGTCTCCTCAATAGTAAAGACAGAGATGCTATTATATGCATGGCACGACAAAAGAGTCCTATTAAGTTCAATAATGCCACGATTTCAATATTCCTTGATTTCTCTATGGAACTCTAGAAACAACGGGCACAGTTTATGGAGATCAAGAAGCAGCTCAGAAGAAAGACTGTTCTATCTTCAATGATCTATTCAGCTCGACTCCGAATTGTCCATGAGGGTTCTTCCATATTTTTTTACGGATCCAGCGGAGGCAGCTGAGTGGTTCCGATCCCATATGGGATCTCATGAAAAAAAGTCCTGATATGCTTGCAGCTAATTTGGAACTCTCCTAACAATTGTATGATTTGAGCTTTTTCCACTAGCGTCCAGTTGAACAGCAATACCGGACACTGTGTTCAGTGAGGGTATTCCCTTGTTCAATCCATGATAGGAGCACAAGACTTGCAACTTTATTTTTGAATTTTATTTTGTTCTCACTTATATCAGTTCTGTTTGTTGTTTATGTAGAAGCTGCCACCAAGAGTCTTTATATGATGCCTGTAAATTTTACCTGTGTTATAATGTATATCATATTTGGATGAAAAAACATGGCTTCTAAAATTATATGTATGACTTGGAATGTGAGGGGTCTTAAATCTCCTCTTAAGAGAGTTAAAGGTATTTTAACAGATTAAGCGTTATCACCCTCATATTGTGGCTTTGGTTGAAACGCGCCTAACCAGAGATTCAGCTCGGTGCGTACAGAAACCATGGGTGCAATGGTTCATTCACACATCCCATACTAGTTATTCAAGGGGGTATATCATTATTGATACATAGAGACGTTAGATGGGAGGTCAAGGAGGCTCAGAAAGACCCTGAGGGATGCTTTATTTTTGTACATGCATTGATAAATTCAAGTAGGTACCTTATATTGTGTGTTTTATAATCCTCCCCCAGCCAATGTCTCGGTTCTTCAAATGGCAATGAGCTTTGCTTTAAATTATCCTGATGCACACATTATATGCATGGGAGACTTTAATCTAGTCATGGACAATTGTCTTGACAGAATTAGGCTGGATGGTGGGACTTCTGGATGGACCCCTTCTCCATCTTCGTCTCAGCTAGCACTGGTCATAGAGGGTAGTGGGTGGCTAGATCTATGGAGGATGCGTCATCCTAAGGTGAAGGAATATACTTGTCACTCATCTACTAGACGCATTCTATACCATATAGACTATATACTTGGATCCAGTAGTTTAGCTACGTGGTTAGATGACATAAAGCATGGTATAAAGGGTTCTCAGATCACAATCTAATTATACATAGACTTAGATTTGGCCAAATGAACCGTAACCGCACCCCCTCCCTCCCCTCTCATTTCTGCTGAAGACTTTGCCTATATCTTAAAAAAGATCGATACGATCAGAGAAAGCTTTGCCTCACAGCGCCCAATGCCCCTCTTAGCTGCTTAACCCTGCTCCTCCAAAACCAGCTTCACCATGGCAGATCAGCTCTCCACCCTCCTGTCAAGATCACACCTCACCACTTGCACGCTTGACCTGCTCCCATCCCACCTCATCCCTAATCTTGCCACGGTCTTCATCCCAACCCTAACACAGCTCTTCTACCTCTCACTCACAACAAGTGTCTTCCTCTCATCCTTCAAACATGCCAAGATCACACCCATCCTCAAAAAGCCCTCCCTCGACCCATCCTCTGTGTCTAGCTATTGCCCGATATCTCTTCTTCCTTATGCCTTAAAATTTATGGTGCAACATGTCCATCTTGAACTGTCCTCCCACCTCTCCTCCTGCTCCCTCTTTGACCGGTTACAATCTGGCTTCCGACCCCATCACTCAACTGAAACTGCCCTAACTAAAGTCACCAGTGACCTATTAACTGCCAAGAGCAAGCGACACTACTCTGTCCTCCTTCTGGACCTGTCTTCTGCCTTAGACACTGTGGACCACTCCCTTCTGCTACAGATCTTCTCATCTCTTGACATCACAGACTCGGCCCTATCCTGGATCTCGTCATATCTGACAGACCGAACATTCAGTGTCTCCCTCCCCCACACCACCTCTTCACTCCTCCTCTTGTCTTTCGGTTTTCCTCAAGGCTCTGTTCTAGGACCCCTACTCTTCCCCAACTACACCTTCGGCCTGGGACAACTCATAGAATCCTACGGTATGCTGTATCATCCCTGTTGTGAATTCCGTTCTCGGGCTCCCTCCTGTGGTCATCAGTGGTACTTTGTGAGTTCTGTTCTTGGGCTCCCTCTGGTGGCTTTGAGTGTTACGGCTGGTCTGTAGCTGGACTCCAGCTGCCTCGTTTCCTGCTAGGCTTGCTGCCTATTTAACTCCATCTGGACCTTTACTTGTTGCCTGCTGTCGTTGAATTCAGTACTGGTTCAGATCTCTCTGGGACTTCCCTTGTGACCTGTCTCCTCGTGGAGAAGCTAAGTTCATGCTAGTCCATTTTTGCTCATTGCTTTGTGAAAATGTTTCTCAGTATATGATTAGTTCAGTCCAGCTTGCTTATATGCTATTTTATTGCTAGCTGGAAGCTCTGGGGTGCAGAGTTGCGCCCCTCACATCGTGAGTCGGTGTGGGGGTCTTTTTGTATTCTCTGCATGGATAATTTTTGTAGTATTTTATACTGACCGCACAGATTCCTTGCTATCTTCTGACTATTTAGTTATTAGCGGGCCTCATTTGCTTAAACCTGTTTTCATTTCTATGTTTGTGTTTTCCCCTTAACTCACCGTTATTATCTGTGGGGGGCTTCCTACACTTTGGGGAAATTTCTCTGAGGCAAGTGAGGCTTTGTTTCTCTCTAGGGGTAGCCAGTTTCTCAGGCTGTGTAGAGGCGTCTAGGCCGAGTTAGGAACGCTCCACGGCTGCCTATAGTGTGTGTTGATAGGATCAGGATTGCGGTCAGTAAAGTTCCCACATTCCCAGAGCTTGTCCTTTTTTCTGATTTACTTATCAGGTCAGTTCATGTGGTCCTTACCACCAGGATCATAACAGTACAGCAGGCCGATAAAGAGTTAATGCATCTCAAAGGAGGGATAAGAGAAGCTCTGAGGTTTTGTTTTTTTTTCTCTGCAGTGTGTTTAGCCTCTCTCCTCCCCTTAATCTCTGGGTGGTTCAGGACTCCGCTGCAGATATGGACATTCAAGGTCTGTCTTCTTGTGTGGATCAGCTCGCTACAAGGATACAAAGCATTCAGGATTATGTAGTTCACAGTCCTATGTCAGAACCTAAAATACCAATTCCTGAGCTGTTCTCTGGAGATAGATCTAGGTTTTTGAATTTCAAAAATAATTGCAAATTGTTAATTTCTCTGAGACCTCGTTCCTCTGGTGACCCTGCTCAGCAAGTTAAAATAATTATTTCTTTGTTACGTGGTGACCCTCAAGATTGGGCATTCTCCCTGGCGCCAGGAGATCCTGTATTGATAAATGTAGATGCGTTATTTCTGGCGCTTGGATTGCTTTATGAGGAACCTAATCTAGTAGACCAGGCAGAAAAGATTTTGCTGGCTCTCTCTCAGGGTCAGGATGAAGCAGAGGTTTACTGTCAGAAGTTTAGGAAGTGGTCTGTGCTCACTCAATGGAATGAGTGTGCCCTGGCAGCGATTTTCAGAAAGGGTCTTTCTGAAGCCCTTAAGGATGTTATGGTGGGGTTCCCCACACCTGCGGGTCTGAATGAGTCAATGTCTTTGGCCATTCAGATTGATCGGCGTTTGCGGAAGCGCTAACCTGTGCACCATCTGGCGGTGTTTTCTGAACAGAAGCCTGAGTCTATACAATGTGACAGGATTCTGACCAGAATTGAACGGCAAAATCACAGACGTCAGAATGGGTTGTGCTTTTACTGTGGTGACTCCACTTATGTTATCTCTGATTGTTTTAAGCGCACAAAAAAATTCGCTAAGTCGGTCACCATTGTTACTGTACAGCCTAAATTCATTTTGTCTGTTACTTTGATTTGCTCTCTGTCATCCTACTCTGTTATGGCTTTTGTGGATTCAGGCGCTGCCCTGAATTTGATGGATTTGTCATTTGCCAGTCGCTGTGGTTTTATCTTGGAGCCATTGCAATTCCCTATTCCATTAAAGGGAATTGATGCTACGCCATTGGCCAAGAATAAGCCTCAGTACTGGACTCAAGTGACTATGTGCATGACTCCTGCACATCAGGAGGTTATTCGCTTTCTGGTGTTACATAATTTGCATGATGTTGTCGTGTTGGGTCTGCCATGGCTGAAGGTTCATAATCCAGTCCTGGATTGGAAAGCAATGTCTGTGTCAAGTTGGGGTTGTCAAGGGATACATGGTGATGTTCCTTTGGTGTCAATTGCTTCTTCTACTCCTTCTGAAGTCCCTGAATCTTTGTCAGACTACCAGGATGTATTTGATGAGCCCAAATCCAGTGCCCTACCTCCTCATAGGGATTGTGATTGTGCTATAAATTTGATTCCTGGTAGTAAGTTCCCTAAGGGTCGACTTTTTAATTTATCTGTGCCAGAACATGCCGCTATGCGGACTTATATAAAGGAGTCTTTGGAGAAAGGGCATATTCGTCCGTCCTCATCACCTTTGGGTGCAGTGTTCTTTTTTGTGGCCAATGAGGATGGTTCTCTGAGACCCTGTATAGATTATCGCCTTCTAAATAAAATCACGGTCAAATTTCAGTACCTTTTGCCTCTGCTGTCCGATCTGTTTGCTCGGATTGGGGGGGCTAGTTGGTTCACCAAGATAGATCTTCGAGGAGCTTATAATCTTGTGCGTATAAAGCAGGGCGATGAATGGAAAACAGCATTTAATACGCCCGAAGGTCATTTTGAGTACTTGGTGATGCCTTTTGGGCTTTCTAATGCCCCTTCCGTGTTTCAGTCCTTAATGCATGACATCTTCCGAGAGTATCTGGATAGATTTATGATTGTGTACCTGGATTATATCTTGGTCTTTTCTGATGACTGGGAGTCTCATGTGAAGCAGGTTAGGATGGTGTTTCAGGTCCTGCGTGCCAATGCCTTGTTTGTGAAGGGCTCTAAATGTCTCTTTGGAGTCCAGAAGGTTTCCTTTTTGGGCTTTATTTTTTCTTCTATCGAGATGGATCCAGTTAAAGTCCAGGCCATCTATGACTGGACTCAACCTACATCGGTTAAGAGTCTTCAGAAGTTCTTGGGCTTTGCTAATTTTTACCGTCGCTTCATCACTAATTTTTCTAGTGTGGTTAAGCCTTTGACGGATTTGACTAGAAAGGGTGCTGATGTGACGAATTGGTCTTCTGCGGCCGTTGAGGCCTTTCAGGAGCTGAAACGTCGGTTTTCTTCGGCTCCAGTCTTGCGTCAGCCTGATGTCTCTCTTCCCTTTCAGGTCGAGGTTCATGCTTCTGAGATTGGAGCAGGGGCTGTCTTGTCACAGAGAAGCTCTGATGGCTCGGTGATGAGACCATGTGCTTTCTTTTCCAGAAAGTTTTCGCCTGCCGAGCGGAATTATGATGTTGGTAATCGGGAGTTGTTGGCAATGAAGTGGGCATTCGAGGAGTGGCGACATTGGCTTGAGGGTGCCAAGCATCGCGTGGTGGTCTTGACAAATCAGATTCTTGTGATCAATCTCGAGTCTGCCAAGCGGTTAAATCCTAGACAGGCTCGATGGTCGCTGTTTTAGTGGTTTCGTACCTTCCGGGCTCAAAGAATGTGAAGGCTGATGCCCTTTCTAGGAGTTTTGTGCCTGACTCTCCGGGAGTTTCTGAACCGGCTGGTATTCTCAGAGAGGGGGTGATCTGGTCTGCCATCTCCCCTGATTTGCGGCGGGTGTTGCAGGATTTTCAGGCCGATAGACCTGACCGTTGTCCACCGGAGAGACTGTTTGTCCCGGATAGATGGACCAGTAGAGTTATCTCCGAGGTTCATTCTTCGGTGTTAGCAGGTCATCCTGGGATCTTTGGTACCAGGGAATTGGTGGCTAGGTCCTTTTGGTGGCCTTCTTTGTCGCGGGATGTGCGTTCTTTTGTGCAGTCCTGTGGGTTTTGTGCTCGGGCCAAGCCTTGCTGTTCTCGTGCCAGTGGATTGCCTTTGCCTGTCCCGAAGAGGCCTTGGACGCATATTTCCATGGATTTTATTTCGGATCTTCCTGTCTCTCAGAGGATGTCTGTCATCTGCGTGGTTTGTGATCGTTTTTCTAAAATGGTCCATTTGGTGCCCTTGCCTAAGTTACCCTCCTCCTCTGACATGGTTCCGCTGTTTTTCTGTTTTTTCAGAATGTGGTTCGTTTGCATGGTATTCCGGAGAACATTGTGTCTGACAGAGGGTCCCAGTTTGTGTCCAGATTTTGGCAGTCCTTTTGTGCTAAGATGGGCATTGATTTGTCTTTTTCTTCGGCTTTCCATCCTCAGACGAATGGCCAAACCGAACGAACTAATCAGACTTTGGAGACTTATCTGAGATGTTTTGTTTCTGCTGATCAGGATGATTGGGTGACTTTTTTGCCATTGGCTGAGTTCGCCCTCAATAATCGGGCTAGTTCTGCTACTTTGGTTTCACCTTTTTTTTGTGAATCTGGTTTTCATCCTCGTTTTTCCTCGGGTCAGGTTGAGCCTTCTGACTGTCCTGGGGTGGATTCTGTGGTGGATAGGTTGCAGCAGATTTGGAACCACGTAGTGGACAATTTGACATCACAGGAGAAGGTTCAGCGCTTTGCTAATCGCCGTCGCTGTGTGGGTTCCCGACTTCGTGTGGTTGATTTGGTATGGTTGTCATCTCGTTTTGTTCCTATGAAGGTTTCCTCTCCTAAGTTCAAACCTCGTTTCATCGGTCCTTATAAGATTTCAGAAATCCTCAATCCTGTGTCATTTCGTTTGGACCTCCCAGCATCTTTTACCATTCATTATGTGTTCCATAGGTCATTGTTGCAGAGGTATGTGGTGCCTGTGGTTCCTTCTGTTGATCCTCCTGCTCCGGTGTTGGTCGAGGGAGAATTGGAGTATGTGGTGGAGAAGATCTTGGGTTCTCGTATTTCGAGACGGAAGCTTCAGTACTTGGTTAAATGGAAAGGCTATGGTCAGGAGGATAATTCCTGGGCTGTTGCCTCTGATGTCCATGCTGCTGATTTGGTTCGTGCCTTTCATTTGGCTCGTCCTGATCCGCCTGGGGGCTCTGGTGAGGGTTCGGTGACCCCTCCTCAAGGGGGGGTACTGTTGTGAATTCCGTTCTCGGGCTCCCTCCTGTGGTCATCAGTGGTACTTTGTGAGTTCTGTTCTTGGGCTCCCTCTGGTGGCTTTGAGTGTTACGGCTGGTCTGTAGCTGGACTCCAGCTGCCTTGTTTCCTGCTAGGCTTGCTGCCTATTTAACTCCATCTGGACCTTTACTTGTTGCCTGCTGTCGTTGTATTCAGTACTGGTTCAGATCTCTCTGGGACTTCCCTTGTGACCTGTCTCCTCGTGGAGAAGCTAAGTTCATGCTAGTCCATTTTTGCTCATTGCTTTGTGAAAATGTTTCTCAGTATATGATTAGTTCAGTCCAGCTTGCTTATATGCTATTTTATTGCTAGCTGGAAGCTCTGGGGTGCAGAGTTGCGCCCCTCACATCGTGAGTCGGTGTGGGGGTCTTTTTGTATTCTCTGCGTGGATAATTTTTGTAGTATTTTATACTGACCGCACAGATTCCTTGCTATCTTCTATTTAGTTATTAGCGGGCCTCATTTGCTTAAACCTGTTTTCATTTCTATGTTTGTGTTTTCCCCTTAACTCACCGTTATTATCTGTGGGGGGCTTCCTACACTTTGGAGAAATTTCTCTGAGGCAAGTGAGGCTTTGTTTCTCTCTAGGGGTAGCCAGTTTCTCAGGCTGTGTAGAGGCATCTAGGCCGAGTTAGGAACGCTCCACGGCTGCCTATAGTGTGTGTTGATAGGATCAGGATTGCGGTCAGTAAAGGTCCCACATTCCCAGAGCTTGTCCTTTTTTCTGGTTTACTTATCAGGTCAGTTCATGTGGTCCTTACCACCAGGATCATAACACATCCCCTACTCTGCCCTCTCTTTCAAGCCACATATCCAAGCCTTTGCCTCCTCCTGCCACCTCAAACTCAAATATATCTCCCGGATCTATGAATTCCTTGACCATGACACCACAAAAACACTAGTGCATGCCCTTATCTCCCGCCTTGACTACTTTGACCTCCTACTCTCTGGCCTCCCCTCTAGCACTCTGGCACCCTTCCAATCCATCCTACACTCTGCTGCCCGACTAATATATCTGTCTCCCCACTATTAACCTGCCTCTCCGCTATGCCAAGCACTTCACTGGCATCCTATTGCCCAGAGACTCCAGTTCAAAACCCTTACAGTGACGTACAAAGCCATCCACAGCCTGTCTCCATACATCTGTGACATGGTTTCCCGGTACTTACCTACACGCAACCTCCGATCCTCTCAAGATCTTCTTCTCTACTCCCCTCTCATCTCTTCTTCCCACAACCGCATCCAAGACTTCTCCCGTGCTTCCCCCATCAGACTCTCGCCTACCATAGAAACTTTCAAAAAGAACCTGAAGACTCACCTCTTCCAACAAGCCTACAGCCTGCAGTGATCCTCAACCTACTGAACTACCGCACAACCAGCTCTACCCTCTCCTAGTGTATCCTCACCCATCCCCTGCAGACTGTGAGCCCTCGTGGGGTCCTCCCTCTTTATGTACCTGTGTGCCTTATTTTTTGCTCATGTTTAATTGTATTTGTCTATATTTGCCCCCTTTTCACATGTAAAGCGCCATGGAATAAATGACGCTATAAAAATGTATAATATATTTTGGAAGTTAAATCCATTCTGGCTAAAGCTAATAGGTTCGAATGATAGAACTATTGATCAATTAGATCATTTAATTTCATCCCACCCTGAACCCCAGAATATTAACCTATTTTGGGATACCCTCAAGGCGTACTTAAGAGGATGTTTATGTTTTACAATTTCTTATATTAAACGGGTAACTTCACGGGAGGATGATGAGATGGAACAGCGATTGAAGGACTCAGAAGCTGCGTACATATCTAGTCAAACTAATGAAAATAGAATTGAGTGGCTGACCTCACATAGACTATATACCAAATATATGGATACCAAATCTAAACGCAAACTATTTTTTACCCGTGAATCCTACTTTGAACTGGGGAACCAGGCAAGTTAATTTTTGACTTTTTTGGTGCACCAGCATAACACGTCTAATACTAGACTCCAAATTTGAAAATTGGATGGTTCAGTGGTGACCTCGACTGAGGATATACTTCATTGTTTCTTTGATTATTATAGCGCATTCTATACCTCTAGGAGTGGTCTTGGTATCCCAGAATGTTTGGATTATTTATCAGATATAAAATTCCCCATGTTCAGTCCTACTCAGCAGGCCTTTCTGGATGCTGATTTTACTATAGAGGAGATAGAAGGTGCCATTAGGATATGGCTTCCGGGAAGGCTCCCGGATCGGATGGATTCCCCATTGAATTAGACAGGAAATATCGAGATATATTTGCACCACTTCTTTTAAAGATGTTTCTAGGGATCTGGGAGGGAGGATATTTGCCAGACTCCTTTTATGAGGCAAATATTATTGTGATTCAGAAAGAAGGGAAGGACCCCCTTGAATGTGGATCTTATCGCCCCATATCGCTGATAAATGTAGATTATAAAATCTTTACTAAGGTTCTGGCCACTAGGCTGAACTCGCTTATATTGGATCTTATTCTCCCAGACCAGACTGGTTTCATGCCTGGTAAAAGTACTTCTATTAATATAAGGCGGGTCCAGTCGGTGGTTCAATATAGTTCTTTGATGTCAGATAATATCTGGGCTTTGGCATCCTTGGATGCGGCTAAGGCTTTTGACTCCGTTGATTGGCCTTTCTTGTCTGCTTGTTTACAGAAATATGGTTTTGGTGATAGATTTTAAAAAAATGGATTGGCATAATGTATGTGAAACCTAAAACTCGTATAATTATAAATCCCTCTGTATCAGAATCATTTGCTCTATCTAGGGGAACACGTCAGGGATGCCACCTCACCTCGGCCCTCTTTGCTCTTGCGATTGAGGCGTTGGCAATACGTATAAGGTGCTCTCCAAATATTAGGGGTATAAACATAGCAGATCAAACACTATCGGCTCATATGCTGATGATATGGTGATATTTATAGATGGGACGTCACAGGTGATTACTACCATAGATACATTTAGTAAATGCTCGGGGTTATACATAAATTGGGATAAGTCTGCCTTATTGCCCCTTTCTCATAGCCAATGGTCCACCTTGATATCTTGTCTCCATTTCCTATTGTGTCTCATTTTAAATACTTAAAAATTAATATATCCAAATGCAGTGACCTTGACCTACAGCTTAATATTCCTCCACTATTGGAACTGATCAAGCTTAAATTTGGCTCTTGGAGTAAACTTCCATTATCTGTAGCCGGTCGTATAAATTTAATTAAGATGATTTTACTTCCTAAGTTTAGCTACTCCCTACAACATAGTGCTGTATTGGTTCCTAAATCCTTTTTCCCAAATTTAAATTCCATGATCACGTCTTTTATATGGGGGAAAATTAGACCTAAACTTAACTACTTTGCAGAGGTCTAAACAAACGGGAGGAGCGGCATTGCTGGACTTCTTTTTATACTATTTGTCCTGGCAGGTTAAAGCTTTGGGTAAATGGATGCCTCGGAAAGTCATCTAGTCCATGCTGCAAGGGTTGATTGCCTGTTAAGTTTCCTGGAAACAAACAAACTTAATGTCCCTCGATTATTGCCCCTACTTCAATTAGCGCGGTCAGTTTGGAAACAAATGAAAAAAGTAATTAGCTTTAAGGACATTATAGCTGAAATGCAGCTATGGAATAATAATTATTTCCCAGTGTTACTAAACCACTCATCCACTGATTTCTGGATCTTACATAATGTTTCCTTGGTAAAAGATTTATATGATCATGATGTTTTAATGTCCTTTGAACAAATACAAACTAAATATAATATCCCGAGGTTCCAATTCTTTCGCATTTACGTTATATGAATACGACCCAAACTATCTCATCCTTCCCTTTAATGGGTGTCCTTAAATCACAAGGTCCCCAAGGTCTCATTTCCGTTTTATATACGTACATGTCTGTGGTAACTGACTCTGCTATAATGATAATTAAGGGGAAATGGGAAGGACTTATCTCTGATGCTTAAGGTGAAGACTCGGAGGAGATAAGGTATCCCCATCTGTTAATAATAGAATGATTCAGTTGTATATAATATATCATATCTGACTCCCTTACAACTTTTTTAAATGGGTCAGCTCCAATCCTCAATGTTTGACATGTCATTCACTAGACGCAGATTTTATACATATGATATGGGACTGCCTCATTATTCTTTCCTACTGGAGCGCGGTAACATCGTTTCTGACATCCTTAATACAAACCCCTGGTCCTCTTAGTCCACTAGTTTGTTTATTTGGGGTGTTGGTTGAGGAGACATGGGGACACTATGCTAGGATTTTCCTGCGCGAGACACTTTTTCTGGCCAGGAAAGTGTTGGCATTACATTGGATGGGTGGTTCACATCCCTCTCTCAGAGCCTGGATTGAATTAGTAAATTTAGCTACACCATATGAGTGAATTCTATATCAGAATAGGAGGTGTTTAGGGAAATATGACAAGATTTGGGACAGGTGGAACTCTTCTCATCTTAGTATACTAGTACGTAGCGGTCCAGTACCACCATGAATGTTATGTTTAGAATGCATCGAATTCTATTTTATGGCATCACAAGACTATTAATATTGTGTGACTATACTTGGCGGCAGGATATTTGTAGCTTAATTAGTTATGTAGTGTCTTTTTGAGCTATATACTACTAAATATATATGGCTAAATATTGTTTTTTTGTTTATTTGCTAATTAATCTATCGTCCATACAGCCTTATATGGATTTGAGAAACTAAAATTGTGCAAACAATTTAATGTACAAATTTGCTGTTCTTTTATAACCACTTTGACAGATGCATATGTATTATTGTGGTTGTATACTAATGAGTACATTTTGATTTGTGGTTTAATAAACAAATTTAAAAAATAATTCAAAAAAGGGGAGAAGCTTTTTTTATGTTCTTAATTGTTTTTACATAGTCACATACAAGTGCTTCTCACTAAATTAGAATATTATCAGAAAGTTAATTTATTTCAGTTCTTCAATGCAAAAAGTGAAACTCATATTATATAGGGTCATTACAGAGTGATCTATCTCAATTGTTTATTTCTGTTGAATAAATCTACAGCCAATGAAAACCCAAAAGTCATTATGTCAGTAAATTAAAACAAAAACCCCTGCAATGGCTTCCTAAATATTTAAAAAAGGTCCCTTAGTCTGTTTCAGTAGCTCCACAATCATGAGGAAGACTGCTGACGGGACAGATGTGTAGAAGGCAGTCACTCCAGAAGGAAGGTAAGCCACTGTAAAATATTAGTATTTCAATAATAAAAAAATATATAGATTACTTAACATATGCAGGTTCTAACTAGCAAATAGATACTCTGGATAGTGAGGGACTGAGTTATTCTGAGGATTTTGCCCATACATCTGTCTGAACTATAGGGCTTTTGTCAGAACTGTGGCTATTTGCAGATAGTAAATGGCTCTTAACCCCTTTCTGACATATGACGTACTATCCCATCTAGGTGGGGTGGGCCCGTATGCCCACCGACGGGATAGTACGTCATCACTGATCAGCCGCACTCACAGGTGGTGCGCGGCCGATCAGGGCCGGGTGTCAGCTGACCATCGCAGCTGACATCCGGCACTATGTGCCAGGAGCAGTTATGGACCGCTCCTGGCACATTAACCCCCAGCAGACTGCGATCAAAGATGATCGCAGCACTCCAGCGGCATAGGGAAGCATCTCGCAGGGAGGGGGCTCCCTGCGTGCTTCCCTGAGACCCTCGGAGCAACGCCATGTGATCGCTTTGCTCCGAGGGTCTCCTACCTCCTCCTCCCTGTAGGCCCGGATCCAAAATGGCCACTGGGCTGCATCCAGGTGGAAGCCTCCCTGCAGTGCTCTTCAAAGTGTCAGATCAGCGATCTGTCACTTTACTGTGATGTCCCCCCTGGGGAAATGTAAAAAAGTAAAAAAAAAAAAAAAAATTCATGTGTAAAAAAAAAAATGTAAAAAAAAAATCCTTAATAAAGAAATATTTTTTTTTACAATATACATTTCTGTATCTAAATAAAAAAAAAAATTAAAGTACACATATTTATCACCACGTCCGTAACGACCTGACCTATAAAACTGTTAACCCCTTTCTGCCATTGGACGTAATATTCCATCCATGTGGGGTGGGCCCTAATTCCCAAGGACGGAATATTACGTCCAGCACGATCGGCCGCGCTCACGGGGGGAGCGCGGCCGATCGCGGCCGGGTGTCAGCTGCCTATCGCAGCTGACATCCGGCACTATGTGCCAGGAGCGGTCACGGACCGCCCCCGGCACATTAACCCCCGGCACACCGCGATCAAACATGATTGCGGTGTACCGGCGGTATAGGGAAGCATCGCGCAGGGAGGGGGCTCCCTGCGGGCTTCCCTGAGACCCCCGGAGCAACGCGATGTGATCGCGTTGCTCCGAGGGTCTCCTACCTCCCTCCTCGCCGCAGGTCCCGGATCCAAGATGGCCGCGGCATCCAGGTCCTGCAGGTAGGGAGGTGGCTTACCGAGTGTCTGCTCAGAGCAGACACTTGGTAAGCCTGCAGCCCTGCACAGCAGATCGTCGATCTGACAGAGTGCTGTGCACACTGTCAGATCAATGATCTGTAATGTCCCCCCCTGGGACAAAGTAAAAATGTAAAAAAAAAAATTCCCCACGTGTGTAAAAAAAAATATCCTAAATAAAGAAAAAAAATATAATATTCCCATAAATACATTTCTTTAGCTAAATAAAATAAAAAAACAATAATAGTACACATATTTAGTATTGCCGCGTCCGTAACGACCCAACCTATAAAACTGCCCCACTAGTTAACCCCTTCAGTAAACACCGTAAGAAAAAAAAAAAAAACGAGGCAAAAAACGCTTTATTACCATACCGCCGAACAAAAAGTGGAATAACACGCGATCAAAAAGACTGATATAAATAACCATGGTACCGCTGTAAATGTCATCTTGTCCCGCAAAAAACGAGCCGCCATACAGCATCATCAGCAAAAAAATAAAAAAGTTATAGTCCTGAGAATAAAGCGATACCAAAAAAATTATTTTTTCTATAAAATAGTTTTTATCGTATAAAAGCGCCAAAACATTAAAAAAATGATATAAATGAGATCGCTGTAATCGTACTGACCCGACGAATAAAACTGCTTTATCAATTTTACCAAACACGGAACGGTATAAATGCCTCCCCCAAAAGAAATTCATGAATAGCTGGTTTTTGATCACTCTGCCTCACAAAAATGTGAATAAAAAGCGATCAAAAAATGTCACGTGTCCGAAAATGTTACCAATAAAAACGTCAACTCGTCCCTCAAAAAACAAGATCTCACATGACTCTGTGGACTCAAATATGGAAAAATTACAGCTCTCAAAATGTGGTAACGCAAAAAATATTTTTTGCAATGAAAAGCGTCTTTCAGTGTGTGACGGCTGCCAATCATAAAAATCCGCTAAAAAACCCGCTATAAAAGTAAATCAAACCCCCCTTCATCACCCCCCTAAGTTAGGGAAAAATAAAAAAATTAAATGTATTTATTTCCATTTTCCCATTAGGGTTAGGGCTAGAGTTAGGACTAGAGTTAGGACTAGAGTTAGGGCTAGGGTTAAGGCTAGGGTTAGGGCTAGGGTTAGGGGCTAGGGTTAGGGCTAGGGTTAGGGCTAGGGTTAGGGCTAGGGTTAGGGCTAGGGTTAGGGCTAGGGTTAGGGCTAGGGTTAGGGCTAGGGTTGGTGCTAGGGCTAGTGTTACGGCTAGTGTTAGGGCTAGTGATAGGGCTAGGGTTATTGCTAGGGTTGGGGCTACAGTTAGGGTTGGGGCTAAAGATAGGGTTAGGGTTTGGATTACATTTACGGTTGGGAATAGGGTTGGGTGTGTCTGGGTTAGAGGAGTGGTTAGGGTAAGGGGTGTGTTTGGATTAGGGTTTCAGTTATAATTGGGGGGTTTCCACTGTTTAGGCACATCAGGGGCTCTCCAAACGGGACATGGCATCCGATCTGAATTCCAGCCAATTCTGCGTTGAAAAAGGAAAACAGTGCTCCTTCCCTTCCGAGCTCTCCCGTGTGCCCAAACAGGGGTTTACCCCAACATATGGGGTATCAGCGTACTCAGGACAAATTGGACATCATCTTTTGGGGTCCAATTTCTCCTGCTACCCTTGGGAAAATACAAAACTGGGGGCCAAAAAATAAGTTTTGTGGGGAAAAAAAAGATTTTTTATTTTCACGGCTCTGCGTTGTAAACTGTAGTGGAACACTTTGGGGTTTAAAGTTCTCACAACACATCTAGATAAGTTCCTTGGGGGGGTCTACTTTCCGATATGGGGTCACTTGTGGGTTTTTTTTACTGTTTGGGTACATCAGGGGCTCTGCAAATGCAACGTGACGCCTGCAGACCAATCCATCTAAGTCTGCATTCCAAATGGCGATCCTTCCCTTCCGAGTTCTGCCATGCGCCCAAACAGTGGTTCCCCCCACATATGGGGTATCAGCGTACTCAGGACAAATTGGACAACAACTTTTGGGGTCCAATTTATCCTAATACCCTTGTGAAAATACAAAACTGGGGGCTAAAAAATCATTTTTGTGAAAAAAAAAAAAAAAAAAAAAGAATTTTTATTTTCACGGCTCTGCGTTATAAACTGTAGTGAAACACTTGGGGGTTCAAAGCTCTCAAAACACATCTAGATAAGTTCCTTAGGGGGTCTACTTTCCAAAATGGTGCCACTTGTGGGGGTTTTTAATGTTTAGGCACATCAGGGGCTTTCCAAACGCAACATGGCATCCCATCTTAATTCCAGTCAATTTTGCATTGAAAAGTAAAATAGCGCTCCTTCCCTTCCGAGCTCTGCTGTGCGCCCAAACAGTGGTTTATCCCCACATATGGGGTATCAGCGTACTCGGGACAAATAGTACAACAAATTTTGGGGTCTATTTTCTCCTGTTACCCTTGGTAAAATAAAACAAATTGGAGCTTAAATAAATTTTGTGTGAAAAAAAGTTAAATGTTCATTTTTATTTAAACATTCCAAAAATTCCTGTGAAACACCTGAAGGGTTAATAAACTTCTTGAAAGTGGTTTTGAGTACCTTGAGGGGTGCAGTTTTTAGAATGGTGTCACACTTGGGTATTTTCTATCATATAGACCCCTCAAAATGACTTCAAATGAGATGTGGTCCCTAAAAAAAAAATGGTGTTGTAAAAATGAGAAATTGCTGGTCCACTTTTAACCCTTATAACTCCGTCACAAAAAAAAATGTTGGTTCCAAAATTGTGCTGATGTAAAGTAGACATGTGGGAAATGTTACTTATTAAGTATTTTGCTTGACATATGTCTGTGATTTAAGGGCATAAAAATTCAAAGTTGGAAAATTGCGAAATTTTCAAAATTTTCGCCAAATATTCTTTTTTTTCACAAATAAACGCAAGTTATATCGAATAAATTTTACCACTATCATGAAGTACAATATGTCACGAGAAAACAGTGTCAGAATCACTCGGATCCGTTGAAGCGTTCCAGAGATATAACCTCATAAAGGGACAGTGGTCAGAATTGTAAAAATTGGCCCCATCCATAACGTGCAAACCACCCTTGGGGGTGAAGGGGTTAACCGCTAGTTAACCCCTTCAGTGAACACCGTAAAAAAGAAGAAAAACAAGGCAAAAAAACGACGCTTTATTATCATGCCGCCAAACAAAAAGTGGAATAACACACGATCAAAAAGACGGATATAAATAACCATGGTACCGCTGAAAATGTCATCTTGTCCCGCAAAAAACGAGCCGCCATACAGCATCATTAACGAAAATAGAAAAAAAGTTATTGTCCTCAGAATAAAGTGATGCAAAAATAATTATTTTTTATATAAAATAGTTTTTATCATATAAAAGTGACAAAACATAAAAAAAAAATGATATAAATTGTACTGTAATCGTTCTGACCCGAAGACTACAGGACTGGACTCAAATAGAGACACCGTTATGGGTAATTAACCCCTTATTTTGTTAATGTGTGTGTGTTTCTTTGCAACAGCGCTGTACCACGAGAAATGAACTGTGTTGTTTTTGGCTTAGGATTAAGGGCATGATTATGAGCCCATGATTTGACACATGGTTCAGGTAGACATAGTTTTCAGCACTGTGTTACATATGTCCCGGTTGGCCGCAGCTCTATATTATCACCTTTTAGGATCAATCTCTATGAATATGATAATATGATATGTAATTAAACATTGTATTTATTTATGTATATAATTTCTGTATCACGTGTATCTAAAAATAACTTCTTTGACATAAATAAATAATGGAATTTTTTTTATATATGAAAACTCTAGTTCTCCTATTTCTTTAATATTTGGTTTATAAAACACATCTTCCGCCTACTCGGTATGACGGACAAAATTGTCAGTGACCGGGGTCCTCAGTTTGCATCTCGGTTTTGGAGAGAGCTTTGTCGTCTTCTCAGCATTGAGTTGAATCTCTCTTCTGCATATCATCCCGAGATGAATGCTTTGGTAGAGAGGGCCAACCAGACCTTGGTCACATATCTGCGACATTTTCTCTCAGCCAGGCAGGATGACTGGGCATCCTTGCTACCGTGGGCAGAGTTTGCGCTGAACAATGCCGTAGCCGACTCCACTGGACAGACCCCATTCCTCCTTAACTATTAACAGCATCCGCGGGTACCTGTGCCTATGCTGTGTCTTCCGCCGACTCCAGGGTGGCAGACTGGGCTGTGGAGGCACGGGACATTTGGGACTGCACTCAGGATGCCATTCGGGCCTCCAAGGAGAGAATGAGGTCCTCCGCCGATGCACATCGGCGCCCCGCTCCGACCTTTGCTCCTGGCGACAATACAGAAATATATTGCTTGGTCTTCCAGACCTTATCTTGACCTCCACTGTTCCTGTTAACTGTTATTTCTTAATTACATTTAGGACTGAGAAAAGGGCAACTTGAAAATGCTTTATCTTCCTATATCCTCCTGCTTTGTGGGCCTCCACCATTTTCAGAGTGCTAGGCAGCTGCTTAGAACCTATGACTGCTGTTTTTTGGCACAAGGTTAGAGGAGGCTGGATTTTTACAAAGCTGGGAAATTTGCATCATCTGGCCTTTCCTAACAATGATACTGAACAAGCCGTAACCCTTACAGGTTAATTAAGGTGTGAAACCTGGGTCAACGATGACAGCACACATCTCCAAGCATGCCCAAACTTTTTCATCTTTTCATCACCCCATTTTCCTTTTTGTACTTTTTAAAATGTAAAAAATGCATATATATATATATATATATATATCTACTATATAATTGTCTAAGGATCACTTCCGTCTTTCTGTCTGTCCTTCTGTCTGTCACGGATATTCATTGGTCGCGGCCTCTGTCTGTCATGGAATCCAAGTCGCTGATTGGTCTCGCCAGCTGCCTGTCATGGCTGTTGCGACCAATCAGCGACAGCCACAGTCCGATTAGTCCCTCCCTACTCCCCTGCAGTCAGTGCCCGGCGCCCGCTCCATACTCCCCGCAGTCACCGCTCACACACGGTTAATGCCAGCAGTAACGGACCGCGTTATGCCACGGGTAACTCACTCCGTTACCGCCGCTATTAACCCTGTGTCACCAAGTTTTTACTATTGATGCTGCCTATGCAGCATCAATAGTAAAAAGATCTAATGTGAAAAATAATAAAGAAATAAAAAATCATTATATACTCACCTTCCACTGCCTTTCCCGCTCCTCGCGATGCTCCGGTAACCGCTCCATGCAAGCAGCAGGTTCCGGTGGCAAGGATGGTATGCGAGAAGGACCTGCCATAACGTCACGGTCATGTGACCGCGACGTCATCACAGGCCCTGTGCGAGAAGGACCTGCCATGACGTCACGGTCATGTGACCGCGACGTCATCACAGGTCCTGCGCTCATACCAAGCCTGGGACCGGAAGCTGCCGCGTGCACCGCACACAGGCAACAGGACTACAAGGGGACCTGGGAAGGTGAGTATATGTTTATTTTTTATTTTTGAACCTGTGACATGCGTGGCTGGGCAATATACTACGTAGCTGGGCAATATACTACGTGGCTGGGCAATATACTACGTGGCTCTGTGCTGTATACTACGTCACTGGGCAATATAGTACGTGGACATACATATTCTAGAATACGGGCAACCATCTAGTGTGTGTGTGTGTGTGTGTGTGTGTGTATATATGTATATATATATATATATATATATATATCTATCTAAGGCTACGTTCACATTTGCGTTGCGTCGGGTGCAGGTTCGGCGACGCATAGCAGCGCATGCGTCATGCGCCCCTATATTTAACATGGGGGCGCATGGACATGCGTTGTCTTGCGTTTTGTGATGCATGCGTTATTTTTGGCGCAAGCGTCAGGACGCTGCATGTTGCATTTTTTTTGCGCCGAAAATCATGCCAAAATTGGACGCATGCGTCACAAAAAGCTGCGTTCTGCATATGTTTTTGCATGCGTTGTGCGTTGCGTCGCCGATGCTGCGCCGCACAACGCAAATGTGAACGTAGCTTAAGATGCAAAGGAAATGTGTCACATTTAACTTTAGGACTTTTAGACATCATGTAATCTTTAACTTGCTTAACTGTTCACAATAAACAGCAAAAAATCTTTTACAATTGGGATAATTTTCAGTTTAGTACTTAGCAGCACATCTGCACTTTTGTTATTTCCCTTTTTGCACAGTAATATTACATACACTAGTCCCATATTTTCATTTCTTTTTAAAATATTTTTATTAGATTTTGTATTAAAAAGCGGGATTAGGGAAATGAGGGAGGGGAAGGGAAGGGTTAACAGTGGACAGAGGAAGGGATCAATAAAATTAGAGAACCCTAATAACAGTCTCTAACAAACAAATACTGATTTGCAATTTGAAGAATGTTGTATGTAGATGTTATACTTAACCCCTTAATCCCATTGGACGTACTATCCCGTCAAGGTGACCTGGGACTTAATTCCCAGTGACGGGATAGTACGTCCAGTGTGATCAGCCGCGCTCACGGGGGCAGCGCGGCCGGGTGTCAGCTATCGCTGCTGACATCCGGCACTATGTGCCAGGAGCGGTCACGGACCGCCCCCGGCACATTAACCCCCGGCACACTGCAATCAAACATGATCACAGTATTCCGGCAGTACAGGGAAGCATCGCGCAGGGAGGGGGCTTCCTGCGTGCTTCCCTGAGACCCCCGGAGCAATGCGATGTGATCTCCTTGCTCCGAGGGTCACTTACTTCCTCCTCCCTGCAGGCCTGGATCCAAAATGGCCGCGGGTGGCCTTCCAGGTCCTGCAGGGAGGTGGCTTAGAGCAGGCGCTGGCAAGCCTCCCTGCTGTGCCTGTGTGATCGCTGATCTGACACAGTGCACAGCAAAGTGTCAGATCAGTGATCTGTCAATATAATGTGACGCTCGCCTGGGGCAATGTAAAAAAGTTTAAAAAAAATTTTTTTTACATGTGTAAAAAATTTTTTAAAAAATTTCTAAATAAAGAAATAAAAAAAATATTGTTCCAATAAATACATTCTATTATCTAAATAAAAAAAACAATAAAAGTACACATATTTAGTATCGCCTCTTCCGTAACGACCCAGTCTATAAAACTGTCCCACTAGTTACCTGCTTCAGTTAACACCTTAAAAAAAAAAGTAAAAAAAGAGGCAAAAAACAACCCTTTATTATCATACCGCCGAATAAAAAGTGGAATAGCACGCGATCAAAAAGACATATATATGACCATTGTACCGCTAAAAACGTCATCTTGTCGCGCAAAAAACGAGCCGTTATTCAGGGTCATCAGTGAAAAAATAAAAGTTATAGTCCTCAGAATAAAGCGATGCAAAATAATTATTTTTTCTATAAAATAGTTTTTCATATAAAAGCGCCAAAACATAAAAAAAAATCTAAATGAGGTATTGCTGTAATCGTACTGACCCGAAGAATAAAACTGCTTTATCCATTTTACTAAACGCTGAACGGTATAAATGCCTTCCCCCCCCCCCCCAAAATAAATTCATGAATAGCTGGTTTTTGGTCATACTGCCTCACAAAAATCAGAATAAAAAGCGATCAAAAAAAAATATCACGTGCGCGAAAATGTTACCAATAAAAACGTCAACTCCTCCCGCAAAAAACAAGACCTCACATGACTCTGGACCAAAATATGGAAAAAACACCGGATTATGTACCGGTAATGCTCTTTTATAGAGCCACGACAGCACCCACTGAGAGAGGGGATCCGCCCCTAGGAACAGGAAACCCTACGGAGAGATAAAAGGGGCGGTCCCCCTCGCTCCCACAGTTTGGGTTACAGAGATTGCGAGGAACCGCCCGACAGTTTTAGTTAGGTCATTCTATATTAACATTTTATCTTAACTAAATTACGTATATTTACAAGAACCAAATCACCCTTAATAGTGCTCATATGCAAACTAATATATATAAGGGAGGGAAGTGAAGGGGTGCTGTCGTGGCTCTATAAAAGAGCATTACCGGTACGTAATCCGGTGTTTTCTCTTCGCCACGACAGCACCCACTGAGAGACTTTCAGAGATAGTTATTTGGGGGGGATTATCGTGTTAAGAACTGATCTACCGAAACACAAGTCAGTGGAGGCAGATAAATCTAGTCTATAGTGACTATAGAAGGTAGTAGGAGACGACAAGGTTGCGGCCTTACATATGAGTTCTATTGGAACCTCCCCTCGCTCTGCCCAGGATGATGCTATCGCCCGGGTGGAGTGTGCCTTTACAGTCTCAGGTGGATCTTCCCCTTTAGACGAATAGGCCAGGTATATCGCCTCCCGAATCCATCGGGATAATGTGCCTTTTGTAACACCAGCTCCTTTCCTTTGACCCTGGAAGGAAACAAAGAGAGCCCTGCTCTTCCTCCAGGGACTAGTCCTGTCTAGATAGGTTATCACAGCCCTTCTCACATCTAAAGTATGGTACTTTTCTTCTTCCTGATTTGTAGGGTTATCATAGAAGGTAGGAAGAAGAATTTCTTGAGATCTATGGAATTTAGTACACATTTTAGGCAAGTAGGAAGGGTCTGTTTTTAGGACAATCCTATCTGGCAATATTGACATAAACGGAGGATCTACTGATAGTGCCTGTATGTCACTTACCCTTCTTGCCGACACTAAGGCGACAAGAAGAGCAGTCTTGAGGGAGACATGTTTAATGTGAGCAGAATGTAGAGGCTCAAATGGGTGATCTGTTAAGGCTTCAAGGACCAGGTTAACATCCCAAGGAGGTGAATGGGGAATATGGACTGGTTCTGCCCTCTGGCAGGCTGAAATGAATCTGGATATCCACCCATCTCCTGCAACGTTGTGACTATACAAAGCCCCTAACGCAGAAATTTGCACTCTTAAGGTATTAACTGAAAGGCCTAAATCACGTCCTCTTTGAAGAAATTCAAGAATAATAGAGACTGGAATTTCCTTTGACAGGGCTGAGGGATAGAGGCTTAGGAATTTCTTCCATACTTTTACATATATTGATGTAGTGGATCTTTTCCTACTCAGCAATAGGGTATCAATTACTTTATCAGAGAAGCCCCTTAGCTTTAATAGCTGCCTCTCAAATCCCAGGCTGTCAACCGTAGACCCTTCACATGAGGGTGGTTGAAGGGCCCCTGGAAAAGCAGATCTTGATTCTGTGGGAGAATCCATGGATCTGAGATGGACATGGCTCTGAGCAGGGAAAACCATGGTCTCTTTGGCCAGAACGGGGCAATTAAGATTATATTCGCTCTGTCCTCTCTTATCTTCCTGATTACCGTTGGAAGAAGAACCATCGGGGGAAAGGCATATGCTTTCTGAAACAATGTCTATATATAAGAAGAAATTTGAGGGCACTCACCAATCTTCAGTAGATAACGTCCTTTATTAATAAAATCTAACACATAAATTCATGGCCGGAGTCGGTGGAGCCGAAGCTCATGTGAGCAGGGGGGGATGACAGACGACGGCCGTTTCGCGCTTGTGCCTGCGCTTCTACGGGTCAACATGCAAGGGTAAAGTGGCGGAAATATAGTGCCGACAGTGCCATTGTATACACAAGCGCGAAACGGCCGTCGTCTGTCATCCCCCCTGCTCACATGAGCTTCGGCTCCACCGACTCCGGCCATGAATTTATGTGTTAGATTTTATTAATAAAGGACGTTATCTACTGAAGATTGGTGAGTGCCCTCAAATTTCTTCTTATATATAGACATTGTACAGACACGTTTTCCTAGAGGAGCACCCGGAGTCCGGATTTTAAGGTTGCTTTACCCATTGGGAGACATCAAAGGCACCTATGTTGCAGTCTGGTCAGTACCTCTCATAGTCGGTGCCGTCTCATTTTTTCTATAGTGGTTTGCTTTCTGAAACGTCCACAGAATCTGGAGGACGTCGAGAATATCGGGGTTGTCGGTTCGGAACATTGAGGCGAATGTTTTTACTTGCCTGTTGTCTCTTGTAGCGAAGAGATCTATGTCGGGCATACCCCATTTTATAGTTATCATTTTGAATATCCGACGATTTAACACCCACTCCCCCTGATGGAGGGTATGACGACTGAGAAAGTCTGCTTTTGCGTTGTCTATCCCTCGGACATGAAGTGCTGATAAGGACAGAAGATGATTTTCGGCTATAGTCAAGATGTTTTCGGTTATAGACATGAGAGTGCCTGATCTCGTTCCGCCTTGATGGTTGACGTAAGCCACTGATGTCATGTTGTCTGAGAGTACCCTGGTATGTGTTCCGTGCAACTGTGGGAGGAATTCACATAGGGCATGATAGATGGCTTTTAGTTCTTTTTTTATTAGACGAGTCGTTTAATTCCGTAACCGACCACAACCCTTGGACAACCTGATCCCCCAAGTGTGCCCCCCAACCATGAGGGCTGGCATCCGTAAATATTATGTTTGAGGGTTTAACCTCCCAGGGAACCCCGCTAACTAGATGATCTGGTTGTAGCCACCAGGTTAGGGATTGGATTACGTCATTAGAAAGGGAAATTTTACCGTCTAATCGCCCTTGTAATTTTATCTCCTCATGTAAAATTGTATACTGTAAGCACCTCAAATGGAACTGGGCCCATGGAACCGCTGGGATACATGACGTGAAGGAGCCAAGCAAGGACATGCCTTCCCGGAGGGAAATTATAGGTTTATCTAGTATAGACTGAACTTTATTCCTAACTGTTATCTGTTTAGTTTCCGGGAGAAAACATTTTTGACTTACAGAATCTAATATAATTCCCAAAAATACCTGGCGAGTAGTCGGGATCAGCCTAGATTTTTCCCAATTTATTAACCATCCTAAGTCCTGCAAGGATGAAATCATATGACATAATCTTTGCTGACATTGTGAGGGGGATTTTCCCACTACTAGAAGGTCGTCTAGGTATGGGATTATGAGGGTGTCTTTTAATCTTAGATATGACATGACCTCTGACATTAGTTTAGTGAACACCCTTGGAGCAATTGATAGCCCAAAGGGCATTGCCGTATACTGAAAGTGCCGGACACAACCATTCAACACAACTGCTACGCGGAGAAACTGTTGATGTTCTTTAAAGATTGGCAGATGGTAATACGCATCTTTCAAGTCCAGAACCGCCATAAAGCAATGGGGAAACAGGAGTTTTACGGTGGATCGAATAGATTCCATTTTAAAGGCTTGATTTTCTAAGGTGTTCAGCTTTTTAAGATTTATGATGGTTCTGAATGATCCATCAGGTTTTGTAATTAGAAATAGCGGGGAATAGAACCCTTTCCCCTGCTGAAGAAATGGAACCTCCACCAAAACTCCTTTGGATAGAAGATTCATTACTTCTTGCTGTAATGCTTCCTGTTGAGACTGTGACTTCAAAGAAGTCAATAGAAATGAGTCCGAAGGGACTCGGGCAAACTTTAACTTTAAGCCAGAGGTGACAAGACTATTTGCCCAAACGTTCGATGTTATTCTTCTCCATTGGTTTGAGAAGGAGGATAATCTACCTCCCACAGGTAGATCTGCCTTAACGGGGCTTGTCTTCAGTTTTAAAAGGGCGCTTCCCAAAGAATGCACCCCTCTGTTTGGTGTCTCTAGGGGTCCAGCGATCTTGGTTTTTAAAATCTTTTCTTTTATTAAATATGGGCTTCCGGAATGCTTTCCTATAGAATGGAAGGTAATTATTATTAGGGATGCCTTTCTTTCTTTCTCCTGCCTTAGTTAAGATTTCGTCCAGTTTGGTACCAAACAGGTACTCACCCTGACATGGGAGGCCACACAATTTGGACTTCGTCTGGGGATCGCCTTTCCAGCCCTTAAGCCATAGGGCTCTACGTGCCGCATTTGTGAGACCTGCCGATTTGGCCGCCAGGCGTATAGAGTCGGCAGATGAATCCACCAGGAAAGCTGTAGCTCCTCTAATTAAGGGTATAGAGGACAATAGTTTGTCTCTAGAAAGACCATTTTTAAGTCCTTCCTCCAAGTCACTCAGCCAGACCAACATAGACCTGGCGGTGCAAGTAGCGGAGATAGATGGCCTGAAGGCTCCCGTACACGACTCCCAGGCTCTTTTTAATAGCGAGTCGGCTTTACGGTCTAACGGGTCTTGTAATGAGCCAGAATCCTCTACAGGTAGCAAGGATTTTTTTGATGTGGATGCTACCGCAGCGTCCACTTTGGGTGCTTTTGTCCATGTCGAAAACTCTTCATCATTGAAGGGATACCGTCTTTTTGAGGACGGAGGCAATCCTCTTTGGCCCTGGCTTTCCCACTCTTTTTTAACTAAAGTTTTTATTGCTGCTATCACCGGAAAAGAAGGCCTTTTCTTTTCCGATAAGCCGGCAAACATAATATCCTGCTGTGTTCTGGGGACTTTAGAATCCTCGATGCCCATCGTATTACACACGGACCTGACAAGGTTGTCAATACTGTCGGTGGGAAAGCATGTATCCTGGTCTTCCTCAGAGGATACATATTCGTGGGAAATATCAGAGTCTGCTTTCTCCACGTCAGAGGATGGATCAGATATAGGGGATTCGTATCCTCTTTCACCCTTGGCACGCGGTTCTTTATCTACACTATGTAAGGCTTGTAACTCCTGTCTAATTAGAAGTCTGATGTCCTCTGATTTAACTGAGGCTTCCTCCCGCAAGGTGGAATCAATACATAACTTACAAAGCCTCTTTTTGTAACTATCCGGGAGGGGCTGGAGACATAATGCACACTGTTTGTGTTTCGTTTTTCCAGTTTTCTTTCCCTAGGGTGTGTAGAAGGAAAAGGGAACAATTGTCAACCTATGCGGGTAGATGCACACTTACCCCAGTGAAGCTTTGACAGTACCGATTGACGAGGGGGAGACCGGGACGAAGGACCAGCCTGGTCCGACTTTTTCCTTGAGGATCCGCTCTGCTTAGAGCGACTGCTGCTGCCACGAGTACGTGGGGTAGATGCGGCGGTGTCTTCTACAGAAAGCATCGCAGGGATCTGCGATGAATCCAGTGTGGACGCCGGGGCGATGCGCCGGCGTCCTTTTCATATGGGGGCCGCCATCTTCTTCTGGTTGAACCCGGAAGTGCTAACCACTTCCGGGTCGCGGCCCTGCATTATGCGCCTGCGCTGCCACCGGAATCAGCGCAGGTGCCGTCTGTCTCCTCCCTCACCCCGGAGGATACCGCAATCCTCCCGGGGAAACAATGGACCTCCACGCTGCCAGAACGCTCCACAAGCGGTCCTCATATGTCGCGCTTGGTCCCGCAGACGATCCCCGGGTGGATCTCCATGAGCCAGAAACTCCCACAGCTCTGGCCTCACGGCGCCTGCCAGCAGAGGGGGGAAGCTGAAAAAGGAACCCCCGACGCTGCATCCAGCTCTAGAGCCCTTGCCGTCCTCTCAGGTAAACCGCGCAAGCGGCATCCAGGCTGGGCATCCTCTTCTCTGTGGATTCCCGTAGGAACAGGAAACCAAACTGTGGGAGCGAGGGGGACCGCCCCTTTTATCTCTCCGTAGGGTTTCCTGTTCCTAGGGGCGGATCCCCTCTCTCAGTGGGTGCTGTCGTGGCGAAGAGAAAATATAGCTCTCAAAATGTGGTAACGCAAAAAAATATTTTTTGCAATAAAAAGCGTCTTTTAGTGTGTGACAGCTGCCAATCATAAAAATCTGCTAAAAAACAGCTATAAAAGTAAATCAAACCCCCCTTCATCACCCCCTTAGTTAGGGAAAAATAAATAAAAAAAATAAAATTGTTTATTTATTTCCATTTTCCCGTTAGGGTTAAGGCTAGGGTTAGTGCTAGGGTTAAGGCTAGGGTTAGGGTTAAGGCTAGGGTTAGTGCTAGGGTTAAGGCTAGGGTTAGGGTTGGGGCTAGGGTTAGGATTACATTTAGAGTTGGGATTAGGGTTAGGGGTGTGTCAGGGCTAGGGGTGTGGTTACGGTTATGGTTGGGGTTAGGGGTGTGTTGGAGTTAGGGGTGTGGTTAGGGTTGGGGTTAGGGGTGTGGTTGGGATTAGGGGTGTGGTTGGGTTAGGGTTTCAGTTAGAATTGGGGGTTTCCATTGTTTAGGCACATCAGGGGCTCTCCAAACGCGACATGGTGTCCGATCTCAATTCCAGCCAATTCTGCATTGGAAAGTAAAACCGTGCTCGTTCCCTTCCGAGCTCTCCCGTGTGCCCAATCAGGAGTTTACCCCAACATATGGGGTATCAGCGTACTCAGGACAAATTGAACAACAACTTCTGGGGTCCAATTTAACTTGTTACCCTTGGGAAAATAAAAATTTGGGGGGCTAAAAAAACTTTTGTGGGACAAACTATTTTTTATTTTCACGGCTCTGCGTTATAAGCTGTAGTGAAATACTTGGGGCTTCAAAGTTCTCACAACACATCTAGATAAGTTCATTGGGGTCTAGGTTCCAAAATGGGGTCACTTGTGGGGGGTTTCTATTGTTTAGGTACATCAGGGGCTCTGCAAATGCAACGTAACGCCTGCAGACCAATCCATCTAAGTCTGCATTCCAAATGGCGATCCTTCCCTTCCGAGTTCTGCCATGCACCCAAACAGTGGTTCCCCTGCACATATGGGGTATCAGCGTACTCAGGATAAATTGGACAACAACTTTTGGGGTCCAATTTCTCTTGTTACCCTTGGGAAAATAAAAATTTGGGGGGGGCTAAAAAAACATTTTTGTAGGAAAAAATGATTTTTTATTTTCACGGCTATGCGTTATAAATTGTAGTGAAATACTTGGGGGTTCAAAGTTCTCACAACACATCTAGATAAGTTTCTTGGAAGTCTAGGTTCCAATATGGGGTCACTTGTGAGGGGTTTCTATTGTTTAGGTACATCAGGGGCTCTGCAAATGCAACGTAACGCCTGCAGACCAATCCATCTAAGTCTGCATTCCAAAAGGCGCTCCTTCCCTTCTGAGCTCTGCCATGCGCCCAAACGGTGGTTACCCCCCACATATGGGGTATCAGCGTACTCAGGACAAATTGCACAACAATGTTTGGTGTCGAATTTCTCCTGGTACCCTTGGGAAAATACAAAACTGGGGGCTAAAAAAATAATTTTTGTGGAAAAAAGTTTATTTTCACGGCTCTGCATCATAAACTGTAGTGAAACACTTGGGGATTCAAAGCTCTCACAACACATCTAGATAAGATACTTTGGTGGTATATTTTCCAAAATGGGGGGGGGGGAATTCCATGTTTAGGCACATCAGGGGCTCTCCAAATGCAGCATGGCTGTTATGGACCAGGTGGTTAGGAGCACCCAGAATGACCTGATGGTTAAACTAGAAATAAGGACAAGCTCTGGGGAAGTGGGAACTCTGCTGACCGCAAACCCTACTCCTATCACACACACTAGAAATAGCCGTGGAGCGTACCTAACTCTCCCTAGATGCCTCTTCACAGCCTAAGGGCTAACTACCCCTAAAGATAGAAATAGAAGCCTTACCTTGCCTCAGAGAAATTCCCCAAAGGAAAAGGCAGGCCCCACATATATTGACTGTGAGTTAAGAGGAAAGTCACAAACACAGGAGTGGAACAGGTTTTAGCAAAGGAGGCCAGTCTTCACTAAATAGAGGATAGAAAAGGGAACTATGCGGTCAGCATAAAAAATTACAAAAACCACGCAGAGTGTGCAAAAAGACTCCACACCGACTCACGGTGTGGAGGTGCAACTCTGCACCCCCAGAGCTTCCAGCTAGCAAGGAAATATCATGATAGCAAGCTGGACTAGAATTTAGCAGTACTAAGAAATATATTCAGGCAGCAGTAACAACAAATGAACTCGCAGGGACTTAGCTTCTGCTGGAGTAGACAGGTCATCAGAGAAGTCCAAGAGAGATCTGAACCAATACTGAGACATTGACAGCTGGCATGAAGTAACGATCTGAGTGGAGTTAAATAGGGAAGCCAGCATAGCAATAAACGAGGGCAGCTGAGAGCCAACCTCAAGGACCAGCAGTTCCACTCAAAGCCACCAGAGGGAGTCCACGAACAGAACTCACCAAAGTACCATTCATGACCACAGGAGGGAGTCCGAGAACGGAATTCACAACAGTACCCCCCCCCTTGAGGAGGGGTCACCGAACCCTCACCAGGGCCCCCAGGCCGATCAGGACGAGCCAAATGAAAGGCATGAACCAAATCGGCAGCATGGACATCGGAGGCAACAACCCAGGAATTATCCTCCTGACCATAGCCCTTCCACTTAACCAGGTACTGAAGCTTCGGTCTCGAAATACGAGAATCCAAAATTTTTTTCCACCACATACTCCAACTCCCCCTCGACCAACACCGGAGCAGGAGGATCATCGGAAGGAACCATAGGCGCCACATATCACCGCAACAACGACCTATGGAACACATTATGGATGGCAAAAGAAGCTGGAAGGTCCAAACGAAATGACACAGGATTGAGAATTTCAGAAATATTATAAGGACCAATGAAACGAGGCTTAAACTTAGGAGAAGAAACCTTCAAAGGAACATAACGAGAAGACAACCAAACCAAATCCCCAACACGAAGTCGGGGACCAACACAGTGACGGCGGTTAGCGAAACGTTGAGCCTTCTCCTGGGACAACGTCAAATTGTCCACTACGTGAGTCCAAATTTGCTACAACCTGTCCACCACAGAATCGACACCAGGACAGTCAGAAGGCTCAACCTGCCCCGAAGAAAAACGAGGATGAAAACCAGAGTTGCAAAAAAAAGGCGAAACCAAAGTAGCCAAACTAGCCCGATTATTAAGGGCGAACTCAGCCAATGGCAAGAAGGTCACCCAATCATCCTGATCAGCAGAAACAAAGCATCTCAGATAGGTTTCCAAGGTCTGATTGGTTCGTTCGGTTTGGCCATTTGTCTGAGGATGGAAAGCCGAAGAAAAAGACAAATCAATGCCCATCTTGGCACAAAAGGACCGCCAAAACCTAGAGACAAACTGGGAACCTCTGTCAGACACAATGTTCTCCGGAATGCCATGCAAACGAACCACATGCTGAAAAAATAGTGGAACCAAATCAGAGGAGGAAGGTAATTTAGGTAAGGGTACCAAATGGACCATCTTAGAAAAGCGATCACAAACCACCCAGATGACAAACATCCTTTGACAGACAGGAAGATCTGAAATAAAATCCATGGAAACATGCGTCCAGGGCCTTTTCGGGACCTGCAAGGGCAAAAGTAACCCACTGGCACGAGAACAGCAGGGCTTGGCCCGAGCACAAGTCCCACAGGACCGCACAAAAGAACGCACATCCCGTGACAAGGAAGGCCACCAAAAGGACCTAGCCACCAAATCTCTGGTACCAAAAATCCCAGGATGACCAGCCAACACCGAACAATGAACCTCAGAAATAACTCTACTAGTCCATCTATCGGGGACAAACAGTCTCTCCGCTGGACAACGGTCAGGTCTATCAGCCTGAAACTCCTGCAGCACCCGCCGCAAATCAGGGGAGATGGCAGACAGAATTACCCCCTCTTTGAGAATACCAGCCGGCTCAGGGACTCCCGGAGAATCAGGCACAAAACTCCTAGAAAGGGCATCAACCTTCACATTCTTAGGACCCGGAAGGTATGAGACCACAAAATCGAAACGGAAGAAAAACAGCGACCATCGAGCCTGTCTAGGATTCAACCGCTTGGCAGACTCGAGAAGTCAGATTCTTGTGATCCGTCAAGACCACCACGCGATGCTTGGCTCCCTCAAGCCAATGTCGCCACTCCTCGAATGCCCACTTCATAGCCAACAACTCCCGATTGCCAACATCATGATTACGCTCAGCAGGCGAAAACTTTCTAGAAAAGAAAGCACATGGCTTCATCACAGAGCCATCAGAACTTCTTTGAGACAAAACATCCCCTGCTCCAATCTCAGAAGCATCCACCTCGACCTGAAAAGGGAGCGAAACATCTGGCTGACGCAGCACAGGGGCCGAAGAAAAACGACGTTTCAGTTCCTGAAAAGCCTCAACGGCCGCAGAGGACCAATTCACCACATCAGCACCTTTCTTTGTCAAATCAGTCAACGGTTTAACCACACTAGAAAAATTAGCGATGAAGTGACGGTAAAAATTAGCAAAGACCAGGAATTTCTGAAGGCTCTTCACAGAAGTAGGTTGAGTCCAATTATAAATGGCCTGAACTTTAACAGGATCCATCTCAATAGTAGAAGGGGAAAAAATGAAGCCCAAAAAGGAAACCTTCTGAACTCCGAAGAGACATTTGGACCCCTTCACAAACAAGGAATTAGCACGAAGGACCTGGAATACCATTCTGACCTGCTTCACATGAGACTCCCAATCATCCGAAAAGACCAAAATATCATCCAAATATACAATCCTGAATCTATCCAGATACTTTCGGAAGATGTCATGCATAAAGGATTGAAACACAGATGGAGCATTAGAAAGCCCAAATGGCATCACCAGATACTCAAAATAGCCCTCGGGCGTATTAAATGCTGTTTTGCATTCATCGCCCTGTTTAATATGCACAAGATTATACGCCCCTCGAAGATCTATCTTGGTGAACCAACTAGCTCCCTTAATCCGAGCAAACAAATCAGACAGCAGAGGCAAAGGGTACTGAAATTTGACCGTGATTTTATTGAGAAGGCGGTAATCTATACAGGGTCTCAGAGAACCATCCTTCTTGGCCACAAAAAAGAACCCTGCTCCCAATGGCGACGAAGACGGGCGAATATGCCCTTTCTCCAAGGACTCCTTTATATAACTCCGCATAGCGGAGTGTTCTGGCACAGATAAATTGAAAAGTTGGCCCTTAGGAAACTTAATACCAAGAATCAAATTAATAGCACAATCACAATCCCTATGAGGAGGTAGAACACTGGATTTGGGTTCATCAAATACATCCCGGTAATCCGACAAAAACTCAGGGACTTCAGAAGGAGTGGAAGAAGAAATTGACATCAACGGAACATCGCCATGTACCCCTTGACAACCCCAACTTGACACAGACATTGATTTCCTATCCAATACTGGATTATGAACCTGTAGCCATGGCAAACCCAATACGACCACATCATGCAAATTATGCAACACCAAAAAGCGAATATCTTCCTGATGTGCAGGAGCCATGCACATGGTCAACTGAGTCCAGTACTGAAGTTTATTCTTGGCCAAAGGCGTAGCATCAATTCCCCTTAATGGAATAGGATACTGCAAAGGCTCCAAGGAAAAACCACAGCGCCTGGCAAACTCCAAGTCCATCAAATTTAGGGCAGTACCTGAGTCCACAATTGCCATAACAGAGTAGGAGGACAAAGAGCAAATCAGAGTAACAGACAAAA
Organism: Ranitomeya variabilis; assembly: GCF_051348905.1. NCBI lineage: Eukaryota > Metazoa > Chordata > Amphibia > Anura > Dendrobatidae > Ranitomeya > Ranitomeya variabilis. Next base: position 693,950,659 of record NC_135235.1, on the reverse strand, counting down.
GAAATTTAGGCTGTACAGTACCAAAGGTGACAGACCTAGCGAACCGCTTAGTGCGCTTAGGACAATCAGAGATGGCATGAGTGGAGTCACCACAGTAAAAACACAGCCCATTCTGACATCTGTGTTCTTGCCGTTCAGCTCTGGTCAAAGTCCTATCACATTGCATAAGCTCAGGCCTCTGCTCAGAGGACACCGCCAAATGGTGCACAACTTTGCGCTCGCGCAAACGCCGATCAACTTGAATGGCCAAGGACATTGATTCATTCAGACCAGCAGGCATAGAGAACCCCAACATAACATCCTTAAGGGCTTCAGAAAGACCCTTTCTAAAAATTGCTGCCAGGGCACACTCATTCCATTGAGTAAGCACAGACCATTTTCTAAACTTCTGGCAATATACCTCCGCTTCATCCTGACCCTGACACAAAGCCAGCAAGATTTTCTCTGCCTGATCCACTGAATTCGGTTCATCATAAAGCAATCCAAGCGCCAGAAAAAACGCATCTACATTAAGCAATGCAGGATCTCCTGGCGAAAGGGAGAAGGCCCAGTCTTGAGGGTCGCCACGTAACAAAGAAATAATAATTTTTACTTGCTGAATGGGGTCACCAGAGGATCGGGGTTTCAAAGCAAGAAACAGTCTACAATTATTTTTGAAATTCAGAAACTTAGATCTATCCCCAGAAAACAAATCAGGAATTGGAATTCTAGGTTCTAACATCGGATTCTGAACTACATAATCTTGAATGCTTTGTACCCTTGCAGTGAGTTGATCCACACAAGAGGACAGACCTTGAATATCCATATCTACACCTGAGTCCTAAACCACCCAGAGATTAAGGGGAAAAGAGAAACAAAACACACTGCAAAGAAAAAAAAAGTGTTCAGAACTTCTCTTATCCCTCTTTTGAGATGCATTAACACTTTGTGGGCCAGCTGTACTGTTATGGACCAGGTGGTTAGGAGCGCCCGGAATGACCTGATGGTTAAACTAGAAATAAGGACAAGCCCTGGGGAAGTGGGAACTCTGCTGACCGCAAACCCTACTCCTATCACACACACTAGAAATAGCCGTGGAGCGTACCTAACTCTCCCTAGACGCCTCTTCACAGCCTAAGAGCTAACTACCCCTAAAGATAGAAATAGAAGCCTTACCTTGCCTCAGAGAAATTCCCCAAAGGAAAAGGCAGCCCCCACATATATTGACTGTGAGTTAAGAGGAAAGTCACAAACACAGGAATGAAACAGGTTTTAGCAAAGGAGCCCAGTCTTCACTAAATAGTCAGAGGATAGAAAAGGGAACTATGCGGTCAGCATAAAAAATTACAAAAACCACGCAGAGTGTGCAAAAAGACCTCCACACCGACTCACGGTGTGGAGGTGCAACTCTGCACCCCCAGAGCTTCCAGCTAGCAAGGAAATATCATGATAGCAAGCTGGACTAGAATTTAGCAGTACTAAGAAATATATTCAGGCAGCAGTAACAACAAATGAACTCGCAGGGACTTAGCTTCTGCTGGAGTAGACAGGTCATCAGAGAAGTCCAAGAGAGATCTGAACCAATACTGAGACATTGACAGCTGGCATGAAGTAACGATCTGAGTGGAGTTAAATAGGGAAGCCAGCATAGCAATAAACGAGGGCAGCTGAGAGCCAACCTCAAGGACCAGCAGTTCCACTCAAAGCCACCAGAGGGAGTCCACGAACAGAACTCACCAAAGTACCATTCATGACCACAGGAGGGAGTCCGAGAACGGAATTCACAACACATGGCGTTCCATCTTAATTTCAGCCAATTTTGCATTGAAAAGTCAAACGGAGCTCCTTCCTTTCCGAGCTCTGTCATGCACCAAAACAGTGGTTTACCCCCACATATGGGGTATCAGCGTACTCAGGACAAATTGCACAACAATGTTTGGTGTCGAATTTCTCCTGGTACCCTTGGGAAAATACAAAACTGGGGGCTAAAAAATAATTTTTGTGGAAAAAAGTTTATGGTACAAATTCTTATGGTACCCTTGGGAAAATAAAAATTGGGGGTGAAAAGTTTATTTTTGTGAAAAAATATATTTTATTTTTACGGCCCTACATTATAAACTTCTGTGAAGCACTTGGTGGGTCAAAGTGCTCACGACACATCTAGATAAGATCGTTTGGGGGTAAACTTTCCAAAATGGTGTCACTTGTGGGGTTTTCAATGTTTAGGCACATCAGGGGCTCCCAAACGCAACATGGCGTCCCATCTCAATTCCAGCCAATTTTGCATTGAAAAGTCAAACGGCGCTCCTTCCCTTCCGAGTTCTGCCATGCGCCCAAACAGTGGTTTACCCCCACATATGGGATATCGGGGTACTTAGGACAAATTGTGCAACAACTTTTCAGGTCCATTTTCTCCTGTTACCCTTTGTAAAATAAAAAAAATTGGAGCTGAAGTAAATTTTTGTGAAAAAAATTAAATGTTCATTTTTTTTTTAAACATTCCAAAAATTCCTGTGAACCACCAGAAGGGTTAATAAACTTCTTGAATGTGGTTTTGAGCATCCTGAGGGGTGCAGTTTTTAGAATGGTGTCACACTTGGGTATTTTCTATCATATAGACCCCTCAAAATGACTTCAAATATGTAGTGGTCCCTAAAAAAAATGGTGTTGTAAAAATGAGAAATTGCTGGTCAAATTTTAACCCTTATAACTCCCTAACAAAAAAAAATTGTTTCCAAAATTGTGGTGATGTAAAGTAGACATGTGGGGAAATGTTAGTTAAGTATTTTGTGTGACATACAGTACAGACCAAAAGTTGGGACACACCTTCTCATTTAAAGATTTTTCTGTATTTTCATGACTAAGAAAATTGTACGTTCACACTGAAGGCATCAAAACTATGAATTAACACATGTGGAATTATATGCTTAATAAAAAAAAGTGTGAAGCAACTAAAATTATATCTTATATTCTAGGTTCTTCAAAGTAGCCACCTTTTGCTTTGATGACTGCTTTGCACACTCTTGGCATTCTCTTAATGAGCTTCGAGAGGTAGTCACCGGGAATGGTTTTCACTTCACAGGTGTGCCCTGTCAGGTTTAATAAGTGGGATTTCTTGCCTTATAAATGGGGTTTTGACCATCAGTTGTGTTGTGCAGACGTCTGGTGGATACACAGCTGATAGTCCTACGGAATAGACTGTTAGAATTTGTATTATAGCAAGAAAAAAGCAGCTAAGTAAAGGAAAATGAGTGGCCATCATTACTTTAAAAAATGAAGGTCAGTCAGTCCGAAAAATTGGGAAAGCTTTGAAAGTGTCCCCAAGTGCAGTGGCAAAAACCATCAAGCGCTACAAAGAAACTGGTTCACATGAGGACCGCCCCAGGAAAGGAAGACCAAGAGTCACCTCTGCTTCTGAGGATAAGTTTGTCCGAGTCACCAGCCTCAGAAATCGCAGCTTAACAGCAGCTCAGATTAGAGACCAGGTCAATGCCACACACAGTTCTAGCAGCAGACAAATCTCTACAACAACTGTTAAGCAGGCCTTCATGGTAAAATAGCTGCTAGGAAACCACTGCTAAGGACAGGCAACAAGCAGAAGAGACTTGTTTGGGCTAAAGAACACAAGGAATGGACATAAGACCAGTGGAAATCTGTGCTTTGGTCTGATGAGTCCAAATTTGAGATCTTTGGTTCCAACCACCGTGTTTTTGTGTGACACAGGAAAGGTGTCACGGGAAGCCTAGGTAGGCAAGAGCTAATAACCCGGGCCAATGCGATTTCCCTCAGACTAGGGAAATCCTGACTGACCCTCTCCCAGAGTTTACACTGATGGTGTGCATGTCTGGGCCTCCATCCTCACCCTATCTCCTGTTTCAACCCTAGGCTGAAACCACCACCCACCACCCAGTGAAGAGACCACACACCAATACCCACAGTTAGCACAGACAAGGATAATGGAAAATATGAACCACGCAGCAGTCACTCAGGAATACACTATAAATGCACAGGGAAAAACAAATACAAATATAGGAAGGAGAAAATATGACAAAGGGAAATACTCCACCAGATACGATACTCCTTCTCCTAGATCACCACTCCAGACCGAGATAACCAAGCACAAGACAGAAGCTATAATCGGCGACGCCCAATTTTCAGAAGAACTATTTAAAGGCAGTGGGCGTGGCCCAGCTTCCAATCCGAGCACCAGCTAAATTAACCCCGGACCAGCTAGATAAAATCTAGCCGACGCCACTGAGCACATAGTGGACAAAAGTGGAATTACCGCTGTCTGACGAACGCCCTAGTATGAACAGCGTCCGACATGACAAAAGGTGAAAGGATGGACTCTACATGCCTGGTTCCCACAGAGAAGCATGGAGGAGGAGGTGTGATGGTGTGGGGGTGCTTTGCTGGTGACACTGGGGGATTTATTCAAAATTGAAGGCATACTGAACCAGCATGGCTACCACAGCATCTTGCAGCGGCATGCTATTCCATCCGGTTTGCGTTTAATTGGACCATCATTTACTTTTCATCAGGACAATGACCCCAAACACACCTCCAGGCTGTGTAAGGGCTATTTGACCAAGAAGGAGAGTGATGGGGTGCTACGCCAGATGACCTGGCCTCCACAGTCACCAGACCTGAACCCAATCGAGATGGTTTGGGGTGAGCTGGACCGCAGAGTGAAGGCAAAAGGGGAACTCCTTCAAGATTTTTGGAAGACCATTCCCGGTGACTACCTCTTGAAGCTCATCAAGAGAATGCCAAGAGTGTGCAAAGCAGTCATCAAAGCAAAAGGTGGCTGCTTTGAGGAACCTAGAATATAAGACATTTTCAGCTGTTTCACACTTTTTTGTTAAGTATATAATTCGGCATGTGTTAATTCATAGTTTTGATGCCTTCAGTGTGAATGTACAATTTTCTTAGTCATGAAAATACAGAAAAATCTTTAAATGAGAAGGTGTGTCCAAACTTTTGGTCTGTACTGTATCTCTGTTATTCAAGGGGATAAAAATTCAAAGTTGGAAAATTGCGAAATTTTCAAAATTTTCACCAAATTTCCTTTTTTTTCAAAAATAAACGCAGGTAATATCAAATAAATTTTACCGCTATCATGAAGTTCAATATGTCTCGAGAAAACAATTTCAGAATCACCGGGATCCATTGAAGCGTTCCAGAGTTATAACCTCATAAAGGGACAGTGGTCAGAATTGTAAAAATTGGCCCGGTCATTAACCCCTTAGGCTACGTTCACATTAGCGTCATGCGACGCAGCGTCGCCGACGCACGACAACGCATGCGTCATGCGCCCCTATCTTTATCATTGGGGACGCATGCGTTGCGTTGTGGTGCGTTTTCGGTAAAACGCACGACGCATGCGTCGTTTCACCGCACCTGGCCGGCGTCGAAGACGCTACATGTAGCATTTTTGTTGCGTCCAAAAAACGCGCGCGTCGCACTTGCGTCGCTCGTGCGTCGTCAATGCGTTACAATTTCCCATTGAAACCTATTGACAACGCACTTGCGTCGCGGGTGTGCGTCGTGCGTGCGTTGTGCGACGCATGCGTCGTTAGATACAATGAAACAAAAAAGTGTCTAGACAATGTCTAGACAGTGCAAACAGTGAGAAAAACATCCCACATATATATAGAAAATGTTGGATTGTTTGTCACTTCTGCTGCAGCATCTTGAGGCAAGACACCAGAGGCACATCTCCAGAACATCTAGACGCATCACACCAGAACACCAGACGACTTCTACTATTCATCCGCTGTCCAGAGATGTAAGTATAGAATGATTCTGTGCATTTTCTCCATGTTTTTTAAAATTATTTTTGCAAGTTGTGTTTTATATTCTGCACTGTGGTTAGGATATTGTGGTATTTTTGGTCTGGTTCTGATGTATGGCGTTGTATAGGATGGCGTTTCATTGTCTGCGGCCTTGATTATTGTTCTTTCCAGGATAGATTTTTCGTTTCCATTTTTTGGTTTGGTGGTGTTTTTTGTATTCAGTTGTGATGTTTTATTCTTGCGTTATATGATGGCGTTTAATAGTCTCCGGCCCTGTCGGTTTTATTGTAAAGTATGGTAGTATAGAATGATTCTGAGGCCTTTTATTACATTTAGTAATTTTTTATTGCAAGTTGTGTATTATGTTCAGCACTGTGGTTGTGTAAAGACATCGTTGTATGTTTATGGTTGTGAGGTATGGCGTGTATTGGCCCTTTTATTGTCTCCGGCCCTGTCGGTTTTATTGTAAAGTATGGTTTGTTATTAATGTTTCTGCCCTTAATTTTTCGGGGTTGTTAATTTTTTACTTTCAAAAAAATATTGTGTTTTTTGTGTTGCTCCGTGCATACTGTACTTTAAAAAAAAAAAAAAACACTTTTGGGATTACTACATTGGGTCTGTTGTAGATTAGTCTTCTTATCTTTAGGCTTTTGTACTCTGGCATTGGGTTGTCTCTGCCATTGTTTCTTTAATTTAATCAATGTGGTAGTGTTGTTTGCTCAGCGTTAGTTCAGTTGGAGTGCAATGTTCTTTGTGGTTTAAATGACTTTTTTTATTTTTTTTATTTATTGCTGGATTGTGCATAGGAGCATAGTATCAATGTTATTTTGTTCTTTATTTCAGAATTGCATTAGTCATGGCCAGCGGCAGCGACTCGAGCAACACCCCACCGCAGAGGAGTGCGGTGAGTACATGATCTACTATTGCTTACTATTCGCTGTCATTTGTAGATGGGTCACTCAACTTTTTGGTAAACTATTTTGCAGGCTTCTTCAAGTGAGGAGGAGAACCAGGAGGAAGAGAGGGAGCAGGAGCAGGGACCACGGGGCCAAGCTGTGGTTGCAGCACGGAGAGTAAGAATTTTTTTCAAACCTATTCATTTTTTTTGTTTAATTTTTTTTTTTTGCAGGTATGGGGGGTGGTGGGAGGTTGTGGTGTTGTGTGTAGTAGGTGGCGGTGGAGGAGGTAGGGACAATTTTTTTTATCTTTCAAACATTAATATTTTCCATTTTTTCTAGGTTTCACAACGGGCCCTGGATGAACCACTCGATATTGACATGATGGTGGCATCCATTGAAGCACGGGGCCCGTTGTGGGACAGCCGTGACCCCCGGCACGCGGACCAGGGCATATTGCGCCGTCTGTGGATAGAGGTGGCACTATCGCTGTGGGATGGCTTCGACAGCGCTTCACCCAAGGCCAAAGCTAGTTTCCGTAAGTATTTACAAAATGCTGCTGTGACCCATCATGCCAGGATTACACAACCGTCTGTGATGTCTTCTATTGGGATTGCACACGGTTGCGTAATCGTTTTCAATATATTATCTAAAACCTTTTTTTTTTTTTTAAATTTATACACAGTTAAACAATTGAAGACCAGATGGCGCTCCATGAAGGACCGTTTCAAGAGGGGCCTGAAAAAGGAGGGACAGACTCGTAGTGGTGCTGCCGCTTCAAGGACCTCGGTGTACAAGTACAACCGTATACTACAGTTCTTGCGACCGGTCCTTGGAAGCAGAGAGTAAGTATAGTACCTATGCACACACCTAGTTTTTATAACATTCCTATTCACATACTACATTCCAGCCACGTAGCTTATTGCCCAGCCATTTATTTTGGCAAGTACCAAGTATAGAAAGAAAGAAAAAAAGGCAAGCTCACCGAGGCGTGAAAAGTAAAAAATACATAATTTTATCCTCTTCAATCATAAGCAGAGGATGAAACATCAGCACAATACAATAGACACTATCTACGCGTTTTAGGTGACAGGGAACATCAGACCTGAAACGCGTACATAGTGTTTTTATTGTATTGTGCTGATGTTTCATCCTCGGCTTTTGATTGAAGTGAATAAAGTATTTTGTTTTTACTTTTCACGCCTCGTTGACCTTGAATTTTTTATTCATTTCTGGTCTTCTCACACGTGACACAGCGGCTCCCTTCTGGGATTACTACAATGTTGAGCTTGACTTACTAGCAATTTCACTGAAATCAGAAGTATACAGAACACAGAAAAATAGTAGATTGGCCATGCCCAGCCAATATTTAATAGTGGAGTAGTATAGTGGCTATCCAGGTGTATCCGCGATTTTTTAGACACAAAAAAGGAAAATATAATCGATACGACATACATTCCACTGCAAAGCAGGTTATGTTCCCATGGTTACTCAGCTCGCAGGACCTGTGATGACGTCTCGGTCACATGACCGTGACGTCATGGCAGTTCCAACTTAAGCATAATTGTGTGGCGTTGCAAACCACAACCATGGGTGACTATTGTGAATTAAATAAATACCTTTTTTTTAATATTGATGGTGCATATGCAGTGTCAATATTAAAAATAGGTTAATATTAATGGCGGCAATGGATATCTGGCGGTAAAGTTAATTAATGACGCATGTTAAATGTGATATTTAGTATACTAAAGGTTTCCTTATGTTTTCACAGAACACACAGCAGCACCCGCGAGACTGTCCGACCCTCTGGAGCGGTACTTTGTGAAGCGCCATCTGAACAGTCGCAGCCATCCCACAGCGAGAGCAGGTCTGCACCACCCCAATCTGGCGAACCGGCAGCCGGTCCATCAGATGTTCCCCTGGCCGAGGCCTCTGTCGCTCCTTCCTTTAGGTCTTCCCGACAGCGTCAGCGGGCCTCGGACAGGGAGGTCATGCCCGAATTTTTACATCTGAGCACCGTATTTCAGAATGGTTTCAAGGCGATGTGCGATAAAATGTGCAATCTCGAACGTCGTCTTGAAAACATCGAAACGGATCTCTCGAGGCCGGCCAAACATTTTTTTAATGCCATTCACAAGGGCATGGTTGAACATCTTACGCCGGAACTCCAGATTTCGGTCATGCAGGGCTGCAACAATGTATATGTCAGTGCTCTGCAGCAGGCTCGGGTCATGCAGTCAGCGACAACTATGCCCGCAGTACCATCGCTGGCTGCCATGACTCCGACTCCTGCTGCAGAGCACCACCACAGAGCTCCGCGTGCCGAGGGCCACCGCCACCACAGAACAGACCCCGAAAGTTCAGAGCATGACAGGCCTTCAAGGGGACACAGACGGGAAGCCGACCCACACCCAGAGGGAGAGAGGAGGAAAAAGAAGAAGAAGATGACGACGACGACGACGACAAGCACTACGACCTTGGCTATGGCTGCTCCCAAAAGTACCACCAGAAAACACCCCGGGTCGACCCGGAGCACAACAAGTACCCAGGCTGGGTCTACACGGAGTACACCCAGTACCCAGCCTGGGTCTACAAGGAGTACACCATCTACACAGCCTGGGTCTACCCGGAGCCGGAGTAGCCAGCCAAGGACACTGGTCGTCCCTTTTCCTCCCTCATCTCCTGCTCTGGTAGTCTCGCCAACATCCACTGGCTGGATGGATCTCGGCATCCCGTCTAGTGTCCTAGAGTATGCTGCTTCCTCCCCCTCGTCCTCCGCCTCGGTCTCCTCAACACCCCCAAAAAGTGTGGGATATCAATCCCCTTTCGTTGCGGATGTTGGTACCCCCTAATAACATTTCCCAATTTTTTTTTTTGTACCCTAAATAAATGTTATTTATTTATTTTTTTTAAATTGTTTTTATTGTCTCAAAGTTTGCACCAAATCACACCTTGCGCCGTATACACAAATCTTGTCTTTGTAACACCTGATGTGCAATGTCTGACAATATTTATCAAATTTTTTTTTTCATTGTTTATAGGGCTGTCGCTCATTGTACTCGGATGTTACAAATACAAACAGCATTGCTCAATATGTCAAGTTTACAATGTACCATCAGACAACGATTTCAGTATAGATAAAGTTGTTTTTTGTGTGTAACCAACGTTATCTTTTCTGAAATCGTAAAAACGATTGAGCCCCTGCTGTGAGTTTTTTGGTGTCAGCGAATGATTTGGAATTGTTTTTGGGTAACTGATCAGACGCTGTCATTGTTGGATCGGCGAGTTTAGAACGATCCAGCGATGTCTTTGTTCTAAATAAGGGAATATTGGGTTACTAGCGCACTGTTTTAAACACTCCAATAAAAAGTGAACAATACCCCACAAATATAAAACGGTGTCTACCACGTCCTTCGCCGTCATCTGTCCGCACTGACACTGTGATTCCCGCCCGTAAAGCTGAGCACACCGTTGACTTAATAATAAACGCTGTGCTGTGCTTTCGGGCTGGCACAGTACGGGAAGTTGCCGGCAATGGACGTTTCACACACCGGAGTGTAAGGTTTTTTTGTTTTTTTTTAAATTACATTTACAATGGTAAACATCGTGAGTGTGGCAAAGCGCTTCATAACATTACCCAGATTACACGGGACTTGCTCTTTTTTGGTTGCTGGAGAGCTGTCTGTGTGACAGCTCTCCAGCAACCACGCGACAACTAAACAACGATCTCGGTCCAGTCGTATCACTGGTCGGTATCGTAGGATAATAGTTTTATTAATGTACCTTAAGAATATTGGTCAGGTGAGGTGGAAGCAATGTTCACAGTGTCGCCACTATTTGACTCTGGACGTATTCTAGCATCCTGAGTACAATAGTGTTCACTCTGTACAGTTTTGCAAACATGATCGTCTCCCTCCTTGTCAAGCCAGGTTCCATATGCAAATAGTCTGCAGGATTAAAAATGGTTGACAAGGTGGGAGCCGATTATGTTATACGCCAAAACTGTGGAACAGACAAATTTTTTGGGACACACATTACTTTCAATAAAATTGGATTTTACAATTCTGTTACTATGGAAAAACGTATGGGAGATTTGTTTTTTGAAAACGGAAAGGCACAAGAACTTTATTTCAAAACACAACGCATTATACAATTAGGGGACATTATAACAATAACCATATAATAACCATACATAGGATGGTTAAATGACATGGACACAACAGTGTTTACATGACATCATAATAACACGAAGATTAAACCATGTGATCTTGCCATGAAACACGGCCAACATCAGAAACAAAGTATGCAGCAAATTGGTCCCTCATATGAGCAATCTCCACAGTTGTCCGCAGAGGATGAGCTTGATAATCAGGCAATGGATTTGGTATGGGTTCATCGAGTTCCACGTTGACTCTCTCTTTATCAATAATAAAATTGTGGAGAACCACACACGCCTTCACCACCTCATCCACTGTCTCAATTTTCAAATTTATAGCGGATCCTAAGATACGCCATTTGGAGGCCAGGATGCCAAAGGCGCACTCCACAGTTCTTCTGGCCCTGGACAGTCTATAATTAAAAATACTTTTGGTGCGGTCCAACCCCCGACTGGAGTACGGTTTAAGTAGGTTGCCACTCATTTGAAAAGCCTCATCCCCAACCACAACAAATGGCAGGGCCGGTCCTTCGGTGTTGGGAAGAGGTCGTGGCTGGGGGAAATTAAAATTGTTCTCGTATAATCTTTGGCCCATGTCTGACTCCTTAAATGTCCGTGAATCATTGGCACGGCCAAATGCTCCAATGTCCACGGCAAGAAACCTGCAGTCAGCACCTGCAATGGCCATGAGGACGGTGGAAAAGTGTTTTTTGTAGTTAAAAAACAGCGAACCACTTCGTGCAGGCTTTAAAATCCGAATGTGCTTCCCGTCAACTGCTCCAATACAATTAGGGAAGGAACATACTTGTTCGAATTTTTGGGCGTTGGCCTGCCATATTTCTGTTGTAGGGATGGGTAAAAACTCCTCCCGGAGGTTGTCCCACAATGCGCGGCATGTGTCGGCAATAATACCAGACAGTGTGGAGACTCCAATCCGAAACTGGAAATGCAGTGATCTCAAGGTCTCTCCAGTAGCAAGGAAACTGACAAGAAGAAAAATAAAAAATAATGTAATTAATTACATTGTTTTGAAAGAATTTTTCATTCTTAATTACAATCCCCCACCCCACAAATCCAAAACACGTTACTTTAACCCTTTCACGACATGCGCCGTACATGTACTGTGCATGCCGTGTCTCCCCCTTTGATGTGGGCTCCGGCGCTGAGCCCACATCAAAGTTGCAACATGTCAGCTGTTTTGGACAGCTGACATGTGCGCGCAATAGCGGCGGGTGAAATCGCTATTCACCTGCGGCTATTAACCTGTTAAATGCCGCTGTCAAACGCAGACAGCGGCATTTAACTACCGCATGGAATTTTTTTTTACACCATTTAGATAAAAAATAACCTAGTCATAGGTGTCTATGAACTCGTACTGACCTGGAGAATCATAATGGCAGGTTAGTTTTAGCATTTAGTAAACCTAGCAAAAAAAAAAAAAATGTGTGGGATTGCACTTTTTTTGCAATTTCGCCGCACTTGAAATTTTTTTTCCCGTTTTCTATTACATGACATGGTAAAACCAATGATGTCATTCAAAAGTACAACTCGTCACGCAAAAAATAAGCCCTCACATGGCCATATTGACGGAAAAATAAAAAAGTTATGGCTCTGGGAAGGAGGTGAGCGAAAAACGAAAACACAAAAACGAAAAAGGGCCGCGGGGTGAAGGGGTTAAAAAATGGCAAGAACATATAAATCCTTCACATTGCATTACGTACCGTAGAGTCACCAGCAGACGTTCCTCGGGGGAAATCGATTTACGGAGCTGCGTGTCCTGCCTGGAAATGGTTCCTTCCACCAGACGCAACAGATATCGGAAGCTGTTTTGTGACATCCTTGTGTATTCAAAGTATTTATCCTGGTTCTCATTTAATTCGCCAAACAGACAGTGATAGGCTCCACGACTCTCTCGGACTTCCACTATAGGGTGTAGCCAAAAACGCCGATGACTCCTTCTCCGTAGTTTGTCCCTTTTCCTCTGTTCATGACAGGCAATAGCATAAGCAATAGCAAGGGCTAATTCCAGCTCAAAATTGAGGTAGATAATCTCCATGGGACGATCCATCTTGATGCTCTATGGTTGGAAATAATCTATGCCGGGGTATATATACCACTATTACATTAATACCCACCCTCATCTACCCATTGGTGGCATTATCTATTGTCTAAACACTAGACCCACCCTCTTCTATTCATTGGTGGTGTTTAGCTAGTGTCTAGACACTAAATTGTTACATCATTGTTTCACAACGCATGCGTCGTTAAACGCTGCGTTTTTTGTAAAACGCAACAAAAACGCACCAAAAACGCAGCGTTTTACGACGCATCCGTCCGACGCTTGCGTCAAAAAAGGTGCGTTTTTGCGTGCGTTTCCGATGCGTCGGCGACGCTGCGTCGCATGACGCTAATGTGAACGTAGCCTTAATCCCATATGACGTACTATCCCGTCAAGGTGACTTGGGACTTAATTCACAGTGACGGGATAGTACGTCATATGCGATCGGCCGCGCTCAAGGGGGGAGCGCGGCCGGGTGTCAGCTGACTATCACAGCTGACATCCAGTATTATGTGCCAGGAGCGGTCACGGACCGCCCCCGGCACATTAACCCCCGGCAGATTGCGATCAAACATGATCGCAGTGTTCTGGCGGTATAGGGAAGCATCGCGCAGGGAGGGGGCTCCCTGCGTGCTTCCCTGAGACCCCCGGAGCAACGCGATGTAATCGCGTTGCTCCGAGGGTCTCTTACCTCCTACTCCCTGCAGCAGGCCCGGATCCAAGATGGCCGCGGCATCCGGGTCCTGCAGGGAGGTGCTCCTGGAGCTGTGCACGTCAGATCGCCGATCTGACACAGTGCACAGCAAAGTGTCAGATCGACAATCTTACACTATAACATCATTCCCCCCTGGGGCAATGTTATAGTGTAAAAAAAATAAATTCACATGTGTAAAAAAAAAATTAAAAAAAAAATTAAAAAAAAATGCAAAAAATAAATAAATATATTGTTCCTATAAATACATTTCTTTATCTAAATAAAAAAAACAATAAAAGAACACATATTTAGTATCGCCGCGTCCGTAGCGACCCGACCTATAAAACTGTCCCACTATTTAACCCCTTCAGTGAACACCGTAAAAAAAAAAAGAGGCAAAAAACACCACTTTATTATCATACCGCCAAATAAAAGGTGGAATAACACGCGATCAAAAAGACGAATATACCGTCATCTTGTCCAGCAATAAACGAGGCCGCCATACAGCGTCATCAAAGAAAAAATTAAAACTTTATAGTCCTCAGAATAAAGCGATGCAAAAATAATTTTTTTCTATAAAATAGTTTTTATCGTATAAAAGCACCAAAACATAAAAAAATGATATAAATGAGGTATCGCTGTAGTCGTACTGTCCCGAAGAATACAACTGTTTTACCTATTTTACCAAATGTGGAACGGTATAAACGCCTCCCCCAAAAGAAATTCATGAATAGCTGGTTTTTGGTCATTCTGCCTCACAAAAATCGGAATAAAAAGCGATCAAAAAATGGCACGTGCCCGAAAATGTTACAAATAAAATCGTCAACTCGTCCCGCAAAAAACAAGACCTCACATGACTCTGTGGACCAAATTATGGAAAAATTATAGCTCTCAAAATGTGTTAACGCAAAAAATATTTTTTGCAATAAAAAGCATCTTTCAGTGTGTGACGGCTGCCAATCATAAAAATCCGCTAAAAAAACCGCTATAAAAGTAAATCAAACCCCCCTTCATCACCCCCTTAGTTAGCGAAAAATTACAAAAATGTATTTATTTCCATTTTCCCATTAGGGTTAGGAATAGGGTTGAGGCTAGGGCTACGGTTAGGGCTAGGGTTAGGGTTGGAGCTAAAGTTAGGGTTGGGGCTAAAGTTAGGGTTGGGGCTAAAGTTAGGGTTAGGGTTTGGGATTAGGGTTGGGATTAGAGTTAGGGGTGTGTCAGGGTTAGGGGTGTGGTTAGGGTTACCGTTGGGATTAGGGTTAGGGGTGTGTTTGGATTAGGGTTTCAGGTAGAATTGGGGAGTTTCCACTGTTCAGGCACATCAGGGGCTCTCCAAACGCAACATGGAGTCCGATCTCAATTCCAGCCAATTCTGCGTTGAAAAAGTAAAACAGTGCTCCTTCCCTTCCGAGCTCTCCCGTGCGCCCAAACAGGGGTTTACCCCAACATATGGGGTATCAGCGTACTCGGGACAAATTGGACAACAACTTTTGGGGTCCAAGTTCTCTTGTTATTCTTGGGAAAATATTTGGGGGGCTAAAAATCATTTTTGTGGGAAAAAAAAAGATTTTTTTTTCACGGCTCTGCATTGTAAACTGTAGTGAAACACTTGGGGGTTCAAAGTTCTCACAACACATCTAGATAAGTTCCTTGGGAGGTCTAGTTTCCAATATGGGGTCACTTGTGGGGGGTTTCTACTGTTTGGGTACATCAGGGGCTCTGCAAATGCAACGTGACGCCTGCAGACCAATCCATCTAAGCCTGCATTCCAAATGGCACTCCTTCCCTTCCGAGCTCTGCCATGCACCCAAACAGTGGTTCCCCCCCCCCATATGGGGTATCAGCATACTCAGGACAAATTGGACAACAACTATTTGGGTCCAATTTATCCTGTTACTCCTGTGAAAATACAAAACTGGGGGCTAAAAAATCTTTTTTTGTGAAAAAAAAATATATATATTTTCACAGCTCTGCGTTATAAACTGTAGTGAAACACTTGGGGGTTCAAAGCACATCTAGATAAGTTCCTTAGGGGGTCTACTTTCCAAAACGGTGTCACCTGTGGGGGGGTTTAATGTTTAGGCACATCAGGGGCTCTCCAAACGCGACATGGTGTCCCATCTCAATTCCAGTCAATTTTACATTGAAAAGTCAATCGGCGCTCCTTCCCTTCCGAGCTCTGCCATGCGCCCAGTCGTTTATTCCCACATATGGGGTATCGTCGTACTCAGGACAAATTGCACAACAACTATTGGGGTCTAATTTCTTCTCTTACCCTTGGGAAAATAAAAAATTGGGGGCGAAAAGATGATTTTTGTGAAAAAATATGATTTTTTTATTTTTACGGCTCTGCATTATAAACTTCTGTGAAGCACTTTTTGGGTCAAAGTGCTCACCACACATCTAGATAAGTTCCTTAGGGGGTCTACTTTTCAAAATGGTGTCACTTGTGGGGGTTTTCAATGTTTACGCACATCAGGGGCTCTCCAAACGCAACATGGCGTCCCATCTCAATTCCAGTCAATTTTGCATTGAAAAGTCAAATGGCGCTCCTTAACTTCCGAGCTCTGCCATGCGCCCAAACAGTGGTTTACCCCCACATATGGTATATCGGGGTACTCAGGACAAATTGTGCAACAACTTTTTGGGTCCATTTTCTCCTGTTACCCTTGGTAAAATAAAACAAATTGGAGCTGAAATAAATTTTGTGTGAAAAAAAGTTAAATGTTAATTTTTATATAAACATTCCAAAAATTCCTGTGAAACACCTGAAGGGTTAATAAACTTCTTGAATGTGGTTTTGAGCACCTTGAGGGGTGCAGTTTTTAGAATGGTGTCACACTTGGGTATTTGCCATCATATAGACCCCTCAAAATGATTTCAAATGAGATGTGGTCCCTAAAAAAAATGGTGTTGTAAAAATGAGACATTTCTGGTCAACTTTTAACCCTTATAACTCCCTAACAAAAAAAATTTTGGTTCCAAAATTGTGCTGATGTAAAGTAGACATGTGGGAAATGTTACTTATTAAGTATTTTGCGTGACATATCTCTGTGATTTAAGGGCATAAAAATTCAAAGTTGGAAAATTGTGAAATTTTCAAAATTTTTGCCAAATTTCCGTTTTTTTCACAAATAAACGCAAGTTATATCGAAGAAATTTTACCACTATCATGAAGTACAATATGACACGAGAAAACAATGTCAGAATCGCTAAGATCCGTTGAAGCGTTCCAGAGTTATAACCTCATAAAGGGACAGTGGTCAGAATAGTACAAATTGTCCTGGTCATTAACGTGCAAACCACCCTCGGGGCTTAAGGGGTTAACGTGCAAACCACCCTCGGGGCTTAAGGGGTTAAATGTATAAAATTTTGAGGAAAGAGGCACAAAATGGCAATTTTAAACCTTTTACTTGCTGTTCCAGATCTTCCATTTCTTAGAATATTTGTAAACACTGCTATTGTTAGCCAGAAATTTCCATTCCAGAGCGCTATGTTGGTGAAATTTGTCCAAAATATCTGAGAATTTGGGTGTTTCGGATTTTTTCCACCATAATTCCAATGCATTTTTGACAACTAGGAGGATCTGTATGATGACATATCTAACCAGGGGGTCAAATTGCTCCACATCAAGGGAAAGAAGCGCCCTTTGAGGGCAATCAAGGGTGATCACAAAGTTTTCAGAAAAGGAGTTAATATGGCGCGATACTTGGAACCAGAGATTTTTTATTATCGGACAACCAAAAAATATGTGAATGAGATTACCCCATTGTCCGCAGTCTCTCCAACATAAGGGAGAGTGTTCCTGGTTTATATGTGACAATATGATGGGAGTGAGATACCATCTTGTCATTATTTTAAAATAGGACTCATGGAACGCCATTGAAATGTTTGACTGGTATGTGTTTTTTATAGCGCTGTCCAATTGTTCAGTTCGCAAGTCTGTACCAAGGTCGGACTCCCACCTCTTCATATATACGTTTTTAGAGCTAACATTGTCCTTGATAAAGTACAGTGCCTTGCAAAAGTATTCGGCCCCCTGGAACTTATCAACTTTTTCCCACATATCATGCTTCAAACATAAAGATACCAAATGTAAATTTTTGGGGAAGAATCAACACCAAGTGGAACACAATTGTGAAGTTAAATGAAATTTATTGGTTATTTTAAATTTTTTGTGGAAATTCAAAAACTGAAAAGTGGGACGTGCAATATTATTCAGCCCCCTTAATACTTTGTTGCGCCTCCTTTTGCTGCGATTACAGCTGCAAGTCGCTTGGGGTAGGTCTCTATCAGTTTTGAACATCAAGAGACTGAAATTCTTGCCCATTCTTCCTTGGCAAACAGCTCGAGCTCAGTGAGGTTTGATGGAGATCGTTTGTGATCAGCAGTTTTCAGCTCTTTCCACAGATTCTTGATTGAAGTCTGGACTTTGACTTGGCCATTCTAACACCTGGATACGTTTACTTGTGAACCATTCTATTGTAGATTTTGCTCTATGTTTTGGATCATTGTCTTGTTGGAAGACAAATCTCCATCCCAGTTTTTATTATCGGACAACCAAAAAATAAGTGAAAGAGATTACCCTGTTGTCCGCAGTCTCTCCAACATAAGGGAGAGTGTTCCTGGTTTATATGTGACAATCTGATGGGAGTTAGAGGCCATCTTGTCATTATTTTAAAATAGAAATGGTGGCGGGTGCACCACTAGAGATATAGAAAATAATATAATGGAACGGCAGGGTGCTACATTAAGCATGAGCAAGACAAATAGAATCAAAAAAAGAGAAAGGACCAATGCAACAAAACATGCACACCTGCTACAAATATTATGGCAAAATATATAAAGCAAAAAAATTTATTATTACAAGCAAAAACACATTACATGCATAAAATCAATTAAAAACAGTACCGAAGTACATGACACCCCCAAACATCAATGTATGCAAATAGAAAAAAGTGTGCAAAAACACGCTAAATGTCCTGTGCTGATAGACTGAATGTTCATGAGACAATATCACATAATATAGGATAAACCAGCATGAGTTTTGCAACAAACATACCAATGACCAAAACAAGCCCTATACACACCACATTATAGGCGTCCCTATATGTGTCCTAAATAAAGATGAAGGAATGGGCATGTGGCTTGCAAGAGTGTAGGATATGTCAATGGCCCTGAAAGGGTGAAAAAATGCTGAAAAAGAATTAAATAACGCAACGTGCGAGCCTGCAAACCACCCCTGGGAACCACAAAAAGATGGAAAGGTTGAAGAAGATCAGGCAGATAAATACAACCTGAAGCCTGGAAACATAGCCGGCATGACAGAGTGGACCACAGGGAAAGCAGGAAATGACATGCAGTGTGCAATGCCTGGAAATAGAGGCAGCCAGGAAGTATATGCAGACATCACCCAAGCATATCAGGGCTGAGATGTGGGGTGTGGGAAGATCCCACGCGTATCGCTGCTAAAAAGCAGCTTCGTCAGGGAAAATATTTTAAAATAGGACTCATGGAACGCCATTGAAGATTTTGCTTTATGTTTTGGATCATTGTCTTGTTGGAAGACAAATCTCCATCCCAGTCTCAGGTCCTGTATTTGGCATTGTTGCCAAAAAGTTCCCTTTTGGTTTCATGTGAGCAGAGCAACTTCTTCTGTTGAGGAGAGCCATAAGATCAAATACTTAATTAACCTCAACACATAAGGTAATTGAGAGAAGCAACCTATGACATGTATTGTTTAACCTTACATAAGTTTTCCTCAGACAAAGTGAGACACTGAAGATGGCCGCCATCTCCTGTATCAGATCCATGTGCTCTGGTATCCAAGATGAACAATGAAGACACTAAAGATGGCCACCATTTCCTGTACCAGCAGACCGTGTGGTCTGGTATCCAAGATGACGCCCACCCTGATGACCTCATGGATCCACACACAGCGACGCCCACTCTGATGACCTCACGGACCAACCCACCCTGATGACCTCATGGATCCGCCCATGGACTTGCTCATGCCCAACCCACTAACCAATGGAATACATCCGATCACTCCCATTTTAGAGCTAACCGAACCCCTTACAGGAGATATATAACATTGTGTTTTCACTAATAAAATCCCCTTCTTGGAGCTGAGCCACACATTGATCAAGGAGAGTTACAGCTGACTGTGTCTGGTGTATTTCTTTAGTGCACATGATCAATATCCATTAGGCCAGGAGTAGGCAACTAGAGAATTGAACATTTATATTAATTGTTCAACCCTAATATTTGGCCGCCCAACCTGGGGCCAGCAGAGGAGAGCCCTGAACCCTGAGAACCGGCGAGTGGAACGGCTGGATGCATTGAGTACCCCGAACCTGGAGACTGATCACCTCCTTAACAGAACACGGTAAGTCTGCTGATTTTTTATAATCTGTAGTCTTTACCTGTGTCCTTCGGGGTATCCTGTGCAGATTGCCTGACCGTGTCCGGTTTTCTTGGTATCTGTAAGACGGCAGAAAGGGTATCTCTGCTGCTGGTCATTTAATTGCAAGAACCGTCACGTTTTAGTTGCCTACTGCCTGTTACATGTTGTGAAGAGGGGAGATGACTAGTAGTTAAAAAGAAGCAAGGTTTTTTTTTTTTTTCACTTACAGAGGGATAGGCAAGTGATAAAACAGGAAAAACAGGTTTTTACAGAAGGAGATGACTGGTAGTTGGGAAAGGCATTGTGTTTGGAACAGGACAGGTTTCTAGGAAAGAATAAGCAAGTGTTTACAGAAGGAAAAGCATGTGGTAGGACGGGAAAAACAAGTTTGTTTTTAGAGAAGGAAAGCAAGCAAGTAGAAAAAAAAAATATAAATAAATAAATAATTTTTGTCTGTGGTATACGGTTGTCGCCTGTGATAAGATTTTCAGTTCTGTACAAGAGAGACTAGGACCTGGAGTAATTGACTCGGCCTAGGGGGGCCCGGTAAATCTTGGAGCAATTGGCTCAGTTCGGGCATAATAAATTGTGTAGCGGCTCATTGAAACTTGGAGCAATTGGCTCAGTTCGAGCCAATTAAATTTATAGTTTTTCTTTTTTTTGCCCCGTGACATCGAGTAATTGACTCTGCACGGGGACCGGTAAGTTAGGGAGCAATTTGACAAAGTAGGGAATAATTGGTTTGTAAAGTACGGAGCACGGAAGTCAGACAGGGACCACGTGACAAGAAGCAATAGGAACTGAGTACTGCAGACTCAGTTCCCTTTAGAATCTCAGGTTTGAGTCATCTCCCCCGTCTTATTGTTTGTTTGGTGTTTGTTATCTTGATAGATAGATATATATACTGTGTATCTATAGAAAGATGGAGAAATTAATGCAGTTCTGCCGTATTGGCACTAAGCCAAATTCAGATGGCAAGTTAGACCCGTGCACATTAGTAGCGACTCGTGAAGGGAAGAGTCATATTAAGCAATGTAAAAAGCTTATGAAGTTGTGTGGAATGCCAGAAGGGGGAAGGTTGCAGCCCCTGGACTGGAAGCTTGTCTTGAAAGAAAGGAAAGGTATCCTAGAAGATAATGGATTGTTGTCTACTGCTAGGGCATGGGAAAGAGTCACTGAAAGTCTGTATAGAGAAAATTGGGTAGAGGAGGAAAGGAAAAAAAGAGGTAAAGTTTTGACTTATGTGTATTACAAAAATATATCCTGTGAGCGGCCACCACCATATAATGGTGGCCCAGAGCCATGTGCTAAATGTAATGGCGGCCATTTTGTTGATGGCGAATGTGTTAAATGTAAGAGCAGCCAAAATGGTGGCCCAGAGCCATGTGCTAAATGTAATGGTGGCCATTTTGTTGATGGCGAATGTGTTAAATGTAAGAGCAGCCAAAATGGTGGCCCAGAACCAGGAGCTAAATATAATTCTGACGGCGGCCATTTTGTTGGTGGTAAATATAATTCTGACGGCGGCCATTTTGTTGGTGGTAAATATAATTCTGACGGCGGCCATTTTGTTGGTGGTAAATATAATTCTGACGGCGGCTATTTTGTTGGTGGCAAAGGTGCTAATGCTGACGGCGGCCATCTTGTTGGTGGCAAATGTAATTCTGACGGCAGCCATGTTGTGGATGGCGAATGTGCTGCTCCTGGTGGTGAACATCTCAGATTAAGGCTACACACCACATCACCAAATCCTTGTTACCCAGTAATGACCACTAACGGCCAATACTATATTCCTTCGGGAAGTGAACAGGCTTTACCCATGTTTCCTATCTCAGTTGTTTCCAATGGGGCACCAACCCTTTCCCCTATCACTCCTGTTGTGAATCCAGCAGTCCTCCCACCTGGATCGTCCCCAGCACCTACCCTTTCTACTGTCACTTCCACTGCCAATTTAGCCGCACACCCACATGAGATGCTCCAAGCAGCGGCCTCTCCTCCCAATGCTTCCACAACAGCACTCTCACGCAGTCTACATAACCCTATACCCAGTACCTCACAGGCTGTCTCGCAGCCAAGCGCACACCTGTATGGGACGGTGGCGACTGTATCAAGGGGGGGCTCAATGTGGGAGGGGGATACCAATAGCACAGGAAGCACAAAGGGGAGGGAATGTTGGCAACCTATTTTTGAAAAAGATCTTCCTGAGGGACCCTTGTTAGTGGTGGGAAAGGGTGACATAACAACAATGGAGACAGACGCTATTGTTAATGCTGCCAATTCTCGGTTAGAGCACAATGGAGGTGTAGCTAGAGCTATAGTGGAAGCAGGAGGGGCGACTATTCAAGCTGACAGTCGAATCATTGTCGAGTCACGTGGTCAGATAGCTGTTGGGGATATAGCGGTGACTAAAGCTGGCAAGCTTCCATGTAGAATGATCATACATACTGTGACCCCTACTTATGACCCTATTCATCCAGACGTTAGTGCTCAACAACTTCGTGCAGCAATATCTCGCATTTTAGAGTATGCAAATATTAGTGAGCACATTGAGACCTTGACAATTCCCGCCATTGGTGTTGGCATTTTCGGTTTCCCTGTTCATGCATGTACAAGGGAAATCGTTGAAATTATAATAAACAAGTGTAGCCACCCAAGCATTTGCTGCCTCTCTGAAATCAGGTTAATTAGTAATGAGGACAGGACTGTTAAAGCTTTTAAGACTGCCTGCATCACCTGGACCCCACACCATGATACTGGAGCTGCCCAAATAGAGCCCCTCATTCCAGGACTGTTACCTCCTCCTGCTCCTCATAAACAAGGGATTACATCTGTACTCGCGGTGCCATCTCTACTCCCGCCTCAGGTGCCACCACCAACAGTGCCGATGCTCATGTCTGAAGAGCCCACCCTCTATGTCAAGTTTACACCCCAGCAAGCTGCTACTCTGTTGAACCAGCTTCCAGATCCAGAAAAACAGCCGATGCCTTTCTACAGAAGCATGCTTCAAATACAAAGGAATTACTCAGCCACGTGGCAAGATCTCATTTCCCTGGCAAATCTTAAAGCGGGCGATGCATATTGGCCTGTTATGGAGGCCGCATTCAATGATGCCTCACTTGTCAGTGACACCACATGGGACTCTGGTATTTTGTTCTGCCAACAACTTAAGACATGGGCCTCGGATAAGTTGGCGGATCAGTCAACATCTTTCAAGGATGTCACGCAGGAACCAGGGGAATCAGTGGAGAGATATCATGCTCGTTTAGCCCAAATGTTTAATGACCTCGGCTTCAGTAACCAAATAAAAGTTCAACAGACACTGCTCGTCTCCTCTTTTGTTGAAGGCCTACGAGAAGCCCTGAGGAAGCAATTTCAAGCAATCAGACCTGAATATGCTACATTGGATCCTAAGGATGTTTTAACAATAGCTAAGGGATTCGAAAAAACACTCCCTGAGAAATCGATACCCGCAAACAAAAAGACCCATATTCTATGGACTGATGTGCAATATCAAAACCAGCAACTTCTATCACCTCGTAGCAAAAACGTCTGCTTCAATAGTGGCAACCCAGGTCACCAAAAACGAGATTGTAGGGTCCCTTTTCCAAGACGCAGATTCAGGAATTACAACGAGGATAATCGCAGATTCAACTATCCTCGTTACAATGACCAATACTACGAACGACCACTACAAGCTCAGGTGCATCCCGATGTCAATCACACCGCAGCTCTGATGGATCTCAGCACCCGATAGGACAAGGGCAAGCCCGTGTCCACTACTTTGGCTTCCATGTCTGGTCCTATAGCCAAAGTAACGATCAACGTTCAAGGCAAACCCTTACCGTTTCTTGTGGATACAGGTGCAGCCAGAAGTGTTATCAGATTACAGGACCTGCCTTTTCCCGATCTGATATCCTCTGAAGCCGTGACATGTGTGGGAGTGGATGGCAAGCCTACTTCTAACAAGTTCACCCGTAAGATACAGGTTGGACCATACGAAGATGTGTTTATGCGTCTAGTGGTGTCCCCCACTTGTCCTACCAACCTTCTGGGAGCAGACCTTCTCCAAAAGCTTAGAGCAACTATAGCCTATTCATCAGATGGTCTCACCATTACCATCACTGACCCGCTCGATCCGAGTGAAGAGTGTCAACTTCAAGCTGCACCTCTGCTTATGATGATGGATGAAGCTGCTAAAACAGTCTCGAGTGTTCTGCCAGAAGTGATGTCACAAGTTCCATCTACTCTATGGTCTACTGGCCCTGAAGATATTGGACGTCTTGCTGTGCCCCCGGTGCGGGTCATTCTTAAACCTGGAGCTCAGCTTCCAAGGGTGCCTCAATATCCACTCAAATCTGTCCAAGAAGAGTCTTTAGCCACTCAAATCAAGACTCTCTTGGAGAACGGGGCACTAGTCAAATGTAACTCTCCCTGTAACACACCTTTGTTTCCAGTAAAGAAGAGGACATTAAAAGGAGAAGCTCCAAAGTATCGTATGGTTCAAGATCTCCGGGCTGTTAACGCAGCAACTGTACTAGAAAGTCCAATTGTGCCCAATCCACATACATTGCTGTCGGAAATACCATCAGATGCAGAACGTTTCACTGTCATAGACCTGGCCAATGCTTTCTTCAGCATACCACTGCATTCAGAAGATTGGTACCTGTTTGCTTTCACTTACAGAGGATCACAATATACCTGGACGGTCTTACCACAAGGAGCACAGAACTCACCAAGTCATTTCTCTCAGGCCCTTGCCACTTGTCTACAGCCATGGAGAGAGATTAACCATCAAGTTGTCCTCCTTCAATATGTGGATGATCTCCTACTATGCTGTCCTAATCAGGCGACCGCTGAAGAGTCAAGTCTCAGTCTTCTTCTTCATCTTGCACAACAAAACTGTAAGGTTTCCCTCAACAAAGTCCAGTGGTGTCAGCCTAAAGTCGTGTTTTTAGGCCACTGTCTCTCTCCGAAATTGAAACACCTAACGGATGAAAGGAAGCTTGCTATTAAGACCGTTCCTCTACCAAAAGGACCTAAGCAATTACAAGCTTTTTTAGGACTTATCACATATTGTCGCCAATGGATTCCAGACGCCTCCAAGCTGATGCAACCGTTGTACGATGACCTTAAGACGTCAGCATTTCCACTATGTCCCAAATCTGTTGAAGCCTTCTATGCTCTTAAACAGGCCATACAGTCCGCACCAGCTCTTGGAATCCCAAATTATCAACTACCTTTTTACTTGTTTGTCAGTGAAGTAGCAGGACATGCTTCCGGAGTCCTAGCACAAAAACATGGGGGAAGAACAAGACCAATCGGCTACTACTCTGCCCGCCTGGACTCTGTGTCTCAAGCTTCCCCGACTTGCCTCAGAGCTGTTCATGCTGCACATATGCTTCTGGACAAAACTTCTGATATCATCTTAGGACATCCGGTTCTCTTAATGGCTCCACACGACATAAAAGCTATTCTAGGCCAGACTCAACCTAAACACCTGTCGCTACAGCGTCATATGAGACTCCAATGTTCCCTCTTGATTCCGGATAATGTCACTCTTGTCCGCTGCACCATCCTTAACCCGTCCACGCTGCTTCCTCTTTCCAGGGGGGATGTGGATGATGATACTGATGCTCTCGGAGAAGATGCCTCTACACACTCAGAGGATCATGACTGTCTCGAACAAATGCAGGAAGAAGCAGCCTCCAAGAAAAACGTGTCTGAAGACCCACTCCCACATGCTGACCTGACGTTCTTCACTGATGGTTCCAGATTTGCAGATGAAACAGGAAGATTCCATACGGGATATGCCGTGGTTACACATGACCAGGTCATCTCAGCTGGATCGCTACCACCGCACATGTCTGCACAAGAAGCGGAACTTAAAGCTTTGACGTTGGCTTGTCAGGAAGCGACGGAGAAGGTGGTCAACATCTACACGGATTCAAGATACGCTTTTGGAGTGGCTCATGACTTCGGCAGTATCTGGGCAGCCAGAGGATACCTAACGTCCAGTGGAACTCCTGTAAAACATGCTGCTACCATACAAGAACTTGTGGCCGCTCTAGATCTACCTTTGGAGGTTGCAGTGATCAAGATCAAAGCTCACGGGAGATTGGATTCTCCAGAAGCAAGGGGGAACTTCTTTGCTGACAAAACAGCAAAAACCTATGCTGTGGATCCATTTGGGAAAGAAAAAGCAGCGGTGTACGTGTCACAAGACACTGAAGAAGGGACTAAAGGCTCTCTTATGAGGATCATCCATCTACATCAAGACAAGACATCAGATGATGAAAAGAAGTCATGGCAAGAAGGAGGAGCTAAAAAGGATGAAGATGGAGTCTGGAGGATGAACAAAAAGGTCTGTCTACCCCGTAATCTGTACCCTTCAGTGACAGAATGGGCACACGGTATCACCCACAGAGGCAAGAATCAGATGAATGACCTAATTTGGAAGACTTATATGGCACCTGGAATCTCTACTGTTACCCAAAAATATTGCAAGTCCTGCCTTGTGTGTGCAACATGCAATCCAGCACCGCCTCAGAAAGTTACTCAGAAACATTTGGCTAAACCACTTTATCCCTTTCAGAGGATTCAGATTGATCACATTCAAATGCCAAAAGTAGGGAAGTACGAGTATGTACTGGTAGTGACTGACATGTTCTCAGGATGGCCCGAAGCCTATCCAGTAACAAACATGACTGCCAGAGTGACTGTTAAGAGACTGATGACTGAAGTAGTCTGCAGATATGGGGTCCCAGAGGTAATTGAGAGTGACCAAGGACCTGCGTTCACTGCAGCACTGACTAAGGAACTATGGACACTGGTGGGAGCGGATTTGGGTTTACATACTCCATATCACCCTCAGAGCAGTGGGAAAGTAGAAAGATTGAATGGCACCTTGAAAAATAAAATACTGAAAGCCAGTCAGGAGGTCAGACTTCCTTGGACAGACATTTTGCCCATTGCCTTATACTCAGTCAGAAACACTCCAAGGGGTCCCACTAAACTCACACCATACGAGATTCTTTTTGGGGGGCCTCCGAGATTGGGTCAATATTTTCCACAACAGCTAGCCTTAGGAAGTGATACTCTTGTAAAATATGTCATTGCCCTTACTAAAGAACTGTCAGTAACACATGCACGAGTTTTATCATCCATTCCAGATCCAGATTCCATCGAAGGTACCCATACTTTCCAACCTGGTGACTACGTGCTGGTTAAGAAGTTCGTCAGAAAGACTTCCCTGGAGTTGAGATTTGAGGGTCCCCTAATAATAACTATGTAACTAAGTGCTCCTGACTACTCCTACTTCGGTCAAACTTGAAGGAAGACCGACGTGGATACACGCCTCTCACTGCAAGAAGTTTGTGCCTCCATCAGAACCCTCTACATAATGTTGCATATCCTTTACTTTGTGTGTTGTGCCATTCTATACTCCTTTGTAGGAGCACAACAGGTCGCAATCACCCAAACTGGGGGGGTGATCACATTCTGGTACAATACTACTGCACACGTTGCTTCTTTTAAATTTGATTATTGTGATGTAGTACAGTGCGACACTAAGTGGGTTTCCTCACCTTACACAATGAGTCAACCGGCACAGCTGAGATCAGGACAACAATATATATGTGTTACAGTTGATGGATGGGGACGAACATGTAGTTCATGGAGGGCGGTCGGGTGGAACACTGGTGAAGATTGGGGGTATAGACCAAACACAGCCTCAAGAAAACAGGACTCACAGGGCAAATCCCTACTCACTAGGATGACACTCTCCCGTACAAAAGTCCTCAAACCCTGTGATACCATTGGCCAATGCAACCCTTTAGTCCTCAACCTGGAGAACCCTCAACCTGGCGATAATGGCATCTATCTGCTGGGTACATATGTAAATGGTGTGTGTGCCAGTTGTGCCCATCTAGGTCAATTCATATTAGCAGATATAAAAGAAATGTCCCCAAAAGATAAAAATAAGCATTCAAACCCTCTTAACAAGATGACAGCCATTGCAAACCCCACATTTGAAGATATTCTTGCCATTGAAACAGGATACACTGAGACCAACTTATGGTTGAAGTGGATGAAATATACAGCCAATCAATATAATAAATCTAATTGCTTTGTCTGTGCAGGAGCGAGACCCCACTTGGGATCTGTCCCTCTAGACTTACCCCCAGATGTGGAAAAATGTTTCCTGAGTCTGTTTACTAACAAATCCCTTGATGAAACAAATTGCGAAAATTGGAAAAAGAAGTATCCCATAGTCACAAAAACACCTAATCCAGGTGAAGGCATCACCATATACCCAGGAAAGTACACCTGTTACACTAATACTGAAGGGAGCATATTTTTGGGTAATTTCACAAAGGGATATTGCAGTAGATACAGTAATGCAAGCAGGGGGGACCTGATTAACCAAACCCAGTCTATTTCTGATGTCTTCTGGATATGTGGAGACATGAAGATCAGAACTCATTTAGAAGGAGAGTGGATAGGAGAATGTACACTAGTCAAAGCCATAATGCCTTTCTACATAGCAGCAGAAGGTGAGGAAGCCCTAACTTCAGAAAATCTCCACAGAACAAAACGGGAAACAAATTTAGAACCAAGAGGCAGTTTTGACCCCCACATTTATATCGATGCTATAGGAGTCCCAAGGGGGGTACCAGATGAGTTTAAGGCCAGGGATCAAGTCAAAGCAGGTTTTGAATCATTTATCTTACCCCTAGTGACTATAAATAAAAATGTAGACTGGATCAATTACATCTATTATAATCAACAGAGATTTGTCAATTACACTAGAGAAGCTCTTCAAGGTTTGGCAGACCAACTAGGCCCTACATCAATAATGGCTTTTCAAAACAGAATGGCCCTTGACATGATATTGGCAGAAAAAGGGGGTGTTTGCAAAATGGTGAAATCTGCATGCTGTACCTATATTCCAGATAATACAGGTCCCACAGGAAAGGTTACAATAGCCATAAAAAAGCTGATCTCCCTACAAAAAGAATTAAAGAAAAATTCAGGTGTAGAAGATCCCTGGGACCAATACTTTTCATGGATGAAGGGGTGGCAGAGATGGCTAGCTCAGATAGGCGTAGTTATCCTCGTCGTCCTAATCATTGCAGCTATTATTGTTTGTTGTGTTCTTCCCTGTGTAAGGAAAATGATCGAGAGAGGAGTAAAAACATCAGTGCCCATTTTCATAGCTCAGGAGGTGAGTTATTCTGCAGACATAGAACAGCTAGGCCCTCTTCAGTCTTTTACAGTCCACAACTAGGCAGTCAGAGCGGCTGTATGCAAGTTTGTACCTACTTCGCTCAGGGTTGCTGAGCACCTCCTGGATCCATCACACACATTGTAAACTTCTTAGACAGGTAGGGACAGAGTAGGATCTGACCTGCTTGTCAAAGTCCAGCTACAAAGGGAGGTTTTCCACAAGGGAAAACTTGTCTCAAACTGGTGAAAACTCCAATTCCCCCTCCCGGGCAAGACGGTCAGATCTAGGATGTGTACAACAGGGTTAGTCGCACATGTGTATTTTATGTAACCATGGAGATGGAAGATTGGAGAGTAATAGATCCAGCAGGTAGAGAAGTCCCGAGGACACTGGTAACGCGCTCCGATATACCTCTGCAGTATACCCATAATTAGTCACACATTCTCTGGTGTCTATAGCATCCATATTGTCATGAAGCTTCTGATGTCATAATAACACTTAACATCGGTGGGACAGGGAACCACGGTGGGATCAAGATAAAAGAAAAGGTTAATAAAGTATTTAGGGGGGACTGTTGAGGAGAGCCATAAGATCAAATACTTAATTAACCTCAACACATAAGGTAATTGAGAGAAGCAACCTATAACATGTATTGTTTAACCCTACATAAGTTTTCCTCAGACAAAGTGAGACACTGAAGATGGCCGCCATCTCCTGTATCAGATCCATGTGCTCTGGTATCCAAGATGAACAATGAAGACACTAAAGATGGCCGCCATTTCCTGTACCATCTTGGTCTGGTATCCAAGATGACGCCCACCCTGATGACCTCATGGATCCACCCACAGCGACGCCCACTCTGATGACCTCACGGACCAACCCACCCTGATGACCTCATGGATCCGCCCATGGACTTGCTCATGCCCAACCCACTAACCAATGGAATACATCCGATCACTCCCATTTTAGAGCTAACCGAACCCCTTACAGGAGATATATAACATTGTGTTTTCACTAATAAAATCCCCTTCTTGGAGCTGAGCCACACATTGATCAAGGAGAGTTACAGCTGACTGTGTCTGGTGTATTTCTTTAGTGCACATGATCAATATCCATTAGGCCAGGAGTAGGCAACTAGAGAATTGAACATTTATATTAATTGTTCAACCCTAATACTTCCACATGTTTGGTGTGTCTCCCAGGTGGCTTGTTGCAAACTTTAAAAGATACTTTTTATGGATATCTTTGAGAAATGGTTTTCTTCTTGCCACTCTTCCATAAAGGCCAGATTTGTGCAGTGTACGACTGATTGTAGTCCTATGGACAGACTGCCCCACCTAAGCTGTAGATCTCTGCAGTTCATCCAGAGTGATCATGGGCCTCTTGGCTGCATCTCTGATTTTCTTCTCCTTGTTGGAGATGAAAGTTTAGAGGGACGGCCAGTCTTGGTAGATTTGCAGTGGTATGATATTCCTTCCATTTCAATATGATCGCTTGCACAGTGCTCCTTGGGACGTTTAAAGTTTTGGAAATCATTTTGTATCCAAATCCGGCTCCAAACTTCTCCACAACAGTATCACGGACCTGCCTGTTGTGTTCCTTGGTCTTCATGATGCTCTCGGTGCTTCACACAGAACCCTGAGACTATCACAGAGCAGGTGCATTTATACGGAGACTTGATTACACATAAGTGGATTATATTTATCATCATTAGGCATCTAGGACAACATTGGATCATTCAGAGATCCACAATGAACATCTGGAGTAACTGAAAGTAAAGGGTCTGAATAATATTACACGCCGCACTTTTCAGTTTTTGAATTTCCACAAAAATTTAAAATAACCAATAAATTTTGTTCAACTTCACAACTGTGTTCCACTTGGTGTTGATTCTTCACCAAAAAGTTACATTTGGTATCTTTATGTTTGAAGCATGATATGTGGGAAAAGGTTGAAAAGTTCCAAGGGGGCCGAATACTTTCGCAAGGCAGTGTATATATATATATATACCGTATTTTCCGGCGTACAAGACGACTTTTTAACCCCTGAAAATCTTCTTAAAAGTCGGGGGTCGTCTTGTACGCCGGGAATCGCCTTGTACGCCGGATGTATATGGTGGGGGGGGGGGGGGGAGTGGTCCTGATGACGACGAGGGGGCGTCTCACAGGAAAGTGAGTATCCCCCATTACCTTATCATAGCGCTGCAGCGTGGGGTCTCTGTGCTGGGAGCGGCGGCTGCTGTGTGGGGTGCGGCGGCTCCTCTTCTGCAGTGTGGGGCCTCTGGTGCTGTGGGGCGGTGGCGGCGGCGTATCTTCATGCAGTCGGGGCTCCTCCGGCATCTCAAAGCCTGCAAGCCCCGCCGGCAACTCCATCGGTGTAATGCGGTGGCCTCCGGGAAAATGGCCGCTGCTTAGATTCAGATCTCGTGTCCCGAGATTTCGGGACGAGATCTGAATCTGAGCATGCGCAGCCTCCAGCGGCCGGGCCACCGCATCGCACCTATTGAGCTGCCTCCGGGAAAATGGCCGCTGCTCAGATTCAGATCTCGTCTCCCGAGATCTCGGGACGAGATCTGAATCTGAGCAACGGCCATTTTCCCGGAGGCCACCGCATTGTACCGATGGAGCTGCCAGCGGGGCTTCCGAGCTTTGCGATGCCGGAGGAGCCCCGACTGCATGAAGATAAGCCGCCACCCCACAGTACAGAGGCCCCACACTGCAGAAGAGGAGCCGCCGCACCACAGCACAGCAGCCGCCGCTCCCAGCACAGAGACCCCACGCTGCAGCGCTATGATAAGGTAATGGGGGATACTCACTTTCCTGTGAGACGCCCCCTCGTCGTCATCAGGATCACTCCCCCCCCCCCCAAAAGGCACATATTCACCGGCCCTATAAGACGACATAGGGTGTATAAGAAGACCCCCGACTTTTAAGAAGATTTTATTTTTTAACTGGTAAAGTTGGGGGGTCGTCTTATACGCCCAGTCGTCTTATACGCCGGAAAATACGGTATATAGGTTACTTCGGCTCCAAATGTTTTATTGTTTAGGTTGCACGGCAGTGAAGAAAGGATTTCAAGATTCAAGGCTTTACCGGTCAGGAGTTTTTGTATACTGCCCTTTAGCATAATAATAAGGACCAGTTCAGAGGAGGGTAAGTTGTATTTAGATTTTATCTCACTGAATGTAAGGAATTTAATCCCATTGTGAATATTCCCAATTCTCTGTGATTGTATTCAGGGCCCCTGTAAGCAGTAGCTGGCCAACAGCACACAGATAAATGGATGCACGTCCTAGTTCCACTGGACCCCCATGGAGAGTGTACATACCAAATAAAAAATGAAGGACAGCATCCAATCCAGGTGAAAGTATTCCCAAACGATTTCCTTTATTTGCCAAGATGCAACGTTTCGGCCCACATGGGCCTTTGTCAAGCATAAAAAACATTGAAAATGGTGGACTCTTATAGGGGATGGATTACCCTCCACCAATCCCCACAAGACATCCACCACATCATAAATACCTTATAAAATAACATAACAATACAAATACATATATTATATTTTCTACATATAACACATTTGTAGGCAGAATATCAAAAATCATCATATAGCTGGCATAAAACTCCATAAAACAACCTGCTTATGGATCTGTCGCTGTAACCTTGGTAACCATGAACCAATGGTTACATGTATAACATCTGATCCATTGTCATCCTGTCTATCAAATCCCACTGCACAGCCCATTAGGTCACATGTGTAAGATCCACCAATCTGGATCGGTGTTCTGCTCCACCAATCCACACAACACCCAGAATGCATTATGCCCCAGGGTGGCCTATCACATCATGTTGGACAATAGTGTTTACAAACATCGTTGAACCAATAGAAGAGCCATTCAATGTAGCAGCATGTTCGCTTCCTCCAATCAGCAGACACACCTCCGGTATGTGAGAACGGTGCTCCATGCTTGTGTGCCGGCGTGCGGACCCACACGGCTCTACCCACATCCGCGTCATCAACCAATGACGCGGCGTAGCGAGGGGAGCAGACCACGCCCACCGCCGCACCACTAAGCAATTGCTCAAGACTCAGAACATACTCACATACACATCCCGAGTTATGCAACAAAAGGAGGTTCACCAAGCATGACTCTATCAGGAGATGCTTCCCCCAATAGACAGAGCCCCCTAACCAATTGGAGCGATCACCGCTGTCATTAATGAATAGACCATACAGGCTGTAAACAAATAAGACCAACCTGTATGTCAGTACATGGGCTCACATAGTTCCACCCACCGCAGCGTCACCACCGATGACGTAACTCAGCGATGTAGGCTATGCAGGTCCACAGTCTCATCAGTGCGCATGTATCCCGGACTCCTGACTCCTCACAGAGCCATAGATCTAAATAAGGCACACCAAGTACACTAGGCAGTAAACCTACTTAAAACAAACATAGAGAACATCTGGATATATATCCCAAGGACTATAAATACATAAGCATAATTAATCAAATATTAGAACCTTAGCCAAGCCCGAAAGTAGGATAATGTACATGTTGTATAGTATCCACAGAGTAGCAATCCACACGCGGAAGTCATCAGCTCTTATGTCTTCCACCAACCTGCCAACATATGTGTATATACCTAAAAAAAACAAAAAAAGAAGAAAAAGACAGAAAGAAAAAATATATGTATAAAACCAATTAAAAACAATCCAATACTTAGATTAGGCCACAGAGTAATCCCAAAGTACTCAAGATACACAAATTTGGAGATTATAGTCAATATTTAGACCTCCAGGTTGTAGAGAACCTAATTTAGAGATCCACCTCAGTTCTTTCTGCTTCAACATCATAATACGGTTTCCACCTCTCCTGAGTGGTGGCACTCCATCTATCACCCTAAACCTTAGTTGGCTCACAGTATGTCTATTATTACAGAAATGTTTAGGTACCGGCAACTCTAGCATCTTATTTCTAATTGTACTCTTATGCTTGCCAATACGTATCTTAACTTCTTTTGTCGTCTCACCAACATAGACCAACCCACATGGGCACACTAACATATAGACCACAAAACTAGACAAGCAAGTATATCTGCCTTTAATGCTGATCTCCTTCCCTGTGTGAGGATGATGAAAAACCTCTCCTTTAATCATATTCCCACAACATGCACAACCAAGACAGGGAAAATTTCCCTGTCTCGGCGGGGCCAAAGTTCTTTGTATAGAAGTCTTACAAGAGCCTATATCAGGATGTACCAACCTGTCTTTGAAGTTACGTCCACGTTTGTAAGAGAAGACGGGGGGTATGAAAATTCCGGTATATTTATGTATATTTTATGTGGGCCGAAACGTTGCATCTTGGCAAATAAAGGAAATCGTTTGGGAATACTTTCACCTGGATTGGATGCTGTCCTTCATTTTTTATTTGGTATGTATTCAGGGCCCCGGCTGAAATAAGCCCCTAGAATACCGGCACCTCCGGGGAGGAGATTGTATGTTTGCATGACCACTGACTGCTATCAGTTCGGCAGTTAGCTTGTGCTCCTGTGAGTCTAACAGGGCGCAGTGCTTTCCTTTCACGGCTACTCTGTGAAGTAACAGAGCTAGCCTATACCGCCAAATAGTGCCGCCATTCACTAGCAGCAGGTTCTCCTGCACGGTGGACCCCGGGCTGCGAACGCACCAATAATAATAAACATCTATATTTACTCGGTGCGTTCCGCTAGCCCTAACATACACAGATAGGAATAATAGAGGGAAATATTGGGGAACAATACATGTAATATTGAGATGGATCCAATCATTGTTTTATAAAAAAAAATCTACTTATAAAACGAACAAAGCTCCGCTCCATACACACACGGCTCTGCTCAGTACATGTCGTAGACACACGGCTTCGCTCCGTACAAACATGGCTCCTGTCCATACGCAAAAAACTCTGCTCTGTACATACTGTACACACGCAGCTCCACTCAACACACCCTGTACACAGGCGGCTTCTCTCCATATATCTCGTACACACACGGCTCAGCTACATCCACACTGTAAACCCCTCCTGACCCCACACATAAACTTCCTCTCATCCAGCACCATGACAACCAGCACAGCAGAGTCCTGCATACACTGAGGACCCTGATCATGTGACCCCTGACTCCTCCCCTCCTGTGACATCATCACAGGTCCTGTGCACACAGAAAAGCCATATATGTGGGTTGAGCCTAGGGTTGTGGCTAAATCCAAGTCGGCTGTAGGCCCAGGTCCTTCTGTGCACTGGGATTTAGCTTTCTCACACAGAGTCGGCTATTTCCTGGTTGCAGAGGGACCAGGTCCTTTAGCCGACTTGGATTTCGCCTGCTCTATATAAGAATGCTAAATCCCAGTAGATAGAAGGACCCTTATTGTATATAGATATATATGAATCTTGTCTTGTGATTTTTTGCAGTAATATTGAGCCGCAGACTAGATCTGACATCTGATTACACATTTATTTATATGTGACAATTATACACACGAATTTTCCCCGTAATCCCAGTGTGTACAATATTCTGCGCCAATCTCATCCGCGTCCCGTTTTATTTACTGGTGATCATTTTTGTAGATCACACAACCACAGATTTTTTCCATGCATGCACCTAGGACTGTTTTAACCCTCGGGCGATTTTCCGTTTTTTTTTCTTCCCATAACTTATTTATTTTTCCATCCACATCGCCGTTGTGAATTTTTTTTTTTATTTTGGCGGGACGTTCTTATTGATACCATTTTGGCGCGGATACCATGTTTTGATCACCTCTTATTTCATTTTATTACAATGTTGTGGTGACCAAAAAAAAGTAATTATGGCATTTCTAGTTTTTTTCTCGTTATGCCGTTTGCTGATCAGATTATTTTACATTTTGATTGGTCAGACCTTTCTGATCACGTCAATTACAAATTTATTTTTTTTTAAATGGAGCAAACGCGATATTTCTTTTTCTGATATTTTTATGATATATGATGTAACTGCATCATGCGTTGTGAAGGGGTTAATACTATAATTATTGGCCAAATGGACCAGGTCCTTCTGCCGACTTGGATTTAGCCTGCTCTCTGTGAGAAAGCTAAATCCCAGTCGGCTAAAGGACCAGGTCCCTGTGAGTGTTTAAATACTAGACCTAGCAGGATAAAGGACCAGGTCCTTCTGCCAACTTGGATTTAGCCTGCTCACTGTGAGAAAGCTAAATCCAAGTGGGATAAAGGACCAGGTCCCTTGGAGTGGTTTAATACCAGACTTAGTAAGCTAAAACACCAGGTCCTTCTGCCCACTTAGCTTTAGCTTGCTGTATATAACAAAGTCTAGTGGGCAACGCAGTCCAACAGAGATTCATCAATGTGATGCACTGTAATGATTCCACTAGTTCACGGTCGGACTTCCGTACTGTAGTGCCCCTGTGTCACGCTGGGGGCAGTCCGGCAATCCAACCTACTACAATGTTTCCGCCAGGTTATGCGTATTGCCGGTCACTGTGCTCCTTGAGTTCACCTCAAGTGACAGTTGATAGCTCAGAGGGTGCTGTGATAACCGCAAACTGTCATCTCCAGTGACCTCAGAGGTGGCGGCTTCCATGCCCCCCTTAGTGTGTGTACGCCGGATACGGGGAGGGGTCACGTTTTATGATGTCACTGTGGCTTCTGTATGTATTGGAGCAGGGGATCGTCTTGGGACCTTGATGATGATGATAAATGGGTGAAAGAGGGTGTCTGTTTTTATATTTTAATTACCGTACATGTTTTTAATGTGTTTCTTTATTTTTACTTACAGTGTTAGTAAACGGGTGTTTCATAGACACCTCTCTATTACTAACCCTGGGCTTGATGTCAGCTGTGATTTTTGACAAATCACAGTTGTAATTATACTTACAGCCCTGGCAAAAATTAAGAGACCACTGCAAAATGTCCAGTTTGTCTGATTTTTCTCTTTCTAGGTATATTTTTGAGTAAAATGTAAATTGTTCTTTTATTCTATAAACGTCTGACATGTCTCAGAATTTTCAAGAAATAAATTTAGTATTTTTTTCTAACAAAGAAAAATGGTCAAAATTTAAAAAAAAACAGTGCTTTCAGACCTCAAATAATGCAAAGAAAACAAGTTCATAATCATTTAGAAACAGCAGTACTAATTTTTTAACTCAGGAAGAGTTCAGAAATAGTGATGAGTGAACGTGCTCGCCACTACTCGTTACTCGCCCGAGTATCGGGGTACTCGGCGAGCAGCGAGCATTTCCGGTACTATTCGGCGGTAACTGCAGTCTCCACCCAGAAGTTTTAGCGGACTTTAGAGACCCAATCATGGTGCAGAGATTGTCTGCCAGGCCATGAAACGCGGCAGCCATCTTTGTTGTGTCGTGCAGTGATTGGCTGGGCCGTACAGCATCATCCCAAGTATAAGAGACCTGGTGCCGCCCTGCTCGCCGCATTCTGTTCCTGTTTCAGCGAGAATAGGGAGAGCTGCTGCCGAGATAGGGTCAGAATCGTGGTTTTAGAGTGTAGGTCTGCAACTCTTACATCCACAACTCCTCAGAAACCAAAAGTCCTTTTTAGGGCTAATTTGTGGGTCCCGATATTGCAGCACTAGGTAGGCAGGGCATAGCATATCCACATCAGTGCAAGGCCTGCAGGCACTGTATGTGCGTCCATTGCTCCCACTGCATCCCTCCCAAAGCTCCATAACTGCCTGCAGCTGCAGCTTATTTACTGTCTATATATTTATTTTTCCTTCATTTTTTTTCAAAAATCCCCCCCCCCCAAAAAAAAAATACAGTCTGTTCTGTCATACTGAGGCCTGTTGAAAAGTTATAGTTTGTCAGGCATACGTAGCATAGTTGTCTGTGCGACCCTTGTGCTCCCTTTTTTTTGGTGTTTTAAATTCACTGAAAAAGGCCTCATATATCTGCGTGCTCCATGTTTGGTCATTGGAGGCCGGTGTACTTATTTTTTGACTGTGTGATAGTCAAATTCTATACAGCACTATTTCGTATCAAAAAAATTCAAAGGCTACAGATTTGCCAGTGAGGTGTTTCCGTTACAGCCGTCATATATCTCTGTGCTCCAAGTTTGGGCATTGGAGGCTGGTGTACTTATTTTTTGGCTGTGTGATACTCAAATTCAATACAGCACTATTTTGCATAAATTAACTTAAAAATAAAAATGAATACAGTCTGTTAGGTCAGGCTGAGGCCTGCCTGGTGTTTGGGTTTGAAAAATCATAGATTTGCAGGCATACTGATCACATATTATTTCGCTACTAATAAAGACATTTGTGTTGAGCATTTGAAATAGTGCAGTAGTCCATTTAAAATGGTTAAGGCAAGGGGCAAAGGACGGGGAAGTGGACGTGATGGTGCATCCATAGGATGAGGCCGTGGGCAAGGTGAAAGTGGGCAACAACAAAGACCCACATCTTCTCGCTCGACATTCCTGTCCCAGTTTCTAGGGTACCGCAGCACACAACTATTGAAGCCAGAGCAGTGTGTAACGGTTGTTGGTTGGATAGCGGATAATGCTTCCAGTCACTTAGCCATCACCACCACCACCTTGTCTTTCACACGGTCAAGTCTGAGTAGCCGTGAGTGAGGCCAGGATATTCCTCACCCTGATCCTCCTTCCTCCCACCATGCCGAGTACCCTGAGACAACTGATCCCACACTTGGACACTCTGAAGAGCTGTTCAGTTTTCCATTTCAAGATTCAGAAATCTCTGCAGGTCAACTTGAAGTGGGGAAAGATGAGATCGCATGTAGAGCTGCCCAAAGCTTTGACCAGCCCCAGTCACACGAAGGCAATGGTGGGAAAGTGTCACAAGAGGTGGACCATGATGAGACCTAATTTTTAGAAAGTCAGGAGGAGGAGCAAGGTGCACATGTGGAAGATGAGGTGGTGGATGTCATAGTAAATGACCCAAGCTGGCAGGAGGACATGCGTAGCGAGGACAGCAGCACAAATGGGGAAGGAGGCATATCCCCCAACAGGCAGGAAGAAGCAGTGTGGTGGCCACAGACAGAAGGCGTGCATCCGTTCCCTGTAACACCAACATGAGTGAAGTTGCCATTCCACCTGTGAGATCTTCCCGAGTCTGGCTATTTTTTAAAGACTGCCGATAACCCTAAACAGGCCATTTGCAGCACCTGACATGCCTGCTTCAGCAGGGGTAGCAAAACAACCAGCCTGACCACCAGCATGATCAGGCACATGCAAGCAAAGCACCTGACTTTGTGGGCCGAACCCCAGGCTCGAGGACCACTGCATGCTGGTCACACCACTGCTTCTTCCACTGTTTTGCATAGAAGCCAATCCCTAGTACACCGTGCATGTGAAGATGCCTCTAGCCCTGCACCTCTTGTGGCCCACAGTCAAGCAGCACCATCAGCAAGCCCGTCCACGTCCTTGACCCAGCACAGCATTCAGTTGTCTATAACCCAGTCTTTGGAACACAAGCAGAAATACCCAGCCAACACCCCACAGGCCACAGTCCTCAATTCTATTATTTCTCTTCTGCTTGTGCTAGAAATGCTGCCTTTTAGGCTTGTTGAGACGGAAGCATTCCGCAACCTGATGGGGGCGGTCATCCCAAGGTACTCGGTCCCCAGTCGCCACTATTTCTCTCGGTGTGCCGTACCGGCATTACACCAGCATGTGTCCCGCAACATTACCCGTGCCCTCAACAATGCTGTTACCGGGAAAGTCCACCTAACCATGGACAGGTGGACAAGTGCTTGTGGGCAGGGACGGTACATCTCAATGACGGCACACTGGGTTAACATAGTGGAAGCCGGGACCCAGTTGGACCTTGAGATGGAACACATCCTCCCCACGCTGAGGATTGCTGGCCCTATGTCAATCAGGGTTGCCCCCACAGTCTACAGCTCCTGCACCTCCTCCTCCTATTCATCCTCCATCTCTGAAATCA
The DNA here is from genome assembly GCF_051348905.1 of Ranitomeya variabilis. NCBI lineage: Eukaryota > Metazoa > Chordata > Amphibia > Anura > Dendrobatidae > Ranitomeya > Ranitomeya variabilis. The sequence continues at coordinate 693,910,499 of NC_135235.1, read as the reverse complement.
ACACATCAGTCAGAAGCTGGAAGCACTGCAGCACTGCCTCAGCCAAGCGGCAACAGGCTGTGCTGAAGATAATCTGCATAGGTGACAAACCGCACAATGCAGAAGAGTTGTGGACAGCGCTGAAAGAGCAGTCAGATGTTTGGATGACACCGCTGAACCTACAGCCAGGCATGGTCATGTGTGACAATGGCCGAAACCTGGTGGCGGCTCTGAGGCAAGGTGAGCTCACACACGTACCTTGCTTGGCCCATGTGCTTAATCTCTTGGTTCAACGTTTTCTGAAAAGCTACCCGGAGCTGCCGGATCTGCTAGTGAAAGTACGCCGTCTGTCTGACCATTTTAGAAAGTCAGCTACAGCTTCAGCCGCCCTTGCCGTGCTTCAGCAGCGTTTTCAGATTCCAGCTCACTGACTATTGTGTGATGTCCCCCATCCCCACGCGCTGGAACTCTACGCTGCATATCTTGGAAAGGAGCAGAAGAGGGCCGTTGTTGACTACCAACATTAAAAAGGCCGTCGAATTTCAGGTCAGACTCCACACATAAGACCTCAGGAGTGGACATGGATGTCAGACATATATAACATCCTCCAAAACTTTGAGGACTGCACTAAGATGGTGAGTGGCGATGATGCCATAATTAGCATCACTATCCCGCTTCTCAGCATTCTGAAAAACTCTCTGCTCACAATCAAAGAGGATGCATTGCAGGCGGAGCACGAAGACATGGAGAAAGGAAACATACAGGGGGATTACACTCAGCCCAGCCTCATGTCTTCTCAACGTGGATTGGTAGGCAATCAGGAGGAGGAGGAAGAACAGGAGCTACTTTCATGTGCTATAGATGGTACTACAAACACATCTGTATTAGCTTCTGTTCAGTGGGGATGACCTGAGGACAGGGAGGAGGAGGAGGAGGACAGCATCGTCAGTCGTCCTGTTGATGAGGACACGGAAGTCTTGCCTGTTAGCAGTCTGGCAGGCATGGCTGACTTTATGTTGCACTGCATTTCACGTGACCCTCGGATTATCAAAATTTTGGGTGACACTCATTACTGGTTGGTGACACTTCTAGACCCACGCTACAAGGAGAACTTTCAATCTCTTCTGCCTGAGGCAGAGAGGTGTACTAAAATTTTGCAGTACCACAGGGCCCTTGTAGCGGAATTACTTAGAAAATTCCCATGTGAGAACGCTGGCAGCAGACTTCAAGAGTTTGTTGTACAACCAAGGACTCCAAGCAAGAGAGAGACAGAAGTACAATCCAGCTCAGGCAGGGGAACAATGGCCAAGTTCTGGGACAGTTTTCTCAGACACTCCCATCGTGGCGGTGGAGCGACCCCAAACCGCCGCAGGGCCGAGGGGTACCCGGTACCGGGCCTCTGAGTCTCTGCTCTGGGGTTGTCACGGTGGCTAGGCCCGGTCCGTGGCCCTGCCTGTCAGTGGGGGACGTCCGGTGCAATAAGTGGTGGTGTAGCGGTGCAGTTGTAGGGTGCAGGTCGCAGTAAATAACGAGGACACCAGGTTGCAGTCTCTTTACCTCTTTACTGATGGTTTTAGAGGCCTCAGTCCAGAGCGCTGTTAACAGGGTTGTCAGAGACCGGCCGGTCCAAAGGCACATCAGGAGTTCTCTTTAAAGGTTGGAATCAGTGTCTACCTTCTAGCGCTGGGTGTTGTAGTTCTTCCCTGCTGAGCTCCCGGGATAGTCCTCACAACTCTTTCTGTCTGTCTCTACTGTTCGTTCTCTCCGTCCTCCAGATGATATGGTAGGACGCACCCGTATGACGGGGTAGGCCTGGAGTTCTTCCGGGACCCTAGAGTCGCCCCTCTCCCACAGCTGCCTCCGTTGTCTGCTTAAGTGTTTAGTGAGACAGCCAACCTGTAATTAGCTGTCCGGCCGTGGTTTGCAGTGTACTTAAAGTCTCTTACTTGCTCGGCGTTCCGGCCACCGACTGTTTGCGCCTCAGAAGGATGTTGCCTCAGTCTAACAGCACGACTCCTTCTGGTCCCAATCTCTCTTTACTGTATTCCCGTTGTGCACTGGTTAGTTCTGCTCTGAGAAGTCTGCCAGGATCCCATCCCTGACAGGTCCTCTCACTAGCTCTTCCCAGCTACTTCTCCCTGTCTTCCTGTCCAACCCCCAGTTTTACCAGAGTGTGAGGAGTGGCCTACTAGATAGAACCACCCCCCCTGGTGGCCGGAGTGTGAAGTGTGGTGTGAGTGTACCTGGTCAGAGAAACTCCTTAGTGCAATCAGACGTACCATAGCTCCCCATAGTGGCGGAGCCACAGTACTGCAACGACCAGGACTCTGGGGCGCTGCAGCGGCACAGAGGCAAGGGGTGCTGTCACAAGAAGTGCAATGTTTGGGAAGATGGTGAGGGAGTACCTTGCAGATCGTGCAAACATCCTCCGGGATTCCTATGTGCCTTTGAATTATTGGGTATCCAAGCTGGACACGTGACATGAACTGGCTGTCTACACCTTGGAGGTCCTGGCCTGCCCTGTTGCTAGCGTTCTGTCAGAGAGGGTTTTTAGTGCCGCTGGTGGAATTATAACAGAAAAGCGCATCCGCCTGTCAACTGAAAATGCTGACAGGCTGACTCTTATAAAAATGAACAAGGCCTGGATTGGGAAAGACTTCTGTACACCACCAAGTGAAAACAGCGAAACATAACCTCAAATACATTCTCTCTTTTGGGGAGGCGTATTCTTATGCACCTCTTCACAACCCAACATGGGTATACGCTTACAGATTTGGTCTGTTTGTTCTTATCCTCCTCCTTATCCTAATCCTCCTCCTCCAGAACCAATATATCATCAGCGTGAACGTGGTCTGTACGGTGCATTTTGGCCAAGGATGCTCTGATGGCACTCTTTTATTTTTTTTAAAAAAGGACAACACATTGGGAAACTGGGCATGACATTACATTGGGCCTACTTCTTAACTCGGTCTCCTGCAAACTGTCCTGTACCTGCCAGTAGATCACCAGGGTGAATGTGCTCTGTACTGTTATAGGCCAGTGAATTTTGGGCAAAGGGGCTGTGCTGGCAATATTTTTTTAAGTCCAAAAAGGACAACACATTGGGAAATTGGGCATGACATTACATTGGGCCTACTTCTTAACTCAGTCGCCTGTTGTGGATTCTGTTTTTGGGCTCCCTCTGGTGGTTACAAGTGGTACTGGGTGACTTTGGTGGGTTGCGGTCTCTGGTTTCCACCTGTCCATCATAGGCTGGGTGTTTCCTATTTAACCTGGCTTTCCTGTCATTCCCTTGCCGGCTATCAATGTAATCAGAGTGTCTCTGTTTGCCTCTGCTACCTGCTCCTATAATCTGCTGGACAAGCTAAGTTCTGATTTTCTTGTTTTTTGTGTTCTGCCTTATCATGTTTTTAGTCCAGCTTGCATACATATGAGTCTTTGCTGCTGGTTGCTCTGGTGGGCTGAAATTACTCCCCATGTACCATGAGTTGGCACATGGGTCCCAGTAATTTCAGGATGGTTTTTTGAAGAAAGGGTTTTTCGCTGACCGCCTAGATCTCTTTTGTATCCTTCTGCTATCTAGCTTTAGCGGGCCTCATTTTGCTAAAACTGTTTTCATACCTGCGTATGTGCCTTCCTCTTAATTCACCGTCATTATATGTGGGGGGCTGCTATCCCTTTGGGGTATTTCTCTAGGAGGCAAGAGAGGTCTGCTTTTCATCTTCTAGGGGAAGTTAGTTCTCCGGCTGGCGCGAGATGTCTAGAGTCCCCGTAGGTACGTTCCCCGGCTGCTGATAGTGTTTGTGTTAAGTTCAGGATCGCGGTCAGCTCAGGTTCCATCACCCTAGAGCTTGTCCTATTTTTGTGCTTGCCCTTTTGGTGATTCCCTGCCATTGGAATCATGACAGTCGATTGCAATCTGTCCTGTATCTGCCAATAGATCACCAGGGTGAACGTGCTCTGTACGGTGCATTTTGGCCAAGGGGCAGGGCTGGACTGGGACTAAAATTCAGTCCTGGCATTTGAAGTCACACAGGCCCACTTGTCGCCTGGTGACTGTATAATATCTTTGTACAATTGTAGGTTACAAGAAGTGAGGGGAGTGTAACACAACTATATAACATATAATTACAGCTGTATCCAGCATTACAGCTCAGTCCCCATAGAATGTAATGCAGCACAGCCCCCATAGAATGTAATGCAGCACAGCCCCATAGAATTTAATGCAGCCCAGCCCCATAGAATCATGTAATGCAGCACTGCCCCATAGAATCATGTAATGCAGCCCAGCCCCATAGAATCATGTAATGCAGCACTGCCCCATAGAATCATGTAATGCAGCCCAGCCCCATAGAATCATGTAATGCAGCACTGCCCCATAGAATGTAATGCAGCCAGCCCCCCCCCTACAATCCAGTTATCACCCATTGATATGTAATAATAAAAAAACAAAGTCTACTCACCTTTCCTCTTGCCCCGCGCTGCTGCTCCTGGCTCCGGTCTCAGCAGCTGCAGTCTGCCCGCCCGGTCACACAGCAGGTGCGCGATGATATGACGTCATCGCGCACCCACAGTGTCAGCGGCAGGCAGAGCGGGGAATGATGGGAGAGGGAGCGTCAGCAGACGCTCTCTCCTCCATCATTGCATTCAACTGTACCGGTATCTATGACGCCGGTATAGTTGAATGCGGGGCCGGGAGTGTGCTGACAACGGGGGGAGTGTGCCGACAACGGTGGGAGTGTGCCGACAGCGGCACACTCGAGCGGCCCACTACTGCCACCGACCCTTCTGGCATTTGCCAGAACTGCCCGATGGCCAGTCCGGCCCTGCCAAGGGGGCTGTGATGGCACTCTTAGTTTTTTTAAAAAGATCCCACATTGTGGAATTGGACATGACATTCCATTGGGCTGACTTCTTAACTTGCTCTCCTGCAATCTAAAATGTTCCTGCCACTAGATCACCAGGGTAAACATGCTCAGTACTGTTATAGGCCGTTAATATTTGGGCTAGGGGCATGCGATGGCACTAGTGTACTTTTAAAAAAGGTACTGTCGGGGTCGTCACGACAATAACCCTCATTCACCAGTCATCCCAAATTAAAGTATGAGCAGAGCATTTGGTACCGGGTAAGAATGAGTCAGACAAATAGCTGGTTCAATCTCAGTTGATGCTCGTGCGTCTACCAGTATCGGCCACGATCACAGCAACTGCGTTTATTTCCGGATACACAGTACTATATTGTGTGTTAGGAGAAGGAATGCATTGGGCGGGGTTTAAGCAGTATATGTCTAGTATTCAGTCTTTCTGATTTGTCCTGATGTCTCCTGGCGAATCCTCCTTTCTTCACATTCCTCAAGTTTCAATTTAAGAAGAAATGATACTTCTTTCCTCAGAGACAAAAAGTAGGGCAAAGGTGAATACTGGCAGCCATTTTAAATACAATTACATCTACATTAGCTAGCAGATGGGAAAAACTTATTGTTTCACAGTATAAGAATACAACAGTACAAAAAGTGTATGAAGATATATCTTTTCACCTTGACAGTACCCCCTTTGGGGAATTGTTTGGCAGATCATGCACTGCATTACAAGTCTCAGAGACCCACACCACTACATTGGCCCTAATTCTTAACTGTCTCCTGCAATGTCTCTTCCTTATCTCCGACAACATGACCTGGGTGAACATGCTTTGTATTGTTATAGGCCCGTGAAGTTTGGGTATGGGTGGCTGTGATGGCAATAGTATATTTTTAAAAAAGGTACCCCCCATTGGTGAAACCACATCCTTGATAGCAAACACTTCACATTTGTGTACCTTAAAGAGCTGACTGGAAAAGCTCCTTTTTGTGTTGCCTGGTTGCGCAAATTGGACACAATACACTTCATATAAATTTGATAATGCAATGATGTTAGTTTGGCTCAGTAGTTTATTACAAATATTTCTTTGTCCAGTATATTAGTTTCTCTCCTTGAGAGCGATAACTTTGGCTGCCTCAAATGTACAAATGGCGATTTGTAAACAAGATTGAAATACTGTACACCGAATGCATTCAGACAATCACATAGCTGCATGTCTTGTAAAACATTTACAAATGTGACAGACAATGCTCATAATGCTCATAATGCACCATGTTGATAAATGTTTGTTTTCTCACTTCAGAAACAGTTTGAAGCCTCTATATGTTTGCTGTTTGTCGTTGTAAAACATTAAGGTTTACTGAAACTCTGCCTGTGGTGGTTTGATCTAAATCCTTGTGGTTTTTATTTTCTAGTGGTTTATGGCCACTTGTCTGATGACTCCATGATATCTCAGTTTAATACACCCGTGAAAGCTGGCCACTTGAAGGTCTGGGTGAAACTAGAGTTACTACATAGTGTAAATCACTATATAATACCAGAGAAACATGACTAAGACAGATACCAAAACTGGGGTACCTGTACATGTACAGTGTGCTGATACCTGCATAATTGGGGACGCCCATGCAGTGTAGGTAATCTCAAAGGGGTTCTCTGTCTTGGTGTTGCTTCTCGGATATTCCAGACGGATGATATTTAAAAGCCTCTTGGTGATGATCTAAGTAGACTGTATGAAGTTAATCTTCATATATACACGTAATCAGTATATCTATGTAATCCTTATATGTAATCATTAACTTTTGTATGTTATTGGTAACATATACAAAAATGTACGCACTCAAACTATTCAATCTTAATATTCCTTGAATTTTGTAGTTTGCAATGAAATTGCTTTGTATTGCTAGGATTAGACTTTTTTAAAGCCGTATCTGAACCTTAGTGTTAAAAACATGGCAAACACAATTGCCAAATTTCCTGTAAATAATTCTGCAAAGAGGGAACCATCATACCATAAAAAATACGAGTGGATTTTCATGGGCACATCCAGTATGTGTGTTCCAAGGCCTAATGGGGTGCATATGACTATGCAGCAGGGCTGGCCTTGCCGCCAATGTGTAAAACAAAGGAGTACGGAGTACAAAATGCATATTGTGAAGTGGATTTTCAGGGGCCCATCCAGTATGTGGGTTCAAAGGCTTATTGGGGTGCATATGAATTGGTAGCAGGGCAGGCCTTGAATTCAATGCAACACTTTTTCAGGAGTCCCCCCTGGACATCTTATGACAGGGGTACTGTGGTGCGTCGTAATTCTTGGCAGCCCATCCACTCACAGCATAGGCTACAACAGCTTAGGAGACCCACTGTTTCATATTGGCCCTTTAAGAAGATTAATGCCGCCTGATGCACCAGTAAAAATAGGCTCTGTGACTTTAAGAGTCCCTCCTTTATAAATGAAACAAGATGGGTCTGCTTATGTGTCACACACCACATGGCCAGTTAAATGTTACAATGACATTTCCCAGTGAATGCATTTGTAGTGGTTGAAAGCAATGTTAAAGTTGAAAAACGCTTCAAAAACGCTGCGTCTGAACTAAGCCTAAGAGGGAGAGGAAATTTTCGGCCTGGGGTTAAATATTTGGCCTTACAGGCCAGCAAAACCCATTTTGGTTTCGTTTTAATGTGTTTTTTTGTGGCACCAGGAAAAATGGCATGAATCTCGGAAAAAAATTATTAAGGCTGTGAACTAGGAGTCAGGAATTTTTTCAGGGGCGATCCCCATGATGTTCCTGTGTCTTTTGAGCAGTGTTTCCATCATTTTTAGACCTTAAAAGGACCCCCGGGGGAGATCGTAGTAAAAGTACTTGGGTCTCCCATAGACTTATATTGGGTTCGCTGTTCTGGCTGAGTACCCGAGTATTCCAATTTGCTCGACCCCATCACTATTCAGAAATTAATATTTTGTGTACTAACCATAATTTTTAATCACAGCTTTCATGCATCTTGGCATGCTTTCCAGCAGTGTTTCACACTGCTTCTGGCGCAAAAATGTAAGCAGTTCTTTGTTTGATGGCTTGTGACTATCCATCATCCTCTTGATTACATTCCAGAGGTTTCCAGTGGGGTTCAGGTCTGGAGAATGGGCTGCCCATGGCAGGGTTTTGATGTGGTGGTTTCTTAATTTTGGCCAGAGCTGTATATATTACCCCAGTTGCCACTGCACACATGCAATCAGGAAGAGCTGAGTCGATGCTCAAGAATTAGCGCTTCTTAGTGTATGTTTCCACGGTCAGGAAACGCTGCTTGTTTGACACTGCGCAGAGCTGCAGCGTCAAACAAGCAGCGTCCAGATGTTCCAGCATAGTGGAGGGGATTTTATGAAATCCCGTCTCCACTATGCGTGGAAACCCGCACGCGGCGGCCCTGCGACTCCGGACATGCTGCGCGTCTTTTCAGATCGCAGCATGTCCGTACACCTTGCAGGGACGCAGCGTCCCCGCAAGGCATATCACAGGGCCCTATGGGAGCGAGCGATCATCCCGGATGTGAAGAGTTAACACATCCGGCATGATCGCGTCGCAGAAAGGGGGCGGGGCTTAGCGCCGAGTGGCTTCGTCGCTGCGGCGATACCGCCGGCCATCCTGACAGTGGAAATATACCCTAATAGATGCTCCATTTCTCGTGCGGCTTATTAGTGTTGGTAGGGGCCAATGTCCATGGACCTTCACAGCTTTTTAATATCAGCCCTTAGCTGTCTGTTTTGCCGTAGCTGGTTATTAAAAATAGAGGGGGCCCCAATTAATTTTTTGGATGAGTCCACCCATTTTTTAATAACCAGCAAAGAAAAAGCAGACAGCTGTTCACAGATTAATAAGCTGAAAAGTTAAATCTTTATTGGGCCCTTCCCAGCATAATGAGACCAGCTCACAGCCAATGTGGTCTCGTACTTTCGCGTGGTAAAATGGGGGTAGTAAGCGGTAAAGGTGAAAAATAGAACAAAAAGGGGGTAAGCAGGACAATAGCCCTGAAAACAAATGTGGATAGTAAGATCACTTAAAATAACAGAGAATAAAAAGTAATAATAATCTTGAAAAAAGAGGCATAGGTCCAAATGTAGGAGGAGGTGTAGTAGGTGGATGAGCTTGAGGCGAATGTGGCGATGAAGGTGGAAGAGGCAGGGGATGAGGTATCCAACAGTTTTTTGGAGGATTTTTTTTTTTTTTTTTTTTTAGGGACAGCATTTAAAAGAACATAGTATAAAATAAAATAAAAAAACAACAATGTAGATACAGTAGTCGGATGTCCTAGTGGAGGAGGAGGTGTAGGTGGACATTGCAGTGTAGGTGGAAGAGGCAGGCCTGATGGTATCCAACATTATTTTGGTGGATTTTATTTCTCTTCCTTTTTGGTAAGGCCCCAAAATAAAACAAATGGCAAATAAAATATAACAATGTCTGGGTGCAGATGGTACATTTGTCTGGTTTGCCAAAGGCAAAGACAAGTCCTGTGGACTCCACTCCTGGTTTCTTTTAATGAATGCGAGAGTGACCACGTTGGCTTTGGACAGGTGGATGCGCCTATGTGTGATATCCCCTGCTGTGATAAACACATGTTCCAACATTACACTTGCCACGGGGCATGCCGGCACTTCCAAGCCTAGGCCATGTGTCCAGTTTGGAAACCAAGAAGTTAAATGGGCAGACCCAACTTAGTACATGCAGACGTGTGGACATAGACATGTACTCTTCCACCATGTTGTTATAACACTGGCACCTGGTTGTGTAGACCGTATCAGATGGTGGTGCTGGATGCTGTGTCATGCTGATGAATTTTTTTCACATTTTAGCCATGTTAACCCTCCCTTCTGAGGTGGTGCCACAGCTGCGTTGGCGACTTCCTCCTCCTCTGCGTTGTGTTTCTTCTGTCAGGTGGGAACGCCGTCAGTAGTGCCTCTACCAGCATGTGCTTGTATTCACACATTTTGCCATCCCGCTCCAGTGACGGAACAAATAATGGTACTTTGTCTTTGCAGCAGGGATCCAGCAGGGTGGCCACCCAGTAATCAGTAAGGAAGATCTGGGCAACTCTGCGGTCGTTGCGCAGGCACAGCAGACTGTATTGGCTCATTCCGCCCTCTCTCTGTTGGAGTCCCTCAAGGCTCTGGCCTGGGGCCCCTACTTTTTTCCATCTATACCCTTGGCCTAGGATAACTCATAAAGTCCCATGGCTTCCAGTATCACCTGTATGCTGATGACACTCAGATCTACCTCTCTGGCCCAGATGTCACCTCTCTGTCCAGAATCCCGAAGTGTCTAGCAGCCATATCCTCCTTCTTCACCTCTCGCTTCCTAAAACTCAATGTAGACAATACCGAACTCATCATCTTTCCTCCATCTCGCGTATCCCCCCTACCTGATCTATCTATTATGGTAAGCGGCATCACGCTCTCTCCCACACCTGAAATACGCTGCCTCGCGGTAACTCTCGACTCTGCCCTGTCCATCAAACCGCACGTCCAAACTCTTGCCACCTCCTGTCGGCTCCAACTCAAAAATATTGCCATAATCCGTCCCTTCCTCAGCCCTTAATCTACTAAAATGCTTGTGCATGCCCTCATCATCTCTCACCTCGACTACTGCAACATCCTCCTCTGTGGCCTCCCCGCTAACTCTCTTGCACCACTCCAGTCTGTCCTCAACTCTGCTGCCCAGCTAATCCACCTCTCTCCTCGCTACTCCCGTTTCTCCCCTCTGCAAATCCCTCCACTGGCTCCCAATTCCACAACGAATCCAGTTCAAACTACTAACACTGATCTACAAAGCCATCCACAACCTGTCCCCTCCCTATATCTCTGAACTAATCTCCCACTATCTTCCCTCACGTAATCTCCGATCCTCCCAAGACCTCCTACTCTCCTCCACACTTATTCCTCACACAACCGCCTCCAAGATTTCTCCCCAATATCCTTCATCCTCTCGAATTCCACGCCTCAACACGTCCGATTATCCGCCACCTTTGGATCCCTCAGATGGAACCTGAAAACTCATCTCTTCAGGAAAGCCTACAGCCTGCAATAACCATTCTGCCGCCTCACCACCACCAGAGCTACTGCACCCCCGACCTTTTGTCTCTTCCCCATTATCCCATAGAACGTAAATCCGCAAGGAAATGAAATTTCAACTCATAGCTGTCAAACAAGTTTATTACAAGACGAATAGTTAGAAATAAAAAAGAGAAATATATAAGTATGCATACATACAAATCAATAATAAAGAGTTTTAGAAATCAAAACAATGAATTAAACATTAAAGACAGATTAATAACAAAAGAAAAACACATTTTTTTACCAAAGTCCACTGTGCTTTAGCTGCAAAAATTGTATTGTGGTGCTTAAAGGCAACCTGTCACCCCCAAAATCGAGGGCGAGCTAAGCCCACCAGCATCAGGGGCTTATCTACAGCATTCTGTAATGCATTCTGTAATGCTGTAGATAAGCCCCCGATGTATCCTAAAAAATGAGAAAGAGGTTATATTATACTCACCCAGGGACAGTCCCAGTCCTGTCCGATGGGCATCGCAGTCCGGAGCCTCCTATCTTCATCAGATGACGTCCTCTTCGTGTCTCAAGTCAGTAGACAGCGGGATGCCATACAGAAAAGAAAAACGATCACAATTGTGGGTATCCCCAACGTTTCGGCATCAAATAGCCTTTCTCAAGGGGTATCAGTTTATTTGTGATGCGACCAACAAGGTGAAAGGCACCCGCTTAATCTTTTCAGCGTCCGGAACAAGGCTCCAAGTAAGGACAAAATGCTGCGGTCAGGTTTTGTCCTTGTCATTATGTCCTTACTTGGAGCCTTGTTCCGGACGCTGAAAAGATTAAGCGGGAGCCTTTCACCTTGTTGGTCGCATCACAAATAAACTGATACCCCTTGAGAAAGGCTATTTGATGCCGAAACGTTGGGGATACCCACAATTGTGATCGTTTTTCTTTTCTGTATGGCATCCCGCTGTCTACTGAATTGAGATAATAAATATACATTTACTGCTGAAGATTTATGGTGTGCCGGAGTTATCTATAATACAGGTCCTTCTCAAAAAATTAGCATATAGTGTTAAATTTCATTATTTACCATAATGTAATGATTACAATTAAACTTTCATATATTATAGATTCATTATCCACCAACTGAAATTTGTCAGGTCTTTTATTGTTTTAATACTGATGATTTTGGCATACAACTCCTGATAACCCAAAAAACCTGTCTCAATAAATTAGCATATTTCACCCGTCCAATCAAATAAAAGTGTTTTTTAATAACAAACAAAAAAACCATCAAATGATAATGTTCAGTTATGCACTCAATACTTGGTCGGGAATCCTTTGGCAGAAATGACTGCTTCAATGCGGCGTGGCATGGAGGCAATCAGCCTGTGACACTGCTGAGATGTTATGGAGGCCCAGGATGCTTCAATAGCGGCCTTAAGCTCATCCAGAGTGTTGGGTCTTGCGTCTCTCAACTTTCTCTTCACAATATCCCACAGATTCTCTATGGGGTTCAGGTCAGGAGAGTTGGCAGGCCAATTGAGCACAGTAATACCATGGTCAGTAAACCATTTACCAGTGGTTTTGGCACTGTGAGCAGGTGCCAGGTCGTGCTGAAAAATGAAATCTTCATCTCCATAAAGCATTTCAGCCGATGGAAGCATGAAGTGCTCCAAAATCTCCTGATAGCTAGCTGCATTGACCCTGCCCTTGATGAAACACAGTGGACCAACACCAGCAGCTGACATGGCACCCCACACCATCACTGACTGTGGGTACTTGACACTGGACTTCAGGCATTTTGGCATTTCCTTCTCCCCAGTCTTCCTCCAGACTCTGGCACTTGGGACCACTTAGCAACAGTCCAGTGCTGCTTCTCTGTAGCCCAGGTCAGGCGCTTCTGCCGCTGTTTATGGTTCAAAAGTGGCTTTACCTGGGGAATGCGGCACCTGTAGCCCATTTCCTGCACACGCCTGTGCACGGTGGCTCTGGATGTTTCCACACCAGACTCAGTCCACTGCTTCCTCAGGTTCCCCAAGGTCTGGAATCGGTCCTTCTCCACAATCTTCCTCAGGGTCCGGTCACTTCTTCTCGTTGTACAGCATTTTCTGCCACATTGTTTCCTTCCAACAGACTTACCATTGAGGTGCCTTGATACAGCACTCTGGGAACAGCCTATTTGTTGAGAAATTTCTTTCTGGGTCTTACCCTCTTGCTTGAGGGTGTCAATGATGGCCTTCTTGACATCTGTCAGGTCGCTAGTCTTACCCCATGATGGGGGTTTTGAGTAATGAACCAGGCAGGGAGTTTTTAAAAGCGTCAGGTATCTTTTGCATGTGTTTAGAGTTAATTAGTTGATTCAGAAGATTAGGGTAATAGGTCGTTTAGAGAACCTTTTCTTGATATGCTAATTTATTGAGACAGGTTTTTTGGGTTATCAGGAGTTGTAGGCCAAAATCATCAGTATTAAAACAATAAAAGACCTGACAAATTTCAGTTGGTGGATAATGAATCTATAATATATGAAAGTTTAATTGTAATCATTACATTATGGTAAATAATGAAATTTAACACTATATGCTAATTTTTTCAGAAGGACCTGTATATTGGACTCTTTTTCTCCAGAGCACCCCTGCCTAAGTATAGTGAGCACCCTTGACTTTTGTTTTGGTCCTCTTCGTGTCTTCACGCTGCGGCTCCAGCACAAAGTACTGCAGTGTGCAGGCCCCTCTGACCTTTGGGGGAGACGGAGCCGGCGCGGGGGAGACGGAGCCGGCGCGGGGGAGACGGAGCCGGCGCGGGGGAGACGGAGCCGGCGCGGGGGAGACGGAGCCGGCGCGGGGGAGACGGAGCCGGCGCGGGGGAGACGGAGCCGGCGCGGGGGAGACGGAGCCGGCGCGGGGGAGACGGAGCCGGCGCGGGGGAGACGGAGCCGGCGCGGGGGAGACGGAGCCGGCGCGGGGGAGACGGAGCCGGAGAGGGGGAGACGGAGAGGGGAAGAGCGGGGGAGGGAGAGCGAGGGGAGACAATTTAGTAATTATACTCATCTATCTGACATTATCAGACGCCCACAGTGTCATCCCTTTGGGTCCTCACATGGATTGTGGGGGCACCGCCATTCCACTTGGTGAAAAGAAGTCCAGTGATGAAATGACATCTGCAGGGAGGTCACTGCTCTGGGGGGCACAGGATGGGGAAAAGTCACAGTACCTAGAATAAAACAGAAAAAAAATCATGCAGAAAACTGGATACAAGTAGTGGCTGACACCAGTGGCCACCGGGCTAATACTGACCAGCACAGAGTGCGAGGGGAGAATAAAGTCAGGGATCTGGAGACATTGTTGTAAAGCTGCTTCGATCCCAGAGGTCATAGCTCAGTCATCAACCTGACAGCATGTGTCCCCAATAATATTAATGAGAACACATTTTATGTAAAAAAAAAAAAAAAAAAGAAAAAAAAACCATCACCGACCCCTCACCACCAGGCAGAGATTCTCATGCTAAGTAATATCAATCCCTCAGATCTCCATCATCATTCATCCCCTCCCCTGTTCGCCCCCACACACGTAGCACTATACTTTCCTGCACCCCCCCACCGCAAGTGACATCACACACACTGACCTGCACACCACACAGACCCATGCGAGTAACATCAGCCCCATTCTCCCCAGGCAGCCCCATGCAAGCAACACCACCCCATTCTCCCCAGGCAGCCCCATGCAAGCACCACCCCCCCATTCTCCCCAGGCAGCCCCATGCAAGCAACATCACTCCATTCTCCCCAGGCAGCCCCATGCAAGCAACACCCCCCCATTCTCCCCAGCAGCCCCATGCAAGCATCACCACCCCATTCTCCCCAGGCAGCCCCATGCAAGCAACATCACCCCATTCTCTCCAGGCAGCCCCATGCAAGCAACATCACCCCATTCTCCCCAGGCAGCCCCATGCAAGCATCACCCCATTCTCCCCAAGCAGCCCCATGCAAGCAACATCACCCCATTCTCCCCAGGCAGCCCCATGCAAGCAACACCACCTCATTCTCCCCAGGCAGCCCCATGCAAGCAACACCCCCCCATTCTCCCCAGGCAGCCCCATGCAAGCAACACCCCCCCATTCTCCCCAGGCAGCCCCATGCAAGCAACACCCCCCCATTCTCCCCAGGCAGCCCCATGCAAGCAACACCCCCCCATTCTCCCCAGGCAGCCCCATGCAAGCAACACCCCCCCATTCTCCCCAAGCAGCCCCATGCAAGCAACACCCCCCCATTCTCCCCAAGCAGCCCCATGCAAGCAACACCACCCCATTCTCCCCAGGCAGCCCCATGCAAGCAACACCACCCCATTCTCCCCAGGCAGCCCCATGCAAGCAACATCACCCCATTCTCCCCAGGCAGCCCCATGCAAGCAACACCCCCCCCCCATTCTCCCCAGGCAGCCCCATGCAAGCAACATCACCCCATTCTCCCCAAGCAGCCCCATGCAAGCAACACCACCCCATTCTCCCCAGGCAGCCCCATGCAAGCAACATCACCCCATTCTCCCCAGGCAGCCCCATGCAAGCAACACCCCCCCATTCTCCCCAGCTGCCCCATGCAAGCATCACCCCCCCATTCTCCCCAGCTGCCCCATGCAAGCATCACCACCCCATTCTCCCCAGCTGCCCCGTGCAAGCAACACCCCATTCTCCCCAGGCAGCCCCGTGCAAGCAACATCACCCCATTCTCCCCAGGCAGCCCCATGCAAGCATCACCACCCCATTCTCCCCAGGCAGCCCCATGCAAGCAACATCCCATTCTCCCCAGGCAGCCCCATGCAAGCAACACCACCCCATTCTCCCCAGGCAGACTCCCACTTACCTGATCTATGACTTTGGAGAATGACCCCCATAATACCCCAAATCTTGCACAAAAATCCTCGAAATCCAGCCATGACATCCACAGCCTCCTCCTGTCTGCTCTGCTCTATGGAGGAAGAGGCAAATCCTGCACAAAACACTCCAAAACCAAATCCTGCACGAAATCCCGCCATGACATCCACAGCTTCCTCGTGTCTGCTCTGTCTGTTCTATGGAGTAAGAGGCACCGCCCCTTCCGGTCACATGGGCAGAGGTCCTTTAGCCGACTTGGATTTAGCCTCTACCTTGAGCCTAGACCCCCGGAAATGACGTCACACCTGGAAGGAGCCCATACGGTTGAGCCTAGAGTGTATGGGCTCCTTCCAGGTCCTGACTGCAGCCCATACACTCTAGCCAGCTCACTACTGAAGATGCTAGAGTGTATGGGCTCCTTCCTGGTATATATTATTGTAGATATAGACTGTACGGGCTCCTGTCAGGTATATATTATTGTAGATATAGACTGTACGGGCTCCTGTCAGGTATATATTATTGTAGATACAGACTGTACGGACTCCTGTCAGGTATATATTATTGTAGATACAGACTGTATGGGCTCCTGTCAGGTATATATTATTGTAGATACAGACTGTACGGGCTCCTGTCAGGTATATATTATTGTAGATACAGACTGTACGGGCTCCTGTCAGGTATATATTATTGTAGATACAGATGGAACAGACTCCTGTCAGGTATATATTATTGTAGATACAGACTGTACGGGCTCCTGTCAGGTATATATTATTGTAGATACAGACTGTACGGGCTCCTGTCAGGTATATATTATTGTAGATACAGACTGTACGGGCTCCTGTCAGGTATATATTATTGTAGATACAGACTGTATGGGCTCCTGTCAGGTATATATTATTGTAGATACAGACTGTACGGGCTCCTGTCAGATATATATTATTGTAGATATAGACGGTACAGGCTCCTGTCAGGTATATATTATTGTAGATACAGACTGTACGGACTCCTGTCAGGTATATATTATTGTAGATACAGACTGTACGGGCTCCTGTCAGGTATATATTATTGTAGATACAGACTGTACGGGCTCCTGTCAGGTATATATTATTGTAGATACAGACTGTACGGGCTCCTGTCAGGTATATATTATTGTAGATACAGACTGTACGGGCTCCTGTCAGGTATATATTATTGTAGATACAGACTGTACGGGCTCCTGTCAGGTATATATTATTGTAGATACAGACTGTATGGGCTCCTGTCAGGTATATATTATTGTAGATACAGACTGTACGGGCTCCTGTCAGGTATATATTATTGTAGATACAGACTGTATGGGCTCCTGTCAGGTATATATTATTGTAGATACAGACTGTACGGGCTCCTGTCAGATATATATTATTGTAGATATAGACTGTACGGGCTCCTGTCAGGTATATATTATTGTAGATATAGAATGTACGGGCTCCTTCCAGGTATATATTATTGTAGATATAGACTGTACGGGCTCCTGTCAGGTATATATTATTGTAGATACAGACTGTACAGGCTCCTGTCAGATATATATTATTGTAGATATAGACTGTACGGGCTCCTGTCAGGTATATATTATTGTAGATATAGACTGTACAGGCTCCTGTCAGATATATATTATTGTAGATATAGACTGTACGGGCTCCTGTCAGGTATATATTATTGTAGATATAGACTGTACAGGCTCCTGTCAGATATATATTATTGTAGATATAGACTGTACGGGCTCCTGTCAGGTATATATTATTGTAGATACAGACTGTACAGGCTCCTGTCAGGTATATATTATTGCAGATATAGACTGTACGGGCTCCTGTCAGGTATATATTACTGTAGATACAGACTGTACAGGCTCCTGTCAGGTATATATTATTGTAGATATAGACTGTACAGGCTCCTGTCAGGTATATATTATTGTAGATATAGACTGTACGGGCTCCTGTCAGGTATATATTATTGTAGATACAGACTGTACGGGCTCCTGTCAGATATATATTATTGTAGATATAGACTGTACGGGCTCCTGTCAGGTATATATTATTGTAGATATAGACTGTACGGGCTCCTGTCAGGTATATATTATTGTAGATATAGACTGTACGGACTCCTGTCAGGTATATATTATTGTAGATACAGACTGTACGGGCTCCTGTCAGATATATATTATTGTAGATATAGACTGTACAGGCTCCTGTCAGGTATATATTATTGTAGATACAGACTGTACGGGCTCCTGTCAGATATATATTATTGTAGATATAGACTGTACGGGCTCCTGTCAGGTATATATTATTGTAGATATAGACTGTACGGACTCCTGTCAGGTATATATTATTGTAGATACAGACTGTACGGGCTCCTGTCAGATATATATTATTGTAGATATAGACTGTACAGGCTCCTGTCAGGTATATATTATTGTAGATACAGACTGTACGGGCTCCTGTCAGATATATATTATTGTAGATATAGACTGTACGGACTCCTGTCAGGTATATATTATTGTAGATACAGACTGTACGGGCTCCTGTCAGATATATATTATTGTAGATATAGACTGTACGGGCTCCTGTCAGGTATATATTATTGTAGATACAGACTGTACGGGCTCCTGTCAGGTATATATTATTGTAGATATAGACTGTACAGGCTCCTGTCAGGTATATATTATTGTAGATACAGACTGTACGGGCTCCTGTCAGATATATATTATTGTAGATATAGACTGTACCTACTCCTGTCAGCTATATATTATTGTAGATACAGACTGTACAGGCTCCTGTCAGGTATATATTATTGTAGATACAGACTGTACGGGCTCCTGTCAGGTATATATTATTGTAGATATAGACTGTATGGGCTCCTTCCTGGTTCCCTGACTGCAGTCCATACACTCTAGCCGGCTCATTACTGAAGATGCTAGAGTGTATGGGCTCCTTCCAGGTGCCTGACTGCAGCCCATACACTCTAGCCGGCTCATTACTGAAGATGCTAGAGTGTATGGGCTCCTTCCTGGTATATATTATTGTAGATATAGACTGTACAGACTCCTTTCAGGCATATATTATTGTAGATATAGACTGTACGGGCTCCTGTCAGGTATATATTATTGTAGATATAGACTGTACGGGCTCCTGTCAGGTATATATTACTATAGATATACTGTAGACTGTACGGGCTCCTGTCAGGTATATATAAGCGATGATATCAGAATGTATGGGCTCCTATCAGGTATATATATCATTGACGGTATCAGAATGTGTGGGCTCCTGTCAGGTGTATATTAGTGATAATATCAGAATGTATGGGCTCCTGTCAGGTATATATTAGTGATGGTATCAGAATGTATGGGCCCCTGTCAGGTATATATTAGTGATGGTATCAGAATGTATGGGCTCCTGTCAGGTATATATTAGTGATGATATCAGAATGTATGGGCCCCGTCAGGTATATATATTAGTGATGGTATCAGAATGTATGGGCCCCTGTCAGGTATATATTAGTGATGGTATCAGAATGTATGAGCCCCTGTCAGGTATATATTAGTGATGATATCAGAATGTATGGGCCCCTGTCAGGTATATATTAGTGATGGTATCAGAATGTATGGGCTCCTGTCAGGTATATATTAGTGATGGTATCAGAATGTATGGGCTCCTGTCAGGTATATATTAGTGATGGTATCAGAATGTATGGGCTCCTGTCAGGTATATATTAGTGATGATATCAGAATGTATGGGCCCCTGTCAGGTATATATTAGTGATGGTATCAGAATGTATGGGCTCCTGTCAGGTATATATTAGTGATGATATCAGAATGTATGGGCTCCTGTCAGGTATATATTAGTGATGGTATCAGAATGTATGGGCCCCTGTCAGGTATATATTAGTGATGGTATCAGAATGTATGGGCCCCTGTCAGGTATATATTAGTGATGATATCAGAATGTATGGGCCCCTGTCAGGTATATATTAGTGATGATATCAGAATGTATGGGCTCCTGTCAGGTATATATTAGTGATGATATCAGAATGTATGGGCTCCTGTCAGGTATATATTAGTGATGATATCAGAATGTATGGGCTCCTGTCAGGTATATATTAGTGATGGTATCAGAATGTATGGGCCCCTGTCAGGTATATATTAGTTATGATATCAGAATGTATGGGCTCCTGTCAGGTATATATTACTGATGATATCAGAATGTATGGGCTCCTGTCAGGTATATATTACTGATGATATCAGAATGTATGGGCCCCTGTCAGGTATATATTACTGATGATATCAGAATGTATGGGCCCCTGTCAGGTATACACTCACCGGCCACTTTATTAGGTACACCATGCTAGTAACGGGTTGGACCCCTTTTGCCTTCAGAACTGCCTCAATTCTTCGTGGCATAGATTCAACAAGGTGCTGGAAGCATTCCTCAGAGATTTTGGTCCATATTGACATGATGGCATCACACAGTTGCCGCAGATTTGTCGGCTGCACATCCCAAAGATGCTCCATACAAGGCAGGATGGATCCATGCTTTCATGTTGTTTACACCAAATTCTGACCCTACCATCCGAATGTCGCAGCAGAAATCGAGACTCATCAGACCAAGCAACGTTTTTCCAATCTTCTACTGTCCAATTTCGATGAGCTTGTACAAATTGTAGCCTCAGTTTCCTGTTCTTAGCTGAAAGGAGTGGTACCCGGTGTGGTCTTCTGCTGCTGTAGCCCATCTGCGTCAAAGTTCGACGCACTGTGCGTTCAGAGATGCTCTTAGGCCTACCTTGGTTGTAACGGGTGGCGATTTGAGTCACTGTTGCCATTCTATCAGCTCGAACCAGTCTGCCCATTCTCCTCTGACCTCTGGCATCAACAAGGCATTTCCACCCACAGAACTGCCGCTCACTGGATTTTTTTTCTTTTTCGGACCATTCTCTGTAAACCCTAGAGATGGTTGTGCATGAAAATCCCAGTAGATCAGCAGTTTCTGAAATACTCAGACCAGCCCTTCTGGCACCAACAACCATGCCACGTTCAAAGGCACTCAAATCACCTTTCTTCCCCATACTGATGCTCGGTTTGAACTGCAGGAGATTGTCTTGACCATGTCTACATGCCTAAATGCACTGAGTTGCCGCCATGTGATTGGCTGATTAGAAATTAAGTGTTAACAAGAAGTTGGACAGGTGTACCTAATAAAGTGGCCAGTGAGTGTATATTAGTGATGATATCAGAATGTATGGGCCCCTGTCAGGTATATATTATTGTAGATATAGACTGTATGGGCCCCTGTCAGGTATATATGCTGCAATTGTTCTCGTATGCTGATTTGGCATGAAAAAATAATCACAGATGTGATCTGCCCCATAGATTAACACTGGTCCGAGTGCCATGCGATGCTTTCTCACATAGCGCTCATCCGTATTCTACGCTAGTGTGACCCCGGCCTTAAACTTATGAAGCGACACAGACCACCTGCAGTTCAGCCACCATCAATATTTAAATTACAAGTTTTTCACCATCCAAAAAAATGCTAATTTTAACCTAGTTCCATAGGTTTCTTAAAGGGAACCTGTCACCAGGTTTTCCCCATATATAGTACCACCAGCACCTATATGCCCTTATACACACCCTTCTAGAGTGCTGTACCGTATGTACTCGCATAAAAGCCGAATTTTTTTTGGGCAGAAAGAGACCCTCTCGGCTTATACTCGAGTCATTGTTGGCGGGGAAGCGGCTGCTGTCACATACTCTCCTGCTCCTGGCACGGTCCCTGCATGTCCGATGGTCTCCGGGCAGCTCTTCCTGTGTTCAGCGGTCACGTGGTTCTGCTCATTAATGAATATGAATTTAATACACCGCACACTCTTAAGTGTATCATTTGTGAAAAACTTGAAATTTATTGAAGTGCTATAGACATATCATTCAACAATGCAGAATTCGACCAGAAGTCAAACTGACAACGTTTCGACTCCTCCCGAGTCTTTATCAAATGGTCGCTTAGCAAGGTGAATAGTAGTATAGCATAAATAGTATCATCGTAGCATAAAGAGTATCTTATAAAATGGTATTAATAATAGGCAGGTGGCCTTACGTTATGGTACCGCAAGTATAGTCTTTCAGAGTTGGTGGGAGTACTAAAAGTATTTTTGTAGCTCAAAGAATGCGATGTTCCTGTTGTGCCGTAAAGCGAATCATGGCAGGCTCTGTGGGTAGTAAGAGGATTAGCCTCGTGTGGTATATGGACAGCAGATGGGTCTAACGTGACGTAGGTACTGCCTAGGACTACTGGTAGTGTGGGGCTATTTGTGAAGTTCCTCTGGCAATATTAGTAGATAGGTAGCAGCAGCTACCATGAAGCTGAAGACAGGGTACTTCTTTATAAGCAAGGCTCCACACAGGCTGTATGCGGCGGTAGCAAAGAGTGGGTTGCATAAATGGCAAAAGGGGCCATGGGTTGGAGACCTCTTAGGGTGCTGGGGTGTAGGCGGCACTCCTGCGCCTTGCTGTAACGGCAGGAGCGCCGCCTACACCCCAGCACCCTAAGAGGTCTCCAACCCATGGCCCCTTTTGCCATTTATGCAACCCACTCTTTGCTACCGCCGCATACAGCCTGTGTGGAGCCTTGCTTATAAAGAAGTACCCTGTCTTCAGCTTCATGGTAGCTGCTGCTACCTATCTACTAATATTGCCAGAGGAACTTCACAAATAGCCCCACACTACCAGTAGTCCTAGGCAGTACCTACGTCACGTTAGACCCATCTGCTGTCCATATACCACACGAGGCTAATCCTCTTACTACCCACAGAGCCTGCCAGGATTCGCTTTACGGCACAACAGGAACATCGCATTCTTTGAGCTACAAAAATACTTTTAGTACTCCCACCAACTCTGAAAGACTATACTTGCGGTACCATAACGTAAGGCTACCTGCCTATTATTAATACCATTTTATAAGATACTCTTTATGCTACGAGGATACTATTTATGCTATACTACTATTCACCTTGCTAAGCGACCATTTGATAAAGACTCGGGAGGAGTCGAAACGTTGTCAGTTTGACTTCTGGTCGCATTCTGCATTGTTGAATGATATGTCTATAGCACTTCAATAAATTTCAAGTTTTTCACAAATGATACACTTAGAGTGTGCGGTGTATTAAATTTAATCTTAGTGTGTTAGGACATCCCAGTCCTCTACACCTGCACCTCGCCTTATTTCAACCTTAGTGCACACCAATTTCTTCTCCATTAACGAATATGGACGCATAATGGTTAAGGCTATGTGCGCACGTTGCAGATTTGCTTGAGGAAATGTCTGCATGGTTAGTGCGTCTCTTAGCAGAAAACGCAGTGGAAATTCTGTACTTTTTTATGCGGATTTGATGCGTTTCTGTAAATCGTGAGCGCTAAATAAAGATATATTAAAAAATAAATAAAGGAATTTGATGCATTTCCTTATTCAATCTCTTCACGAGATACCCTCATTAATATTAACTAAAGACACATACACACCCATGTAGGAGCATTAACATAATTAACCTACATATGCTGTAAAAAAAACAACTAAGAAACCTGCGTGAAATGCAATGTTTATTTTTCAAAAAATAAAACCTGCATGGGCTCCCGCATAATTTTCATAACCAGCAGTGGGAAAGCTGACAGCTGATGTTACTATTCTGGAAAGGAGCCAATAACCATAAAGGTTCCCAGGCTATTAATATCAGCTCACAGCTGTTTGCTTAGCCTTTACTGGCTATTTTACAGGGGGACACAAAATATTGACATAAAATCCAACCAGCAAATGCTAGGCAGACAGCTGTAGGCTGATATTTATAGCCTGTGAAGAGGCCATGGATATTGGCAGCCCCACAGGCTAAAAACCATCAGCTGTCAGCTGTCCCAGAAATGGTGCATCTTATAGATGTGCCAATTCTGGCACTTAGCCTCGCTCTTCCCACTTGCCCTGTAGCAGAGGGGTTCATAATTGTGCGGTTGATGTCACCTTTTTATTGTCAAGTAACATCAAGCGCACAGGTTAGTAATGGAGAGGCATCTATCAGACATCTCTCCATTACTAAGCTGGCCTAATGTCACCTTACAATACAAAGGTGACATTAACCCCTTATTACCCCATATGCCACCGCTACAGGGCAGTGAGAAGACAGAGGCTGAGTGCCAGAATTGGCGCATCTTACAGATGCACCTTTTCTGGGGTGGCAATAACAATGGTCCCTCTCTAGGCTATAATCTGTCCTCAGTCACTGGCTTTCCCTCTGTGGCACAGAAAATTGTGCGGGAGCCCACGCCAGTTTTTTCAGTGAAAACATTATTAAATACATACAGGCCCCAAATTTTACACACACACACACACACACACACACACACTACTAACCGTATTAGTCACTGACCTATATAAGTCTAACTGTTCTGCAATGGTTTACTGTATGTAAACCATGTCTCCTATCCTGTCAGCCTCTGCAATGATTTAACAGAAGCCGACAAATTAACTATCAGCTATTCCGCTGTCCGTGTGATATATTATAATATATATATATATACACACATATACACACATACATACACACAGACAGTACAGACCAAATGTTTAGACACCTCATTTAAAGATTTTTCTGTATTTTTATGACTATGAAAACTGTACATTCACACTGAAGGCATCAAAACTATGTGGAATTATATACTTAATAAAAGTGTAAGGCAACTGAAAATATGTCTTATATTCTAGGTTTTTCAAAGTGGCCACCTTTTGCTTTGATGACTGCTTTGCACACTCTTGGCAGTCTCTTGATGAGCTTCAAGAGGTAGTCACTGGGAATGGTCTTCCAACAATCTTAAAGGAGTTCCCAGAGATGCTTAGCACTTGTTGGCCCTTTTTGCCTTCACTCTGCGGTCCAGCTCACCCCAAACCATCTCGATTGGGTTCAGGTCTGGTGACTGTGGAGGCCAGGTCATCTGGCATAGCACCCCATCACTCTCCTTCTTGGTCAAATAGCCCTTACACAGCCTGGAGGTGTGTTTGGGGTCATTGTCCTGTTGAAAAATAAACGATGGTCCAACTAAAAGCAAACCGGATGGTATAGCATGTCGCTGCAAGATGCTGTTGTAGCCATGCTGGTTCAGTATGCCTTCAATTTTGAATAAATCCCCAACAGTGTCACCAGCAAAGCCCCCCACACCATCACACCTCCTCCTCCATGCTTCACGGTGGAAACCAGGCATTTAGAGTCCATCCGTTCACCTTTTCTGTGTGCGACGTGTGGCAATCCGTCCCGATGTGTTGCTAATGAAAGTCTATGGAGAAAAAATGCATCATGCAGGCAACTTTGCAGGATGCGTTTTTTCTCCAAAACGACGCATTGAGACGTACAGCAAGCGACGTTAGTGTGAAAGTAGCCTTAACGGAGGAAGAAGGCTGCCGTCCGCAGCCCTGCCGAACGCTGGTGTGAAACCAGCCTACGGCTGTTATTATAGCACCTTCCATGTGTTAAGGTACCTTCACACTAAACGATATCGCTAGCGATCCGTGACGTTGCAGCGTCCTGGCTAGCGATATTTGACACGCAGCAGCGATCAGGATCCTGCTGTGATATCGCTGGTCGTTGAACAAAGTTCAGAACTTTATTTGGTCGTCAGACTGGCGTGTATCGTCGTGTTTGACACCAAAAGCAACGATACCAGCGATGTTTTACACAGGGCCGCGCTTAGTAACCCGATGTTTACCCTGGTTACCAGTGTAAAATGCAAAAAAACAAACAGTACATACTCACCTTCGCATCCCCCGGCGTCCGCTTCCCACACTGACTGAGCGCCGTAAAGTGAAAGTGAAAGTACAGCACAGCTCTGCTGTTAGGGCCGGCGCTCAGTCAGTACTGGAAGCGGACGCCGTGGGACGCGAATGTAAGTATGTACTGTTTGTTTTTTTTACATTTTACGCTGGTAGCCAGGGTAAACATCGGGTTACTAAGCGCGGCCCTGCGCTTAGCAACCCGATGTTTACCCTGGTTACCCGGGGACCTCGGCATCGTTGGTCGCTGGAGAGCGGTCTGTGTGACAGCTCTCCAGCGATCAAACAGCGACGCTGCAGCGATCGGCATCGTTGTCGCTATCGCTACAGCGTCGCTTAATGTGAAGGTACCTTAACACAGATACATCATGGGCTTGTCCTGCCCTGCGCATGAAATGAAAGGCAAAAATACAATGTGGAGACTTCATCAGAGCAATGTTTTATTTACATTCAGAACTGGTTTAAGAGGAACAAATTACCATTTCCCACAGAAATCTCAGACTTTTACTTATAGAAATACTGGATAAATATCATTTTACCATTAGATATAGAAACATTTCCAATTTTATAAAACTGCATTTTTTGCATTGAATAACTTTATGCCTTTGCTTGTTTCATTTTATGCATTTCTAAAGTATTGTAAAACTGTAGTATGCTGTTGGTGCATGCGGGCTGGACTGTCGGTTTGGTATGTGGCTCTGTTCCCCCCAGGCCTGCCTCCGATGTCTGAGGTTTCGGTGTCCCAGACCAGAGATCATAATACCGGCCTTGAATTGTGAAGGACACGGCAGCCGACCCTGAGAAACATCCAAGGTGGGAACGCCCCCATCATGTCGAAGAGAGTCTGCTAGATCCAGGCCTAGCAGACCAGTGCTGGTGGGTTCATGGATGCCAGGAGGGGGTTGGCCTAAAGGCCCCGTCTCACATAGCGATTTACCAAAGATCACGACCAGCGATACGACCTGGCCGTGATCGTTGGTAAGTCGTTGTGTGGTCGCTGGGGAGCTGTCACACAGACCGCTCTCTCCAGCGACCAACGATCAGGGGAACGACTTCGGCATCGTTGAAACTGTCTTCAATGATGCCGAAGTCCCCCTGCAGCACCCGGGTAACCAGGGTAAACATCGGGTTACTTAAGCACAGGGCCGCGCTTAGTAACCCGATGTTTACCCTGGTTACCAAAAAAAACAAACACTACATACTCACCATCTGATGTCCGTCAGGTCCCTTGCCGTCTGCTTCCTGCTCTGACAGTGCCGCCGTACAGTGAGAGCAGAGCGCAGCGGTGACGTCACTGCTGTGCTCTCACTGTACGGCCGGCGCTCACAGTCAGAGCAGGAAGCAGACGGCAAGGGACCTGACGGACATCAGATGGTGAGTATGTACTGTTTGTTTTTTTACATTTACGCTGGTAACCAGGGTAAACATCGGGTTACTAAGCGCGGCCCTGCGCTTAGTAACCCGATGTTTACCCTGGTTACCAGTGAAGACATCGCTGGATCGGTGTCACACACACCGATTCAGCGATGTCAGCGGGACCTCAACGACCAAAAAATGGTTCAGGCCATTCTGACACGACCAGCGATCTCACAGCAGGGGCCTGATCGCTGGTATGGGTCACACATAGCAAGATCGCTACTGAGGTCGCTGTTGCGTCACAAAACTTGTGACTCAGCAGCGATCTCGCTATGTGAGACGGGGGCTTAAAGGAAGGTCTCGTCTTTTCCTGGCGGGTCGGAGAGTTGTCCCGTCGGTTTTTTGGACAGAACATTTCCAAGACAACCAAAATTGAACAGCAGATCTCTTGGGAGGCAGACTTTAGTACTCTGTTGCAGAAGCGAAGTACTCTTAAACTGATAGGTGCAGAGTAGGACGCACTAGAAAGTTGGCGTGCATGATTGTTCAGGGCACTGGCGGTGTGGACCGGCCACCAGAGAAGTCCTAGACCGAAGCCTGGATATTTTAAGAGCAGGGTCACAGGAGCCTCTGGAAAACATGGAGGCTGCATGAATAGGAAGGTTTCCCCAGGAGACGTCCATATTGCTCAGGGGCAAACTAGGACATACTTGTCCTGTCCATTTTTTTTTTTTTTTTTTTAAAGTAGCCCCCTCACTGCCTGGTAGGATATATGTGTCCTGAAGATCACACATCATTCTTCACAGACCGATGATGAAGATGAGCATGGAATAACCTGGACGCAGACCTTTCGGCGGCTGGCACATAACGGATTAGTCTTCCCTCCCTACTCTATCTGGCTCTGGGGGGGCCGGAGGGTAGGGGGATTCGTGGCATGGACCGTCCTCTGGGGAACCACAAACACTCTTGATGTGTTAGGGCCTTGCCTCGTAGACCACAGATGATACGGTAGTGACAATTCTAGGTGGGAGATTAGAGTGACAATTCCACTGTCGCCCTCAAAAGCCGTATCTGAAAAAAAAAAAAGAAAAGAAAAAGGAAAATCGTTAATAAAAAAAACCACCAAAACCTAAGTCAGAACTGGGCTGGGTGGTCCAGACCCATGTCTGCCTCCTACTGACATTAAGCTAAAAAGGATTAGCTTCGTGCCAGTTGGTGGTGTGGCCTACTCTACAGGGAAATACCTCAAAAAATTTTTTGCATAGCATAAGCAGCATACACTCATATTTTTTTTGTGTACCCCAATGAAGCATTAGCCCCCTCCCCACATCAACCAGATGGCCACACAGCATAAACTCGCTCCCCCAGTCAGAAACCTCCACCTCACATTAACCAGCGGGCCACACAGCATAACCTCGCTCCCCCAGTCAGAAACATTTACCTCACATTAACCAGCGGACCCCACAGGATAAATCCAAAGCCCACCAGACATTCCCTCCCCTCAAGCGTAAATCCAAATATGACGCCCCCTGCCCCAACCATAAATCCCATCAGACACCCCCTCCAATCGAACGCCACCCTAGCTTAAACTCTCATCGGACGTCCAACCACCACAAACCCCCATCGGAGGTACAACCCCCACCGGACGCGGAACCCCCCACCCAGCAGAAACCCCCAGATGCAGACCCCCCACCCCGCACAAACCCCCATCACACGTGGACCCCCCCCCACCCAGCACAAACCCCCATCGGACGTGGACCCCCCCACCCAGCACACACCCCCTTCGGACGTCCAACCCCCACAAACCCCCATCGGACGTCCAACACCCATCGGACGTGGACCCCCCCCACCCAGCACACATCCCCTTCGATGTCCACCCCCCACCCAGCTTAAACCCTCTTCAGCCCCCCCCAAACCCAACCCATAAGTAGGTCGCCCCCCAATAAAAGGGATCCCCCAGTAAGCAGCAGGTCACCCCCCAATAAAAGGGTTCCATCTGTAAGCAGCAGGTCATCCCCAAATCCCACCACGGGATCCCCCCAATAGCCAGCAGCAGGTCGCCTCCCCACATTCAACGACAAGCAGGTCGCCTCCCCACATTCAACGACAAGCAGGTCGCCTCCCCACATTCAACGACAAGCAGGTCGCCTCCCCACATTCAACGACAAGCAGGTCGCCTCCCCACAAGCAGGTCGCCCTCAAATCTGACCACAGGGGTCCCCCAAATAGCCTGCAGCAGGTCACCCCTCACATGCAGGTCGCCTCCCCACATCCCATCACAAGCAGGTCACCCCCACATCCCACCACAGGGGTCCCCCAATAGCTTGCAGCAGGTCTCCCCCCACATCCACCACAAGGGTCCCCCCCAATAGACAGCAGGTCACGCCCTCCCAAAACCCGACCACAAGCATGTCGCCCTCAAACCCCACCACCAGGGTCTCCCCAATAGCCAGCAGCAGGTCGCCCCCACTAAAAGGGGTCCACCCCGTAAGCAGCACGTCACCTCCAAACCCCACCACAGGGGTCCCCCTCAATAGCCAGCAGGTCACCCCCAAACCCCAACACAGGGGCCCATCAATAGCCATCAGCAGGTCACCCCTCCACAAGCAGGTCGCCCCCACTAAAAGGGGTCCCGCAACAAGCAGGTCGCCTCCCCAAACCCAACCATAAGCAGGCCACCCTCACTAAAAGGGGTCCCCCGCACGCAGGTCGCCCCCAAATCACACCACAGGGGTCCCACCATAGGGGTCACCCCAATAGCCAGCAGCAGGTCTCCCACCCCAAACAAGTCACCCCATAAGCAGGTCACCCCTAAATCCCACCACAGGGGTCCCCCCAATTGCCAGCAGCAGGTCCCCCCCCCCACAAGCAGGTCACCCCCCACTAAAATGGGTCACCCCCAATAGCATGCAGCAGGTCGCCCCCCCACAAGCAGGTCAGGGGTCCCCCAATAGCCTGCAGCCCCCCTCACACAAGCAGGTCGCCTACCACAGAAGTCCACCACAACAGCCAGCAGCAGTCCCCCCCCCACAAAATCCCACAATAGCCAGCAGCAGGTCCCCCCAAAAGCCCACCACAGGGGTCCCCCACAATAGCCAGCAGCAGCGGAGCCTCCCAAAATCCCACGGCAGGGGCCCCCCACAATAGCCAGCAGCAGCAGAGCCTCCCAAAATCCCACCGCAGGGGTTCCCCACAATAGCCAGCAGCAGCGGAGCCCCCCAAAACCGCAGCGGTCCCCCACAATAGCCAGCAGCAGCGGAGCCCCCCAAAACCACACCGCAGCGGTCCCCCACAATAGCCAGCAGCAGCAGAGCCCCCCAAAATCCCACCGCAGGGATCCCCCACAATAGCCAGCAGCAGCAGAGCCCCCCAAAATCCTACCACAGCGGTCCCCCACAATAGCCAGCAGCAGCGGAGCCCACCAAAATCCCACCACAGGGGTCCCCCATAATAGCCAGCAGCAGCGGAGCCCACCAAAACCCCACCACAGGGTCTCCCACAATAGCCAGCAGCAGCGGAGCCCCCCAAAACTACACCGCAGCGGTCCCCGACAATAGCCAGCAGCAGCAGAGCCCCCCAAAATCCTACCACAGCGGTCCCCCACAATAGCCAGCAGCAGCGGAGCCCACCAAAATCCCACCACAGGGGTCCCCCATAATAGCCAGCAGCAGCGGAGCCCACCAAAACCCCACCACAGGGGTCTCCCACAATAGCCAGCAGCAGCGGAGCCCCCCAAAACTACACCGCAGCGGTCCCCCACAATAGCCAGCAGCAGCGGAGCCCCCCAAAACTACACCGCAGCGGTCCCCCCCAATAGCCAGCAGCAGCGGAGCCCCCCAAAATCCCACCGCAGGGGTCCCCCACAATAGCCAGCAGCAGCGGAGCCCACCAAAACCCCACCACAGGGGTCCCCCACAATAGCCAGCAGCAGCGGAGCCCACCAAAACCCCACCGCAGGGATCCCCCACAATAGCCAACAGCAGCAGAGCCCCCCAAAATCCCACCACAGGGGTCCCCCACAATAGCCAGCAGCAGCGGAGCCCACCAAAATCCCACCGCAGGGGTCCCCCACAATAGCCAGCAGCAGCGGAGCCCCCCAAAACTACACCGCAGCGGTCCCCCACAATAGCCAGCAGCAGCGGAGCCCCCCAAAACTACACCGCAGCGGTCCCCCACAATAGCCAGCAGCAGCGGAGCCCCCCCAAATCCCACCGCAGGGGTCCCCCACAATAGCCAGCAGCAGCGGAGCCCCCCAAAACTACACCACAGGGGTCCCCCACAATAGCGAGCAGCAGCGGAGCCCACCAAAACCCCACCGCAGGGATCCCCCACAATAGCCAACAGCAGCAGAGCCCCCCAAAATCCCACCGCAGGGGTCCCCCACAATAGCCAGCAGCAGCGGAGCCCCCCAAAATCCCACCGCAGGGGTCCCCCACAATAGTCAGCAGCAGCGGAGCCCCCCAAAACCCCACCACAGGGGTCCCCCACAATAGCCAGCAGCAGCGGAGCCCCCCAAAACTACACCGCAGCGGTCCCCACAATAGCCAGCAGCAGCGGAGCCCACCAAAATGCCACCGCAGGGATCCCCCACAATAGCCAGCAACACCCCCCAAAATCCCACCACGGGTCACTCCCCACACAGACAAATAGGTCGACCACCACAGGGCCTCCCCCAATAGCGAATAGCGATCGGCAAGTAGCATTTTTCACCCTGAAACCACTGACCTCCATGGCGTCCACAAGCTGTCATGCTGCTTTCCTTTGCCGCCTTGGAGAACACGCCCCCTCCCGATAGGACACGCCCCCGGAAATGACGTCACACCTGGAAGGAGCCCATACACTCTAGGTTCTACCCATATATGTGGAGTGCGCGAGGTCGGTGCTGGAGGCTCCATTATTCTCTATGTGGAGTGCGGCTCTGCGGGTGGAGGTCGGTGCTGGAGGCTCCATTATTCTCTATGTGGAGTGCGGCTCTGCGGGTGGAGGTCGGTGCTGGAGGCTCCATTATTCTATATGTGGAGTGCGGCTCTGAGGGTGGAGGTCGGTGCTGGAGGCTCCATTATTCTCTATGTGGAGTGCGGCTCTGCGGGTGGAGGTCGGTGCTGGAGGCTCCATTATTCTATATGTGGAGTGCGGCTCTGAGGGTGGAGGTCGGTGCTGGAGACTCCATTATTCTCTATGTGGAGGGCGGCTCTGCGGGTGGAGGTCGGTGCTGGAGGCTCCATTATTCTCTATGTGGAGTGCGGCTCTGTGGGTGGAGGTCGGTGCTGGAGGCTCCATTATTCTCTATGTGGAGTGCGGCTCTGTGGGTGGAGGTCGGTGCTGGAGGCTCCATTATTCTCTATGTGGAGTGCGGCTCTGTGGGTGGAGGTAAGTGCTGGAGGCTCCATTATTCTATATGTGGAGTGCGGCTCTGTGGGTGGAGGTCGGTGCTGGAGGCTCCATTATTCTCTATGTGGAGTGCGGCTCTGCGGGTGGAGGTCGGTGCTGGAGGCTCCATTATTCTATATGTGGAGTGCGGCTCTGTGGGTGGAGGTCGGTGCTGGAGGCTCCATTATTCTATATGTGGAGTGCGGCTCTGAGGGTGGAGGTCGGTGCTGGAGGCTCCATTATTCTCTATGTGGAGTGCGGCTCTGCGGGTGGAGGTCGGTGCTGGAGGCTCCATTATTCTATATGTGGAGTGCGGCTCTGAGGGTGGAGGTCGGTGCTGGAGGCTCCATTATTCTCTATGTGGAGTGCGGCTCTGCGGGTGGAGGTCGGTGCTGGAGGCTCCATTATTCTCTATGTGGAGTGCGGCTCTGCGGGTGGAGGTCGGTGCTGGAGGCTCCATTATTCTCTATGTGGAGTGCGGCTCTGAGGGTGGAGGTCGGTGCTGGAGGCTCCATTATTCTCTATGTGGAGTGCGGCTCTGCGGGTGGAGGTCGGTGCTGGAGGCTCCATTATTCTATATGTGGAGTGCGGCTCTGAGGGTGGAGGTTGGTGCTGGAGGCTCCATTATTCTCTATGTGGAGTGCGGCTCTGAGGGTGGAGGTCGGTGCTGGAGGCTCCATTATTCTCTATGTGGAGTGCGGCTCTGCGGGTGGAGGTCGGTGCTGGAGACTCCATTATTCTCTATGTGGAGTGCGGCTCTGTGGGTGGAGGTCGGTGCTGGAGGCTCCATTATTCTCTATGTGGAGTGCGGCTCTGCGGGTGGAGGTCGGTGCTGGAGGCTCCATTATTCTCTATGTGGAGTGCGGCTCTGCGGGTGGAGGTCGGTGCTGGAGGCTCCATTATTCTCTATGTGGAGTGCGGCTCTGCGGGTGGAGGTCGGTGCTGGAGGCTCCATTATTCTCTATGTGGAGGGCGGCTCTGTGGGTGGAGGTCGGTGCTGGAGGCTCCATTATTCTCTATGTGGAGTGCGGCTCTGTGGGTGGAGGTCGGTGCTGGAGGCTCCATTATTCTCTATGTGGAGTGCGGCTCTGCGGGTGGAGGTCGGTGCTGGAGGCTCCATTATTCTCTATGTGGAGTGCGGCTCTGCGGGTGGAGGTCGGTGCTGGAGGCCCCATTATTCTCTATGTGGAGTGCGGCTCTGCGGGTGGAGGTCGGTGCTGGAGGCTCCATTATTCTCTATGTGGAGTGCGGCTCTGCGGGTGGAGGTCGGTGCTGGAGGCTCCATTATTCTCTATGTGGAGTGTGGCTCTGCGGGTGGAGGTCGGTGCTGGAGGCTCCATTATTCTCTATGTAGAGTGCGGCTCTGCGGGTGGAGGTCGGTGCTGGAGGCTCCATTATTCTCTATGTAGAGTGCGGCTCTGCGGGTGGAGGTCGGTGCTGGAGGCTCCATTATTCTCTATGTGGAGTGCGGCTCTGCGGGTGGAGGTCGGTGCTGGAGGCTCCATTATTCTCTATGTAGAGTGCGGCTCTGCGGGTGGAGGTCGGTGCTGGAGGCTCCATTATTCTCTATGTGGAGTGCGGCTCTGCGGGTGGAGGTCGGTGCTGGAGGCTCCATTATTCTCTATGTGGAGTGCGGCTCTGTGGGTGGAGGTCGGTGCTGGAGGCTCCATTATTCTCTATGTGGAGTGCGGCTCTGCGGGTGAAGGTCGGTGCTGGAGGCTCCATTATTCTCTATGTGGAGTGCGGCTGTGCGGGTGGAGGTCGGTGCTGGAGGCTCCATTATTCTCTATGTGGAGTGCGGCTCTGCGGGTGGAGGTCGGTGCTGGAGGCTCCATTATTCTCTATGTGGAGTGCGGCTCTGCGGGTGGAGGTCGGTGCTGGAGGCTCCATTATTCTCTATGTGGAGTGTGGCTCTGCGGGTGGAGGTCGGTGCTGGATGCTCCGTTATTCTCTGCGTTATGGAAGATGAGTCTATGAGAGAAACGTATTCAGCTGCCGACTCTGAAGAAGAAACTGCTTGTTGTCTGTGGCCTAAATATATAGGTTTTATTAGTAGATGTCAAAGAAGAAAACTAAATACTGTAAAATAATCTCATATGTTTCCCTTATTATCTCCAGTAATTGTATTATTACACAGGATTTTTATGATATTACATCGGCTCTTCTTCTCATTCAGGTCTCGGATCTTCTCAGTGAAGATCTTTCCATAGAAGAGAATTTTTTTGGCTTCTCCATCAAAGATGGATATGGACAGAGACAAGATGGCGGAGAGGATATTACACCTCACCCTAGAGATCCTCTTCCGGCTTACTGGAGAGGTGAGAGATTCTGATGACGTCACATTACATCATTCTTATCTATGGGAATAACAGATGGACAGAACTGGAGAGGTGAGGACTCTGGAAATGTCTGTAGTGAGATTTATTAATGTGTCTCTCCATAATCAGGATTACACAGTGGTGAAGAAGACCTCTAGTGACCCTGTGTCTGAGGGATGGGGAAGACCCCTGAGCCCAATCACGGGGCCTCCACCTCACCCCCTGATACATGAGGACATCAATGACCAGAAGATCCTAGAACTCACCTACAAGATGATTGAGCTGCTGACTGGAGAGGTGACACTGCTGGGAATGCTGGGACATTACACAGTAACACTATGAAGGGATCGGGGGATGACGGTATTATTGTATGTGTCAGGTTCCTATAAGGTGTCAGGATGTCGCTGTCTATTTCTCCATGGAGGAGTGGGAGTATTTAGGAGGACACAGAGATCCGTACAAGGACGTCATGATGGAGGTTCCCCAGCCCCTCACATCACCAGGTAATAGACAGGACTAAATACACACGGCCTATAATTATCTGTATGTATAGAATGAATTCAGTCCCTGTATGTGTTTCCTCCAGATTTATCCAGTAAGAGGACAACACCAGAGAGATGTCCCCGTCCTCTTCTTCCACAGGACTGTAAACAAGAAGATCCCAATGTTCCTCAGGATCATCAGGTAGATGGAGAGAAGGTGTCAGGAGATCTCCCCTATGATGTGTAGACGGCTGTGAAGGTCTTGTGCTCAGTCTTGTTTTATCCACCAGTATTATATGTTTTATACTTGTGTAATGAGAACAGTGGAGATGGCAGGATTAGAGCTGATCATAGATGTGACTTCTCCATCTGTCGGTGACTTTTCCAATATTTGTTTCAGGGTGAAGATCTGACCCATATTAATACTACAGAGACATATGTGAGGGGTGATGAGCGGTGTAAAGAGGAGATTCCTACATATGACTACCCAGGTGAGTAGAAACCACTAAGTATAGAGAAGTAAAGAAGTAGTTCAGTCATGTCACACTATCCCAATGACTGGGTATTGAAAGCTCTTTTCTATAGAGCTTACAATCTGGGAAATCCACCTACCAACATAAATTAGGAGGCACTGACCATTACCTGTCCAGGTCTGTAAACTACAAAGCCAAATGACAAAGACAAAAGAGCACCACGCAGTCATAGAGTCCAAACATAGAACAACACTTTATTGGATAAAATTATACATATAACAACCAGAGAGTTAGTGTTAGAAAGGGCTAAAAGATGACAAAAATGCCAGCAGCAACATGTGAACAATAAACCAGCCCAAGGTACGGCGATCCCCAGCTGCAGAGAATTTAAAGTATACTATAAAAAGATGGTATGTAGTGCAATTCGTAGAGGCACAGCCCCACAGGATAGCAGAACTTCATCCAGAGTACATGGAAGAAATGTAAATAAACCAGTGATTATACAGGTAAAGGCACATAAATGAACTACTACACATCACCTGGTAATAGCGATCCCGTAGTAAACCTCCGCAGTATGGGGACCCCGATCCACCCCGACGCGCGTTTCAGTAAGTATACCTTCCTCAGGGGGCGCGTACATAGAATGGGCATAGAGGAGTATATATAGGAAACCCATAATAGAGACTGCACGCCACCGCAACACACTGCTTCCGCCCAGTCCAGCACGCCGAACAACGACGACCGGAAACGCATGGGGCCCCATGTGATCCGAAAGTACGTGCGCGGCTGTCAGAAGGACGGAGCAGTAACAGAGCGGCGCATGCGCCTAAAGTGATCAGTGCGTAGACGCCATCTACAATAGGGGCAATGGAAAGGGCAAACAGAAGCGTTTAGAAGCAACGATTAGCGTAGAAGGACAACAAGGAGATATGCAGATATAACAGCATATCAAATAAAACATACGGACAAATGCAGTTATAAAAATGAATTGTATAAAGAGACACATTGGCCAAGAGGAGACTGTGACCACTTTACATAATATAATATTTTACCCTTCGCCATGACAGCACCCACTGGAGAGATAGGGATCCGCCCCAAGGAACAGGAAACCTACAGAGACATAAAAGGGGGCGGTCCCCCTCTCCTCCTCAGTTTAGGTTTCCTGTTCCCAGGGGACAGGATCTCTGAAGACTACAGAAGATCTTACCTGGGCTAGGAGCATCCGCCTGTGCGGTTTCTGCGGGAACGGCAGGGGATGCAGTCCAGATGCAGCGTCGGGGGAGATTCCGTTAGACGGCTCCCCCCTCGTCTGGCCGGCATGTGGGATGGCTGAGTCCGGGAGAGACGACGCCGATTCCACAGGAGCAACGCTGCAGAGGTGCGGCCTTGAAGAGGCTCCAGACGCGGACCACCAGGTAAAGGGTCCGGGATCTGCGGCACAGCTGCAGCGGCAGCCGGTACACCGCTCCATAGCGCAGGCCGGGATAATGGCGGCCGCACATGCGTGGAGCGGTGTAAGAATCCCCAGAATGACCCGGAGGTAGAGGAGCACTTCCGGGTCACTCACACAGCGGTGGGGGAAAGCGCGGTTTCGCGCATGCGCAGTGCACCGCTGTGAAAGAAAAAAAAAAAAAAGTTTACTGACCGGATCCTGGCCTATAAAAAGGGGGAAGTTGCAAACGCACAGGCGATGCAACATGTCGTCCCCAGGCAAGACTGTGGACCCAGCAGGTGAGCCAGCCAGCAGAAGGTCCTCAGATGCCAGCCACAGGAGTGAGACCAAGGATTCAAGATCCAGAAAGTCGCAGCCTCCTATTTCGGTACCGTACAGCTTCACTGGGTGAGTGTGATTTCCCCTCTGCCTATAAAGCTGACACCCTTTTCCACAAATGTCTTCTTCTCCCAGGCCAAAAAGAGACAGAAATCTAAGCACAAGCAATGTGCGCTATGTGACGAGCCTCTCCCAGATTCCCACCCCAAAAAACTCTGCAATCAGTGTATGGCGGAAACAATGCAGAGTCCATCTATGTCGGTCACAGATATACGGGCCATAATTAGAGAGGAATTACAGGCCATCTCACAAGCCAGTACCCCCCCTAAGAAATCCGGGAAAGAAAAGGCTATATCCAGCTCTGAGTCCGAGGAGGAAGGCGTTATCCACTCAGACTCCTCGCAGGCGTCATCCTCTTCCTCAACACATTCCGACATTGAGGGTCGAGCTTGTTTTCCCCTTGATGGGGTGGACAACCTAGTAAAGTCCATCAGGAATACTATAGGTTGTGAGGATACAAAAGACGACCAAACTGCACAAGACATCATGTTTGCAGGGTTGGCGGAGAGGAAGAGAAGAGCATTCCCAGTAATTCCGGCGGTTAAGGCTCTGATAAAGAGGGAGTGGGAGAAACAGGACCAGAGAGGTTTTCTCCCGTCAGCCTCCAAAAGGAAATACCCCTTTAATGATGAGGAGTTAATTTCATGGACTAAAATCCCTAAGGTGGACGCCGCAGTCGCCTCCACCTCAAAACAGTCAGCTCTACCAGTCGAGGATGCGGGCCTACTTTCTGATCCTCTAGATCGGAAGGCAGAATCGTCACTGAAACGATCATGGGAGGCTTCCACGGGCATATTTAAGCCATCAATTGCCAGCACGTGCACAGCTAGATCCATGCTTGTTTGGATTGATCAGCTGGATCAACAGATCGAACAGGGGGTCTCCAGACAAAAATTGCGGGATGCGATACCACTAATTAGAGGT
The DNA here is from genome assembly GCF_051348905.1 of Ranitomeya variabilis. Lineage (NCBI taxonomy): Eukaryota > Metazoa > Chordata > Amphibia > Anura > Dendrobatidae > Ranitomeya > Ranitomeya variabilis. The sequence goes on along the minus strand of NC_135235.1, from coordinate 693,872,164 downwards.
GCAGCAGCATTCATGGCCGATGCTTCAGCTGACTCTCTTCGCCTTGCAGCAAGATCAGCCGGTCTAATTAATAATGCCAGACGTGCGTTATGGATGAAGAGCTGGAAGGGGGATACGCAGTCAAAGGCTAAGATCTGCGCTATTCCGTGTGAGGGTGAGTTTTTGTTTGGGAAAGCATTAGACGAGATCCTCAAAAAAGCAAAAGAGAGGAAAAAAGCCTTCCCTGACCCCTCAATTCCTTTCTATAGGAAGACCTTTAGGAAGAGGCCGTTCGGGAAAAGAACACAAAATGAAAGATCGTCACGATGGGCCACAAGAGAGGGAAAACAGGGTGGCACTATGTTCAAAGGCCCCCCTTCCGTAGAGATAACAAATTCTGAAACACCAGACACCCCAGTAGGGGGCAGGTTAAAATTTTTCTTTCCCCAATGGCGAAAAATCACGTCAAGTTCCTGGGTGCTAAATATTATTAAGGAAGGAATGAAAATAGAATTCCTCCAAATTCCCCATGATTCCTTTATTTTAACAGCCCTTTCCTCACCTGTGCAACAGAAGGCCCTTGAACTGGAAATTAGAAGTCTTATAGTTAAAAATGTTTTAGTTAGGGTGCCAAAGGGACAAGAGGGTAAAGGGTTCTACTCTCCATTATTTTTAATCCCTAAACCCGATGGTTCATTTCGAACAATTATAAATCTTAAAAAACTCAATACGTTTATTAAAAATTATACGTTTAAAATGGAGTCTATTAGATCGGCCATTAAGCTCCTTTTTCCAAATTGTAGAATGGGCGGCATTGATTTAAAAGATGCCTACTACCATCTCCCTATCCATAGTAGGTATCAAAAATACTTAAGAGTGGCAGTAACTCTTGAGGGGGAGATTCATCATTTCCAGTATACAGCCATGCCCTTCGGTCTCTCCACGGCACCCAGGATCTTCACGAAGGTAATGTTAGAAGTAATGGCCTACCTTCGCCAGAGAGACACATTAATCATTCCCTACTTAGATGATTTTTTAGTTGTAGGAAATTCATCCCTTCAGTGTGCGGAACGATTAGCTGACACTGTCTCGTCCTTAGAAAGCCTGGCTGGATCGTCAACTATAAAAAAAATCCAGACTCATCCCACTTTCTCTTCAAACGTTTTTGGGATTTAATCTAGATTCCATAAAGCAAAAATGTCTACTTCCCCAAGAAAAAATATCTTATACAGGGTAAAGTTATGGCGGCCATTCACAAACCTCAAATGTCCCTGAGAGCAGGAATGTCCTTGCTAGGATCCCTCTCCTCCTGTACTCCAGCCGTTCAGTGGGCACAACTTCATACCCGAACAGTACAACATCAGATACTTCGGGAACAGAGAAAATTTCTGGGGCACCTTGAATCAAAAATAACTTTATCCGAGAAAGTCTTATCCTCCTTAGAATGGTGGCTAAATAAAGACAACCTAGCGGGGGGTGTCCCTTGGGTAATATCACCATCCCACACGATAACTACGGACGCTAGTCCCCACGGGTGGGGCGCACACATGGGAGATAGATTCTGCCAGGGAACCTGGGATAAGAATGAGGATTTATATTCATCAAACCTGAAAGAATTGAATGCGGTAAACTATGCACTGCGTCAATTTCTCCCACAGCTACGAGGAAGCCACGTCAGAATCTGTTCAGACAACACTACGACAGTGGCGTATTTAAACAAACAAGGCGGCACAAGATCAGACGCTCTAATGTCTTCCGCAAACAGTACCTTAATCCTGGCCGAAAAGCATCTGTTGTCCCTCTCGGCAGTCCACATCAAAGGAGAGGACAATCAACAAGCGGACTTTCTAAGTCGACACACTCTTCATCAAGGAGAATGGTGTCTCAATCCTCACATTTTCCACAAGATAACATTGTTATGGGGCAAACCCCAAATAGACCTGTTCGCTACAAAACAAACAAGTCCACAAATTCGCATCTCGGTCCCGTGCAGATCACCCGGACATTCTAGATGCTCTTCAAACACCATGGCAATTCAAGCTGGCGTATGCTTTCCCTCCGATAATTCTGCTTCCACAAGTAATACGGAAAATCAGGGAAGAGCAGGCCAGGATAATACTGATAGCGCCATTCTGGCCCAAGAGACCATGGTTCTCGTGCCTGCGGTCAATGTCGGTGACGGATCCTTGGGTCCTTCCCTCAATCCCAAACCTTCTCTCTCAGGGACCTTTCTTCCACCCTCAGGTGGACAGCCTCCACCTGACGGCCTGGAATTTGAAAGGCAGATATTAAATTCCAGGGGGTTTTCAAAAGGCCTAATTGATACACTCCTGCTTAGCAGGAAACCATCTACGACAAAAATTTACACCAAAGTATGGAAGAAATTTCTACAGTTCCATACTAGTTCAAACCCCTCTGAAGTCCCAATAAAATCTATATTAGAATTTCTACAGAAAGGGAAAGAGTTAGGCCTGTCAGTTAACACATTAAAGGTCCAGGTGTCTGCTCTGGGTGCCCTCTATGGCCATAATATTGCTGGTAATGGGTATCCCGCTTCATCACGGCCTGTGAACGAGTTACTCCTGTCCACATACCTAGGGTAGCTCCTTGGGATCTAAATCTAGTCTTAGACTCTCTAACAGAATCTCCGTTTGAGCCTATAGACACAGCATCTTTAAAACACTTGTCGTTAAAAACAGCCTTCTTAGTAGCCTTAACATCGGCTAGAAGAGTCAGCGACATTCAGGCCTTATCGATAGATCAACCTTACCTTCTCACATTTCATGACAGACTAATCTTAAAACCGGACCCCCTATACCTTCCTAAGGTAGCAGGGAAGTTCCACAGGTCACAGGAGATACATCTTCCTACCTTCTTTAAAGACCCCTCTACTCCTGAAGAACAAAAATTCCATACTCTAGACGTCAGGAGAGTAGTTTTGCAATATATTGAGAAAACTAGTAGTTGGAGGCAGAGTAGGGCTCTGTTCATATCCTTCCAGGGCAAAAGGAAAGGATATGGAGTCACAAGAGCAACATTATCCAGGTGGATAAGAGACGCTATCCGGTTGGCCTATTCCATGAGAAATGAAGAACCTCCGGAGGGCATCAAAGCACATTCCACCAGAGCCATGGCTTCTTCCTGGGCCGAAAAAGGGAAAGTGCCAATCGAGGATATATGTAAGGCTGCAACTTGGTTGGCTCCTTCCACTTTCTATAATCACTACAGGCTTGACCTGTCTTCCGACTCTGACCTACACTTTGGCAGGACTATCCTCAGCACGGTGGTCCCCCCCTAGGTGTTGGTCTCTGGAAATCTCTCCAGTGGGTGCTGTCATGGCGAAGGGTAAATAGCCGGATTACTTACGGTAATGCTCTTTTAATGAGTCCATGACAGCACCCAGTCACATCCCTCCCTAATAAAAGCCAATGTAATTACTTCTATGAAGTTTATATTCTGATGATACATTGTGATGATTGACTAACACTGGCGGTCCTCCGGGTACTCTGAAATTAAACTGAGGAGGAGAGGGGGACCGCCCCCTTTTATGTCTCTGTAGGTTTCCTGTTCCTTGGGGCGGATCCCTATCTCTCCAGTGGGTGCTGTCATGGACTCATTAAAAGAGCATTACCGTAAGTAATCCGGCTAATCAAATAATAATATAAAATACAATGACCATAAACAAAACAATATAACATGGTACAGTCCCACAAGGCACATGAGCATTGATGATAGCATCATAAATAGTAATAACAGTACTAACAGCTTGTCCGCATATGTCCCCTACACCCCAATGGGGAAGAAAAGAACCCAAACAATGGCTTTATCAGGGTAGGGAAAAATGACAAAAATAGCAGTCCATCAGCTTCAATTTCCATGTCACATAGTCCAGATGAGTTCCAAAAGCACAATAACCAATTCAGTATAGCGATATGGGAATCCTAAGTAATATAAAGGTGAATTAAAAACAGAAACAGAACAACAATAAAAGAATTAAAACAAAATGTGCACAATTTGCAAGAAGGCACACTAAGCACACCAGTGCAGCGACTACAGGAAGGGAGCATAACTAATGTTCTCATTCAGACCTGCAGGGTATACGGTATTGAGGGACCAAATCCAACGTGTTTCCAGTTGGCCCAAACGGTTAAACAAATTCCCGTCACGGATATTAACATTGAGCATATCTATACCCTGCACCCTAAAAAGGGAACTGTCACTATGATGTTTAGTCCTGAAATGTCTCGGGATTGTTTTGAGGCCAAATGACAGCGTAAGTAGACTGTGCTGACAGGTTAGAAAATCACTTGAAGAAAAATATTATAATGGGCCGGTAAGAGAAATCAGAGGGTAACGATGCTGTTACATTTGTAAAGGCGATTCTGACGTCCCAGTGTGGTCATTCTCACTCCTGTGGCACGGATGCCAACATGCTCAATGTCCCGGCCAGTCGGCGATCTATCTGTTCCCTGTTGTGCCTTCCTGCTTCTCTAGGTCTGCGTACACTCGCTCCGATTCTTAAAGGGGCAGTGCTCACTGCAGTGCTGTGGGAGTTGCTCCAGCCAAAAGCTGGTAGGCATCAGGTACAGGTGCTTCTCACAAAATTGGAATATCATCAAAAAGTTAATTTATTTCAGTTCTTCAATACAAAAAGTGAAACTGATATATTTTATAGAGTCATTTACAAGCAGAGTGATTTATTTCAAGTGTTTATTTCTGTTAATGTTGATGATTATGGCTTACAGCCAATGAAACCCCAAAAGCCATTATTTTAGTCAATTATAATAATTAATGAAAAACACCTGCAAAGGCTTCCTAAGCTTTACAAAAAGTCCCTTAGTCTGTTTCAGTAGCTCCACAATCATGGGAAAGACTGCTGACTTGATAAATGTCAATAAAGCAGTCACTGACACACTCCACAAGGAGGGGAAGCCACAAAAGGACATTGTAAAGAAACTGGCTGTTCACAGAGTGCTGTATCCAAGCATATTAATGGAAAGTTGAGTGGAAGGTAAAAGTGTGGTAGAAAAAGGTGCACAAACAACCGCGATAACCACCGCCTTGAAAGGATTGTTAAGAAAAGGCAATTCAAAAGGAGTGGACTGCTGCTGGAGTCATTGCTGCAAGAGCCACCACACACAGACGTATCAAGGACATCTGCTACAAGTGTCTCATTCCTTGTGTCAAGCTACTCGTAACCAATAGACAACGCCAGAAGCGTCTTCCCTAGGCCAAGGAGAAAAAGAACTGGACTGTTGCTCAATGATCCAAGGTGGTGTTTTCAGATGAAAGTGAATTTTGCTTTTCATTTAGCAATGAATATCTCAGAGTCTGCAGGAAGAGTGGAGAGACAGACAATCCAAACTGCTTGAGGTCTAGTGTGAAGTTTCCACAATCAGTGATGGTTTGGGGAGCCATGTCATCCTCTGGTGTAGGTCCACTGTGTGTTATGAAGACCAAAGTCAGCGCAGCTGTCTACCAGGAAATTTTAGAGCACTTCATGCTTCCCTCTGCCGACAAGCTTTTTGGAGATGAAAATTTCATTTTCCAGCAGGACTTGGCACCTGTCCACACTGCCAAAAGTACCAATACCTGGTTTAAAAACAGCAGTATCACTGTTCTTGATTAGCCAGCAAACTCACCTGACCTTAACCTCATAGAGAATTCATGGGGTATTGTCAAGAGAAAGATGAGACACCAGACCCAACAATGCAGACGAGCTGAAGACTGCTATCAAAGCAACCTGAGCTTCCATAACACCTCAGCAGTGTCACAGGCTGATTGCCTCCATGTCACACTGCATTGATGCAGTAATTGATGCAAAAGGAGCCCCAACTAAGTATTGAGCACATTTACTGAGCATACATTTCGGTAGGCCAACATTTTTTATTTTAAAATAATTTTTCAAGCTGGTGTTATAAGGTATTCTAACTTACTGAGATAATGACTTTTGGGTTTTCATTGGCTGTAAGCCATAATCATCATCATTATCAGAAAGAAACACTTGAAATAGATCACTCTGTTTGCAATGACTCTATGTAATATGTGAGTTTCACTTTTTGTATTGAAGAACTGAAATACATTAACTTTTTGATGATTTTCTGATATTGTGAGAAGCACTTGTATGTAAAAGCACCCTCCTTAGGCTGCCGTCACACTAGCAGTATTTGGTCAGTAATTTACATCTGTATTTGTAAGCCAAAACCAGGAGTGGTTGATAAATGCAGAAGTGGTGCATATGTTTCTATTAGACTTTTCCTCTTTGTTCCACTCCAGTATTTGTAAGCCAAAACCAGATGTAAAATACTGACCAAATACTGCTAGTGTGACAGCAGCCTTAGTAGGGAGGTGCCTGAACAACTCCTGTATTTTCTCTAGTCACCTTCCACGACAGCCACTTTGGAGGTTGTCTTCCCCGCCCTAATAGGGGACAGGAACACAAAGAGGTTAAATACCCCTCCCCTTCCTGCACCGCCAGTGTTTTCCTGTCCCCTATGGGGCATGAGGAGATTCTGAAGGGGCTGCCGTGGCCGGCGATCGGAGCTCCACTTACCAGAAGCCGGGCAGCATGAGGTCGGGCGTCCCTCCTCAAAGATTGCTGCTCCCGTCTCCTCTCTTTGGAGGGACTCGGGACCTTCCCGCCCCTCCTGCGCTCCCTTCGCGGAGTAATGCGGGGCGGTGACGTGTGTGCCAGGGGCCTCCTGCAGCCCCCCGGTTTCCTCCTCCCTGCTGCAAGCGCTGGAGGTGGCGCCCGTCCCGGAGTCTGTGGCCGGCCTACGGCTGGGTCACTTCCGGGTTATCGCGCGTCACTTCCGGTTCACTCAGGTGCGTTCCAGGAAGCATGCGCCGGCCGGCAATGGCGTCCAGGCAGCAAGACACGCCATACAGCAGCGTTTCAGGGGCGTCCCAGGACCTACCCCAATCGGGCGTTGGGGGGGGGGGGGGGGAGCACCATGACGCTGGGCCTTCGATCCTACATAAGAGATCGAGGTTGCAAGGTAAGCTGTCTGACTGTTCACTACGTGACGGACATGGACGGTGACAGACCCCCTTGCGCTGCAGCTGCAGTTGCCAGCGTTCCCCCTCCTACCCAGGTAAGTAGCAGGGATTGGGCCCAGCTATCCTGTATATACATATATGCATATATGTATATATAAGTATATACCCTTAAGTGGCTTAGCAAACCCTCTTTCTCTCTTTAATAGGGAGAAAAGGCTTCTGATCCTAGAAAGTCAAGCCGCAAATGTAAAGTGTGTGCGACCAAACTCCCATCGACGTACGTGAAAAAGCTCTGCCAAACCTGTACGGATGAGGTCCTACGCGCTGAACAGCCCTCGCTGCTGGATAGCATTAGATCCCTCATTAAGGATGAGGTCCGTTCTTCTATGGCTACCTTCTCACAAATGTCGGTGCCTCAGCCACCCCTCCAAAGAAGAGGAAAAAAGCCCCAGTAGAATCCGACCCGGACTCAGGAGAAATCCAGTCCTCGGTTCGGAAGATGACTGGGAAAATGAAGGCTCCACTTCTACCCCCACTCTTAGATCAGAAAACAAAAAATACTATTTTAATTCTGAGGACATGGGTGACCTAATCAGTTTAGTAAGAGGCACCATGGGGGTAGAGGATGAAGAAATTACACTCACAGTACAAGATGAGATGTTTGAAGGTCTGAAGCCCAAAGATCAAAAAGGGTTTCCGGTACATAACAATTTGCGAGATCTAATTCTTCATGAATGGAACCTCCCTGAAAAAGGTTTGACTGTGCCATCAGAGCTAAAAAACCGGTATCCATTGGATAGGGATAACTCTCTATGGGAGACCCCCAAAGTGGACGTACAGGTGTCCAGGGTAACTAAGAAGACAGCCCTTCCATTTGAGGACTCTTCACAACTCAAGGATCCGATGGATCGTAAAATAGAGAGTTTGTTAAAAAAGTCCTGGGACACCTCCACAAATTTATTAAAGTCCAATATTGCCTCCACTTGCGTGGCCAGATCTCTATTTGTCTGGTTACGCAAGCTTGAGGATCACTTGACACAGGGTACCCCAAGGGAGGAAATTTTAGACTCTCTGCCCTTGCTACGGAAGGCAACGGGATTCCTAGCTGACGCTTCTGCTGAATCGGTCCGTGTAGCCGCAAAAGCTGCCGTCCTTTCCAACTCATCCAGAAGAGCACTTTGGATAAAATCCTGGGGAGGCGATTTTGTCTCCAAGTCCAAATTATGTAGCATACCCTTTCAGGGTCATAATGTGTTTGGACCCATTCTGGATGACATTTTGGATAAGGCGGCAGACAAAAAGAAATCTCTCCCTGAGCAGAAGATTCCTAAAAAACGCTTTTTTCGTCCCTCCCGTGACCAATCTTCACAGAGGGGAAAAGGCAAAACGGGAAGATGGAGCTATCCCAAGGGAGGCAATGACTGTGCTCCGGTCGGGGGTCGACTCTCACGGTTTTTCACCAAGTGGCAGAACATCTCCACAAATCAGTGGGTCCTTCGTACAGTTCAAGAGGGACTAAAAATAGAATTCGTGAGACCACCCCCTCAATGCCTAAAGATAACCTCCCTTCAAAACCCAGACCTCCAAAACTTCTTGTTACAAGATCTACAAAAATTACTGCGGTCAAATGTGATCTCGCAGGTACCGAAATTGGAGGAAGGACGTGGTCATTATTCACGCCTTTTTCTGATAACCAAGCCATCGGGGAATTATCATAAATTTGAAACCCTTGAACGAATCAGTCCGGTACAGGAGATTCAAAATGGAGACAGTCAAATCAGTAATCCCCCTCATCGGTCAAAATTGGATGATGGCGACTGTGGATCTGAGGGATGCGTATTACCATGTGCCAATCCACCCAGAGCACAGGAAATTCCTCAGATTCGCAGTCTCCAAGGGTCACTGGATCGAACATTTCCAGTTCAATGTCCTCCCCTTCGGCATCTCATCAGCCCCACGGGTTTTCACAAAAATTATGGCAGAAGCAATAATCTTCATCCGTCAACAAGGAATATGCATCGTCCCGTATTTAGACGACTTCCTGATTATGGCCCCATCTGCCCCCCGTCTGGAAACAGACGTATCAAAGACCCTAGAGATATTACAAACTCTGGGCTGGATCCCAAATCTGGAGAAGTCAGAAATCCTTCCCTCCACAAGGAGAAAATTTCTGGGGGTGCTACTGGACTCGGAAGTAAGAACATCTTTTCTGCCCAAAAATCATCAAATCAACCTTGTCCGCAAAGTAGCCAAATTCAGGGGCCAGCGTACACCGACACTCAGAGAATCAATGTCTGTACTAGGGTCCCTGACCGCATGTATACAATCGGTGTCCTGGGCCCAGGCTCACACACGAGCTCTCCAGACTTACGTACTCCTACATTCCAGGAGACGACAGATTCCATTGAGTCAAAAGATTCCTCTCCCTGGCCATGTAAAAGCATCTCTAAAATGGTGGCTAGATTACCAAAATCTCCAGAGAGGAGTCAGCTGGGATCACCTTCCCCTAAAAACACTCCGCTCAGATGCCAGCAAAAGAGGCTGGGGTGCAGTGGTAGAGGGTTTCCACTTTCAGGGACAATGGGCATCGAATATCAGCAGCAGCTCCTCGAATCTAAGGGAACTAAAAGCTGTAGAGGAAGCCCTAAAGCGTCATCTTCGCTGATCAAGAATCATCACGTTCGTATTTATTCGGACAACATGACCACGGTAGCCTATCTACGACACCAGGGAGGAACGAAGTATGCCTCTCTGAAGGAAGTAGCTGCAAGAATATTTTTCTGGGCAGAGAAAAACCTTCTATCGGTTACAGCGGTACATCTGAGGGGGTTAGACAACACTCAGGCGGATTTCCTCAGCAGGAAAGACGTTCATCCAGGAGAGTGGTCCTAAGACCAAACAGTGTTTCAATCCCTAACCTCAAAATGGGGTACTCCAGAGGTGGATCTATTCGCCAACAGGCAAAATGCGAAGGTAGAAACATTTTTCTCCCTTCATCACAAAGACAAGGCACAGGGAATAGATGCCTTCTCCCAGCGGTGGAAGTTCAACCTTGCATACGCTTTTCCTCCCATTCCCATGCTGGCGAAAACTCTGCAGAAGATCAGAGCGGATGGAGTGACCACAATTTTGTTTGCCCCATTATGGCCCGGAAGGAGTTGGTACGGCGCCCTGTTAGATATGGCCCTGGAAGGTCCCTACCTTCTACCTCAACAGCCCGATCTCCTACACCAGGGTCCCCTACTACATCCAGACCTAATCAGGTTGAACTTGGCAGCATGGCTACTGAAGCCACAATCTTAAAAGCTAAAAGTCTCTCGGATGACGTAATTCAGACCCTTCAAAAAAGCAGGAAAGCGGTAACCAACGCCATCTATACTAAGGTCTGGAAAAAATTTACGTCCTGGTGCTCCCCAGAAGTTCCAGACCCCTTCAATCCTGATATAGCAAAAATCCTGCAATTTTTACAGAAGGGCTTGGAAATGGGCCTTACCCCTAGCACACTCAAAGTGCAAGTATCGGCCCTTAGTAGCTTTTTTGATTACAGCTTAGCCAATCACCGCTGGATCAAGCGATTTATGACAGCAGCATCCAGAATTCGTCCTATGCTCCGTAGTAAGGTGCCCTCCTGGGACCTCAATACAGTACTTAACGCACTAACCCAGAGTCCATTTGAACCCCTGGATGCTATAACCATAAAGAACTTAACTTTGAAAACAGTCTTTCTGGTTGCAATCACTACGGCTAGACGGATTGGTGAGTTACAGGCCCTGTCGATACAGGAGCCTTATCTAACGGTCACTGAGGATAGCATTATACTAAAACTAGACCGGTCCTTTTTACCTAAAGTGGTCTCGAATTTCCACAGAGATCAGGACATTCTACTACCTTCATTTTGCCCAAACCCCTCCAACCCTAAAGAACAGGCCTTCCACACCTTGGATGTTCGCAGGGTGGTCTTATCTTACTTACAACAGACTGAAGCCTGGCGAACTGACCAAAATGTATTCATCCAGTTCGCGGGACGAAACAAGGGAAAGAAGGCGGCAAAAAACACTATTGCAAGATGGATCAAACAGTCTATTTGTCTGGCCTATTCATCACAGGGACTGGATCCTCCTGCCTCTCTGAAAGCACACTCTACCCGAGCGATGGCAACATCATGGGCAGAGAGGGGGAATGCCTCAGCAGAGCAGATATGTAGAGCCGCTACCTGGTCGTCCATCCATACGTTCACCAGACATTACCGGCTAAATTTCAATAGGGATTTAACATTTGGCAGACGTGTTCTGCAGGCCGTGGTCCCTCCCTAGAGAAATTAGCTGTTGGTACTACTCCGAAGTGGCTGTCGTGGAAGGTTCCTAGAAACCGAATTAACGGTAAGAATAATTCTATTTTCTCTACTTAGTTTGTGTATGTAAGGGTACTGTCACACAGTGCAATTTTGAACGCTACGACGGTACGATTCGTGACGTTCTAGCGATATCGTTACGATATCGCAGTGTCTGACACGCAGCAGCGATCAGGGACCCTGCGGAGAATCGTACGTCGTAGCAGATCGTTTGAAACTTTCTTTCGTCGCTGGATCTCCCGCTGTCATCGCTGGATCGTTGTGTGTGACAGCGATCCAGCGATGCGTTCGCTGGTAACCAGGGTAAACATCGGGTTACTAAGCGCGGCCCTGCGCTTAGTAACCCGATGTTTACCCTGGTTACCAGCGAACCTCGGCATCGCTCCAGCGCCGTGATTGCAAAGTGTGACCGCAGTCTACGACGCTGGAGCGATAGTCATACGACGCTGCGACGTCACGGATCGTGCCGTCGCAGCGATGGAAATTTCATTGTGTGACGGTACCCTAAGTAGTTTGTATCCAGGTCCCTGGTCCATAACCTGTTCCTGATTTCCATGTTGTCTCAATATGTTCCTGAAACCTGTGTTGATTGAATTAGCACCAGTGTCCTTCCTGGCTTGTCTCAAAATCTGCACTGTTTGAACAAGGATCAGTGTCTGTCATCTGGGTGAGCCAGAATCCATACCATCTGTATGTTCTCCTATAGCTGGTCTACCAGTATCGAAATCCTGTACTGCCCGTGACTCTGAATCCATGTCCTTGACTGCCATCCTGACCCATTGGGTGAGCTTCTACAGTACCAGGGACTGTCCAGGACTGTTACCCAACGGCTATCTGCAGTACAAGCCTAACTCCATTATGAGAAGCTCTAGGAAAAACCAAGTAGCCACTCCTGGTTCTTCAACTATCGTCGAGCAGGAGCCTAATCCCTGGCTGCCCCTAGCGATAGACCCTCTTCTAGCTTGAGAAGACACCAAAGAGGTCACGCCAGCTATCCTTCCAAGAGAACACCAAGAAGGAACTAGTTGATTACAAGTACTTCCAACCAGACAAAGGGAAATAGTAGAACTATCACTGGCTTCTTGCTGAAGCGACTAAAGGAATTTAAACATCCAGCAAAGGTGTGTTAATCAGCAGTAGTGAAGATCACTGCTAGGTCCTAGAGGGAGAAGGATATCACTTCGAAACAGAGGTACAAGATCCAGAAATTGCCTGCAGAGCTCAGCGCAAAGACCTTCTGTAGCCGGATCCAGAATGACTGATGCACCCGTGACAGTACCCTCCCCTTGTATGAGTGGCCTCCGGACACTCGGGACCTGGTTTCTCAGGATGAGGCATGGAACGAACGAACCAGCCTAGGGGAATTCATCTCTGATTGAGAAACCCACATCCTCTCTTCTGGACCATATTACCTCCAGTGCATTAAGTACTACAGGACACAATGTTGAAAACGGGAATAAACAATCATCAAAATCTGGAACTCCAAATTACCATCAATAAGGATTGAGGGCGGCAGCAGGGAGAGGACTCAAGAAGTTCTACATATTTATTGAGTAAAGACCTGTGGAACACATTGTGGATCTTAAGAGCCTGAGGTAACTCAAGAATGACAGTGGTTATTTTAAAGGGACCAATAAACTTAGGTCCCAGCTTCCAGGAAAGGATCTTCAACTTCATATTCCTGGTTGATATCCACAAAAAGTCATTCACATTTAGGTCTGGACCTGTCGAGTGTTTCCTGTCAGCAATAGGTTTCTACCTGTCTCCCACGATCCTCAAATTACTCTGAGCCCCTCGCCACACAGAGGAGGGAGATAAAGCAAAACATTCCTCCTCAGAAACTCCTGAAGTCCCCTCCCTCACTAAAAGTACCAAACTGTGGAAGGAAACTGTATGCACAAACAAATACTGACCTGCCGGTAGATTCTTGGCAATGATTATTAATAGCATCCTCGGCCAACGGTAAGATGCCCAATCTGTTGTGAATTCTGTTCTCAAGCTCCCTCCTGTGGTTATGAATGGTACTTCGGCGAGTTCTGTCCATGGACTCCCTCTGGTGGCTGTGAGTGGAGCTGTTGGTTCTGAGGTTCCTCCTCCAGCTGACCTCGTTTAGACCTTGGCTGGCTGCTCTATTTAACTCCACTCAGATCATTACCTGATGCCAGCTGTCAATGTCCTAGTACTGGTTCAGTTCTCTTGGATCTTTCAGATGACCTGTCTACTTCAGCAAAAGCGAAGTCCCTGCTAGCTTATTTGTTACCACGGTTTTTTTGTCCAGCTTGCTATTATGATTTTGTCTTGTTAGCTGGAAGCTCTGGGATGCAGAGTGGCACCACCGCGCCGTGAGTCGGTGCGGTGCTCTCTTTTGCACACTCTGCGTGGTTTTTTGTTAGTTTTTTATGCTGACCGCAAATATACCTTTTCTATCTTCAGTCTGTTTAGTTCAGTCCGGCCTCCTTTGCTGAAACCTATTTCATTCCTGTGTTTGTGACTTCCATCTTAACTCACAGTCAATATATGTGGGGGGCTGCCTATTTCTTTGGGGAATTTCTCTGAGGCAAGTTAGGCTGTATTTTCTATCTTTAGGAATAGTTAGCTCTTAGGCTGTGAAGAGGCGTCTAGGCAGAGTCAGGAACGCTCCACGGCTATTTCTAGTTGTTGTGATAGGATTAGGAGTTGCGGTCAGCAGAGTTCCCACTTCCCAGAGCTCGTCCTGTATTACTAGTTTGCTCATCTGGTCATTTCTAGTGCTCCTAACCACCAGTTCAATCATAACACCAATCCTTCTGGTTTTCAGAGATAAAACACCTGAGATAAGCCTCTAAATTCTGATTAATGCGTTCGTTATGTCCATGCAACTGAGGATGGAAAGAAGAGGAAAAGAACAGCTGCACCCCAGTCGAGAACAGAAAACTTTCCAGAACTTGGAAACAAATTGGGTCCGATGTAACACAACAGCGGAGGGAACCCCGTGAAGCTTCATGATCTCATCAAAAACCTGAGCGATAGTCTTAGCATTCAGAAGCAGCGTCGGACTGGAGTACCTTGGGCCCACCAGAGAAAAATCATTCTTGGGGCCCACCATGCAGTTTAAAAATAACACACAGGATAGATCCTATATGCCACACTACACATGAGAGCTGACAGATCCTCTATATACTACACCACACAGGAGAGCTGACAGATCTCTCTATATACTACACCACACGGGAGAACTGACAGATCTTCTATATATGACACCACATGGGAGAGCTGACAGATCTTCTATATATGACACCACACGGGAGAGGTGACAGATCCTCTATATACTACACCACACGGGAGAGCTGACAGATCCTCTATATACTACACCACACAGGAGAGCTGACAGATCCTCTATATACTACACCACACAGGAGAGCTGACAGATCCTCTATATACTACACCACACAGGAGAGCTGACAGATCCTCTATATACTACACCACACAGGAGAGCTGACAGATCCTCTATATACTACACCACACAGGAGAGCTGACAGATCCTCTATATACTACACCACACAGGAGAGCTGACAGATCCTCTATATACTACACCATACAGGAGAGCTGACAGATCCTCTATATGCTACACCACACAGGAGAGCTGATTGATCCTTTATATACATATATATATATATAATGTATATATACATAATCACATTAATCCCATAATCCAACAATTAAATTGGCAATAGCACTTCGATCATAGATGCTTACAAACGTTTACCTAATAAGGTATGAAGTGACTAGAAGATGAGTGAATGAAAAAACATTTTTTTTATTAACATAATGTTAAAAACAGATAATATATAAAAAGACAGAAAGATGTAATAATGGGACCTCCAAAACAAGTCAGGGCGTGACACTTGAAAAGTGATGGTTTGTGTTAGGAGTCGAGTTCCCGCCACTGCACAGGGGGAATCTCGAGCCATGTCTGCTGCGGTCTCCCATTCTGCATCAGCCGCAGTGGAGCCTGCTCAGTGGAGACGTCTCACTGAATCTGGTACTGTGCAAAGGGTTACTGCTGCCTCTCCAGGCTCTGCTATTGTACCCTGCACTGGTCTGCGGCGAGCAGGCTTTTCTGGGACTAAGTCCTGCTTTGCACACACTGAGCATGCCCAGGGTAAGATCTCTCATTGGAGATCAAGGGCCACATGCTCAGGTACTGCAGCAACTTCCATTGGTCCTCCAGGAAGGTCATGTACCTGATCAAGTTCTGTGGAAGTCTTCCATTGGTCCTTCTTGGAAGGTCCTGAAGTTGCTGCAGCTTTGAAAGGTTCTCATGACCGCATGGCCATGCGCTAGTGTCAATTTATGTATGCGCTCAGCGCCAGTGAGGTCGTGTGTGTGTGTTTGTGTATTCAGGGACCCGGCTAAAATAAGCCCCTAGAATGCTGGCACCTCCGGCGAGGAGTTTCATGTGAGTGGATTCAGGGCTGGCGTATAGCCATCAGAATTCTGGCTCCACCGGAGAGGAGCTGCGTGTTTGCATTTGACTGCATGACCACCATCTGCTCTACTATGTAGCTGTGTTCCCCTGTGAAGCTAACAGGGTACAGCATTCTCTTTACTAACGGACTCTGTGAAGTAACAGAGTTCGTTTATACTACTATATATATGCGTTCCGCCAACCCTAACCGTTTCTGATCTGACAGCAACTGGAAAGAGGCCCTATAGAGTGGTTAGGTGGACTTGCTATAGTGGATGGACACGATAAGGCGTCTCATTGTTTCCTTACACAATCCTAACCAAAAAAAGGGGAACCCTGACCAGAAGAAACGACAGTAATGATCATCCCACAAAGAGCCCAAGTTGCAGCCTGGAGAGATGATGGTGTCACGTCCTGCGCCCGACGAGCGCCGTTTCGCATGACTGCTTCTTCATAAAGGGGGGCGTGATGGAGACTAGGTAGGGGAGTAGGTTTTTATATCCTAAGGGCGGGTGTAAAGTAACTAGGAGGGCGGAGTGGTAAGCAGAGGGTGGGAATGGGGAGATTGTCAATGGTCTTTGTTCGGCGCCAGGGTCCAGTCGGATACACACCCAGCACATGTGAAGTCAACCCCGCCCTCTCCTTTATGTGCGGAGGGTGAAGGAGTTGCAGAGGTGTATCTGGCACTGGTAATGGCGCATGCAGCCGGTCAAAGCTCCCACAACGAAGGGGACTCCCGGTCCTGCGCCTCATGACACGCAGTGGAGCGCACCGCGTGTCATGGAACTGGCGCTGATCGGAACTCAAGTGGAGATATGAGACCTGCGCATGAGCACTAGCCAGAAGGAGAGGGCTTGTGAGCGTGACAGACACAAAGTATAGTACCGCCCCCTCCATTCATCCTGTTCTCCGCAGCTGTGGATGAACAGTAAGCAACAAAGAAGGGGGAAGTAAAATGGGAGGATGGAGGAGAAAAGGAAATCATGAGGGTAAGGAGGGGGAAACTATATCTTTTGAAAAGAGGACCGGTGCCATTATGTGCGCCATGTGAAAAAGGACAAATTAGTGCGGTTAAAGGCCAAAAAAGAAAAGGGTTTAAGAGGTGGGTGCTGAATTGGCCTTACAAGCTGAAGGTGTTTAGTAAAAAATATTTGTAATAATATGGATGGGTGAGTGGAAATAGAGGGGCTTGAAAGGTGCTAAAAGGAAAATTATGAAAAGGGAGCAAGATAAAGAAATTGTGTCGAGAAAAAATAAATGAAATAAAATAATATCCTTAATTATAAACACATGGATGGAGTGAAGGTGCTGTGAGATGGAACATTACATAATGATGCAGTGTCCATATAAGTCCCTTGTGTAAAGAAATTTCCTTTTCTTGTCCTCTCAACTTTATTTCCCAGCTGGGATGATTTTTCTTGAAAAGAGCCGCCAGGAACCGACCATTAGGGCTGCGTCAAAACAGGAGACAGGAAGGAAGAAACCGTCCATACACCAATCCTCCGGAGAACAAGTGGCCCAGAAAGGAAAGCCTAGGATACCTACGGGTAAGCTAAAAATGATGATAGGGTAAATATACAAATGAAATGATAAATAGTTAGGGGTGATGAAGAGGGAAAGAAGATAAAAAAGAATTAATTAAAACCTAGTGACCAATTAAAACTTGGATTGTTGTTATTATTATTAGGAAACGATGTCTGCTATAGGAAGGAAACAAAATCATAATTTTCACTCAGGCGAAAGGGTGTTATAGTGTTCAGGCCGTGTTTCCTATAAAAAGGAAGCAAAGCCATGATTTTCATTTAGACCAGAGGGTGTGATGGTGTTCAGGCGGTAGATCCATCTACTCTCTTGTTGCGCTAATAATTTGCTTAAGTCCCCCCTGCTGATACCCAGGTCAATTTGATCTATGGCTTTAAAAATAAGGCCTCTTGATTGGGAATTGTGGTGTGTTTTAAAACGACGGGGTAGGGTTTTAAGTAGAGAAATATCTTCAATGGTCTTAGGTTTCTCTATGTCTCTAATGTGTTCCCTCACCCTAATTTTGAGTTCCCGCGTTGTTAAGCCAATATACTGTATATCAAATTGCAAGGGCAAGTTGCATGGTATATGACCCCTTGGGTGGAGCATGTAAGATGTTTTCTGATGGTAAATGATTTGGATCCATCAGAATTGGTAAATTTTTTTGGCCTTTTTTAGGTTAATGCATGCTTTACATAAGCTACAGGGAAAGAAGCCTTGTAGTGGAATTGAGCATGTTGAATTAGTTGTGGGGTCATAGTGGCTATGAACCAGTATATCACTGAGATTGCGGCTTCTTTTTGCCACCATTAGTGGATGTGGAGGGAGACCTTGTTTTAAGACCGGATCTGTCATAAGGATGTGCCAGTGCTTATTAAGTATTAGCCTTAGGTCTTTCCATCGATTGTGATATGAGGAAATAAATCTTACCTGGCCATCTTGGGAGCGCGCATCCTTGTGCCTAGGGTATAGTAGTTGTTCTCTTGGGGTTTTTTTTGCCTTTTTATAGCCAAATCTGATGGACCGTTTGCTATAACCTCTGTCATAGAATCTATTTGTCAAGTCAAGGGCTTGTTTTTCAAAGTCACCACTTTCCGAGCAGATCCTCTTGGCTCTTAAAAATTGGCCAGTTGGAATATCCTTAATGGTTGCTGGTGGGAGGGAAGAAGTGGCGTGTAGAAAGGAGTTGGTTGAGGTGGGTTTTCTGTATAAATCTGTTGCAATCATCCCATTTGGCATTGTAAAGATTTTTTAGGTCCAAAAATTCCAGGTCCTTGCCAAACTTGTAGGTTAGTTTCATGTTCTGATTATTTTGATTTAGTTTGTCCATGAGGAGATGCAAATTGTCTACCGTACCTTCCCAGATGAACCAGATATCGTTTATATAACGCATCTATCCCTGGATGCTTTGTATCTCCCCAGTGTCATCTCCCTGGAAAATGGTCCTCTCCCACGTCCCCAGAAACAAGTTGGCATATAAGGGGGCACAAGAGGCTACCATGGAGGTCCCCTGGGTTTGTAGATAAATTTTATTATTAAACGTAAAAACGTTATGGGTGAGAATAAAATCTAGTAGGGCCAGAATCAAATTAGCAGAGGGGATGCCAGGTTGCTCATTTGAAGATACCACAATACGGCTTTTAGGCCATCTTCATGCCTGAAGGAAGTATATAATGATTCTACATCGGCAGTTACCATCAGCTTATGTTCTTCAAGGTATATATAATCTAGTCTTTGTAGTGCTGCAGTGGTGTCTTGTATGTAAGAGGGAAGAGTGGTCACCAGTGGTTTCAGGTAATAATCAAGTCACAAATTACCTCATACAGGCCGCCGTTGCCCGATATTATGGGTTTCCTTGGCAGATCTAGTAGGTTTTAGTTAATCTTGGGGACCAGATATAAAGTTGGCAATTTGGGATGAAGATTCTTGACATGTTCCAGCATTTTTAAGGAACAATTTCCTGGTCAAAAGCTTGATTATGAAAATTTGAAAGGGGATTTGTGAGTAGTTTTTTGAAGCAGTCAGGTTCATTTAGCAGTCTCAAAGCCTGCTTTTCATACAGGGGGTTGGCCATATGACTAGGTTTCCCCCTTTATCAGCAGGTTTGAAGACTACGTCAGGAAGAGACTGTAATTTGGCCAGAGCCAATCTCTCCTCCTGTTTCTTATTGGATGCCCAGAATGGAGATTTTTGGAGTGTTTCTATCTCAGATGTAACAATTTTGGTAAAGACCTCTATAGCTGATACCGTGCTAATGGGGGGAAATTTTTTGCTTTTGCTAAATAAATTGTGGGGAAAGTTACTGACCTCCAAGGTGTTCTCTTCCAATAGAGCTTCTAGATTTCTTAGAGCTTCTCTCTCATCGGCAGAGGTAAAGATGTCGTGGTTCATGTTTTTATTGTGCAATTTTTTGAAAGTCAATTTTCTGGCAAAGAGATGTAGATCTCTTACCACTGAAAACGTATCTAAATGACATGAAGGGGAGAAAGATAGACCTTTTTCCAATAAATTGAGTTGTGCATTTGACAAAGTGTGTGAAGATAGGTTAATTACCTTTTGGTGTTCTCCAAGGTTTTTAGCTGATTTGGACTTCGTAAAAATGTCAGGTAGGCGTTTATTGCTTCTGAGTCTAGTGCTTATTGATTCATTATTCGATGCTTCATTGTCACTTGCCAAGGTATTCATGTCCGACATGTCCGACTTCGATTGAGCTGGACCTCATCTTTAAAGTCAAATGAAGGATGAACTTGTACCCTCAAACCACGTGGAACGATTTGTTGGTTCATATAATTCTCAAGAGAGGATTTGTTCCACCATATTTTGGTCTTCTTGTATAGAGCATTCCTATATAGTCGAATTGTTTCCTTAACAGTTTTATTAGTATCCGAGGAAGGGGTGGAGGTCCCCTGTCTGAAAAAATGTGATGCCTAAAGGTACCTTCACACGAAACGACTTTACAACGAGAACGACAACGATCCGTGACGTTGCAGCGTCCTGGATAGCGATCTCGTTGTGTTTGACACGCAGCAGCGATCTGGATCCTGCTGTGATATCGCTGGTCGTTGAATAAAGTTCAGAACTTTATTTGGTCGTCCGATCGCTGTGTATCGTCAGGTTTGACACCAAAAGCAACGATACCAGCGATGTTTTACGCTGGTAACCAGGGTAAATATCGGGTTACTAAGCGCAGGGCCGCGCTTAGTAACCCGATGTTTACCCTGGTTACCAGCGTAAAAGTAAAAATAACAAACAGTACATACTCACCTGCGCGTCCCCTGCCGTCCGCTTCCTGCTCTGACTGAGCGCCGGCCCTAAAGTGAAAGTAAAAGCACAGCGGTGACGTCACCGCTCTGCTGTTAGGGCCGGCGCTCACACAGTACAGGCAGCGGACGCCGGGGGACGCGCAGGTGAGCATGTACTGTTTGTTATTTTTACTTTTACGCTGGTAACCAGGGTAAACATCGGGTTACTAAGCGCGGCGCTGCGCTTAGCAACCCGATGTTTACCCTGGTTACCCGGGGACCTCGGCATCGTTGGTCGCTGGAGAGCGGTCTGTGTGACAGCTCTCCAGCGACCAAACAGCGACGCTGCAGCGATGGGCATCGTTGTCGCTATCGCTGCAGCGTCGCTTCGTGTGAAGGTACCTTTAGACTGCCAGGAGCGTTCCCTGGCTTTGAAATCCATTAGAGTAAAGTTGCAAATAATCTGTTTACTAAGCACAGAGATATTTATTAATCCCATAATCCAACAATTAAATTGGCAATAGCACTTCGATCATGGATGCTTACAAACGTTTACCTAATAAGGTATGAAGTGACTAGAAGATAAGTGAATACATTTTTTTTTTTTTATTAACATAATGTTAAAAACAGATAATATTATATAAAAAGACAGAAAGATTTAATAATGGGACCTCCAAAACAAGTCAGGGCGTGACACTTGAAAAGTGATGGGCGCCGAACAAAGACCATTGATAATCTCCCCATTCCCACCCTCTGCTGCTTACCACTCCGCCCTCCTAATTACTTTACACCCACCCTTAGGATATAAAAACCTACTCCCCTACCTAGTCTCCATCACGCCCCCCTTTATGAAGAAGCAGTCATGCGAAACGGCGCTCGTCGGGCGAAGGACGGGACACCATCATCTCCCCAGGCTGCCCAAGCCCTCATTTACTAAATTCAGGTAAACTCTGACTGGTCTTCGACCAGCTGTATTATGTGCTAATCTAGTTTCTACATCTCTTGCATGTACTGCTTACCTACCCTTATAACTGACTGCCATGTAGTGGTCTCTTTGTACTTTATGCTCATGATTATAGACGCACCACAGCAGAGATGTAACTTATTGCACTTTTTCTGTAGCCTGTGTTAGTAACTTAATCTTTGGCAGTTTGGGCACTTTGTGGGATGATCATTACTGTCGTTTCTTCTGGTCAGGGTTCCCTTTTTTTTGGTAAGGATTGTGTAAGGAAACAATGAGACGCCTTATCGTGTCCATCCATTACAGCAAGTCCACCTAACCAGCCTATAGGGCCGCTTTCCAGTTGCTGTGAGATCACACAACCATCACCCTTCAAGTGTCATGCCCTGACTTGTTTTGGAGATCCCATTATTACATCTTTCTGTCTTTTTATATAATATTGTCTGTTTTTAACATGTTAATAAATAAAAATTATTTTTTTTCTTCACTCATCTTCTAGTCACTTTATACCTTATTAGGTAAATGTTTGTAAGCATCTATACATACATCTCTACATACTGCACCACACAGGAGAACAGTAATATAGGTCCAGTGTGTGTAGTAAAATACTTACCGGTGGCCATATTCCACTGCAATGAAGAAGACAGAAGAACGACACATCGGCAGAAGACGGCGACTGCTGCATATTTTATTACACACAGGGAAGCGGTATCATAGCTTTCTGTTGGGGGCGAGACATTGTTTTTGTTAGTACGATTTTGGGATAGATGTGGTTTTCATCACTTGCTATAGCTTTTTTTTGTGGAATTGTGGCGAACAGAAAAAAGTACATTTGGTGTTCGAGTTGTTCTGTTTATGGTGTTTACTATGAATTGCAGCCAATCAGTGTTTACTCTGCTGCCCAGGGCTTTGTGGAAGAGGAGCAGAGAGATACAGTACAGGAAACGGGTGACTGCGGGTCAGCTGTTGTGTGCGTGTCTCCTCTCAGACTCAGCCTTACAGTCATCTGTTCTGCTGACTTGTCTGGCTGAAGTGAGGGTCAGCACGCACCCAGAGCTCTCCTGGCAGAGTTACAGAAGTCCGGCAGCGACAGCAGGTGATGTGAAGGAGCTGCGCATGCACTTCCCATCACCTGTGCAGTCTGCCAGCCGGTGCCGACTATACAATAAAGTGCGCACTGCTGGACACACGCTAGGAGCATGCAGGGCAGGCACAAATGAAGGAGCGGGGCCCACTGGAGGATTCTCCGGTGTCCCGGTGACCCAGTCTGACCCTGTTCAGAAGTCCCGGTAATGCCATGAAATGCACCATTTAACTGAACCTATCTACAACCACCAAAACACCATCTTGGCTCCCAATACCGGAAGGTCACTAATAAAATCCATGGACTAGTGTGTCCATGGTTTACTAGGAATGGGCAGTGGAATAAGAGAACCAGACGGACAGGTATGCGATACTTTAGAACTCGCGCGAACACTGCAAGCAGACACCTGTTCAACTACATCCCGATGCAACCATGGCCACCAAAAACAACGAGAATGGAGGTCTGCGGTTGCCTTACCCTCTGGATGACCAGCAAGCACGGAATTACGATGTTCCTATATAGCTTTACGCGCAAATTATATGGTACAAATAATCTCCCCGAAAGGCAGGTGCATATCCCTGAGCATCCAACACCTCTCCCTCCAGGTCAGGGTACAAGGCTGTAATAACTACTCCCTTCTGTAGAATTGAGACAAGGTTCTCATGATCACCACCACCTGGTAAGCTATGGGACAAAGCATTAGCCTTGGTGTTTTTAACTCCTGGATGAAAAGTGACCACAAATTTTAATCAAGTAAACAGTGACCACCTAACTTGCCTTGTGTTGAGACGTTTAGCCAATTGAAGATGTGACAGGCTCTTGTGGTCCATTATAACCTTAATAAGATGGACTGGCCCTCTAACGAATATCGCCATTACAGGAACACCAATTTAATTGCCAGAAGCTCCCTATAACCCATGTCATAATTTCTCAGTCGATAATAATTTTTGGGAAAAGAAAGCGCATGGACCCCATTTACCAGGTGACGGTATAGCCCCAACCCCCACCTCCGACGCATCCACTTCTACTATGACAGGTTGAGAAACTTCCGGTTGACAGAGTATAGGTGCTGTGTCAAAACAACTCTTTAAGGAGGAAAAAGCCTGCTGAGCAGCATTCGATCATTTAGAAAAATCAGACCCCTTCCTTGTCATGTCAGTAAGGGATTCCACCATTACCAAGTAATAAGCTTAACTAAGGTTGAGCAAGCAAGCCCATGAGTTCTAGAAAACTCAGCATCAACCATCTTGACTTCAGCTCCACTGTCTACAAACTCTGAAATTCTGTTGTGCTCTCTGTTATGGACCTGGTGGTTAGGAGCACCCGGAATGACCTGATGGTTAAACTAGAAATTGGGACAAGCTCTGGGGAAGTGGGAACTCTGCTGACCGCAAACCCTACTCCTATCACACACACTAGAAATAGCCGTGGAGCGTACCTAACTCTCCCTAGACGCCTCTTCACAGCCTAAGAGCTAACTACCCCTAAAGATAGAAAATAAAGCCTTACCTTGCCTCAGAGAAATTTCCCAAAGGAAAAGGCAGCCCCCCACAAATATTGACTGTGAGTTAAGAGGAAAGTCACAAACACAGGAATGAAACAGGTTTTAGCAAAGGAGGCCAGTCTTCACTAAATAGTCAGAGGATAGAAAAGGAAACTATGCGGTCAGCACAAAAAACTACAAAAACCACCGTGAGTCGGTGTGGAGGTGCAACTCTGCACCCCCAGAGCTTCCAGCTAGCAAGGAAATATCATGATAGCAAGCTGGACTAGAACTTGGCATGTACTAAGAAATATATTCAGAAAGCAATGAATAACAAATGAACTAGCAGGGACTTAGCTTCTGCTGGAGTAGACAGGTCATCAGAGAAATCCAAGAGAGATCTGAACCAGTACTGAGACATTGACAGCTGGCATGAAGTAACGATCTGAGTGGAGTTAAATAGGGAGGCCAGCATAGCAATAAACGAGGGCAGCTGAGAAAGCCAACCTCAAGGACCAGCAGTTCCACTCAAAGCCACCAGAGGGAGTCCAAGGACAGAACTCACCAAAGTACCCTTCATGACCACAGGAGGGAGCCCGAGAACGGAATTCACAACAGTACCCCCCCCCTTGAGGAGGGGTCACCGAACCCTCACCAGAGCCCCCTGGCCGATCAGGATGAGCCAAATGAAAGGCACGAACTAAATCGGCAGCATGGACATCGGAGGCAACAACCCAGGAATTATCCTCCTGACCATAGCCCTTCCATTTAACCAGGTACTGAAGCTTCCGTCTCGAAATACGAGAATCCAAAATCTTCTCCACCACATACTCCAACTCCCCCCTCGACCATCAACGGAGGGAACCATAGGCGCCACATATCTCCGCAACAACGACCTATGGAACACATTATGGATGGCAAAAGAAGCTGGAAGGACCAAACGAAATGACACAGGATTGAGAATTTCCGAAATCTTATAAGGACCAATGAAACGAGGCTTAAACTTAGGAGAAGAAACCTTCATAGGAACATAACGAGAAGACAACCAAACCAAATCCCCAACACGAAGTAGGGGACCAACACAGCGATGGCGGTTAGCAAAACATTGAGCCTTCTCCTGGGACAACGTCAAATTGTCCACTCCGTGAGTCCAAATTTGCTGCAACCTGTCCACCACAGAATCCACACCAGGACAGTCAGAAGGCTCAACCTGCCCTGAAGAAAAACGAGGATGAAAACCAGAATTACAAAAAAAGGCGAAACCAAAGTAGCCGAACTAGCCCGATTATTAAGGGCGAACTCAGCCAATGGCAAGAAGGTCACCCAATCATCCTGATCAGCAGAAACAAAGCATCTCAGATAGGTTTCCAAGGTCTGATTGGTTCGTTCGGTTTGGCCATTTGTCTGAGGATGGAAAGCCGAAGAAAAAGACAAATCAATGCCCATCTTAGCACAAAAGGACCGCCAAAACCTAGAAACAAACTGGGAACCTCTGTCAGACACAATGTTCTCCGGAATGCCATGCAAACGAACCACATGCTGAAAAAATAATGGAACCAAGTCAGAGGAGGAAGGTAATTTAGGCAAGGGTACCAAATGGACCATCTTAGAAAAGCGATCACAAACCACCCAGATGACAGACATCCTTAGAGAGACAGGAAGATCAGAAATAAAATCCATGGAAACATGCGTCCAGAGCCTTTTCGGGACTGGCAAGGGCAAAAGTAACCCACTGGCACGAGAACAGCAGGGCTTGGCCCGAGCACAAGTCCCACAGGACTGCACAAAAGAACGCACATCCCATGACAAGGAAGGCCACCAAAAGGACCTAGCCACCAAATCTCTGGTACCAAAAATCCCAGGATGACTAGCCAACACCGAACAATGAACCTCAGAAATAACTCTACTAGTCCATCTATCAGGGACAAACCGTTTCTCCGCTGGACAACGGTCAGGTCTATCAGCCTGAAACTCCTGCAGCACCCGCCGCAAATCAGGGGAGATGGCAGACAGAATTACCCCCGCTTTGAGAATACCAGCCGACTCAGGGACTCCCGGAGAATCAGGCACAAAACTCCTAGAAAGGGCATCAGCCTTCACATTCTTAGGACCCGGAAGGTATGAGACCACAAAATCAAAACGGGAGAAAAACAGCGACCATCGAGCCTGTCTAGGATTCAACCGCTTGGCAGACTCGAGATAAGTCAGATTCTTGTGATCCGTCAAGACCACCACGCGATGCTTGGCTCCCTCAAGCCAATGTCGCCACTCCTCGAATGCCCACTTCATAGCCAACAACTCCCGATTGCCAACATCATAATTACGCTCAGCAGGCGAAAACTTTCTAGAAAAGAAAGCACATGGCTTCATCACAGAGCCATCAGAACTTCTTTGAGACAAAACAGCCCCTGCTCCAATCTCAGAAGCATCAACCTCGACCTGAAAAGTTAGAGAAACATCTGGCTGACGCAACACAGGGGCCGAAGAAAAACGACGTTTCGGCTCCTGAAAAGCCTCAACGGCCGCAGCGGACCAATTCACCACATCAAAGTCACAAACACCGGAATGAAACAGGTTTTAGCAAAGGAGGCCAGTCTTCACTAAATAGTCAGAGGATAGAAAAGGAAACTATGCGGTCAGCACAAAAAACTACAAAAACCACGCAGAGTGTGCAAAAAGACCTCCACACCGACTCACGGTGTGGAGGTGCAACTCTGCACTCCCAGAGCTTCCAGCTAGCAAGGAAATATCATGATAGCAAGCTGGACTAGAACTTGGCAAATACTAAGAAATATATCCAGAAAGCAATGAACAACAAATGAACTAGCAGGGACTTAGCTTCTGCTGGAGTAGACAGGTCATCAGAGAAATCCAAGAGAGATCTGAACCAGTACTGAGACATTGACAGCTGGCATGAAGTAACGATCTGAGTGGAGTTAAATAGGGAAGCCAGCATAGCAATAAACGAGGGCAGCTGAGAAAGGCAACCTCAAGGACCAGCAGTTCCACTCAAAGCCACCAGAGGGAGTCCAAGGACAGAACTCACCAAAGTACCATTCATGACCACAGGAGGGAGCCCGAGAACGGAATTCACAACAACTCTCTAGTACCATCTCTGCTGTCCGGGCAAACCGAAAATTACAGGTTGGCGACAAGCATTCCCCTTGATTATCCAACTCCAGACTCCCAAGGGTTACTCAAGACTTTTTTAGCTTAGGAATCAAGGGGCAGGCCCCAATAAAATGTCCGTTTCCCCTACAAAAGAAACACACTCCCTTTTTTCTTGCGAATCTCAAAGGAGACATATGACGTAGAAGCACCTCCTAACTGCATGCGTTCCTCCTAACTCCACAAGTACTGGTACACCCCCAGACCATCCCCCTACCGGCACAGGAGTATTGTCCCGGAAAGAGGGCTCCAGAGAAGGTGGTCTTACCCATCTATCCCGCAGGATGCTGTCCACATGTATAGCCAATGACATGGCAGCCTCCAAGGACTCTTTTAACCTTTCTGTAAGGTCTGCCTTGCTAAAATTGGCTTTTATGACCGGGTCATTCCACTTGGTATCGGTTGCCCACCTGTGGAATTCCTAGCTGTAAGGCTAGGTTCACGTTGCATTAGCGCATGCGTTAAACGGACTGCGTTAATGCAATTGCCGAAAAAGATCGCTTTATGCGATCGCGCTAGCGCAGATGCTCTATCTGCGCTAGCGGTGACGGACCCGGAAACGCTGCAGCCCACGTCTGGGGGTCCGTCACAGAATGACGGCACATCGCTAGCGCATGCTGATTATGGCATGCGTTGGCGATGTGCCTGATAATAGGGGTTAATGGCAGCATTAATTGACTGCATTACACCGCGTTATGCCACGGTGTAGCGCAGTCCGTCTAACGGACTGTTATAACGCAATGTGAACCCAGCCTAAATCTTCTGCAGCTGCTCTGCTAGCCCAGAAATGGGATCCAAAAAGAAAAAAAAATACACACACACACACAAAAAAATGTAATAGAATGGTAGAGTTGGAAGGGAACTCCTGGGTCATCTGTCCAACCCCCTGTTCAAAGCAGGATTCACTAAATCATCCCAGACAGATGTCTGTCCAACCTCTGTTTGAAGACTTCCATTGAAGGAGAACTCACCACATCTTGTGGCAGCCTGTTCCACTCATTGATCACCCTCACTGTCAAAGTTTTTTTTCTAATATCTAATCTGTGTCTCCTCCCATTCAGTTTCATCCCATTGCTTCTAGTCTTTCCTTGTGCAAATGAGAATAAGGGCTCATACTCACCTGTGAGAAACTGAGTCTCGCATGTTAATACCCGGCACTCAGATCGGAGCATGCGGCCGCATTGGAATACATGCAGCCACACGCTCTGCTCCTGAGTGCCGGCAGCAGCGCCGGGTATTGACATGCGAGACTCATCCATTTTTCTCGCAGGTGAGTATGAGCCCTAAATATGATCCTTTTACAATGTGACAGCCCTTGAGATATTAGTAGACAGCTAGTAAGTCTCCTCTGTCTTCTTTTTTGCCAGCTAAACATTCCTAAATCTTGTAAACGTTCCTCATAGGACATGGTTTGCAGACCGGTCACCATTCTGGTCGCTCTTCTTTGAACTTGCTCCAGTTTGTTGATGTCGTTTTTTTTAAATGTGGTGCCCAAAACTGGACACAGTATTCCAGATGAGGTCTGACGAAAGAGGAGTAGAGGGCAATAATGACTTCACATGATCTAGACTGTATGCTTCTGTTAATGCATCCCAGAATTGTATTTGCCTTTTTTGCTGCAGCATCACACTGTTGACTCATGTTCAGTCTGTGATCAATTAGTATACCCAAGTCTTTTTCACATGTGCTGTTGCTTAGCCCTGTTCCTCCCATTCTGTATATGCTTTTTTAATTTTTATTGCCCAGATGTAGTACTTTGCATTTTCCCTGTTAAAAACCATTCTGTTAGTTGCTGCCCTCTGCTCCAGTTTGTTTGAATCCTCTCTCTCTCTTCTCTAGTATTAGCTATCCCTCCTAGCTTTGTGTCATCAGCAAATTTTAATCAGTTTAGCCTCAATGCCTTCATCTAAATCATTGATAAGATGTTGGACATTACAGAGCCCAGGACAGAGCCCTGTGGTACCCCACGTGAGACATTCTTCCAACTGGATGTGCAGCCATTTACGACCACTCTTTGGGTCCGACTAGTGATGAGTGAGCACTAAAATGCTTGGGTGCTCGGGTCGAGCAAATTGGAATACTTGGGTACTCGACCCAAGCAACAAGCCCAATATAAGGGAAACCTCAGTATTTTTACCGCGATTCCCCCCGGGGGTCCTTTTTAAGGTCTGAAAATGATGGGAACACTGCTCAAATGACACAGGAACATCATGGGGATTGCCCCTGGAAGTTGCTAGTTGTTAGTTGCTGCCCTCTGACTCCTAGGTCACAACTGTAAGCAATGTTGTCAAAGTTTCACGTCATTTTTACAGGTGCACCAAAAATACATACCAAAACGTAAACAAAATGGATTTTGCTGGGAAATATGTTAAGGTACGTCCTTTCCAGGGTAATGACTTGTATGCAAGGCAAAATAATTAACCCCAGACCAAAATGTTCCTCCACCACTTGGGCTATGTTCACACGCAGCGTTTTTGATGCATTTTTCAACTTTCACGTTGCTTTCAACCAATACAAATGCATTCACTGGGAAATGTCATTGATGCTTACAGACGTTACCTAATAAGATATGAAGTGACTAGAAGATGAGTAATTAAAAGAATTTTTTATTTATTAACATGATGTTAAAAACAGTATCATATAAAAACACAGAAAGATATAAAATTGTATATAAAAAGTCAGGGCGTGACACTTGGAAAGCGATGGTTTTGTGATCTGTCAGTACCTGGAAAGCGGCCTTATAGACTGGTTAAGTGGACTTGCTATCGGACTTGCTATAGTGCATGGACACAATCGAGCGTCTCATTATTTCCCTACACAGTCCTTACCAGGAAGAAGGAACACTGACCAGAAGAAACGACAGTAATAATCATCCCACAATGTGCCCAAATTACCAAGATTAAATTACTGGGGCAGGCTAAGAAAGAAGTGCAATAAGTCGCATCTCTGCTGTGGTGTGTCTTTAAATATAATCATAAGCATAAAGTACAAAGAGACCATTAGATGGCAGTCAGGTATGAGGGTAGGTAAGCAGTACATGCAAGAGATGTAGAGACTAAATTAGCACATAATAAAGCTGGTCAAAGGCCAGTCCGAGCTTACCTGGATTTAGAAGATAAAGGCTTGGGCAGCATGGGGAGATGATGGTATCACGTCCTGCACCCGACGAGCGCCGTTTCGCATAACTGCTTCTTCATAAAGTGGAGGCGTGGTGGAGACTAGGTAAGGAAATAGGTTTTTATATCCTAAGGGCGGGTGTAAAGTGATTAGGAGCGCGGAGTGGTAAGCAGAGGGTGGGAAGTGGGAGGTTGTCAATGGTCTTTGTTTGGCGCAGAGGTCCGGTCGGGTACACCCCCAGCACATGTAGAGTAAATGGGGAGGGCGGAGTTGTGTGCGGTGGGTGGGGATTTGCATGGGTGTGTCTGGCAGTGGTAATGGCGCATGAAGCCGGTCAAAACTCCCACAGCAAAGGGGACTTCCGGTCCTGCGCCTCATGACACGCGATGGAACGCACCGCGTGTCATGGAACTGGCGCTGATCGGAAATCGGATGGAGATATGAGACCGGCGCATGCGCACTAGCCAGGGGAATGGTGTTTGTGAATGTGACGGGCACAATGTGTAGTACCGCCCCCCCATTCACCCTGTTCTACGCGGCCGTGGATGAACAATAAACAGCAGAGAAGGGGAAGGTAAAAGGGAAGAAAAGGACAATCATGAGGGTTGGGGGGGAAGCTATATCTTTTGGAGAGAGGGCCGGTGCCATTATATGCGCCAAGTGAAAGGGGGCAAATGAGACTAAGTGCGGTTGGAAACCAAAAGTGAAGAGGGTTATAAGATGGGTGCTAAATTGGTTTTCCAAGCTGAAGATGGAGATATTAAGTAATTGTTTTTATAATAATGTGAGTGGATGAAAGAAAATTGAAGGACTAAAGAAGTGCTGAAAATAATTTTTTTTTAAAGGCAGCAAAGGTAGAGAAGTTGTGTTGAGAAAATAAAAAAAATATAATCATAACCGTAGTTATAACATATAGAAGGAGTGAGGTACGGGGGGATGAAGGGAGTTTATATATTGGGAAGGTGGTGAGATGGGGACCCACTAATTGGATCCAGTGGGGATGTTAGAAAATGCACCAGGGGTGCAGTGACATTGAATGGTGGGGAAAGGGTACATGCCTGTATAAGGTGGCAAGGACATTGTATGCTTATAAAATGCAATAGTACTGATAATATAAAAAGTTGGCTAGGGTTGAAGTGAATGGAAAAAGTGTAAAAATATATATTCATATATATTATACACATATGTAAATGTCCAACGAATATCTTACTTGTCATGTTAAAATGTTAAAAAAAACAATGCTAAGTGATAAACATTACATAATGATGGAATGTCCGTATAGATCCCTTGTATACCGAAGTTTCCTTTTCTTGTCCTCTCATTTATGAAGGAGGGACTCTTAAAGTCACAAAGCCTATTTTTAGAGGGGCATCAGGCAGCATTAATATTCTTAAAGGGACATTAATAAACACTGGGTCTCCTATGCTATTATTGCCTATGCAGTGAGTAGCTGGGCTGCCAAGAATTACAATGCACCCCAATACACCTTTCACGAGAGGTACAGGAGGGCCTCCTGAAAAAATGTTGCATTGAATGCAAGGCCTGCCTTGCTATCAAGTGATATGCACCCCAATAATAAGCCTTTGAACCCAGGTATTGGATGGCCACAGGAAAACCCACTTCAGTGTTCAGTTGGTCCTGCCATACAGTTTCCTTATGCATTGAATGCAAGGGCTGCCTTGATCCAAATTTGCACCCCTTGGAAGAAACATGGTGGATGGCCTACTAAAAACAAAACAAAACTGTCCCATTTACAAAGGAGCGGGTCTCCTAGACTCGTGATGCCCATACACTAAGTGTATGGGCTGACAAACATTTCCCCATGGAGGGTGAAATTTATTTTTTTTTAAATTCAGCTCAAATTAGTGTTTACTGTTTAGAGCTAGGGTAACACACAGAAAAAAAATGGTGAATGGAAGCCTGAAAAGCACACTTTGTAGACCAAAGATACATGAGGCATGTCACGGAGATACCACACTGTAAAATATGTGTCCTGTGTTTTTATTTTGGCCCCCAAAATAGTGTATAGAAATCAGGTCAAAGACAGCTAATACAGTGGAATGTAGCCCTCAAATACCACAATTTGTAGGCCACAGATACATCTGGCGTTTGACTGAGATATCAGACTCTTCAATATGTGGCCTGTATATTTATTTTTTTACTGCTAAATAGTGTTTAGAGCTAGGGTAACACACCACAAAAAAGGAGAATGGAAGCCTCAAATGCACACTTTTCCTATCGCCACGACAGCACCCACAACGAGAGAGGGGATCCGCCCACCTTCCGGACAGGAACCTACAGGTTAAAAAAGGGCGGTCTCCCCTCGCCCTCCAGTTTGGGTTCCTGTCCGGACGGCGGGAGCCTACAGTTTAGCTTACCCAGGTCCGCCAAGCCTCTGTGCGGTGTCCGGGTGAGAACGGCAGAGTCGGGGGCCTGGAAGCAGCGTCGGGGGAGGTTCTGTTTTCAGCCTCCCCCCTCGTCTGGCAAGGACCGGCTCGGTGGAGAATAGCTGAGCGGTCGTGGTGGCGTTCCCGGGGGAAGGCGCGCCGCCCCGGGTCGACCACGCGCGCAGGACGCTACAGAGATGTCGGCGCTTATGACCCGGAAGTAGAGGAACGACTTCCGGAGGAGGCCGGGAGGAAGAGCGCGGGACCTTTGAAAAGAAGGCAGCGCTTGGTGAGTAGTGTGCGGCAGCATGTCTTCTACAGGAGACGCCGAACACCGACCGTTAGGTGAACAGAGGAGCAGCAGCAGATCTCACACTGGAGATGTGGCACGCGGGCAGCAGGACCCTGGCACGTCACGTCGTACCTCACCCCCTCAGAAACCGGTACTTTATTGTTTCATCAGCAGTGGTGAGTTTTATATTTGAACCATTGACTGATACAGATTGTCCCCTGTACTATGTTTTCTTATAGGGAAAAAAGACCTCAAAGTCCAAACATAAGCAGTGTGCGTTATGCACGGAGCCACTACCTGACACCTATCTAAAAAAGTTATGTCAGTTGTGTATATGCCGCACGTTAGAGGAAGAAGCTCCCCTTCGTGTATCAGATTTAAGGGAAGTAATTAGGGAGGAAATAAAATCATTCCTTAAAACCAAGCGGCATGAGAAAAGTAGCATGGAGGTGATATCCGATTCCAGCCCTTCATTGCAAGAGGGCGAGTGCTCGGACACTTCATCATCGGCCTCCTCGGATGAGGAAGGAAGGCCTTGTTTCTCCACGGAAAATATGGACACTTTAATTAAAGCAGTCCGTGCAACGATGGGGGTGGCAGAGAGCAAAGAGCCAAAAACCACCCAGGAAATCATGTTTGCAGGACTGAACCAGAGGAATCGTAGAGCTTTCCCCGTAGTTGAGACCATTAAAGATCTGGTCAGACGAGAATGGGACAAACTGGATAAGGGGTTCTTACCTTCGGCCGCAAAAAGAAGGTACCCCTTTGAGGATGACACCTTATCTCAGTGGGTGAAAATCCCGAAAGTGGATGCGGCAGTAGCCTCTACTTCAAAAACTGCCTCACTACCATTAGAGGATGTAGGACTCCTTAAGGATCCCTCAGACAGAAAGGCTGACATGCTCCTTAAGAAAGTGTGGGAAGCATCATCGGGAGCCTTTAAACCTGCAATCGCAGGCACCTGTACGGCAAGGTCAATCATGGTCTGGGTGACGCAGCTGGAAGAACAGCTTAAAGCCAAAACACCTAGGGATAAGTTACTAAATTCCCTGTCGCAGGTCAGAGAAGGAGCGGCTTATCTGGCAGATGCCTCAATTGACTCCCTGAAATTAGCTGCAAGATCGGCGGGGCTCTCAAACGCAGCCCGACGGGCGCTTTGGCTAAAGACTTCGAAGGGAGATGCCCAGGCAAAAGCCAAGTTGTGCTCTATTCCGTGTAGGGGTGAGTACCTGTTCGGCCCGGTGCTGGATGACATACTTGCAAAGGCAGAAGATAGAAAGAAGGGATTTCCTAAAGCATTTAATCCCACTTTTAGGAACGCCTTCCGGAGACGCATGTCCTTCAGGAAGTTCCAGTCAGACCAGCAGGGATATAATCGTGACTGGGAGTCGTCGGATCAGAAAAAGAAAGGTGGATACTATAAAAACCCTTCATCTTTCTCAAGACGGAGACGCAGATAAAGCAGGTCTGCCAGTAGGTGGAAGATTAAAATTCTTCTCAGCAGAATGGCAGAAGATAACATCTAGTGCCTGGATAATGGGGGTAGTCGGGGCAGGTTTAAAATTAGAATTTTTGAAAACTCCCCCAAATCGTTTTATTGTAACATCACTGGATACTCCGGCCCAACAACAGGCCTTAGAGTTAGAGATTCAACAATTACTGACAAAGCGAGTTATTGAAGAAGTACCAAGAGATCAGGAGAAGACTGGCTTTTATTCTCCGCTGTTCTTAATCTCTAAGCCTGATGGGTCCTTTAGGACTATTATATTTTACGCAGATTGAATGAATATCTTCAGTACCGCGCCTTTAAGATGGAATCCATCAGATCAACAACTAAGCTTTTGTTTCCTAGGTGCTACATGTCAGTGTTGGATCTAAAAGATGCGTATTACCATCTTCCAGTTCACCGGGATCATCGGCAATTCCTCAGGATGGCTGTATGGGTAAACCATCAGATTAAGCATTTCCAGTTCTTAGCAATGCCCTTTGGCCTATCCATGGCTCCTAGAATTTTTACAAAGGTTGTGTCAGAAGCAATGGCCCATGTCAGGGAAAGAGAAACCCTGGTGGTGCCCTATCTAGACGATTTTTTAATAATTGGAAATTCTATCGCTCAGTGTACATCTAGGGTAAATGCCATAATATCATCCCTACAGGGTCTCGGGTGGATAATCAACTGGAAAAAGTCAAGACTAGAACCCACAAGACATCAATCATTCTTAGGAGTTCTCTTAGACTCAGAAAATCAGTCATCCTTCCTACCAGAGGAAAAGAAACAAAGGATCATTCAGAAGATCAGGGCCGTAAGGAAAGCTCCAAACTTAAGTTTAAGAGACGCAATGTCTCTTCTAGGTTCTTTGACGGCATGCATATCGGCGGTGAGATGGGCTCAATCTCACACCCGAATGCTTCAGTACGAGGTGCTTCAAGCCGAGAAAGATCTTCAGGGAGCGCTAAGCAGGAAGTTCAGTATATCGCCTGCCACTCTTCACGATCTCAGATGGTGGCTCAATCCAGTAAATTTGTCAAAAGGAGTCCTCTGGACCATCACCCCGGACAACGTGGTCACGACAGATGCCAGTCCGTTCGGTTGGGGAGCCCATATAGGAGACATTCTAACCCAGGGGCGTTGGTCAAGTCTAGAGTCCCAGAACTCCTCAAACCTAAGAGAGCTGACCGCAGTCAACCAGGCTCTTCTTTCCCTGCTACCTTCCCTGAAGAGTTCGCACGTTCAAATACAGTCAGACAATATGACTGTGGTGTCCTACATCAATCATCAGGGAGGGACAAGGTCACGTTCCTTAATGACCACTGCAGCACAGATATTGTCTCTGGCCGAGGATCACTTACAATCTCTGACAGCGGTTCACATAGAAGGGAAACTCAATATAGAAGCAGACTACCTCAGTCGCCATTCCCTTCGTCAGGGAGAGTGGTCCCTAGACCAGCACATATTCAATCAAATAGTCAATCTGTGGGGATTACCGACAATAGATCTGTTTGCTACGAGGGAGAACAAGACCAGGAGGTTCGCATCCTTACACAGGGCAGACCAACCTCTCATAGTAGACTCCCTTCGTGTCCGTTGGAACTTCCGGCTAGCGTATGCATTCCCTCCTATGTGTCTAATTCCGATAGTTCTCAGGAAGATCCGGGAGGAAGGAGCCAGAATAATCTTAATTGCCCCCTTCTGGCCCAGGAGGCCTTGGTTTTCTCTCCTCAAAGCAATGTCTGTCACCGATCCCTGGGTGTTACCAGTGGTTCCGGATCTCCTCTCTCAAGGTCCATTTCGTCATCCAGATTTGGAGACTCTTCACTTAACAGCGTGGAACTTGAGAGGGAGCTTCTGAAGGAGAGGGGGTTCTCCGAGGCTTTAGTAACTACCTTATTGAAAAGCAGGAAGGAGGTTACAACAAAAATCTATTCAAAAATTTGGAAAAGATTCCTTATGTTTTACCAGAAACCATTGGGAGATAATGCTCCGATCTCAGCCATTTTAGAATTTCTTCAGAAGGGCTGGGAGTTGGGTCTAGCGGTCAACACTCTAAGGGTTCATGTATCAGCCTTAGGAGCTCTGTACAACAGTGACATAGCTGGTAATAGATGGGTTGCTAGATTTATTAAGGCATGTCAGCGTTCTAACCCAATCCATATTGCCAGGGTACCTCCTTGGGACCTCAACTTGGTGCTTGAGGCGTTGACTGAACCCCCCTTTGAGCCATTAGAATCTATTTCGATTAAAAATCTAACATTGAAAACAGCCCTACTCTTAGCGTTAACATCTGCCAGGAGGGTCAGTGATATACATGCTTTGTCAGTAGATCCTCCTTACTTGATAATTCTCCAAGATAAGATTGTCTTAAAACCTGATCCTGCATACTTGCCAAAAGTGGCAACTAAATTTCATAGAAGTCAGGAGATTTATTTACCATCTTTCTATGAAAATCCGGGTTCAGATGAGGAGAAAAAATATCATACCCTAGACGTAAAGAGGACAATATTAGAATACCTGGATAGGACAAAAAGCTGGAGACAGAGTAGGGCTCTGTTTATTTCTTTCCAGAATCGAAAAAAGGGTTCCAGTGTCACGAAGAGCTCTATCGCTAGGTGGATTAGAGAAGCGATATGTCTTGCCTACTCTGCCAGGGGAGTAACACCACCCGAAGGCATCAGGGCGCACTCCACTCGGGCCATGGCATCATCCTGGGCGGAGAAGGCAGATGTCCCCATTGAAATGATATGTAAGGCGGCAATTTGGTCATCACCTTCCACCTTTTATAAACACTATCGCCTTGATCTATCTGCTAATTCCAGCTTACAGTTTGGCCGTTCAGTACTTAGTGCTGTGGTCCCTCCCAGTTAATAGTCTTTTTGAAAGTCTCTCGTTGTGGGTGCTGTCGTGGCGATAGGAAAACCGGTTTTTACGTACCGGTAATAGGATTTTACAGAGTCCACGACAGCACCCATACATTCCCCCCCGTATTTAGTTGCTTATTCCTGCACTCTGTTGTAAGGTGTGCCTTAGAGATCACTCTTTAGAGGTGGTGGTATTTAGTAGTGTTTAAGATAATATTGTCATGTAGTGATTCATTGGCGGTATCCCTTGTACTCTGGAACACAAACTGGAGGGCGAGGGGAGACCGCCCTTTTTTAACCTGTAGGTTCCTGCCCGGAAGGTGGGCGGATCCCCTCTCTCGTTGTGGGTGCTGTCGTGGACTCTGTAAAATCCTATTACCGGTACGTAAAAACCGGTTTGTATCCCACAGATAGATGAGGTGTGTCACAGAACTACCACACTGTAATATGTTATTTTTGCTTCTTTTTTTTTTGTTTTAACCAAGATAGTGTATAGACCTAGGGTATTAGACATACCAAAAATTGGAATGTATGCATGAAAACAACTTTTTTTAGATCACACGTATGTGGCCTGTATTTTTAAAACATTTAAAACAGCAAAATAATGTATACACAAAGGGTAGCAGACCAAAAACTGGAATGTATGGCTGAAAAGCCAAGATTTGAAGACCACAGATAGATGAGACGTGTGACTGAGATAAGACTTTCAATGTTATTTTGTAAAAAAAATTTAAAACAAAAAATTCTGTGTACAGCAAGGATAGCAGACCAAAAAATTATATGCATGCCTGCCAAGCAAGGATTTGGACACCACAGATACACTGTGCGTCTGACGGAGATAACAGAGTGATCTAAATGTGGCCTTGATTTTTTTTTTTGGGGGGGAGACCGACAAAATCTTTTTAATAAGTAGGCTATGACACTATAATAAAACATTTGGAGTACTAAAATTGTACAATATTTAGCGCAATGATATGCGATGCGTGTGGCGTACAAATCACAGTGATAAATATAAGAACTGTAGCTAAATATTTTCTTTGCCAGCTAAAGATTTTTTGGTCACCAAAATGTTGTTCAAAAATGTTGTAAGACACTCCAAAAAAAAACTATAGTACCAAAAAAAGGCCAGAATTTTATGTTCACTCTCATCTGATGCCTGGGACAAAAACAGCCATTTTAAATTATGTTTTAATGCTCTTGTATTTAAAATTACCTGGCTGTAGTCTGCAGTGTGACCAAGCCAATAAATGTAAAAAATGGGGTCCCGTATTGCTTTGTACTAACATTTGCAGGTATAAGGTGCCTCCGCCCAAAAGAAATCATGGCCACGGATACCTGCAGCTGCAGCAGCAGACAGTAATGGAGTCTTTTGATGTATGCAGGGAGATCTATAGACTCGACATACAGTGCCTGCATGCCTTGCAGTGATGTAGATATGTGCACATAGACTCTCCCGCCTACCTAGCACAATTAAAAACTAGGCCCAATGTAAAAGAGCGTGTCTCCTAGACTTGTAATGCCCATACACAAAATGCATGGGCTGACAAACATTTCCCCATGGGGGTACCTTTTTTAAAAAATATTTTATGGGCATCATAGACACCCTTGTCAAAAATTGGACTGGCTGTAGCAGCACAGAACACTTTAACCCTGGTGATCTAGTGGCGGAGCATGAGGAGACATAACGATCAATCATACTGAAATCAAACAAATGAATAAAGGATGTGAATCCACCTATGAAAGAAAATAACAAAAGGGAGGGGCGAACACGGGTTAATAGATATGAAGCCAGAATGTGTCCAACGAGATATGTTGGTCCCTAGCAACAGCTCAGAGACAGGCATCTAAATAAAAATATAATATAATAGTATTTCAATATATTTTATATTGGAGAGGTATATACTAGGTCCATAAGAGGATGGTCCAGAGATATAAAAAATTAAAAATATAAGGATAAATGGGAAGAATATACGTACATCTCATTTTTATTGCATTTTTCCCTGGGGGAGTAACTTTTTTGTTTTGATTTCAAATTAGTAACTGGCATCATAAAAACACCATTGCACAAAAATGTAATGACTTTAGCATCACCGAATACGTTCACCCTGGTGTTCTAGTGGTTGTGGTTAAAGAGCATGAAGATAAGGAGGAGGATAACAGCAAACAGACCAAATCAGGAAGCGCATACCCATGTGTGGTTGTGAAGAGGTGCATGAGAATACACCTCCACAAAAAAGACAATGTATTTAAGGTTATGTTTCGCTGTTTTCATTCGGTGGTGTACAGAAGTCTTGCCCAATCCAGCCTTTGTTCATTTTTATAAGAGTCTGCCTGTCAGCATTTACAGTTGACAGGCGGATGCACTTATCTGTTATAATTCCTCCAGTGGCACTAAAAACCTGCTCTGACAGAACGCTAGCAGCAGGGCAGGCCAGGACCTTCAAGGCGTAGAGAACCAGTTCATGCCACGTGTCCAGCTTGGATACCCAATAATTAAAAGGCACAGCGGAATCCCGGAGGACGTTTGTACGATCTGCAAGGTAATCCCTCAGCATCTTCCCAAACATTGCGCTACTTGTGCCAGCACCTCTTGCCTCTGTGGCGGCACGATGGGGAGGGTCTGAGAAAGCTGTCCCAGAACTTTGCCATTGTTCCCCCTGCCTGAGTTGGATTGTACTTCTGTCTCTCTCGCTTGGACTCCTTGGTTGTACAACATACTGTGACATCTGCTGCCAGCGTTCTCAGATAGGAATTATTTAAGTAATTCCGCTACTAGGGCCCCCTGGTACCGCAACATTTTAGTACACCTGTCTGCCTCTGGAAGAAGAGATTGAAAGTTCTCTTTGTAGCGTGGGTCTAGAAGTGTCACCAACCAGTAATTAGTGTCTCCGAAAATTTTATTAATGCAAGGGTCACAGGAAACGCAGCGCAACATAGCAGTCTGGCACGCATGGCTGACTAACAGGTGAAACTTCCGTGTCCTCAACCAACAGGATGAATGACCATGCTGTCCTCATCCTGCTCCTCCCAGTCCTCAGGCCATCCACGCTGAACATACGGTATGACAGCTGTGCTTGTGGTACCGTCTATAGCGCATGAAAGTAGCTCCTGTTCCTCCTCCTCATTGTCTACCAATCCACGTTGGGTGACATGAGGCTGGGCTGAGTGTAATATCCCTGTATGGTTCCTTACTCCATGTCCTCGTGCTCTGCCTGCAATGCATCCTCTTTAATTGTGAGCAGAGAGGTTTTCAGAATGCAGAGAAGCGGGATGGTGATGCTAATTATGGCGTCAAAGCCGCTCACCATCTTGGTGCAGTCCTCAAAGTTTTGGAGGATGGTACATATGTCTGACATCCATGTCCACTCCTGAGGTCTTGTGTGGAGTCTGAACTGAATATCGACAGCCTTGTTGATGCTGGTAATCAACAACTACTCTCTTCTGCTCACAAATCCTTTCCAACATATGCAGTGTAGAGTTCCACACATCACACACCAGTCGGTGAGCCGGAAGCTGCACACCCTGCTGAAGCACGTCAAGGGTGGCTGAAGGTGTAGCTAACTTTCTAAAATGGGCAGACAGACGGCATACGTTCACTAGCAGATCCAGCAGCTCCAGGTAGCTTTTCAGAAAATGTTGAACCACGAGGTTAAGCACATGGGCCAGGCAATGTACGTGTGTGAGCTCACCTTGCCTCAGGTTCCGGCCATTGTCACACACTACCATGCCTGGCTGTCGGTTCAGCGGTGTCATCCAAATATCTGACTGCTCTTTCAGCGCTGTCCATAACTCTTCAGCATTGTGCGGTTTATCACCTAAGCAGATTAGCTTCAGCACAGCCTGTTGCTGCTTGGCTGAAAAAGTGCTTCCAGCTTCTGATGTGTTCGTTTCAGAGATGGAGGCTGAAGAGGAGTAGGAGGAGGAGTTGCAGGAGCTGTAGACTGTGGGGGAAACCCTGATTGACGTAGGGCCCGATATCCTTGGCGTGGGGAGGATGTGTTCCATCCCAAGGTCTGACTGGGTCCCAGCTTCCACTATGATAACCCAGTGTGCCGTCGGTGAGATGTACCATCCCTGCCCACAAGAACTTGTCCACGTGGCCGTGGTTAGGTGGACTTTCCCAGTAACAGCTTTGTTGAGGGCACGGGTAATGTTGTGGGACACATGCTGGTGTAATGCTGGTACCAGGAGACATGTGGCGACTGGGGACCGAGTACCTTGGAAAGGCCACCGCTTTCAGGTTGTGGAAAGCTTCCGTCTCAATGAGTCTAAAGGGCAACATTTCGAGCACAAGCAGACGAGAAATGTTAGAATTTAGTACTGTGGCTTGTGGGGTGTTGGCTGGGTATTTCCCCTTGTGTTCCAGTGACGGGTATAGACAACTGAAGGCTGCCCTGGGACAAGGAGGTGGATGGGATTGATGATGGTGCTGGTTGACTGTGGGCAACATCAGGTGCAGGACCCGAGGCATCTTTACAGGTACGGTGAACTGGGGATTGGCTTGTATGCAAAACAGTGGAAGAAGCAGTGGTGTCACCTGCAGACAGTGTTCCTGGAACCTGGGGTTCGGCCCACAAAGTCGGGTGCTTTGGTGCCATGTCCTGTTTGGGGTTATCGGCAGAGTCTTTAAAAAAATAACCTGACTCTGGAAGATCTAACAGTTGGAATGGCAACTTCCGTCATGTTGGTGTTACGGGGAACGGATGCACGCCTTCTGTCTATGGCCACCACACTGCTTCTTCCTGCCTGTTGGGGTGATATGCCTCCTTCCCCATGTGTGCTGCTGTCCTCGCTCTGCATGTCGTTCTGCCCGGTTGGGTCAGATACTTTAGTCATCCACCACCTCGTCCTCCACATCTGCACCCTGCTCCTCCTCCTGACTTTCTGGCAATTGTCTCATCGCCCACCTCTTGTGACACTTTCCCACCATCGCCTTCGTGTGACCGTGGCTGTTTAAATCTTTAGGCATCGCTACATGCGATCTCATGTGGCCCCACTTCAAATTGACCGGCCGAGAATCCGGAATCTTTAAAGGGTAAACTGATCAGCTCTTCGGAGTGTCCAAGTGCGGGATCATTTGTCTCAGGGCACTCGGCATGATGGTAGGAAGGAAGATCAGGGTGGGTAATATCCGGTCCTCACTCACGGCTACTCATACTTGACCGTGTGGAAGACATGGTGGTGGCTTAGTGACTGGAAGCATTATTCGCTATCCAACCAACAATCATTTCACAATGCTGTGGCTTCAATAGTGGTGTGCTGCGGTCCCCTAGAAAGTAGGACAGGAAGGTCGAGCGCGAAGATATGGCTCTTTGTTGTTCACTTTCAGCTGGGCCTCATCCTCTGCGTTCATCAGCATCACGGCCACTTCCCCTTC
This sequence comes from Ranitomeya variabilis, assembly GCF_051348905.1. Classification (NCBI taxonomy): domain Eukaryota; kingdom Metazoa; phylum Chordata; class Amphibia; order Anura; family Dendrobatidae; genus Ranitomeya; species Ranitomeya variabilis. The sequence goes on along the minus strand of NC_135235.1, from coordinate 693,829,400 downwards.
CCTTGCCCCTTGCCTTGCCCATTTTAAATGGACTACTAAAATATTTGAAAAGCTCAATACAAATAATTTTTCTCCAAATACATCCATGTGATTAGTATGCCTGAAAAGCAAGTATTTGTCAGGCATCCAGATGTAGCAGAGCTGGGCTCGTCTAGACTGTGTGCACATACAACATTGAACATACAACATGCACCATGCGACATACAACATGCGACCTACATGTTATGACATTTGACATGCACAACATACAACATTGACCATGCGACATGCACCACTCAACGTGCGACATGCACCATGCGACGTGCACCATGCGACGTACAACATGCAACATACATGTTACATACAACATTTAACATGCACAACATGCAACATTGAACATGCGACATATGACATGCGATGTACAACATGCGACATACGACATGCACAATGCGACATACAACATGCGACATACAACATGCGACATACGACATACGCGACATGACATACGCGACATGACATACGCGACATGACATACGCGACGTACCGCATGCGACATACCGCATGCCACATGCGACATGACATGCGCGACATGACATGCGCGACATGACATGCGCGACATGCGACATACCACATGCGACATACCACATGCGACATACAACATCCGTTGATATGTATATTAGGGTATGTGGAGGAAATGTTAACTGGCAATACAACTAAAATTGTAATTGCAAGATTGTTTATTGCAAGGAAACTGATTGCAAAATATTGGGTTAGAGAGGAGCCTCCGTCCAGACGCGAATTCATTGCTCAAAAGAGCCACATAATTGAATTTGAGAAAAGTATTTACACCAGGAGAGACGGCTGGATTTATTCTCTTCATTATGGCAGCCGTGGTTGGATAGGATTAATTAATGTTATACCAGTATAGAGTACAACTTTTGGTAAACTGGAACTCTGGTTGATATTGTCAACTATGGATGAATTATTGTTTCCACCTGATATGGTCTCCATGGGGGGGGGGGGGTTAATTTCCTGTAAAACAAAATGAGTATGAACATGTGATCTGTTGTGAATCTTATGGTTAATAGAAATTTATCTGATTAAAAAAGGTGTGGTGCTTTCCAATTGTCTAAAACAGGGAGCAGATTACTGCAGCTGACAGCACACATGCCCATACTGCCAGACTGGATGGTACTACAGATGACAGGCTCCCTAATCTTAGTGGCTGGATAGAGCCTGCACTGCCAACAGCTTCTGGTTCCAACCCCATCTCTGTTACCAGCATCGCCTGCAGAATGAGTAAGCCGCGTCTGGTGTCCAAAGCAGACATTGCAGGAGCAGATACCAGAGGAGATGGGAAACACCATTTGCAGAATCCCTAATATGACAAAATTGCAGAAAACCAGAGCGGATGAAATCCCTTTAAAGTGACTCCATTTTGTAAATTATAACCCTCAATGAATTAATCTATAGGAATTGTGACTATTTTGACTCCATTGGCAGTTTCCAGATATTAGCACGCACAGTGGATGTTGGAAAATGAAAATTGCAAATATCCCAAGTTATTACCCAACACATAGTTCCCAGATTGTGCTCCAGGAGATACACAAAATAAGTGGTTTCTTCTCCTATAGTGATGCCAAAAGCATGGATGCTTAATGTGGTTTGAGCATAGTCTAGTTAACTGTAAACTGTCATTGTCTTGGTGAATAATTAAATAATTTTGCATAACTTTCCATTTTTACAGACCATTTAAGTAGAAATGTTCAAAAATATAGAATTCAAGGATATTTTATTCTAAAATAATAATTGGTTTTATTCTTGGCAGATGACCGTACCAGGAGATCAGCAGGACAGCTGACATCTTCAATGTTTAAATCAGATGATCTTGAGATCCCACAGGATACAATTGAAGTGAATGCCATTACTCCAGATACACCACCATCCCATCACAGCAAAGATCTGTCATCTGATCTTTTGGAAAAGGTTCTGTCTTCTGATTCATTACCTACTACTAAGGAAAATCAAAGTCACAAAATAAGCATTAAAAAAGGAACTGCTCCTAAAGCAATGAAGACATCTTCATTATCAGAATATGGAAATAGTTTTCCCCTAGTACAGTCCTTTCACAAACAACAAAACCTTCACAAAGCAAACAATGTATTTTCTTGTTCCAAGTGTGGGAGATGTTTTAACCAGAAATCAGATTTTGTCAGTCACCAGAAAACTCACACAGGGGAGAAGCCTTTTTCATGTTCAGAATGTGGGAAATGTTTTAACCAAAAAGCGACTCTTGATAGCCACCAGAAAACCCACACAGGAGAGAAGCCTTTTTCCTGTTCAGAATGTGGGAAATGTTTTAACAGGAAAGCGAATCTTGTTAGCCACCAGAAAACCCACACAGGAGAGAAGCCTTTTTCATGTTCAGAATGTGGGAAATGTTTTAACCACAAAGCGACTCTTGATAGCCACCAGAAAACCCACACAGGAGAGAAGCCTTTTTCCTGTTCAGAATGTGGGAAATGTTTTAACAGGAAAGCGAATCTTGTTAGCCACCAGAAAACCCACACAGGAGAGAAGCCTTTTTCATGTTCAGAATGTGGGAAATGTTTTAACAGGAAAGCGACTCTTTATAGCCACCAGAAAACCCACACAGGGGAGAAGCCTTTTTCCTGTTCAGAATGTGGGAAATGTTTTAACCAAAAAACGCCTCTTGTTACCCACCAAAGAACTCACACAGGAGAGAAGCCTTTTTCCTGTTCAGAATGTGGGAAATGTTTTAACAGGAAAGCGAATCTTGTTAGCCACCAGGAAACCCACACAGGAGAGAAGCCTTTTTCATGTTCAGAATGTGGGAAATGTTTTAACCAGAAAGCACATCTTCTTACCCACCAAAGAACTCACACAGGGAAGAAGCCATTTTTATGTTCATAATGCAGAAAATGTTTTGTGAAGAAACAATCGTTCTAGCAAACAAAGAATTCACACAGGAGGGAGTGGCGGTGTAGTGGAGCTGAGAGGACATGTCCAGACAGAGCTCCTATAATCATGTCACAATCCTGACTTTGTTAAACTGAGTTTACCTGCAAGCAGTGTAGTTCCCTGGGCTCTTGGAGGTCTCCGGCTCCTGGAGAAGTGCGGTCCGCGACTCTGGTGTGTCGGGTTCTGATTAAACTCTCATGGGACATAAGGCCTGTGGAGGAAGGTGGACATTTTCTACTGTGTGCTTCGGTGGCAGGAGGCATGGAGCTGCGGACTTTGCTCCTGGAGGGACTGACGGAGCAGTGCGGCTATATCCTGGAGGTACCTGAGGGGGAAGCACGGTGTGAGCTCTGAGAAATGAGCTCAGCGCTCCCTTATTGATAATATAGCTGGTTCGTCGGTTCCCGCCATTTCAAGGGTCTCTGAACTCTTGTTGCCATCCCTGCAGATGCTGCAGGTCATTCTGCTACACAGGACTTGTGCAACAGTTTCAGATTTGCCATAAAACCCAGCACTCTACCTTACTAAATACTTGGAGCTGTTTGCACTCCTCTGTATTAATGTGCCTAGACAAGTATATATGTATACTTTATAATAATACTGCTGCATCTGGAAGTAGAGAAAGAGGGAACTCTATAAATACACGTTTTCTCAACTTGCTATACTTTATATTTGTTAACCATGAATCATTTAAAATGGTCAGGGATGGCAAACAAACTAAGAGTTTGCAAGGATTGATCCATCTGATAATGCATGATCTTTCAAGAATAATCCATCACATGCTAAGACTGCGGATAAGTGTAAAAACCGCATTTCTGATAGTGAGAAGGTGGTGACCAATAGGATCTAACTCTTAAACAGTCATCCGAACAGTTAATGCAAGCCATATCTTTACCTAGAACATCCCTGACCGGAAAAATAGAGGATGTGCACTCTGAAGTAGGGCAAGATTTGCAAGCCATGGGGAGGCCCTTTACAGAAGTTGAATCAAGATTATCACACTTGGAGGACAATCTTACACCTATAGAGACTAAATTGACAAAAGAGGCTGGCTCCATAAATGCCTGGAAGCATAACATTCGAATCATTGGATTACCGGAGCGTTCGGAAGGCCAGCAGCATGAGCAATTCCTTGAAGGTTGGCTAAAGGATACTTTGGGAGATGATCTCCTCCACATTTTCTGTGGAAAGGGCTCATAGGGTCCCTATAAAATGTCTTCCTCCAGGCAGTCTACCTAGACTCCGTCCCCTCAATAGTAAAGACAGAGATGCTATTATATGCATGGCACGACAAAAGAGTCCTATTAAGTTCAATAATGCCACGATTTCAATATTCCTTGATTTCTCTGTGGAACTCTAGAAACAACGGGCACAGTTTATGGAGATCAAGAAGCAGCTCAGAAGAAAGAATGTTCTATCTTCAATGATCTATTCAGCTCGACTCCGAATTGTCCATGAGGGTTCTTCCATATTTTTTTACGGATCCAGCGGAGGCAGCTGAGTGGTTCCGATCCCATATGGGATCTCATGAAAAAAAGTCCTGATATGCTTGCAGCTAATTTGGAACTCTCCTAACAATTGTATGATTTGAGCTTTTTCCACTAGCGTCCAGTTGAACAGCAATACCGGACACTGTGTTCAGTGAGGGTATTCCCTTGTTCAATCCATGATAGGAGCACAAGACTTGCAACTTTATTTTTGAATTTTATTTTGTTCTCACTTATATCAGTTCTGTTTGTTTATGTAGAAGCTGCCGCCAAGAGTCTTTATATGATGCCTGTAAATTTTACCTGTGTTATAATGTATATCATATTTGGATGAGAAAACATGGCTTCTAAAATTATATGTATGACTTGGAATGTGAGGGGACTTAAATCTCCTCTTAAGAGAGTTAAGGTATTTTAACAGATTAAGCGTTATCACCCTCATATTGTGGCTTTGGTTGAAACACGCCTAACCAGAGATTCAGCTCGGTGCGTACAGAAACCATGGGTGCAATGGTTCATTCACACATCCCATACTAGTTATTCAAGGGGGTATATCATTATTGATACATAGACGTTAGATGGGAGGTCAAGGAGGCTCAGAAAGACCCTGAGGGATGCTTTATTTTTGTACATGCATTGATAAATTCAAGTAGGTACCTTATATTGTGTGTTTTATAATCCTCCCCCAGCCAATGTCTCGGTTCTTCAAATGGCAATGAGCTTTGCTTTAAATTATCCGGATGCACACATTATATGCATGGGAGACTTTAATCTAGTCATGGACAATTGTCTTGACAGAATTAGGCTGGATGGTGGGACTTCTGGATGGACCCCTTCTCCATCTTCGTCTCACCTAGCACTGGTCATAGAGGGTAGTGGGTGGCTAGATCTATGGAGGATGCGTCATCCTAAGGTGAAGGAATATACTTGTCACTCATCTACTAGACGCATTCTATACCGTATAGACTATATACTTGGATCCAGTAGTTTAGCTACGTGGGTAGATGACATAAAGCATGGTATAAAGGGTTCTCAGATCACAGTCTAATTATACATAGACTTAGATTTGGCCAAATGAACCGTAACCGCACCCCTTCCCTCCCCTCTCATTTCTGCTGAAGACTTTGCCTATATCTTAAAAAAGATCGATACGATCAGAGAAAGCTTTGGCTCACAGCGCCCAATGCCCCTCTTAGCTGCTTAACCCTGCTCCTCCAAAACCAGCTTCACCATGGCAGATCAGCTCTCCACCCTCCTGTCAAGATCACACCTCACCACTTGCACGCTTGACCTGCTCCCATCCCACCTCATCCCTAATCTTGCCACGGTCTTCATCCCAACCCTAACACAGCTCTTCTACCTCTCACTCACAAGTGTCTTCCTCTCATCCTTCAAACATGCCAAGATCACACCCATCCTCAAAAAGCCCTCCCTCGACCCATCCTCTGTGTCTAGCTATTGCCCGATATCTCTTCTTCCTTATGCCTTAAAATTTATGGTGCAACATGTCCATCTTGAACTGTCCTCCCACCTCTCCTCCTGCTCCCTCTTTGACCGGTTACAATCTGGCTTCCGACCCCATCACTCAACTGAAACTGCCCTAAGTAAAGTCACCAGTGACCTATTAACTGCCAAGAGCAAGCGACACTACTCGGTCCTCCTTCTGGACCTGTCTTCTGCCTTTGACACTGTGGACCACTCCCTTCTGCTACAGATCTTCTCATCTCTTGACATCACAGACTCGGCCCTATCCTGGATCTCGTCATATCTGACAGACCGAACATTCAGTGTCTCCCTCCCCCACACCACCTCTTCACTCCTCCTCTTGTCTGTCGGTTTTCCTCAAGGCTCTGTTCTAGGACCCCTACTCTTCCCCAACTGCACCTTCGGCCTGGGACAACTCATAGAATCCTACGGTATGCAGTATCATCCCTGTTGTGAATTCCGTTCTCGGGCTCCCTCCTGTGGTCATCAGTGGTACTTTGTGAGTTCTGTTCTTGGGCTCCCTCTGGTGGCTTTGAGTGTTACGGCTGGTCTGTAGCTGGACTCCAGCTGCCTCGTTTCCTGCTAGGCTTGCTGCCTATTTAACTCCATCTGGACCTTTACTTGTTGCCTGCTGTCGTTGAATTCAGTACTGGTTCAGATCTCTCTGGGACTTCCCTTGTGACCTGTCTCCTCGTGGAGAAGCTAAGTTCATGCTAGTCCATTTTTGCTCATTGCTTTGTGAAAATGTTTCTCAGTATATGATTAGTTCAGTCCAGCTTGCTTATATGCTATTTTATTGCTAGCTGGAAGCTCTGGGGTGCAGAGTTGCGCCCCTCACATCGTGAGTCGGTGTGGGGGTCTTTTTGTATTCTCTGCATGGATAATTTTTGTAGTATTTTATACTGACCGCACAGATTCCTTGCTATCTTCTGACTATTTAGTTATTAGCGGGCCTCATTTGCTTAAACCTGTTTTCATTTCTATGTTTGTGTTTTCCCCTTAACTCACCGTTATTATCTGTGGGGGGCTTCCTACACTTTGGGGAAATTTCTCTGAGGCAAGTGAGGCTTTGTTTCTCTCTAGGGGTAGCCAGTTTCTCAGGCTGTGTAGAGGCGTCTAGGCCGAGTTAGGAACGCTCCACGGCTGCCTATAGTGTGTGTTGATAGGATCAGGATTGCGGTCAGTAAAGTTCCCACATTCCCAGAGCTTGTCCTTTTTTCTGATTTACTTATCAGGTCAGTTCATGTGGTCCTTACCACCAGGATCATAACAGTACAGCAGGCCGATAAAGAGTTAATGCATCGCAAAAGAGGGATAAGGGAAGCTCTGAGGTTTTGTTTTTTTTTCTCTGCAGTGTGTTTAGCCTCTCTCCTCCCCTTAATCTCTGGGTGGTTCAGGACTCAGCTGCAGATATGGACATTCAAGGTCTGTCTTCTTGTGTGGATCAGCTCGCTACAAGGATACAAAGCATTCAGGATTATGTAGTTCACAGTCCTATGTCAGAACCTAAAATACCAATTCCTGAGCTGTTCTCTGGAGATAGATCTAGGTTTTTGAATTTCAAAAATAATTGCAAATTGTTTCTTTCTCTGAGACCTCGTTCCTCTGGTGACCCTGCTCAGCAAGTTAAAATAATTATTTCTTTGTTACGTGGTGACCCTCAAGATTGGGCATTCTCCCTGGCGCCAGGAGATCCTGCATTGCTAAATGTAGATGCGTTTTTTCTGGCGCTTGGATTGCTTTATGAGGAACCTAATCTGGTAGACCAGGCAGAAAAGATTTTGCTGGCTGTCTCTCAGGGTCAGGATGAAGCAGAGGTTTACTGTCAGAAGTTTAGGAAGTGGTCTGTGCTCACTCAATGGAATGAGTGTGCCCTGGCAGCGATTTTCAGAAAGGGTCTTTCTGAAGCCCTTAAGGATGTAATGGTGGGGTTCCCCACGCCTGCGGGTCTGAATGAGTCAATGTCTTTGGCCATTCAGATTGATCGGCGTTTGCGGGAGCGCAAACCTGTGCACCATCTGGCGGTGTTTTCTGAACAGAAGCCTAAGTCTATGCAATGTGACAGGATTCTGACCAGAATTGAACGGCAAAATCACAGACGTCAGAATGGGTTGTGCTTTTACTGTGGTGACTCCATTCATGTTATCTCTGATTGTTTTAAGCGCACAAAAAAATTCGCTAAGTCTGTCACCATTGGTACTGTACAGCCTAAATTCATTTTGTCTGTTACTTTGATTTGCTCTCTGTCATCCTACTCTGTTATGGCTTTTGTGGATTCAGGCGCTGCCCTGAATTTGATGGATTTGTCATTTGCCAGTCGCTGTGGTTTTATCTTGGAGCCATTGCAATTCCCTATTCCATTAAAGGGAATTGATGCTACGCCATTGGCCAAGAATAAGCCTCAGTACTGGACTCAAGTGACTACAGTTAGGTCCATATATATTTGGACAGAGACAGCATTTTTCTAATTTTGATTATAGACATTACCACAATGAATTTTAAACAAAACAATTCAGATGCAGTTGAAGTTCAGACTTTCAGCTTTCATTTTTGGGTATCCACATTAAAATTGGATGAAGGGTTTAGGAGTTTCAGCTCCTTAACATGTGCCACCCTGTTTTTAAAGGGACCAAAAGTAATTGGACAGATTAAATAATTTTAAATAAAATGTTCATTTCTAGTACTTGGTTGAAAACCCTTTGTTGGCAATGACTGCCTGAAGTCTTGAACTCATGAACATCACCAGGCGCTATGTTTCCTCCTTTTTGATGCGCTGCCAGGCCTTCACTGCGGTGGTTTTCAGTTGCTGTTTGTTTATGGGCCCTTCTGTCTGAAGTTTAGTCTTTAACAAGTGAAATGCATGCTCAATTGGGTTGAGATCAGGTGACTGACTTGGCAATTCAAGAATATTCCACTTCTTTGCTTTAATAAACTCCTGGGTTACTTTGGCTTTATGTTTTGGGTCATTGGTCGTCATTTCATACTACAGATGGACAATCAGTTTGGCTGCATTTGGCTGGATCTGAGCACACAGTATGTCTCTGAATACCTCAGAATTCATTTGGTTGCTTCTGTCCTGTGTCACATCATCAATAAACACTAGTGACCCAGTGCCACTGGCAGCCATGCATGCCCGCACCATCACACTGCTTCCGCCGTGTTTTACAGATGAGGTGGTATGCTTTGGATCATGAGCTGGACCACGCCTTCGCCATACTTTTCTCTTTCCATCATTCTGGTAGAGGTTGATCTTGGTTTCATCTGTCCAAAGAATGTTCTTCCAGAACTGTGCTGGCTTTTTTAGATGTTTTTTAGCAAAGTCCAGTCTAGCCTTTTTATTCTTGATGCTTATGAGTGACTTGCACTGTGCAGTGAACCCTCTGTATTTACTTTCATGCAGTCAGTCTTCTCTTTATGGTAGATTTGGATATTGATACGCTGACCTCCTGGAGAGTGTTGGTCACTTGGTTGGCTGTTGTGAAGGGGTTTCTCTTCACCATGGAGACGATTCTGCGATCATCCACCACTGTTGTCTTCCGTGGACGACCAGGTCTTTTTGCATTGATGAGATCACCAGTGCTTTCTTTCTTTCTCAGGATATACCAAACTGTAGATTTTGCCACTCCTAATATTGTAGCAATTTCTCGGATGGGTTTTTTCTGTTTTCGCAGCTTAAGGATGGCTTGTTTCACCTGCATGGAGAGCTCCATTGACCGCATGTTTACTTCACAGCAAAACCTTCGAAATGCAAGCACCACACCTCAAATCAACTCCAGGCCTTTTATCTGCTTAATTGAGAATGACATAGCGAAGGGATTGCCCACACCTGTCCATGAAAACCCTTCATCCAATTTTAATGTGGATACCCTCAAATGAAAGCTGAAAGTCTGAACTTCAACTGCATCTGAATTATTTTGTTTAAAATAATTGTGGTAATGTCTATAACCAAAATTAGAAAAATGTTGTCTCTGTCCAAATATATATGGACCTAACTGTATGTGCATGACTCCTGCACATCAGGAGGTTATTCGCTTTCTGGTGTTACATAATTTGCATGATGTTGTCGTGTTGGGTCTGCCATGGCTGCAGGTTCATAATCCAGTCCTGGATTGGAAAGCAATGTCTGTGTCAAGTTGGGGTTGTCAAGGGGTATATGGCGATGTTCCTTTGGTATCAATTGCTTCTTCTACTCCTTCTGAAGTCCCTGAATCTTTGTCGGACTACCAGGATGTATTTGATGAGCCCAAATCCAGTGCCCTACCTCCTCATAGGGATTGTGATTGTGCTATAAATTTGATTCCTGGCAGTAAGTTCCCTAAGGGTCGACTTTTTAATTTATTTGTGCCAGAACATGCCGCTATGCGGACTTATATAAAGGAGTCTTTGGAGAAAGGGCATATTCGTCCGTCCTCATCACCTTTGGGTGCAGGGTTCTTTTTTGTGGCCAAGAAGGATGGTTCTCTGAGACCCTGTATAGATTATCGCCTTCTAAATAAAATCACGGTCAAATTTCAGTACCCTTTGCCTCTGCTGTCCGATCTGTTTGCTCGGATTAGGGGGGCTAGTTGGTTCACCAAGATAGATCTTCGAGGAGCTTATAATCTTGTGCGTATAAAGCAGGGCGATGAATGGAAAACAGCATTTAATACGCCCGAAGGTCATTTTGAGTACTTGGTGATGCCTTTTGGGCTTTCTAATGCCCATTCCGTGTTTCAGTCCTTCATGCACGACCTCTTCCGAGAGTATCTGGATAGATTTATGATTGTGTACCTGGATGATATCTTGGTCTTTTCTGATGACTGGGAGTCTCATGTGAAGCAGGTCAGGATGGTGTTTCAGGTCCTGCGTGCCAATGCCTTGTTTGTGAAGGGCTCTAAATGTCTCTTTGGAGTCCAGAAGGTTTCCTTTTTGGGCTTTATTTTTTCTTCTATCGAGATGGATCCAGTTAAAGTCCAGGCCATCTATGACTGGACTCAACCTACATCGGTTAAGAGTCTTCAGAAGTTCTTGGGCTTTGCTAATTTTTACCGTCGCTTCATCACTAATTTTTCTAGTGTGGTTAAGCCTTTGACGGATTTGACTAGAAAGGGTGCTGATGTGACGAATTGGTCTTCTGCGGCCGTTGAGGCCTTTCAGGAGCTGAAACGTCGGTTTTCTTCGGCTCCTGTCTTGCGTCAGCCTGATGTCTCTCTTCCCTTTCAGGTCGAGGTTCATGCTTCTGAGATTGGAGCAGGGGCTGTCTTGTCACAGAGAAGCTCTGATGGCTCGGTGATGAGACCATGTGCTTTCTTTTCCAGAAAGTTTTCGCCTGCCGAGCGGAATTATGATGTTGGTAATAGGGAGTTGTTGGCAATGAAGTGGGCATTCGAGGAGTGGCGACATTGGCTTGAGGGTGCCAAGCATCGCGTGGTGGTCTTGACTGATCACAAGAATCTGATTTATCTCGAGTCTGCCAAGTGGTTAAATCCTAGACAGGCTCGATGGTCGCTGTTTTAGTGGTTTCGTACCTTCCGGGCTCAAAGAATGTGAAGGCTGATGCCCTTTCTAGGAGTTTTGTGCCTGACTCTCCGGGAGTTTCTGAACCGGCTGGTATTCTCAGAGAGGGGGTGATCTGGTCTGCCATCTCCCCTGATTTGCGGCGGGTGTTGCAGGATTTTCAGGCCGATAGACCTGACCGTTGTCCACCGGAGAGACTGTTTGTCCCGGATAGATGGACCAGTAGAGTTATCTCCGAGGTTCATTCTTCGGTGTTAGCAGGTCATCCTGGGATCTTTGGTACCAGGGAATTGGTGGCTAAGTCCTTTTGGTGGCCTTCTTTGTCACGGGATGTGCGTTCCTTTGTGCAGTCCTGTGGGATTTGTGCTCGGGCCAAGCCTTGCTGTTCTCGTGCCAGTGGATTGCTTTTGCCTTTGCCTGTCCCGAAGAGGCCTTGGACGCATATTTCCATGGATTTTATTTCGGATCTTCCGGTCTCTCAGAGGATGTCTGTCATCTGCGTGGTTTGTGATCGTTTTTCTAAAATGGTCCATTTGGTGCCCTTGCCTATGTTACCCTCCTCCTCTGATATGGTTCCGCTGTTTTTTCAGAATGTGGTTCGTTTGCATGGTATTCCGGAGAACATTGTGTCTGACAGAGGGTCCCAGTTTGTGTCCAGATTTTGGCGGTCCTTTTGTGCTAAGATGGGCATTGATTTGTCTTTTTCTTCGGCTTTCCATCCTCAGACGAATGGCCAAACCGAACGAACTAATCAGACCTTGGAAACTTATCTGAGATGTTTTGTTTCTGCTGATCAGGATGATTGGGTGACCTTTTTGCCATTGGCTGAGTTCGCCCTCAATAATCGGGCTAGTTCTGCTACTTTGGTTTCACCTTTTTTTTGTAATTCTGGTTTTCATCCTCGTTTTTCCTCAGGTCAGGTTGAGCCTTCTGACTGTCCTGGGGTGGATTCTGTGGTGGATAGGTTGCAGCAGATTTGGAACCACGTAGTGGACAATTTGACGTCACAGGAGAAGGCTCAGCGCTTTACTAATCGCCGTCGCTGTGTGGGTTCCCGACTTCGTGTGGGTGATTTGATATGGTTGTCATCTCGTTTTGTTCCTATGAAGGTTTCCTCTCCTAAGTTCAAACCTCGTTTCATCGGTCCTTATAAGATTTCAGAAATCCTCAATCCTGTGTCATTTCGTTTGGACCTCCCAGCATCTTTTACCATTCATATTGTGTTCCATAGGTCATTGTTGCGGAGGTATGTGGTGCCTGTGGTTCCTTCTGTTGATCCTCCTGCTCCGGTGTTGGTCGAGGGAGAATTGGAGTATGTGGTGGAGAAGATCTTGGATTCTCGTATTTTGAGACGGAAGCTTCAGTACTTGGTTAAATGGAAAGGCTATGGTCAGGAGGATAATTCCTGGGTTGTTGCCTCTGATGTCCATGCTGCTGATTTGGTTCGTGCCTTTCATTTGGCTCGTCCTGATCGGCCTGGGGGCTCTGGTGAGGGTTCGGTGACCCCTCCTCAAGGGGGGTACTGTTGTGAATTCCGTTCTCGGGCTCCCTCCTGTGGTCATCAGTGGTACTCTGTGAGTTCTGTTCTTGGGCTCCCTCTGGTGGCTTTGAGTGTTACGGCTGGTCTGTAGCTGGACTCCAGCTGTCTCGTTTCCTGCTAGGCTTGCTGCCTATTTAACTCCATCTGGACCTTTACTTGTTGCCTGCTGTCGTTGTATTCAGTACTGGTTCAGATCTCTCTGGGACTTCCCTTGTGACCTGTCTCCTCTTGGAGAAGCTAAGTTCATGCTAGTCCATTTTTGCTCATTGCTTTGTGAAAATGTTTCTCAGTATATGATTAGTTCAGTCCAGCTTGCTTATATGCTATTTTATTGCTAGCTGGAAGCTCTGGGGTGCAGAGTTGCGCCCCTCACATCGTGAGTCGGTGTGGGGGTCTTTTTGTATTCTCTGCGTGGATAATTTTTGTAGTATTTTATACTGACCGCACAGATTCCTTGCTATCTTCTGACTATTTAGTTATTAGCGGGCCTCATTTGCTTAAACCTGTTTTCATTTCTATGTTTGTGTTTTCCCCTTAACTCACCGTTATTATCTGTGGGGGGCTTCCTACACTTTGGAGAAATTTCTCTGAGGCAAGTGAGGCTTTGTTTCTCTCTAGGGGTAGCCAGTTTCTCAGGCTGTGTAGAGGCGTCTAGGCCGAGTTAGGAACGCTCCACGGCTGCCTATAGTGTGTGTTGATAGGATCAGGATTGCGGTCAGTAAAGGTCCCACATTCCCAGAGCTTGTCCTTTTTTCTGGTTTACTTATCAGGTCAGTTCATGTGGTCCTTACCACCAGGATCATAACACATCCCCTACTCTGCCCTCTCTTTCAAGCCACGTATCCAAGCCTTTGCCTCCTCCTGCCACCTCAAATACAGTTAGGTCCAGAAATATTTGGACAGAGACAACATTTTTCTCATTTTGGTTATAGACATTACCACAATTTAATTTTAAACAAAACAATTCAGATGCAGTTGAAGTTCAGACTTTCAGCTTTCATTTGAGGGTATCCATATTAAAATTGGATGAAGAGTTTAGGAGTTTCAACTCCTTAACCTGTGCCACCCTGTTGTTTCAAGGGACCAAAAGTAATTGGACAATTGACTCCAAGGCTATTTCATGGACATGCGTGGGCAATCCCTTCATTATGTCATTCTCAACTAAGCAGATAAAAGGCCTGGAGTTGATTTGAGGTGTGGTGCTTGCATTTGGAAGGTTTTCCTATGAAGTAAACATGCGGTCAAAAGTGCTCTCCATGAAGGTGAAACAAGCCATTCTTAAGCTGTGAAAACAGAGAAAAAACCCATCCGAGAAATTGCTACAATATTCGGAGTGGCAAAATGTACAGTTTGGTACATCCTGAAAGAAAGCACTGGTGAACTCATGAATGCCAAAAGACCTGGGCGCCCACGGAAGACAACAGTGGTGGGTGATCGCAGAATAACCTCCATGGTGAAGAGAAACCCCTTCACAACAGCCAACCAAGTGAAGAACACTCTCCAGGAGGTAGGCGCATCAATATCCAAATCTACTATAAAGAGAAGACGGCATGAAAGTAAATACAGAGGGTTCACTGCACGGTGCAAGCCACTCATAAGTGTCAAGAATAAAAAGGCTAGACTGGACTTGGCTAAAAAACATCTAAAAAAGCCAGCACAGTTCAGGAAGAACATTCTTTGGACAGATGAAACCAAGATCAACCTCTACCAGAATGATGGAAAGAGAAAAGTATGGCGAAGGCTTGGTACAGCTCATGATCCAAAGCATACCACATCATCTGTAAAACACGGTGGAGGCAGTGTGATGGCTTGGCCATGCATGGCTGCCAGTGGCACTGGGTGACTAGTGTTTATTGATGATGTGACACAGGACAGAAGCAGCCAAATGAATTCTGAGGTATTCAGAGCCATACTGTGTGCTCAGATCCAGCCAAATGCAGCAAAACTGATTGGTCGTCGTTTCATACTACAGATGGACAATGACCAAAACATGAAGCCAAAGCAACCCAGGAGTCTATTAAAGCAAAGAAGTGGAATATTCTTGAATGGCCAAGTCAGTCACCTGATCTCAACCCAATTGAGCATGCATTTCACTTGTTAAAGACTAAACTTCAGACAGAAAGGCCCACAAACAAACAGCAACTGAAAACCACCGCAGTGAAGGCCTGGCAGAGCATCAAAAAGGAGGAAACACAGCGTCTGGTGATGTCCATGAGTTCAAGACTTCAGGCAGTCATTGCCAACAAAGGGTTTTCAACCAAGTACTAGAAATGAACATTTTATTTAAAATTATTGAATCTGTCCAATTACTTTTGGTCCCTTAAAAAAACAGGGTGGCACACGTTAAGGAGCTGAAACTCCTAAAACCTTCATCCAATTTTAATGTGGATACCCTCAAATGAAAGCTGAAAGTCTGAACTTCAACTGCATCTGAATTGTTTTGTTTAAAATTAAATTGTGGTAATGTCTATAACCAAAATGAGAAAAATGTTGTCTCTGTCCAAATATTTCTGGACCTAACTGTATATCTCCCGGATCTATGAATTACTTGACCGTGACACCACAAAAACACTAGTGCATGCCCTTATCTCCCGCCTTGACTACTTTGACCTCCTACTCTCTGGCCTCCCCTCTGGCACCCTTCCAATCCATCCTACACTCTGCTGCCCGACTAATATATCTGTCTCCCCACTATTAACCTGCCTCTCCCCTATGCCAAGCACTTCACTGGCATCCTATTGCCCAGAGACTCCAGTTCAAAACCCTTACAGTGACGTACAAAGCCATCCACAGCCTGTCTCCATACATCTGTGACATGGTTTCCCGGTACTTACCTACACGCAACCTCCGATCCTCTCAAGATCTTCTTCTCTACTCCCCTCTCATCTCTTCTTCCCACAACCGCATCCAAGACTTCTCCCGTGCTTCCCCATCAGACTCTCGCCTACCATAGTATAACTAAGGAGAACTGTGAGTCATAAATAACCAAAAAGTAATCTTAAATATATTTTATTGAAAAATTTCAACATAGAACAATAAAATTATGTACCATAGTAAGTGACATTAAGTGATAAATCCGTAAGTACATCCAAATGACCAAAGAACACGGAACAGGGTACTGCTGAATATACAGAACTGTCTGCATGGAAGGTGTAACTATAGTATCACCAACAGGTCCGGCCGTATATAAATAGGCTATGGTGTTTCAGCAAGCTGAAAGCCAGTGCATTCCCTGCCCATAATAATACCACCTGCCATCAACGGCCCGATTCCAGTGTGTCCAAAGAATAAGTTAAATGAAATTACCCATATCCAATGCAGCAGGTCCCGTTCCGGTCCCGATAATAAACCCCAACGCGCGTTTCGCGTCTTGTAAATCCCGCTTCCTCAGGGGGCGTGGCCTAACTGGAATCTCCATCCGGTTTAAATAGGGGTCGCCATAATAATGGCGACGATAACAAAAAGTGCCTGTGCGCATGCGTGAACCGCATACCTGCGTCTCAGCCCTCAAACCCATTAGGCAGCCGGCTGTCACGTGAGCGGGCCAGCGCCACACCCACATCACGCGACCGCCGGCCGTCGCTGAGCAAGAAAACCGAGGACCTTATATCATGAAGTTCGCTATATAGGAGAACACATTATGGACTATAGTATGATGTAATAACTTACATATATTGTTTTAAGCATATATACTTGTAATTTGGCGTCAGTATTACTATGTATAATTATTCTGTCTCCC
Organism: Ranitomeya variabilis; assembly: GCF_051348905.1. NCBI lineage: Eukaryota > Metazoa > Chordata > Amphibia > Anura > Dendrobatidae > Ranitomeya > Ranitomeya variabilis. The sequence goes on along the minus strand of NC_135235.1, from coordinate 693,812,692 downwards.
TTATTTATATTTATCCATATGAGTCCTTATACACTCACTGGCCACTTTATTAGGTACACCTGTCCAACTTCTTGTTAACACTTAATTTCTAATCAGCCAATCACATGGCGGCAACTCAGTGCATTTAGGCATGTAGACATGGTCAAGACAATCTCCTGCAGTTCAAACCGAGCATCAGTATGGGGAAGAAAGGTGATTTGAGTGCCTTTGAACGTGGCATGGTTATTGGTGCCAGAAGGGCTGGTCTGAGTATTTCAGAAACTGCTGATCTACTGGGATTTTCACGCCCAACCATCTCTAGGGTTTACAGAGAATGGTCCGAAAAAGAAAAAAAATTCAGTGAGCGGCAGTTCTGTGGGCGGAAATGCCTTGTTGATGCCAGACGTCAGAGGAGAATGGGCAGACTGGTTTGAGCTGATAGAAAGGCAACAGTGACTCAAATCGCCACCCATTACAACCAAGGTAGGCCTAAGAGCATCTCTGAACGCACAGTGCGTCGAACTTTGAGGCAGATGGGCTACAGCAGCAGAAGACCACACCGGGTACCACTCCTTTCAGCTAAGAACAGGAAACTGAGGCTACAATTTGCACAAGCTCATCGAAATTGGACAGTAGAAGATTGGAAAAACGTTGCTTGGTCTGATGAGTCTCGATTTCTGCTGCGACATTCGGATGGTAGGGTCAGAATTTGGCGTAAACAACATGAAATCTTTGGGATGTGGTGGAACGGGAGATTCGCATCAGGGATGTGCAGCCGACAAATCTGCGGCAACTGTGTGATGCCATCATGTCAATATGGACCAAAATCTCTGAGGAATGCTTCCAGCACCTTGTTGAATCTATGCCACGAAGAATTGAGGCAGTTCTGAAGGCAAAAGGGGGTCCAACCCGTTACTAGCATGGTGTACCTAATAAAGTGGCCAGTGAGTGTATATACAATAAATCCAGAACGGTCGGCAACTTAGTGGTTAGGTCATTATATATTTTATATATATATATATTTTTTATGATATTTAAATTATATTTACCATATTCACATATTGGCATTTAATGCCTATTATGTATGTTTTCACTTTTTATCTTCACTTTGGCACTGTCTAATTGATTTTGTATGCGGACCGTATTTAATTTGCTTTAGCGTTCAGATTTTGGTGGCGTGCTGTCCTGTGGGATCAGGTGGACTGCACCCCACTAGAAATGTTTGGAGGCTACAAATATACCAGCTGGCAAATTAATCTATATTTTTGTTAATTGCTAATTGCTCCTCTATAGCACCTTATCACTTTGCACCTGTCACTTTAAATGTTCCTAACTCTCGGTTTTCTTGCTCAGCGACGAATGATAGAACTATTGATCAATTAGATCATTTAATTTCATCCCACCCTGAACCCAGAATATTAACCTATTTTGGGATACCCTCAAGGCGTACTTAAGAGGATGTTTATGTTTTACAATTTCTTATATTAAACGGGTAACTTCACGGGAGGATGATGAGATGGAACAGCGATTGAAGGACTCAGAAGCTGCGTACATATCTAGTCAAACTAATGAAAATAGAATTGAGTGGCTGACCTCACATAGACTATATACCAAATATATGGACACCAAATCTAAACGCAAACTATTTTTTACCCGTGAATCCTACTTTGAACTGGGGAACCAGGCAAGTTAATTTTTGACTTTTTTGGTGCACCAGCATAACACGTCTAATACTAGACTCCAAATTTGAAAATTGGATGGTTCAGTGGTGACCTCGACTGAGGATATACTTCATTGTTTCTTTGATTATTATAGCGCATTCTATACCTCTAGGAGTGGTCTTGGTATCCCAGAATGTTTGGATTATTTATCAGATAGAAAATTCCCCATGTTCAGTCCTACTCAGCAGGCCTTTCTGGATGCTGATTTTACTATAGAGGAGATAGAAGGTGCCATTAGGATATGGCTTCCAGAAGGCTCCCGGATCAAATGGATTCCCCATTGAATTGTACAGGAAATATCGAGATATACTTGCACCACTTCTTTTAAAGATGTTTCTAGGAATCTGGGAGGGAGGATATTTGCCAGACTCCTTTTATGAGGCAAATATTATTGTGATTCAGAAAGAAGGGAAGGACCCCCTTGAATGTGGATCTTATCGCCCCATATCGCTGATAAATGTAGATTATAAAATCTTTACTAAGGTTCTGGCCACTAGGCTGAACTCGCTTATATTGGATCTTATACTCCCAGACCAGACTGGTTTCATGCCTGGTAAAAGTACTTCTATTAATATAAGGTGGGTCCAGTCGGTGGTTCAATATAGTTCTTTGATGTCAGATAATATCTGGGCTTTGGCGTCCTTGGATGCGGCTAAGGCTTTTGACTCCCTTGATTGGCCTTTCTTGTCTGCTTGTTTACAGAAATATGGTTTTGGTGCTAGATTTAAAAAAAATGGATTGGCATAATGTATGTGAAACCTAAAACTCGTATAATTATAAATCCCTCTGTATCGGAATCATTTTCTCTATCTAGGGGAACACGTCAGGGATGCCACCTCACCTCGGCCCTCTTTGTTCTTGCGATTGAGGCGTTGGCAATACGTATAAGGTGCTCTCCAAATATTAGGGGTATAAACATAGAAGATCATTTAAACACTATCGGCTCATATGCTGATGATATGGTGATATTTATAGATGGGACGTCACAGGTGATTACTACCATAGATACATTTAGTAAATGCTCGGGGTTATACATAAATTGGGATAAGTCTGCCTTATTGCCCCTTTCTCATAGCCAATGGTCCACCTTGATATCTTGTCTCCATTTCCTATTGTGTCTCATTTTAAATACTTAAAAATTAATATATCCAAATGCAGTGACCTTGACCTACAGCTTAATATTCCTCCACTATTGGAACTGATCAAGCTTAAATTTGGCTCTTGGAGTAAACTTCCATTACCTGTAGCCGGTCGTATAAATTTAATTAAGATGATTTTACTTCCTAAGTTTAGCTACTCCCTACAACATAGTGCTGTATTGGTTCCCAGATCCTTTTTCCCAAATTTAAATTCCATGATCACGTCTTTTATATGGGGGAAAATTAGACCTAAACTTAACTACTTTGCAGAGGTCTAAACAAACGGGAGGAGCGGCATTGCTGGACTTCTTTTTATACTATTTGTCCTGGCAGGTTAAAGCTTTGGGTAAATGGATGCCTCGGAATGTCATCTAGTCCATGCTGCAAGGGTTGATGGCCTGTTAAGTTTCCTGGAAACAAACTTAATGTCCCTCGATTATTGCCCCTACTTCAATTAGCGCAGTCAGTTTGGAAACAAATGAAAAAAGTAATTAGCTTTAAGGACATTATAGCTGAAATGCAGCTATGGAATAATAATTATTTCCCAGTGTTACTAAACCACTCATCCACTGATTTCTGGATCTTACATAATGTTTCCTTGGTAAAAGATTTATATGATCATGTTTTAATGTCCTTTGAACAAATACAAACTAAATATAATATCCCGAGGTTCCAATTCTTTCGCATTTACGTTATATGAATACGACCCAATATGAATACGACCCAAACTATCTCATCTCTCCCTTTAATGGGGGTCCTAAAATATCACAAGGTCCCCAAGGTCTCATTTCCGTTTTATATACGTACATGTCTGTGGGAACTGACTCTGCTATAATGATAATTAAGGGGAAATGGGAAGGACTTATCGCTGATGCTTAAGGTGAAGACTCGGAGGAGATAAGGTATCCCCATCTGTTAATAATAGAATGATTCAGTTGTATATAATATATCATATCTGACTCCATTACAACTTTTTTAAATGGGTCAGCTCCAATCCTCAGAATGTTTGACATGTCATTCACTAGACGCAGATTTTATACATATGATATGGGACTGCCTCATTATTCTTTCCTACTGGAGCGCGGTAACATCGTTTCTGACATCCTTAATACAAACCCCTGGTCCTCTTAGTCCACTAGTTTGTTTATTTGGGGTGTTGGTTGAGGAGACATGGGGACACTATGCTAGGATTTTCCTGCGCGAGACACTTTTTCTGGCCAGGAAAGTGTTGGCATTACATTGGATGGGTGGTTCACATCCCTCTCTCAGAGCTTGGATTGAATTAGTAAATTTAGCTACACCATATGAGCGAATTCTATATCAGAATAGGAGGTGTTTAGGGAAATATGACAAGATTTGGGACAAGTGGAACTCTTCTCATCTTGCTATACTCGTACGTAGCGGTCCAGTACCACCGTGAATATTATGTTTAGAATGACAGTAACAAGAGATCCAGGTTTTTTTTCCCTTAAAATGTGTAAGGCGTGTGAAATTTTGGTCCCCAAAAAATCTTGTGTGGACGCCTTTGGAAAAATCTTTAAAATCTATGAATATCTTAATTGTTCATCCACTGGCATAATCCATTGTTTGGAATGCACCTGTGGGCTCAAATATGTGGTGAAAACTACGAAGGATCTAAAAACTCGCATAAGGGAGCATATTAGGTGTATTATTAATTATGATAAAGATGGAAAGACCATCAGGGAACAAAATAAAATCTTCGTCTCAACTCCTATTGCTAAACATTTCAAAAGTTCACATGGATTGAATTGGAAAGAACTGAAGCGATGGGCAATTCACCAGCATAAATTAGACAATAAGGTGGAGACTCAGAAGGGAGAGTGAGTGGATTTTTAGAATGAAATTGGTGAATCCACATGGTTTTAATGAGAATTTTAGCTTTGGTTGTTTTTTTGTGAACCTATGAGTCACTTAATTCTTTTTCTGTCCCCCCCCCCCCTTATTCCATCCTGATATGTTCTCCTTCTACTTGAATTTATTTGAGGATGACAAATAATTTTTCCCCATATATGGCATCCAATTATTTAATTAATCGAATGAGGAGGAGAATGAAATGTGGGGTGTATTTACATGAACAGGCAGGAATAAAGAAAATAATATTGACCTATATAGGATGATCACCTGTATTATTCTTTATCATGTATTTACAGTCTAACAGGGTTTCCCCCCTTTTTTAGGGATCCCAGTGCCTATAATGCATAAGAGTATATTGGATTATATTTATATCTTAATATGAGGAGAACAGTATTAGATAGGTATTCTATATGACTATCTGAGTATCGATCTGAAGTGGAATTTTATTAATACTTCTATATTTCCAACATTGATACAAATTTCATTAATTTGTGTCTAGAATATAAACTTATAATTAGCATATTGGAGTCCTGAGTGACTTCTGTTTTTTCTTGTGTAAGATATCAAGCAGGAACGCGGGATTCAGTGATGGACGGGAGGCAGAGCAAGGGTTAACAGATTTATTTACAGGGGAAGCACTCCGCACAGGGAGGTGTAACGATGGCAAAGTGATGTACAATGATATAAATGACGGCAATACGGTAGTAAATGAACAAGGAAGTCCCAAAACTGCAGCTCCGGCTGCTTACGCTATAGCGCCGGCAGCCGTGGCTGCGGTGTCCTTAACAATGGGGTTCAGTACACAACAATACCCCACCTTCTGGTGACAGTGGTCAGTCTCTGGTAACCTCCACTTCCCCTAGTCCATATACTGTAGATGCCTACAAGGTTATGGGCCACGGTAGTATCTAAGCCCGACGTGTCTCCTGCACAACTCTCCTGACAGTCTCGGTTAAACGGGCCTAAAGTGGCTGACATTAATACCGGTCACGATCTTGTATGAGCCCAGTGTGGCTCAGCAGGTGTATACTGGCACAGTCAGAATGCAAAGGTCTGTACTGTCACAAACTTGGAGACCGGACTCTCACTACACGTCTCTCCCTGGTCCCCGCTGTTGGCGGAGTGCGATGACAGGCACCAGCTTGCACGCTGCTGGTGCTCTCAGGGCAGGGCACTTCTCTCTGGCTGCTGCACATCTGGCTCAACTCTGCTCGGCCTGTAGGGCTCAGTTGGGGGTATATGGCTCGGCTCCACAGCGGTCTCTCTCTCTAGATTGCTGCTTGGCTCTGCAGGCAACAGGGCTCTTTCCATGCGACCCCTCACAGCGTCGGTACTCCGTGCAGGGTCAAGGAAAGCAGAGCGCGCAACTCACTGCATTGTGCGCTGCTCTGCTCTGGCACAGAAGCCAGCACATTAAACATAGTAACATAGTTAGTAAGGCCGAAAAAAGACATTTGTCCATCCAGTTCAGCCTATATTCCATCATAATAAATCCCCAGATCTACGTCCTTCTACAGAACCTAATAATTGTATGATACAATATTGTTCTGCTCCAGGAAGACATCCAGGCCTCTCTTGAACCCCTCGACTGAGTTCGCCATCACCACCTCCTCAGGCAAGCAATTCCAGATTCTCACTGCCCTAACAGTAAAGAATCCTCTTCTATGTTGGTGGAAAAACCTTCTCTCCTCCAGATACAAAGAATGCCCCCTTGTGCCCGTCACCTTCCTTGGTATAAACAGATCCTCAGCAAGATATTTGTATTGTCCCCTTATATACTTATACATGGTTATTAGATCGCCCCTCAGTCGTCTTTTTTCTAGACTAAATAATCCTAATTCCGCTAATCTATCTGGGTATTGTAGTTCTCCCATCCCCTTTATTAATTTTGTTGCCCTCCTTTGTACTCTCTCTAGTTCCATTATATCCTTCCTGAGCACCGGTGCCCAAAACTGGACACAGTACTCCATGTGCGGTCTAACTAGGGATTTGTACAGAGGCAGTATAATGCTCTCATCATGTGTATCCAGACCTCTTTTAATGCACCCCATGATCCTGTTTGCCTTGGCAGCTGCTGCCTGGCACTGGCTGCTCCAGGTAAGTTTATCATTAACTAGGATCCCCAAGTCTTTCTCCATGTCAGATTTGCCCAGTAGTTTCCCGTTCAGTGTGTAATGGTGATATTGATTCCTTCTTCCCATGTGTATAACCTTACATTTATCATTGTTAAACCTCATCTGCCACCTTTCAGCCCAAGTTTCCAACTTATCCAGATCCATCTGTAGCAGAATACTATCTTCTCTTGTATTAACTGCTTTACATAGTTTTGTATCATCTGCAAATATCAATATTTTACTGTGTAAACCTTCTACCAGATCATTATTGAATATGTTGAAGAGAACAGGTCCCAATACCGACCCCTGCGGTACCCCACTGGTCACAGCGACCCAGTTAGAGACTATACCATTTATAACCACCCTCTGCTTTCTATCACTAAGCTAGTTACTAACCCATTTACACACATTTTCCCCCAGACCAAGCATTCTCATTTTGTGTACCAACCTCTTGTGCGGCACGGTATCAAACGCTTTGGAAAAATCGAGATATACCACGTCCAATGACTCACCGTGGTCCAGCCTATAGCTTACCTCTTCATAAAAACTGATTAGATTGGTTTGACAGGAGCGATTTCTCATAAACCCATGCTGATATGGAGTTAAACAGTTATTCTCATTGAGATAATCCAGAATAACATCCTTCAGAAACCCTTCAAATATTTTACCAACAGTAGAGGTTAGACTTACTGGCCTATAATTTCCAGGTTCACTTTTAGAGCCCTTTTTGAATATTGGCACCACATTTGCTATGCGCCAGTCCTGCGGAACAGACCCCGTCGCTATAGAGTCCCTAAAAATAAGAAATAATGGTTTATCTATTACATTACTTAGGTCTCTTAGTACTCGTGGGTGTATGCCATATGTATGGTTGTACATGACATATGAAGGGCAATATATATATATATATATATATATATATATATATATATATATATATATATATATATATATATCGATGATTTTAAAGGAGTGCTTCCCACAATGAAATAATATGACCATATTTGCAGGGTAATACAGAAGTACATAGTAGGATAACATATTTGCCTATGAAGACACATAATGAACATATGAGGCATAACATATACACATTGTAATCTAGTACATAGTAGTGTATAACATATTTTACACAAAGCGCATGGGGGCCACACGGGAAGGATAGAGGGAGCACTAAGGTCCTCCACCACCTCCTTACACTCCTCCCTCCTGTAAACATGGCCATCCCCAGCCATGGCAACCTCCATAGAAGAAACATAGGCTTAAACTTTAGTACAACAAATTTTTTGGTTTTTCAAAACATCGTTAGCGTAAGAGTCCCAGTCTCAGTCTCTCTCTATATAGGGGTCCACATGACCTTGGTCTCACTTTTCCTGAGGTCATCAGGTTTAAGAGAAACACCGTCCTGAAAACTGACAGTTCATGAAAACGTGAAGACAGTTTGCAGTCCAAACGTTCTAAACAGGGGCCTGCTGGCCCTTTAAGACTTACGGTTCCACAATACTGGGAATATTAAAAAAAATATAAGAACATCACACAGTCCATGTTGTGGCCATAGTCCTTGAGATGAGCCTTGTTCAGACCCAGCAACTTTCCTCCTCCCATCCTTACGGGATGGTGTGCTGCGTTTTCAACAGGGGGCTAGTCCAAGGACAGACATGGGGCACAGTTCAGGGGTAGCATAGTTCAGTCCAGCAGCCATACACCCAAAGTCCATCGTAGTTAACCCCCGTGGGATTTTGGTCCTGTGATCCAGCAAGGGAAGCACCAACGGGTGCAAACAAAAACTGGGAGGAAGGGAAAACATTTAAGCATAGCCGTCAACTAGTGGCCATGTCAGACACCATAGTCCTTTGGCGCTGTCCTGGGCTCCTTGCTCCTTCAGAAACATGGAACAGTCCCTGGTATGTATTTTTTCCTGGGTGCAATCGGCACCAACACAATTTTTTAAAGGGGCTGCTCAGTCTGCACATGGCCGCTGATTAGCATAGTGGGTCACATTCGGACCCTGCATCACCACATAAACCTGAGATGACCCACTGGAAGAGGAGTCCCCACTGTTCCTCCGGCTCTGCACTCAGTCCAATGTTGGTCCTGTAGCTCCTGGAGCCTCCAGCTCCACTGTTACATCGCCGGCCGCCCCGCTGCTCTGAGGCACCGCTCTCTTCTGTACAGTTGGAGCAACTGTAGCTGCGGCAACAGGCCACTCTACACACGAGGTCCCAAGCAGTGAGCTGGTCTCCCAGTCGGAGGCAATCTTGATGGCCACTGCATAGGGCCCCCAGGGTCCTTGCTCTTTAATAAATTATATGTAATCCCCTTCCCGGAGGGGGCCTCTGAGACAGCCAGTTTTAACGTAGACTTTGGCTCCAGTCTACAGCTCCTGCAAAAAGCCATAGCCTCTGCACCGGTTAAGAGATAACGGACCACACCGCGGGTCATCCGGCTTGCCACAGTTCCTCCGCCAGGGTGCTGCAGCTCCTGGACGATACAGTGCTCCCACCGCCTCTTTTCCCGAATGACCTCGTGGATCCATTGGGCCTCCATAGCTGCAGGTGTATGGGATTCCTCCACAACCCTGCCACGGGCGTCAGCCAGCATGGGTCCAACTGAGGGAAGTGCAGGGGCCATCGCTGCTGATGACAATGGTAGAGGTGGCCGACAGGATAGCTCCGGCGAGGACAGTAGGGCCGCAGGAAGCAGGTGAGCCACAGGGGAGGTTGTGAGATGGCCGGGTGGGGGATCTTTACTCACTGCCATGCCCTGTGACAGTCCTCTAGCGCGGCCTTCAGGGTCAGCAATCGCCGCAGCCATGATGCCTCGCAAGGCCGCCTCCAGAGTTTTCAGCACACCTGCAAGCTCCCATCGGGGCATCGAAAGCTCTTCATTCTCCTTTGCCTCCCCTGATGACTGATTCAACCTCCAGAACAAAGGCCGCTCCTCCAACCACCAGAGTTCAAAGCACAAGCCCGTCTCCGCTCGAGCCATGGATGGCCTCCAGTCCCAGAAGTCGATGCCGCCACGGAACAACATGCAGAAAAACTAGAAATAGAGGGCACCATCTAGCCAATTATTAAAGATGCTCAACCCGCAGCATGTCGAACAAGTACAATAAACCAAAAAGAAAGACATGCATAACTGCAGGGATCATCAAAATATAACAAATTTTATTGAATCATAGTCCTAAAACCACACCACTTACAGTTAAAAACATTTAAAAATACATTAAACACAAGAAAAATCTACCCAAGAAGATAATGGGAAGACAAATTTACACACGCAGGTACGGTCCCTTTATCAAAATACCTCCATACTCATGGTACAACAGATTGTTCTCTCTAAGAAAGCTACAATAAAGCTCAATTGGTACCCAATATATAAGAAAGAAAAGATCCAATAGTTAAGACAGTGTATAAGAACAATCAAATCTTAGCCGTATAGACTATTAATGCAGTGCCTCAGCTAAGTACATAAATAGCTACCCAGAAAAGCTGATTTGTCAAGGCAAGATAGAAAAAATCTTAAGGCAGGCACTGCTTATGGCAAAAATAAGCTCCTAATGGACATGCTCATACCATCAATGCGGCCAGGGAGGCTGAAATGAAGGAAAGAGGGACCGGCTCCTTCGTGGTCAACCCAACCACGGAACAACATACTATATTTCTCTATGTCAGCTGGCAATGGCGTCTCTTTCAAGCACGCTGTCTGATTCCTTTGGGTGCCATCTATTCGTGGGTAGGGTCTCTTCCTGCTGCTCCACCTGTTCCTTCTGGTCAGCCTGAGAGGGCGGCAACTCCTTCACCCACACCCATTTTGGGCAGGCCTTCTTTGAAAGGGGACATGGCTTTCTTCTTTTTGGCACAAAGATGCTTCTTTGACACCCATGAAAGGCATCTCCTTATGTAGTTTCTGTGTCAACGGCTGACATCTTTTTGGTAGCGGTCGGCACCATTTCCAAATTAATAACACTCGCCATCTTCACTTCTATTACAGCGGTCAACATTTCTAAGTCTCTGTCAGCCGCCATCTGCAGTACTTTAAAGGCGGGCAACATTTCACTATCACAAGTTTAAGGCTTTGTTTCATTTTCCATACTCACTGTTTCACAAGTTCCAAAAGTCCTTTCCTGTGGTTTTGCAATTGCAAGGCTGCAGAAGTCCATCCTGCCGACTACGCCAAGTGTAAGAAAGTGGCCCAGCACGGCAGTCCCAACTGAGTCTACCAAGCCACAGTCAATATACACCCTAGGATCTTGTACAAGAAATAGACAGGATGGACATAATCCTCAGACACGACTTGCAGTCCAACAGGGAACGAAGTTTAATAACAGGGAACAAAGTTGAAGAAATGAAGTCCAACACTGGCTTTCTGCCCTCTCCCTAGCAATGTCCATGGCTGTACCCACAACAGCCACGGCAACCGGTTGAAGCAGTAGTCCAAACACCAGAATCTGGACGCTTAAAATCCCTTCGGCGGGGCCCTTACCGAGTCCTGGGGCCCATGTTGAAGTCCTGGTAAACAAAGTCTATCCCCTCCTGGGGTTTGGCAATGCCCGTAGTGCTGTCCTTGAGTCCAGGGCAACAGATTCTTCCCCTCCTAGGGTCTGGTAATGCCCTGGCTGTGAGTGCACAACCACCCAGTGCAGATCTGCTCGGGCTACTGACTGGTAGTAGCAGCTGCCTTTTCTGCTGCTGACCCAGCCCACTGCCAGCTTTCCCTAATTCTACAACAGGGCCACATATAGGAAAATGGCAAAACAGGGCAAACACAGCACAGCATATTACAATCGGAACAATGCAAACAAACATATATATATACAGTATATATATATATATATATATATACATATATATCATAGATAATTTTAAAGAACTTCCAAAAAGAAATATGATCATATTTGCTGGGTAATACACAGTAGCACAGTTGGATAACATATTTACCTATGACCGCACATAATGAACACATGAGGCATAACATATACACATTGTAATCCAGTATATAGTAGTGTATAACATATTTTACACAAAGCTCACCGGGGCCACACGGGAATGGGGAAGGAGAGAGGGAGCAATGAGGTCCTCCGCTACCTCCTTACATATATACTGCATTCAGCCTCCTATCCTGTATATACAGCACTCAAACTCCTATCATGTATATACTGCACTCAGCCTCCTATCATGTATATGTAAGGAGGAGAGACAGCCTTGGCGTGCCTTGTCAGGGACGAGTCTGGAACGACCGGTGCTGTCACCGGAGTTGCAGGGGGAGAGTTTAGTTCTCCAGACAGGCCTTTGAACTTGAGGCCAGGGGGCATGGAGAGCATAAAAGGGTGACAGTGCGCAGGAACGAGGCCAGTAGTGGTGGCAGGAAGCTGTAGTGTGCAGAGGCAGAATGTGAGCCCTCCCATGCTGGACAGTCAGGGCAGAGTAGGCCCAAGCAAGAGGGGCCTATGGAAGCTTACCGGAGACTTCAGGCAGAGAAGCTACCCGAGATCGCTGACAGTACTGACTCCCGTAACACTACTGAGCGTGAGTGACCCTTCCTTATGACCAGACCACAGAAGGCGCACTCCAAAATGTGACGACCAGGCTGCAAACAGAGTGCAGCTGCCTGACATACCTTCTCACGCATACTCCAGTGCTATGTCGGTGCGTAAAAGAAAGGACTGTCTCCTCTCCTGCGTATCTTCTCTTGGACCCAGGATCCATGACCGGACATCCCAAAACTATCCATGACACCGGGACCCAGGGCAATGCCAGATTCTTCAAGCGTACCAGCCGGGACGCCACCACCATCATCTCAGAGACTGTTCCTGATCGACGCCAGATCGATAAGTTTGATACCTTTGAACTCTCCCCTATCCTATCATACACCTGTTGCCCCTTGGTTAATCAAACACAATTCTATTATCTTTCCATCCATTTATTCTCTCCCTATGTGGAGTAATGCTGTTAAATTAAACCCCTCTGTTAACACTTGCTCTGTTATGACCCCAGTGGCAGGGGGTCTCAGAGATAATAGCGAAGTCTGCAAACATAAAACCCAGCTCATAGGGCAGTGGTAACTGGGCTGACCATATACCTGAACCTAGCACACAAATAACAGTAGCCGGGGAACGTGCCTACGTTGATTCTAGACGTCTCGCGCCAGCCGGAGAACTAACTAACCCTAGCAGGGAAAAGAAAGACCTTTCTTGCCTCCAGAGGAAATACCCCAAAAAGTAGGATACAAGCCCCCAACAAATAATAACGGTGAGGTAAGAAGAAAAGACAAACGCAAGAAATGAATTAGGTTTCAGCAAAGAGAGGCCCACTAACTAATAGCAGAATATAGGAAGATGACTTATATGGTCAGCAAAAACCCTCACAAAAACTCCACGCGGAAATTCAAGAACCCCCGAATCGTCTAACAGCACGGGGGGAGAACATCCGCCCCCTAGAGCTTCCAGCAGTATCAGGAATCACATTTACAAAGTGTCATATCACTAGTGACCAAAAGAGGGAGCCAAAAAGTCTAATTCACAACATTGCTCTGCCTCTGACCGTTACTGCATCCTGTATACCTGCTTCATATATATATATAGCACTCAGCCTCCTATTATGTATATACAGCACACAGCTTCCTATCATGCATATACAGCACTCAGCCTCCTATTATGTATATACAGCACACAGCTTCCTATCATGTATATATGAGTCGCCTGCCAGGGCAATGGGGATACTCGGTACCCGGTCCGGTCGATCTTAAAGGAGATGTCACGGTGGCTGCGACCCGGTCCGTGGCCCTGGGCACTCAATAAAAGGGGAAAAGTCTTTAAAGGGAATTTGGTAATAAAGTTTATTTGTTACGCCACCTGTGGCTCTCGGTCAGAGGGACCGATGCTGCTTAAAGGGGTCCTCGGGGGTGATGTTGTTGCAGCAAGATGGTGATGCTTCCCACAGGTGAAGTGGAGTCCCCAGGGCTCCCAAGGTATATGGCAAGAATGGTGGGTTGCCGGTAAATAATGGATGACACAGAGTTGCAGTCTTTACCTGGTTTACTGATGGTAACAGGCCTCAGTCCAGGGTACCGGCAACAGGTGCAGAAGGAGTCCAGGCAGGCTGAAAACAAGTAGTAATCTCCCTTGGCAGCTCAGGTTTGGAGCATTCCTCTATGCGCTGGTTTTCTGGTCCCTTGCTACCTGTAGTTTGCTGGTAAGGTACTCCTTTCTCTCTCCTGTCGTGGGACAGTACCTGCACGGCAGGCAGCTTGAGCTGTTCTCTTGGGGGCCTCTAACATGTTAACTCCAGGCTCTATCTGCTGCTGTACCTCAGGTATGGGCAAATAACATACAGTCCTATGCCCTCTGGTTCTACTGTGGACCTTGCAGTTATCCACAATCTCGGGCTCCCGGTGCCCGGTTTCTGAGATCTGGCTCACAGGAGGCCCAATCGCCGCCTCCCTGAGCTCCTAATCACTTCTCTCCCTTCACTGTCTGCTGAGCTCCAGACTGAACTAACTCCTCCTCCAGACCAGGATGGATATCAGGGAAGTTCCCCTAAAACAGGGTTTTGAGCTCCCCCTTCTGGCCTGGAGTTAGAATATGTTGTGTGTAAGATTTACCTGCCAAAGGGATCCCACTTGTCTCCAGGCATGGCACTACCCTCCCTGAGAAGAAGGCAGCATCACTAGTACCCGAACTCCTGGGGTACCACATATACAGCACTCAGCCTCCTATCATGTATATACAGGACACAGCCTCCTATCATGTAACAGTTCATAGAATCATAGAATGGTAGAGTTGGAAGGGACCAACTGGTCCAACCCCCTTTTCAATACAAGATTCACTTAATCATCCCAAACAGATGTCTGTCCAGCCTCTTCCATTGAAGGAGAACTCACCACCTCTCGTGGCAGCCTGTTCCACTCATTGATCACCCTGTCAAAAAGTTTTTTTCTAATATCTAATCTGTGTCTCCTCCCATTCTGTTTCATCCCATTGCTTCTAGTCTTTCCTGGTGCAAATGAGAATAAAGATGATCCTTCTGCAATGTGACAGCCCTTGAGATATTTGTAGACAGCTATTAGGTCTACTTGCATTCAGCGTAGCGATTTGGGGTATTACTGGTGGAACTAATAAATGATTGCAGTGAGGTTCTCTATGTCCGACTTTGGTCACATCTGTTATCATACAGGAGCCACAGAGCCGAATCCTCTCCACCACAGACACCACTGACTTCTGATATGTGACACTGTGTCCAGCTTACACTATGGGGGATTTATATAAAGCCGGCTAGAGTAAGATGAGCTGCACGTTGTATAGTTATAGTTCTTGGGAACAGGATCCAAAAATATTGGTGCTGGGCAAAGTTTAGAAATGTTTAGAATATTAATATTTTCTTATTTTATATGGCGAGCAGGGACAATTTACCACAAATCTACTTACCGGTATATCATGTGCAGCAAACAGGTCATCAAGGAAAGGAACCGGTTATTAACAAGGTGGATCCCACCGCTGATAAAGACATCATTTTCTGCTATGGAATGACTTCTTACAGATTTATCATTCTCACTCATCGCACGAGACATAACATCCAAACCAGTCAGGGCAATATCTTCTGGAGATGCCTCATTGGAATCTGTCAGCATAATCCTCACCATCTGTTTATATGGTCGTGTTCCTCTGTGACAATACTGAAAAGACACAACCCGACCATATACACAGATTGGGGGTTGGAGAATTGTGCCGACAGATTCCATATAAGAAAGAAAATTCCATAAGGAGCAAATTACTGTTATAATAAACTGCTGATTAGTGATGAGCGAGTATACTTGTTGCTCGGGTTTTCCCGAGCACGGTTGGGTGGTCTTCGTGTATTTGTTAGTGTTCGGCAGGGCCGGCCTGAGAGATTACAGCGCCCTAGGCAAAACTATTTTGTTGCGTCCCTACTACTTTTAACATACCTCCCAACTTTTGAAGATGGGAAAGAGGGACAAAGTTTGCGGCGCCACGCCTCTGACCACACCCATTCATAACTAGCCACACCCATATACACATCCCAACCACACCCATTTAGCACTGCTGATCACACTGTTTCATAAAGAATAATTATAAACAAAAAATATGGCCACACAGTGCTCCATACTGTATAATGGCCACACATGATGCTCCATACTGTATAATGGCCACACATGATGCTCCATTCTGTATAATGGCCACATATGATGCTCCATACTGTATAATGACCACACATGATGCTCCATACTGTATATTGGCTGCACATGATACTTCGTACCATATAATGGCCACACATAGCTAACCCAAACACACGCGGCTGCGCTCCATACACACGCGCTCCGCTCTATACACCTCATACACACACGACTCCGCTCCATACACCTCATACACACGGCTCCGCTCCGTACACCTCATACACACACGGCTCCGCTCCATACACCTCATAGTAGTAGAAATTCACCGCACACTCTTGTTTGTCAATTTGGTGTGCCAAACAGCCGCACACTGAGCAGGGCGCGGACGCGCCGCTCTACTATCCTGGATACCACGCTATCAGCAGTTTCGGGTACTCTAAGTATAAGGGTCCCTCACCACATTCTTCACCTTCTATTCTGGCACCTACAACCAAGTAACCCCATGACTAAGACCCTGGAGGGTCGAAACGTTGGGTTGTTATATCGAATTTTATCTCTACACTGCTTGTGGTCTATTTATCTGTTTGAGACAATCTTTTTTGGAATAAAGTGTGTAAAGCACGCCTGCAAATTGACAAACAAGAGTGTGCGGTGAATTTCTACTACTATGTTCTGGGGCCATCACGGTCCATTACGCCAGCACCTCATACTTTAGTCCAGAGTGCACACCATCTCTCTCCTTATTCCATACACCTCATACACCTTCAGCTCCGCTCCATACACCTTTTGCCTTTTGCAAAGATTTTTTATAATTTTTTCTCTGGCGCCCCCTAGTTCGCCTATACGTTCGGGCCGGCCCTGGTGTTCGGAGATTTAGTTTTCATCGCCGCAGCTGAATGATTTACAGCTACTAGCCAGCCTGAGTACATGTGGAGGTTGCCTGGTTGCTAGGCTTGAAAAAGGTTCACATCTACCAGAACCGAAACGTTGCTGAGATGGGCTAATAAAGTAGCTCCTGCTTTTTCCACTACTAATGGTGTGCTGCCTCCGTTTTTTTGGATTCCTAGATGGATAGATAGATAATAGATAGCTAGATAATAGATAGATAATAGATAATTGATTGATTGATAGATAGATAATAGTAGATAGATAATAGAGAGATAAATAATAGATGATAGATAAAGAATAGATAACAGATAGATAATATATAGATAATAGATTGATAGATAACAGATAGATAATAGATGGATAATAGACAGATAGATGATAGACAGATAGATAGATAATAGATATATAGATAATAGATAGAGAATAGGTAGATAGATGTATAGATGATAGATAGATAATAGATAACTAATAGATTGATAGATAGATAGATAGATAGATAATAGATAGATAGCAGATAGATATACAATAGATAATAGAAAGATAATAGATAGATGATAGACAGATACATAGATAGATAGAAAGATAGATAGATAGATAGATAGATATATAATAGATTATCGATAATCGATATATAATAGATAGATAATAGATATGTAGATACATAATAGATATATAGATAATCGATATATAGATAATAAATAGATAATAGGTAATTAATAGATAATTCATAGATAGATAATAGAGAGATAAATAATAGATGATAGATAATAGATAGATAGGTAATAGATAGATAATAGATAATAGATAGATGATAGACAGATAGATAATATATAGATAGATAATAGATAGATAGATAATGGATAGATAGATAGATACGTAGAGAGATAATAGATAGATAGCTAGATAATAGATAGATAGACAATAGATAATAGATACATGATAGACAGATACATAGATAGATAGATTGATAATAGATAGATGATAGACAGATAAATAATAGATAGATAATAGATACTAGATAGATGATAGACAGATGGATAGATAATAGATAGATAATAGATAGATGCTAGATAGATACTAGATAGATAGATAGATAATAGATAGATAATAGACAGATAGATAGATAGATAGATAATAGATAGATAATAGATAGATGATAGATAATAGATAGATAGTATAAAGATAATAGTAGATAGATACTAGATAGATAATAGATAGACAATAGATAGATAGATGATAGATAGATAGATAATAGATAGATAACACTGGTCAACGCAATTTTTCTGGCAAAAGGTTTTAAAACATTTTAAGTCAATTTTGGCTGCTGATTACGAATATGAACTCAGTTTTTGGCTATCACATCAGGATTTCGAGATATTTTCAATTTTTGATGAAAATTATTCCTATCTAATGTTTTATGATAAAAACACATGATTTTCGATACTACATTGTATATTTTAATCAAGGAATAACAAACATTACAAAGTCTATGTACAGCAAATCAAATATACTTACAGAATTAAACTACAAAATATAAAAACACATCTATATGGCACACAGATGAATGACAAATGGCAGTTATTTGAACTTTCATCTCTTGGCTGATCTGTGATGTACAGCTTCTGGGTTGTCTCTCATCAAGCTCCAGTAATAGTCAGCCATCATATGTGAGTCCCACCGGCCTTGATACCATTCTTCCATTGTTTTAATGCCCTGATGAAAACGCTCCCCTTGTTCCTCGCTCACATCCCCAAGGTTCTCTGGAAAAAAGTCCAAATGGCTGTGTAAATAGTGAATCTTGATACTCATTCTACATCCAAAATTTTGCAGACTCATTAGTAGCTCTTCCACAATCTCTTCATAGTTGTCTGCTTTCTTATTCCCTAGAAAATTCTGCACCACATTACAAAATGCATTCCAAGCTCTTTCTTCTGTCTCATTCATTGATGTGATAAAATTTGGGTCTCTCATAAGTGTTCTTATTTGAGGTCCATCAAATATTCCAGCCTTTTTCTTCTCTTCACTAAGACCAGGAAAAGTTGAACATATATAGTTAAAGCATTCTCCACTGTGATTGAGAGCTTTGATGAACTGCTTCATCAATCCAAGTTTTATGTGTAAGGGAGGAAAGACAATGTCCTTTCTATCTACTAGAGGATCATGGATGACATTCTTATCGCCAGATGCCAAACTCTGTCGCTGATGCCATTCAGTTTTCACCCAATGCTCTGCTGTATCTCTACTGTCCCAGTAGCACAGAAAACAAGGGTGTTATCATGACAAATGGGAATTATGCATGTTCAAAGAAAACAAAGATATTCTCACATTTATTGGGAGACTAAATGAAAACTAAATTTACCTTAGTGAACCGTATAAACCGGCACTTTTCATACACTACTTATATTTATCATGGAATTCTTGAAAATATATATACCTGTAGCGCAAAAACGTGATGTGATAGAAAAATTATAAGATCAGATTTGAATTCAGCACCCTCAAATTAGTCTAAAACTGTTCTTAAAGTCCATGCCAGAAATTTTTTTTTTGTAGACCAGTGTAATAGATAGATAATAGATAGATAGATAAATAATGGATAGATAGATACGTAGATAGATAATTGATAGATAGCTAGATAGATAATAGATAGACAATAGATACTAGATAGATAGATAATAGATAGATAGATGATAGATAGATGATAGATAGATAGATAGATAGATAGATAGATAGATAGATGGAATAGACAGATAGAATAGACAGATAGATAGATAGATAATAGGTAGATAGATAATAGATAGAGAATAGGTAGATAGATGTATAGATAGATAGATAATAGATAACTAATAGATAGATTGATAATAGATAGCAGATGGATAGATGGATACATAGATAGATTATAGATAGATAGATAGACAGATAGATGGATAGACAATAGATGATAGATAGATAGATAATAGATACTGTAGATGATAGACAGATACATAGATAGATAGATAATAGAGAGATAAATAATAGCTGATAGATAATAGATATATAGATAAATGATAGACAGATAGATAATATATAGATAAATAATAGATAGATAATGGAGAGATAGATACGTAGATAGATAATAGATAAGGCTTGCTTGAGAAAGGCTCTCCATGAGCTGAAACGTCGCCATGATGGGCTATTAAACTTGAACACTTTTTGAACTCATTTGCAATGGTGTGCTGCCTCTGACTTTTTGGACTCTCATTATAAGGTTTGGTACATGCCTGAGAGGCTTTGCACCCAGAATTTGTTTTTTTTCTGTGCTGCTCTCACTTTTTGCTATAGATAGATACATAGCTAGATAGCTAGATAGATAATAGATAGATGATAGATAATAGATAGATAATAGATGATAGATAGAGAGATAATAGATAGATGATAGACAGATAATAGATGATAGATAGAGAGATAATAGATAGATAGAGAGACAATAGATAGATAGTCAACAGCATTTTTGGTGCCAAAGATATTTCATCGAATTTAGGGTAACTTTGGGGTGCTGATTCTGAATATGTCATCAGTTTTGCCAGATTGGCTCAAGTTTTTGAGATTTTTTGTAAAATGTGTAAAAAAAAGACGTAATTTGCTATGCTTATTGAATCCTTGCACTTGCACTGCACAGAAATAACAGTCATCATGATGATTTTTTGGCTCTCTCCACACCATTGGAACACCAAATTTGAAGCTTTTTCTTTGTCCTTTGCTCCATTTTCGTAATAATTCGATACATGCTTTGCACACTATGTGTGGTGCCCAAAACTTGTCTTGGTCCCCAAGCATAACCCCAAAATAGGCAAAATACACTTTTTTTTACGAAGTCTGTTATGTTTCTTCTATGTTTTGGCAGTGTGTATTCACCACAAATGTAACAGAATGAGTCTGGATCGTTAAGACAACTTCTTCTTGATGAGTTCATGCTTTTCACTGGAAAACAGACAACAACATAAAGTTAGTGCAAAAATCAAGCTATGAACAAACTTTTAGAACACTAATTAACACAAAACTATATTGAGAACTGCTCAGTTCAAGTACTAATCCAAAGAAATTAATGAGATGATGCGTCGCATTTACCAACAAGTGCTATAAATAAGATACCAAAAATCTCAAAAACTTGAGCCAATCTGGCAAAACTGATAGCATATTCAGAATCAGCACCCCAAAAATACCCCAAATTCATTAAAATATTTTGGACACCAGAAAAAAAATTTTTTGTTGACCTGTGTAATAGATAGATAATAGATAGATAGATGTATAGATAATAGATATATAATAGATAGATAGATAGATAGATAATAGATAGATACTAGATAGATAGCTAATAGATAGATAGATAGTATAAAGATAATAGATAGATAGATAGATAGATTGATAGATATATAGATAGATAGATAATAGATAATATATAGATAGATAGATAATAGATAGATAAACTATATACATAATCACCAGTTGGGACTTCCGGCTGTTGTCCACGAATCCCATAAGGCATCTCGACAGTGTCACTTGCGCCTGTGCAAGTGACTTACACATCACCACTATTCCGGCACATGCGCAGTAACAGCCGTATCGCTACTATGCATGCATGGGAATAGCGGTGACTTGTATGTCACTTGCGCAGGTGCAGTTTGCACCTGCGCAAGTGACATTCACGTCACCGCTACTCCCGCACATGCGCAGTAACAGCCACAACATCAGTACTCTCCACCGGCCCCAACATCAGCTCCCGGCTCCGACCTCAGCGCCCCCCAGTGGCCCCGATATCAGCCCCTGGCCCCGACATAAGTACCCCCCACCAGCCCCGACATCAGTACCCCCCACCGGCCCCGACATCAGTACCCCCCACCGGCCCCAACATCAGCCCCTGGCTCCAACCTCAGCACTGCCCACCGGCCCTGACATCAGCCCCCGGCCCCGACATCAGTACCCCCACCGGCCCCAACATCAGTACCCCCCACCGGCCCCGACATCAGTACCCCCCACCGGCCCCGACATCAGTACCCCCCACCGCGCCCAACATCAGCCCCGGCTCCAACCTCTGCACTGCACACCGGCCCCGACATCAGCCCCTGGCCCCGACATCAGTACCCCCCACTGGCCCCAACATCAGTACCCCCCCACCGGCCCCGACATCAGTACCCCCCCACCGGCCCCGACATCAGTACCCCCCACTGGCCCCGACATCAGTACCCCCCCACTGGCCCCGACATCAGTACCCCCCACCGGCCCTGATATCAGTACTCCTCCACTGGCCCCGACGACAGCGCCCCCAGTGGCCCCGACATCAGCCCCCGGCCCCGACATCAGTACCCCCCACCAGCCCTGACATCAGTACCCCCTCCACCGGCCCCGACAGCGCCTCAAGTGGCCCTGACATCAGCCCCCGGCCCCGACATCAGTACCCCCCACCAGCCCTGACATCAGTACCACCCACCGGCCCCGACATCAGCATCCCCCATTGGCCCTGACATCAGTACCCCCCACCGGCCCCAACATCAGTACAAAGTATCACACAAGAAAGCATTAGATACAGCAGATAATATGTATTACACATGGCACAGTGTTACACGGGATGGATTAGGTGCAGTGCCCCAGAGTCCTGGTCGTTGCAGTACTGTGGCTCCGCCACTAAGGGGAGCTATGGTACGTCTGATGGCACTGAAGGAGTTCTTCTGACCAGGTATCACAGACACCAATACATTTCACAGCCGGGCCTCCAGGGGGAGCTAAGGGTTCTATTCATTAGGCCACTCCTCACATACTGGTAAAACTGGGGGTCAGGCAGGAAGTTAGAGAGAAAGCTGACTGGGTTGGAACCAGGCAACACCTTGTGGCAGAGGGTGTTGTGGGGGAAGATTCGGTAGGGTCCCTGTCAGGGGTGGGATCCTGACAGAGGCCTGGCAATTGGAGAGTACGTAACGGGACCGTGCCTGCTCAGTATAGCGGCGGTGCCCAAGGAAGGATTAGAAGCAAAATAGATTGTGCTGAGTGAGAAACGAGATCAAAGCAACAAGGAGAATACCAGTAGGAGTCGTGCTGTGAGACCGAGGCAACATCCTACTGAGGCGCACAACCGGCGGCCGGAACGCCGAGGAAGTATTTATAAACCTAGCTTCAAGCAATACTTCAAACCAACGGCAGGACAGTCAGTCATAGGCGGGCTGTCTCACCTAAATCACCTAAGAAGACATAGAGGGCAACTTGTGGAGAGGGGCGACTCTAGGGTCCCGGAAGAGCTCCGAGCCTACCCGTCATATGGGTGCCATCCTAACCGCAACATCAGGGAGGGACGGAAGATTAGCAGAACATCATCTAATCGAGTTGTGAGGGAACTTAAGAAACAGACACAACAGTTGTGGGGACTTTCCGTAAGCACAGCAGGGAAGGACCGCAACACATAGCGCTAGCAGGAAGGCACAGATTTCCACCTGCAAAGAGAACTCTGGAGGTGCCATTGGACCGGCCGGACTTGCGCAGCCTGGTTAACCGTATTCCGGATTGAGGACCCAGAGATCTTCAGTAAAGAGGTAAAGAGACTGCAACCTGGTGTCCTCGTTATTTTACTGCATCCGGCACTACACTGCATCACCACCACCATCCGTATCTATCATTCACTGTACGTCGCCTCCCTACCAGCGGGGTCACGGACCGGGCCTAGCCACCGTGACAACCCCAGAGCAGAGACTCAGAGGCCCGGTACCGGGTACCCCTTGTTAAATATTAATTAATTGACTTATTCTTGGTCTTGATGCAGTATAGAGCACATTGCTTCTTGCTGACAGTACAAAGAGCTATTTATGTATGTAGGAGCTCAGAGCATAAGTCCACTCCATATACAGGGAACACGTGATCTGTAGAGAAGATATATGTGTCTCTTAGGAAGGTGTGGGGGCCTTTTGTCACGTGGGACTGTCACCTCCCATCTTCACATCATTCTTCATGGATGTCTGACAAGGAAGCAACAGCTGGTAGCTGCAGCCATGATGACCTTCAAACTCCAGACACACAGACAGATGGCTTCCATTCAGAACTTGGGAAAGAGGGGTAACTAATGCTGTTCTCTACACATGGACAATCCGTTCGTAACTATTTTCATCTGTTTTATGTTTTTGCTGCAAGGTGATTTTTCTATGGACAATCAATAAACCACTATACTTTTTATGTGAATATGACGACATTTTTCTTTTAAGAATAACGCACCTGGTTAAGTCCTGATTTAAATGAATGTGCAGAATAAGCATATTTAACACCCCTCGGCCCTGCGGCAGTGGGGGCGCTACAACTTGGCGTGATGAACAGGATCTACTTAAGCCTGAAGAATCAGGTCATGTGTGCCTTGGAACTGTGATTTATTATACTTGGACTGTACTTTATTGCAAAGACTGTGGATTGCCACTTGCCGCCAGAAGTTCCCGCCAAAACCGCCACCATTACAGCGCTAAGAGGAGTGCAGGAGAAGAAGAAGGGCGTGGAAGTGGGCGTGAACAAGCTGAAGAGCACGAAAGGCAATGGCCGCCCAGTCTAAGTATTTCTGCCCCTTGAGGACATGTCCGTCAGCAGCCGAGATCCGCCTCCTCATCCTCAATGGAGGGCGGAGACAACGAAAACTAAACCGCCCACGAAGGAGAGAGCGGGAAAAGGACCAGGAAGAAGAAGTCAGCGACATGGAGGGCACCATGGCCAGCCACCCGGAGCCGGAGCGTGGGGTGGGAGCAGAGGACTCCCCCAGCTATCCGGAGAGGCACCACAGCCAGACCTCCACAGTTGCCACTGACCTCCTGCAGACCGGAGCGGACGAGCTGATCCACCAACTCCTGCGGGTGCAGCTGAGCACTGAGGCCGGGTGGAAGAAGACCATCATCGGGAGCCTCACCAGACATCTGTCGGCGGCCTCGTCTGGTCCGGAGCAAGAAAGAAGTTCCAGTGCTCCGAAGCCAGAAAGCAAGGCTCTGCCGGAAAGCGAGGTGCTGCAAACGGAGATGACAATGCCGCAGCGCAAGGCCCTGCAGCCAGCATTCCAGACCCCAGTGGAGGCAGAGCAGACCGGCACCGGAGGGACCGCATCTGAAGCAGGTATGAAGGACGACCCTGCCCCGATGACTGACACCACCCCCGTGACTGCTAGTGCCACAGCTGCTGACTCCGTTCCAGTGACTGATCTTGCAGCAGCCGCTACCTCTGCTGCAGCAAATGCCCCTACTCAAGCTACGCAGACCTCCATCGCTGTGCATGACCTAACCGTACATGAAAGACGGATTAACGGCGTTTGTCCAGCACTGGGTGCAACCCTGGACTTCACCCTTCCCGGGCCAAGAGGGGTTAAGTGCCAGGTGCAGCCCTGGAAGCCGTCCAACTAAACCTCGGAAACCTGAATATGTAAATAGTTAACTGCTTGTTTCCCTGCTTTTTGCTGCTTTAAACCCGACTAGGGTTATTCTTAAAGGGATCCCTTTGTTTACCCGGGATCCCTTCTTCTGCTTTTTGTTTTGTTTCCTGTTTCATCAATGTTATAAAGAACTGCTGGATCATGAACAGTGCATGATACAAACTGCTTGTAAATAGTTTGCACCTTCTTAAAGGTGCTCCCTACTGGTTTTACTTAAAGAAGGACTCTTTGCGAAGATACCGTACCGGAGCCTTTGCTGAGTATGGACTGGTAGCTTGAGAAGATGTGCTACCTCATAAAGACTTGGTCCTCTCTTAAAGGGGATGTTCACTTGTTGTACTTAAAGGATGGTATTGCCTTAAGATGGTTAAGATGGCAATAATGTTTTGAAAGAAAGTAAATGATGCTGCTGATATGTACAAGTTGTATGTAACTAACGTGTTGGAAGAAAGAAGTGTTTAATAATGTGTCCTGAGATAAAGCTAGAAGAAAGATGCAACAGACCCGTAGGGGTAGACCTAGCTTCCTGCATATTTGTCAGTAAGAAAAGTAATGATGGAAGTTTAATGTTTTATAATATGTTGAAAGAAGAATGAGAACAGGAAGTGAACCCGTAGGGGTTAGTGGTGAGTCCTCCTAAGAGCCATATAGAGATGGCTCAGTGCTCTTAAACTGAAAGTAAACGTTATGTTCTATACTGTGTATAGTAGTTGAAAAGGCAGTAGGCCCGGGCTGAAAGGGGCGGTCCTGTAAAGAAAGGAGAGGCAGTAGGTCTGGAGCCGTTAGGACAGGCGGTCCTGCAGATTTAAAGAAGGAGAATGCAAAAAGTTAATTAACCTTATAATGTGTTATAAGAAGGTCTTTTGTGGAGGCAGAGTGTACGTCCTTAAAGGCAATGTTAAATTATTGTTCAAAGAATTTGTACTAAGTAGAATACCCGGTTGGGTAAAAGAAAGTTGTTTATAGCATGTTGCTATAATATTTAACCATGTTTGTAACGTTCAAGTGTCCTCACCTCCCATAAAGGGAAGCTCTGTTCAAGTATACTTATTGTTATTGCACTCAACAAAATTGTATGTCTTTTTGCTAACCTGTATTGTTGTTTTCTTCCCAGTCCAGGAGTACTGGATTTAACCGGGGGGGAGTGCAGCGCCCCAGAGTCCTGGTCGTTGCAGTACTGTGGCTCCGCCACTAAGGGGAGCTATGGTACGTCTGATGGCACTGAAGGAGTTCTTCTGACCAGGTATCACAGACACCAATACATTTCACAGCCGGGCCTCCAGGGGGAGCTAAGGGTTCTATTCATTAGGCCATTCCTCACATACTGGTAAAACTGGGGGTCAGGCAGGAAGTTAGAGAGAAAGCTGATTGGGTTGGAACCAGGCAACACCTTGTGGCAGAGGGTGTTGTGGGGGAAGATTCGGTAGGGTCCCTGTCAGGGGTGGGCTCCTGACAGAGGCCTGGCATTTGGAGAGAACGTAACGGGACCGTGCCTGCTCAGTATAGCGGCGGTGCCCAAGGAAGGATTAGAAGCAAGATAGATTGTGCTGAGTGAGAAACGAGATCAAAGCAACAAGGAGAATACCAGTAGGAGTCGTGCTGTGAGACCGAGGCAACATCCTACTGAGGCGCACAACCGGCGGCCGGAACGCCGAGGAAGTATTTATAAACCTAGCTTCAAGCAATACTTCAAACCAACGGCAGGACAGTCAGTCATAGGCGGGCTGTCTCACCTAAATCACCTAAGAAGACATAGGGGGCAACTTGTGGAGAGGGGCGACTCTAGGGTCCCGGAAGAGCTCCGAGCCTACCTGTCATATGGGTGCCATCCTAACCGCAACATCAGGGAGGGACGGAAGATTAGCAGAACATCATCTAATCGAGTTGTGAGGGAACTTAAGAAACAGACACAACAGTTGTGGGGACTTTCCGTAAGCACAGCAGGGAAGGACCGCAACACATAGCGCTAGCAGGAAGGCACAGATTTCCACCTGCAAAGAGAACTCTGGAGGTGCCATTGGACCGGCTGGACTTGCGCAGCCTGGTTAACCGTATTCCGGATTGAGGACCCAGAGATCTTCAGTAAAGAGGTAAAGAGACTGCAACCTGGTGTCCTCGTTATTTTACTGCGTCCGGCACTACACTGCATCACCACCACCATCCGTATCTATCATTCACTGTACGTCGCCTCCCTACCAGCGGGGTCACGGACCGGGCCTAGCCACCGTGACAACCCCAGAGCAGAGACTCAGAGGCCCGGTACCGGGTACCCCTCGGCCCTGCAGCAGTGGGGGCGCTACATTAGGTACAGCAGTGTCACACAGGATGGATTAGGTACTGCAGTGTCACCAGGGTTGAATTAGGTACAGAGGTGTCATCAGGGTTGAATTAGGTACAGCATAGCGTTACACAGGATGGATTAGGTACAGCAGTGTCACATGGGATGGATTAGGTAACGCAGTGTCACCAGGGTTGAATTAGGTACAGCATAGCATTACACAGGATGGATTAGGTACAGCAGTGTCACATGGGATGGATTAGGTACAGCAGTGTCGCACAGGGTGATTTAGGTAAAGCAGTGTAATCGGGGTTGAATTAGGTACAACATAGTGTTACACAGGATGAATTAGGTACAGCAGTGTCACACGGGATGGATTAGGTACAGCAGTGTCGCACAGGATGATTTAGGTAAAGCAGTGTAATCGGGGTTGAATTAGGTACAACATAGTGTTACACAGGATGAATTAGGTACAGCAGTGTCGCACAGGATGATTTAGGTAAAGCAGTGTCGCCGGGGTTGAATTAGGTACAGCATAGTGTTACACAGGCTGGATTAGGTACAGCAGTGTCACATGGGATGGATTATGTACAGCACAGTAGTGTAGTAAAGCACGGCACTCTAGGTATTGGATCTGTTCACGAGCACCTAGGACGATGTCAAGTGAAACCTTCTCCTTTAACGCAACAGAAGCGGCGGATATTCTCTCCAAAGTAACCGCTCCAAGCGACTTCCTTCAAATTCCTACGAAAGAGTTAAAGAATCGTGACCTGGAACGTGAATCCAGAAGAGCAGTCAACCTAGAACTGCATATCGTTACTATAGCTGAGTACCTCCGAGTCCAGAGGATCCCACGGGGCCTACGGGTCTCTCTTCAACCGACCTCTTCAGGGAAGATAAAGACTACTGCACCAAGTTTGAACATATCCTAAACAAATGTTCAGCAGATCTGATGACTCTAACTCTGTCGTACCTCCAAAAGAACCTGGAAACGGTGAACAATCAAATAAGTGCCATAGAAAACCAACTAATCAGTACCATGCCCCAGGAAGAGTTCCAGGAACTCAAACTGAAGAATCAAGATCTCTTGAAGTCGCACAGGATGGAAGTAGAAAAGAGGAAAAGGTCAAAATTTTTACGAGATACCGAGGACTACCTACAGAACCGGGTCTACCAGTGGCGAGATACTCGCCATGCCTCCAGACGACACAGCTCTTTAAGTTCATCTGGCTCTATCGACAGCAGACCTGGCACCTCAAACTCTTCCACTTTCCACTCTTCTTCTTTTTTAGGGCACAATCGTGGCCGCCAAAGGGGAAAACGAGGCGGGGGGGCCAATGCCGCCGGGGAAACCAGAAACCAGATGGCGACACGCTCGCAGGTAAGGACCTCCCTCTGGTAGTCAACATCTGTTCAAAAAACCTGGACACACATCAGTTGGGTGTACTCCAGAAAGGATTATCCTTTTGCCCAATGTACAAGTTCAACTAGTTTGAACTCAGTATGGACCTACAGAGGTTTTTCCGGAACCTCAGATTGCGTGTCCACTTCTCAGAATTGCCTCCTGCATTGAATCCTTCAAGGCAGGACAAGACCTTACTTGAACTTCACGAACTGGGGTTACGAACCCGCAGTGAATACATGCCTCCACGATCCAACCCACCAGTGGAAACTTTCGTTTCCCTCGTCGAAAGAGACATTCATAACCTGACTCGCGATATGGACCGGGGTAAGTTCCGGTTCCAGACCAATCTTTCACTCTCAGAGAAACTCTCGTTGGAGCAACTAGCGGCAGATAAGTCTCTTATAATCAAACCAGCTGACAAGGGTGGGGCGACAGTGATCATGGACAGGACTGACTACCTTGAGGAGGTCACTAGACAACTAAATGACACCACGGTTTATAAAGTAATACCTGTTGTGAATTTGGATTCTGGGCTCCCCCGGTGGCCGCTTGTGGAATTGGACTTGTCATCCTCTTTCCTGTTTCACCTGGTTCCATCAGTAGTGGGTGTCGCTATTTAAGCTCATTTCTCTGGTGGTTTCTTGCCGGTCAACAATGTTATCTGATGCCTCTCAGTGCTTGTTCCTGCTTCTAGACTACTACTAGATAAGTTGGACTTTTGTCCATGTTTTGTTTTGCCTATTTGTTCCAGTTCACAGCTGAAGTTTTGTTACTGTGTCTGGAAAGCTCTCGTTGATCAGGGATTGCTACTCTGGCGTTATGAGTTAATGCCAGAGTTTAAGGTAATCTCTGGATGGTGTTTTGTTAGTGTTTTTCTGCTGACCATGAAAGTATACTATCTGTCTTCTGCTATCTAGTAAGCGGACCTCAAATTTGCTAAGACTATTTTCCTGCTGCGTTTGTTGTTTCATCTGAACTCACCGTCATTATATGTGGGGGGCTACTGTCTTCTTTGGAATATTTCTCTAGAGGTGAGCCAGGTCTTATATTTCCCTCTGCTAGCTATTTAGGTCTTAGGCCAGAGCTGGGCATCTAGCGATAAATAGGAAATGCTACCTGGCTATTTCTAGTTGCGCGGCAGGCTTAGTTCATGGTCAGTATAGTTCCATCTTCCGAGAGCTTGTCCCTCTATAGGCTTGCTATGATCTCTGCCTGCAGAGATCATGACAGTTTGACCGGCCAATAAAGTGTTAAAGACCCAGGTTGAGAAAGGAGAGTTATAAGAAGTCTGCTGGAATTTTTTTTTTTTTTTTTCCTCCAGTCTGCCTTGCTGCAGTCTTTTTTCTCTCTCTCCTCCTAATCTCTGTATGGCTCTGTGTGCACCTGACAATAATGGATCTCCAGAGTGTAACTGCGGGTTTGAATAATCTCATCACGAAAGTACAAAATTTACAAGATTTTGTGGTACATGCTCCGGTATCTGAGCCGAGAATTCCTTTGCCGGAGTTCTTCACAGGGAATAGAGCTAGCTTCCAGAATTTCCAAAATAATTGTAAGCTTTATTTGTCCCTGAAGTCTCGTTCAGCTGGAGACCCTGCTCAGCAGGTTAGGATTGTGATTTCCTTGCTCAGGGGTGACCCTCAAGATTGGGCCTTCTCATTGCCAGCAGGGGATCCTGCGTTACGCGATGTGGATGCGTTTTTTCTGGCCTTGGGCTTGCTTTATGAGGAACCTCATTTGGAACTTCAGGCAGAAAAAACTTTGATGGCACTATCTCAGGGGCAAGACGAAGCTGAAGTTTTCTGCCAAAAATTCCGTAAATGGTCTGTGCTTACTCAGTGGAATGAGTGCGCCTTGGCGGCAACTTTCAGAGAAGGTCTCTCTGATGCCGTTAAGGATGTTATGGTGGGGTTCCCTGTGCCTGCAGGTCTGAATGAGTCCATGACAATGGCTATTCAGATTGATAGGCGTCTGCGGGAGCGCAAACCGGTGCACCATCTGGCGGTGTCTATGGAAAAGACGCCAGAAAGTATACAGTGTGATAGAATTCTGTCCAGGAGCGAGCGACAGAATTTTAGACGGAAGAATGGATTGTGTTTCTATTGTGGGGATTCTACTCATGTTATATCAGCATGCTCTAGGCGTACAAAGAAGCTTGATAAGTCTGTTTCCATTGGCACCATTCAGTCTAAGTTTATTTTGTCTGTAACCCTGATTTGCTCTTTGTCATCCATTGCCACGGACGCCTATGTTGACTCTGGCGCCGCTCTGAGTCTTATGGATTGGTCCTTTGCCAATCGTTGTGGTTTTGATTTAGAGCCTTTGGAGACTCTTATTCCTCTGAAGGGGATTGACTCCACCCCATTGGCTAATAATAAACCACAATACTGGACACAAGTAACCATGCGTATCAATCCGGATCACCAGGAGATTATTCGTTTCCTGGTGCTGTATAATTTACATGACGATTTGGTACTGGGATTGCCATGGTTGCAGTCTCACAACCCAGTCTTGGACTGGAGAGCAATGTCTGTGTTGAGCTGGGGATGTAAGGGTATTCATGGGGACTTACCTTTGGTTTCTATTTCGTCGTCCATTCCCTCTGAAGTCCCTGAGTTCCTCTCTGATTATCAAGATGTCTTTGACGAACCCAAGCTTGGGTCGTTACCTCCGCACCGTGAGTGCGATTGTGCCATAGATTTGATACCGGGTTGTAAATATCCCAAGGGTCGTTTGTTTAATCTGTCTGTGCCGGAACATGCTGCTATGCGGGAATATATAAAGGAGTCTTTGGAAAAGGGACATATTCGTCCATCTTCTTCTCCCTTGGGAGCTGGGTTTTTCTTTGTCTCAAAAAAAGACGGCTCTTTGAGACCATGTATTGATTATCGGCTTCTGAATAAGATCACTGTTAAGTATCAATACCCATTGCCATTGCTTACTGATTTGTTTGCTCGTATAGAGGGTGCTAAGTGGTTCTCTAAAATTGATCTTCGTGGGGCGTATAATTTGGTGCGGATCAGGCAGGGGGATGAGTGGAAGACCGCATTTAATACGCCCGAGGGCCACTTTGAGTATTTGGTCATGCCTTTTGGTCTTTCTAATGCCCCTTCAGTTTTCCAGTCTTTTATGCATGATATTTTCCGCGATTTTCTGGATAAATTTATGATAATATATCTGGATGATATTCTGATTTTTTCTGATGACTGGGACTCTCATGTCCAGCAGGTCAGGAGAGTTTTTCAGGTTCTGCGGTCTAATTCTTTATGTGTGAAGGGGTCTAAGTGCGTTTTTGGGGTCCAGAAAATTTCCTTTTTGGGGTATATTTTTTCTCCCTCTTCCATTGAGATGGATCCCGTCAAGGTGCAAGCTATTTGTGACTGGACTCAGCCCTCCTCTCTTAAGGGTCTTCAGAGATTTTTGGGCTTTGCCAACTTTTACCGCCGATTTATTGCTGGTTTTTCGGATGTCGTTAAACCACTGACTGATTTGACCAGACAAGGCGCTGATGTTGCTAATTGGTCCCCTCATGCTGTAGAGGCCTTTCAGGAGCTTAAGCGCCGTTTTGCCTCTGCCCCTGTGTTGCGTCAGCCTGATGTGAATCTGCCTTTTCAGGTTGAGGTTGACGCTTCGGAGATCGGAGCTGGGGCAGTGTTGTCGCAGAAAGGTTCCGACTGCTCCGTCATTAGGCCTTGTGCCTTCTTTTCTCGCAAATTTTCGCCCGCAGAGCGGAATTATGATGTTGGGAATCGGGAGCTTTTGGCCATGAAGTGGGCGTTTGAGGAGTGGCGCCATTGGCTCGAGGGGGCTAGGCATCAGGTGGTGGTATTGACTGACCACAAAAATTTGATTTATCTTGAGACTGCCAGACGCCTGAATCCTAGACAGGCGCGCTGGTCTTTATTTTTTTCTCGCTTTAATTTTGTGGTGTCATACCTACCGGGTTCTAAGAATGTTAAGGCAGATGCCCTTTCTAGGAGTTTTGACCCGGACTCTCCTGGTAATTCTGAACCCACAGGTATCCTTAGGGAGGGAGTAATTTTGTCGGCCGTTTCTCCTGATCTGCGGCGGTCCTTGCAAGAGTTTCAGGCGGATAGACCGGATCGTTGTCCGCCTGATAGACTGTTTGTTCCGGATGATTGGACCAGCAGAGTCATCTCTGAGGTACATTCTTCTGCATTGGCAGGTCATCCCGGAATTTTTGGTACCAGGGATTTGGTGGCAAGATCCTTCTGGTGGCCTTCCCTGTCACGAGATGTGCGAGTCTTTGTGCAGTCATGTGACGTTTGTGCTCGGGCCAAGTCTTGTAGTTCTCGGGCTAGCGGACTGCTGTTGCCCTTGCCTATTCCTAAGAGGCCTTGGACACACATCTCGATGGATTTTATTTCAGATCTGCCTGTTTCCCAGAAGATGTCTGTCATCTGGGTGGTCTGTGACCGTTTCTCTAAAATGGTCCATTTGGTTCCTCTGCCCAAGTTGCCTTCTTCTTCTGAGTTGGTTCCTCTGTTTTTTCAGAATGTTGTCCGATTGCACGGTATTCCTGAGAATATTGTTTCTGACAGAGGTACCCAATTTGTGTCTAGATTTTGGCGGGCATTCTGTGCTAGGATGGGCATAGATTTGTCTTTTTCATCTGCTTTTCACCCTCAGACTAATGGCCAGACCGAGCGGACTAATCAGACCCTGGAGACATATCTGAGGTGTTTTGTCTCTGCTGACCAGGATGATTGGGTTGCTTTTTTGCCATTGGCAGAGTTCGCCCTCAATAATCGGGCCAGCTCTTCCACCTTGGTGTCCCCGTTTTTCTGTAATTCGGGGTTTCACCCTCGATTTTCCTCCGGTCAGGTGGAATCCTCGGATTGTCCTGGAGTGGATGCGGTGGTGGAGAGATTGCATCACATCTGGGGGCAGGTTATGGACAATTTGAAGTTGTCCCAGGAGAAGACTCAGCGTTTTGCCAACCGTCATCGTCGTGTTGGTTCTCGGCCTTGTGTTGGAGATTTGGTGTGGTTGTCTTCTCGTTTTGTCCCTATGAGGGTCTCTTCTCCTAAGTTTAAACCTCGGTTCATCGGCCCTTATAGAATATTGGAGATTCTTAATCCTGTTTCTTTCCGTTTGGACCTCCCTGCGTCCTTTTCCATTCATAACGTTTTTCATCGGTCGTTATTGCGCAGGTATGAGGTACCTGTGGTACCTTCAGTTGAGCCTCCTGCTCCGGTGTTGGTTGAGGGTGAGTTGGAGTACGTTGTGGAGAAAATTTTGGACTCTCGTGTTTCCAGACGGAGACTCCAGTATCTGGTCAACTGGAAGGGTTACGGCCAGGAGGATAATTCTTGGGTCAATGCATCTGATGTTCATGCTTCTGATCTTGTTCGTGCCTTCCATAGGGCTCATCCTGGTCGCCCTGGTGGATCTGGTGAGGGTTCGGTGCCCCCTCCTTGAGGGGGGGGTACTGTTGTGAATTTGGATTCTGGGCTCCCCCGGTGGCCGCTTGTGGAATTGGACTTGTCATCCTCTTTCCTGTTTCACCTGGTTCCATCAGTAGTGGGTGTCGCTATTTAAGCTCATTTCTCTGGTGGTTTCTTGCCGGTCAACAATGTTATCTGATGCCTCTCAGTGCTTGTTCCTGCTTCTAGACTACTACTAGATAAGTTGGACTTTTGTCCATGTTTTGTTTTGCCTATTTGTTCCAGTTCACAGCTGAAGTTTTGTTACTGTGTCTGGAAAGCTCTCGTTGATCAGGGATTGCTACTCTGGCGTTATGAGTTAATGCCAGAGTTTAAGGTAATCTCTGGATGGTGTTTTGTTAGTGTTTTTCTGCTGACCATGAAAGTATACTATCTGTCTTCTGCTATCTAGTAAGCGGACCTCAAATTTGCTAAGACTATTTTCCTGCTGCGTTTGTTGTTTCATCTGAACTCACCGTCATTATATGTGGGGGGCTACTGTCTTCTTTGGAATATTTCTCTAGAGGTGAGCCAGGTCTTATATTTCCCTCTGCTAGCTATTTAGGTCTTAGGCCAGAGCTGGGCATCTAGCGATAAATAGGAAATGCTACCTGGCTATTTCTAGTTGCGCGGCAGGCTTAGTTCATGGTCAGTATAGTTCCATCTTCCGAGAGCTTGTCCCTCTATAGGCTTGCTATGATCTCTGCCTGCAGAGATCATGACAAATACCCCACAATCCCCTAAACCGACTGGTTCAACAAATTGCACCAATTATAGACTTTCATTTTCAAACTGGTACTATCGACAGCAAAATGAGGGAATTCCTTATCAAAAAAGATCCCATCACTCCCATTTTCTACATTTTGCCCAAAATTCATAAACGATTAAACAAACCACCGGGCAGGCCCATTGTGTCCTTGACCGACTCTGTCCTGTCACCTCTATCCATGGTGCTTGAAAAAATTCTGACACCGCTAATCAAAACCACACGTTCCTTTGTGTTGGACACCAATGACTTCATACAGGTCATTAGGTCCTTGGGCCCCATAGCCCCGTCCTCCCTACTAATCACCTGGGATGTCAACAGTCTGTACACGTCAATAGTACATGAGAAAGGCCTGGCAGCCACGGACAGACTCTTGAGGGATAATAAAGTAGACATTAAAATACGTCATCTCTGTGCGGACCTTTTAGGCTTAGTACTCAAAGAAAATTATTTCATGTGGCAGGACACCTTCTATGCCCAACAACAAGGCACTGCAATGGGCGCAAACGTAGCGCCCCCTTATGCCATGGCCTATATGGCAGCCTTTGAGAACGATTACGTGTACGACCATCCCCTGTTTAAAGACCACTGTAGGGTATGGCGGAGATACATCGACGACATATTCTGTGTCTGGGATGGCCCCATTGAGTCACTCCTTTCCTTTGACCAACACATCAATAACATCTGGCCCGAACTTAAATTTTCTAGACATCATGACACACACAGAATCAGCTTTCTGGACACTCTGGTATATAAGGAAAGGGATGGCACCCTAGCAATTGACTTGTTCACCAAACCAACCGACCGCAATGGCCTCCTTCATTTCACGAGCTGCCACCCACCCTCAGTTAAGAACCCCATTCCGAAATCACAATTTCATAGGATAGAGAGAATTGTCTCTGACAGGGAAATCAAAAAAATCAGACTCACCGAAATGGAACATAAGTTCATCAAGAGGGGGTACCCTCGGGGAGTTCTAACGGAGGCCAAAAGAAACCTTTCCAACACTAGACCAATAGACAATCAGAAAAGAATTCCATTCGTCTCCACTTTCCATCCGTTTTCTGGTTTAGTGCAATCTACCATCAGAAGACATTGGCACATCCTAAAAAGTAGTTACCCCAAAATTCCGGAATTCAGTAAGCCCTTCCTCTCATGTTTCAAGCGGGCAAGGAATCTTAAAGACAAACTGGTGAAGGCAGACATTGGTTCAAGCACAGTGGTCCCTAGACAAACTTTTCTTCAAACTCAAAGACAGGGCACTTTCCCCTGCTTGAATTGTCTTCAATGCAGTAACATACAGAAGGGCCCCTGTGTCTTCCATCCACAAACTGGAAATGCGATTCCCATAAAAGGATTCTACACCTGTGAATCCACGTTTGTGGTATACCTCATAAAGTGCCTATGTGGTTTGGCATATGTGGGGGAGACCACTCAAATGGTGAGGGATAGAGTGGCCCAACACAAATCCACAATCCGATGCAATAAGACTCACCTTCCCCTCCCACATCATTTTTCCGAGAAAAATCACAGCATTGCTCAACTCCGTTTCCAGGTTCTGGAACAAATTGCTATCCCTAGAAGGGGCCAGAACCGCATTAAAATGCTCCAGAGAAGGGAAGCGTTCTGGATTTACACGTTGCAGACTTTAGAACCCAAGGGACTGAATAGGGACTACGACGTCTCAGCTTTTTTGTAATATTACTGTGAAGATTGTACTGTAATTTTTGGCCATGTTTATCATGCTGTATTGATTTTAATTTTCCTTTTATATCCTCACAGAATCGTTAGCTGCACCTCTATGCACCGAGCACCTTCTAACCTTCACATGGTACAGTATGTCTAAGTCATGCCATAGTAATATAGAGTATTAATATCGTCTCTATATTATAATTATGTGACCGCCTATTTGGGTTCCCCTAGGGTTCAGACGGTTTAGTACTCCTTAAAACTCCCTAGGTCCGCATACAGTCCCAGTATGTTTTCAACCTGTGGCTAAACATTCCCCTGTTCACACATAAACCCTCCCGCATGGCGTCTTCATTAAAACGCTCCAGTTCTGCTATACTGTGACATACTATAATCACAACACATAGAAAAGACTTGGCTCTGCATTTGCGCCCTGTACGCCCCCTGTGGCAGCCACTGGTCCGGCGCATGCGCGCCCGGCACC
This sequence comes from Ranitomeya variabilis, assembly GCF_051348905.1. Lineage (NCBI taxonomy): Eukaryota > Metazoa > Chordata > Amphibia > Anura > Dendrobatidae > Ranitomeya > Ranitomeya variabilis. The sequence goes on along the minus strand of NC_135235.1, from coordinate 693,775,362 downwards.
TGTCACATGACGCCGATGACGCGGCGGATCAGCTGACCCCCTGCCGACGAGCATTTAACCCGGAAGTACCGCTGGTAACGCCAGCTTCTCCGGGAGGGCTCCCTGCAGCACGGCGCGTTCTAACCACAGCAGCACCAGGTATGACGGCGCCAGGCTACTCAGCTGGTCCCCCTGGCTTCCACTCGTATATACAGAACGTCCCACTCATTTGGTATTACCTTTATTCTCTGCAGCGCTCCCCACATCAGCGAGTATCTCGCCTGTCCACAGCGCTTCCTCAGTTCTCTGCTCAAGGTAATGTGTCCTTGTATCTAGTGCTCACCATGGGTCCTCACTAGTACCTCCTGGCATTTATCCTCACCGGCCATACATTGTCGTTTTAGGCCGTGCTACACCTCCTGGACCCGGTCTGGTATTGGAACCACTTGTGGGCCCATTCAGACACGTTGTGTAGTCCAGGTACTTATACCACACCATACGTGTGTGGGGGGGACAGTTCTCGCCTACCCTCATCATACCACCAAGGGTTTTAATAGCCACACCACCCACTATAACCCTGAGGCAGCTCAGATGGTCACTTTTCAGGGTCACCACTTATCAGGGTGACCTTATGCTATACTTTAGCACTTACTCTTAAGTTTGGCAGCTTGATATCTGTACATTCCTTCACGTGCTGTCTGATGTTGTCACATACGTTATGCATCTGTGTTCTTGTGTTCTTGTATTTTAGGCAGCTTACCTCGTATGATCCTGGGGTAATTTCACCAGTAACTCCCCACTCTGGCGGGCCACCACCCAGGCCTAAGCATGGTGGTCTTGTCGTAATCCCTTCATCAACACATTCACAGTCCGCTGTATCTCTACTATGAAACTCACCACTCACGTTTCACCAAATCAGGATTCACCAAGTCCGTCACCATTGTTGTGTTTCTTTGGTAATTCTACTAGTGATGTTTGGTTTCTTTGTGTCATATACTTCTAAAGTGAATGCATTGTAACCTTAATGTGCATCATATTTTTTGCAATTTGTCTCTAAAAAAAATTTTTTCTGTATTTTTTGTATATATATATTGCAGTGTTCAAATATCCTGTCTGATGAAGGTCCTATGTTGGGACCGAAAACGTTCATGTTGAACTGGGTGCACTGAATAAATCATGTTTTACTTCACCACAAAGTTCTCCTGAGTGCCAAGTATATTATTGCTTATGTACAGCAGTGTCACACGGGATGGATTAGGTACCGCACAGTGTCACACGGGATGGATTAGGTACAGCACAGTGTCACACGGGATGGATTAGGTACCGCACAGTGTCACACGGGATGGATTAGGTACAGCACAGTGTCACGGGATGGATTAGGTACAGCAGTGTCACAAAGGCTGGATTAGGTACAGCACAGTGTCACATGGGATTTATTAGGTACAACAAAGTGTCACACAGGATGGATTGGATTCAGCACAATGTCACACAGGCTGGATTAGGTACAGCAGTGCCACATGGGATGGATTGGGTACAGCACAGTATCACACGGGATGGATTGGGTACTGCAATGTCACACGGGATCACCAGTTTGGACTTCAGACTGCTGTCCCCGAATCCCATCAGGATTCACCACCACGGCCACGAACTGCGCCTGTGCAAGAGACATACACGTTTCTGCTATTCCCACGCAGGCGCAGTAACAGCCATGTCTTTACTACGCATGCACGGGAATAGTGGTGACGTGTATATCACTTGCGCAGGCGCAGTTCGTGGCCACAAGGCCATGAACTGTGCCTGCGCAAGTGACATTCACGTCACCGCTATTCCGGCCCATGCACAGTAACAGCCACAACTGCGTGCTCTACCCAAGTGACAGATATACGCCACCGCTATTCCCAGTAACAGCCATAACTGCGCGGTGTACCTGCGCATGCTTACTTACGATTTTTGATCAGCTCCTGCAGCACAAACTTCTCCACAGTCCCACACACACAGATGTCACCGCACTCCCGATGCCATGGCATCAGGCCTATTTCTAGTAGATAGATAGATAACACTGCACAACAAATTTCAGGGAAGCTGTTGTCCCCTGAGAAAATGTTATTGTATCTTATAGATTTTGATATGCTGAACACGAATATGTGCTCCAAAAGTCTGTATCACGTAAGGTTTTTAACCCCTTCATGACTGGAGCTTTTTTCGATTATTCGCTTACGTTTTTCACTCCCCTTCTTTCCAGAGCCATAATTTTTTTATGATTCTGTCAATATGGCCATGTGAGGGCTTATATTTTGCAGACGAGCTGACTTTTTTAATGGTACCACATTTGTGCAGATAATTTCTTGCGATCGCCCGTTATTGCATTTTAATTCAATGTTGCGGCGACCAAAAAAAAAGTAATTCTGGAGTTTTGATTTATTTTATCACTACGCCGTTTAGCGATCAGGTTAATTCTTTTTTTGTATTGATTAATCGGACAATTCTGAACGCGGGGATACCAAATATGTTTAGGTTTAATTTTATTTTTATTGTTTTATTTTGAATGAGGATCGACTGCTCTGTCCGTCTAAAAAAACCTGCATTTTTAAATGTCTTCATCTCCTAACTGTTGCACGTCCATCACCTCTTCCTTCTCGTCCTTTTCATTGTCCTTTTCCATTTGTTCCTCCCATGGCAACCGCTTGTGAGACAACAGACCTGAACTTATACAGTAGATTTTGTTAATCCTAAAGGTTTCCTTCTCTGGTTTGTCCTGCAAGCCATGGGGATTCCAAAACTTGCGGAGCAGCGCTTGCCACCAGAGTCACCCAGTGCCCAGTCAGCGAGATGTAACACCCTTGCCATGCTTACTCGTCCAAGTGTCTGTGGTGAAATGCACCCTGGCAGACAGAGAGTTAGTCAAGGAACCGGTGATGTTGTCTGCGACATGCTATTGTGGCACAGGCACAGCTTTCTTAGAAAAGTAATGGCGACTGGGCAATTGGTACTGGGGGATTGCGATGGCCATCAGCTTTCAGAAGCCGTCTGTATCTACCTGGTGGAAAGACAGCATTTCCATAGCCAATAGATTGGAGATGGTGGAGTTCAACAATATTTTACATGACCACAACTGCGGAACCTTGGGCTGGCTGCAGTGCTGTGTGATGGCAGAGTACGATGAACCAGACAAATTGCTGGACTGTGAGAGATGTGCAGGCGGAGATGTTATGGTGGATTGAGAAAGTTGTGATATGCTCATTCTCTGAGATCGGTCAAAAACAGCAGGCATGTCCGCTTCCTTTACAGCTAACGGCATGTTCTCAGTCAGTGTGACTGGACGGGTAAAGAACCTGAGGTTTTGCGGTTGAAGACCTGCGTCTCAATTGTTGGCACAGTAACTGAGAAAGAGGAAGCAGCAGATGCAATTGATGAGATGGCTGATGGTAGTTGAGCTCCGCTGGTCCTCATTTCCAGGACGTCCTCCTCCTCCTTGCAGGGACAGGAAACAACACGAGAGGTTAAAAGGTCCCACTCCGCCCCCTTTCCCTTAGTGTTTTTCCTGTCCCTGCATGGAGGGACACACGAGAGAAGCAAGCTTACCGGACCGGAGGGCTCAGGGGGATTGTGCGGCTGGTCCAATATCCTTCCCCCTCGTCGATAGCCCAGGGCACATACTTCCCGGGTGGGAGTCCCTGTGCCCAAGAGACCAGTCGAGCGGACGCGCTCCTGGGTGAGCCGCTTCCTCCCAGGGGGAGGCTCTCGGCTCGGGCGCCAGGAGGAACAAGAGGCGCCGGCACCAGGAAAGTGGAAAGGCGCATAGGTCCGCATGCTCTCGTACGAGCATGCAGGGACGGCAGAACCCCCCGGCTTCAGCGTGCGTTCCACTGCGTGGAACGCGGAAGTAAGTGTATATCGTCACTTCCGGTGACGTCAGCGGCGTAATTTCCGGCGGATTCAGCGGCAGAACATGCATTCCACAGTGTGGAACGCTGAAACGTTGATAAAAAGGCGCCGGAGATAGGAATGTGCGTCCAGCGTTCTACTCAGCAAGCGCTACAGTGAACCAGGACGCACATTCACAGGCACGAGCCAGAAAGGAGGTCTGCAATGCCAGAGACAATGGGTAAGTGCAGCAGTGCTGCTAAATCCCTGTATGTATATCTGGCAGGAGATGTTCTATTCATATGGTATATTTATATTTAAACAGAGGATATGGATCCCAGGAGTGAGGAGGCTGGGGTAAGTGCGCATAGCGCATATTACCTTCCACTCTTATTCCTAAGTCACTAAGATATACTCACTCTTATACTTAGGATAAGGAGACTCAACAGACATCCCTGCCAGTGGCAAAAAAGTCAGGCAAGGCACTGACAAAGTCCAGACGATGCTCCATATGTAATGCAAAGTTACCAGAAGCACATAAAAAGGAGTTGTGCGGGTCCTGCATCTCTAGAGTTGTAAGAGAAGAGCAACCGTTATTATTATCCGAAATGAGATCTTTAATTCGGGAAGAGGTACAGAATTCATTAGCTACTATGACACAACGGTACCCTTCCAGCCCAGGTCGGGGTCGCAAAAGACCACGGATGGACCTGGACCAGGACGATGTGGAGGCTTCGTCTAAGGAAGAATCAGACGATGGAGGTTCGGATCAAGAAGAAGGAGAATTACCATTGGAAGAACAGGATCAAGGAAGAAAGTTTCTATTTCCCGTGGAAGAGACAGAAGATTTAGTAGAAGCTGTGAGGAATACAATGCAGATGAAAGAGGAGCCGCGGCCAAAGTCCAGACAAGATTTGATGTTTGGAGGGCTTACGTCACAAAGACAGACGGTATTCCCTGTAAGCGATCACCTGAAACAGATGATATTGCAAGAATGGAAGGATGCGGAACGTAGACTGATAGTGTCTCGGGAGTTTAAAAGTCGTCTACCATTTGATCCGGAAGATATCAAGTCATGGGAGGAAATTCCGAAAGTTGACGTACCCATAGCCAAGGTTACAATAAAAACGGCTATTCCATTCAAGGACTCATCTAGTCTTAGAGACGCTATGGACCGCAAAGCAGATATTCTGTTGCGCCGGTCCTGGGAAACATCGGCAGCAATGATAAAGGCTAACATTGCAGCTACGTCTGTGGCTAGATCAATGTACTTGTGGATGGGGCAGTTAGCGGAACACTTGGTGAATAAAACCCCGCGGGCCGATATAATTTCTTCCTTACCCATCATAAAGTCTGCCACAGCATTTATGGCTGACACGTCAGCAGAATCCGTGAGATTTGCGGCCAGGAATAGCTCATTATCTAATGCAACTCGTAGAGCTATATGGGTTAAATCATGGTCAGGGGATAATGCATCTAAAAATAAACTATGTGCTATTCCCTTTTCAGGATCCAAAGTATTTGGACAGGCGTTAGATGATATTTTAGAATCCGCTTCAGACAATAAAAAAGGATTTCCAGAGGAAAAACCGAAAAAGTTTCAGCCATTTCGGAAAAGACCCCCACCTCGAAGTTCCTATAGAGGCAAGCAGCCTGACTATAGAGAACAGTGGAGATCCAACAGGGGTACTTATAGAGGAGCATACTCTCAGAACCGAAGGGGAAGAAATTCCCTGTTTGGATCAAGCCCTAGGTCTAGGAGACAATGACGCCATAGGTATAGGGGGCAGACTCAGTCTTTTCCTGAACAACTGGAAAAAGATTACAAAAAATGCCTATGTCCTCAAAATAATTTCAGAAGGATACAAGATAGAGCTCGTATCCCCAGCACCACAGAGGTGTATTCCACCCACCAGTGTGGCAAAAAATTCACCAATGTTCTTAGACCTTATGAAGTTGTTCAGGTCTCAAGTTATAGTGTGGGTTCCCAAAACAGAAATAGCCAGAGGTCACTACTCTTCACTATTTTCAATTCCAAAGCCATCGGGAGAAACTCGCACAATAATAAACCTAAAGCCCTTGAACGTCTATGTAAGATACAAAAGATTCAGAATGGAATCAATAAAAACAACTGTCCACCTCATAGACAAAGAGGCGGTAATGTGTACGCTCGACCTAAAAAGCGCGTACCATCAGGTTCCAATCCATGCAACATCTCAGGAGCTTCTGAGGTTTTCTGTAAAGATTCCGGACCAAACCTGCCACCTACAATTTCAGTGTCTCCCGTTCGGCCTGGCCTCAGCACCAAGAATATTTACAAAACTGGTAGCAGAGGTGGTGGCATACTTAAGAAACGAAGGAATTACAATAATTCCTTATTTGGACAATTTTCTGCTGGTAGCCAGAACAAAAAACATCTTAATCCTACACAGGGATCGAGCCATTTCAGTCCTAGAATATCTAGGTTGGGTTGTAAATCAGAAGAAATCACACATAAAGCCAGAATCTCGGAAGATGTTTCAGGGAGTTCTTCTAGATGCCACCTCAAGACAATCCTTTTTGCCAAGAGAAAAGCAGGTGTCAATGAGAACGTTAATCATGGAAATCCTAAAACATCGGATTACTATAAGATCGGCCATGAAGATCATAGGGAAGATGACGGCCTGTATCACTTGTGTAAGGTGGGCACAGGCTCACTCAAGATTGCTACAGGATCAGGTTCTCTCGACATGGGATCGACGTCAGTCATCGCTGGACAAAGTAATCCATCTGTCAAGAGCAGTAAAAAAGTCATTGCACTGGTGGACTCAATACAGCAACCTAAGAGTGGGTGTTCAATGGAGCTTGAACCCTTGTGTGGTGATCACTACAGATGCCAGTCAGTGGGGTTGGGGAGCCCATCTAGAAGGTTCATTTATTCAGGGCAGGTGGCCAGAAGATATCAGTCAAAGATCTTCAAACTACAGAGAGCTTTACGCTATTTGGGAAGCTCTAAGAAGAAACCACTCTCACTTGAAGAACAAACATGTGAAAATCCTAACAGACAACATGACAGCGGTATCTTTCATAAGACATCAGGGAGGTCCCAGACACAAACCACTTCAAGAGTTGGCACGAAGAATATTTTTTTGGGCAGAGAACACAGTCCTGTCAATCACAGCAGTCCACTTAGAGGGATCTTAAAACGTCCTGGCCGATTATTTGAGCAGAAAAGAAATCTGTCCGACAGAATGGGAGTTAAATCAAGAAATCTTTCACAGATTATGTCATCATTGGGGGACTCCCAGGAAAGACTTATTCGCTACAAGAAAAAATTTGAAGGTGGCCAGATTCTATTCCCTCAACCCTACGGACATGCCGGAAGCAGTCGACGCCTTGAGTCAAACATGGGTCGAACCACTCTCTTATGCATTTCCTCCAATAGCACTCATTCCGAGAGTACTCAGGAAGATTCAGGAAGACCAGGCAACAGTGCTGATGGTTGTGCCATTCTGGCCGAGAAGGAGCTGGTTTCCGTTGTTAGGAGCCATGACAACAGACAGTCCAATCAGACTTCCCCTATGGAAGGACATCGTTCATCAAGGGCCCGTGTTACATCAAAACCCGGAACGATTACACCTTTCAGCATGGATCCTGAAAGGGACATCTTGAAATCAAGGGGGCTATCGGATGAAGTCATCTCAACAATCCAAGCTAGTCGTAAGCCAGTAACGTCAGCTATTTACTGCAAAATTTGGAAGAAATTCTGTATGACAGGTGGCAGGTTGACTGTGATATCTGAAAACCCGGATGTTCCCAGAGTTCTGGATTTTCTCCAATCTGGATTCAATATGGGGCTGAGGCCTAGTACCCTTAAGGTGCAGATTTCGGCTCTTAGCACATTCCTGGATTATCCGTTGGCCTCTCATCCTTGGATAATTAGATTCGTAAAAGCCATCCAGAGATTACGTCCCACGTTTAGACAATTAACTCCCACTTGGGATTTAAATTTAGTGCTCAGAGCCCTATGTAAAGATCCTTTTACCCTTAAAAGTGACATGCCCATTGCAATACGAACTTGGAAAACAGCATTTTTGGTAGCAATTACAACGGCCAAAAGAGTAGGGGAGATACAAGCCCTGTCAATTTGGGATCAGTACCTCCAGATTCGTGAGGATCATATAATCTTAAAACTAGATCCATAATTTATTCCCAAGGTAGCTTCTGTACCCTCCTTTTGCAATAAACCCTCAAATACAAAAGAACAATCTTTACATTCTCTTGATGTCAGACAGGCAGTACTAGACTATTTAGAGGCCACTAGTACTTGGAGGAAAGATCCCAATCTATTTATCCTTTTTGGAGGTAAAAATAGGGGTAAAAAAGCATCCAAAACATCTATAGCTAGATGGATCACTACAGTAATCTCAAAAGCCTATGCGTCAGAAGGGGTAGATTGTCCTGTGGGAATAAAAGCCCATTCCACTCGGGCCATTTCAGCATCATGGGCGGAACGGGCAGGGGCATCATTAGAGCAAATCTGTAAAGCCGCAACCTGGGCCAGCGTGAACACATTCTGTAAACACTACAAACTAGATGTGTTAGCAACCCAACAAATGTCATTTGGGAGAAAGGTTCTCCAGGCAGTTCTCCCACCCTAAAGGAGTTTTCTTTGGTATTCTCCAGAGTGCTGTCAGGGGGACGTCCTGGAAAATGGGTATTATACCTACCGATAATTCGGTTTCCAGGAGTCCATCCTGACAGCACCGTTACTTCCCCCCCTATGTATACTATGTCATATGCTGTAAATATGATTTGGTTAATAAAATTCAAATGGTATCTATCCATGGTGTGGTACTTGTCAAAACACTAAGGGAAAGGGGACGGAGTGGGACCTTTTAACCTCTCGTGTTGTTTCCTGTCCCTGCAAGGAGGAGGAGGACGTCCTCCAGAGTGCTGTCAGGATGGACTCCTGGAAACCGAATTATCGGTAGGTATAATACCCATTTTTAGTGCTGTGAGATTCCAAGAGTAACGTATGTTGATTGCGCATGTGAAGGTTCATACACGTAGCCGTCAAATTATTACACGTTTTTACCTCTATTTAGTTTTTTTTTGCAAACTTGGCAAATCACGTAAGTTGGCTCATCCTTTGCAGGGTCAATAAAAGCCCAGGCTATGCAATCCTTGCCACCCCTGCAAGCTGCAGCCTGCAGACTCTGCTGGTAACAGCCACAGTTGTGGCTGAGAATGCATCGTTTGTCGTAGCTGCATCACTACGTGTCTGTGATGTGACATATGGTGCAATGTAAACTCCTCGTCTTCCTCATCAGATGATCTCCTCTTCCTGCCCTGACAGCACAGTGCAGTCATCATAAGCCTCAGCTATCTGAGTATCAGAGGATCAACTTCTCCCCAGGTGTTAACATCTGATGATGAGGGTCAGGATGCTGCTAGGACCCTACTTTGTCCTACCCCTGATACAAGTTAAAAAAAAAGTTGGGCATCAGTGCAGATTTCCTCCTCTTGACTCTTTGAACCTTTTGAGAACACTTCTGATGACCATGGCATAGAATGTGTGAACAGCTCTTCAGACTCACCCATCTGTGGTTCCGTACAGTCAGTTGTATGGTTGGAAAGTTGGAACGTGAGGGAAAGCAGAGGTCATTTGGGTGCCACCTCTGTAGACTGCACTGGGTGTGATGTTGAGGTGGAGGAAGAGGAAAAGAGGCCACTTGAAGCTGTGCTTGCCATTCACTTGAGCACACTGGACCTCATCAAGAAGGCGTACCATTGTGCTTCGGCCAAAGAAAAATAGTGGAGCAGCCCGCCCAGTGACAGAAGTTGTCAGTTATCTTTGCATAGGACATGAAGTTGTTGGTTCACTAGTGCTTTCACAAACATTACCACTTACCCCACGTACACCTTGAACACCAAGCCTAATTCCCCTTCCCCATGGCCTCTTTTTCACAGGCTTGTTGCTCAGATAATGTGGTAGGAGCACAGGATTAGCAACTAAAAATTTTATTTTAAACTCTGCACCACCTCCACAAACAGCTGAGTTTCAGAGGCAGTAAATTACAAGGTGAAATATGGCACTGTATCACATTAGTCACAGAAGAAAGAATTGTTTTTGTGTGGATGAGGCCTGTATGACAAAGAACTTATGCTACAAACAATTGGAAAGCCAGATATCCTCTACTGCAGTGGTTCCCAACCTTTCTGGCCTGGAGAGCCACATTCAGCTTAGAGAGAGGGTTGCGAGCAACATTCAGCACTGAGAGAGGGTCGCGAGCCACATCCAGCTCCCACCCCCTTCAAAGTAGTGTCAACCAAAGCCCCCATTACAGGTATAATGATAACCAAAGCTTTTGCACAGAAATTACTCCAAAGCAGTAAACTGAGAACCATGGGTTCCCACAATACCCCCATTCAGTATTCTCCCATCAAGGACTCCCAACACACTGTCACATCCAGCTTTGAGCATCTCCTCTAACAGGTAGTACCATCTTCTAGTGTACCATACCTAAAACATCTCTAAACCCCTAAGACCAGTAAATGTGCATCCAGATCTGCACTTCTGTGCAGGGCTACTCACAAAATTCACCATTTTGAGATGTGCTCTTCATACCAGTTTGCTAGACATGGAGCTAATGCACCAAGCTGGCAGTCGCGAGCCACAATTCATGGGACCGCGAGCCACATGTGGCTCCCGAGCTACAGGTTGGGGACCCCTGCTCTACTGTATGATGTTAGGAACAGAAGATTTTTTTGTGGAGTCTGGATCAGGCCTCTATAACACGCTGGATCCTACAAACTATTTGAAAGTCAGGTCCCCTACTGTATGACCTTTAGCAACAGAAAAACATTTTGCTTATGTGCATGAGATCTGCAGACAGATTTATTTCAACCCAACAAAATGACAAAGTGTGATACGGTGGTCTGTCCAACTTTCTGCAACAGAAAAATCTTTTTTTTAATGTGTGTTAGGTCTGCAGACAGTTTCATATCACCACAGCACTAAATGACAAGGTGGGATACAGCAGTTGGTTTAATATTTTTCACTAGCTACATGAGTAGTGTATAATCGGGACCTTTCGTCAAACTCAATTTGACAGGTGGACACGCCCCTATCAAAGTGTATCAAAGTGTGTAACCCCTCCTCCCATCCCCTTGTCTTCTAACAGCAGCTGTGTGGCAGCTCCCCCTCCCTTTTTTTTTTTATATAGTTTAATATTATTTTCACTGTATTTGATACGGTGAATATTATCTCCGTAATTGTTTTATATTAGAGTTTTATATTTATAGGGGATTTATAACGCGCGCATTATGTATGCGGGCATGTTACAACATGTCTGTTATCCCCGTAATTGTTTTTACATCGTGAATGTTACCCCCGTAATTGATTTATATTAGAGTTTTATATTTATAGGTGATTTATAATGGGCGCATTATGTGTGCGACCATATTACAACAAGCGCAGGTATGAATCGTGGTGTTTTATACCTTTATAAAAAAGCAAAAGACAGGGTATTGTAAAAGTAAAAGATATTTATTGTAAATAAACGCATCTCAGAGACATTTCAACACTGCACCATACAAAATAAATAGCACGTTGGTTATACAGCAACAAACTCTTACAGAATAATGTGATTATTTATCCACTATAAGTTGTGATTCATTATCACTGAACACATTCTAACTGCAGAAACTCTGGCTGTCTAGTTAACGGCCACACAACTGCGTGCATTTAAGTAAGGAATACTGTCTCCTACTTAATTACCCTAACAGCTGCGATCACGGTGCTTGGAAAATGACTGCGTATGATTCAAACCATTGTTTGTGGGGCTCCCCACAGCTGTTTCTCCGGTACCCCAAATAACGGCGCAAGCAGAGGATGGCTAAAAATAGTTTACTGTGTGAAGTAACGCATGGCAGAATTCCCACTAGCCGAGAAAACACAGAATTTGCTAGCAGCTGTCACACAAAGCATCTGTCACCTTGAACGTCCTCTAAGAATTTAAACAACTAGTTAGATCACCGAAGACAAGTGCAGTTTTGATTAAACTGATAATTGCAATTAGAACGAGTTAAATTTGAAAATGTTGACGAAATAAACGTTGTTACGATTCTTTCGTTTCTTCGTACGGCATTCGTGAAATGTTGTAAAACATTCTTGAATGGTAATCCGCGCGCTAAATGATGTAAAACATATACGCAGTAATGGCCGCACGTGTGTGTATACAGGTCTTGGATTTGTGCGTTCTGGTAACAATAATCGACACAATTCTTATTCAGGAATGTCACAAACTCGCGTGGGAAGATAATATTTTCAGGGCTGAGGCCGTAACTATCAAAAAACACACCCGTCTTATCATCGCAGAGTACGATTAATACCCAGTGTCGTCCGGGTTGATTCGCCGGGTCTGTATTCACGATATATGCCGCGGGTCTCTGAGTCACTCTTTCTTCCGGGAGCAAATCACACGGAAACACACCGACGAATATGCGGGCTGTATAATTATTTAATTAAGTAACGATGGACAGTCTGCGACATTTTCATAAACCTATAGCGCCAATAATATTTATTTGACCACCAGATAATTAATTAAAATCGCATAAAGCGTGTTAAATAGACATTACACCAAAATCATAGCGGATCAAATTGTATTAAATTGATTACTGATATGCTTCCAACAAGTTGATAATAATATCAAAAGAATACCAATAATATTTATTCTCTTTTTATTGACATTTTCATAAACCTATAGCGCCAATAATATTTATTTGACCACCAGACAATTAATTAAAATCGCATAAAGCGTGTTAAATAGACATTACACCAAAATCATAGCGGATCAAATTGTATTAAATTGATTACTGATACGCACCCAACAATTTGATAATAATATCAAAAGTGTACCAATAATATTTATTCTCTTTTTATTGACATCGGATATCGTAGTGCCTGTGCCGTCTATTTGCACACAACCATTTGAATCCATGTTTTGCTGACCTTAAACATTTTGTATAACAGATGTGTTTCTCCTGATTTTTCTAGCGCAGCTCGCTGAGCGTTACCACTGCACTCATTTCTCTTTGCTGCTGCTGAATGTACACGATTCTCACCCATAGACAGCTTTCCTTTAAAAAATACGAATATTATTGAATATAATGTTTTACATATGTTACAGTATTTTATTTTTCCTGGTGTTACTTTAATAATAATAATAATAATAATAATAATAATCATACACCGCAAAATTGTGTCAATATTGGAATACTATGAAATTTTCCATAAAAATCTTCTTGGTTATCCCAAGACACGTAAGAAACAAATGCATGACTTTTAGCACCGCCACAGACACGTATATTATTCCATCTTTCTTTAATTCAACATTATTTTATCACATATTAATTTCACAGATGTCTGTGCCGGCTATTTGCACACAACCATTTGAATCCATGTTTTGCTGACCTTAAACATTTTGTATAACAGATGTGTTTCTCCTGATTTTTCTAGCGCAATTATTTTATTTTTCCTGGTGTTACTTTAATAATAATAATAATAATAATAATCATACACCGCAAAATTGTGTCAATATTGGAATACTATGAAATTTTCCATAAAAATCTTCTTGGTTATCCCAAGACACGTAAGAAACAAATGCATGACTTTTAGCACCGCCACAGACACGTATATTATTCCATCTTTCTTTAATTCAACATTATTTTATCACATATTAATTTCACAGATGTCTGTGCCGGCTATTTGCACACAACCATTTGAATCCATGTCTTGCTGACCTTAAACATTTTGTATAACAGATGTGTTTCTCCTGATTTTTCTAGCGCAATTATTTTATTTTTCCTGGTGTTACTTTAATAATAATAATGATAATAATAATAATAATAATCATACACCGCAAAATTGTGTCAATATTGGACGACTATGAAATTTTCCATAAAAATCTTCTTGGTTAACCCAAGACACGTAAGAAACAAATGCATGACTTTTAGCACCGCCACAGACACGTATATTATTCCATCTTTCTTTAATTCAACATTATTTTATCACATATTAATTTCACAGATGTCTGTGCCGGCTATTTGCACACAACCATTTGAATCCATGTTTTGCTGACCTTAAACATTTTGTATAACAGATGTGTTTCTCCTGATTTTTCTAGCGCAATTATTTTATTTTTCCTGGTGTTACTTTAATAATAATAATGATAATAATAATAATAATAATCATACACCGCAAAATTGTGTCAATATTGGACGACTATGAAATTTTCCATAAAAATCTTCTTGGTTAACCCAAGACACGTAAGAAACAAATGCATGACTTTTAGCACCGCCACAGACACGTATATTATTCCATCTTTCTTTAATTCAACATTATTTTATCACATATTAATTTCACAGATGTCTGTGCCGGCTATTTGCACACAACCATTTGAATCCATGTTTTGCTGACCTTAAACATTTTGTATAACAGATGTGTTTCTCCTGATTTTTCTAGCGCAATTATTTTATTTTTCCTGGTGTTACTTTAATAATAATAATGATAATAATAATAATAATAATCATACACCGCAAAATTGTGTCAATATTGGACGACTATGAAATTTTCCATAAAAATCTTCTTGGTTAACCCAAGACACGTAAGAAACAAATGCATGACTTTTAGCACCGCCACAGACACGTATATTATTCCATCTTTCTTTAATTCAACATTATTTTATCACATATTAATTTCACAGATGTCTGTGCCGGCTATTTGCACACAACCATTTGAATCCATGTTTTGCTGACCTTAAACATTTTGTATAACAGATGTGTTTCTCCTGATTTTTCTAGCGCAGCTCGCTGAGCGTTACCACTGCACTCATTTCTCTTTGCTGCTGCTGAATGTACACGATTCTCACCCATAGACAGCTTTCCTTTAAAAAATACGAATATTATTGAATATAATGTTTTACATATGTTACAGTATTTTATTTTTCCTGGTGTTACTTTAATAATAATAATAATAATAATAATAATCATACACCGCAAAATTGTGTCAATATTGGAATACTATGAAATTTTCCATAAAAATCTTCTTGGTTATCCCAAGACACGTAAGAAACAAATGCATGACTTTTAGCACCGCCACAGCCACGTATATTATTCCATCTTTCTTTAATTCAACATTATTTTATCACATATTAATTTCACAGATGTCGGTGCCGTCTATTTGCACACAAACATTTTGAAACCATGTTTTGCTGACCTTAAACATTTTGTATAACAGATGTGTTTCTCCTGATTTTTTTATTTTTTTTTATTTTTTTTTTCTAGCGCAGCTCGCTGAGCGTTACCACTGCACTCATTTCTCTTTGATGCTTCTGAATGTACACTATTCCCAACCATGGACAGTTTTCCTTTAAAAATATGCGTATTACTGAATATAATGTTTTACATATGTTACAGTATTTTATTTTATTAATAGTTACTTTTAACTATTCTTTTAGAGTGTCTAGTAGATTTATATTCTTTGCCTGATATATTTCTACACAAAGCTTCAAACTATTTTGTAATTTATAATGTATCACAGTAGTTTCATATGAAGTTACATCTTAGGCCCCATTCAGACTATTGTAATATCTGTAGCTTAAAATAGAGCCAAATAGCTACTTTCAAATCCGGACATACACCACTGATTTTAATGGGGTCTAAGGGGGTTCTATCAAGGTTTCCACATAATAGTTATGGAAAGAATAATGCTACAGAATTGGCCGCTCCAGTTATAAAACAAAAATGATGAAAATTATCCATGATGTTAATGTGAAAAAAGGCTTATGCAGAGGGTTTATGGATCTCTACAATAAACACCATGTGTAGAAATTTGGTTCTAGAACTTGTTGGATTAGTGAATATAATAACGTTTGTCATATTTTATAACATGCAGCTAATGATTCTTGCTTTCAACTTGTATGTAAATGGGTTAAAATAAAGAATAATGACCTAGCTGATTTGGGTGATATTGTAAAACCATTTATTGTTTCTACTACTTGGCAATTGTTACATTCAGTTATTTTTATTTATTTATTTATTTATTTATTTTTCCATGGAATTTGTTAGTCATTACAATTATTTTTTGCTCCCAAGATAGGCTATTAGAGCCACCAAGCTACATAAATGTGCAGGCTCCTGAATATTACAATTACAAAACATTCAAAGTTTGTTTCTCCACTTTTTGCAGATAATAAATCTTAATTTCTTTATAATCTGACTTTTAGTTATAGTCTGTCGCAGTTCTTTGGCGCTCTATGTATACCGTAAATTTTGCTTCCTTTCAGTGAATAATATAAGACAGATTATTTTTATTCAATAAACATCTAACTTATGTATACTTTTAAAGCTTTGTTACATTTCTAGCCAGTCTACACCATGCTGTGTAACATAAATACATGCGGTCTTGTAGTGATTTAATATAGTGCACCAAACATGATATGGTTTTTGGTTTCTCTGAACTGACGCAAACAAAACATATAAGGTAGTACGGCACAAGACGTGAGCGTGCCCGCAGCTCAATCTTTATAGAAATAATACTTCTGCACTCATGGCCGCTTCTCCTCTACCTTTGCCTCCTGAACTCATCATACACTGTGAAATAATGCAAAAATCCAGCTTTGTGCTGTATGTGTTGTGTGTGTTTGTTGTGTGTGTGTTGCATGTGCTGTGTGTGGTGTATGTGTTGTGTGTGTTTGTTGTGTGTGTGTGTTGCATGTGTTGTGCGTGTTCTGTATATTGTGTGTGTGTATGTTTGTTGTGGGTGTTTGTTGTGTGTGTGTGTTGCATGTGTTGTGTGTGCTGTATGTGTTGTGTGTGTTTGTTGTGTGTGTGTATGTTTGTTGTGTGTGCTGTATGTGTTGTGTGTGTTTGTTGTGTGTGTTGCATGTGATGTGTGTGTTCTGTATGTTGTGTGTGTGTATGTTTGTTGTGTGTGTGTTGTATGTGTTGTGTGTGTTTGTTGTGTGTGTGTGTTGCATGTGTTGTGTGTGTTCTGTATGTTGTGTGTGTGTGTGTGTATGTTTGCTGTTTGTGTTGTATGCGTTGTGTGTGTTCTGCATGTTATGTGTGCGTGTGTTCTGTGTGTTTGTTGTGCGTGTGTTCTGTGTGTTGTGTGCTGGATTTTTGCATTATTTCACAGTGTATGATGAGTTCAGGAGGCAAAGGTAGAGGAGAAGCGGCCATGAGTGCAGAAGTATTATTTCTATAAAGATTGAGCTGCGGGCACGCTCACGTCTTGTGCCGTACTACCTTATATGTTTTGTTTGCGTCAGTTCAGAGAAACCAAAAACCATATCATGTTTGGTGCACTATATTAAATCAGTACAAGACCGCATGTATTTATGTTACACAGCATGGTGTAGACTGGCTAGAAATGTAACAAAGCTTTAAAAGTATACATAAGTTAGATGTTTATTGAATAAAAATAATCTGTCTTATATTATTCACTGAAAGGAAGCAAAATTTACGGTATACATAGAGCGCCAAAGAACTGCGACAGACTATAACTAAAAGTCAGATTATAAAGAAATTAAGATTTATTATCTGCAAAAAGTGGAGAAACAAACTTTGAATGTTTTGTAATTGTAATATTCAGGAGCCTGCACATTTATGTAGCTTGGTGGCTCTAATAGCCTATCTTGGGAGCAAAAAATAATTGTAATGACTAACAAATTCCATGGAAAAATAAATAAATAAATAAATAAATAAAAATAACTGAATGTAACAATTGCCAAGTAGTAGAAACAATAAATGGTTTTACAATATCACCCAAATCAGCTAGGTCATTATTCTTTATTTTAACCCATTTACATACAAGTTGAAAGCAAGAATCATTAGCTGCATGTTATAAAATATGACAAACGTTATTATATTCACTAATCCAACAAGTTCTAGAACCAAATTTCTACACATGGTGTTTATTGTAGAGATCCATAAACCCTCTGCATAAGCCTTTTTTCACATTAACATCATGGATAATTTTCATCATTTTTGTTTTATAACTGGAGCGGCCAATTCTGTAGCATTATTCTTTCCATAACTATTATGTGGAAACCTTGATAGAACCCCCTTAGACCCCATTAAAATCAGTGGTGTATGTCCGGATTTGAAAGTAGCTATTTGGCTCTATTTTAAGCTACAGATATTACAATAGTCTGAATGGGGCCTAAGATGTAACTTCATATGAAACTACTGTGATACATTATAAATTACAAAATAGTTTGAAGCTTTGTGTAGAAATATATCAGGCAAAGAATATAAATCTACTAGACACTCTAAAAGAATAGTTAAAAGTAACTATTAATAAAATAAAATACTGTAACATATGTAAAACATTATATTCAGTAATACGCATATTTTTAAAGGAAAACTGTCCATGGTTGGGAATAGTGTACATTCAGAAGCATCAAAGAGAAATGAGTGCAGTGGTAACGCTCAGCGAGCTGCGCTAGAAAAAAAAAATAAAAATAAATAAAAAAATCAGGAGAAACACATCTGTTATACAAAATGTTTAAGGTCAGCAAAACATGGTTTCAAAATGTTTGTGTGCAAATAGACGGCACCGACATCTGTGAAATTAATATGTGATAAAATAATGTTGAATTAAAGAAAGATGGAATAATATACGTGGCTGTGGCGGTGCTAAAAGTCATGCATTTGTTTCTTACGTGTCTTGGGATAACCAAGAAGATTTTTATGGAAAATTTCATAGTATTCCAATATTGACACAATTTTGCGGTGTATGATTATTATTATTATTATTATTATTATTATTATTATTAAAGTAACACCAGGAAAAATAAAATACTGTAACATATGTAAAACATTATATTCAATAATATTCGTATTTTTTAAAGGAAAGCTGTCTATGGGTGAGAATCGTGTACATTCAGCAGCAGCAAAGAGAAATGAGTGCAGTGGTAACGCTCAGCGAGCTGCGCTAGAAAAATCAGGAGAAACACATCTGTTATACAAAATGTTTAAGGTCAGCAAAACATGGATTCAAATGGTTGTGTGCAAATAGCCGGCACAGACATCTGTGAAATTAATATGTGATAAAATAATGTTGAATTAAAGAAAGATGGAATAATATACGTGTCTGTGGCGGTGCTAAAAGTCATGCATTTGTTTCTTACGTGTCTTGGGTTAACCAAGAAGATTTTTATGGAAAATTTCATAGTCGTCCAATATTGACACAATTTTGCGGTGTATGATTATTATTATTATTATTATCATTATTATTATTAAAGTAACACCAGGAAAAATAAAATAATTGCGCTAGAAAAATCAGGAGAAACACATCTGTTATACAAAATGTTTAAGGTCAGCAAAACATGGATTCAAATGGTTGTGTGCAAATAGCCGACACAGACATCTGTGAAATTGATATGTGATAAAATAATGTTGAATTAAAGAAAGATGGAATAATATACGTGTCTGTGGCGGTGCTAAAAGTCATGCATTTGTTTCTTACGTGTCTTGGGTTAACCAAGAAGATTTTTATGGAAAATTTCATAGTCGTCCAATATTGACACAATTTTGCGGTGTATGATTATTATTATTATTATTATCATTATTATTATTAAAGTAACACCAGGAAAAATAAAATAATTGCGCTAGAAAAATCAGGGAATAGTGTACATTCAGAAGCATCAAAGAGAAATGAGTGCAGTGGTAACGCTCAGCGAGCTGCGCTAGAAAAATCAGGAGAAACACATCTGTTATACAACATGTTTAAGGTCAGCAAAACATGGATTCAAATGGTTGTGTGCAAATAGCCGGCACAGACATCTGTGAAATTAATATGTGATAAAATAATGTTGAATTAAAGAAAGATGGAATAATATACGTGTCTGTGGCGGTGCTAAAAGTCATGCATTTGTTTCTTACGTGTCTTGGGTTAACCAAGAAGATTTTTATGGAAAATTTCATAGTCGTCCAATATTGACACAATTTTGCGGTGTATGATTATTATTATTATTATTATCATTATTATTATTAAAGTAACACCAGGAAAAATAAAATAATTGCGCTAGAAAAATCAGGAGAAACACATCTGTTATACAAAATGTTTAAGGTCAGCAAAACATGGATTCAAATGGTTGTGTGCAAATAGCCGGCACAGACATCTGTGAAATTAATATGTGATAAAATAATGTTGAATTAAAGAAAGATGGAATAATATACGTGTCTGTGGCGGTGCTAAAAGTCATGCATTTGTTTCTTACGTGTCTTGGGTTAACCAAGAAGATTTTTATGGAAAATTTCATAGTCGTCCAATATTGACACAATTTTGCGGTGTATGATTATTATTATTATTATTATCATTATTATTATTAAAGTAACACCAGGAAAAATAAAATAATTGCGCTAGAAAAATCAGGAGAAACACATCTGTTATACAAAATGTTTAAGGTCAGCAAAACATGGATTCAAATGGTTGTGTGCAAATAGCCGGCACAGACATCTGTGAAATTAATATGTGATAAAATAATGTTGAATTAAAGAAAGATGGAATAATATACGTGTCTGTGGCGGTGCTAAAAGTCATGCATTTGTTTCTTACGTGTCTTGGGATAACCAAGAAGATTTTTATGGAAAATTTCATAGTATTCCAATATTGACACAATTTTGCGGTGTATGATTATTATTATTATTATTATTATTATTATTATTATTATTATTATTAAAGTAACACCAGGAAAAATAAAATACTGTAACATATGTAAAACATTATATTCAATAATATTCGTATTTTTTAAAGGAAAGCTGTCTATGGGTGAGAATCGTGTACATTCAGCAGCAGCAAAGAGAAATGAGTGCAGTGGTAACGCTCAGCGAGCTGCGCTAGAAAAATCAGGAGAAACACATCTGTTATACAAAATGTTTAAGGTCAGCAAAACATGGATTCAAATGGTTGTGTGCAAATAGACGGCACAGACATCTGTGAAATTAATATGTGATAAAATAATGTTGAATTAAAGAAAGATGGAATAATATACGTGTCTGTGGCGGTGCTAAAAGTCATGCATTTGTTTCTTACGTGTCTTGGGATAACCAAGAAGATTTTTATGGAAAATTTCATAGTATTCCAATATTGACACAATTTTGCGGTGTATGATTATTATTATTATTATTATTATTATTATTATTAAAGTAACACCAGGAAAAATAAAATACTGTAACATATGTAAAACATTATATTCAATAATATTCGTATTTTTTAAAGGAAAGCTGTCTATGGGTGAGAATCGTGTACATTCAGCAGCAGCAAAGAGAAATGAGTGCAGTGGTAACGCTCAGCGAGCTGCGCTAGAAAAATCAGGAGAAACACATCTGTTATACAAAATGTTTAAGGTCAGCAAAACATGGATTCAAATGGTTGTGTGCAAATAGACGGCACAGGCACTACGATATCCGATGTCAATAAAAAGAGAATAAATATTATTGGTACACTTTTGATATTATTATCAAATTGTTGGGTGCGTATCAGTAATCAATTTAATACAATTTGATCCGCTATGATTTTGGTGTAATGTCTATTTAACACGCTTTATGCGATTTTAATTAATTGTCTGGTGGTCAAATAAATATTATTGGCGCTATAGGTTTATGAAAATGTCAATAAAAAGAGAATAAATATTATTGGTATTCTTTTGATATTATTATCAACTTGTTGGAAGCGTATCAGTAATCAATTTAATACAATTTGATCCGCTATGATTTTGGTGTAATGTCTATTTAACACGCTTTATGCGATTTTAATTAATTATCTGGTGGTCAAATAAATATTATTGGCGCTATAGGTTTATGAAAATGTCGCAGACTGTCCATCGTTACTTAATTAAATAATTATACAGCCCGCATATTCGTCGGTGTGTTTCCGTGTGATTTGCTCCCGGAAGAAAGAGTGACTCAGAGACCCGCGGCATATATCGTGAATACAGACCCGGCGAATCAACCCGGACGACACTGGGTATTAATCGTACTCTGCGATGATAAGACGGGTGTGTTTTTTGATAGTTACGGCCTCAGCCCTGAAAATATTATCTTCCCACGCGAGTTTGTGACATTCCTGAATAAGAATTGTGTCGATTATTGTTACCAGAACGCACAAATCCAAGACCTGTATACACACACGTGCGGCCATTACTGCGTATATGTTTTACATCATTTAGCGCGCGGATTACCATTCAAGAATGTTTTACAACATTTCACGAATGCCGTACGAAGAAACGAAAGAATCGTAACAACGTTTATTTCGTCAACATTTTCAAATTTAACTCGTTCTAATTGCAATTATCAGTTTAATCAAAACTGCACTTGTCTTCGGTGATCTAACTAGTTGTTTAAATTCTTAGAGGACGTTCAAGGTGACAGATGCTTTGTGTGACAGCTGCTAGCAAATTCTGTGTTTTCTCGGCTAGTGGGAATTCTGCCATGCGTTACTTCACACAGTAAACTATTTTTAGCCATCCTCTGCTTGCGCCGTTATTTGGGGTACCGGAGAAACAGCTGTGGGGAGCCCCACAAACAATGGTTTGAATCATACGCAGTCATTTTCCAAGCACCGTGATCGCAGCTGTTAGGGTAATTAAGTAGGAGACAGTATTCCTTACTTAAATGCACGCAGTTGTGTGGCCGTTAACTAGACAGCCAGAGTTTCTGCAGTTAGAATGTGTTCAGTGATAATGAATCACAACTTATAGTGGATAAATAATCACATTATTCTGTAAGAGTTTGTTGCTGTATAACCAACGTGCTATTTATTTTGTATGGTGCAGTGTTGAAATGTCTCTGAGATGCGTTTATTTACAATAAATATCTTTTACTTTTACAATACCCTGTCTTTTGCTTTTTTATAAAGGTATAAAACACCACGATTCATACCTGCGCTTGTTGTAATATGGTCGCACACATAATGCGCCCATTATAAATCACCTATAAATATAAAACTCTAATATAAATCAATTACGGGGGTAACATTCACGATGTAAAAACAATTACGGGGATAACAGACATGTTGTAACATGCCCGCATACATAATGCGCGCGTTATAAATCCCCTATAAATATAAAACTCTAATATAAAACAATTACGGAGATAATATTCACCGTATCAAATACAGTGAAAATAATATTAAACTATATAAAAAAAAAAAGGGAGGGGGAGCTGCCACACAGCTGCTGTTAGAAGACAAGGGGATGGGAGGAGGGGTTACACACTTTGATACACTTTGATAGGGGCGTGTCCACCTGTCAAATTGAGTTTGACGAAAGGTCCCGATTATACACTACTTACATGTGAATTAGAATACTATACTTGTCCATGGAGCACAACAGAAGCAGTGCACAACTGACTTGTAGGACATGTGCCCTGCTGGCTTTGTCTGTTGACCTCAGTAATGGCCTAAAAAGTCTGTAAGTAAATTTAACAACCACACTGGACACTAGATAGCTACACTATCTGACTGATATACAACCGCCTAGCTAACTAGCTAAAATCTTGCTGTTAATAGTGGCAGCGTCAGGAGCACCTTCACTGCGCTGTTACAGCATACAAATGGTGATAAAACAAGATGTTCACTATTTATATGGAGAGGGACATGATATTTCAGCAGCTAGTGACAAGTCGTTATGTCAGGACATTGTGGATGTGTCCTGCACCCTGATTGGCTAGCCGCAATATGCACACATAAAGTTAGGGGGAAAAAAAAGTTTACAAGAACGCCGTGCCTCTGAGCTCTGCAAACCCCCTCCCCTCATCAAACATGTGCCAAACACTCATGATGCACCACCATTATCATTGCTAAAGTGCTGAAAATACTTTTGTGGCAACACAAATATTTTCCTGCACTTTTTACCAAATGTTACTGGTTTTATAAAATGTTGCTCGTCTTTCAGATCAGGAATCTGATTGTGCCATATTCATGCCGAATTTATGTTTCGCTCATAAATAATCATAACAACAAGAGCCAAATAACAAAATTTTATTTTCAGGAGTTCAAAGTCATTAAGAAAAGGCTCATTTCATAACTAAACTTGACAACTTTAGAAAATATGTAGAACAGTGTTATCTATCATCTATTTCTATATGGTATAACATTTATACCCATAATTTCTATGTAAATAAATTATTTATCATGTTTCCAGTCACTTACCTTGTAGTTATTTCAGACTATTCCCTTCAGCAGCAGACATAATAAATCATGTTATCCAAAGAAATAACCAATAAAGAAATGAAAAATGTGACTTTACACAGAAAACCAACTTACCGAATGCTGAGATTGTACAACTGATTAATCAGAGAAACAATTACCGTTATCTCTCTGTGCGGTCACATACGGATGGGACCAGATATTAAAGGAAATGATGTATCTGATATAACATGATGTCGTTCTACTTCTCATTATGCCTGCTAAGGCTGCAGATAAGGTTTATTTCTATGGCAGGCAGATCTGGTTTGTTTCCTGCTCAGCAGATAGATACTTCTGCTTCCAATAACATTATTGTATCATAAGTGAGAGCTTGTGTTAGGACTAGTGTTGAGCGATACCGTCCGATACTTGAAAGTATCAGTATCGGATAGTATCGGCCGATACCCGAAAAGTATCGGGTATCGCCGATACCGATACCAGATACCAATACAAGTCAATGGGACACCAAGTATCGGAAGGTATCCTGATGGTTCCCAGGGTCTGAAGGAGAGGAAACTCTCCTTCAGGCCCTGGGATCCATATTAATGTGTAAAATAAAGAATTAAAATAAAAAATATTGATATACTCACCCGTCCGGAGGCCCCTGCACCTTACCGCTGTTAACCGGCAGCCTGCTTTGCTTAAAATGAGCGCGTTTAGGACCTTCCATGACGTCACGGCTTCTGATTGGTCGCGTGCCGCTCATGTGACCGCCATGCGACCAATCACAAGCCGCGACGTCATTCTCAGGTCCTAAATTCCTAGAATGAGAAGTTTAGGGCCTGAGAATGACGTCGCGGCTTGTGATTGGTCGCGTGGCGGTCACATGAGCGGCACGCGACCAATCAGAAGCCGTGACTGTTATGGACCTGGTGGTTAGGAGCACCCGGAATGACCTGATGGTTAAACTAAGGACAGGACAAGCTCTGGGAAGTGGGATCTCTGCTGACCGCAAACCCTAATGCTATCACACACACTAGAAATAGCCGTGGAGCGTACCTAACTCTGCCTAGATGCCTCTTCACAGCCTAAGAGCTAACTACCCCTAAAGATAGGAAATAAAGCCTTACCTTGCCTCAGAGAAATTCCCCAAAGGAAAAGGTAGCCCCCCACAAATATTGACTGTGAGTTAAGAGGAAAGTCACAAACACAGGAATGAAACAGGTTTTAGCAAAGGAGGCCAGTCTTCACTAAACAGACGGAGGATAGAAAAGGAATCTTTGCGGTCAGCACAAAAAACTACAAAAAAACACGCAGAGTGTGCAAAAAGACCCCCGCACCGACTCACGGTGCAGAGGTGCCACTCTGCACCCCAGAGCTTCCAGCTAGCAAGGCAATATCATGATAGCAAGCTGGACTAGAACTTAGCAAGTACTAAGAAATATATTCAGTACACAATGAACAACAAATGAACTAGCAGGGACTTAGCTTCTGCTGGAGTAGACAGGTCATCAGAAAGATCCAAGAGAGATCTGAACCAGTACTAAGACATTGACAGCTGGCATGAAGTAACGATCTGAGTGGAGTTAAATAGAGAAGCCAGCCTAGCAATAAACGAGGGCAGCTGAGGAAGGAATCTCAAGAACCAGCAGCTCCACTCACAGCCACCAGAGGGAGTCCACGGACAGAACTCGCCGAAGTACCATTCATGACCACAGGAGGGAGTTCGAGAACGGAATTCACAACACGTGACGTCATGGAAGGTCCTAAACGCGCTCATTTTAAGCAAAGCAGGCTGCCGGTTAACAGCGGTAAGGTGCAGGGGCCGCCGGAGAGGTGAGTATATCCATATTTTTTATTTTAGTTCTTTATTTTACACATGAATATGGTTCCGATACCGATTCCCGATACCACAAAAGTATCGGAACTCGGTATCGGAATTCCGATACCGCAAGTATCGGCCGATACCCGATACTTGTGGTATCGGAATGCTTAACACTAGTCAGGACTGCAAGGACCATTACCTACCATTGAGGGCCAATATAGTGGAACAGTTGCATTGAGTTGAAGGTAGTAGTAAATATGCTGTCAGGGATGAATCAGAGGCTGCAGACCGTTGCACTGCATCTTGCTGCAGAAGGTCTCAGCAGGTTGCTTTACTGACTAGTAGCCACCTTCCTCGGCTGATGGTGTCACCTGGATCTGGGCGTTTATAACTCCCAGCTTCCTGTTGGGAGTTGCGGGTGATATTTCCATTCCTTCCTTGTGAAGGCTTGGAGCTACAGCAGTCTGCTACCTTCCAGACTGGTGTTACCTCTCTGAGTTTGCTTAAGATAAGAGCCCCCCATGTTTGTCTATCCCAGTTGTCTGTAGTGTAGTGGGGATTGATTAATGCTCATCCTATCCTTCCCTGTGCAGGGCTTACTGGTAGGGTCTGGCAGGGCTTAGGTATCCTGCTTGGCGATAGGTGCGGAACCCATTTAGGGTCTTAGGGCAGACAGGGTGACATTAATTCTGCCTAGGGGTCTCCATTCCCTGCTTCCCGAGCATTGAGATCTGTTAAAAATACTTATTTCATATATTTATTTATTCAGGACTCTTTACCAGATGCGATACTCTAAAGAAAATGTCATGATATTTCTTATAAAAAATATAGTGGTTTATTGGATTGTCCACCAAAAACATCATTGCAGCAAAACATAAAATAGGTGGAATAGTTACAAAGAGATTGTCCATTTTTCCATATCAAAGTTTGTTCCCCATCTTTACTGGGATCCTGAATGGTAAATGGCATCTGTCTCTGTCAAAATAATGGTAGAAGTCCATCAAGAAGCTAACTCATAAACCATCTGATGTCTGTGTGGAGTGTGTGTGAAGTGTCCGAAGAGAGCGAAGAAAGCCCCCTTCCTGTGGGTCATGTGTTATATATGTCCCATAGAGCACATGTTCTCTCTATATGGTGCAACCATCTACTGAGCTCAATATACAGGAATAATACATGTAATTTCAGCAAAAGGCAATGTGCTCAGTACAGAATTGAGTGTAAGAAGAATAAATCAATAACTAATAATTAATATTTAACAATTCACCCCTTTTGAGGGTGACAGACATTCATTGGAACCCTCAATGTAAATAAATTCATCATAATAAGATCTTCTTTTCTTCTTCTTTGGCAAAATAATTTAATGTCTGTAATAATAATAATAATAATAATAATAATATCAGATTATTGTTATACATACTTAATAACATAATTATGCCGTGACCAATATTTATATGAAATGTATAATTATATTTCCCTAAATCTAAATCGAAGCAACACCTTTGGTCAACATAAGGACATCTCCCATTCATCTTTAAACGTCACTCCCAGTCAGGCTGCGCTCCACGAGAGTGGTGATGTCAGTAACATTACTAATGTCATCACCGCTCTCGCTGAGTCTCAAATAGCACAACCTGACCGGGAGTGACTGTTAAATATACTTATTTTGTATGTTTATTTATTTATTCAGAACTACCAGATGCGATACACTAAAGAAAATGTCATGATATTTCTTATAAGAAATGTAGTGGTTTAGTGGTTCAATCATCATTATCTGATGTCATCTGGTCTTCATCTTGATGTCTTCCTGCCTTCTTCTTAAGGTACCTTCACACGAAACAACTTTGTAACGATATCGCTAGCGATCCGTGACGTTGCAGCGTCCTGGCTAGCGATATCATTTCGTTTGACACGCAGCAGCGATCAGGATCCTGCTGTGATGTCGCTGGTCGCTGAATAAAGTTCAGAACTTTATTTGGTCGTCCGATCGCCGTGTATCGTTGTGTTTGACAGCAAAAGCAACGATACCAGCGATATTTTACACTGGTAACCAGGGTAAACATCGGGTTGCTAAGCGCAGGGCCGTGCTTAGTAACCCGATGTTTACCCTGGTTACCAGCGTAAAATGTAAAAAAAACAAACAGTACATACTTACATGCGTCCCCCGGCGTCCGCTTCCCACACTGACTGAGCGCCGCAAAGTGAAAGTGAAAGCACAGCACAGCGGTGACATCACCGCTGTGCCCTGCTACTGCCGGCGCTCAGTCATTGCAGGAAGCGGACGGCGGGGGACGCATGTAAGTATGTACTGTTTGTTTTTTTTACATTTTACGCTGGTAACCAGGGTAAACATCGGGTTACTAAGCGCGGCCCTGCGCTTAGCAACCCGATGTTTACCCTGGTTACCCGGGGACCTCGGCATCGTTGGTCGCTGGAGAGCGGTCTGTGTGACAGCTCTCCAGCGACCCAACAGCGACGCTGCAGCAATCGGCATCGTTGTCGCTATCGCTGCAGCGTCGCTTCGTGTGAAGGTACCTTTAGTTCTTTCAAAACAGTCTTTAGATGATAACTCCTTTGACATAAATGATAGTGTAGATATTGTAGAGACCGTGTGTCATGTGTCAATCAAAGTCCATAAACTCAAATGTTGATAAGAAAAGAAAGTCCATAGATGAAATGTAGCTTTAATGTCTGTGCAGCGCCACCTTTAGAGACCTGGACTTACATTGGATCACCTTGGATATTTCTGGAATCCTCCATGTCATCTGCACTGATCGTGGAACAGGTTTGACATCTTTAGTCAGCACAGCAAGGGTTAAAATGACTCTTCCTTGCTAAACATAGCACTATAGCCAGTCCTTAAGGCCCCGTCTCACATAGCGATTTACCAACGATCACGACCAGCGATACGACCTGGCCGTGATCGTTGGTAAGTCGTTGTGTGGTCGCTGGGGAGCTGTCACACAGACAGCTCTCTCCAGCGACCAACGATCAGGGGAACGACTTCGGCATCGTTGAAACTGTCTTCAACGATGCCGAAGTCCCCCTGCAGCACCCGGGTAACCAGGGTAAACATCGGGTTACTAAGCGCAGGGCCGCGCTTAGTAACCCGATGTTTACCCTGGTTACCAAAAAAAACAAACAGTACATACTCGCCTTTCGGTGTCCAGGTCCCTTGCCGTCTGCTTCCTGCTCTGACTGAGATCCGGCCGTACACTGAGAGCAGAGCGCAGCGGTGACGTCACTGCTGTGCTCTCACTTCTCACTGTACGGCCGGCAGTCAGTGAGAGCAGGAAGCAGACGGCAAGGGACCTGACGGACCTCAGAAGGCGAGTATGTATTGTTTGTTTTTTTTTACATTTACGCTGGTAACCAGGGTAAACATCGGGTTACTAAGCGCGGCCCTGCGCTTAGTAACCCGATGTTTACCCTGGTTACCAGTGAAGACATCGCTGGATCGGTGTCACACACACCGATTCAGCGATGTCAGCGGGGCCTCAACGACCAAAAAAAGGTCCAGGCCATTCCGACACGACCAGCGATCTCGCAGCAGGGGCCTGATCGCTGGTACGTGTCACACATAGCGAGATCGCTATGGAGTGTTATGACCCCAATGGCGAGGGTCTCAGAGGAACGTGGAAGTCTGCAGAATACAAAAATCCAGCTCATAGGGCAGTGGTAGCTGGGTTGACCATATATCTACTCCTAACGCCAACACTAGAAGTAGCCGGGGATCATTCCTACGTTGATTCTAGATGACACGCTCCAGCCGGAGAATCTAGCTACCCCTAGTAGAGGAAAACAAAAGACCTTTCTTGCCTCCAGAGAAGGGGACCCCAAAGCTGGATAGAAGCCCCCCACAAATAATAACGGTGAGGTAAGAGGAAATGACAAACACAGAAATGAACCAGGTTTAGCACAGAGAGGCCCGCTTACTGATAGCAGAATAAAGAAAGGTAACTTATATGGTCAACAAAAACCCTATCAAAATCCACACTGGAAATTCAAGAACCCCCGAACCGTCTAACGGTCCGGGGGGAGAACACCAGCCCCCTAGAGCTTCCAGCAAAGGTCAGGATATATATTTGGAACAAGCTGGACAAAAATACAAAACCAAAACAAAATAGCAAAAAGCAAAAAGCGGACTTAGCTGATATAACTGGAACCAGGATCAGTAGACAAGAGCACAGCAGACTAGCTCTGATAACTACGTTGCCAGGCATAGAACTGAAGGTCCAGGGAGCTTAAATAGCAACACCCTTAACTAACGACCCAGGTGCGGATAAAAGGAATGACAGAAAAACCAGAGTCAAAAAACTAGTAACCACTAGAGGGAGCAAAAAGTAAATTCACAACAGTACCCCCCCCGTAGTGAGGGGTCACCGAACCCTCACCACGACCACCAGGGCGATCAGGATGAGCGGCATGAAAGGCACGAACTAAATCGGCCGCATGAACATCAGAGGCGACCACCCAGGAATTATCCTCCTGACCATAGCCCTTCCACTTGACCAGGTACTGAAGCCTCCGCCTGGAGAGGCGAGAATCCAAGATCTTCTCCACCACGTACTCCAACTCACCCTCAACCAACACCGGAGCAGGAGGCTCAGCAGAAGGAACTATAGGCACAATGTACCGCCGCAACAAGGACCTATGAAATACATTGTGAATAGCAAACGACACAGGAAGATCCAGACGAAAAGATACAGGATTAAGGATTTCCAATATCTTGTAAGGCCCAATAAAACGAGGTTTAAATTTGGGAGAGGAGACCTTCATAGGAACAAAGCGGGAAGAAAGCCATACCAAATCCCCAACGCGTAGTCGGGGACCCACACCGCGGCGGCGGTTGGCAAAGCGCTGAGCCCTCTCCTGTGACAACTTCAAGTTGTCCACCACATGATTCCAGATCCGCTGCAACCTATCCACCACAGAATCCACCCCAGGACAGTCAGAAGGCTCCACATGACCCGAAGAAAAGCGAGGATGGAAACCAGAGTTGCAGAAAAAAGGCGAAACCAAGGTGGCGGAACTAGCCCGATTATTAAGGGCAAACTCAGCCAACGGCAAGAATGTCACCCAATCGTCCTGATCAGCAGAGACAAAACACCTCAAATAAGCCTCCAAAGTCTGATTGGTTCGCTCCGTCTGTCCATTAGTCTGAGGATGGAAAGCAGACGAAAACGACAAATCAATGCCCATCCTACTACAAAAGGATCGCCAGAATCTGGAAACGAACTGGGATCCTCTATCTGACACAATATTCTCAGGGATGCCGTGCAAACGAACCACGTTCTGGAAAAACACAGGAACCAGATCGGAAGAGGAAGGCAGCTTAGGCAAAGGAACCAAATGGACCATCTTTGAGAAGCGATCACATATCACCCAGATAACGGACATGCCCTGGGATAGCGGAAGATCAGAAATGAAATCCATGGAGATATGTGTCCAAGGTCTCTTCGGGACAGGCAAGGGCAAGAGCAAACCGCTGGCACGAGAACAGCAAGGCTTAGCTCGAGCACAAGTCCCACAGGACTGCACAAATGACCGCACATCCCTTGACAAGGAAGGCCACCAAAAGGACCTGGCCACCAGATCTCTGGTGCCAAAAATTCCCGGGTGACCTGCCAACACCGAGGAATGAACCTCGGAAATGACTCTGCTGGTCCACTTATCCGGGACAAACAGTCTGTCAGGTGGACAAGACTCAGGCCTATCAGCCTGAAATCTCTGCAACACACGTCGCAGATCCGGAGAAATAGCTGACAAGATAACTCCATCTTTAAGAATACCAACAGGATCAGCGACTCCAGGAGCATCAGGCACAAAGCTCCTAGAAAGAGCATCGGCCTTCACATTCTTTGAACCTGGTAAATACGAGACAACAAAATCAAAGCGGGAGAAAAACAATGACCAGCGGGCCTGTCTCGGATTAAGGCGTTTAGCAGACTCGAGATACATCAGATTTTTGTGATCAGTCAAGACCACCACACGATGCTTAGCACCCTCGAGCCAATGACGCCACTCCTCAAATGCCCATTTCATGGCCAACAACTCCCGATTGCCCACATCATAATTTCGCTCGGCAGGCGAAAACTTCCTAGAGAAAAAGGCACAAGGTTTCATAACAGAGCAACCAGGGCCTCTCTGCGACAAAACGGCCCCTGCTCCAATCTCTGAAGCATCCACCTCAACCTGAAAGGGAAGTGAGACATCGGGCTGGCACAAAACAGGCGCCGAAGTAAACCGGCGTTTCAACTCCTGGAAAGCCTCCACGGCAGCAGGAGCCCAGTTAGCTACATCGGAGCCCTTCTTGGTCATATCCGTCAAAGGTTTCACAATGCTAGAAAAATTAGCGATAAAACGACGGTAGAAGTTAGCGAAACCCAAGAACTTCTGTAGACTCTTAACTGACGAGGGCTGAGTCCAATCAAGAATAGCTCGGACCTTGACTGGGTCCATCTCCACAGCAGAAGGGGAAAAAATGAACCCCAAAAAGGGAACCTTCTGTACACCAAAGAGACACTTTGAGCCCTTGACAAACAAAGAATTTTCACGCAAAATTTTAAAGACCAACCTGACCTGCTCCACATGCGAATCCCAATTATCAGAAAAAAACAAAATATCATCCAGATAAACAATCAAAAATTTATCCAGATACTTCCGGAAAATGTCATGCATAAAGGACTGAAAAACTGAAGGCGCATTGGAGAGCCCAAAAGGCATCACCAAGTACTCAAAATGACCTTCGGGCGTATTGAATGCGGTTTTCCATTCATCACCTTGCTTAATGCGCACAAGGTTGTACGCACCACGAAGATCTATCTTGGTGAACCACTTGGCACCTTTAATCCGGGCAAACAAGTCAGACAACAGCGGTAAAGGATACTGAAATTTGACAGTGATCTTATTTAAAAGCCGATAATCAATACAAGGTCTCAAAGATCCGTCCTTTTTTGCCACAAAAAAGAATCCCGCACCAAGAGGGGAAGAAGACGGACGAATATGTCCTTTCTCTAGAGACTCCTTGATATATGAACGCATAGCGGTATGTTCAGGTACCGACAGATTAAACAGTCTTCCCTTAGGAAATTTACTGCCTGGGATCAAATCTATAGCACAGTCACAGTCCCTATGAGGAGGCAGTGCACTGGACTCAGACTCACTGAAGACATCCTGATAATCAGACAAATACTCCGGAACTTCCGAAGGCGTAGAAGAAGCAATAGACACAGGCAGGGAATCCCCATGAATACCACGACAGCCCCAACTTGAGACTGACATAGCCTTCCAGTCCAGGACTGGATTATGGGTCTGTAACCATGGCAGCCCTAAAACAACCAAATCATGCATTTTATGTAAAACCAGGAAACGTATCACCTCGCGGTGTTCAGGAGTCATGCACATGGTAACCTGTGTCCAATACTGCGGTTTATTTGCTGCCAATGGCGTAGCATCAATACCCCTAAGAGGAATAGGATTTTCTAATGGTTCAAGAGAAAAACCACAGTGCTTAGCAAATGACAGATCCATAAGACTCAGGGCAGCACCTGAATCTACAAACGCCATGACAGGAAAAGACGACAGTGAGCAAATCAAAGTTACAGACAGAATAAATTTAGGTTGCAAATTACCAACGGTGACAGGACTAACAACCTTAGCTATACGTTTAGAGCATGCTGAGATAATATGTGTAGAATCACCACAGTAGTAGCACAAGCCATTCCGGCGTCTATGAATTTTCCGCTCATTTCTAGTCAGGATTCTATCACATTGCATTAAATCAGGTGTCTGTTCAGACAACACCATGAGGGAATTTGCGATTTTTCTATCACATTGCACCGAATTAGGTGTCTGTTCAGACAACACCATGAGGGAATTTGCGGTTTTGCGCTCCCGCAACCGCCGGTCAATTTGAATAGCCAGTGCCATAGTATCATTCAGACCTGTGGGAATGGGAAAACCCACCATAACATTCTTAATGGCTTCAGAAAGGCCATTTCTAAAATTAGCGGCCAGTGCACACTCGTTCCAATGTGTCAGCACGGACCATTTCCGAAATTTTTGGCAGTACACTTCAGCCTTGTCCTGCCCCTGAGACATAGCCAGCAAGGCCTTTTCTGCCTGAATCTCAAGATTGGGTTCCTCATAAAGTAAACCGAGCGCCAGAAAAAACGCATTAATATCAGCCAATGCCGGATCTCCTGGCGCCAGCGAAAAAGCCCAATCCTGAGGGTCGCCCCGTAAGAACGAAATAACAATTTTTACTTGCTGAGCAGAGTCTCCAGATGAACAGGGTCTCAGGGACAAAAACAATTTACAATTATTCACAAAATTCCTAAACTTAAACCTGTCTCCGGAAAACAGTTCAGGAATCGGTATTTTAGGTTCTGACCTAGGATTACTGATAACATAGTCTTGTATGCCCTGCACACGAGTAGCCAGCTGGTCCACACTTGTAATCAAGGTCTGGACATTCATGTCTGCAGCAAGCATAGCCACTCTGAGGTAAAGGGGAAGAAGAAAAAAAAAAAAAAAAAAACTCAGAATCTTCTTTCTTATAATCCCTCTTCTGCAATGCATTAAACATTTAATACTGGCCTGGCAAACTGTTATGACCCCAATGGCGAGGGTCTCAGAGGAACGTGGAAGTCTGCAGAATACAAAAATCCAGCTCATAGGGCAGTGGTAGCTGGGTTGACCATATATCTACTCCTAACGCCAACACTAGAAGTAGCCGGGGATCATTCCTACGTTGATTCTAGATGACACGCTCCAGCCGGAGAATCTAGCTACCCCTAGTAGAGGAAAACAAAAGACCTTTCTTGCCTCCAGAGAAGGGGACCCCAAAGCTGGATAGAAGCCCCCCACAAATAATAACGGTGAGGTAAGAGGAAATGACAAACACAGAAATGAACCAGGTTTAGCACAGAGAGGCCCGCTTACTGATAGCAGAATAAAGAAAGGTAACTTATATGGTCAACAAAAACCCTATCAAAATCCACACTGGAAATTCAAGAACCCCCGAACCATCTAACGGTCCGGGGGGAGAACACCAGCCCCCTAGAGCTTCCAGCAAAGGTCAGGATATATATTTGGAACAAGCTGGACAAAAATACAAAACCAAAACAAAATAGCAAAAAGCAAAAAGCGGACTTAGCTGATATAACTGGAACCAGGATCAGTAGACAAGAGCACAGCAGACTAGCTCTGATAACTACGTTGCCAGGCATAGAACTGAAGGTCCAGGGAGCTTAAATAGCAACACCCTTAACTAACGACCCAGGTGCGGATAAAAGGAATGACAGAAAAACCAGAGTCAAAAAACTAGTAACCACTAGAGGGAGCAAAAAGTAAATTCACAACAATGGAGGTCGCTGTTGCGTCACAAAACTTGTGACTCAGCAGCGATCTCGCTAGCGATCTCGCTATGTGAGACGGGGCCTTAAGTCCTAATGCACAGGACACATGTCAGGGTTGTAGCGTCCTGACAATGACCTTATTGTTCACCAGCTTTCATCAAAGCTTTATAGCTGATAGGAAACCACTGGAGCCCAGTCCATCATAGGATCATTGTCCTCTGCAATTGGGGTTATCAGTTTAGATACTGCAGTTTTGGTTGTCAGGGGGGATACTGCAATCGTGTTTGTCAATGGTGAAATGAATTATAATTGACACAGTCTATAAAAAATCATTATTGTTACCTTCTGGTACTTCTGGATTTCAGCTTTTCCTTCTTGCAACTTTTCAGAATCTCTTGAATTTAAATATATGAAGTCTTTACTAATGTAATTCTAGTATTTTGCTTGAAGTCTTCATTCCGTATTCTATGCCAAATCTGGTAATTTTCCTGACCTATAATATCACAGCGTACCATAGCAATTGGTAATATCCATATAATTATTATCAGAATATTAATATGGAATTCATGTCGGGAATAATAAAACAATAGTAAATGATAATACATTATTAACCATATTCTTCATGTGATTGAACATTTTTTATGTCAGTGCAAAGTGGAGATGTGGTTTGGCTGTGTGAGAGGCGTCCGACAGATCTCCACTTTGCACTGACAAGGGGCAGTACCCTGAAGCACAGTGTCTGCAAATTGAGATTCTGCAAAATCCAAGTAGAAAACAGAAGCAAATGACATAAAGTAAAATAAATCAATTTTATTAACACAAGAATATAAAATGGTACAAGACCAAAAAAAATACAAATAAAAAATGAATATACAATACAAATAGGACTGCCTGGTCACATAGTACACCCACAGGTAGCAAATATCATAATGAGCAACTTAACCATCAGATTCTCAATACAAGTCCATCTGTGATCTTTTTATAATAAGTTGATTAATCTGTATCTAAAGCTAGAATAATGTCTAACAATGTGTCACAGGGAAAAACAATTTATATTCCGCATAAAAAAATGCTATATCATCTAAGCGCCCATAATAGACTAATGTCAATACGTTGCATCTCAATACCACATAGGTGACTTTACTGATGTTCACTGCTACTCACTCAGTATAAATCCTAGTTGATTAGCTCTAAATAAAGTGCATAGTGCTTAAGCACTATGTGGTATTGAGATGCAATGTATTGACATTAGTCTATTATGGGCGCTTAGATGATTTAGCATTTCTTTTATGTGGAGTATAAATTATTTTTCCCTGTGGCACATTGTTAGAAATTATTCTAGCTTTAGATACAGATTAATCAACTTATTATAAAAAGACCACAGATGGACTTGTATTGAGAATCTGAGGGATAAGTTGCTCATTATGATATTTGCTACCTGTGGGTGTACTATGTGACCGATTTTGATTTATTTTACTTTATGGCATTTGCTTCTGTTTTCTACTTGGATTTTGTGTGATTTTGGGAAGTGCCAAAATTAAGCCTGTTGTTTGTAGGTGTATCAAATTGAGATTCTGGTTTGGCTATTATCCTAAGTCATGTGACAAGGCTCGTTAAAGGGTCGACATTGACTTGTAAAATTGCTACTTCCAATAGGTGGCACTAGAGTTCTAGTTTTCGTCCTCTCTGAAGAGACAATTTGCATATACAACCTTTTGACACTGTTCCGGGTTCAATAGTGGTGTGCTTCGGTCCCCTAGTAATTGGGACAGGAAGGTCAAGTGAGAAGATGTACAGTAGGTGTTTGTTGTGGCCCAATTTCAGCTTGCCCACAGCCTTGGCCTCAGCATGCACCATCAGCATCACGTCCACTTCCCCAACTCTTGCCACGGAACTTGCCCATTTTAAATGGAGTACAATATTTCCCACGTTCACTACAAATGGCTGAATTTGGAGCAAACGTATATGTGATCAGTGTGCGTAAAAACCACAGTTTAAAATATCTGGACTGTAGGTAGCCATTTCTTTTTTTTTTTTACCAAGCTGTTGTAATTAACTAGGGTAAGATACAGCAAAAGCAGTTCAATGGAGCCCCCAAATGCCACAATTTTAAGGCCACAGATAGAAGAGGCGCTTGACAGAGATACCACACTGTTCAACATGTGGCCTGTAATTTTGTTTTTTTAAAACAAAAATACTATATAGAACTAGGCTAACACACCGCCAAAAAAGGTGAATGTAGGCCTGAAATGCCCAAATTTGTAGCCCACAGATAGATCAGGTGTCTGACAGAGATACCAGTGTTCAATATGTGGCCTGTATTTTTGTTTTTTTACAGAAAAATACTGTATAGAACTAGGGTAACAGACAGCAAATACAGTGGAATGTAGGCATGAAATGCCCAAATTTGTAGCCCACAGATAGATCAGGCATCTGATAGTGATATAGAAGCGTAAGGCTATGTGCACACATCAGGATTTCTGGCAGAAATTTTCCTGACAAAAAACAGACATTTCTGCCAGAAATCCGCATGCGTTTTTTACCGCGATTTTACCGTGTTTTTACCGCGATTTTACCGAGTTTTTGACGCATTTTTTGTGCGTTTTTTTCCAAATGCATAGAATTGCAGGAAAAACGTGGAAAATCCGCAAAATTAATGAACATGTTGCTTTTTTTACCGCGATGCGTTTTTTTCGCGAAAAAAAAACGCACCATGTGCACAAAACATGCAGAATGCATTCTAAATGATAGGATGCATAATGTATGCTTTTTTAATGAGTTTTTATAGCGTTTTTATCACGAAAAAACCTGAACGTGTGCACATAGCCTTAATGTTTTTCCTTCTGTTGCTAGAATTTGCTCTTATAATGTAGTAGTTTTGTAGTCTCCGATTCAAGGATTTTATAAATCTTATCTTATATGTTTTCAATAGTCAGCAAACAACATGTTCTGGGTACGTGGGAAATAAAGGTCAGCATGACCTGGGGTAACAAGGGGGGGCTACATGAGTTACATTTGCTGTAAATGGTATAAAATACTGCCTTTTATTCCATTAAGGCTACTTTCATACTAGCGTCGTGCATTGCACGTCGCTATGCGTCGTTTTGTAGAAAAAACGCATCCTGCAAAAGTGCTTGTAGGATGCGTTTTTTCTCCATTGACTTGCATTAGCGACGCAGTGCGACGCATTGCCACACGTCGCAACCGTCGTGCGACGGTTGCGTCGTGTTGCGTCGGACCGTCGCCAGCAAAAAACGTTGCTTGTAACGTTTTTTGGTGCGTCGTTCCTGTCTTTTCTGACCGCGCATTCGCGGCCGGAACTCCGCCTCCGCCTCCCCGCACCTCACAATGGGGCAGCGGATCCGCTGCCCCCGTTGTGCGGCGCTTGCACAGTATGCGTCGCTGCGCTGCAATGTCGTATTGCGACGTGAAGTGCACGACGCTAATGTGAAAGTAGCCTAAGACAGAAAAAGTGATTTCCTCACAACCTGTGTGCATTCCTTTCTCCAAGCGCTTGTAAATCTTGAGGGCGTAACCTCTTAATTCAGCCTCACTGGTAATCTAATCTGTCATATCTAACTTTGAGTCAGAACAAAAACAGCTACAACAGTTTTGGCACCCAACGCGAGGCCGTGGTAACCAGCCTATTCGGAATCCGTATGTGGGAGTTACCTGGGAGATTGGAGATGCAAAACCCAGCTGCAGCAAGGTGAGAAATTTTATCCTTACACCTTGTTTTGCACTTGCAATCTCTCTTATCAATCTCTCCATATCTCTGGGTAAAGGCTGTGAACACAGTTCAAGAACCAACATCACCAGTGAGTTTTGTGATTTTTGTCTGTTTATGCCCGTAAGATAATTGTTATCTGTATTATCTGGTTGTATATGGTACAGCTGGGACAGACTCTGTGCAGTATTGTTGTTTTGATCTTTTGGTCATTTCGGATTGACAGTACATTGTATAGGGCTGTTTCTGTGGTTTATGTAGTTGGTGTTCTCAGAGTGTCAGTGGACACTGCCACAGTTTTCATAAGTTGTGTTAATTCCTATTTACAGTAGGCAGGCTGTGCAAATCCTGGTATGTATGTTTATGAGAACCTCTGAGTGATTGCGTATACAGGACATAAATAAGTCCCTGATTGATGAGGGGGACCGTTAGGTGTGGTCCTCAATATTTGACAAGAGGACCTTATTCAACTCACTTTGAGCTGAATCAGGCGGTGTGATTAAGATAAGGGATTTAGTTATTTTTGTAAAATCAGCTGATTTCAGATCGTTGAAGAAAAGTTAAAAAAGAAAATCCCGGAATGAGCACGTATGAATGAATCAACACACACCATTTTTTGAAGGGTGCAAAGGAGTCCTAGGGGTACTGTGTCAAGAGGCAGAGCCCTGCAGGATTTTTTCATGGATTCCTAATACTGTTACTTTTCCAATTATTGTGGAAGGTCCAGGACAGATGCGTTATAGATATTTTAATCTACATCTGAGATGGAATGAATTGAGTGATGATATAGCCTATGTTATATGTGATATGACATTAGACAGTTTCCTGTGGGTCATTCCATATCAAGTGATCCAAATATGAATATTTTTTTTACCCGACGTCTTTAGATTTTTTTTATTTTTTTGTTTTATGAAGTACAACTTTAGTTAATTACAAATTAAAAGTTTAGAATTTTTTTCTTCATCAGTTAATTTTTTACAGATTTTTAAAGTTTTAAAAAAGCGCAGATTTTGGCCTGGTATGGCTTTACATTTTTTATCATATCTCGGGCTAGAATTAAGATATAGAGGTGGGAGAGGCATCATTTTTCTCAGAACGGTACCGGCTTTCATTTGATATGTCACAAGACTATGTTTCTTTATATTTTGTTTTGGTGAAATCAAATTAAACATTTTGATGTGCAATTCTGAAAAAAACGTATGTTTTAAAATTATGAAAACATGCATGCGTGTTATTTGTGTCCTTATTTATATTTGTACAGGGATTCAACTTGGGACCTATCAAATTTGTATTGTTTTTTTAAGCCTTGAATCATCTGATTTTATGTTTGTGTGAGTTTCTTCCCTTTTTCTTTTCAAATTACAACTTACTGCATTCAACATTTATATGTAACAATAAAGAAACGCAAAAAACAAATACCGAAGTGCCAGAATAAATGCATCTTAATCATCATAACACAACTTGCTCAGCATTTTCAACCTGAATTCATTGAACAAGCCAAAAGAAAAAACGTGATCATATCCTCAAGTGTGATTTTCTAAATACAATCTGATCCTAATTATATGTTAACCCCTTCCCGACCCATGACGCCACGTAGGCGTCATGAAAACCCGTGCCAATCCGACCCATGACGCCTATGTGGCGTCATGGAAAGATCGCGTCCCTGCAGATCGGGTGAAAGGGTTAACTCCTATTTCACCCGATCTGCAGGGAGAGGGGGAGTGGTACTTCAGCCCAGGGGGGGTGGCTTCACCCCCCCGTGGCTACGATCGCTCTGATTGGCTGTTGAAAGTGAAACTGCCAATCAGAGCGATTTGTAATATTTCACCTAAAAAAATGGTGAAATATTACAATCCAGCCATGGCCGATGCTGCAATATCATCGGCCATGGCTGGAAACACTAAGGTGACCCCCCCCCACCCCACCGATCGCCCCCCCAGTGCACCGTTATAAGGACCGGTCCCCTCCGTCCGCCTGCCGGCTCCCCCGTCCTGCTGTCCGCTCTCCCGTCCTCCTGCCCGCTCCCCCCCTGCTCCTATGTCACCCCCCCGTGCTCCGACGCCCCCCCCGTGCCCCGATCTCCCCCCCTTATACTTACCGAGGCTCCCGGTCCCCGTCCGCCTCCATCATGGGCGCCGCCATCTTCCAAAATGGCGGGCGCATGCTCAGTGCGCCCGCCGGCCGGCAGATTCATAGAGGTACATTTTGATCGCTGTGGTAGGTTCTATCACAGCGATCAAAATAAAAAAATAATACATAAACCCCCCCCCTTTATCACCCCCATAGGTAGGGACAATAATAAAATAAAGAAAATATATTTTTTTCTTTTTCCACTAGGGTTAGGGTTAGAACTAGGGTTAGAACTAGGGGTAGGGTTAGGGGTAGGGTTAGGGTTACGGGTAGGGTTAGGGGTAGGGTTATGGCATGTGCACACAGAGCAGATCGGCCGCGGATCCGCAGCGGATCGGCCGCGGATCGGCAGCGGATCGGCAGCGGATCGGCCGCGGATCCGCAGCGGATCCGCAGCGGATCGGCCGCGGATCCGCAGCGGATCGGCCGCGGATCCGCAGCGGATCCGCAGCGGATCGGCAGCGGATCGGCAGCGGATCCGCAGCGGATCCGCAGCGGATCCGCAGCGGATTGGCCGCGGATCCGCAGCGGATTGGCAGCGGATTGGCAGCGGATCCGCAGCGGATTGGCAGCGGATTGGCAGCGGATCCGCAGCGGATTGGCCGCTGCGAATTCGAAGCAGTTTTCCATCAGGTTTACAGTACCATGTACACCTAAGGAAAACCAAATCCGCTGTGCCCATGGTGCAGAAAATTCCGTGCAGAAACGCTGCGTTGTATTTTCCGCAGCATGTCAATTCTTTGTGCGGATTCCGCAGCGTTTTACACCTGTTCCTCAATAGGAATCCGCAGGTGAAATCTGCACAAAAAAACACTGGAAATCTGCTGTAAATCCGCAGGTAAAACGCAGTGCCTTTTACCTGCAGATTTTTCAAAAATCATGCGGAAAAATCTCACACGAATCCGCAACGTGGGCACATAGCCTTAGGGTTAGGGTTGGAATTAGAGTTAGGGTTGGAATTAGAGCTAGGGTTTGAAATAGGGTTAAGATTAGGCTTGTGGTTAGGGTTACGGATAGGGTTAGGGGTGTGTTGGGGTTATAGTTGTGGTTAGGGTTGGGATTAGGGTTACGGTTGGGATTAGGGTTAGGATTAGGGTTGGAATTAGGGTTACGGGTGTGTTGCGGTTAGGGTTGTGGTTAGGGGTGTGTTGGGGTTAAGGTTGTGATTAGGGTTATGGCTACAGTTGGGATTAGGATTAGGGGTGTGTTGGGGCTAGTGTTGAAGTTAGAATTGAGGGGTTTCCACTGTTTAGGCACATCAGGGGTCTCCAAACGCAACATGGCGCCACCATTGATTCCAGCCAATCTTGCGTTCAAAAAGTCAAATGGTGCTCCCGCCCTTCCAAGCCCCGACGTGCGCCCAAACAGTGGTTTACCCCCACATTTGGGGTACCAGCGTACTCCGGACAAACTGGGCAACAACTGTTGGGGTCTAATTTCTCCTGTTACCCTTGCAAAAATAAAAAATTACTTGCTAAAACATAATTTTTGAGGAAAGAACAATTATTTTTTATTTTCACGGCTCTGCGTTATAAACTTCTCTGAAGCACTTGGGGGTTGAAAGTGCTCACCACACATCTAGATAAGTTCCTTCGGGGGTCTAGTTTCCAAAATGGGGTCACTTGTGGGGTGTTTCTACTGTTTAGGCACATCAGGGGCTCTGCAAATGCAATGTGATGCCCGCAGACCATTCCATCAAAGTCTGCATTTCAAATGTCACTACTTCCCTTCCGAGCCCTGACGTGTGCCCAAACAGTGGTTTACCCCCACATATGGGGTATCAGCGTACTCACAACAAACTGGGCAACAAACATTGGGGTCCAAATTCTCCTGTTACCCTTGTGAAAATAAAAAATTGCTTGCTAAAACATCTTTTTTGAGGAAAGAAAAATGATTTTTTATTTTCACGGCTCTGCGTTGTAAACTTCTGTGAAGCACTTGGGGGTTGAACGTGCTCACCACACATCTAGATAAGTTCCTTGGGGGGTCTAGTTTCCA
This sequence comes from Ranitomeya variabilis, assembly GCF_051348905.1. Taxonomy (NCBI): domain Eukaryota; kingdom Metazoa; phylum Chordata; class Amphibia; order Anura; family Dendrobatidae; genus Ranitomeya; species Ranitomeya variabilis. The sequence goes on along the minus strand of NC_135235.1, from coordinate 693,732,301 downwards.
AAATGGGGTCACTTGTGGGGGGTTTCTACTGTTTAGGCATATCAGGGGCTCTGCAAACGCAACCTGACGCCCGCAGAGCATTCCATCAAAGTCTGCATTTCAAAACGTCACTACTTCCCTCCCGAACCCCGACGTGTGCCAAAACAGTGGTTTACCCCCACATATGGGGTATCAGCGTACTCAGGAGAAACTGGACAACAACTTTTGGGGTCCAATTTCTCCTGTTACTCTTGCAAAAATAAAAAAATTCTGGGCTAAAAAAATATTTTTGAGGAAAGGAAACATTTTTTATTTTCACGGCTCTGCGTTATAAACTTCTGTGAAGCACTTGGGGGTTCAAAGTGCTCACTGCACATCTAGATAAGTTCCCTTGGGGGTCTAGTTTCCAAAATGGAGTCAATTGTGGGGAGTTCCTACTGTTTAGGCACATCAGGGGCTCTGCAAACGCAACCTGACGCCCGCAGAGCATTCCATCAAAGTCTGCATTTCAAAACGTCACTACTTCCCTTCCGAACCCCGACGTGTGCCAAAACAGTGGTTTACCCCCACATATGGGGTATCAGCGTACTCAGGAGAAACTGGACAACAACTTTTGGGGTCCAATTTCTCCTGTTACCCTTGGGAAAATAAAAAATTGTGGGCTAAAAAATCATTTTTGAGAAAAGAAAAATTATTTTTTATTTTCATGGCTCTGCGTTATAAACTTCTGTGAAGCACTTGGGGGTTCAAAGTGCTCACCACACATCTAGATTAGTTCCTTGGGAGGTCTAGTTTCCAAAATGGGGTCACTTGTGCGGGAGCTCCAATGTTTAGGCACACAGGGGCTCTCCAAACGCGACATGGTGTCCGCTAACGATTGGAGCTAATTTTCCATTCAAAAAGTCAAATGGCACGCCTCCCCTTCCGAGCCTTGCCGTGCACCCAAACAGTGGTTTACCCCCACATATGAGGTATTGGCATACTCAGGAGAAATTGCCCAACAAATTTTAGGATCCATTTTATCCTGTTGCCCATGTGAAAATGAAAGAATTGAGGCTAAAAGAAATTTTGTGTGAAAAAAAAGTACTTTTTCATTTTTGCGGATCAATTTGTGAAGCACCTGGGGGTTTAAAGTGCTCACTATGCCTCTGGATGAGTTCCTTGGGGGGTCTAGTTTCCAAAATGGGGTCACTTGTGGAGGAGCTCCAATGTTTAGGCACACAGGGGCTTTCCAAACGCGACATGGTGTCCGCTAACGATGGAGATAATTTTCCATTCAAAAAGTCAAATGGCGCTCCTTCCCTTCCGAGCCTTACCATGTGCCCAAACAGTGGTTTACCCCCACATGTGAGGTATTGGTGTACTCAGGAGAAATTGCCCAACAAAATTTAGGATCCATTTTATCCTGTTGCCCATGTGAAAATGAAAAAATTGAGGCTAAAATAATTTTTTTGTGAAAAAAAAGTACTTTTTCATTTTTACGGATCAATTTGTGAAGCACCTGGGGGTTTAAAGTGCTCACTATGCTTCTAGATAAGTTCCTTGGGGGGTCTAGTTTCCAAAATGTGGTCACTTGTGGGGGAGCTCCAATGTTTAGGCACACGGGGGCTCTCCAAACGCGACATGGTGTCCGCTAAAGATTGGAGCCAATTTTTCATTCAAAAAGTCAAATGGCGCTCCTTCCCTTCCGAGCCCTGCCGTGCGCCCAAACAGTGGTTTACCCCCACATATGAGGTATCAGCGTACTCAGGACAAATTGGACAACTACGTCCCTGGTCCAGTTTCTCCTTTTACCCTTGGGAAAATAAAAAAATTGTTGCTAAAAGATCATTTTTGTGACTAAAAAGTTAAATGTTCATTTTTTACTTCCATGTTGCTTCTGCTGCTGTGAAACACCTGAAGGGTTAATAAACTTCTTGAATGTGGTTTTGAGCACCTTGAGGGGTGCAGTTTTTAGAATGGTGTCACTTTTGGGTATTTTCAGCCATATAGAACCCTCAAAATGACTTCAAATGTGAGGTGGTCCCTAAAAAAAATGGTTTTGTAAATTTTGTTGTAAAAATGAGAAATCACTGGTCAAATTTTAACCCTTATAACTTCCTAGCAAAAAAAAAAAATGTTTCCAAAATTGTGCTGATGTAAAGTAGACATGTGGGTAATGTTATTTATTAACTATTTTGTGTCACATAACTCTCTGGTTTAACAGAATAAAAATTCAAAATGTGAAAATTGCGAAATTTTCAATTTTTTTGCCAAATTTCCGTTTTTTTCACAAATAAACTCAAAAATTATCGACCTAAATTTACCACTAACATGAAGCCCAATATGTCACGAAAAAACAATCTCAGAATCGCTAGGATCCGTTGAAGCGTTCCTGAGTTATTACCTCATAAAGGGACACTGGTCAGAATTGCAAAAAACGGCAAGGTCATTAAGGCCAAAATAGGCTGGGTCATGAAGGGGTTAAAAACAAGATTAAAAGAACCAATATTTTTACCACCTATTTATACATGAAACAATTTTTTTTTCTACTATATCACTAAACATGTAATTTCTGAAGTGTTTAAGAAGAATAGTCCAGTAGTTAAATCCTCGTACTATAAAATATGAACTAATCAAACAATTAATAGTAGGTTTTTACACTGGCCTGTTATCATCAATGTGTCCCTTCTAGCTGGTGAAATGTCATCTTGCCCATAAGCGCTTACTAGCAATGGGCGTCTCCTTCTGTGTCAGAGTTTGTGCGGCTGTCATGGTGCTCGGCTCCACCTGAGTTATATCTGATTTTTGTTCACTTTTACAATGTCTGATTTTCTTGGATACACAAAGGACGGCGCTGGACCAGAAGGTGCAGAAAAGTCCTTTCTACGTCTTCATTTTCACAATCTTTGGAGAGTCCAGTAGCCGTCAGCGCTGATCATATTCACAGGTCACATCACCAGTTGTGTCATCCATTGCTGATCTTGTGCCGCCTTCTACCACGTCATGGACGTCACTGTCTTTATTTCCACTACATGTGATGACAGTCCGGTATTGCCGAGTCCCTGTGATGGGTTCTGCTTCCTGTAACCGATGTTATAACAAACTCTCCTCCTCTTCATAATCCTGGTTTGTACAATACATGAACTGGATGTTAAGAGTATTTTTCTCCCTCCATTTGAGGAGTTGCATCGGTGTTAAGATTTGGTGTGAATACGGTCTGTGGAGGCCCGAGCTGCCGGCCTGTCATCTGCTCTGCAGTCACTGTCTACCTCTGGTCATCCTCAGCCCTAACAAAGCTTCTCCTCTGTCCTCTCATGCTTCTAAGCTCTAACATAATAAAATAATACAGGAATATCTAACAATCATGGATTATTTGGTAAATATGGACCCCACACTTCTACACCACAGGCTGAACAGACCTGAAATCAAGATTTTTGAACTGACACTGTAATAGTTTTATTTTTTTAAATATGATCCCATCACGATCCCAGCTTGTGTTTTGGTGCAGAAGTGGCTAGGAGCAGAACAGGCACACGTGCAGTTTTTGAAATTTTTAAATTAAACGTTTTTTTCGGAAATGCGTTTTAAAGTTTTGCGCTTGCGTTCGAATAGGTAAAATATTATTAAAGATACTCTTGTGACATATCTGATGAAAGCCTGTACAGTTCTGAGTAGAATGGTGTTTATTTTGTTTCTCTATCTCTTTTCTAGCCTGAGTTATGGGGAGAAATATAAAGGCAGGCAACACCGAAATTCGCACTTTTTCCGAACTTTGAAAATCAATAAAAAATAAAAAAAAATATCTAGAATTTTTTTTTCTTCACATTTTGCATTCTCTGACACACTATTACCAAAGAACAAAATCTCAAAAGAATTTAAAATATAGTGGTAAAAATCATTGGTTCACTTGACATGGAATGACCCCTGTATGCATTTGGCCGGACGCGGTCAGGGTTCGGTATTTCAAATTATACAGTGATCTGCCCCTACAGTGAAGTCCCTTGGTTTCCAGAGGAGGATGAAGGTTTTGCAGAAATTGATTAAGTCTGAGAACTGCTGCATGGAAAGTTTCTTTCCTGTGTGAAAGAAACTGTGAGTTCTTATCTCCGCTCCTACATGATTGGAAGGGGGGGGGATTCAAGATTCTCTGTATTTCTGTCCTTGGTGTAATACGCACTGGGAGATTTGTGTTTTTAAAGCAACAGTACTGAATTGAAGTAGAAATAAATATTGTTAGTTAAAGTTGAAAGTAAAATATGGTGCCTATTTATAGGTAAACTTGTAAGTGATTGTCTGGTCATCAATGTGTTTGTACCTGCTGCCAATTGTGTGATTGAGGATCAGCAAAAGGGGGTAGCCAACTGCACGGCTGATCTAGTAGGTGAGAGGCCTGAGCCTTCCTACTTTAGTGAGCAGTTTTTATTGTGGGTGAGAAGCCTGAGCCTTCCCACTGTCCATGGAGCTGGTCTAGTAGGTGAGAGGCAAAGAGCCTTCCCGTTACACCCTGCAGGTCTACCGGGTGAGAGGTAAGGAGCCTTCCCGCTACACCTTAACATGCTCATTCTGACTTGCTAAGTGTGGCCCGTAGACAAGGTCCAGGCACACTGAGAGGGCATTTACAGAAAGGTGAGCTGTCTGGAGAATAAGTTGAAGCCATGTGCAACTTGTTCTGTGTGCAGTCAGGGCCTCCAATGGGATCCAAAACAGCTTTACAGATAGGAAAGGAAGCAGTGAAAGACGTGGGACCAATATTTAAAAAGGCGAACATGCCAGAGTGTGGATGTTTGGATGTACAAAAATGTCACAGTTTCAAGGAAAAGAATAGAGGTTGGATAAAAGACAATGGAAGAGAGCAACAAGTGAATAAATGGTGTTGTGTGGCAGAGTTGACTGTGTCAACAGTATGGAAGTAAAGAGACCACAGTGGGATGTAAGGTGTATTATGACTGTTTTGATGCACAAAAATCTATGAATATGACTGCTAGCGCCCCACCGCTGTTTAACCAGAGACCCAGACAAGACAAATGGACTTGTAAACACTGTGGTCAGCCAAACCTAGACAGGAGAGATACTTGTATGACCTGTGATGCAACCCGACCTAAGCAGATTGCACGAAATCCTGTCCGGACAAGATCACATGTAGTGACAGAAGAAGCTGTCGCAGTAGTGGGGGCATTGACCTTTGGGGAGGATGCTGACAGTAGTCCTGAGAGGGAGGAAGTTGTAGAACATCATGTCACCCCCACTGACCATCCGGTCTCCTCCACTACCAGACCAATCACCAGAGAAGCTTCCACATCAGGACCAAGAAGGGTGACTAGGGTAAGACAGATACAGGAGTATTATCCCTGGAGCCCCTCTGACCAGCTAGCTATGCTAAAGCAATTGCCTGACCCTGAGAACCAACCTTTCCCGTTTTACAGACAAATAAAGGAAATACAGCGGGCATATAGGTGTACCTGGGCAGACCTAGAGAGTTTGGTGAGTGTAAAGGCAGGTGACGTACTAGGACATATAATTAAGACACATACTGATGTGGCAAACGATCAATCATGGGGCATGGATGACAAATCTGCAGAGCTCCAAATGCCACACTGTTTGCTGTGATTACCTTGAGTTGTTGCTCACACGTTGCACCTATGTTTGTTTGAACAATACAGACTTGACACTATACTCTGGTTCAGCTGCCTTATTTGTCTCAAGCCAAGAGGTTCCTAAGTGTACCACTATAGTTGTTACAATAACAGCACAATATGTTACATCAAATGTCAACTTATAAGTCAATATTACAGTTTTATACTAACAAAAGTCTATGTTTTCTTGACTAATCAGAAAAACACATATTCAAAAGTCATCATATATATAAGAGTCAATGTTTCCTGGCTTACTGAAAATAGACGTCAGGTTGATTAAGATAACATGCTGTGTCCTTACAACACCCTAGAAGGCACCAGGTGGAGTGCCTCATAAAAAAACACTCCTAAAAGCTTTGCACAAAGTATAAAGTCAGGAAAAAAATTATAAGGCGGATCAATCATTAACCCTTGAAGGCAACCACTGGAAGGCCTCATTCAAATATTGAAGATTAAAAACACTTTATGTGCTGCTGTCATCTGGTAGTGTGGAAAAGTGGTGGCTAATCCAGGCTTTGTTCATTTTTGAGAGGGAGTCTGTCAGCATTCTCTGCTGGGAAAAAAAAAAAAAAATGTTCCAGCTCCAAGCTGGAGCTGGAACATTTTTTTTTTCCACTAATCTCATCTAGTCAAGATCGGGTTCCGTGCTCTGCTGGAAATGGTGAGCTGACTTTTTTTCTCTTTTTAGCATTCTCTGCTGACAATCGAAAGCTCCTGTCTGTTATGACCATTCCGTGTGGAATTTTTGATGTTTAAAGCGGATGTCCACTTCTTGGACAACCCCATTTCACTAGAAAGGAGAAGACTTATCCAGCTTCTATTCCACAATTCCAAGACATGTTTAAAATTAAGAATTCTTTATTTGTTCCAATTTAAAATGTAGTCACATCAAAAAGTATTTTTTCTTACTTGGTTGAAACAAGTAGGACAAATGTATTTAAGGATCTTAGGGAACATAGGGACAAGACTAATAGAATACCAAGGCGTTTCGAAAGCAAGACCTTTCGTTAAACTTGGTTCACTGTCTCCACTTTTGGACATATCAAACTATAAGAGTAAGGCAGAGAGAAGCCACAGCAATAGCTTCCTGTTCATGTTCAATACATCCAAAGGCAGAAACAGTAAAAGCCAGCGCTGATTGGGTGCAAGGATCGTGTCAAGACCACAGGAACGGAACTGGCATGGAAAGTGAGTATGAGTGTTTTCATTTGAAATAGGCCAAGCATGATAAATGACAAGGGGTTGTCCTAGTAATGGACAACTCCTTTAAGAAATACAATTTTTGGTTAAAACATTTCCAACATTCTGAACATGAAAAAGGATTCTCCCCCTCGTGACTTCTCTGATGTTAAAAAGTTGATCTTAGTGTAAAACATTTCCTAGATTATGAACATGAAAATGTTTTCTCCCCTTTGTGGGTTCTTTGGTGTATAACAAGATTGAATTTCTGATTACAACATTTCCCACATTCTGAACAGGAAAAAGGCTTCTCCCCTGTGTGGGTTCTCTGATGGTTAACCAAAGCTGATTTCTGATTAAAACATTTCCCACATTCTGAACAGGAAAAAGGCTTCTTCCCTGTGTGGTTTCTTTGGTGTATAACAAGTTTGAATTTATGGTTAAAACATTTCCCACATTCTTGACAGGAAAAAGGCTTCTCCCCTGTGTGAATTCTCTGGTGGTTAACCAAAGCTGATTTCTGTTTAAAACATTTCCAACATTCTGAGCAGGAAAAAGGCTTCTCCCCTGAGTGGATTCTCTGGTGCCTAACCAAATCTGATTTCTGTTTAAAACATTTCCCACATTCTGAACATGAAAAAGGCTTCTCCCCTGTGTGGGTTCTATGGTGGTTAACCAAAGCTGATTTCCGGTTAAAACATTTCCCACATTCTGGACAGGAAAAAGGTTTCTCCCCTGTGTGGGTTCTATGGTGGTTAACCAAAGCTGATTTCCGGTTAAAACATTTCCCACATTCTGGACAGGAAAAAGGTTTCTCCCCTGTGTGAATTCTCTGGTGGTAAACCAAAGCTGATTTCCGGATAAAACATTTCCCACATTCTGAACATGAAAAAGGCTTCTCCCCTGTGTGGGTTCTCTGGTGGTTAGTCAAAGCTGATTTCCGGTTAAAACATTTCCCACATTCTGGACAGGAAAAAGGTTTCTCCCCTGTGTGAGTTTTTTGGTGTCTAACAAGATGTGATTTGAGCTTAAAACATTTCCCACACTTGGAACAAGAAAATCTTTTCTCCACTGTGTGAATTTTTGGATGTTTAAGGAAAGACATTTCAATGGGAAACCAATTTCTATATTCTGAACACGAAAATGGCTTTTTTGATTTAGGAGAATTTCCGTTTTTAATGATTATTTTGTGACTTTGATTTTCCTTAGCAGTCGGTAATGAATCAGAGGATAGGATTTGTTTCGAAGGATCAGATGACAGATCTTTGCTGTGAAGGGATGATGGTATATCTGGAATAATGGCATTCACTTCAATTGTATCCTGTGGGGTCCCAATATCATCGAATTTAAAAACTGACAATGTCAGCTGTCCCTCTGATCTTCTGGTACAGTACTCTGCCAAGCATAAAACAAATGATTATTTTTGATTAAAATATCTTTGAATGTCATTTAACATTTCTATTGAAGACACCAAGACAATGACAGTTCACAGTCTAATAGAAAATCTCATACGATGATCCAGTGGAGCATGGTGTTCAACTGTTTGGTCATTCTACCTCCCAAATATAGAATAAAAAGCCACAAAGAAGCGTTATGTTGACAAACATAATACCAAAAAAACCTTCTCCCTATCTCATAAAAAACAAGTTCCCACTCAGGTACATCATCTGTCAGTGAAAAAGGAGATGTTTCCACATTATTAGTGTTTCAAAGGCTCTTGAAAAGCAACATGGCTTCCATAAACCAATCTAGCAATATCCGCTCTCCCAAATTCAAATCTCCCCCTCACTTCTGAGCCTTGCAGTGTGCCCAAACCACACAGCATAAAAAAAACCTTCTGCAGGCATGTGTCAGCGGCAGCACCTGCACTGAACAAAAATCGCATGTGTAATTATACATGCATTTTTTTGCTGTTTGCCTGAAGTTCCTAAAATAAAAAATCTGTATGAAAATGGCGTTAGTCGCGCCTGCGCAGTAGCAGTTATCGGTGATCTGATAGCTGCTATTGCGCATGCGCCTCCATCTTACTAGACGGAAAAAAAATCCTCCTGCAAGATAACACTGCTGGCGCCTGCACAATAGCAGCTATTGGCGATCGGAGCGCCATCTTAGAGGAGGATTTTTTTTCTCTACCAAGAAGGCGCAGCCGATGCCTGCACAATAGCAGCTATCAGATCACCGATAGCTGCTACTGTGCAGGCGCGACCGGCACCATTTTCAAATGGATTTTTTTTCAAAGATATATATATAACATTTATTATGTGAAGTAGGGGGCAGGTCAGTGAGGGATCAGTGACCTGGCAGAAGCCATACAGATGAATACCTAATCAAAGCACCACAAGAAGACCCCCACAGGCCGCCTGAAAACAGAAAATAAGGATTAAATAACCACCACAAGACAGATTTCATCAACCAAGGTATCATTGTAATCAGTATAACGGCACCAACCTGACACTGTCTGTAAGTTACTGTGCACAATCCTGCCAACAGGTTCCCTTTAAAGAGTGATGAGTAAGATAATCGCTGGAATCAGGAAAACGGAGTACATAGAGCCAAGCCTGTTCGTGGTGGCCATCTTTTGAGCTGCCAGGTGACCCTGAACAGTGACCCCATTAGTTTGTGTCTGCAATCTATTCCAGTAAGGATCTGGATTCAAATACCTAAATTCCAACTTATAATGTCTGCAAAAGGTATTTAATATAGACTAAGTTGCGGCCCTGCAGATCTGGTCTATGGAAGCCCCAGCGCTCTCTGCCCACTAAGCCGAGATTGCTCTCAGCGAGTGAGCCTTGAGGCTTTCTGACGGAGTCTTTCCTGCTGAGACATATACTGTGCTAATAGTTGACTTTATCTATCCATCTAGCTAAAGTAACTTGTAATGCCTTCTTCCCTTTGTTCCTTCCAGCCATCTGGACGAAGAGGTTAGAGTCCACTCTCCAGCTCTCTGTGAGCTTTAAGTATTGAAGAACTGTCCTTTTAACATCCAACGAGTGAAGAGAGAGTTCTTTCTCAATGCTGTAGTTTTGGCAGAAAGTTAGTAACACAATTTGTTGAATCCTGTGGAAGTCCAAAACCACTTTGGGAAGGAAGGCAGGATCCAGTTTTAAGACAATACAGTCCTCTTAAATCTGTAAATATGGGTCTCTTACGGATAGGGCCTGAATCTCGCCAATACGCCTTGCCGATGTTATTGCTACTAGGAAGAGAGCTTTGAAAGTTACCGACCTTAGGTGTGCCTGGTCTAGTGGCTCGTATGGTTTTTTGCATAGTTCGTTCAGAAGCAAGTTGAGATCCCAGGGGGCACTGAGCTACGTATTGTGGGCCTGATACGCTGAGTAGCTTTAATGAATCTCACTACCCAGGGATGATTAGCTAGCAAAAATTCAAAAAAGGAACTCAGGGCTGAAATATGTACCTTCCCCGTACTAGGCCTCAGACCTTTATCAAAGCTAGACTGAAGGAAGTCCAGAATCTGGGGAATATCTGGACCCTGAGAGATGGATACTGGGACTGTACTTTGTGAGCAGAACTTCTTCCAGACATTCCGATATATCGCTAAAGTTACCGGCTTCCTGCTCTTTTCCATGGTACAGATGACAGGTTCCGACAACCCTTTTGACCTCAGGATCCACGCTGACAGCTGTAACATCTCTGGATTTTGATGAACTAGAGGGCCCTGAATTAAGAGGTCCGGTCTTGCTGGTAGAAGAATTGGGTCTTCCAAGGCCAACCACTTTAATGGAGAGAACTAGCTCCTCTTTAGACTATTAAGATTACGGATGCCTGGCTCTCCTGGATCTTCCTCAGGACTCTCGGTATTAAAGCGAGTGGTGGGAAGGCATAAGCGAGCCTCATGTTCCAGCTCTGTGTCAAGGCATCTATTCCTGTCGGGTTGTCTCCTGGATTTAAAGAGAAAATCATTTTTGTTTTTGTATTTTTCCTTGAGGCGAATAAATCTATTTTCGGTGTCCCCCAGTGTTGGGTCAGCTGGACAAAGACCTCTTGGTTTAGAGACCACTCTGAAGGTTGAACCTTCTCCCTGCTTAGAAAGTCTGCCAGCTGATTTTTTTGAGCCTTTCAGGTGTACTGCCGTGATTGACTTTACTGTGAGTTTTGCCCAGGAAAATATTGTGTATGACAAAGCCTGCAAGGGACGGTGCCTCGGCCCTTCCTGATGTAGAACTAAGGCTACGGTTGTTGAGTTGTCCGAGAAGATCCTGACGTGTTGATTTTGTAGCTCTTTCTGGTATCTCCTTAGTGCTTCCCAGACTGCTCCAAGCTCTCTGTGGTTTGAGGGCCTGTTGCGTACTGATGTGGGCCAAGTTCCTTGGAGGTATCTTCCTTCCATGCTAGCCCCCCAGCCTTTGAGGCTGGCATCTGTAGTGATGTTCATACATGGAAACACTCTCCAGGGTCTTCTTCTCTCGAGGTTTGTTGTACTGGTCCACCATGACAATGACCGCTTTACTTCTTTGGATAACCGCATCTTGTTGTCCAATGATGCCTCTCTGCCGTCCCATGCTGAAAGGACCTCCCATTGTAAGCTCCTTGAATGGAACTGACTCCATTGGACACTGGGAATACATGAAGTCATCAGACCCAGAACTCTCATGCCTTTCCTTATGATGTATTTCCGTTTCTGTATCGTCTGAATTTCCAACCTGAACCCCGAGAAATGCCTTCTTCCTTTTTGGTCTGAAACTTGATTTTTATAGATTTATTAGCCACCCCAGCCTCTCCAGCACTGACACAGTTGTTGTTAAGCATTCCTCCATCTGTTGTGGAGAGTCTGCCACTAGCAGCAGGTCATACAAGTATAGGATGATGAGAATGTTTCTTTCTCTTAGAAAGGCCATAACTTCTGCCATGAGTTTTGTGAAAGTGGTGGGGGGAAGAGAGACCGACCACCGAGTGGTGGAAGAGAGACCAAATAGCAGGCACCTGAACTAAAAATGCTGTATTCTCCCTTGATCCTTAATAGCGAACCTGAGGTATTTCTGATGTGATACATGGATAGGTACTTGGTAATAAGCAGTTTTTAAATCTAGTGTGCTCATTACCGAGTCCCTCTTTATCAACGGTATGACTGATTTGAGAGACTCCATTTTTAATTGTTTGTAGGCCATCCACCGGTTTAGTGGTTTGAGATTTATTATTGTCTGATATTTTCCTCCTGGATTTTTTATAAAAAACAGGCTTGAATAATGCCCCTGGAACCTTTGAGAATGAGGCACCTGAACTATGGCCCTCAACTATAAAAGGTCCTGTATATCCCTCAGAAGTCTTTGATGAACTGCTGGGGATGGGGTCTGGGTTAGGCAGTATCTCCTGGGGGTAACTGGGTGAGCTCTATTCTGTACCCCTGCGCAACTGTATTCAGAATCCATGGTGTCACAGAGATACTGCGACAGAGCAGTGCCAGAAGACCACAGCGTCAGATGGCTCCTGCTTCGTCGCTGAGAAGAAGCACTTCTCTCGTGTATTAAATGTGTTTGTTTTCTTTCAGCACGACAGGGGTTAATCAGCCATGTGGAAATCCCTGCATTCAGCTATGCTCGGTTAGCTACTCATCTCTCCTATAAAAGCTAGGCGTTCTGGCCAGATCCTTCTCTGAGTTAGCACTTGCTATATAGACCTGTGTTTGGAGAGCTGGAGGAGTTTATTGTGCGACAGTTGATTGCTTTGTACGCTTGGAAATTCCTCATCCTTGCCTGCCTTATTTTCTTCCCCCATCCTTCACACCCTGGTGAATACCTCTATTATTTGTGAGCATATATTTTGTGTGAGTGGAATTTTCTTTTACCTTCGTCTTTGTTCCCCTGTCTGTCAGGTTGGTGTACTGCAGTACATGGTAGCGCCTCTCTTCCCCGGGTGGGGGACAGATGCAGGGCTGCAGCTAGGAGACAGGGCAAGGGCGGAGGCCCCAGTATCCTCACCATCTGAGGTATCCCGGGGAACAGGGCAAGCTAGGGTGCCCCCTAGTGTTAGGGCCAGGAAATGTGCCCCTGGTCCCAGTTTGCTCGCCAGTCCAATCATGACACATGGATTCTGGGTGATCTCTCACCATCCTTCCAGGAAGCACTGGAGTCTCCTCCCAACCCTTTTGGTGTCATTGCCTGCTGTGTCTTGGCCTTTGATCCTGAAAGTAACTTCTACTCTTGCTGCCTTTAGGGTAACTCCACCTACCAGACTTAGCCTATCGTCTATAGTCATGCCTGGGGTGGGAGAGAGTCCTCCTAAAGGACAGCATCCTCTTCGGCTTTTCTTCAGGAAAGCCTTTCTTTTCATCTGACGCTTTTTCAAGTAATTTGTCCAGTACCGGTCCAAATAAATGTAGGCCAGAGAAGGGTATTAAACAAAGCTTGTTTTTTGACTGGTTATCCCCTGTCCATGATCTAAGCCACACAGCCCGCCTCGCTGCATTGGACAGTGCATTGTTTCTTGCAGAAAAGCGGACCGATTATGCTGAGGCATCTGCCATAAAGTCGGTCGCCATTTTCAGTAGTAGTAATGAACTCAGAATTTCGTCTTTGGGAGTTTTGTTCTTAATCAGATTTTCTAGCTTGTCAACCCATAGACTCTTCGACCTGGACACTAAAGTAGCCGCTATATTCGCTTTCAGGATGGCCGCCAATGACTCCCAGGCTTTCTTGAGGAGGTCCTCCGATCTCTTGTCCATTGGGTCTTTAAGGCCGAAAGAGTCTTCGAAGGGGATGGCAGTTTTCTTGGAGACTCTAGCCACGGGTATGTCAATTTTTGAGTCCTCCACCTTCATGGTATTCCTGATGGCTTGCAAGAGCATGTTGGTGTTTTCAGAAGATAATAGATATCTTCCATTCTTCCAGAAGAACTGCTGAGGAACATTCGCCTTAACCCGAATCTGAATCGGCATAGCCCGACACCTCTCCTTCCTCAGAGTTTGGATACAAATCTCATCTGGATCTCTTAAGACGGGGTAATTAGTGCTGATACTGTAGTCTGTACCACCTCTCTGATTATGGATTTAATGCTGTTCAGTAACAAGGTCTGTTCCTCTTTAAGTAACCCAGATTTGCATCCTTCGCTTAGTTTTTTAAGATATCCTTCTGGGAGTCTGGCCGAGCATCGGGGCATCTGCTAGTCTTCCGTTTGGTCGCTGCACCAGATCGCTTAGGTGCCTCCTTATCCTGAAAGAAAATATATAAAGAAGGCCCTGTAGCTTTGGATCCGGTAACCAGCTAGGAGACCCCATCTACACCCTAAACACATGGTCCAGGGCTAGCTCTAAGGATTGGAAATCAGGACGGCTACCACTCTCCATCTTTACTGAGTAAAGAGTGCTGTCAGTTGTTCATATTTAAGTAGTCCGCCTTACCTAGCTTCAAAACATCTGATACATCATCCTTCCGAGCCAAGATTGTGTTGTTCCCGTTGTCGCAGATCTCCGGCCCGTACTGCGCACGCTCCATGTGGAACGCATGCCGGCTGCCATCGTGATCATAGAGACCAGTGCTCTGTCTGAAACCACGCCTCCAGACGCTCCCGGCACACCGCCACAGAGTGCCTGAATTCCGGCCAGACTGGGATCCCCAAACACGCCAGGATCCTGTAGACACTCCCCCCAGTAGTCGCCACCAGCGTGCCTCCCGATGACACGGCGCGCCAGAAATTCCAGGCACGAGACATCGGCCAAACCTGCAGCCGGTACAGCAGATGCTGCCCAGAGCCTCCGGGAGGGATGCGGCAGAAGTCAGGAGCACACAGCTCAACCAGGCTATGAGGGACCTCCCTTGGTATCAGCGCCATTGCAGTCTGCCGTGGACCGAGATTCCACCACCCAGAGCCCTCTAGAGAGGGATGCAGCTGTTCCCGGGAGCCTCCTGCTCAACCGGGCTCTGACGCCCCGAGGGATCGTCAATACACAGATATTCTTCGCACCTCTGTGCTCCTGTGCGTCTGTCCCTGATAGGGACAGGAAAAAAACTGGGGTGGTGGTGAGGGGCTATTTAACCTCTCCTGTGCTCCTGTCCCTAATAAGAATATGAAGGACAACCTCCTGGCAGTGCTGTCAGGAGGGACGTCCTGGAAAATAGGGTTTATATTTTGAAACAAATTATAAAATTATCCCCACATAAAATGACATGTCAGATTTGAAAAATGGGCCTTGATTAGGAACATAAAACTAGCTGTAGGAAGTGGTTAAATCAGAGTATTTTGGACACTAACTACTGTAGTTGAAAATTTAAACGATAGTCAAGAACACATCTACTGAAATGATCAATCTCAACAGTCTTATTCAGTAAAATATGAGTAACTAGTGGTGAAACCTCTCTGGGGTTATTACAGTACGGGGCTCGGTGGCTCTTGGCAATCTAAACGATCATCGTAAGGGCCATTATTTTCTGTCAGATGAGTTTCAAGAAGAAATATTAGATCGACAAAGATAAGAGTAGAGAAAGTATTAGCGCCCCCATTTCAGGAGAGATTGTGCAATAATCTGAATTCCTTAGGATTGAACACTTAATGCAATTTATCATGTGGAGTGAATCCATGTAACCAGGGCTCGAGCCATGCCAACACATCTCCTGCAGGCGTGAATAAATGTATATTACAGCCATCAGCCACACACAGCTTACAGATATATCATGCTACTGGTGTAATGTGTTTTATGTAGTTTATCGCGATCATGTTTGAAGTTAGTTGGTTTTAAAAGAAATTGAAAAGTCAGAATAAAGGGAAACTCTGCTGTTATTGTACAGAAATTCACACTTGGCTTCACTGCACATTCAATGTTGTCGATCATAAAAGCGAAGTTTGGCCAGAAAGACTGGACCTGGTCTTGTAGGGACCATATGATCACATTCAGCAGCACAGAAGGGGGAGAAGGTAGATTCATCCAATAAGATATCAGGATTATAGGAAACCAACAGCATCATTACACTCTGCTTTCTCTTACAGGCCCATTATAATATTTTTCTTCATGTGATTTTCTAACTTGTCAGCACATTCTCAGTACGCTGTCATTTGGCTTTCTAGTTTACAGATCTGGGCAGGTAAGAGTCAGCGTCTTCTAATTCAAGGAAATAGGTGAATCCCCAAGGTTATAAATTCTATAGAAAAGGATTTCACAATTTCACAAAGTAATTTAAACATTTCCAAATGGAGGAGAATGTTGTGGTCTAGAGGCAAAATGGTGATTAAACTATTGTGATACGGCCGCACCACACCACCGATAAAGCAGCCACAGGCGATGACTTAGAAGCATCTATGACTTCTCTGCATTTAGTGGTTACTACTCACCTGGGTAGTCATATGTAGGAATCTCCTCTTTACACCGCTCATCACACCTCACATATGTCTCTGTAATATTAATATGGGTCATATCTTCACCCTGAAACAAATATTGTAAAAGTCACAGGCAGATGGAGAAGTCACATCTATGATCAGCGCTAATCCTGCCATCTCCACTGTTCTCATTACACAAGTATAAAACATAAAATACTGGTGGATAAAACAAGACTGAGCACAAGACCTTCACAGCCGTCTATACATCATAGGGGAGATCTCATGACACCTTCTCTCCATCTACCTGATGATCATGAGGAACATTGAGATCTTCTTGTTTACAGTCCTGTGGAAGAAGAAGACAGGGACATCTCTCTGGTGTTGTCCTCTTACTGGATAGATCTAGAGGAAACACATACAGGGACTGAATTCATTCTTTACATACAGATAATTATAGGCCGTGTGTATTTAGTCCTGTCTATTACCTGGTGATGTGAGGGGCTGGGGAACCTCCATCATGACGTCACTGTACAGATCTTTGTGTCCTTCTAAAAACTCCCACTCATCCATGGAGAAATAGACGGCGACATCCTGACACCTTATAGGAACCTGACACATACAATGATACCGTCATCCCCCTGATCACTTCTTACTGTATAATATCCCAGCATTCCCAGCAGTGTCACCTCTCCAGTCAGCAGCTCAATCATCTTGTAGGTGAGTTCTAGGATCTTCTGGTCATTGATGTCCTCATGTATCAGGGGGTGAGGTGGAGGCCCCGTGATTGGGCTCAGGGGTCTTCTGCATCCCTCAGACACAGGGTCCTGACAGCGCTCACTAGAGGTCTTCTTCACCACTGTGTAATCCTGGTTATGGAGAGACACATTAATAAATCTCACTACAGACATTTCCAGAGTCCTCACCTCTCCAGTTCTGTCCATCTGTTATTCCCATAGATAAGAATGATGTAATGTGACGTCATCAGAATCTCTTACCTCTCCAGTAAGCCGGAAGAGGATCTCTAGGGTGAGGTGTAATATCCTCTCCGCCATCTTGTCTCTGTCCATATTCATCCTTGATGGGTAAATCAGGAAAATTCTCTTATACAGAAGATCTTCACTGAGAGGATCCGATATTGTAGAGACCTGAATGAGAAGAAGATGAGCCAATGTAACATCATAAAAATCCTGTGTAATAATACAATTACTGGAGATAATAAGGGAAACGTATGAGGAGATTTATTATTTTACAGTATTTAGTTCTCTTCTTTACATCTACTAATAAATCCTATATATTTAGGCCACAGACAACAAGCAGTTTCTTCCTCGGAGTCGGCAGCTGAATACGTTACTCATAGACTCATCTTCCATAACGCTAATTCTCGTCTCATTTACCGACCCTGGAATCGGCATTAGCAATACTGCAGGAGATATTCATTACACGGGACAGGAGAAATAACTACTTCATGATGAGGACGACATCTTCATCTTCTATTACGGCTCTAGAAACATACTTGTCCAGAGTCCGTCACTGACTCCATCACCACCGGCCGTCTATATGAAGGTTTCCCGTCTTCCCCGCACTGTAATCTTCTATCACATTAGATCTCAGAGACAGAGACAGTTTTGGTCAACAAGCCCCAGAGCCCTTCCTCCCGACTTCCCAGCCCTCCACCTCCAAAACCAACTCCACCATTACAGAACATCAACTCTCCACTCTACTCTCAAGATCGCATCTCATCACCTGTGCACTTGACCCGATCCCTTCCCACCTCATCCCAAACCTCACCACAGTCTTCATCCCAACCCTAACCCATCTCTTCAACCTATCACTAACAACTGGTGTTTTCAACTCAAGCTTTAAACATGCCTCCATCACACCTATCCTCAAAAAGCCCTCTCTTGACCCATCCTCTGTATCTAGCTATCGCCCTATATCACTTCTCCCCTATGCCTCCAAACTACTGGAACAACACGTCTACCTTGAACTGTCCTCCCATCTCTCTTCTTACTCCCTCTTTGACCGCTTACAATCTGGCTTCCGGTCACACCATTCCACTGAAACTGCCCTAACTAAGGTCACCAACGACCTCTTAACCGCCAAGAGCAAGCGACACTACTCTGTTCTCCTCCTCCTCGACTTGTCGGCTGCCTTTGACACAGTGGACCATTCCCTATTATTACAGACCCTCTCATCCCTTGGCATCACAGACTTGGCCCTATCCTGGATCTCATCATACCTAACAGACCGGACATTCAGCGTCTCCCACTCACACACCACCTCCTCACCTCGCCCCCTATCTGTCGGAGTCCCACAAGGTTCAGTCCTTGGGCCCCTGCTCTTCTCCATTTACACCTTTGGCCTGGGACAGCTCATAGAATCTCATGGCTTTCGGTATCACCTCTATGCTGATGACACACAGATCTACATCTCTGGACCAGATATCACCTCCCTACTAACCAGAATCCCTCAATGTCTGTCCACTATCTCATCCTTCTCCGCTAGATTTCTGAAACTTAACATGGACAAAACAGAATTCATCATCTTTCCCCCATCTCACGCGACCCCCCCAACGAACCTAACCATTACAGTAAATGGCTGCCCACGCTCCCCAGTCCCACAAGCTCGCTGCCTCGGGGTAATCCTTGACGCTGATCTCTCCTTCAAACCACATATCCAAGCCCTTTCCACTTCTTGCCGACTTCAACTCAAAAATATTTCACAAATCCGTTCATTCCTCAACCAAGAATCTGCAAAAACCCTAGTCCATGCCCTCATCATCTCTCGCCTTGACTACTGCAACCTCCTGCTCTGTGGCCTCCCCTCTAACACTCTCGCACCCCTCCAATCTATTCTAAACTCTGCTGCCCGACTAATCCACCTGTCCCCCCGCTATTCCCCAGCTTCTCCCCTCTGTCAATCCCTTCACTGGCTCCCCATTGCCCAGAGACTACAGTACAAAACCCTAACCATGACATACAAAGCCATCCACAACCTGTCTCCTCCATACATCTGTGACCTCGTCTCCCGGTACTTACCTACACGCAACCTCCGATCCTCACAAGATCTCCTTCTCTACTCCCCTCTTATCTCCTCTTCCCACAATCGCATACAAGATTTCTCTCGCATATCACCCCTACTCTGGAACCCTCTACCACAACACATCAGACTCT
This sequence comes from Ranitomeya variabilis, assembly GCF_051348905.1. Taxonomy (NCBI): domain Eukaryota; kingdom Metazoa; phylum Chordata; class Amphibia; order Anura; family Dendrobatidae; genus Ranitomeya; species Ranitomeya variabilis. Next base: position 693,713,091 of record NC_135235.1, on the reverse strand, counting down.
CGCCTACCATCGAAATCTTCAAAAAGAACCTGAAGACCCACCTCTTCCGACAAGCCTACAACCTGCAGTAACCACCGATCGACCAAACCGCTGCATGACCAGCTCTATCCTCACCTACTGTATCCTCACCCATCCCTTGTAGATTGTGAGCCCTCGCGGGCAGGGTCCTCTCTCCTCCTGTACCAGTTATGACTTGTATTGTTTAAGATTATTGTACTTGTTTTTATTATGTATACCCCTCCTCACATGTAAAGCGCCATGGAATAAATGGCGCTATAACAATAAATAATAATAATAATAATAATAATCTCAGCTCTGATTCACACGCAGAAGTTTGAGGCTTTTAGAAAAGATTGTACAGTGTTATTTTTCTGAATATTTTTTTCTTTGTATTTTACTATAAGCTTCCATATATTACATGAAAACATTTGGGGAGGTACTGTGGGAACTGAGAAAGGGGCACTATACTATTAGAGTAACATGTTTCCTTCACAAAAACAACCCCTAAATATAACATTGTATAACAACCCCACAATCTGTGACTCTTCAGGGTAAATCGATCTCTCACCATTGGATTAGAGCTGATACTATGAAGCTAAAGGGACTAAACAGACTTTCTGTCACCTCCATAAAGGGGCACTTTTCCGTGTTTGTCAGAACTGTCCGAGGAATATTAGAGGGGATAGTTTCCCCCAATTAGAAGGGACACCTGTGGGTATTGGGGTCTTTACCTGCTACAGTTCTGGTGGGATTTAGTGGGTAAAGATGATGTTGGACAAACGTCACGATCAATTAACATCAGACTGAAGGAACATCACTCCTCTATTCCGCTTTATGGATGTAGGACCTGTGATGAGGTCACAGGAGGGGAGGAGTCAGTGGTCACATGATCAGGGGCCTCAGTGTATGCAGGACTCTGCTGTGCTGGTTGTCATGGTGCTGGATGAGGGGAAGTTTATGTCTGGGGTCAGGAGGGGTTTACAGTGTGGATGTAGCGGAGCCGTATGTGTACGAGGTGTACGGAGTGGAACCCTGTGTTCACTGACCTCTGCGTGCACAGACCCCCTGTGTACGCTGTATACACCCCTATACCCCCAGCTTCGGTCACAGACCCCCCTGTGTACGCTGTATACACCCGTATACCCCCAGCTTCGGTCACAGACCCCTCTGTGTACGCTGTATACACCCGTATACCCCCAGCTTTGGTCACAGACCCCTCTGTGTACGCTATATACACCCATATACCCCCAGCTTCGGTCACAGACCCCTCTGTGTACACTGTATACACCCATATACCCCCAGCTTCGGTCACAGACCCCTCTGTGTACACTGTATACACCCGTATACCCCCAGCTTCGGTCACAGACCCCTCTGTGTACACTGTATACACCCGTATACCCCCTGCTTTGGTCACAGACCTCTCTGTGTACACTGTATACACCCGTATACCCCCTGCTTTGGTCACAGACCTCTCTGTGTACACTGTATACACCCGTATACCCCCAGCTTCGGTCACAGACCCCTCTGTGTACACTGTATACACCCGTATACCCCCTGCTTCGGCCACAGGCCCCTCTGTGTACGCTGTATACACCCGTACACCCCCAGCTTCGGTCACAGACCCCTCTGTGTACACTGTATACACCCGTATACCCCCTGCTTCGGCCACAGGCTCCTCTGTGTACACTGTATACACCCGTATACCCCAGCTTTGGTCACAAACCCCTCTGTGTACACTGTATACACCCGTATACCCCCAGCTTCGGTCACAGACCCCTCTGTGTACGCTGTATAACCTGTATACCCCCAGCTTCGGTCACAGACCCCTCTGTGTACACTGTATACACCCATATACCCCCAGCTTTGGTCACAGACCCCTCTGTGTACGCTATATACACCCATATACCCCCAGCTTCGGTCACAGACCCCTCTGTGTACACTGTATACACCCGTATACCCCCAGCTTTGGTCACAGACCCCTCTGTGTACGTTATATACACCCATATACCCCCAGCTTCGGTCACAGACCCCTCTATGTACACTGTATACACCCATATACCCCCAGCTTCGGTCACAGACCCCTCTGTGTACACTATATACACCCGTATACCCCCTGCTTCGGCCACAGGCCCCTCTGTATATGCTGTATACACCCGTATACCCCAGCTTTGGTCACAAACCCCTCTGTGTACACTGTATACACCCGTATACCCCCAGCTTCGGTCACAGACCTCTCTCTGTACACTGTATACACCCGTATACCCCCATCTTTGGTCACAGACCCCTCTGTGTACGCTGTATACACCCATATACCCCCAGCTTTGGTCACAAACCCCTCTGTGTACACTGTATACACCCGTATACCCCCAGCTTCAGTCGCAGACCCCTCTGTGTACATTGTATACATCTGTATACCCCCAGCTTTGCTCAAAGACCCCGCAGCTCTCTCTCACACTGTAGAACTGATACCGGACACACGGTAAAATTGCGGTCATTGGCATCTTGCACATACAGTGGGGAAAAAAGTATTTAGTCAGCCACCAATTTTGCAAGTTCTCCCACTTAAAAAGATGAGAGATGCCTGTAATTGACATCATAGGTAGACCACAACTGTGAGAGTCAAAATAAGAAAACAAATCCAGAAAATCACCTTGTCTGATTTTGAAAGATTTATTTTGCAAATTATGGTGGAAAATAAGTATTTGGTCACCTAAAAACATACAAGATTTCTGGCTCTCACAGACCTGCAACTTCTTCTTTAACCCCTTTCTGCCATCTGACATACTATCCCGTCCATGTGACCTGGGACTTAATTCCCAGGGACGGGATAGTACGTCATAGGCGATCAGCTGTGCTCACAGGGGAGCGCGGCCGATCGCGGCCGGGTGTCAGCTGATTATCACAGCTGACATCCGGCACTATGTGCCAGGAGCGGTCACGGTCTGCTCCCGGCACATTAACCCCTGGAACACTGCGATCAAACATGATTGCAGCATTCCGGCGGCATAGGGAAGCATCACGTAGGGAGGGGACTCCCTGCGTGCTTCCCTGAGACCCTCGGAGCAACTCTATGTAATCGCGTTGTTCTGAACATCTCCATCCTCCTCCCTGCAGACGACGGATCAGCTATCTGACACTATACCATGATGTCCCCACCTGGGGCAATGTTATAAAGTAAAAAAAATTTACATGTGTAAAAAACAAAAATATATTGTTCCAATAAATACATTTCTTTATGTACATAAAAAAAAACAATAAAAGTACACATATTTAGTATCGACGCGTCCGTAACGACCCGACCTATAAAACTGTCCCACTAGTTAACCCCTTTAGTGAACCCCGTAAAAAAAAAAAAAACTAGGCAAAAAACAACGCTTTATCATCATACTGCTGAAGAAAAAGTGGAATAACACGCGATCAAAAAGGCAGATATAAATAAGCATGGTACCGCCGAAAACGTCATCTTGTTCTGCAAAAAACAAGCCGCGATACATCATCATCAGCAAAAAAATAAAAAAGTTATAGCCCTCAGAATAAAGTGATGCAAAAATAATTATTTTTAATATTAAATAGTTTTTATTGTATAAAAGTGCCAAAACATTAAAAAATGGTATGAATGAGGTATCGCTGTAATCGTACTGACCCAATGAATAAAGCTGCTTTATCAATTTTACCAAACGCGGAATGGTATAAACGCCCCCCCCCCAAAAGAAATTCATGAATTGCTGTTTTTTGTTCATTTTGCCTATCAAAAATCAGAATAAAAAGCGATCAAAAAATGTCACGTGCCCGAAAATTTTACCAATAAAAACGTCAACTCGTCCTGCAAAAAAACAAGACCTCACATGACTCTGTCAAGCGTCTTTTAGTGTGTGACAACTGCCAAACATAAAATCCAGCTATAAAAACCCACTATAAATAGTAAATCAAACCCCCCTTTATCACCGCCTTATTTAGGGAAAAATAATTAAAAAAAAAAATGTATTTACATTTTCCCATTAGAAAATCTATGATCCGCTGGGTGAATTTTTGGATGTGTAAGAAAAGACATTTCGAGGGGAAAACAATTTCCATATTCTGAACATGAAAATGACTTCTTTGCTTTAGGAGCAATTTGTTTTTTAATGCTTATTTTCTGACTTGGATTTTCCTTAGTAGTCGGTAAAGAATCAGAAGATATAACCTCTTTCAAAGGATCAGATGATAGATCTTTGCTGTGACAGGGTGATGGTATGTCTGGAGTAATGGCATTCACTTCAATAATATTCTGTTGGATCTCAAAATCATCTGATTTAAACATTGAAGATGTCAGCTGTCCCTCTGATCTCCTGGTACAGTCATCTGCCAAGAATAAAAATAATTATTACTTTATTAATAAAATATCCTTGAATTTTATATTTTTGGACATTTCTAGTGAAACTGGGTAAAAAAGGCAAGTTATGTAAAAAAAATGGAATCACCATGATAGAGTCTAACAGAAAACCTCATAGTTGAACACCATACTAAACTTGTTCATGCTGTTTGCTAATTCTAGGAGGAAATAATACCAACATAATCTTCTACTCATCTCACTGAAAACAAGTCCTCACTCAGGTCCATCATCTCTCAATGGAAAAACAGAGGTTTTCACATAATTAGTGGCTCAAGGGCTCTTGAAAAGCACCATGGCTTCCATAAGCCAGTTAAGCAATTTCAGCTTTCCCAAAGTAAAATCTCTTCCTCCCTTCTGAGCTTTGCAGTTTTCCCAAACATCATTTAGCATCCATGTATTTGGCATTACTATAGTGAGAAGAACCCACTTAATTTAGGGTGTAGGTGTGTGACTCCTGGAGCACAATCTGGGTAAATTAAACTGAAAAAACCTTCCTACTATATACAGAATTTTATTAAAGATTATCATAAAAAGGGATGTATAATTATAATAAAATCATGATGGGGAAGTGGGCCTGGTCCCATGGGAGCATCAAAAGATGCTCCTACCTTGCAGCAGAGGTTGGCACACTAGTACTGCAATATGATATCTCTGCTCTTTGTCGGCTCTCCCTCCCTGACCCTATTATGCCCTAGATATACTAGAGAAAAGTGATACAGTGACAGTAATAGTGAATACAAAAACAATATAATCATCCTGTCACAATAAAGGCCATCACTAAGATGGTTTAGAGCATCAGCACAAAGAAATGTATTTGTATTTTGGTCACTGTTGAAGGGAGGACCAAATTATCTCAAAAGGATAAGAAGAAAAGGTGCTAATCTCACAAATATACTGTTAGAATAATTGCTGGTATATAGGTATATAGAGTAATCTGCTGGATATTAATAGGTAGTATCTGTATCACCTGTTCCGACCATTTAACCTTTATACCAGATATAGTGAGGTGTATGATAGGATAGGGGAGAATTCAAAGGTATCAAACTTATTGATCTGGCGTTGATGAGGAGCAGCCTCTGAGATGATGGCGGTGGCATCCCAGCTGGTACGCTTGAAGAATCCAGCGTTGTCCTGGTCCAGAAGGGGTCCTGGGTACCGGTGTCGTCGATGGTCCTGGGATGTCCGGTCACGGGTCCAAGAGAAGATACGCTGGAGAGAGTCCTTTCTTTTACGCACCGACACAGCGCTGGAGTATGCGGGAGCGGGTCTGTTTGCGGCCTGGTCGTCTTGTCTCAGAGTGCACCTTCTGTGGTCTGGTCATAGGGAAAGGTCACTCACTCTCAGTGGTGTTACAGGAGTCAGTACTGTCAGCAATCTCAGGAAGCGTCTCCGCCTGAAGTCTCCGGTAAGCTTCCGTAGGCCCTCTGGCTTGGGCCTACTCTGCCCTGACTTTCCAGCATGGGAGGGCTCACACTATGCCTCTGCACACTACAGCTTCCCACCACCACCGACCTTGTTCCCGCACACTGTTGCACTTGTATACTCTCCACGCCCTCTGGTCTCAAGTTCAAAAGTCTGTCAGGAGAACTAAACTCTCCCGCCTGCAACTCAGGTGACGGCACCGGTGGTTCCAGAATCGTCCAGGACAAGGCACGCCAAGGCCGGCTCTCCTACTTACAATAGCATTGACATCTAGACTATCTGCTCAACAATCAAATTATACAGTGACCACAGAATAGTCCTGGACATAAAATAAGCAGTATAGGTAGTATACTCCCACATTCAGGGTAGATATTATGCAAGGAGTCACATGAACCGTTGTTAAAGATGTAATGGATATATGTCAGATAATCAGATATCCATATATCGGTCAGTATCCAGATACAGGCACAAATGGAGACTGAGGGACAATGTTTCTTAAGTCTCAGCTAAATGTTCACTGATTTTATGAATAATATTAGAAATAATAGAGACAATGTTGCATATCTGACATAGTTCATATCAGTTGAATAAATATACATAATACTTATAGTTTCTTCAAAGTATAATACACCATAGCTCCCAGCTTCCAACATGTTTCCCCCCTCTATTTCAAGAGGTTCATCAGGGAAAAGGGTTTTAGATTAGTTGCTAAAGCAATCAGACCATGGCTTTGCTTCCAGTGGATGATAAAATATCAGTGTCACTTGGTAGTGTGGACATTTTATAAATTACGCTCCATGCTGATGTAGGGGCACCTTTTGAGGTCCAGGCCCACTCCCCCACCATGACTTTACTATAATTATACATCCCCGTTTTTTATGATAATCTTTAATAAGATTCTGTATATAGTAGGAGGGTTTTTTTTAGTTTAAATTGGTTTAATTTTTGGGAGCCATGTCCATCTCCTTCAGTGCTTTAGCACAATCTGGGCATTATGTGTTAGGTAATAAAATGACAAATGTGCAATTTTCACTCTCCAACATCGACTGTGTGCTAATTTCTGAACAATGGCTGTGGAGTCAAAATATTCACTATCTTCTCTGGTATCTGCTCCTGCGACATCTGCTTTTGTCACAAGGAATGGCCTTATTCATTCTGTAGGCGGTGCTGGTGATGGAGGAGACATCAGAACCAGAAGCTCAGGGCGGTGTAGGCTCTGTCCAGAAACTAAGATTAGGGTGCTCGGAACTGGTAGTAGCATCCTGTCTGTCAGTATGGGTGTGTGCTCTGTCCAGCTGAAGTAACCTGCTCTCTACTTCAGCCAGTTGTAAAGTACCATACCATACTAAAACTCAAAGCATATTGCTGGAAGCTATCAAATACAGCCTTGTTCTCCTCTGGTTTAGTCCTCTGTGCTTAGCTCCCGACTTGTGTATTTCCTGTCGTGACTCTGGCCTGTTAACTGACTACTCTTGTGCCTTCTGATTTTGTATTTTCTCTGACATCCTGGTTCTGACCCAGTTACCTTACCATTCTTCTTGTTATCTCACACCACCAAACGGCAAGTAATAAGGAAGCAAAAGCCTAGGGTCCCTTTGTAAGTTCTGAAATGAATTCATGAAACAAAGTTAAAGGGTGGTGAGCGAGATAATACCTGGGATCTGGAAAACTGAGTAGATAGCGTCAAGCCTGTTAGTGTAGCCATCTTTTGAGCTGCCAGGTGATCATGAACAATACATTGTGTCTGTAAACTATTCCATCAAAATCTGCATTCATATAACTATATAGCTCTCCTTCCCTTCTTAACCCTCCATGTGCCCAGACAGTAGTGTACAACCGTATGTAGGGTTTTGTCGGATTCAAGAGACGTTGGAAAATAATTTCTAAGGTTTATTTGATTCCTTTTATCCTTTGTGAAGAATTCCAAAGTTAACACCACATAAAGAGACACACGTCAGATATGAAAGATGGGGCCTGATTAGGAACACAAAACTGGTTGTGGGAAGTGGTTAAATCAGAGTATTTTGGGCAGTAGCTACTGTAGTCAAAACTGACTACAGACAATAACATCTAATGATCAAACTCAACAGTTTTCATCAGTAATAAATGAGTAAGTAGTGTTGAAATCTCTCTGGGGTAATTAGAGTATGGGGCTCGGTGGCTTTTGGCAATCTAAACCAATGTAAGGACCAATATTGTCTGACAGATAAGTTTTAAAGAGAACTTTTTGTAATAGTGCAGAGCTGAGGTGTCTTACATTTAGATCTCGGTCATTTGACAGAATAAATGGAGACTATTTATTAAAGATACCAGGTAGCTATAGACTCACATAAGTAAGGCAGGCCGATCCCACCACAATCAAACTATCATACAGAATGAACCTGTTAAAACAGACATATATATATATATATATATATATATATATATATATATATATATATATATATATATATACTGTATGTATATATATATATATATATATATATATATATATATATATATATCCTCCACCTATTCTGACGTATATATCTCCATCCTGGTATGTCTCTCTTACCCTGGGCCCCATCCTGGTATATATATCCCCCAAACTGGTATATGTTCCATGTTCTGCCGCTGTTCTTTAATGTGTAGAAAAAAAAATAGATCTTTATACTCACCAGGGGAATACATACAAATCATAAGGCCACCTAGCATAAGTATAATGCACAGCCCATAGTCCTCCCTACAGTATAATGCACCCCTTATAGTCCTTCATATAGTATAATGCACAGCCCATAGTCATCCATGTAGAATAATGCATAGCCCATAGTTATCCATATAGTATAATTCACAGCTCCAAGTCATACATGTAATATAATGCACAGCCCATAGTCATACATGTAGTATAATACACAGTCCCTAGTCATCAATATAGTATAATGCACAGCCCATAGACATCCATATAGTATAATGCACAGCTTATAATCATCCATGTAGTATAATGCACAGGCCATAGTCATCCATGTAATATAATGCACAACTCATAGTCGTATGTGTAGTATAATGCAGAGCCCATAGTCATTCATGTACTATAATGCACAGCCCATAGTCATACATGTAATATAATGCACAGTCCCTAATCATCAATATAGTATAATGCACAGCCCATAGTCATACATGTAATATAAAGCCCAGTTCATAGTCATATATAGTATAATCCACAGCTCATAGTCATCCATGTAGTATAATGCACAGCCTATAGTCATCCATGTAGTACAGGGGTGGGGAACCTCAGGCCATTTACGGACCTTGAATCAGGCCCCCCGAGCAGATTCTCAGGGACCGTATTCTTGGGCAGGAAGGTGTATTTTGATTGCTACAAGCTCATTAATTACTCTGTTAGCACACACATGCAGTGTTCACTACTGAACACTGAAGGGCATGCAATGAAAGATTACGTCCTGACACCAGTGCCAGAGTCGGGATGTACTTTGTGGGTGGAAATTGTAAGGCCCCAGAGGACAGGGGTGAACCTAGCCTCTCTGCTGCCTGAGGCGAACGGAAAAATGGCGCCCCCCCCACCACAGTCCCTGCTGGAGGGGGGGCGGGAAGGAGGGAAGGAGGGAGGGAGGGAGGAGGGGGGGCGGGCACTTGACCCCGGAGTTTTATAAAAAAAAACATAGCAGCGCAAATCCAGTTACCGTATATACTCGAGTGTAAGCCGACCCGAGTATAGGCCGACCCCCCTAATTTTGCCACAAAAAAACTGGGAAAAGTTGACATATAGTATAACGCAACCCCCCATAGAATATAATGCAGCCCCCCTATAGAACATAATGCAGTCCCCAACAGAATATAATGCAGTCCTACAGTATTATGGCCACCATGTACTGATATATATTGTATTCATGGGTGTGGAGAGCAGTGAATATTCATTCCCTTTAGTAGTGGGCAAATGTGATCGCCTAGCAGCAGGAAGCCTGCAGATGTGGCTACTGTGACCGCTATTAAAGTGAAATGAATATTCACTGCTCTCCACTCCTATAGTCCCTCCCATCTCTTGGCACCGGCTTCAGTGCATAGTGGTGGGAGCGACTATGGGTGTGGGGAGCAGTGATAATGAATTTCTCTTTAGCAGCGGGCACAGGCTTTAGGCGTAGCAGCCGACTCCTGCCTCCTGTCACCCACTGCTCCTTCTTCACTGGCACTGGGCGAGCCCCTTTGACTCACAGGCCCCATAGCAGCTGCATGGTGTGCTATTAGCGACACGCCACTGGCTGGGGGCAGGGGCGGACTCTAATAGCTTGTTGCCCCTGTTCATGAAATGTGTCTGGGCCCCCCTTCCTGCCTGATACACTGCTTATGATGATGGCAATCTGGCAATGGCACCCTGGAGCCTCGGGCTCTGAGAAACAAGTCAGATTGCCCTCATTATCACTGCCCTGCAAGCAGGAGCGTACATAGCAATCACAGGGCCCCCATAGCAAAAGTTCTATTTTGGGCCCCACACCTCTAAAAAATATATATATTTATATTTTTTCACTGAGATGGATATATCTATAATATAACGCTGGGAGCGTCACTCTGTCCGAAGCCTCTATAGACTGCGCAAGCGCACGCGCCGGCGCAGTCTAGACCCCACAGAGCGATGCTCCCAGGAGATCGCGGTATGCGTAAACACTGAACGCTCACCGCGATCTCCAACGGAGAAGCAGGGACCGCCAGGAGGGTAAGTATGATATATTTACCTGTCCCGTTCCTCCGTTGCGCCCTGCCCCTCCGTCCTCCGGTCCACATCCTCTGCCTGTGACGTTCACAGTTCAGAGGGCGCGATGACGCGCTTAATGCGCGCCGCCCTCTGACTGAACAGTCACAGGCAGAGGACCCGGAAGACAGACCGGCGCGCAGCGCTGGATCAGGGCCAGGTAACTATAGCAAGTGCCGGGGGCCTGAGCTAGCGGCGACTCCGGCACCTGACCCCCACAGCGCGCCGGTGTCCCCGCCTGCTCAGGCCCCCAGCACCGCCGCGCACAGCCTGAGCCACCGCACCCAGCACGGCCTGAGCCACCGCACCCAGCACGGCCTGAGCCACTGCACCCAGCACGGCCTGAGCCACCGCACCAAGCACGGCCTGAGCCACCGCACCCAGCACGGCCTGAGCCACCGCACCCAGCACAGCCTGAGCCACCGCACCCAGCACGGCCTGAGCCACCGCAGCCAGCACCGCCTGAGCCACCGCAGCCAGCACCGCCTGAGCCACCGCACCCAGCACGGCCTGAGCCACCGCACCCAGCACGGCCTGAGCCACCGCAGCCAGCACCGCCTGAGCCACCGCACCCAGCACGGCCTGAGCCACCGCACCCAGCACGGCCTGAGCCACCGCACCCAGCACGGCCTGAGCCACCGCACCCAGCACGGCCTGAGCCACCGCACCCAGCACGGCCTGAGCCACCGCAGCCAGCACCGCCTGAGCCACCGCAGCCAGCACCGCCTGAGCCACCGCAGCCAGCACCGCCTGAGCCACCGCACCCAGCACGGCCTGAGCCACCGCACCCAGCACGGCCTGAGCCACCGCAGCCAGCACCGCCTGAGCCACCGCAGCCAGCACGGCCTGAGCCACCGCAGCCAGCACGGCCTGAGCCACCGCAGCCAGCACGGCCTGAGCCACCGCACCCAGCACGGCCTGAGCCACCGCACCCAGCACGGCCTGAGCCACCGCACCCAGCACGGCCTGAGCCACCGCACCCAGCACGGCCTGAGCCACCGCACCCAGCACGGCCTGAGCCACCGCACCCAGCACGGCCTGAGCCACCGCACCCAGCACGGCCTGAGCCACCGCACCCAGCACGGCCTGAGCCACCGCACCCAGCACGGCCTGAGCCACCGCAGCCAGCACCGCCTGAGCCACCGCAGCCAGCACCGCCTGAGCCACCGCACCCAGCACGGCCTGAGCCACCGCACCCAGCACGGCCTGAGCCACCGCAGCCAGCACGGCCTGAGCCACCGCAGCCAGCACCGCCTGAGCCACCGCACCCAGCACAGCCTGAGCCACCGCACCCAGCACGGCCTGAGCCACCGCAGCCAGCACCGCCTGAGCCACCGCAGCCAGCACCGCCTGAGCCACCGCACCCAGCACGGCCTGAGCCACCGCACCCAGCACGGCCTGAGCCACCGCAGCCAGCACCGCCTGAGCCACCGCACCCAGCACGGCCTGAGCCACCGCACCCAGCACGGCCTGAGCCACCGCACCCAGCACGGCCTGAGCCACCGCACCCAGCACGGCCTGAGCCACCGCACCCAGCACGGCCTGAGCCACCGCACCCAGCACAGCCACGCACAGCCGCCGCACCCAGCACAGCCTGAGCCACCGCACAGCCTGAGCCACCGCACCCAGCACAGCCACGCACAGCCGCCGCACCCAGCACAGCCACGCACAGCCGCCTGCACTCAGCACCGCCACGCACAGCTGCCCGCGCTCAGCTCCGCCACGCAAAGCCACCCACGCACAGCACAGCCACATACAGCCGCCCGCACTCGGCACAGCCGCCTGCACTTAGCACAGCCGCCCGCACTGATGGGGGCGCAGGATGGAGCAGCACATGATAGGGTGGAGCAGCACATGACAGGATGGGGGCGCAGGATGGAGCAGCACAGCCACCGCACCCAGCACAGCCGCCCGCACCCAGCACAGCCTGAGCCACCGCACCCAGCACAGCCACGCACAGCTGCCGCACCCAGCACAGCCACCGCACCCAGCACAGCCACGCCCACCCAGCACGGCCACGCACAGCCGCCTGCACTCAGCACAGCCACGCACAGCCGCCTGCACTCAGCACCGCCACGCACAGCCGCCTGCACTCAGCACCGCCACGCACAGCCGCCTGCACTCAGCACCGCCACGCACAGCCGCCCGCACTCAGCACCGCCACGCACAGCCGCCCGCACTCAGCACCGCCACGCACAGCCGCCCGCACTCAGCACCGCCACGCACAGCCGCCCGCACTCAGCACCGCCACGCACAGCCGCCCACGCACAGCATAGCCACGCACAGCCGCCGCACCCAGCATAGCCACGCACAGCCGCCGCACCCAGCATAGCCACGCACAGCCGCCGCACCCAGCACCGCCACAAACAGCCGCCGCACCCAGCACAGCCACGCACAGCCGCCCACACCCAGCACAGCCACGCACAGCCGGCCACACCCAGCACAGCCGCCCGCACCCAGCACAGCCTGAGCCGCCGCACCCAGCACAGCCGCCGCACCCAGCACAGCCGCCGCACCCAGCACAGCTGCCTCACCCAGCACAGCCACCGCACCCAGCACAGCCACGCCCACCCAGCACAGCCACGCACAGCCGCCCGCACCCAGCACAGCCGCCCGCACTCAGCACCGCCACGCACAGCCGCCCGCACTCAGCACCGCCACGCACAGCCGCCCATGCACAGCACAGCCACATACAGCCGCCGCACCCAGCATAGCCACGCACAGCCGCCCGCACCCAGCACCGCCACGCACAGCCGCCGCACCCAGCACAGCCACGCACAGCCGCCCGCACCCAGCACAGCTGCCCGCACCCAGCACAGCCGCCTGCACTCAGCACAGCCACGCACAGCCGCCCACAGCCACGCACAGCCGCCTGCACTCAGCACCGCCACTCACAGCTGCCCGCACTCAGCACCGCCACGCACAGCCGCCCACGCATAGCACAGCCACATACAGCCGCCCGCACTTAGCACAGCCGCCCGCACTGATGGGGTGCAGGATGGAGCAGCACATGATAGGGTGGAGCAGCGCAGGATGGAGCAGCACAGCCACCGCACCCAGCACAGCCACCGCACCCAGCACAGCCACCGCACCCAGCACAGCCACCGCACCCAGCACAGCCACGCACAGCCGCCCGCACCCAGCACAGCCACGCACAGCCGCCCGCACTCAGTACCGCCACGCACAGCCGCCCGCACCCAGCACAGCCACCTGCACCCAGCACAGCCACGCCCAGCCGCCCGCACCCAGCACAGCCACGCCCAGCCGCCCACGCACAGCACAGCCACATACAGCCGCCCGCACTCAGCACAGCTGCCCGCACTCAGCACAGCCGCCCGCACTGATGGGGGCGCAGGATGGGAGCACATGACAGGATGGGGATGCAGGATGGAGTAGCACATACCAGGATGGAGACCATATACCAATATAAATGCTCGCCACCCGGGCGTAGAACGGGTTCAATAGCTAGTATATATATATATATATATATATATATATATATATAGTGTGTGCAAACACACATACTGCAGTGTACATACATACAGATACACATACATATACCGTACATACATACACACCCATAAATATACCGTACATACATACACAGATACACATACATATACTGTGTATGCAAACACTCACATATACCATACATACACACTGATACACATATACTGTCATACATACATGTACTATACATACACACATGCATATACCGCACATACACACACATACCGTACATACATATACTGTACATACACACAGATACACATACCGTCATATATACACGCATATACCGTACATACACATAGATAAACATACATATACGGTACATGCATACAGGTACACATACTCGTACCGTACATACATATACAGTTATATACACAATGTATACACATGCCGTACACACAGACATACACATATACTGTACATACATGCACATAAACATACATACCGTATATACATACAAATATATCGCACATACAGATACGCACATATTATACACACAGACATACACATATACTGTACATGCATACACAGATACACACAGAAGCATACACATAGATACACACATACTGTACATACACAGATGCACATACACACATAAACAAGCATATACATACACACATACTAATCTTGTATAGGTGATCAGTGGAGCCTTGGAGGAGGGCAGCTCAGCTGGAGAGGGTTGCAGACCCCACTGTGGGGGATGGGGCACAGAGCAGACTGATATCAGCCCCCTGGTGCTGCTGTGCTGTCCCATGCAGTGAGCCTCCTCCCCCATCTCTTCACAGTGAGGACGGAGATGCTGCAGCCTGCTGGGAACAGAACAGTGGAGGCGGGAGCAGAAGACACACTAAGTCCTGCTCTTCCTCCACAGCTGTTCCTGCGTGCTGTGCGGCGGGGCCCCTGACTGTAGGGGTGAGTACTCACCTGTCACCAGGGACGCGCCATGCAGGAGAACACTGAAGACTAAATGGAAGAAAAGATCATGTCCATAAAGTTGGGAGCAAACCCAAAAACATATCAGAATATTCAAGAAAAAGGTAAGGCTTTTATTAAATATAGCACAGCAAAAACAATAACACACAAACAACACAATTAAAACCAATTAAAAATGCAAAATGCAACACACAAGAAAACCAAAGCAGTCATCTCCTAATATGGGGAAGATGACAGACCACATCCCTGCCCTCTCCAACAGACGGTAATAAATATAAAGTGCAATAGACTGGACTAAGATGTATAAGCCCAGGACCCCTAAAAATAATAAGGTGAGGATGCAGACAGTGAATAAATGTTATCAATAGATAAATACATAAATAAGTATCTATATATATATTAGGCTCTAGGCACACAACTGAGAGCACATCACTGAGAGCAAAGCCCACCTGTTTAGAAGTATGTAACAAGGCCACCCTGTATCACAGTACCACCTTACTCACAAAATAGGCCAAAGAGAAAAGGTTTTCCTTACAGCAGGCAATTGATGGACAAAGGATGCACAAATGGTGGTCCGAGCCTAGGTGGAAGTATGCATGTGCCCTGTGAATCCCAAACTAAGCGTAGTGGAAATAGGTTATACGGGCGCCAATAGGGGACAAAGCAATAGAATATAAAATATAAAATATGGGAGAAGGAGAAGGGACTGTGGCGGCTTCCTCAGGGACAAAAAATAGCATGCTATGGCAGTGTCTGTGCAGGTTTTATATACAAGTTAGTGATGGGGTAAATGGTGTTCACCTGTATGGAGCGACATCAGAGAAGCACGAGGAGTAAGCTGGCGGCCGCCATATTGCTGTATACAATGTATAGCAAATAAAGTTTTCCTTGTTGTGCCAGTAGCCGGGTTTGCGCAAGCGCAGTGCAAGCACCGGCCACCGCACAGACAGAATGCTCCAAGGAAACAAAAAATAAATAAATAAAGCGCCGAAGCGCCAAATGAAAATCCAGCTGTGTTGGTACAAGTGATGAACATTTATTTGTGAGTGAGCAAAATAATATTAGACCGCCGACAATTGCGCATGCGCGATAAACACCAGATTACTAAGAGGCTCATCACTTCAGTGCCCATGAATGGGGAATCTGAGCGTGCACAATCAGGGCAATACGGTGTGGAGAAAAATGCCCCACACGCGACTGTCCAATGAAAAGTGGACAGTGGTGGTGAAAAACAAAGAAAAACTTACTGGGCACATATAATACGATGCCAGATTAGCTGGTATGTTTATTCATCAGCAGAGCACAAAGTGTATGAATAGTACTGAAAATGATGTGGTCAAACAGCCATAGGGATACACTAGTGGTAGATTGAATAAAGAAAGTATAATACAATATAGAACACTTATATGCCCATTATATCTGATTACTTATGATGTCCAAGCATACAAACTAGCTATCCCTTGGATGAGTATTATCTTGTCTAATCGTAGTGGAACTTAAATGAACCCACAAAAATGAGGAGACAATCCTATGACATACTATAGCTCTAAAAATGACAGGGAAAAAGGTGTTTATAAAGGACTGATTCCAAACAAGATGAATTGGGGGCGGCCTAATAGAGGAATGGAGATAAATATAAATATGCAAGTAAATAAAGGTAAAGATAGATGAAAAATAATAAATAAAAATGAAAAATAATAAATAATGAATAAATAGCCAAAGAGGGTGCCACCGCACCTATACAGGATATGGCAGATATTAGAGATCGCGGAAAATATGATGACCGCACCTCAAAAATGCAATGAAAATAAAATAAGACCTACTGCCAAAAAAATATGGCCCTGGGGTACTGTGATACATGCCCAACTCACAAATGTATGAAGAGAAACAGAAAACCAACTTATCAACAAAAAGCACACACGTAAAATATTAATTACATGGACAAATAACAAGGAGAATATATCATGAGTTGCCTGGGCTAAGACTATAAGGCAGAGAAAGACCAGACCAGAAAAAGTCCCTTGATGGCTCAGGAGCACCGGATCAGGCATAGAAGCCATTAAACAGGAGCTCTTCATTGAGTCCATTTGGTGATAAACTATTGAGATCAAAAATCCAGCGTGATTCCCGGCGCAGGAGTTCCTTGGTGAGATCTCCTCCCCGAATGCTGCTCAAGACCTGGTCAACCACCATGATCCACATCTTCTGATACTTGCTGTTATGGTGTGCCAAAAAATGGGATGCAACAGATGAGATGTTCTTTCCTTTGTCCATATCTGCCCTTGCATTCACAATGTTTGACATGTGTTGTTGAGTCCTCCGTCTTACTTCTTGGGACGTTTGTCCGACATAGAGTTTTGGACACGGACAGATCAGGACATAAATCACATTTCTTGACCTGCAATTGTAGTAGTTCCTTGCCTTCAGTTCGCCTGGAAAAATTGACAAAGTCAGGGAGTCAGTGGCAGTCATGTACGGGCAGACATTACAATTTCCACACGGGAAAGAACCTTTCAACCTCTGTCCTGACCCCAGGCTAACAGTGGGCTTATACATCTTAGTCCAGTCTATTGCACTTTATATTTATTACCGTCTGTTGGAGAGGGCAGGGATGTGGTCTGTCATCTTCCCCATATTAGGAGATGACTGCTTTGGTTTTCTTGTGTGTTGCATTTTGCATTTTTAATTGGTTTTAATTGTGTTGTTTGTGTGTTATTGTTTTTGCTGTGCTATATTTAATAAAAGCCTTACCTTTTTCTTGAATATTCTGATATGTTTTTGGGTTTGCTCCCAACTTTATGGACATGATCTTTTCTTCCATTTAGTCTTCAGTGTTCTTTTGTCCATGGTGAGCCCCTAACTCCTACAATTAGTGGTGCCCTCCGCTTCCCCGCATATACATATGTTTTCAGCCTGTTGGAGCTCCCAGGCTTTTCTAGTGGAGTGTTGGCACGCAAGACTTATGTTCTGGATTGTTGCTATCAGTTAGTATACTTAGTGTTGGTTATTGTGGTCGGTTTTTATGTTATTTTTTTGGTTAATTCTTGGTGATTTCTGGTGTTTGCCATGAATTTGGAGACGAGGGAGTTGGTATGGAGGGGTCAGACTGAGGACATTTTTGGCCCTTCTAACTTGGTGTCCACTACGGATGCCACTGCTAATGGCTTGTGTTCTGAAATTACTGATCTTCACAAATCATTAACAAAAACGTGGTTAAATATCAAGAGCCTAGAAGAGTATAACAAACTAGGCATTGTCCCAAGGGGCTTGAGAGTTAAGATCTTTCCAGCATGGGAGGCAGATAAGGAGTTTAAGAGCACCTGGGAGGCCGGCCTCCTAAAGTGTTCCTCCATTTTGATCAATTTGCTGATAGACCATGATCGCAAGCTTATGGGAAAACTTAAGGAAAGTATTAAGGAAAAGGAGACACAATTGAGTACTTTGGACACACATAGTGTTGTCGTACCATTCCAGCTCAAACTCAAAGAAATAATTGAGACTGGAGAAAGACATCATACTAAAGAAAAAGAGGAAGTTCCTTCGGGATAAGTATGATTTTGATAATCAGCAGATCTTCAAATGGACACACCGAGGCAATGGTCGGTTTAGGAAATTTAATGGCTCAGACCATCCTCAGAGGAAGCCCTCCATTCCTGTAGTGGTCGGTGACTCTTCCACTAGTGATTTTTTATCCTCAAGCGCAAGCGATCAAGGAAGCGCAATAGAAGAGGTCGCCGAAAACCCGCCCAATACAAGAAAGAAAGGACGGAGGTATCAAACATGGTCCCCAACATACAGGAGACCAGTGAGACAGAGCAGGAGGAAGTAACCTTGGGAATGGATACCAATGACGCAGGTAATTTACAAATTGTAAATTTATCCGACTATGTACTCACAGATGAAGAAAGGCGTGTTTTGACACTGGGTTTATCTTTCTCCCCCATGAATAAATTGGACAAATTCACCCTTATAAAGGATGTCTATTTATTTTGCAGGAAACTGGTCTTTAAACTCATGTACCATCAGCCATCCATCATGGACTCAATGCCTCAAGATGAGAGGCAGGTCTTCAGTGACCTTGTACAACTTCTGGATGAAAATGAGTGCTCTGGGGATGGTCAAAGGCTTTGGCATCTGCCCTCACAAGCTACTCCCTCATTTTCTATTTCTCCAACTGTCCAAATCTTTTATGATATGGTAAGTCAGGATGTGGCTAGACTTCAGCTTAACAAACATCAAGGTGAAAATTTGGGGATAAGAGAGAGACAAATCTTAACTAGACTTAAAGATAATCCGTCCTTCATTATAAAAGAGGCGGACAAGGGCGGGAATATTGTTCTTTGGCCCATTGAAATGTATCTGAGGGAAGCCCGACGTCAGTTAAGTAACACCCAATGTTATCAAGTTTTGCCCTCTGACCCCACAGGTACCTTTAAAAAGAAGCTGGATCGCCTTCTAACTTCCGCCAGGTTCAATAACATCTTGGACAATAGAGAGTTTAAATTTCTCACTACAGCGTTCCCGATCGTGCCTACCCTGTATCTTCTTCCGAAGATTCATAAATCTATTCAAGAACCGCCTGGTAGGCCGATTGTGGCTGGGATTGGGGGTTTGTATGAGAGACCTTGCATCTATTTGGACCACTTTTTGCAACCATTTGTTACCCATCTAGATTCATACATCCAGGACACTTCTCATCTGATACGGCAGCTACAAGATCTGACAGTCCCGGAGAACACCATTCTAGTAACGATGGATGTCACTTCATTGTATACTTGCATTGAACATGCACTGGGCGTCGAGGCGGTCGCATTCTTCCTGAACCAACAGATCACAGGTGTCCGCAGACATCATTCTTTTATTTTGGACCTCCTGTCCTTTGTCTTGTCCAACAGTTATTTAGTTTTTGATAGAGTTTTCTACAAGCAAGTCTACGGGACAGCAATGGGCGCCCGCTGTGCACCCTCCTACGCCAACCTCTTCATGGGGTGGTGGGAGGAGACACAGGTGTGCCCCTTGCGGGAATTTGAAGCCTATGTATTCCGTTGGTTTCTTTATATTGATGATTTGCTGGTCCTGTGGACAGGCTCTAAATATGATTGCAGGAATTTCATCTCCATACTTAATGGCAATGCATTCAATATTTCTCTTACAGCTTCTCTATCTACAACGTCGGTTGATTTCTTGGATTTAAAAGTTATGAAGGTTGGTAACCAAATCCAAACCAAGATTTTCCGCAAGACCACAGCCACAAACAACCTCCTCCATTTTTCCAGCTTTCACCCTCAACATTTACGGAACAACCTTCCGAAAGGACAATTTTTGAGGGTAAGACGCAACTGTAGCTCGGATTTGGATTTTCGTGAGGGGGCTTTTGACCTTACCAGTAGATTGTCAAAACGCGGATACCCAAAAAAGATTATAGCACGTGCTTTTGAGCACTCCCGACAAAGGGAAAGACGAAGCCTTTTGGAGCCACAGACACGCAAAAGTATGCCAACACTAAATTTGATCACGGCATATAATAATCAATGGAGGGATGTTTACAACATCCTAGGTAGGCATTGGGGGATACTGTTGAACGAGCCCAGGCTGCGGCCTTTTCTATCTGACAGGCCTAGGATCACTGCCAGGAGGGCCAAAAACCTTAAGGACGTTCTTACCACCAGCCATTTCAAAAGGCCCATTGTTAGCCTGGGGTCAGGACAGAGGTTGAAAGGTTCTTTCCCGTGTGGAAATTGTAATGTCTGCCCGTACATGACTGCCACTGACTCCCTGACTTTGTCAATTTTTCCAGGCGAACTGAAGGCAAGGAACTACTACAATTGCAGGTCAAGAAATGTGATTTATGTCCTGATCTGTCCGTGTCCAAAACTCTATGTCGGACAAACGTCCCAAGAAGTAAGACGGAGGACTCAACAACACATGTCAAACATTGTGAATGCAAGGGCAGATATGGACAAAGGAAAGAACATCTCATCTGTTGCATCCCATTTTTTGGCACACCATAACAGCAAGTATCAGAAGATGCGGATCATGGTGGTTGACCAGGTCTTGAGCAGCATTCGGGGAGGAGATCTCACCAAGGAACTCCTGCGCCGGGAATCACGCTGGATTTTTGATCTCAATAGTTTATCACCGAATGGACTCAACGAAGAGCTCCTGTTTAATGGCTTCTATGCCTGATCCGGTGCTCCTGAGCCATCAAGGGACTTTTTCTGGTCTGGTCTTTCTCTGCCTTATAGGCTTAGCCCAGGCAACTCATGATATATTCTCCTTGTAATTTGTCCATGTAATTAATATTTTCCGTGTGTGCTTTTTGTTGATAAGTTGGTTTTGTGTTTCTCTTCATACATTTGTGAGTTGGGCATGTATCACAGTACCACAGGGCCATATTTTTTTGGCAGTAGGTCTTATTTTATTTTCATTGCATTTTTGAGGTGCGGTCATCATATTTTCCGCGATCTCTAATATCTGCCATATCCTGTATAGGTGCGGTGGCACCCTCTTTGGCTATTTATTCATTATTTATTATTTTTCATTTTTATTTATTATTTTTCATCTATCTTTACCTTTATTTACTTGCATATTTATATTTATCTCCATTCCTCTATTAGGCCGCCCCCAATTCATCTTGTTTGGAATCAGTCCTTTATAAACACCTTTTTCCCTGTCATTTTTAGAGCTATAGTATGTCATAGGATTGTCTCCTCATTTTTGTGGGTTCATTTAAGTTCCACTACGATTAGACAAGATAATACTCATCCAAGGGATAGCTAGTTTGTATGCTTGGACATCATAAGTAATCAGATATAATGGGCATATAAGTGTTCTATATTGTATTATACTTTCTTTATTCAATCTACCACTAGTGTATCCCTGTGGCTGTTTGACCACATCATTTTCAGTACTATTCATACACTTTGTGCTCTGCTGATGAATAAACATACCAGCTAATCTGGCATCGTATTATACACTCACTGGCCACTTTATTAGGTACACCATGCTAGTAACGGGTTGGACCCCCTTTTGCCTTCAGAACTGCCTCAATTCTTCGTGGCATAGATTCAACAAGGTGCTGGAAGCATTCCTCAGAGATTTTGGTCCATATTGACATGATGGCATCACACAGTTGCCGCAGATTTGTCGGCTGCACATCCCTGATGCGAATCTCCCGTTCCACCACATCCCAAAGATTTCATGTTGTTTACGCCAAATTCTGACCCTACCATCCGAATTTCGCAGCAGAAATCGAGACTCATCAGACCAAGCAACGTTTTTCCAATCTTCTACTGTCCAATTTCGATGAGCTTGTGCAAATTGTAGCCTCAGTTTCCTGTTCTTAGCTGAAAGGAGTGGTACCCGGTGTGGTCTTCTGCTGCTGTAGCCCATCTGCCTCAAAGTTCGACGCACTGTGCATTCAGAGATGCTCTTAGGCCTACCTTGGTTGTAACGGGTGGCGATTTGAGTCACTGTTGCCTTTCTATCAGCTTGAACCAGTCTGCCCATTCTCCTCTGACCTCTGGCATCAACAAGGCATTTCCGCCCACAGAACTGCCGCTCACTGGATTTTTTTTCTTTTTCAGACCATTCTCTGTAAACCCTAGAGATGGTTGTGCGTGAAAATCCCAGTAGATCAGCAGTTTCTGAAATACACAGACCAGCCCTTCTGGCACCAACAACCATGCCACGTTCAAAGGCACTCAAATCACCTTTCTTCCCCATACTGATGCTCGGTTTGAACTGCAGGAGATTGTCTTGACCATGTCTACATGCCTAAATGCACTGAGTTGCCGCCATGTGATTGGCTGATTAGAAATTAAGTGTTAATAAGAAGTTGGACAGGTGTACCTAATAAAGTGGCCAGTGAGTGTATGTGCCCAGTAAGTTTTTCTTTGTTTTTCACCACCACTGTCCACTTTTCATTGGACAGTCGCGTGTGGGGCATTTTTCTCCACACCGTATTGCCCTGATTGTGCACGCTCAGATTCCCCATTCATGGGCACTGAAGTGATGAGCCTCTTAGTAATCTGGTGTTTATCGCGCATGCGCAATTGTCGGCGGTCTAATATTATTTCGCTCACTCACAAATAAATGTTCATCACTTGTACCAACACAGCTGGATTTTCATTTGGCGCTTCGGCGCTTTATTTATTTATTTTTTGTTTCCTTGGAGCATTCTGTCTGTGCGGTGGCCGGTGCTTGCACTGCGCTTGCGCAAACCCGGCTACTGGCACAACAAGGAAAACTTTATTTGCTATACATTGTATACAGCAATATGGCGGCCGCCAGCTTACTCCTCGTGCTTCTCTGATGTCGCTCCATACAGGTGAACACCATTTACCCCATCACTAACTTGTATATAAAACCTGCACAGCCACTGCCATAGCATGCTATTTTTTGTCCCTGAGGAAGCCGCCACAGTTGCGGCGATACGCGTGGGTTTGCACCCCACATCCCTTCTCCTTCTCCCATATTTTATATTTTATATTCTATTGCTTTGTCCCCTATTGGCGCCTGTATAACCTATTTCCACTACGCTTAGTTTGGGATTCACAGGGCACATGCATACTTCCACCTAGGCTCGGACCACCATTTGTGCATCCTTTGTCCATCAATTGCCTGCTGTAAGGAAAACCTTTTCTCTTTGGCCTATTTTGTGAGTAAGGTGGTACTGTGATACAGGGTGGCCTTGTTACATACTTCTAAACAGGTGGGCTTTGCTCTCAGTGATGTGCTCTCAGTTGTGTGCCTAGAGCCTAATATATATATAGATACTTATTTATGTATTTATCTATTGATAACATTTATTCACTGTCTGCATCCTCACCTTATTATTTTTAGGGGTCCTGGGCTTATACATCTTAGTCCAGTCTATTGCACTTTATATTTATTACCGTCTGTTGGAGAGGGCAGGGATGTGGTCTGTCATCTTCCCCATATTAGGAGATGACTGCTTTGGTTTTCTTGTGTGTTGCATTTTGCATTTTTAATTGGTTTTAATTGTGTTGTTTGTGTGTTATTGTTTTTGCTGTGCTATATTTAATAAAAGCCTTACCTTTTTCTTGAATATTCTGATATGTTTTTGGGTTTGCTCCCAACTTTATGGACATGATCTTTTCTTCCATTTAGTCTTCAGTGTTCTTTTGTCCATGGTGAGCCCCTAACTCCTACAATTAGTGGTGCCCTCCGCTTCCCCGCATATACATGCAGGAGAACAGAGACAGCAGCCAGTGAGCGCTCTCCTCAGTCTAGTGAGGAAAGCGTTCATTGGCCAGCGTCTCTCCTTGCATGACACGCCCCCCCTTTTGAAGTCCTGCACTTCCCGGGCCGCTCTCTCCCCAGCTGAGGGTGTTGGCAGGATTACAGGAGGGAGTGACAGGGGCCTGATGCTACATGATACCGGGCCTGCCTGCAGGGGCCACCCTCCACCTCTCTGCCCCAGAGCAGTGGCATTGGCGGTATGTCCGCTCCTGGCTGGGGGCGGAACTACAGAATCTGCCGCCCCCTCTCTTCTGCCGCCTGAGCCAAAGAGCTCAAATCGCCTAATGGTAGCAGCGTCACTGCCAGAGGATGGTATAAATATCTAAATGGCCCTTCACAAAATTCCCCACCCTTGATGCAGTATAATACACAGCACATAGTCATGCATGTAGTATAATGCACAGAGGAGCTCATAGTCATACACATAGTATAATCCACAGCCCATAGTCATATATGTAGTATAATGCACAGCCCATGGTCATACATATAGTATAATGCACAGAGGAGCTCATAGAAATACACATAATGTAATGTACAGCCCATAGTCATATATGTAGCATAATGCACAGCTCATGGTCATACATGTACTATAATGCACAGTCCATGATTATTCATGTAATATAAAGCACCGTCCATAGTCATCCATGTAGTATAATGCACGTACCATAGTCATCCATGTAGCATAATGCACAGCCCATAGTCATACATGTACTATAATGCACAGCTCATGGTCATACATGTAGTATAATGCACAGCTCATGGTCATGCATGTAGTATAATGCACAGAGGAGCTCACAGTCATACACATAATATAATGCACAGCCCATAGTCATATATGTATGTAATAATTATAGGGGATAACTCAGGAGACTCTTCGCGTGGAACAAGACAACTACAGGACACAGTTTTATAAGTGGTAAAGTCTATATTATCACACGGTGATTCAAACAGGTGCAGAGAGAAACTCAAGTCCACAACACTTGGTGCAAATAATAAACGCAACTTAGCAGTCATCAGAGAAAAATGCAATCAAGCAGAAAGTCTATGAAGCACAGTTATACTTGAGGATACTTGACACGAATAAATCCTTGTCTTAGTCCAGACACAGATCGATATGCTTATAGGCAGTTCAAATCATATCTTAGCTCAACCAGGGAGGCCTGGTTAATAGTCTCAGGTTAATGCAAAGTAGCAGCAGCAGCTTACATGTCCAGCAAATGCAGATGAAGTAAACACGAGCAGCAGATGAAGGAGGATTACTGGAAGCTTGTGTATGCAGCAGGAACTCAGAGCAGAGTAGCAGGATAACCCCACAGGTTCACAGGAGCAGGTGTATAGCCAGGGAGTAATCAGAGGTCAGGAGCTGGATGCAAGGCAGAATACTCTAGCACAGACTGAAGGCTGGGGTGAAGTTTTATAGCAGGAAGACACAGTGCACATGAGACCAAAGACGCCATCTTGGAACAGGGCAGTAATGCACAAAAGGTAAAAAATGTTCAGAGTCCTGACATTACTCCCTCCTTAGAAGCGGCCTCAGGATGATCCTGGACCTGGTTTCTCAGGGAATCTCTGATGAAAATGAGAAATCTTCTGTTGGGCATTGAAGTTTTCAACAGGTTCCCAAGAGTCTTCCTCAGGGGGATATCCCTGCCATCTTATCAGATATTGGAGCTGATTCCTGCGAATCCTGGAATCAATAATTTCCTCCACCACAAATTGTTCTTGCCCATCAATCAGCACAGGCTGTGGAGGTGGCACAACACGTCCCTGGAAGGTATTAGGAGATACAGGCTTTAGTAAAGATACATGAAAAACTGTGTGTACCTTCATTGTCCTAGGCAGCTTCAGCCGGCAGGCCACAGAGCTCACAATACCGTTGATCTTGAAAGGGCCAATTAATTTCTGTCCAAGTTTTTGTGAAGGAATGTTTAACTTAAAATTCTTAGTTGCTAACCACACGGAATCTCCTACCTTGAACATGGGTGCAGGTTTATGGAATCTATCAGCCGATCTCTTATAACGTTCTTGAGCTGTGGTCAGGGATTCCTTCAGAACCTCCAGATTTTGTCTCATCGCAGTCAGCCTTTCCTCTACTGCCGGAACTGGAGAATTAATTGGAGACCTAGGTAAAATAAATTTAGTGGAGGCGCTCTGAGAATTATTATATGAAAATTTGGCTAACGGCAACAACTCCAACCAATCATCTTGGAGATGGCTGACATAGCATCTTAGATATTGTTTCAGCCTCTGGTTGGTACACTCAGTCTGACAATTTGTCTGGGGATGGTAAGCAGAAGAGAGACAGACATTAATATTGAGTGCAGAGCAAAACCCCTATCCAGAATCTTGAAGTGAACTGTACTCCACAGTCAGAGATGATCTCATCCGGAACCCCGTGCAACCGAAAGACATTCTGTATAACCAAGTTCACTGTATCTTTAGCTGACGGGATGCCGGTGCACGGAATAAAATGAGCAGCTTTAGTCAGGCGATCAACTACCACCATGATTGTATTCATGCCCCCTGATGTAGGCAGCTCCACAATAAAGTCCATTGATATAGACCCCCAAGGGCGGGACGGAACCGGTAATGGTTGTAGAAGTCCCGTAGGTGCCACATGAGGAGTCTTGTAACGGGCACATACCTCGCAAGAGAGAACATAGTCCTTGGTATCCTTCAGGCAAGTTGGCCACCATAAGAATTGGCTCAGGAACTCTTTTGTCTTCTGTACCCCCCTGTGACCAGCCAACTTGGAGTCATGTACCAACTTGAGGATCTGCAGACGGATGACCTCCGGGATGTAGATACGTCGATCTCTGAACCACATGCCACCCTTAAAGAAAAGATTAATATCCACAGGTGGGTTGGCCAGAAATACATCACCTTCATAGGCCTCCGTGCACTCCTTCCACAAGTCCTGATCGTGGATAACTCTGATGAAATTGGCATCAGATAGAATGGTCTTGGATGGGGCTCCTGGTACGGAATCCGCAGCATGGATTCAGGATAAAGCATCAGCCTTCCCATTACGAGAACCTGGACGGTACGAGATAACAAAGTTAAATTGATTTAAAAATAAGTTCCAACGAGCCTGACGAGGAGAAAGACATCTAGCGGATCTAAGGAACTCTAAATTGTGATGGTCAGTTAGTACTATGATCTGTTGTGCAGCTCCTTGCAGATGATGCCTGCATTATTTGAAAGCCGCAATAATAGCCAGCAATTCCTTGTCTCCCACGTCGTAATTCTTCTCTGCTGAGGTTAGTCTACGGGAAAAGAAAGCACAAGGATGGAGCAGACCCTCTCTCCAGTTCTTTGGGAGAGAATAGCCCCCAAAGCATTATCAGAAGCGTCCACCTCCACAATGAAAGCTTGTGTTGGATCTGGGTGTATCAACAGTGGTGCTGATGTGAAACATCTTCAGCCGATCAAAAGCTTCTTGAGCCTGTGATGACCACTTAAAGGGCTTTTCCTTCTTTATCAAAGAAGTAATGGGACGGACAATATCAGAAAAATTTCGAAAGAAGCGTCTGTAGTAATTTGCAAAACCAATAAAACGTTGGACCTCCTTAACGTTCTTGGGTACCGGCCAGTCAAGGATAGCCTGAATATTACCAGATTCCATGTTCAGCCCCTATGGAGAGATGATATAACCTAAGAACTGTATCTCAGAACGATGGAACTCGCATTTCTCCAGCTTAATATACAGATGGTTCTCTTTCAGACGTCTTAAAACAGTTTTGACATGTTCTTCATGTTCCTGCAGAGAGTCAGAAAAGATTAGTATATCGTCCAAATAGATCACTACAAACTGGTCCAACAAATCTCTGAAAATGTCATTAGCAAGGTGCTGAAATGTTGCACGGGCGTTACAAAGCCCGAAGGGCATCACAAGAGATTCAAAGCATCTGAATGCTGTCTTCCACTCATCCCCTGGACGAATACGCACCAAATTATAAGCCCCACGAAGATCCAGTTTAGAGAACACCTTAGCATGGCAGTCTTTTTCCAGTAATTCGGGAATCAGAGGCAAAGGGTAACGGTTTCGTACGGTTACCTTATTGAGTTCTCGATAGTCAACACAGGGTCTCAGGGTCCCATCCTTCTTCTTTACAAAAAAGATAGGTGCCCCTGCTGGTGAGGAAGAAGGACGTATGAAGCCTTTGGCCAGACTTTCATCAATATACTCTTTTAAGGCTTGAAGCTCAGGTGCTGCCAAAGGGTATACATTACCAAAAGGAATGGCTGCCCTGGGAAGCAGCTCAATGGGACAGTCATAATGCTTGTGTGGAGGAAGCTGATCTGCATTCTTCTTGTCACAGATGTCAGAGAACTCTTTATAAGCTGGAGGTAAAGAAAATACCTGTACATGTGGTTTCGTAGTCATGGACTCAGGGACAGCTTCTGTTAATGCTGAGTTGCTCCTTGTTGGGAAGATAATCTCCTTGGTCTCCCAGTTGATAATTGGGTTCTGAGAATGCAACCAAGGAATGCCTAAAATCACAGGAAAATGAGGAGAAGAAATTAGCAAGAAAGAAAGTTGCTCCTGATGATTAGGCTCCAACAAAATTTCAAGGGGTACGGTCTCCTGATCCACAGGCCCAGAGATTAAAGGTGACCCATCCACTGTTTCCATGGTAATTGGAGAGGCTCTTTGCTGAATTTTAATACCATGTTCCTTGGCAAATGCGATATTCATTAAATTGCCACCTGCACCAGAGTCAATCATAGCTGAACTGGAAATCCACTGTCCTGAACACAGGATCTTAATAGGGAGAGAACAGTGAGAGTTCTTTTCCTTCAGCTCCTTGGGGGGTGAAGTCATAGAAAGTGAATGGAATACAGCGTTAAAAGGCAGGCTACATTCAGAGATGTCAGATTCATCATCACAGTTGCCATACTCCCCTATTGCTGCTAGCACCTTGTTAGGCCGTCTAGGATGCTTAGGACAATTCATCAAGAAGTGGTCAGACTGGCCGCAGTAGAAACATAGACTTTCACGAAGGCGATGCTCTCGGCGCTTATTGATCTCGCGCCTCTGAACGGAATCAATTTGCATGGGCACCTCCTCCACCTCCCGAGAGGTTTTACCTGCAGGCTCTTTGGAAGGAAGGGAAAAGTTAGAAACACAGTTATATGAAGCAAATTTCTCCTGCCTACGCTCAGTAAGGCGAATGTCTATGCGCACACAATGCTGTATAAATGTCTCTAGCTCTTGTGGTGACTCAGAGCGGGCTAGTTCATCTTTTACAATACTAGACAGACTTCAGTGGCATACTCAATAACAGAACGTTTAGCCTGGCGTAAAGACAACAAAGCAGATTCAGCAGTTGCACGGCGATTAGGGTCAAACATTAATGCCATAGCGGCCAAGAAATCATCCAAGTCATTTATCCGTGGGTCACGAGACTCAATCATTGGATTCGCCCAGGCGAGCGCTCGTGAGGTCAGTAGCATTATTACACACAATACTTTGGATCTATCAGTAGGAAAACGGTTAGCATGCACATCAAAATATAGCATACAATGATTCACAAAGCCACGAAATTTGTCGTGATCACCATTAAATCTGAATGGGGGCAACTTAGGTGGGCTAGCTGGTGGCGGTTGCCCAGAGGGTAAAGTCACTTGTGCAGCTATTTGCGTGCTTATGTCCTGAAAAGCCCGTCCATACTGGGACTCTATGCCAGCAAGTTTGTTTTCCTGGGCTGCCATGTGGTTGCTCAAGTCCTGCAAAGTCTGTCCAAACAGTTGTTGATTGAGTTCAAAGCTTCCAAACTTCTTTTGCAGACCTTCCACATCTTTCTGCAGTGATCTAATTATGGAAAACACCTGCTCTAATCTGCTCTCTGCAGTCATTGTTCCAGCAGTCTCCCTTTTTTTTTTTTTAGGCTAGAGAATCCTGTAATAATTATAGGGGATAACTCAGGAGACTCTTTGCGTGGAACAAGACAACTACAGGACACAGTTTTATAAGTGGTAAAGTCTATATTATCACACGGTGATTCAAACAGGTGCAGAGAGAAATTCAAGTTCACAACACTTGGTGCAAATAATAAACGCAACTTAGCAGTCTTCAGAGAAAAATGCAATCAAGCAGAAAGTCTATGAAGCACAGTTATTCTTGAGGATACTTGACACGAATAAATCCTTGTCTTAGTCCAGACACAGATCGATATACTTATAGGCAGTTGAAATCATATCTTAGCTCAACCAGGGAGGCCTGGTTAATAGTCTCAGGTTAATGCAAAGCAGCAGCAGCTTACATGTCCAGCAAATGCAGATGAAGTAAACACGAGCAGCAGATGAAGGAGGATTACTAGAAGCTCGTGTATGTAGCAGGAACTCAGAGCAGAGTAGCAGGATCACCACACAGGTTCACAGGAGCAGGTGTATAGCCAGGGAGTAATCAGAGGTCAGGAGCTGGATGCAAGGCAGAATACTCTAGCACAGACTGAAGGCTGGGTGGAGTTTTATAGCAGGAAGACATAGTGCACATAGACCAAAGACGCCATCTTGGAAGAGGGCAGTAATGCACAAAAGGTAAAAAATGTTCAGAGTCCTGACAATGTAGTATAATGCACAGGTAATGGTCATACACCTAGTGTAATGCACAGCCCATAGTCATACATGTAATATAAAGCACAGTCCATAGTCATCCTTGTAGTATAATGCACGTACCATAGTCATCCATGTAGCATTATGCACAGCCTTAGCCATACATGTAGTATAATGCACATCCCATAGTCATATATTTAGTATAATGCACAGCTCATGGTCATACACATCGTATAATGCACAGCCCATGGTCATATATGTAGTATAATGCACAGCCCCTAGTCATATATGTAGTATAATGCACAGCTCATGGTCACACACATCGTATAATGCACAGCCCATAGCCATACATGTAGTATAATGCACAGCCCATAGTCATATATGTAGTATAATGCACAGCCCATAGTCATATATGTAGTATAAAGCACAGCCCATGGTCATACATGTAGTATAATTAACAGCCCATAGTCATATATGTAGTATAATGCACAGCTTATGGTCATACACATCGTATAATGCACAGCCCATGGTCATACATGTAGTAAAGGGGCAGCAACCATTCATGTGACCTCATTCATGAAAATTGCCTCACAGTAAGATCGTTCTGGTTACCAATAGCAACCAGAGTGCAGCTTTCAGCATTGAGGCTACTGAGGTAAAGTGAAAGCTGAGCTCTGATTGGTTGCTTTGGACAGCTAGAAAAGTCTGACTGCGAGGCAGTCACACATTTTCTGCTTTATATATATATAGATTCACCTAGTAGATCTCTATCAGTATGAGGTGATTACTAAGGGTCATAACACTAAGAACTGTTTTAAAATGCCGCCTAAAAAAACCCCATCTATTGGGCAAATTAATCCAAAAGCTAAGAAACCAAAACTGTCAAACAGCTGAGACAAGTGAACAATGTGAGTCCTGGGTTGTAAGGAAATAGATGAGACAGGTCGAATCAAGGGATGCGGAAACATCTGAACAAAAGGATGAATGTTGTCAAAATGATGGAGGCAGGCTGACCTGAGTTTGGAAGAGTTTCACTACGACCCAATTCAGGACACATCTGAAAGTCATAATAGGTCAAATGGATGTAATATGAGAACATTGTCAAGCAAAAACTTTAAATCTCCTGGTATGTGGTGGTCAACTGGTAATGTCAGTTTGTCACCTTAAACTCTATCTCCTAAACCACTTTTTTCATACAATGTTGGGAACAACTCATGAGTCTAAGGCTTCTTTAGCACTTCCGTCGGCAGGCAGCCTGTTATGAACTGGTGGTTTAGGAGCAACATGGGACGTGCTCTGGAGGAGGTGGTACCTGTACTGTCCGCAGTTCCTGAGCTTAACACAACACTAGAAGTAGCCGTGGGATGTTCCTGTTACTCCCTAGACACCTCGTCACAGCCGGAGGACTAACTACCCCTAAAGATAGAAACAGGAAAGCTATCTTGCCTCAGAGAAAATTCCCAAAGGACAGACAGCTCCCCACAAATATTGACTGTGAGTGGAGAGGGAAATGACATACACAGAATGAAACTATGATGTAGCAAAGGAGGCCAATCTAGCTAGATAGATAGAACAGGACAGAATGCTGTGCGGTCAGTATTAAAAATTTGAAAAATCCACCACAGAGTTTACAAAAATCTCCACACCTGACTAAAGGTGCGGAGGGTAAATCTGCTTCCCAGAGCTTCCAGGTTAACTGAATAAATCCATACTGACAAGCTGGACTAGAAGAATGTGCTGAACGATTAAGTCCACAACAAGTGGAAAGCAAAAGAACAAAGCAAGGACTTATCTTTGCTGAACTGGTCAGAATATCAGGGAAATCCAAGAGAGATGTGAATCCAAGCAGGAACCATTGACAACTGGCACTGGCTGAAGGATAGAGCCAGGATAAATAGCCGAGCCAGAATAGACGATCAGTGGAAGCAGCTGCTGACTGCTAAATCCAAGGAGCAGCAGTTCCACTTAAATCCACCGGAGGGAGCCCAAGAGCAGAACTCACAAAAGTGCCACTTACAACCACCGGAAGGAGCCCAAGAGCGGAATTCACAACAGTACCCCCCTTGAGGAGGGGTCACCGAACCCACACCCGAGCCCCCAGGCCGATCAGGACGAGCCAAGTAAAAGGCACGAACCAAATCGGCGGCATGGACATCGGAGGCAACAACCCAAGAATTATCCTCCTGGCCATAACCCTTCCACTTGACAAGATACTGAAGCCTCCGCCTCGAAAAACGAGTATCCAAAATTTTCTCCACCACATATTCCAACTCCCCTTCAACCAACACCGGGGCAGGAGGATCAACAGAGGGAACAACGGGCACCACATATCTCCGCAACAAAGATCTATGGAAAACATTATGGATGGCAAAAGAGGCTGGAAGGGCCAAACGAAAAGATACCGGATTGATAATCTCAGAAATCTTATAAGGACCAATAAACCAAGGTTTGAACTTAGGGGAAGAAACCTTCATAGGAACATGACGAGAAGATAACCAGACTAAATCCCCCACCCGAAGCCGGGGACCAACACCCCGACGACGGTTAGCAAAACGCTGAGCCTTCTCCTGAGACAATACCAAATTGTCCACCACATGGGTCCAAATCTGCTGCAACCTGTCAACCACAGAATCCACACCAGGGCAGTCAGAAGGCTCAACCTGCCCAGAAGAAAAACGAGGATGAAAACCAGAATTGCAAAAAAAAGGCGAAAGCAAAGTAGCCGAACTAGCCCGATTATTAAGGGCAAACTCGGCCAATGGCAAAAAGGTCACCCAATCATCCTGATCAGCAGACACAAAGCATCTCAAATAAGTCTCCAAGGTCTGATTAGTTCGCTCGGTCTGGCCATTTGTCTGAGGATGAAATGCGGAAGAAAAAGACAAATCAATGCCCAGCCTAGCACAAAAGGCCCGCCAAAACCTAGAAACAAACTGGGAACCTCTGTCAGACACAATATTCTCAGGAATGCCATGCAGACGAACCACATGCTGAAAAAACAGCGGAACCAAATCAGAAGAGGAAGGCAATTTAGGCAAGGGTACCAAATGAACCATCTTAGAAAACCGATCACAAACCACCCAGATAACAGACATCTTCTGGGAAACTGGAAGATCTGAAATAAAATCCATAGAAATATGCGTCCAAGGCCTCTCAGGGACCGGCAAAGGCAAAAGCAACCCACTAGCGCAGGAACAGCAGGGCTTGGCCTGCGCACAAGTCCCACAGGACTGCACAAAAGAACGCACATCCCGTGACAAAGAAGGCCACCAAAAGGACCTACCAACCAAGTCTCTGGTACCAAAAATCCCAGGATGGCCAGCCAACACAGAATAATGAACCTCAGAAATCACCTTACTAGTCCATCTATCAGGAACAAACAGTTTCCCCGCTGGACAGCAGTCAGGTTTATCAGCCTGAAATTCCTGAAGAACCCGTCGTAAATCAGGGGAGATGGCAGAAAGAATCACCCCTTCTTTCAGAATGCCGACCGGCTCAAGGACCCCAGGAGAATCAGGCAAAAAGCTCCCAGAGAGGGCATCAGCCTTAACATTCTTAGAACCCAGAAGATACGAGACCACAAAATCAAAACGGGAGAAAAACAGGGACCATCGAGCCTGTCTAGGGTTCAGCCGCTTGGCCGACTCGAGGTAAATCAGATTCTTATGATCGGTCAAGACCACAACGCGGTGCTTGGCTCCCTCAAGCCAATGTCGCCACTCCTCAAATGCCCACTTCATAGCCAACAACTCCCGATTGCCAACGTCATAATTGCGCTCCGCAGGCGAAAACTTTCTGGAAAAAAAAGCACACGGTATCATCAAAGAACCATCAGAATTCCTCTGAGACAAAACGGCCCCTGCCCCAATCTCAGAAGCGTCAACCTCAACCTGAAAAGGAAGAGAAACATCCGGCTGACGCAACACAGGGGCAGAAGTAAATCGGCGTTTAAGCTCCTGAAAGGCCTCAACAGCCGCAGAGGACCAATTCGTCACATCAGCGCCTTTCTTCGTCAAATCGGTCAGGGGCTTAACCACACTGGAAAAGTTGGCAATGAAACGGCGATAAAAATTAGCAAAGCCCAAAAATGTCTGAAGGCTCTTCACCGATGTGGGTTGAATCCAGTCATCAATGGCTTGGACCTTAACAGGATCCATTTCTATAGACGAGGGAGAAAAAATAAAACCCCAAAAAGAGACCTTCTGAACTCCAAATAAGCACTTAGACCCCTTCACAAATAAAGCATTATCACGAAGGATAAGGAATACCATCCTGACCTGCTTCACATGAGACTCCCAATCATTGGAAAAAATCAAAATATCATCCAAATACACAATCATGAATTTATCAAGATAATTGCGGAAAATATCATGCATGAAGGACTGAAATACAGAAGGAGCATTAGAAAGCCCGAAAGGCATCACAAGGTATTCAAAATGGCCTTCGGGCGTATTAAATGCAGTTTTCCATTCGTCACCCTGTTTAATACGAACAAGATTATATGCCCCTCGAAGGTGAATCTTAGTAAACCAACTAGCCCCCTTAATCCGAGCAAACAAATCAGTAAGCAAAGGTAAAGGGTATTGGAATTTGACCGTGATCTTATTAAGAAAGCGATAATCAATACAGGGTCTCAAGGAGCCATCCTTCTTGGCAACAAAAAAGAATCCCGCTCCCAATGGTGACGAGGACGGCCGAATATGCCCCTTCTCCAAAGATTCCTTGACATAACTCCGCATGGCGGCATGCTCTGGCACAGACAGATTGAAAAGTCGGCCCTTAGGGAACTTACAGCCAGGAATCAAGTTAATAGCACAATCACAGTCCCTATGTGGAGGAAGGGAACTGGACTTGGGCTCATCACATACATTCTGGAAATCCGACAAAAAATCAGGGACTTCAGAAGAGGGGGAAGAGGAAATTGACATCAAAGGAACGTCACAATGTACCCCTTGACAACCCCAACTAGTCACAGACATAGATTTCCAATCCAGCACCGGATTATGTTCCTGTAACCATGGAAAACCCAGTACAACAATATCATGCAAGTTATGCAACACCAGAAAACGGCAATCTTCCTGATGTGCTGGAGCCATGCACATGGTCAGCTGAGTCCAATACTGAGGTTTATTCTTGGCCAACGGTGTAGCATCAATCCCCCTCAAAGGAATAGGGCTCTGCAAAGGCTGCAAAGAAAAACCACAGCGCCTGGCGAATTCCAAGTCCATTAAGTTCAGGGCAGCGCCTGAATCCACAAATGCCATGACAGAAAAGGACGATAATGAGCAAATCAGGGTCACAGATAAGAGAAATTTAGGCTGTACAGTACTGATGGTAGCAGACCTAGCGACCCTCTTAGTACGCTTAGGGCAATCAGAAATAACATGAGCAAAATCACCACAGTAAAAACACAGCCCATTTTGACGTCTGAATCCCTGCCGTTCTGCTCTAGTCAAAATCCTATCACATTGCATAGGCTCAGGACTCCGCTCAGAGGACACTGCCATATGGTGCACAACTTTGCGCTCGCGCAGGCGCCGATCAATCTGAATGGCTAGAGACATAGATTCGCTCAAACCAGCAGGCGTGGGGAACCCCACCATAACATCTTTAAGGGCTTCAGAAAGACCCTTTCTGAAAATTGCTGCCAGAGCATCCTCATTCCATTTAGTGAGCACAGACCATTTTCTAAATTTCTGGCAGTATAATTCTGCCGCTTCTTGACCCTGACATAGGGCCAACAAGGTTTTTTCTGCATGATCCACAGTATTAGGTTCGTCATACAATAATCCGAGCGCTTGAAAAAATGCGTCTACATTAAGCAATGCCGGATCCCCTGATTCAAGTGAGAATGCCCAGTCCTCCTGAGGGTCACCACGCAGCAGAGAGATGACGATTTTAACCTGCTGAATGGGATCACCAGAGGAACGGGGTTTCAAAGCAAAAAACAATTTGCAGTTATTTTTAAAGTTCAAAAACTTGGATCTGTCCCCCCAAAAAAATCAGGAGTAGGAATTTTAGGCTCTAAAGCCGGAGTCTGGACAACATAATTTTGGATAGTCTGTACTCTTGCAGCAAGTTGATCCACATGAGAAAACAAACCCTGAACATCCATGCCAGTGCCAAAATCCTGAACCACCCAGAGATTAAGAGGAAAAAAAAGACAAAACAGGCTACAGAAAAAAATGGCTCAGAATTTTTCTTTTTTCCTTCTTTTGAGATGCATTTAATTCATTTTTGGGCCAGTTGTACTGTTATGAACTGGTGGTTTAGGAGCAACATGGGACGTGCTCTGGAGGAGGTGGTACCTGTACTGACCGCAGTTCCTGAGCTTAACACAACACTAGAAGTAGCCATGGGATGTTCCTGTCACTCCCTAGACACCTCGTCACAGCCGGAGGACTAACTACCCCTAAAGATAGAAACAGGAAAGCTATCTTGCCTCAGAGAAAATTCCCAAAGGACAGACAGCCCCCTACAAATATTGACTGTGAGTGGAGAGGGAAATGACATACACAGAATGAAACTAGGATGTAGCAAAGGAGGCCAATCTAGCTAGATAGATAGAACAGGACAGAATGCTGTGCGGTCAGTATTAAAAACTAGAAAAATCCACCACAGTGTTTACAAAAATCTCCACACCTGACTAAAGGTGCGGAGGGTAAATCTGCTTCCCAGAGCTTCCAGCTTAACTGAATAAATCCATACTGACAAGCTGGACTAGAAAAAAAATAGAATGTGCTGAACGATTAAGTCCACAACAAGTGGAAAGCAAAAGAACAAAGCAAGGACTTATCTTTGCTGAACTGGTCAGAATATCAGGGAAATCCAAGAGAGATGTGAATCCAAGCAGGAACCATTGACAACTGGCACTGGCTGAAGGATAGAGCCAGGATAAATAGCCGAGCCAGAATAGACGATCAGTGGAAGCAGCTGCTGACTGCTAAATCCAAGGAGCAGCAGTTCCACTTAAATCCACCGGAGGGAGCCCAAGAGCAGAATTCACAAAAGTGCCACTTACAACCACCGGAGGGAGCCCAAGAGCGGAATTCACAACAGCAGCCGTCATAATGCATCAACGCGACGTATCGATTGATACGTCAAAAATAGTGAAAAACGGATGTAACGCACAGTTTTTCAACGGATCCATTTCATCCGTTTTTTTGACAGATCCGTTTTCCATGCCTACAAATGGGAGTCTCCCAAATGTGATTGGCTACTGGAAAATAAGGGAAACCTATATATTGGGTATCCAAAAGTAGAAAAGAGTAAAAACGCACTCACCAGTGTTGAACGTAACGATTTTATTCACACATATTTATGTGTAGCAGGGAGGGTAGTGAACGCACACAGACGATGGGAGTTTCGTGCTTAAAGCACTTCAACAGGTCCTATGACGGAAGGAAGTGAGGTGGATCTTTTGACTTGTAGGATCTTCTGACCCCTCCCTCCTCCTTACACGTCTCAGTGGACATATGGCCACTAACCAGTACACAAGTGAATATACATAAACTAACAAACATATGAAAAATTAAAAACAATTACAAACAGCACCAAATACAACTATGAGGATTGCAAACTATCAAGAAACAAAACCTTTTTACAAAAAAACAGACATATCAATTTTTTCGTTAAACCCTATCGGTCCTGATGCATCTGCACGTAAGATCCACCTCGCTTCATTGCGCAACAACATACGATGTAAATTACCCCCTTGTTGCGGCAAGGACAATTTTTCTAACCCTGCGAATCGCAATACTTGGGCATTACCTTCATGGTATTCTTTTACATGTTTAATTAAATGAGGTACTCCCTTACCTGTGCGTATAGAGTTGAGATGTTCTCTAAAACGGACAAACAGCGGGCGGATTGTCTTGCCGATGTAAAAAAATCCGCAAGGGCAATATAGAATATAAACGACATGAGATGTTCTGCAAGAGATAAAATCTCGCACTATATGAGAAATGGAGCCGACTTTTAGAGAAGTTCCCGTTAGATGATAGCTACAGAAGTTACAATGGCCACACTTGAAATTACCTTTGGGGATTCCAGATTGTAGCCAACAGAACTAAAAGCTTTAAAAGATTTACAAGAAAGAGCAGACATAATAGTATGCAGAGCTGATAAAGGGGGCAACACCGTCCTACTCCCGAGGGATTATTATATTAAAGAGGCATTAAGACAATTATCAGATACCAACACTTATGAGGCATTGAAGGAAGATCCTACTTTCAAAATTAAAAATACTTTGCGTTCCTTTTTGAGAGTTTATGTAGAGAGAGGTATTTTGTCTAACAAACAAGCGGAAAAATTGTTTCCAGAATTTCCTAGAAAACCTCATTGGTATCACATACCCAAGATACATAAATCTCTAAAAGAACCGCCGGGACGCCCCATTGTGTCTGGGGTGGGCTCAATAACAGAACCCCTATCAGCGTACTTAGATTGGTTATTACTCCTTCTGCTACGGGACATACCGACGTATATAAAAGATACAAAAGATTTTTTAAAAGCTATACAGGTCCTTCTCAAAAAATTAGCATATAGTGTTAAATTTCATTATTTACCATAATGTAATGATTACAATTAAACTTTCATATACTATAGATTCATTATCCACCGACTGAAATTTGTCAGGTCTTTTATTGTTTTAATACTGATGATTTTGGCATACAACTCCTGATAACCCAAAAAACCTGTCTCAATAAATTAGCATATTTCACCCGACCAATCAAATAAAAGTGTTTTTTAATACCAAACAAAAAAACCATCAAATAATAATGTTCAGTTATGCACTCAATACTTGGTCGGGAATCCTTTGGCAGAAATGACTGCTTCAATGCGGCGTGGCATGGAGGCAATCAGCCTGTGACACTGCTGAGATGTTATGGAGGCCCAGGATGCTTCAATAGCGGCCTTAAGCTCATCCAGAGTGTTGGGTCTTGCGTCTCTCAACTTTCTCTTCACAATATCCCACAGATTCTCTATGGGGTTCAGGTCAGGAGAGTTGGCAGGCCAATTGAGCACAGTAATACCATGGTCAGTAAACCATTTACCAGTGGTTTTGGCACTGTGAGCAGGTGCCAGGTCGTGCTGAAAAATGAAATCTTCATCTCCATAAAGCATTTCAGCCGATGGAAGCATGAAGTGCTCCAAAATCTCCTGATAGCTAGCTGCATTGACCCTGCCCTTGATGAAACACAGTGGACCAACACCAGCAGCTGACATGGCACCCCACACCATCACTGACTGTGGGTACTTGACACTGGACTTCAGGCATTTTGGCATTTCCTTCTCCCCAGTCTTCCTCCAGACTCTGGCACCTTGATTTCCGAATGACATGCAAAATTTGCTTTCATCAGAAAAAAGTACTTGGGACCACTTAGCAACAGTCCAGTGCTGCTTCTCTGTAGCCCAGGTCAGGCGCTTCTGCCGCTGTTTATGGTTCAAAAGTGGCTTTACCTGGGGAATGCGGCACCTGTAGCCCATTTCCTGCACACGCCTGTGCACGGTGGCTCTGGATGTTTCCACACCAGACTCAGTCCACTGCTTCCTCAGGTTCCGATCACCTCTTCTCGTTGTACAGCGTTTTCTGCCACATTGTTTCCTTCCAACAGACTTACCATTGAGGTGCCTTGATACAGCACTCTGGGAACAGCCTATTTGTTGAGAAATTTCTTTCTGGGTCTTACCCTCTTGCTTGAGGGTGTCAATGATGGCCTTCTTGACATCTGTCAGGTCGCTAGTCTTACCCATGATGGGGGTTTTGAGTAATGAACCAGGCAGGGAGTTTTTAAAAGCCTCAGGTATCTTTTGCATGTGTTTAGAGTTAATTAGTTGATTCAGAAGATTAGGGTAATAGGTCATTTAGAGAACCTTTTCTTGATATGCTAATTTATTGAGACAGGTTTTTTGGGTTATCAGGAGTTGTATGCCAAAATCATCAGTATTAAAACAATAAAAGACCTGACAAATTTCAGTTGGTGGATAATGAATCTATAGTATATGAAAGTTTAATTGTAATCATTACATTATGGTAAATAATGAAATTTAACACTATATGCTAATTTTTTGAGAAGGACCTGTAAATGGATTTGATTGGCAGGAAAGCTTCTCCTTGGCCTCAATAGATATTGAAAGTCTCTACACTAGGATTCCACAGGCTTTAGGAACAGAAGCCATCAGAGACGTTTTGAAAAGTACCCCAACAGATGACAACACCATTTCCTTCATATGTGATGGTCTCACAATCATCTTGAGGAATAACACGTTCAAGTTTGATAACACATGGTACAGACAAATAGAGGGTACTGCCATGGGTACTCCTGTCGCATGTACCCTGGCAAACCTCTATTTGGCTGTATTTGAAGAGAGATACATTTACTCTTCAAAGAATCCTTATTTAAAACATATAAAATTCTATGTCAGATTCGTGGATGACATGTTCTTGGTGTAGGATGGGGACCAGGCCACTTTCACACATTTTGTGGAATACCTGGGGCAATCGAATACCATGAACATGAAATTCACTTTTCAGTTTGGTGGAGCAGAATTGGTGTTCTTAGATGTTGGTTTGAAAGTAGATACAGAGGGACTGCATACAGAAGTATATCGCAAGCCATGTTCCTCAAATTCCCTGTTAAATTTCGATAGCGCTCACCCTCCATATACAAAAAGAGCTCTGCCCTACAGTCAATTCTTGAGGGTTAAAAGAATTAATAATAGTGTTAACGGTTTTAAAAAACAATCCCAAGAATTGTATAGGAGGTAGGTTCGAAAATAGAGGTTACCCCAAATCTATTCTAAATGCGGCTTTAGAACAAGCAACAAATGTAGGCTCCAATAGAACAAAAAAAGAAATAAAAAAAGACAAAAAATTTGTATTTTGTTTTAAGTATGGGCCAATGGACACACAAATTAGAGCTGCGATCAGAAGAAATTGGCAGATCCTTAGTCAGGATCCCGATCTAAAAGAAATGGCAGAAAGAGGTCCGCTATTTGCTTGTCGCCGCAGTAAAAATATTGGTGATTCTTTAGTCCATAATAGAGTAACGTCTCCTGTCATGATCTCAATGGCAAGAGAACATAGCATCAGCATATATAGGAACTAGCTCTTGGAAGATGGAAACTGAGCTGACCATGAACTAAACCTAACGCACAACTAGCAGTGGCCGGGTAGCATGCCTACGTTGATTCTAGATGCCCAGCACCAGCCG
This sequence comes from Ranitomeya variabilis, assembly GCF_051348905.1. Taxonomy (NCBI): domain Eukaryota; kingdom Metazoa; phylum Chordata; class Amphibia; order Anura; family Dendrobatidae; genus Ranitomeya; species Ranitomeya variabilis. The sequence continues at coordinate 693,671,072 of NC_135235.1, read as the reverse complement.
GAGGACTAAATAAAGCTAGCAGAGGAAAATATTAGTCCTAGCTCACCTCTAGAGAAATACCCCGAAAGGAGACAGAGGCCCCCCACATGTATTGGCGGTGAGTTAAGATGAAATAACAAACGTAGTATGAAAATAGGTTTAGCAAATTTGAGGTCCACTTACTACATAGCAGAAGACAGAAAGGACACTTTCATGGTCAGCTGAAAACCCTATCAAAACACCATCCAGAAATTACTTTAAAACTCTGGCATTAACTCATAACACCAGAGTGGCAATTCCTGTTCACAAGAGCTTTCCAGACACAGTAACGAAACTACAGCTGTGAACTGGAACAAAAATGCAAAAACAAACATGGACAAGAGTCCAACTTATCTAGTAGTTATTAGAGGAATACTGAAGCACCACTGTAATCGGTATTAGAGGGACATAAGTCACACAACTTCCCTCTTCGTGCCCTTTAGGCCACCCAGGATAGCTCCAAGCAAGGATATAAACAAAAAAACGGAGCAGAAATATCCGCAACAACATAGTTGTATATAAAACCAATAAAGTTTATTTAATTATAACTCATAAACATATATATATACATGTACACACTACTACGGACGCTGTATGCAGCCCGCAGATACAAAGAGGTAATACAAGAAGGGGAAACTAATGGTAGCCAATCACAAGGAGGAGCGGCACAAAAACAATGTGCCCAAGAAGACCCACCCCTAATTCAACAAGGTGCCCAGCTCAGAGCCATTTCAATGCCATGCAGAGTCTTACAGTATCTCCTATTCACAGTCAGTGAACAGCCAATGCATAAATAGGCAGTGTGCTAAGATTCATAGGGCTTACCCATAGTGAAGTCCTAGAAAGGGTCTCTCCTCCTGGTGTGGCCCCCTTCTTGGGCACATTGTTTTTGTGCCGCTCCTCCTTGTGATTGGCTACCATTAGTTTCCCCTTCTTGTATTACCTTATCTAGTAGTTGTCTAGGAGCAGGAACAAGCACAGAGAGGCTTCTGATAACATTGTTGACCGGCAAGCAACTAACAGAACAGCAAGGTTATATAGCGACTCCCACATCTTGATGGGAACAGGTGAACAGAGAAGATGAAGACACCAGTTCAATTCCACCAGTAGCCACCGGGGGAGCCCAGAATCCCAATTCACAACAGTACCCCCCCCTCAAGGAGGGGGCACCGAACCCTCAACAGAACCACCAGGGCGATCAGGATGGGCCCTATGAAAGGCACGAACCAGATCAGAGGCATGAACATCAGATGCATTAACCCAAGAATTATCCTCCTGGCCGTATCCCTTCCACTTGACCAGATACTGGAGTCTCCGTCTGGAAACACGAGAGTCTAAGATTTTCTCCACAACGTACTCCAACTCACCCTCAACCAACACCGGAGCAGGAGGCTCAACGGAAGGCACAACCGGTACCTCATACCTGCGCAATAATGACCGATGAAAAACGTTATGAATAGAAAAGGATGCAGGGAGGTCCAAACGGAAGGAAACAGGGTTAAGAATCTCCAATATCTTATACGGGCCGATAAACCGAGGCTTAAACTTAGGAGAAGAGACCCTCATAGGGACAAAACGAGAAGACAACCACACCAAATCCCCAACACAAAGCCGAGGACCAACACGACGGTGGCGGTTGGCAAAAAGCTGAGTCTTCTCCTGGGACAACCTCAAATTGTCCACCACCTGCCCCCAGATCTGATGCAATCTCTCCACCACAGCATCCACTCCAGGACAATCCGAAGATTCCACCTGACCAGAGGAAAATCGAGGATGAAACCCCGAATTACAGAAAAACGGGGACACCAAAGTGGCAGAGCTGGCCCGATTATTGAGAGCGAACTCCGCCAATGGCAAAAAAGCAACCCAATCATCCTGGTCAGCAGACACAAAACACCTCAGATATGTCTCCAGGGTCTGATTAATCCGCTCGGTCTGGCCATTCGTCTGAGGATGGAAAGCGGACGAAAAAGATAAATCTATGCCCATCCTAGCACAGAATGCCCGCCAAAATCTAGACACGAATTGGGTCCCTCTGTCAGAAACGATATTCTCAGGAATACCATGCAAACGAACAACATTTTGAAAAAACAGAGGAACCAACTCGGAAGAAGAAGGCAACTTGGGCAGAGGAACCAAATGGACCATCTTAGAAAAACGGTCACACACCACCCAGATGACAGACATCTTCTGAGAAACCGGCAGATCTGAAATAAAATCCATCGAGATGTGCGTCCAAGGCCTCTTAGGAATAGGCAAGGGCAACAATAATCCACTAGCCCGAGAACAACAAGGCTTGGCCCGAGCACAAACGTCACAAGACTGCACAAAGCCTCGCACATCTCGTGACAGGGAAGGCCACCAGAAGGACCTTGCCACCAAATCCCTGGTACCAAAAATGCCAGGATGACCTGCCAACGCAGAAGAATGAACCTCAGAGATGACTCTACTGGTCCAATCATCAGGAACAAACAGTTTATCAGGTGGGCAACGATCAGGTCTATCCGCCTGAAACTCCTGCAAGGCCCGCCGCAGGTCTGGAGAAACGGCTGACAATACCACTCCATCCTTAAGGATACCTGTGGGCTCAGAGTTACCAGGCGAGTCAGGCTCAAAACTCCTAGAAAGGGCATCCGCCTTAACATTCTTAGAACCCGGTAGGTATGACACCACAAAATTAAACCGAGAGAAAAATAATGACCAGCGCGCCTGTCTAGGATTCAGGCGCCTGGCGGTCTCAAGATAAATCAAATTTTTGTGGTCAGTCAATACCACCACCTGATGTCTGGCCCCCTCAAGCCAATGGCGCCACTCCTCAAAAGCCCACTTCATGGCCAAAAGCTCCCGATTCCCAACATCATAATTCCGCTCAGCGGGCGAAAATTTACGGGAAAAGAAGGCACAAGGCCTCATCACGGAGCAGTCAGAACTTTTCTGCGACAACACTGCCCCAGCTCCGATCTCAGAAGCGTCGACCTCAAACTGAAAAGGTAGAGCAACATCAGGCTGACGCAACACAGGGGCAGAGGAAAAACGGCGCTTAAGCTCCCGAAAGGCCTCCACAGCATCAGGGGACCAATCAGCAACATCAGCACCCTTCTTAGTCAAATCGGTCAATGGCTTAGCAATATCCGAAAAACCAGCAATAAATCGACGATAAAAGTTAGCAAAGCCCAAAAATTTCTGAAGACTCTTAAGAGAAGAGGGCTGCGTCCAATCACAAATGGCTTGAACCTTGACAGGATCCATTTCAATGGAAGAGGGGGAAAAAATATATCCCAAAAAGGAAATCCTCTGTACCCCAAAAACACACTTAGAACCCTTCACACACAAAGAATTAGACCGCAAAACCTGAAAAACCCTCCTGACTTGCTGGACATGAGAGTCCCAGTCATCCGAAAAAATCAGAATATCATCCAGATACACAATCATAAATTTATCCAAATAATCGCGAAAAATATCATGCATAAAGGACTGGAAAACTGACGGAGCATTTGAAAGACCAAAAGGCATCACTAAATACTCAAAGTGGCCCTCAGGCGTATTAAATGCGGTTTTCCACTCATCCCCCTGCCTGATTCGCACCAAATTATACGCCCCCCGAAGGTCAATCTTAGAGAACCACTTGGCCCCCTTTATGCGAGCAAACAAATCAGTCAGCAACGGCAATGGGTATTGATATTTAACAGTGATTTTATTCAAAAGCCGATAATCAATACATGGTCTCAAAGAGCCGTCTTTTTTTGACACAAAGAAAAAACCGGCTCCTAAGGGAGATGACGATGGACGAATATGTCCCTTTTCCAAGGACTCCTTTATATATTCTCGCATAGCAGCATGTTCAGGCACAGACAGATTAAATAAACGACCCTTTGGGTATTTACTACCCGGGATTAAATCTATGGCACAATCGCACTCTCGGTGCGGAGGTAACGAACCAAGCTTGGATTCTTCAAAGACGTCACGATAGTCAGACAGGAACTCAGGAATTTCAGAGGGAATAGATGATGAAATGGAAACCACAGGTACATCCCCATGAGCCCCCTTACATCCCCAGCTCAACACAGACATAGCTCTCCAGTCGAGGACTGGGTTGTGAGATTGCAGCCAAGGCAATCCTAACACCAAATCATCATGTAGATTATACAGCACCAGAAAGCGAATAATCTCCTGGTGATCCGGATTAATACGCATAGTTACTTGTGTCCAGTATTGTGGTTTATTATTAGCCAATGGGGTGGAGTCAATCCCCTTCAGAGGAATAGGAGTCTCCAAAGGCTCTAAATCATACCCACAGCGTTTGGCAAAGGACCAATCCATAAGACTCAAAGCGGAGCCAGAGTCGACATAGGCGTCCGTGGTAATAGATGACAAAGAGCAAATCAGGGTCACAGATAGAATAAACTTAGACGGTAAGGTGCAAATGGAAACAGATTTACCAAGCTTTTTAGTGCGCTTAGAGCATGCTGATATAACATGAGTAGAATCACCACAATAGAAACACAACCCATTTTTCCGTCTAAAATTCTGCCGCTCGCTTCGGGACAGAATTCTATCACACTGCATACTCTCTGGCGACCTCTCAGTGGAAACCGCCAGATGGTGCACTGGTTTGCGCTCCCGCAGACGCCTATCGATCTGAATAGCCATTGTCATGGACTCATTCAGACCCGCAGGCACAGGGAACCCCACCATAACATCCTTAATGGCATCAGAGAGACCCTCTCTGAAAGTCGCCGCCAGGGCGCACTCATTCCACTGAGTAAGCACAGACCATTTACGGAATCTTTGGCAGTAAATTTCCGCTTCATCTTGCCCCTGAGATAGGGACATCAAAGTTTTTTCTGCCTGAAGCTCCAAATGAGGTTCGTCATAAAGCAACCCCAAGGCCAGAAAAAACGCATCCACATTGAGCAACGCAGGATCCCCTGGTGTCAATGAAAAAGCCCAGTCTTGAGGGTCGCCCCGGAGCAAGGAAATCACAATCCTGACCTGCTGTGCAGGGTCTCCGGCAGAGCGAGATTTCAGGGACAAAAATAATTTGCAATTATTTCGAAAATTCTGAAACCCGGATCTATTCCCCGAGAAAAATTCCGGCAAAGGAATTCTCGGCTCAGATACAGGTGCATGACAAACAAAATCTTGCAATTTTTGTACCTTCGTGGCGAGATTATTCAAACCTGCAGTTACACTCTGAAGATCCATTACAAACAGGTGGACACAGAGCCATTCAAGGGTTAAGAGGAGGTAAGAAGCAGCTAGACAGCAATTAAGGGCTAAGCAGCAAAACTCTGAAGGGAAAAAAAAAAATAAAAAAAAATTTCCCTTAAACACTTCTCTATCTCCTGCTTCAGCCCAAACAATTAACACTTTGTGGGCCGGTCAAACTGTCATGATCTCAATGGCAAGAGAACATAGCATCAGCATATATAGGAACTAGCTCTTGGAAGATGGAAACTGAGCTGACCATGAACTAAACCTAACGCACAACTAGCAGTGGCCGGGTAGCATGCCTACGTTGATTCTAGATGCCCAGCACCAGCCGGAGGACTAAATAAAGCTAGCAGAGGAAAATATTAGTCCTAGCTCACCTCTAGAGAAATACCCCGAAAGGAGACAGAGGCCCCCCACATGTATTGGCGGTGAGTTAAGATGAAATAACAAACGTAGTATGAAAATAGGTTTAGCAAATTTGAGGTCCACTTACTACATAGCAGAAGACAGAAAGGACACTTTCATGGTCAGCTGAAAACCCTATCAAAACACCATCCAGAAATTACTTTAAAACTCTGGCATTAACTCATAACACCAGAGTGGCAATTCCTGTTCACAAGAGCTTTCCAGACACAGTAACGAAACTACAGCTGTGAACTGGAACAAAAATGCAAAAACAAACATGGACAAGAGTCCAACTTATCTAGTAGTTGTCTAGGAGCAGGAACAAGCACAGAGAGGCTTCTGATAACATTGTTGACCGGCAAGCAACTAACAGAACAGCAAGGTTATATAGCGACTCCCACATCTTGATGGGAACAGGTGAACAGAGAAGATGAAGACACCAGTTCAATTCCACCAGTAGCCACCGGGGGAGCCCAGAATCCCAATTCACAACAGTCTCCACAAGGAAATTGGTTACAAGCTGGAATCCCCAAAGGTAATTTCAAGTGTGGCCATTGTAACTTCTGTAGCTATCATCTAACGGGAACTTCTCTAAAAGTTGGCTCCATTTCTCATATAGTGCGAGATTTTATCTCTTGCAGAACATCTCATGTTGTTTATATTCTATATTGCCCTTGCGGATTTTTTTACATCGGCAAGACAATCCGCCCGCTGTTTGTCCGTTTTAGAGAACATCTCAACTCTATACGCACAGGTAAGGGAGTACCTCATTTAATTAAACATGTAAAAGAATACCATGAAGGTAATGCCCAAGTATTGCGATTCGCAGGGTTAGAAAAATTGTCCTTGCCGCAACAAGGGGGTAATTTACATCGTATGTTGTTGCGCAATGAAGCGAGGTGGATCTTACGTGCAGATGCATCAGGACCGATAGGGTTTAACGAAAAAATTGATATGTCTGTTTTTTTGTAAAAAGGTTTTGTTTCTTGATAGTTTGTAATCCTCATAGTTGTATTTGGTGCTGTTTGTAATTGTTTTTAATTTTTCATATGTTTGTTAGTTTATGTATATTCACTTGTGTTCTGGTTAGTGGCCATACGTCCACTAAGACGTGTAAGGAGGAGGGAGGGGTCAGAAGATCCTACAAGTCAAAAGACCCACCTTACTTCCTTCCGTCATAGGACCTGTTAAAGTGCTTTAAGCACGAAACGGCCGTCGTCTGTGTGCGTTCACTACCCTCCCTGCTACACATAAATATGTGTGAATAAAATCGTTACGTTCAACACCGGTGAGTGCGCTTTTACTCTTTTCTACTGTTGGATATTCATATGAACTGTTTTTCAAAAAGCTGCACCCGGGTGGAACCTGTTTATAAATCGACCAAAAGGCTATATACGTTTATTTTATGGAAGTCAGAGATATAAGGGTCTAACTGATTACGGTGGTGCGGAGGTGTTATTTTCTCCTATATATTGAGTGTTTTAACACCCCATCTTTGACAGGGTTTAGAGCAAGTGGCAGAAATGGAAGGAATTCTAGCAAAGATTGTTACCATCTATGCGGATTTTGCATTTGAGGCCAATAGGTTGGCAGCAAGAGAGCGCAGCCTTCATCAGCGACGTCGCCGGCGCTTTTGGATACATCCCATCAACGCACAACGATTGACCCGTGGCATCTATTTAACTCTGTACATGGAACTGAGGCAGAACCCGGGCAAGTTCTTCAACTACGTGCGCATGAGACCTGAACACTTTGACATTTTGATGGAACGTGTTGGGGACTTAATCCGGAGAAAGGACACGTATTTGCGTTTTTCCATCTCACCGGCGGAGCGTCTGATGGTGACACTTTGGTAAACCTTTTTTTTGTATTTATTTTGCTTTATCATTGTTCATAGTTAAGGCTATGTGCACATGTTGTGTATTTTTGCTGCTGGTACGCAGAGAATTTAATGCTGCGTATTCGCAGCATTTTTCCTTGTGTTAACAGTACCATGTAACCCTATTGAAAACCACATCCGCAGTGACCATGCTGCGGAAAATACTGCACTGAAACGCTGCTTTGCATTTTCTGTAGCATGTCAATTATTTTTGCCCATTCCACAGCCTTTAACACCTGCTCCATAATAGGAATCCGCAGCTGTAAATACGCCGGTTTAAATCTGCCAAAAACCCACAGAAAAAACAAATCCGCAGTGCGTTCAACCTGCTTTTAAAAAAAAAAAAAAAAAAAAGGTTTTGAAAAATAAACATAATATTCTTCTGTGTGGGAAAATAGTCTTAAACTGTAATGTTGTTGCTTGTAGTTATTAATAATAATATTTTTTTTCCCCACAGATTCCTTGCAACTGGAGAATCCCTTACCTCCCTTCATTACCGATTTCGGCTCGGGATTTCCACAATATCTGGGATTGTGAAACAAACCTGCCGTGCATTGTTATTTTTTACAGGAGGAGTGCATCCCAAATCTAACAACGGACATGTGGCTTGAGTGCAGAGAATTTAAAAAAAAATTGTCATTTCCCAAATTGCTTGGGTGCCGCGGATGGCAAGCACATAAGGATTGCTAAACCTGCAGGATCAGGATCTGAATACTACAGTTACTAAAAATACTTTTCTATTGTGCTGATGGCCATAGCGGATGCCCAATGCAAATTCATTGCGGTGGATATTGGTGCCTATGGCCGCTCAAACGAATCACAGGTTTTTAAAACGTCTGCTATGGGGACACATATCAATTTACACCGCCAAGACCACTCCCTGGAACCTCTGGCCCACCAATGCCATTCGTGTGTGTTGGTGATGAGGCATTACAGCTGTCACCACACCTTCTAAAACCACACTCCAGAAGTGGATTAACCCGAAGTAAGAGTTTTTAGTTATCGGTTAACTCGAGCCAGACGAGTGTTGGAGTGTGCCTTTGGGATTTTAACGGCAAAATGGCGAGTGCTGTTAACCACAATCAAAGTGCAAACTGAGACTGTGGATGAGGTGGTGAAGGCTTGTGTGGTGCTGCACAATTTCGTCATTTCAAAGGAACCGGTTGCCATGGAGAATGAGGAGTCTGAAACCACCTTGCGTGACTACCAAAGTATATCTGCTCGTAGCGCAGTTGCTGTTTCAAGAACGAGGGACAAATTTGCCGATTATTTTATGTCGCCTGAAGGCAGAGTTCAATGGCAGGATGACATTGTTTGAGATGTGTTTTTTATGTAATGTATATTTGTATTACCCAAATCTTTGACAAAGTCACTCTCCTGATTGTACCTGCTGAAGTTACACTTTTGATATACCATGGTTTTTATTGGCACCAAGTTTTACATGTTTCCCTAAAGTTTGGTATGTTTTGTAATAAACCAAAGATGTTATACCTTTACAACTAGTGTTCTGTTTTTGTCCCTTTTTATTTTTTTTACACATATTTAAAAGAAGACACTTGACAATAAAATTGTTTACATTTTTATTAAACACATTCTTATTACAAACATAAGTAATTTTCACCCAAAAAAGTTTTTAAAGATAAACTTCATAAATCTGTAAAATATGGGGTGGAGATACTATCGGAGGGGCTGGAAGGTTGGACCACGTCGATAGTGGGGAAAACCCTACTGGGTTGGAGTTGATCTGAAGTGGAAGGGGGGGAGAAAACATGAGGTTGAGCAGGGAGGACAGGTTGGGCGAGGGGGTTGGATTGGTGTATGTGGGAAATTGTAAGGTACACGAAGCTGGGACGGAGAAGGAATATTTAACGGGGAAGGAAACAGTGGGGAAGACATTTGGAATTGGGATGGATTTTGAAATTGGGACTGGATTTGGAATTGAGATGGCTTTTGGATTTGGGACTGGTTTTGGAATTGGGACTGGTTTTGGGACGGATTTTGGAATTGGTTATATTTGAAAAAAACTGACCGTCACATCCATATATAGACTAAGTGTGAACAGGTGCTGAACCTAAAGTAACCAACTCATATATAGTCAAGTAAAAAAAGGCAGCACTGTTGTGAATTTGGTTTTTGGGCTCCCCCGGTGGTCACTGGTGGTACTGGACTTGTGTGCTTCACTTTCTCTGTTCACCTGTTTCCATCAGGATATGGGAGTATCCTATTTAACCTTGCTGCTCAGTTATTCTAGTGCCGGCCATCAATGTAACCAGAGCCTTTCTGTTGCATGTTCCTGCTTCTAGACTACTATCAGCTAAGTTGGACTCTTAATCCTAAGTTTGTTTTGCATTTTTGTTCCAGTTCACAGTTGTGTTATTTTTCTGTAGCTGGAAGCTCTTGTGGGCCGAAATTGCCACTCCGGTGTCATGAGTTGACACATGAGTCTTAAAGTAATTTCGGGATGGTATTTTAATAGGGTTTTCAGCTGACCGTGAAGTTCCCTATTGTATCTTCTTGCTATCTAGTAAGCGGACCTCGCTTTGCTGAACCTACCTTCATACTGCGTATGTCTTTTCCTCTGAACTCACCGTCAATATATGTGGGGGGCTTCTGTCTCCTTTTTGGGGGAATTTCCCTAGAGGTAAGCCAGGTCTGTCTTTTCCTCTATTAGGGTTAGTTAGTCCTCCGGCTGGCGCTAGGCGTCTAGGGATAAAACGTAGGTACGCCACCCGGCCACTGTTAGTTGTGTGGTAGGTTTAGCTCACGGTCAGCTCGAGATTCCGTCACCCAAGAGCTGTTCTGTTATTTATGTTCTCTGACGTTCCCTTGCCATTGGGAACCATGACAGTATGGCCGGCTGAGGGTTAAAACCGTTGGCAGAAGAAAGGAGAGAAAAAGAAGTCTGCAGATTTTTTTTTTTTTTTTTTCTTCTGAGCTGGCTCTATAGTTCACTCAGTTGCATTTCTGCTCTAATTGCAGCCTTTGCCTCTCTCTCTCCTTCTAATCCTTGAATGGCTCTGATCTCACCTGATTAAAATGGATCCTCAGAGTTTGGCTACAGGTTTGAATAATCTTGCTACGAAGGTTCAAAATTTACAGGATTTTGTTATTCATGCTCCTATATCTGAACCTAGAATTCCTATACCAGAATTTTTCTCCGGGGATAGATCTCGTTTCCTGAATTTCAAATATAATTGTAAATTATTTCTTTCCCTGAGATCTCATTCCGCTGGAGATCCCGCACAGCAGGTTAGGATAGTAATTTCCTTGCTGCGGGGTGACCCTCAAGACTGGGCATTTGCATTGGCACCCGGGGATCCTGCGTTGCTCAATGTGGATGCGTTTTTTCTGGCTTTGGGGTTGCTTTATGAGGAACCTAGTTTAGAGATTCAGGCTGAAAAAACCTTGATGGCCCTATCTCAAGGGCAAGATGAAGCTGAAATATACTGCCAAAAATTTCGTAAATGGTCTGTGCTTACTCAGTGGAATGAGTGCGCCCTGGCGGCGAATTTCAGAGAGGGTCTCTCTGATGCCATTAAAGATGTTATGGTGGGGTTCCCTGCACCTACAGGTCTGAATGAGTCCATGACAATGGCTATTCAGATTGATCGGCGTTTGCGGGAGCGCAAACCTGTGCACCATTTGGCGGTGTCTTCTGAGAAGGCTCCGGAAAATATGCAATGTGATAGAATTCTGTCCAGAAGCGAACGGCAGAATTTTAGGCGAAAAAATGGGTTGTTCTTCTATTGTGGTGATTCAACTCATGTTATATCAGCATGCTCTAAACGTACAAAAAAGGTTGATAAGTCTATTTCAATTGGCACTTTACAGTCTAAGTTTATTCTGTCTGTGACCTTGATTTGTTCATTATCGTCAATTACCGCGGATGCCTATGTCGACTCTGGCGCCGCTTTGAGTCTAATGGATTGGTCCTTTGCCAGGCGCTGTGGGTTTGATCTAGAGCCTCTGGAAGTTCCTATACCTCTGAAGGGTATTGACTCTACACCATTGGCTAGTAATAAACCACAATACTGGACACAAGTGACTATGCGTATGAATCCAGACCATCAGGAGATGATTCGCTTCCTTGTGTTGTACAATCTTCATGACGTTTTGGTGCTCGGATTACCATGGTTACAATCTCATAACCCAGTCCTTGACTGGAAAGCAATGTCTGTGTTAAGCTGGGGATGTCAGGGGGCTCATGGGGACGTACCTTTGGTTTCCATTTCGTCATCTATTCCCTCTGAGATTCCGGAATTTTTATCTGATTATCGTGATGTTTTTGAGGAGCCTAAGCTTGGTTCACTACCTCCTCACAGAGATTGCGATTGTACCATAGATCTGATTCCGGGCAGTAAATTTCCTAAGGGTCGTTTATTTAATCTATCTGTACCTGAACATGCTGCTATGCGAGAATATATTAAGGAGTCCCTGGAAAAGGGACATATTCGTCCTTCTTCATCTCCCTTAGGAGCCGGTTTTTTCTATGTATCTAAAAAAGATGGCTCTTTGAGGCCGTGTATTGATTATCGACTTTTGAATAAAATTACAGTCAAATATCAGTATCCTCTGCCACTGCTGACTGATTTGTTTGCTCGAATAAAAGGGGCTAAGTGGTTCTCTAAGATTGATCTCCGTGGGGCGTATAATTTGGTGCGAATTAAGCAGGGGGATGAGTGGAAAACCGCATTTAATACGCCCGAGGGCCATTTTGAGTATTTAGTAATGCCTTTTGGTCTTTCAAATGCCCCTTCAGTCTTTCAGTCCTTTATGCATGACATTTTCCGTGAATATTTGGATAAATTTATGATCGTGTATCTGGATGATATTTTGATTTTTTCGGATGACTGGGATTCTCATGTCCAACAGGTCAGGAGGGTTTTTCAGGTTTTGCGGGCTAATTCCTTGTGTGTGAAGGGTTCTAAGTGTATTTTTGGGGTTCAAAAGATTTCTTTTTTGGGGTACATTTTTTCCCCCTCTTCCATTGAGATGGATCCTGTCAAGGTTCGGGCTATTTGTGATTGGACGCAACCTTCTTCTCTTAAGAGCCTTCAGAAATTTTTGGGCTTTGCTAATTTTTATCGTCGATTTATAACTGGTTTTTCTGATGTTGCTAAACCTTTGACTGATTTGACCAAAAAGGGTGCTGATGTTGCTGATTGGTCCCCTGCTGCTGTGGAGGCCTTTCGGGAGCTTAAGCGCCGCTTTTCTTCCGCCCCTGTGTTGCGTCAGCCTGATGTTACTCTTCCTTTTCAGGTTGAGGTCGATGCTTCCGAGATCGGAGCTGGGGCGGTCTTGTCGCAGAAAAGTTCCGACTGCTCCGTGATGAGACCTTGTGCGTTCTTTTCTCGAAAATTTTCGCCCGCCAAGCGAAATTATGATATTGGTAATCGGGAGCTTTTGGCTATGAAGTGGGCTTTTGAGGAGTGGCGTCATTGGCTTGAGGGGGCTAGACATCAGGTGGTGGTATTGACCGATCACAAGAATTTGATTTATCTTGAGTCTGCCAGGCGCCTGAATCCTAGACAGGCGCGCTGGTCGTTGTTTTTCTCTCGGTTTAATTTTGTGGTCTCATACTTACCAGGTTCTAAAAATGTGAAGGCGGATGCCCTTTCTAGGAGTTTTGAGCCTGATTCCCCTGGTGATTCTGAACCTACAGGTATCCTTAAGGATGGGGTGATATTATCTGCTGTTTCCCCAGACCTGCGACGGGCTTTGCAGGAGTTTCAGGTGGATAGACCTGATCGTTGCCCGCCTGGTAGACTGTTTGTTCCTGATGATTGGACCAGTAGAGTCATCTCGGAGGTTCATTCTTCTGTGTTGGCAGGTCATCCCGGGATCTTTGGTACCAGGGATTTGGTGGCTAGGTCCTTCTGGTGGCCTTCCCTGTCTCGAGATGTACGAGTTTTTGTGCAGTCTTGTGATGTTTGTGCTCGGGCCAAACCTTGTTGTTCTCGGGCTAGCGGATTGTTGTTATCTTTGCCTATTCCGAAGAGGCCTTGGACTCACATCTCTATGGATTTTATTTCTGATCTCCCTGTTTCTCAGAAAATGTCTGTCATCTGGGTGGTGTGTGACCGTTTTTCAAAGATGGTTCATTTGGTGCCCTTGCCTAAGTTGCCTTCCTCATCCGAGTTGGTTCCTCTGTTTTTTCAAAATGTGGTTCGCTTGCATGGTATTCCGGAGAATATCGTTTCTGACAGGGGGACCCAGTTCGTGTCTAGATTTTGGCGGGCGTTCTGTGCTAGGATGGGTATTGATTTGTCTTTTTCGTCTGCGTTCCATCCTCAGACTAATGGCCAGACTGAGCGAACTAATCAGACCTTGGAGACTTATTTGAGGTGTTTTGTGTCTGCGGATCAGGATGACTGGGTTGCCTTTTTGCCGTTGGCAGAGTTTGCCCTCAATAATCGGGCTAGTTCTGCCACTTTGGTTTCTCCTTTCTTTTGCAATTCGGGGTTTCATCCTCGTTTTTCTTCCGGTCAGGTGGAGTCTTCGGATTGTCCTGGAGTGGATACTGTGGTGGATAGGTTGCATCGGATTTGGGGACAGGTGGTGGACAATTTGGAGTTGTCCCAGGAGAAGACTCGGCATTTTGCTAACCGCCGTCGTCGTGTTGGTCCTCGTCTTCGTGTTGGGGATTTGGTGTGGTTGTCTTCTCGTTTTGTCCCTATGAGGGTTTCTTCTCCTATGTTTAAGCCTCGGTTCATCGGCCCGTATAAGATTTTGGAGATTCTTAACCCCGTGTCCTTTCGATTGGACCTCCCAGCATCTTTTTCTATCCATAATGTCTTCCATCGGTCATTATTGCGCAGGTATGAGGTACCGGTTGTGCCTTCCGTTGAGCCTCCCGCTCCGGTGTTGGTTGAGGGTGAATTGGAGTACGTTGTGGAGAAGATCTTGGACTCCCGTGTTTCCAGACGGAAACTTCAGTATCTGGTCAAGTGGAAGGGCTATGGTCAGGAGGATAATTCTTGGGTGACAGCCTCTGATGTTCATGCCTCTGATTTGGTCCGTGCCTTTCATAGGGCTCATCCTGATCGCCCTGGTGGTTCTTGTGAGGGTTCGGTGCCCCCTCCTTGAGGGGGGGGTACTGTTGTGAATTTGGTTTTTGGGCTCCCCCGGTGGTCACTGGTGGTACTGGACTTGTGTGCTTCACTTTCTCTGTTCACCTGTTTCCATCAGGATATGGGAGTATCCTATTTAACCTTGCTGCTCAGTTATTCTAGTGCCGGCCATCAATGTAACCAGAGCCTTTCTGTTGCATGTTCCTGCTTCTAGACTACTATCAGCTAAGTTGGACTCTTAATCCTAAGTTTGTTTTGCATTTTTGTTCCAGTTCACAGTTGTGTTATTTTTCTGTAGCTGGAAGCTCTTGTGGGCCGAAATTGCCACTCCGGTGTCATGAGTTGACACATGAGTCTTAAAGTAATTTCGGGATGGTATTTTAATAGGGTTTTCAGCTGACCGTGAAGTTCCCTATTGTATCTTCTTGCTATCTAGTAAGCGGACCTCGCTTTGCTGAACCTACCTTCATACTGCGTATGTCTTTTCCTCTGAACTCACCGTCAATATATGTGGGGGGCTTCTGTCTCCTTTTTGGGGGAATTTCCCTAGAGGTAAGCCAGGTCTGTCTTTTCCTCTATTAGGGTTAGTTAGTCCTCCGGCTGGCGCTAGGCGTCTAGGGATAAAACGTAGGTACGCCACCCGGCCACTGTTAGTTGTGTGGTAGGTTTAGCTCACGGTCAGCTCGAGATTCCGTCACCCAAGAGCTGTTCTGTTATTTATGTTCTCTGACGTTCCCTTGCCATTGGGAACCATGACAGTATGGCCGGCTGAGGGTTAAAACCGTTGGCAGAAGAAAGGAGAGAAAAAGAAGTCTGCAGATTTTTTTTTTTTTTTTTTCTTCTGAGCTGGCTCTATAGTTCACTCAGTTGCATTTCTGCTCTAATTGCAGCCTTTGCCTCTCTCTCTCCTTCTAATCCTTGAATGGCTCTGATCTCACCTGATTAAAATGGATCCTCAGAGTTTGGCTACAGGTTTGAATAATCTTGCTACGAAGGTTCAAAATTTACAGGATTTTGTTATTCATGCTCCTATATCTGAACCTAGAATTCCTATACCAGAATTTTTCTCCGGGGATAGATCTCGTTTCCTGAATTTCAAATATAATTGTAAATTATTTCTTTCCCTGAGATCTCGTTCCGCTGGAGATCCCGCACAGCAGGTTAGGATAGTAATTTCCTTGCTGCGGGGTGACCCTCAAGACTGGGCATTTGCATTGGCACCCGGGGATCCTGCGTTGCTCAATGTGGATGCGTTTTTTCTGGCTTTGGGGTTGCTTTATGAGGAACCTAGTTTAGAGATTCAGGCTGAAAAAACCTTGATGGCCCTATCTCAAGGGCAAGATGAAGCTGAAATATACTGCCAAAAATTTCGTAAATGGTCTGTGCTTACTCAGTGGAATGAGTGCGCCCTGGCGGCGAATTTCAGAGAGGGTCTCTCTGATGCCATTAAAGATGTTATGGTGGGGTTCCCTGCACCTACAGGTCTGAATGAGTCCATGACAATGGCTATTCAGATTGATCGGCGTTTGCGGGAGCGCAAACCTGTGCACCATTTGGCGGTGTCTTCTGAGAAGGCTCCGGAAAATATGCAATGTGATAGAATTCTGTCCAGAAGCGAACGGCAGAATTTTAGGCGAAAAAATGGGTTGTTCTTCTATTGTGGTGATTCAACTCATGTTATATCAGCATGCTCTAAACGTACAAAAAAGGTTGATAAGTCTATTTCAATTGGCACTTTACAGTCTAAGTTTATTCTGTCTGTGACCTTGATTTGTTCATTATCGTCAATTACCGCGGATGCCTATGTCGACTCTGGCGCCGCTTTGAGTCTAATGGATTGTTCCTTTGCCAGGCGCTGTGGGTTTGATCTAGAGCCTCTGGAAGTTCCTATACCTCTGAAGGGTATTGACTCTACACCATTGGCTAGTAATAAACCACAATACTGGACACAAGTGACTATGCGTATGAATCCAGACCATCAGGAGATGATTCGCTTCCTTGTGTTGTACAATCTTCATGACGTTTTGGTGCTCGGATTACCATGGTTACAATCTCATAACCCAGTCCTTGACTGGAAAGCAATGTCTGTGTTAAGCTGGGGATGTCAGGGGGCTCATGGGGACGTACCTTTGGTTTCCATTTCGTCATCTATTCCCTCTGAGATTCCGGAATTTTTATCTGATTATCGTGATGTTTTTGAGGAGCCTAAGCTTGGTTCACTACCTCCTCACAGAGATTGCGATTGTACCATAGATCTGATTCCGGGCAGTAAATTTCCTAAGGGTCGTTTATTTAATCTATCTGTACCTGAACATGCTGCTATGCGAGAATATATTAAGGAGTCCCTGGAAAAGGGACATATTCGTCCTTCTTCATCTCCCTTAGGAGCCGTTTTTTTCTATGTATCTAAAAAAGATGGCTCTTTGAGGCCGTGTATTGATTATCGACTTTTGAATAAAATTACAGTCAAATATCAGTATCCTCTGCCACTGCTGACTGATTTGTTTGCTCGAATAAAAGGGGCTAAGTGGTTCTCTAAGATTGATCTCCGTGGGGCGTATAATTTGGTGCGAATTAAGCAGGGGGATGAGTGGAAAACCGCATTTAATACGCCCGAGGGCCATTTTGAGTATTTAGTAATGCCTTTTGGTCTTTCAAATGCCCCTTCAGTCTTTCAGTCCTTTATGCATGACATTTTCCGTGAATATTTGGATAAATTTATGATCGTGTATCTGGATGATATTTTGATTTTTTCGGATGACTGGGATTCTCATGTCCAACAGGTCAGGAGGGTTTTTCAGGTTTTGCGGGCTAATTCCTTGTGTGTGAAGGGTTCTAAGTGTATTTTTGGGGTTCAAAAGATTTCTTTTTTGGGGTACATTTTTTCCCCCTCTTCCATTGAGATGGATCCTGTCAAGGTTCGGGCTATTTGTGATTGGACGCAACCTTCTTCTCTTAAGAGCCTTCAGAAATTTTTGGGCTTTGCTAATTTTTATCGTCGATTTATAACTGGTTTTTCTGATGTTGCTAAACCTTTGACTGATTTGACCAAAAAGGGTGCTGATGTTGCTGATTGGTCCCCTGCTGCTGTGGAGGCCTTTCGGGAGCTTAAGCGCCGCTTTTCTTCCGCCCCTGTGTTGCGTCAGCCTGATGTTACTCTTCCTTTTCAGGTTGAGGTCGATGCTTCCGAGATCGGAGCTGGGGCGGTCTTGTCGCAGAAAAGTTCCGACTGCTCCGTGATGAGACCTTGTGCGTTCTTTTCTCGAAAATTTTCGCCCGCCGAGCGAAATTATGATATTGGTAATCGGAAACCAGAGCCTTTCTGTTGCAAGTTCCTGCTTCTAGACTACTATCAGCTAAGTTGGACTCTTAATCCTAAGTTTGTTTTGCATTTTTGTTCCAGTTCACAGTTGTGTTATTTTTCTGTAGCTGGAAGCTCTTGTGGGCCGAAATTGCCACTCCGGTGTCATGAGTTGACACATGAGTCTTAAAGTAATTTCGGGATGGTATTTTAATAGGGTTTTCAGCTGACCGTGAAGTTCCCTATTGTATCTTCTTGCTATCTAGTAAGCGGACCTCGCTTTGCTGAACCTACCTTCATACTGCGTATGTCTTTTCCTCTGAACTCACCGTCAATATATGTGGGGGGCTTCTGTCTCCTTTTTGGGGGAATTTCCCTAGAGGTAAGCCAGGTCTGTCTTTTCCTCTATTAGGGTTAGTTAGTCCTCCGGCTGGCGCTAGGCGTCTAGGGATAAAACGTAGGTACGCCACCCGGCCACTGTTAGTTGTGTGGTAGGTTTAGCTCACGGTCAGCTCGAGATTCCATCACCCAAGAGCTGTTCTGTTATTTATGTTCTCTGACGTTCCCTTGCCATTGGGAACCATGACACAGCACACTGTAGCGCTAAGACATGCAAACATGAAAAATGAAAACTGAACTGCAATACTGCACTAGAAATATGAAAAATGAGAGCGTTTAGCAAGGCAAGCGTAGGACCTGATATACGAGAGATGCCGTAAAGGGGCTATCAGGTACACATAAAATTGGCCATTTTTATGCGCTAAACGCTCTCATTTTTCATATTTCTAGTGCAGTATTGCAGTTCAGTTTTCATTTTTCATGTTTGCATGTCTTAGCGCTACAGTGTGCTGCCTTTTTTTACTTGGATTTTGGAATTGGGACTGGGTTTAGAATTGGGACGGATTTTGGAATTGGGACTGGGTTTGGAATTGGGACGGATTTTGGAAACGGCAAGGATTTTGGTACTTGAAAGGATTGGTAGGAGAGACAGTGGTGTGGGGGGAGGTGTGGGAGTAACTAATGGGGGCTGTTGATTGGAAGGTGGCCTGCGCTATAGCAGCATGGCAGCCTTGTATTACATGCATCTGCTGGTCAGCAGTAAGATTT
Source organism: Ranitomeya variabilis (assembly GCF_051348905.1). Classification (NCBI taxonomy): domain Eukaryota; kingdom Metazoa; phylum Chordata; class Amphibia; order Anura; family Dendrobatidae; genus Ranitomeya; species Ranitomeya variabilis. The sequence goes on along the minus strand of NC_135235.1, from coordinate 693,652,078 downwards.
TTCATGCTCGCTTGTACTGCCTGAAAAAACACATTATTTGGCGACTGACTTGCATCTGAATGCAGCCTATCCAGACGACTGCTGAGTTCAGCAATGCTTTTATTCACCATGTTGAACCCAGCAGTGACTTGCTCGGCCAAAAGCTTGATCGAGCTCTGGAAGGCTGCATTCAGATGCAAAAACTCGGGAGCATAACTCCTTTCCTGACCCCTCTGGCGCTGCCGCCCAGAACTTAAAGGTGTTCTAGAGGTGGCAGCATCAGAGGGGTGGGGTAAAGGGAAAGCTAACTCGTCACCAGCAGCTTCATGTAACGAAGTCTGCCATGATGCTCCAGCGCTGGTGGATGTGGATGGGGCCGAGGGACCAGAAGTGAGGGAAGGGTCAGAGGTGTGGGGTCTATTGATGTGGCCCACGGTGGCAGACTCCTGTGGGATCACTCCAGAGGAGTCCAAGGTAGCAGCAGGCTCCCGAGTGCTACAGATGGTGCTGTGAAAGAAAAGAAAAAATAACAATTAACATATTGATAGGAAAATGCCCTGGCTGAAACAAAAAAGGTTACACAGGTAAACATTGTGAATTAGTAAATGGGCTGTGGAATATTTACCTTCTACTCAACATCGGCGACCGGAGGAGCGACAGGGCCCTGCCATACTTATATTGGCTCCTGCGTCCTCTCGATCCACTTGGGGCCTGCATCTCCTTGTTGAACTCCCTCTTGAAGCGATCCCCGAGAGACCACCACTGCTTCATTACCCTTTCACCTGTAAAGAGAAGAATATAAAAAAGGGTTATTTACAACACATTTCGGCCTGCTACCGAAATTACTGAAATGTGACTATTTACGTGCTCGAGTCTGCTGCCTAGGTTCAAGGTCCTCCCAGTTGTCCACAACGATGAAGCATATTTGCTCCCAGAGCCGACGGGTAACAAACTGATCAGCATGGCTGCGGTCAGCCATGTTCCACACCGCCTCCCGCTCGTGGACCTCTTCGATAAGGCGGTCAACATCCAGTATGCCTTCCTCACCATCAGAGAAAAAAAAAGGGACTTACTGGAGGCTGACCGCTGCGGCGATCACGATGCCGACTCTGGGAGCTGCTGGGAGGACCTTCACGGCGTTGACCAGAACTTGCAGCAGACTATAACAAAAGTAAAATTAATTATGCTGGCTGTAGGCATATGTTTTATGTGTACTGGGATGTATGATGATCTGTTTTGTCTGTGTTTTGTTTGCACTGAGATGTCTGAAGAAACTGTTTCTGAAAAACGTACACTCTGCGCGCCCGCTCCTGGCATTTCTCCACCCACCCCGTCTCCTTCTGAGAGGCCCCCTGCTGCTTCAGTTTCCTGTGAAAACATAAGTAATGCATATATAGTGTTAAGCCAAAAATTTAAGAAGAAAAGTCATAGTTACTCACCGTTAACGGTGTTTCTCGGAGCCCATGACAGCACTACGGAGAGAGGGGATCCGCCCTTCAGGGACAGGAAACCTACAGATAAAAGGGCGGTACCTCTCCCTCGCATCAGTTGGTTTACAGAGCATCAGAGGACCTCCAGGTTAGTTACAACAGAGAGAACATTATATTTATAACATTCCTTAAAAGAGGAACCCCGTGCCTAAACTATAGTATATACATCATATAAATTATATAAATTATATTTTAGAAAAAGTGCTCACCGCACTCGTGATGGGAGGGAATAAGCAGGTGCTGTCATGGGCTCCGAGAAACACCGTTAACGGTGAGTAACTATGACTTTCTCGGTCTCCCATGACAGCACTACGGAGAGAATTGCAGAGATTAAGCTTAGGGAGGGACCACCGCCTCAAGGACCCTTAGTCCGAAGGTTAAGTCAGATACAGAGGCTAGATTTAGTCTATAGTGCCTAAAAAAGGTTGATGGTGATGACCAGGTGGCCGCCTTACAGATTTGCTCTATTGATACCTCTGACCTCTCAGCCCATGAGGTAGCTACTGCTCTTGTGGAATGCGCTTTTATACCATCCGGGATTATATTCCCCGAAGATGAATATGCCAAGGCTATTGCCTCCTTAATCCATCTGGCTAAGGTCCCCTTGGACGCCCGGAATCCTTTTCTGGGACCCTGAAAACAGATAAACAAAGAGCCTTCCTTCCTATACTCCCTGGTGGAATCTAGGTATTGGACTAGGCATCTTCTAACATCTAGATTATGGAAGTTTAGTTCTTTCTCGTTTTTTGGGTTTGGACAGAAAGATGGCAGGGATACTTCTTGTGACCTATGAAATTTTGATGCCATTTTCGGCAAATAGGCTGGGTTGGGTCTAAGAGTGACTCTATCATCCAAGATCTTAGTGAAAGGTGGATTAGAGGAAAGGGCTTGAATGTCACTTATCCTGCGTGCAGATGTTAAAGCAACTAAGAGAATAGTTTTGAGTGATAATGTTTTTATCAGGAAAGAAATATATCTTGGTACCGTGTTAGCCAGTAGATAGAAAAATATTTAGAATTGAGAGTCCTCAGTGGTTGATACCTTTTAATGGCTAACTGAAAAGATGCAATGTTGCAATTTGTTACCATCTTTTCAGTTAGCCATTAAAAGGTATCAACCACTGAGGACTCTCAATTCTAAATGTTTTTATCGGAATCGTCTGTATAGGTTCAAATGGAGGGCCCGTTAATGCTGAAAGGACTAAATTTAGGTCCCATGAGGGTGTTTTTTGAATAACTAAGGGTTTTGATCTTGTAACCGCCTTAATAAATCTTATTACCCATGGGTTAGCAGCAATGTTTTGGTTATATAAGGCTCCTAAAGCTGCTATTTGTACCTTCAGGGTACTGACTGCCAGCCCCTGCTCCAGACCTTTTTGTAGGAACTCCAGAATTTTAGGAATTGAAGGCCTGTCCTGGATCTTTACCTTGGAGACAGATAGGAACTTCCTCCATGTCTTCCCGTAAATTTTAGTGGTGATGGGCTTTCTACTTTTTAAGAGTGTAGCCACTAAGTTATCTGAGAAACCTCTTTGTCTTAATAGTCCCCGTTCAAAAACCAGGCTGTCAAATGGAGGTTCGACTCCTGTGGGTGGAAGATTGGACCTTGATGTAGAAGGTCTGGCATATCCGGTAGAACCCACGGGTCTGATATCGATAGTATCCTTAGCCAGGAAAACCATGCTCTTTTTGGCCAGAATGGGGCAATCAGGATCATTTTTGTTTTGTCCTCTCTGACTTTCCGAATGACTGCTGGAATCAGAATGGTTGGCGGAAAGGCGTATGTCAGTTTGTGTGTCCATGGAATCAGAAAAGCATCCAGAGCCTGGGGATTCCCTTCTGGGCTTAGAGAACAAAATTTGCCTACTTTTTTGTTTTTGCAATTGGCGAACAGGTCTATTGTTGGTGTCCCCCACATTTTTGTGATCTGATTGTAGATGGATTGGTTTAGGGACCTCGCCTTGTTTTAACTGAGTCCGGCTCAGGTAATCTGCCCTTTCGTTGTTTGAACCCTGGATGTGTAGTGCCGAGAGGGATAGTAAGTTTTCTTCCGCCAGTTTGATAATTTTGGCTGAAGAACTCATCAGTGAACGAGACCTTGTTCCCCCCTGGTGGTTTATATAGGCTACAGTCACTTTGTTGTCCGAAAGAACTCGGACATGGTGTCCCTGAATATCGGCTAGGAAAAAAAGAAGAGCATGATATACCGCCCAAAGTTCTTTTTGGTTTGAGGATGCCAATAGTATTTGATCTGACCAATTTCCCTGGGCTATTTTGTCCCCCAGGTGGGCCCCCCACCCTTTGGGGCTCGCATCGGTTGTTATTATCCGAGAGATGTTTGGTACCCAAGGGACTCCCTTTGACAGGTTTTGGTCTTTTCCCCACCAGAGAAGGGAATGAATAACTGATGAATCTAGGGTGAGCCGGCTTTCCAATTTGTTTTTTAGTAACAATTGCCATTCCAGGATGTGCCACTGAAGCTCTCTTGTATGAAATTGCGCAAAGGGTATCGCTGGTAGGCATGAGGACAGAGAGCCCAGAAGCGACATTGCTCTCCTTAGAGTCATTGAGGGATTGTGTAACGTTCGCGCTATCATGGACAATATGTTGTCTTTTTTGGGACCCGGAAGCCGGCATTCTTGGACCCGAGAGTCCAATGTCAGTCCTAGGAACTCTTGTACTTGACAGGGTTCCAATTTCGATTTTTTTATGTTTATAAGCCATCCCAAGTCCGTCAGGATGGTCATCACTTGGTCTCTCTTTTCTCTGCAACTTTGTGCTGAGTTGCTTGCGATAAGAAAGTCGTCCAGGTAAGGGACTATTAGTATATCTTGTTCCCTCACGTGGGCCATCATTTCCGCTATTATTTTCGTAAATATACGTGGGGCTATTGAAATCCCGAATGGAAGAGCTTTGTATTGAAAAAACCTTATTTGGCCCTTTATGGAGACTGCCATCCGGAGGAATTTTTGGGATTGATTGTGGATGGGCACATGATAGTATGCGTCGGTTAGATCTATTACGACCATGTAGCAGTTCGGGAAGAGAATCTTTATAGTGGACCTTATCGTCTCCATTTTGAATTTGTGATTTACGACGTATCTGTTTAGGTTTTTTAGATTTATGATTGTCCGAAAGGACCCGTCGGGCTTTGGTACTAAAAATAGAGGGGAGAAAAAACCTTCCCCTATCTCCTGAGGAGATATTTCCCGAATCACTGATTTTTGTAGTAGGGACATAATTTCCTCCTCTAATGCAGTTTGTTCTGCAGCCGAAGATCTTGTTTTTGTTGTTACATAATTCCGGGGAGGGAAAGAGACAAAATCTATTTTTAGACCATACCGTATGATATTTAAGATCCAGATGTTGTTGGAAATTTTTTCCCAGGCGGGAAGGAATGATGTCAGCCTTCCTCCCACCGGAGGGTAAATGTCATTTGGAGAACTTTTTATCACGGGAGGTGTTGCCAAAGAGGTAACCCCTATCCCTTCTCCTTCCTTCTTCCCACTTATTCTGCTCTCTGGGGGGTCTACGGCGAAAAAATCTGCGGCTCCGAAAAGACTGTTTAAATGGAGTCGGACCCAGATTTGGAAACCCCTTCTTCTTATCTCCCGCCTTTTGGAGAATGTCATCCAGGGTTTCTCCGAATAAAAAATTTCCCTCACATGGGATAGAACATAATTTTAATTTTGTTTGTAGATCCCCCGGCCAGCTCTTTAGCCACAAGGTTCTTCTGGCAGCGTTGGAAAGAGCAGCGGCCTTAGATGTTAGGCGTACAGAGTCCGCCGAGGAGTCCGCCAGGAACGCTGCTGCTGCTCTCATTGCAGGGAATGAATCCAGCAATTGTTTTCTGGGTAACCCGTCTTTAATCTGACTTTCCAGCTGGTCGATCCACACCATAAGGGATCTTGAGGTGCAAGTAGCTGCAACTGCAGGTCTCAGGCTACCCCCAGCTGATTCCCATGCCCCCTTGAGGAAAGTGTCCGCTTTTTTATCTAATGGGTCTTTGAGGGTACCCATGTCCTCGAATGGCAGCGCAAATTTTTTCGAGGCTTTGGCCACTGCAACATCTAGTTTTGGTGCCTTATCCCAGAAAGAGGAAGCCTCATCCTCGAAGGGATATTTTCTTTTAAGGGAGGGTACCGAGGAATTTCTTCTATCTGGTTTCTCCCATTCCCTTTTAATTAATGTTTGGACATTAGGATTTAGGGGAAAAGTCCTTCTCTTTTTTTGTCCCAGACCTCCAAACATCACATCTTGGGCCGTTTTGTCGGGTTTGGGTTCCTCTACCCCCATAGTAGCCCTAACTGCTCTCACTAAGGAATCCACTTCTTCTAGTGGGAAGCAATGTCGGCCAGACTCTTCCTCAGAAGAGGATAGGGGGGATTTTGAATCGTCCGAATCAGCATTTTCGGATGACGATCGGGCCGAGTGGGAATGTACCGACTCCTTCACCCTCTTCACCTCTTTTTTGGAGGATAGAAGGGCATTCTGAACCTCAGACCTGATTACATTTTTAAGTTCAGAGGCGAAGTCGGGGCTCTCCTCACATAGTAAGCTCTGGATGCATGACTTGCAAAGCTTTTTCTCCCAGGTTACTGGTAAAGCTTTGTCACAGGTAGGGCAGACCCTATTTTTCCTTTTCTCCAGGCTCCTCTTACCCTAGTAAGGGAGAAGAGGGAGCCCCATTATAAAATATGTACATTCACGAAGGTCACTCACCACTCGGATATGGAGGCAGGTACCGGTTCTGGAGGGGGCGGGCCTGTTAAGGAAGGCGCTTGAGACGGAGTATCAGTCTTCGTAGCTGATCTGCTACGCCGTGTGGAACGGCTGCTGGATCCACTCCTGGTGCTCTTTGTGCGGCGCTGCTGTCCTGGCTGCAGCTCCTGTGGATTGCTGTCCTCCATGGTTACCGGGAGAAAGTGCGACTCCCATGTGCGCACAATCTCCCTTTTTGAAACCGGCGCCAATCCCCCGGCGTCTGCCGCACTTCCGGTTCCTGCGCTCCCAGGGAGAAGATATTACTGCGCATGCGCGCGCGATGACCCGGAAGTCCTGCCGCATTTCCGGAGCGGCGGCCATCTTTGTGCACCCGGAGTGTGCGCTTGTCGGCGCAGGAGCTCCGGTGATCCAGCGCCCCTCCTCATTTGATTCGGCGGCGTTCTCCCCTCGCTCACCCTGAAGGACCCCTCGGTCCCAGCGGTGGCGGCTTCGGGAGCCGGACAAGCCGCGGCAGGAGCCTCCTCGCTGCCGGTACTCGACCGCCCGGTCCCGGTCCATCGGTCTTCATGCAGGTACCGTCCGAAGAGAGGTTCCCTGTCAGGGACAGGAAACCAACTGATGCGAGGGAGAGGTACCGCCCTTTTATCTGTAGGTTTCCTGTCCCTGAAGGGCGGATCCCCTCTCTCCGTAGTGCTGTCATGGGAGACCGAGAAAAAATATATATTGTTAAACATACCTCAATACACCGACGCTGCGAAGGAGGGCTCCCAAAAGAAGACATTTTGTTTTCCTGTTATCTGCAAATATAAAGACACTTGTTAGCTACTATACAATTTGTATTCAAAGCATTGTGGTCTTTAATACTTACTGTACATCACGACAAAGTATCGCTGGATCAATCCAAACTTTGGCCTGGAAGGGCCCGGCTGGCAACTGTTTGGCCTGGTTCTGCAATTATAAAACAATAGTGAAAATAGTCAGCTGAATTTGAACATAAAACGTTGCTCCACAGCTAGTATAATTTGGAAAATCACCCCTAAAATAATCCCCATAGGACCCACAAACCCCCCAAAATAGCTAATTTAATAGATTTAGAAACCACCCTGCTCAAATGTTATATCTGAGCAATGTCCAAGCAGGCCAAAAAACACCGTTCTGTAAATCCCCTAGAAAATTTACCCAAGGCACACAAGTCTGAGCTGGATATCCTAGTTCAATAACATGCGCTATGCGCAAGCTGTAAAACCAATTCCCCCCCCCCAAAAAAAAAAACAAAGTAAAATAAATTTTAAAAGAAATACCCTCCTTCAAAGTTTTAATTCCTAAACACCAGTTGAAAATGTATTGACCACATATGTGATTTGAAAAGATCCCTTTACAAATGTAAAAAACCTCTTTTTTTTTTTTTTTTCATACACCTTTTATTTTACAAAAATAAACCCTCAACCGACTCTGTATTGCATGGTGTGTGTACATTTTTACATACATCAAACTTTCAAATTTACCTTTGTGAAATGATACTATACAGTTTGAAGAAAAATTTTTAATATATATATATTTTTTTTAAACATCGCAATTAGAAGCTACAATGCTCTTTATTTTAAATACAAGTACATTTTAAATGTAAACTTTAATCAATACAATTTTTTTTTTTAAGCGTGGCTTGCCTATGGCGGGATAGGACGCAGAGACCAAGCTCCGACGTAATCCCGGCTTATTAACCTCAGAGACACAACACTGACCCCGATAAACACAGGATGGTGCGTGGGAGGCGGTCGTCATCGGCCTCGGCGCCTCTGAGTAGAGAGGGAGGCGAAATCACCCGTTATATGGGACACTCCATGAAGCTGCAGCCCGGAGAGACACCTGCCAAGATGGCGCCGGTCAGAGCTCCACACGCTCAACAGGAGACAGAGATGGAGGATCGGCACAGCGGAGGGGCGGCAGGTAACGGGCAGAAGAAGGGGATGGGTGCTATAAGAGAGGATACATACCAGGAAACCACCCCACCCAGACACGGAGAGGGAGCCCAGCGCCCTTTACAACAGAACAGGTGCACTTCACCGCCGCTACCCTCTCACTCTGCTGCCTATGGGAGCGATTTGTCCCCTGGGATGGCCCTGCCAGATGAGGACTGGGACTGGAAAGCGCACATTAGAGCCATTCCAACTAGGCAAGAAATGGACGTCCTGCTGGGTAAACTAGAGGCGTCCCATAAGCAGGATATGGGCTCTCTCAAAGAGGAGATTAAGCAGATTGGTCACCGTATTGCAGATATAGAAGTCACACAAGATCAGTTCTATCACCAGCTACATTCTCATCACCAAGTCCTACAGGACCACTCATTACAGATAAATGATATTCTTACTCATTTGGATGACATTGAGAATAGACATAGACGAAATAATCTATGCATACGGGGCCTCAGTGAAGAAGTGGAGCCGCCTCACCGGGAAAAATGGGCCCAGAAATTTTTTGGAGACATTTTACAGAATAAAGATAAGATTGAAATAGACCATATACATCGGGCTCTGGGTCCAAGGCCCACTGATCCGGCTAGACCTAGAGATGTCATCTGTAGAATCCATTTCTATAAGGAAAAAGAGGCAATTTTGAAAGGAATCAGGGATAAAGGCTCTCTGTTATATAAAGACTCTCCTCTTATTGTGCTACCAGACTTGTCTCGCAGAACACTGCAGCTTCGCAGAGCCCTGAATCCCTTGTTGAAAGTGCTCATAGACAATAACATCCAGTATCGCTGGGGCTATCCATTTCAACTTATAGCCAAGAGAAAGGGGAAAACAGCAATCTTTCGCAATATGGGAGACCTTTCAAGGTTCCTTGAAATATTGGAAATACCTAAGATTAAACTACAAGACTGGCCAGTTATAAACAATCTGAAGCCTTTACCTTCCTTGGAACAATGGCAGTCGGTCACGTCGAGACAGAGGCAGACAGGAAATGGTCACTGGCCATCGGCCTCATGAACATAGAGAGATCACTTGAAAATCTTTGCCTTGTCTGGTGGTGTTGATCCTCTGAAGCCTTAGTTTGATTCTCTGGAGATAGTTGGACTGGGATTTGCCTCCAATAGTGGCCTTAGTGTCTTGGGCCATGGGGGGATAGTGGATCTGCCCCGAAATATCCTCTATGTGACCTATACCTTATGACAAATGTTGAATGTTTTAAATTGTTTATACTTACCTTAGTCTCTGTTACTAGAAGACCTGAGAGGTCTCATTTTCATATGCCGGGTAGTAAGGAGCTCGTCGTCCGTCATGTGCAGCCTCGTTACCTCACCTAGGGATTGCAGTTTAGTGCTGCTTTAGACTTAAGTCTATATTAGGAATCTCATTGAGGTTGTCCTTCTGGGATAACCTCCTGTTTATTTTCTTTTCTATATTTGTTTTTATTAGTGTGTGTTTTCTCCTCCCCCTTCTCTTTCTCTCTGTCTTTGTTTTTTTATCTATTCTATCTGTGTGCTTTGTTCTATTGATCGGATGTCGGAACTAACATTCTGCACCTATAACGCTAGGGGCTTGAACAAACCCGAAAAAAGGAGACAGGTGTTATAGCGTTTCCACAAGAAAAAAATAAAAATAATTATGTTTCAAGAGACACATTTTGTGGCCACCAATACACCCAAATGTGTATCTAAATTTTACCCGGCCTGGTTTCACTGCCCTCATCCCTCACGTAAGGCGTGCGTGGTATCCATAGCTTTGCATAGATCATTCCAGCCTGGGGTTGTAGATGTGAGGATAGACCCGGAGGGGCGATATATATTTCTCAAGGTTACCATAAGGGATTCTGTGTATACGTTGGCTAATGTGTATTTTCCAAACCAGGGTCAGGTGAACTTCGGCTCCGGGGTTCTGCGTTCGCTGGCAGAGTTCGCGGATGGTTCTCGTATCATACTGGGTGGAGACTTCAATCTCACGTTGGATCCTAAGGTGGACTCGTCATCGGGTAGGTCCTCGATCTCTCTCCCGGCGCTACGTAGATTGAGGAGGGAATTGTTGGCCCTCAAATTAGTGGACATGTGGCGAGTACTTCACCCCGAGGTCAGGGACTATTGTTATTATTCTGTGGTTCATAACAGTTACTCAAGACTGGATCATCTGTTTATCTCTCATGACTTGTTGGACAGTAAACCTGGTTGTCCAATAGATACTATCTTATGGTCTGATCACGCACCAGTATTTGGAGAGCTGGGGGTACAGAGGAAAGGAGGACATAGGGGCTATTCATGGAAACTTAATGACAACCTCTTGAAGGATGAGATGTGTATGCTGGCTATTAGGGAGGCGGTTAAGTCCTTCCCGATAGACCATGCCCAAGATCCCACACCGGAGCCTATCAAATAGGAAGCCCTTAAATGTGTATTGAGGGGGATTTTCATAACTCATGGGGCTAGACTGAAAAGGGACAGGACCCAAAAATTGTCGGATATATTGACACTGTTGGGGATTAAGGAAACGGCTAACAAGTCGGCTGCAAGTGACACACTCAGAACTGAAATTTCGGCCTTGAGGCAACAAGCTCTAGCAATACTAGAACAAAAGTCCCTGTGTATAAGGGATAAGATACGTAAGCATTACTTTGAGTATGGGGACAAAAATGGACAGCTACTGGCAAGATCCTTACACCCTAGACTTATATAGACCCCGATTTTTAGTATAAATTCCTCGGTGGGAACTTTAGTACATTCTACGACAGAGATATTAGAGGAATTTAGAAAATACTATTCTAACTTATATAACCTAACCCAACAGGGGAATAATGCCTCAACATCAAAGCGACATATAGTAGAGTATCTGGAGAAACATTCACCTGGGATTTTACAAGAGGAAATACTAGACAATTTGGAACAGGACTTTTCAGAAATAGAATTAAAGGGGGCTATTCAGAACCTAAAAATAGGTAAATGTCCGGGCCAGATGGGTTTACGCCTAGGTTCTATAAAACATGTCAGGATATATGTGTTCCTCTCATGGGGAAGGCATTTAATAGCATCTCACAAACATGTCACTTTCCGTTTCACGCTACACAGGCTCTCATTACCGTAATACCCAAAGAGGTGTGAGGCTGTGGCATCTGATACAGCTAGGGGGCGCTGTTTGTTCTCCCCAAAATGTGCATGCAGACGGATGAAGTCCATAGGTGTGCATGAGAGTCATGGATTTCCGGTTCGGGTTTTCCAGGTGGCTGAAGGCCACAGGTTTGTATGTGTTTAAAAGCCCTGCAGTAAGAGGTATGGGTGTGTCAGGCCGTGTCTGGCGTCTGGCCAGGTGTGTGAGGTGCACGTCAGTGTCAGTCTGGTGTGTGCTGGTCTGCAGAGTGCATGGAGGCCAGCAGAGCCAGCACCCAGGGCAGCTGAATAGCCTGGCACCCGCAGCGTACACAGAGATGCAAGTCGTCCATGGTACTGGTCTCGGAGGTGGACAGTCCTGTGCCCGGAGGTGGTTGTCCTGTGCCCGTAGGAGTCGGATGTGGACAGACCTGTGCCCGGAGGTGGATGTTCTGTGCCCGGAAGTGGATGTCCTGTGCCCGAAAGAGGACTAGCATGTGCAACGATTGCAAACAGGTGGATATGGTGCCCGGCTGCTATCCGGAGGATATCCTGAACTGTGTACGACTGTGTGAGTAAAGAGTCTGTAAGAGACTTTGTCTTATGTGTACCCGGCTGCACTCCAGAGGATAAAGAGTGCAGTGCGCTGAGTGAGTACAGAGACTGTGATACAGCGATGCAGGACACCCACAGGAACTAGTCAGAGGAGGGCTGGCGTGAGTAGTGTCTGCAACATATGAGGCTGCGTGTATGGAGACATATAGAGACTGTGAGATGGCGTGCGGTCGCCCAGGGAAACTGGACAAGGGAAGTCTGGCCTGTGTAGGGACAGCAAATCTAAAGCCATGTAAAATGTATTGCATTAAACTGGTGTAAACTGATCACTGAAGTTATATGCATTTATGTGTACCCGGCTGCACTCCAGAGGATAAAGAGTGCAGTATGTTGAGTGAGTACAGAGGACTGACACCCTGCGTCTTGGGCTGTCTTATTTGTACCCGGCTGCACACCAGAGGATAAAGAGTGCAGTACGTTGAGTGAGTACAGAGACGTGTTACCGGCGTGCGGTCGCCCAGGGAAACTGGACAAGGGAAGTTCGCCCTGTGTATTGACTGAGTCATATAGCCATGCATTTATTAATGGACTGTATGTAGAAGCCGTGTACTATATTGACTGTGTGAAGTAACACATTAAAAGAGACTTTTGGGTTAGAATTTGTGGGTCACTGCTTCTTCACTGCGTACGAAGCTACCACAGCTTTACAGAGGGTAAAGATCATTCACTATGCTCCAACTTTCGGCCGATTTCTTTAATTAATGTAAACATTAAACTGTACTCTAAAATGATAGCCCTTAGATTTAATCCATGTATCCCACATTTGATACATAGAGAGCAGGTGGGTTTTGTCCCGGGCAGGGAAGCTAGGGATAATACTATCAAGACCGTATCCTTGATGTCAAGGGCCAGAGCTAGGGAGATTCCTTTATGTTTGTTATCAGTTGATGCCGAGAAGGCTTTTGATAGAGTTCACTGGGGATTTTTGGAGGCTACATTAGAGGCAATAGGTATACGACAGAGGATGAGGAATTGGATTATGGCTCTTTACCATGATCCATCAGCTAGAGTGCGAATAAATGGTCAATTGTCGGCACCGTTCTCAATTAAAATCGGGACGCGTCAGGGTTGTCCACTCTCCCCATACCTATATATCCTGGTAATGGAGACGTTAGCTAATGCTCTCAGACATAATCAGTCGATTAAGGTGGGACATACGGAACATAAGCTGGCTCTATTTGCGGATGACCTCTTATTGTATGTGACCTCTCCTAGAGTCAGCTTACCGTCTGTTTTAGAGGAGTTTGAAAAATTTGGGAGTTTGAGTAATTTTAAGGTTAACTTACAGAAGTCAGAATTGCTTAATATAAATATCCAGGAAAGCGAGGTGGAGCAGCTTAGGACTAGTTTCCCTTTTCGCTGGAATAAACATTCCATTAAATATTTGGGTGTTCACATCCCAGCTGACCCTCAGAAATTATTTGATCTTAATTTCCTTCCACTTCGGGGTTTGATAGAGAAAGAGACGAAGGCCTGGTATCGTTTGCCACTGTCATGGTTTGGGAGAATTAATGCCCTTAAGATGGACATCTTACCTAAAATATTATATATTTTCCAGACTATCCCGTGGGATGTGGAGGGGTCCTTTTTTCTGGGTCTACATAAAATAATGAGAAAATTTGTATGGCATAGTGGGCGCTCTCGTATTAGCCACGGCCAGTTAGTTCGACGTAGGGAGAGTGGAGGTGCAGGCATGCCCGACTTGCGAGCCTATCATGCGGCGACTATTGGAAACTGTATCCTGGATATATTCCATAATAAGACAACTAAACTCTGGGTGGACATTGAATATGAATCATCCCCTAGCCTGTGTTTGGGGTTTTTTTGGCTCCCATACTGTGTTGATCTGGGGAAATTGGATATATCTCCGACACTATACACTATTGTGAGATCGAGGAGGCGTTTTGCAAAGCGTTTCCGCCTGGCGACTATTCCGGGACCACTAACCCCCTTGGTGGGTAACCCTGGACTCCCCCCTGAATTACAACATTCAACATCTATAGTTTGTTCTAGTGTTCAGGGGGCTATTCCATGTATTAGAGACGTGACCAGTCAGACAGATATTTTGTCATTGAGAGAGATTCTGGGAGAGGGGAGGCAAATGCCGGGGCACTGGCTGCAGTATCTGCAACTTCGGAGTTACATTGGCTCTCTGGGGTTGGAGGGCTCGTACCGCATGTCCACTCCTTTTGAGCAATTGTGTTTTATGTCTCAGGGCCCGACACATTCTATTTCCTTGATATACGGTTTGATAGTGTCCGGGGGGATGGGAGATGGGCCTCTCAGATGTACAGTACAATGGCAAAGAGAATTACACAAGGAGATTGCGCCTGAGTTGTGGGTGAGGGCATTCACATGCGCACATCGGTTGTCGGTGTCTTGTAGAATCCAGGAGCTGAATTATAAAATTATAACAGTGGTATAGAACACCTGCTAGGTTACATAAAATTGATCCGACGATATCAGACGCCTGTTGGAGATGTAATGGGGCGGTGGGATCCATGTTATATATATGGTGGAGTTGCAGTGGTGTCAGACCCCTCTGGAACGACATATTTGCCTTATATAATCATATTACAAACAAGCAAGTAGAGGCGACACCGGAGATAGCTTTATTGTCAATTTTCCCGGGCTCTGTGTCCAAAAATAAGAGGAGTATGTTACCGTATTTCATGAATGCAATGCGCCAAATCATACCCAGATTGTGGAGATCCCCCGTAGCGCCGAGGAGTATAGATTGGGTGGAGGCATTGGATGTACTGTGCAGGATGGAGGAGATGAGGGCTTTTGATGACAGGTCGGGTGTCAACTGGTATGCGAAGTGGTATCCGTGGATACAATTTAAAGAAGCACAGCATCTTCAGATGTGGGTGGCACAGGGTGTACTGCCTCATTCCTCATAATGGGAACTTACTAAGTAGTGAGCTGTTGGAGTCCTATCGTTGTACCTGCACCGATCTCCGTTCTTTCTTTCTTTTCTTTGTTTCTTTCTCTTTCCTCCTAAGGTATTTTGTTATTCTTGTTTGCTCTTTTATGTAAGGGTGACCTGCTTTGTCCCTTCTCATATTGTATACAAATTGATTGTGTGGTGTAGTGTAGTGGTGGACGGAAGATATATTTCTCCCAGCAGGATAAGTTTTGACCTGTTATTTTCCTAAGGTTGAGGACCTGCAGTTATGTCACGGTCATGTGATCAGCCCATGTGATGGATATCTCACCTGTGGGTGTGGCTATAGACTATGTAATGGAGTTTCTTTTATTTGGCACATGTTATTCTGGGGATGGAACTAGGCTGGAAGGAGCCTAAACTGTTTTCTCTCCCACACATGTCACAAAGGACGGTGACAGGACTGTTAGCAACCCTGGGAATGGCACCTGGTGGAACCTGCTGACCTGGCAGCCGCTTAGTTAAGCCCTTCCCGTGTAAGGGTGAGTCTGAGACCAGTGGTTCTCCAAGCTGGAGTATGTTTGTTTTTTCTCTTACTTTCTGTCACGGACTGTTTAAAGTGACAATAAACCACTGAAGTTTGGACTGAAGCCTGTGTGTTGCCTCATTACTGTGGCCCTACCATTGCTCACCTGAGCCAATCCCTACATTTGGTGCTCGAATGCGGGCATACGCAGTGAGGCCAGGCTATTTTTGCTTATTTTTACTCCAGCTTATGTCCTGGGTGAAAGTAGTGGCGCAGACCCAGTCGGGGAACTCTGCAGAAATGGAGGCCACAATAAAAGTGCTTGTGGATGCTATGCGACAACAGCAGCAGGCTACACAGCAGCAGCAGGAAACCAACCAGCTGTTGATTCAGCATATCACGGCGTCGCAGACAAGAGGAACTTCACGGGGAATCCATGATGTCCGGAAAGCGGTTCGTACAGCGATCCCCAAAATGGAGAAATCTGATGACGTCGAGACATACTTGGAGATGTTTGAGGGAGTAGCTGAGCGGGAGAGACTACCCCGGGACCAGTGGGCAGAAGTCATTGCTCCATTTCTGGCTCCAGGACCTTTGAAGGCCTATCAAGATCTATCCCCTGAGCAGAGGGAGGACTACGCAGTCGTCAAGGGTGAGATACTGGCACGTCTTGGGGTAAATGTGTTGGTCCGGGCCCAGCGGGTACATCAGTGGGAGTTTAACCCCTCCAAGCCAGCTCGCTCCCAATATTATGACCTGTTGCAATTATTTCAGAAGTGGTTGCAGCCTGAGGTTCTGTCTCCCGTGGCCATACTGGACCGCATAGTGACTGATATATTTTGGAGGGGTTTGCCCCGCTCCCTCCAATCATGGGTCGGGCAGGCGTCCCCTACTAATGCGCTCCAGATGATGGATCTGATAGAGCGATATGGGGCCACCAAAGAGCTCCAGGGAGGAACTCCCCGGAAGGTGTCCGGAAGGTTCCCTAAATCTCCACCCCTAGCTCAACAAGCAGAGCCCAGGAAGGCCACTCAAGACTTATCTGGAGGAGAAAGAGGCCCCATAGTCTGCTGGCGGTGCCAGGAGCCTGGCCATATGAGAGCTGATTGCCCCCACCTGACTGAGCCCATGGAGACAAACTTTGGGTATCGCCAATCCCATTATGCCGAACTGATTTGTGCTACAGGTATCCAGGAGGAATCCAATATGGGACATTTGTGTAAGGTGGATGTGGAAGGTACCCCAGCTGTGGCCCTACTTGACTCCGGGAGTCTCGTGACCCTAGTACGAGCCGGTCTGGTTCAGTCCAGCGAGTACACTGGTCGGAAAATTGGGGTGTTATGTATACATGGGGACTTAAAAGACTATCCTACAGCCAGTGGCGTAGGAAGGGGGGTGCGGGGGGGCGGGCCGCCCCGGGCGGCACAATGCGGGGGGGCAGCACAATGCGGGGGTGAGTCAGTGGAGTATCTAGGGGGGCGCAGTCGGGCCGCCTAAAGCGGCGGTCCGCAGTGTCTCCCCCGGCGGCTGCATTATGTCACCCCCCACACTGGGAGTCAGCTGTTCTCTGTGCCGACTGTCAAGCTGACAGCCGGCACAGAGAAGCTGCAGCGCGCCGGCTCCCAGGGATCAATTGTACTCATATCTGTGATGCGAGTACAATTGAAGCTCTGACTGCCGGGTCAGAGCGACGCCAGCAACGTGATCAGGTCATGTGATCACGCTGCTGACGTCACTCACCTGCGCGGCAGAGCAGGAGATGCAGATCGAGCAGGAGATGCAGATCGAGCAGGAGATGCAGATCGAGCAGGAGATGCAGATCGAGCAGGAGATGCAGATCGAGCAGGAGACACAGCGGTGGTAAGTGCTCCAGTGGAGCTGAAGACACCAAAGGTGCAGGGGGGGATTTACTGTGAGTGGGAATGGGGGGCATATATCGTGGGGGAGGATTTACTGTGAGTGGAGCTGAAGACACCCAAGGTACAGGTGGGGATTTACTGTGAGTGGGGATGGGAGAAAATATTGTGGGGGGGATTTAATGTGAGTGGGGATGGGGGGCATATATTGTGTGGGGGATTTAATGTGAGTGGGGATGGGGGGCATATATTGTGGGGGGATTTACTGTGAGTGGGGATGGGGGGGATATATTGTGGGGGGGATTTAATGTGAGTGGGGGGATTTAATGTGAGTGGGGATAGTGGGATATATTATTGGATTCGGGATATTTTATATGAGTGGAGATGGGGGGGATTTGTTGTGGGGGGAGATTTAATGTGAGTGGAGATGGGGTATTTATTGTGTGTGGGGGGAGATTTGTTGTGGGGGGAGATTTAATGTGAGTGGAGATGGGGTATTTATTGTGTGTGGGGGGAGATTTGTCATGGGTATGGGGGGATTTAATGTGTGGGGGAGATCTGAGGACACAAAATGAAGAGCAAAGGGGGAGATGGGGGGGCATATATGAGGAAACAGTATGGGGGATGGGTGCAGACAGCTTGGGGTCAAACGGGGGAATGTATGCGGACACAGTATGAGTAGCGATGTGAAAAACGTATGTGGACAGAGTACAGGGAGTGAGGGTGTTGGGATGGGGGACAGTGTAAGGGCACAGCCAGGAGGGGATAGTATACAAAGGAGGGGGAGTGTGATGAGAGAGTACAGTATAAATACTGGGCCCTATAGGGGGACACAGTGTGAGAGGTCAGTGTGAAGAAGGGTCCGGTATAGAAAGGGGAGGTCAGTGTGAAGAGCATGTACCATAAGACAGACAGTGTGGGGGTCATATTTTATGCAGACAATATAGTGAGGGGCAATTTTTTATTCAGGAGCATTATAATGACACTTCTATCTTTAAGGGCGTCATGTGGAGATTTTCTGCAAAAGAGCGGAGAAGATAGAAGTCTGCAGAGACGGCTGTGGATGAGAAAACTCATCATGGGGTCTGGACAAGATGAAGAAATGAAGGAGAACGACTCCAGAGACGACGTCCTCTATTAGGTACCTGGATGTAAATGTTATTTGTGATACTGACTAACTCTCGTTTTTATTTATGTTAGGAGCATTAAAGGGGATGTCCAGGTTTGTAATGAGTCTGCAGTCATTCTTTGTGACTGCAGACTTCTGACTTCTCACAGTGCGCCCTGCACACTGTCAGGATTCTCTGGTGCTGGCGATTTACATACATGCGGTCACATGCTGACTAGACATGTGTGGCCTCACTCTATGAAAATGAACTGAGCGAGGCCGGGCACTTCTAGTCAGAATGTGGTCAGAAGTATACAAATCGCATGCTTGTGCTGACATGACTGTCCACCGGCAAGGGAGAATCCTAAAAGTGTGCAGTGCATTAGTTGTGAGAATTCAGAAGCTGCGATGTCAGGATTCAGCTCTGCAGGTTCCAGTCGTCGACACATGGACACGTCACTCATATGCGATTTTCATACTCATGGTCCTGTAACAACGAGCTTCTCTTCTGCTTCTCTCAGTTTTTCACTGAACATTGGGAGCTTAAGGGAGAGGAGCTCGTCGGTACATGACTAAGTGTGAAAATCGCATACGTTCTGGGGGGGGGGGGGGGGGGGTGCGCCAAACTCGGGATCAGCCCCGGGCGGCAAAAGCTCTAGCTACGCCCCTGCCTACAGCCCTAGTGGTGATAAACACGCCAGCGGGGAGGCGGTGCCATGAGGTGGGGGCTGTGGGTAGCTTACATTATGAAGTGATACTGGGTAGAGATTTTCCTTTATTTTCTGTACTTTGGCCCACAGTTGTCTCACCCAGTGGGCAACTGCCGACACCGGTGACAACCAGGCTACATTCTCCAGAACTGGGGCATGAACCTGGTAGCCCAGAGGAAGGAGAGTTGGCGGTAGGGGTGACCTTCCCTTCCGTGGAGGAGGGGGAAAATTCTCCCATAGAAGTGTTGGCCGGGGATGTGGAAGACTTGCCGCCAGGACCTGAATTGGTAGACTTAAATGTATCGAGCGATAATTTTGGTACGGCGCAACTCCGAGACCCTACTTTGACTCGGGCCAGGGAAAATGTACTGTTTATTAACGGGGAACCCCAACAACCTGGGGAAGCTACCAAATTGCCACGCTTTGAGCTAAACCAAGACCTGTTGTATCGAGTTGAGAAAGTACGTGGCGAAATGGTAGAACAATTATTGGTACCTCAGGCCTATCGTAGGCTGGTAATGGACCTAGCGCATGCGCATGTACTTGGGGGGCATTTGGGCCAAAAGAAAACCCTAGACCGAATTTTGCAGCGGTTTTACTGGCTGGGGGTCCATGAAGAGGTTAAACGGTATTGTAATTCCTGTCCTGTGTGCCAGGTAACCAGTCCCCAGCCACACTTTTGGAGTCCTTTAGTGCCTTTACCTATTATAGAGGTGCCTTTCGAAAGAGTGGCAATGGATCTGGTCGGTCCTGTCAATAAGTCAGCAAGGGGGCACCAACACATCCTAGTAGTTCTAGATTATGCCACCCGCTATCCTGAGGCTGTTCCGCTGCGCCATACGTCAGCTAAGCTCATAGCAAAAGAACTCATGGGAATGTTTTCTAGGGTGGGTATTCCGCAAGAGATTTTAACAGACCAAGGAACCCCCTTTATGACAAAAATAATGAAAGAGCTCTGCCGCTTGTTAAATGTCAAACAGTTGCGCACCTCAGTTTATCACCCCCCAAACAGATGGGCTGGTAGAAAGATTCAACAAAACGCTAAAGAGCATGCTGAAAAAACCCGTTTCTAAAGATGGGAAGGATTGGGATATTTTACTTCCATATTTGTTGTTTGCAGTACGGGAGGTGCCACAGGCATCTACGGGGTTCTCGCCCTTTGAGTTGTTGTATGGCCGACATCCCCGGGGCTTACTTGATATAGCCAAGGAGGCTTGGGAGAACCAACCAACCCCCCACAAGAGTGTAATAGAGCATGTTGCAAAAATGCAGGAAAGGATGGAGACAGTCCTACCATTGGTACGGGAACATATGGAGGCAGCCCAACAGTCTCAGAGTCGGGTCTATAACCGGGAGGCTCGGGTAAGAACCTTTAGTCCTGGGGATCGCGTCTTGGTACTTGTGCCCACAGTGGATAGCAAATTTCTAGCAAGGTGGCAGGGGCCCTATGAGATTATAGAGAAGGTGGGACCGGTAGACTATAAGGTACACCAACCTGGCCGTAGGAAGCCAGAGCAGGTTTATCATGTTAACTTGCTTAAATTGTGGAAAGACAGAGACCATCTTTGGGGGGATAGTCTGCTGCCTGCATTTTCTGTAGAGAAGGCTCCATTACCTCTGAGTGAGTCAGAAGAAGCCTGGTCTGCAGTCAAAATACCAGATACGTTGTCACCTAAACAGGTTCAGGAGGTCCGGGAGTTTCTTAGCCGAAATACGGATGTTTTTTCTGAACTCCCTGGACGTACCTCCGTAATCCAACATGACATTGTTACAGAGCCACAGGCCAAAGTCCGACTAAAGCCATATCGGGTGCCTGAGGCTCGGCGACAAGGCATATCCCAGGAGGTGGAAAATATGTTAAAATTAGGGGTCATAGAAGAGTCGCAAAGTGACTGGGCCAGTCCAATAGTCCTAATACCTAAGCCTGAGGGGACCCTAAGATTCTGTAATGACTTCAGAAAACTTAATGAAGTTTCAAAATTTGATGCTTACCCCATGCCCCGGGTGGATGAATTGATAGAACGGTTTGGGCAGGCACGGTATTTTACAACTCTTGACCTTACAAAAGGGTATTGGCAGGTGCCCCTGACAAAGGCAGCTAAGGAAAAAACGGCCTTTGTAACGCCCGAAGGGCTGTTTCAGTATAAGGTGTTACCTTTTGGTTTGCATGGCGCGCCGGAGACGTTCCAACGGTTAATGGATATTGTCCTCCGCCCCCATCGCCGTTATGCCTCAGCCTATCTGGATGATATTGTTGTGTACAGTGCAGACTGGGAAAGTCACTTACCCAAGGTACAGGCGGTGATTGATTCACTCCGACAAGCAGGGCTAACAGACAATCCCAAGAAGTGTTCTATAGGGGTGGAGGAAGCTCGGTACTTGGGTTATGTCATTGGGAGAGGGGTCCTTAAGCCTCAAGTAAACAAAGTGGAGGCAATACAGAACTGGCCCCGTCCCCTCACAACAAAGCAGGTAAAAGCCTTTTTAGGCTTAGTGGGATATTACAGGCGATTTGTTCCCAACTTTGCAACATTGTCCGCGCCTCTAACAGACTGCTTAAAAGGGAGGAAGTCTGTGATGGTCCCATGGAATGATCAGTTAGAAGAGGCCTTTGTAAAGTTAAAATCAGTACTGTGTGGTACACCTGTTCTGATAACACCTGATTTCAAAAGAGAGTTCATTGTGCAAACCGATGCCTCTGAGGTAGGTCTTGGTGCCGTGTTGTCTCAAGAAATTAACGGAGAAGAGCATCCCGTTAGTTTTCTGAGCCGAAAGCTTACCCCAGCCGAAAGCAGGTACAGTATTGTGGAGAGAGAGTGCCTGGCCATTAAGTGGGCACTTGAGTCTCTTCGCTATTATTTGCTGGGGAGAAAGTTTCGCTTGGTGACAGATCATTCCCCTCTTACATGGATGAGTCAAGCTAAGGAGAGAAATGCACGAGTCACCAGATGGTTTCTGTCCCTGCAAAATTTTAAATTTTCAGTAGAACATCGGGCAGGCAGACTACAGGGGAATGCAGATGCCCTGTCCAGAGTTCACTGTATGTCATGTGTCCACCCCCATAGGGTTGAACAAAGGGGGGAGGTATGTGGTGTGGTAAAAGGTGTAGTGCTGGACGGAAGATATATTTCTCCCAGCAGGATAAGTTTTGGCCTGTTATTTTCCTAAGGTTGAGGACCTGCAGTGATGTCACGGTCATGTGATCAGCCCATGTGATGGATACCTCACCTGTGGGTGTGGCTATAGACTATGTAAATGGAGTTTCTTTTATTTGGCACATGTTATTCTGGGGATGGAACTAGGCTGGAAGGAGCCTAAACTGTTTTCTCTCCCACACATGTCACAAAGGACGGTGACATGACTGTTAGCAACCCTGGGAATGGCACCTGGCGGAACCTGCTGACCTGGCAGCCGCTTAGTTAAGCCCGTCTCGTGTAAGGGTGAGTCTGAGACCAGTGGTTCTCCAAGCTGGAGTATGTTTGTTTTTTCCTCTTACTTTCTGTCACGGACTGTTTAACCCCTTCCCGACCCATGACGCCACGTAGGCGTCATGAAAACCCGTGCCAATCTGACCCATGACGCCTATGTGGCGTCATGGAATGATCGCGTCCCTGCAGATCGGGTGAAAGGGTTAACTCCTATTTTACCCGATCTGCAGAGACAGGGGGAGTGGTACTTCAGCCCAGGGGGGGTGGCTTCACCCCCCCGTGGCTACGATCGCTCTGATTGGCTGTTGAAAGTGAAACTGCCAATCAGAGCGATTTGTAATATTTCACCTAAAAAACTGGTGAAATATTACAATCCAGCCATGGCCGATGCTGCAATATCATCGGCCATGGCTGGAAAACCTGAAGTGACCCCCCCCACCCCACCGATCGCCCCCCCCCAGTCCTCCGTTATGGGGTCCGGTCCCCTCCGTCCCGTGCTCCGCTCCCCTGTCCTCCTGCCCGCTCCCCCCCCTGCTCCTATGTCACCCCCCGGTGCTCCGACGCCCCCCCCCGTGCCCCGATCTCCCCCCCCCCCCTTATACTTACCGAGGCTCCCGGTGTCAGTCCGTCTCCTCGCTGGGCGCCGCCATCTTCCAAAACGGCGGGCGCATGCTCAGTGCGCCCGCCGAATCTGCCAGCCGGCAGATTCATTACAAAAACAATTTGATCGCTGTGGTAGGTTCTATCACAGCGATCAAAATAAAAAAAATAATAAATAACCCCCCCCTTTATCACCCCCATAGGTAGGGACAATAATAAAATAAAGAAAATTTTTTTTTTTCTTTTTCCACTAGGGTTAGGGTTAGAACTAGGGTTAGAACTAGGGGTAGGGTTAGGGTTACGGGTAGGGTTAGGGTTAGGGTTACAGGTAGGGTTAGGGGTAGGGTTAGGGTTATGGCATGTGCGGATTTGGCCGCGGATCCGCAGCGGATTGGCCGCTGCGAATTCGTAGCAGTTTTCCATCAGGTTTACAGTACCATGTACACCTATGGAAGACCAAATCCGCTGTGCACATGGTGCGGAAAATTCCGTGCAGAAACGCTGCGTTGTATTTTCCGCAGCGTTTTACACCTGTTACTCAATAGGAATCCGCAGGTGAAATCCGCACAAAAAAACACTGGAAATCTGCTGTAAATCCGCAGGTAAAACGCAGTGCCTTTTACCTGCAGATTTTTCAAAAATCGTGCGGAAAAATCTCACACGAATCCGCAACGTGGGCACATACCCTTAGGGTTAGGGTTGGAATTAGAGTTAGGGTTGGAATTAGGGCTGGGGTTGGAAATAGGGTTAAGATTAGGCTTGTGGTTAGGGTTACGGATAGGGTTAGGGGTGTGTTGGGGTTACAGTTGTGGTTAGGGTTGGGATTAGGGTTAGGGTTGGAATTAGGGTTACAGGTGTGTTGGGGTTAGGGTTGTGGTTAGGGGTGTGTTGGGGTCAGGGTTGGGATTAGGGTTATGGCTACAGTTGGGATTAGGATTAGGGGTGTGTTGGGGTTAGTGTTGAAGTTAGAATTGAGGGGTTTCCACTGTTTAGGCACATCAGGGGTCTCCAAACGCAACATGGTGCCACCATTGATTCCAGCCAATCTTGCATTCAAAAAGTCAAATGGTGCTCCCTCCCTTCCAAGCCCCGACGTGCGCCCAAACAGTGGTTTACCCCCATATTTGGGGTACCAGCGTACTCAGGACAAACTGGGCAACAACTGTTGGGGTCCAATTTCTCCTGTTACCCTTGCAAAAATAAAAAATTACTCGCTAAACATAATTTTTGAGGAAAGAACAATTATTTTTTATTTTCACGGCTCTGCGTTGTAAACCTCTGTGAAGCACTTGGGGGTTGAAAGTGCTCACCACACATCTACATAAGTTCCTTCGGGGGTCTAGTTTCCAAAATGGGGTCACTTGTGGGGTGTTTCTACTGTTTAGGCACATCAGGGGCTCTGCAAATGCAAAGTGACGCCCACAGACCATTCCATCAAAGTCTGCATTTCAAATATCACTACTTCCCTTCCGAGCCCTGACGTGCGCCCAAACAGTGGTTTACCCCCACATATGGGGTGTCACTGTACTCACAACAAACTGGGCAACAAACATTGGGGCCCAATTTCTCCTGTTACCCTTGTGAAAATAAAAAATTGCTTGCTAAAACATCTTTTTTGAGGAAAGAAAAATGATTTTTTATTTTCACGGCTCTGCGTTGTAAACTTCTGTGAAGCACTTGGGGGTTGAACGTGCTCATCACACATCTAGATTAGTTCCTTGGGAGGTCTAGTTTCCAAAATGGGGTCACTTATGGGGAAGCTCCAATGTTTAGGCACACAGGGGCTCTCCAAACGCGACATGGTGTCCGCTAATGATTGGAGATAATTTTCCATTCAAAAAGCCAAATGGCATGCCTTCCCTTCCGAGCCCTGCCGTGCGCCCAAACAGTGGTTTACCCCCACATATGGGGTATCATCGTACTCAGGACAAACTGGACAACAACATTTGGGGTCCAATTTCTCCTATTACCCTTGGGAAAATAAAAAATTATGGGCTAAAAATCATTTTTGAGGAAAGAAAAATTATTTTTTATTTTCACGGCTCTGCGTTATAAACTTCTGTGAAGCACCTGGGGGATATAAGTGCTCACTATGCATCTATATAAGTTCCTTGGGGGGTCTAGTTTCCAAAATGGGGTCACTTGTAGGGGAGCTCCAATGTTTAGGCACACAGGGGCTCTCCAAACGCGACATGGTGTCTGCTAGCGATGGAGATAATTTTTCATTCAAAAAGTCAAATGGCGCTCCTTCCCTTCCGAGCCTTACCATGTGCCCAAACAGTGGTTTACCCCCACATGTGAGGTATCGGTGTACTCAGGAGAAATTGTCCAACAAATTTTAGGATCCATTTTATCCTGTTGCCCATGTGAAAATGAAAAAATTGAGGCTAAAATAACTTTTTTGTGAAAAAAAAAAGTACTGTTTCATTTTTACGGATCAATTTGTGAAGCACCTGGGGGTTTAAAGTGCTCACTATGCTTCTAGATAAGTTCCTTGGGGGGTCTAGTTTCCAAAATGGGGTCACTTGTGGGGGAGCTCCAATGTTTAGGCACACGGGGGCTCTCCAAACGCGACATGGTGTCCGCTAAAGATTGGAGCCAATTTTTCATTGAAAAAGTCAAATGGCGCTCCTTCCCTTCCGAGCCCTGCCGTGCGCCCAAACAGTGGTTTACCCCCTCATATGAGGTATCAGCGTACTCAGGATAAATTGGACAACAATGTTCGTGGTCCAGTTTCTCCTCTTACCCTTGGGAAAATAAAAAAAATTTCGCTAAAAGATCATTTTTGTGACTAAAAAGTTAAATGTTCATTTTTTACTTCCATGTTGCTTCTGCTGCTGTGAAACACCCGAAGGGTTAATAAACTTCTTGAATGTGGTTTTGAGCACCTTGAGGGGTGCAGTTTTTAGAATGGTGTCACTTTTGGGTATTTTCAGCCATATAGAACCCTCAAACTGACTTCAAATGTGAGGTGGTCCCTAAAAAAAAAATGGTTTTGTAAATTTTGTTGTAAAAATGAGAAATCACTGGTCAAATTTTAACCCTTATAACTTCCTAGCAAAAAAAATTGTTTCCAAAATTGTGCTGATGTAAAGTAGACATGTGGGAAATGTTATTTATTAACTATTTTGTGTCACATAACTCTCTGGTTTAACAGAATAAAAATTCAAAATGTGAAAATTGCAAAATTTTCAAAATTTTTGCCAAATTTCCGTTTTTTTCACAAATAAACTCAGAAATTATCGACCTAAATTTACCACTAACATGAAGCCCAATATGTCACGAAAAAACAGTCTCAGAATCGCTAGGATCCGTTGAAGCGTTACTGAGTTATTACCTCATAAAGGGACACTGGTCAGAATTGCAAAAAACGGCAAGGTCATTAAGGCCAAAATAGGCTGGGTCATGAAGGGGTTAAAGTGACAATAAACCACTGAAGTTTGGACTGAAGCCTGTGTGTTGCCTCATTACTGCGGCCCTACCATTGCTCACCTGAGCCAATCCCTAAATGATGTATAAACTGCTGTGGTATCACCACAGAGGTAGTGGAGCTACTGATGGGGAGAGGGGAGTAAAATGTTGACATTATTATCAATTTATCAATGGTTACCGTTACAATGTTTGTATATTTCTCCTTCTTGTTGAATAAAAACATTTTGAACAATAAAAAAAGGACACAGACACGCACCACACATACCGCCATTACACACACACACACGCCACACACGCACTGACAACACATTTAACACACGCCACACTACTTTAGAAATACATCACAGTATTTAAAAAAAAAACATGCAAGCACACACACGCACAGGCACGCTGACACAACCACATCGGCACGCACACACACACAGGCACGCTCACATACACACATGCACGCACGCTCACACACACACACAAAAATGGCAGGACTCACACTGGCTGGCTGGCCTCTGGCTGGATGGCTTCAGGCTGGCCTCTGCCTGGATGCTGGCTGGCTTCTGGTTGGATGCTGGCTGTCCTCTGGTTGGTTGGCAGGAGTCTTGATAGTTGGCAGGCAGGAGTCTTGCTGGCACATTCAGGAATGAAGCCACAGGCCAGGTTTTTATACATTTGGGGCTGTCTGGCCAATTGGCTACTAAATACTGATTTGGAGCATGCTCAGTGTAAAAAACTGTACTCCAGCACTGGATTCCGTCATACGACGTGCCACGACGGATCCTGCATCCATAGGCTTCCATTCTAGCCAACGACGTATGCCGCAGGATGAGTCGTCGCACGTTTTTCCAACGCAGACAAAAACGTTTTATTGTACATTTTTTCAAGATGATGTATCAACAAATTCCGACGGATCCAGTGTACGATGGACGAAATGTGTGGCCATACGTCGCTAATACAAGTCTATGGGAAGAAACGCATCCTACGGGCAAATTTGCAGGATGCGTTTTTTTCACAAAATGAAGCATTATGACGGGGATTGAAAGACAGAAGTGTGAAAGAGGCCTAGGCATTTACTGCAAATTATTAGGAGATACAATTCATCTTTCCAGATGACATCCTTTGGTAGCAGGATTTATGCCGACTTTTAAAGTCCAGGGACAAATAAATCACAAAATAGGTTCAATGCTTCCTGTAGCAAATCAAGACCCAACATTTTTACAAATGTAGTGTTTGGGAGATGAACAGATACAAGCTGAGCGACGTTGTGAAGTTATACCTGAGACAAAAAGACATTGTTTTGAATTTGCTAAGATTTTTCCATCAACACAATCAGTTAGTAAACCTTTATCATACAGCCTTATAAAGAATGCCAAGTGTGGAATATCAGGGTGTAATAAGCGCAGACAAGACTCCGGTTGGTGGCACAAAAGGAGATTTACTTCCCCCAGTGTTAGTGAAGGAGCTATTGTAATGGTTGGACGGGACTTTCTAAGCCGAGATATAATTATTCAGTGACGGAGAGAACATGTTCAGCGTATTACAGAAACACATAGATCATATGATGCTCTGCAATATCCTATAATATTGTGGAATGGCCAAGATGGCGATCACTATAATCTAACAGACTGATCCCAACACTGCGAGGCCGACCAATAAACCAACCAATAAAATATCAGCTATGGACTTCTACACCTACCAAATAATGACAACAATGGAGGCAACTTTCTCATCAATGTATAGTAGATCTGTATGCCAAGGTGGAGAGCGAGCGTCTTCTGTACATACAGCTGAACCAACAAACACTTACAGGGAGGCCATGCCCAAAGCGTGGTCTGATGGAGGATGGTCCACACTGGGACCTGACATTGCAGGAGGCGTCCCTCACTCGCTTTCCACCGCATCTTCTAACCTGCTCCCTATAATAACTACAACCTGTGCACCTTCCAATCCCCGGGCTCTGTGGGACAAATACACAGAATATCCTAGAGGAGATATCCATAGAGAGCACAGGAGAGGTCATCCGGACTTAGCCATAAATGTCACTGCCGACAGATCCACCACAGTCCTCCTGACTCTAGAAGAAAGGAGCCAATGTGTCAGTAGTGACCCTCTAATAGCATCAGGTCACCGGCACCAGCTCCACCAGCCGTTGTGTTATGGGCAGAGATATTCTGGGAGAGAAAAGCCAGGATTTGGGGAAGATGAGGGGATTTGTCCCAGTAAATAAGCCTCTTCTGGTTGATGACCACAGATCGGGGGATTTGGCAATTATGGCTCAGATTCCAGGTGGGAATAGGAGACGGTTTTTCTTGATGCCCCAGGAGGTTCCGGTAAAACATTCTTATTAATTTGCTGCTCTCAGAAATTCCCTCCATCAATAACATTGCTCCGGCCGCTGCATCGTCTGGGGTTGTGGCCGCTCTCTTAGATGGAGGCGCACGGCTCAGTCAGCACTAGGATTACCCCTGAATCTAGCGCTCTTGGAATCTCCCGTCTGTAATATCACTAAGGTCTATGAAAGGTCTGGGGGGATCCAATCACGTAATGGGGGGAATTGTTCTACTTTTTGCAATGTTACCTGTTCTTAAAGGAGCAGCACCAGCAGAGGAGCTGAATACTTGTCACCACAGCAGAGTCCTGCATACACTGAGGCCCCTGATCATGTGACCCCTGACTCCTCCCCTCCTGTGACCTCATCACAGGTCCTGTGCGCACAGAAAAGCAATATATGTGGTGGCGGCTCTGCAGGTGAGGTAAGTGCTGGAGATTCTCCATTACTCCATTACTGAGGCACTTTTGAGGTCTCTGTGTGGTGTGAACAGTGATGTAACACAGAGGTGTAGCTAGGGTTTTGGTTCGGGGGGCGAAGCTTCTGAGTGGCCCCTAACCAGGTAACCATGATTACAACTCGATGACGCCCCCTAATAGTGGAGGAGAACCTCAGCAGATGACCGCGCTGTTACTGGAGATAATCTCTATATAACGACCAACATGGATATTACCGCCATATGGTCAGTGGTAGATACCAGCCCTACAGAACATGTAACAGATCACAGCACAGTTACAGATAATGACTTACCGCTGATGTTCTTTTTGATGGAATCGTTCATTTATCACGTCTTTTCCATCTGGCCCAGAGCGACATGACAACTTCTCCACCCAGGACTCGTCTGCAGAGAATACAACAAAGACACATTTCACTTCTCACATTCCAGCCCCATCACCATCTATTCCCAACCTGCACAAACTCCTCATCCTACTGATACCCCAATACTGAGCCGCTGCTGCCGTATGTGTCCCTATTACTGCCCCTGATACCCCAATACTGAGCCGCTGCTGCCGTATGTGTCCCTATTACTGCCCCTGATACCCCAATACTGAGCCTCTGCTGCCGTATGTGTCCCTATTACTGCACCTGATACCCCAATACTGAGCCGCTGCTGCCGTATGTGTCCCTATTACTGCACCTGATACCCCAATACTGAGCCTCTGCTGCTGTATGTGACCCTATTACTGCACCTGATACCCCAATACTGAGCCGCTGCTGCAGTATGTGTCCCTATTACTGCACCTGATACCCCAATACTGAGCTGCTGCTGCCGTATGTGTCCCTATTACTGCACCTGATACCCCAATACTGAGCCGCTGCTGCCGTATGTGACCCTATTACTGCCCCTGATATCCCAATACTGAGCCGCTGCTGCCGTATGTGTCCCTATTACTGCCCCTGATTCCCCAATACTGAGCCGCTGCTGCCGTATGTGTCCCTATTACTGCACCTGATACCCCAATACTGAGCCGCTGCTGCCGTATGTGTCCCTATTACTGACCCTGATACCCCAATACTGAGCCGCTGCTGCCGTATGTGTCCCTATTACTGCACCTGATACCCCAATACTGAGCCTCTGCTGCTGTATGTGACCCTATTACTGCACCTGATACCCCAATACTGAGCCGCTGCTGCAGTATGTGTCCCTATTACTGCACCTGATACCCCAATACTGAGCCGCTGCTGCCGTATGTGTCCCTATTACTGCACCTGATACCCCAATACTGAGCCGCTGCTGCCATATGTGACCCTATTACTGCCCCTGATACCCCAATACTGAGCCTCTGCTGCCGTATGTGTCCCTATTACTGCACCTGATACCCCAATACTGAGCCGCTGCTGCCGTATGTGTCCCTATTACTGCTCCTGATACCCCAATACTGAGCCGCTGCTGCCGTATGTGTCCCTATTACTGCACCTGATACCCCAATACTGAGCCGCTGCTGCCGTATGTGTCCCTATTACTGCACCTGCTGTGTGATTCTCTGTGCCCTCTAAATTGTAAAGCAACCCTCTATAATATAGTAATGCTGGGTGCAAGTGCACTAGAAAACAGTTCCCCTATAACAGTAAGTGCCCACTTTACATTTTAGAATGTCCCGAGTCTCCCCCCCTGTACAGCTCCCCTATACACAGTATGAAGCTCTTAAACACAGTCTAATGCCTCCTCACTGTATATATACTGACCCCTTAGTATTCCCCTGTTTGATAGCTCCAACACTGTAATCTCCACACTGTAGGATGGCCTCTAGATAGCCTCCATATAGTATAATTCACCAGACAATCCTCAATATAGTGTAATGCACTCCCCATAGGCAGACTATATAGTATAATGCACTCCCCATGGGCCTCCACATAGTATAGTGCACGCCCCATAGGCAGACTCTATAGTATAATGCAGCCCCCTATAGGCAGCCTCTATAGCATACTGCAGTCTTAATAAAATTCACCCCCTATGCAGACTCAATAGCATAATGCAGCCCCTAATATAATGCACCTCCATAGGTAGCCTCTATAGTATAATGCGACCCTTAAAGGGAACCTCCCATCTTCTTGTGATGCCGCTCTCTCGCTTGCTTTGTGTGGCTGACGCGTCTCTGCGTCATCCACACAGACTCCTTGACACCGTGAACAAGTGTCACGAAAAGTCAAAGATCCCTGGCACCTGTGCACTGCAGTACTTTGCTCTGCCCTCCACAGGGCAGAGAAGTACGCCTGCGCAGGAGCGTGATGCTGAAGAGACTGTGTGGACGACGCAATGATGCATCATCCACACGAAGCAAGCAGGAGGACGACGATCATAAGGTGGGAGAGGCGCTGGACAAAGAAGAGTGACACCCCTCTGACCAGACCGCCCCGTAGGTAAGTATAAGAAAAGTTATTTTTCTTCTCTTACAGGTTGGGTTGAGGGCAGATATACAGCATTATAGAATGCTTCATAAAGCTATAAATCCAATACTCACCTTTCTTCCTGGTTCCTCCACTGTTCTGAGTGCCCGCTCATCTCCAGACTCCAAGTAATGACGTCATCGTGACCCCTTGTCAGTGTCGGTGATGTCAGATGCTGAGAGGGGGATGATGGGAGAGGGAGTGTAACGCTCCTCCTCTCATCAATGCGGTCAGCTGTATCGGCATCTAGGCGATACAGCTGAACTTGCGATGACAGGAGGGGGGTCTACTGCTAGTACCGGGCCCCTCGCCTGCTCAAGGGCCTCGTAGGGACCCGGCGGCAGAGCTGGGAGATCGATTCTCCCTGCACTACTGCAGAATGTAACTATGGGCGCTCTGTGTATGCCGATACAGTTACAGTAGTGTAGCTCCGGGTGGACCCCTCAGATTGTGGGGCCCTGGGCGACACCCCTTCTGCACCCCGCCGGTAGCTACACTACTGCATAACCGCTGTGGACAGAATGCGGCTTCGTGGTTCCACATTATTTCCAGTCAGACACCTGCAGGATGAGAGGACAGAAGCCCAGAGAAGTTCTCCCACAATGCGATGATTCCTCTCCCGGCTCCAGCACAATAATGTAGACACTAGTGATGAGGGAGCCGCTCTCCACTGCTCGATCCGGCATCGGGAGCTCGGACAAGCTTGTTACTGGGGAATCGCAGGTGATGGAGCGCCGTGCTCGAGTTCCCAGCCAATAAACATGCGGGGATTGCCCGCCATACACGGTGATGCTGCAGCCATGTTGGCCCCTGGTATTACTGTGACTGTCCGGCCGCATCACGTTATCGGGTTTATAGAAGACCCAGTGACGCGATGCTCGGCACACCGTCCTCAGGGAGAGATGTTATAGGAGGGAGCGCTTAGATTATTGTCAGCCTCCTAAGGATTATAAAGTTGTATCCTTTAGTGTCTTTCATGTGGCGCTATAGGGTGTATTTATTAACCCCTTCACCCCGAAGCCTGTTTTCACCTTCCTGACCAGGACAATATATCACACAAAATAGTTAATAAATAACATTTCCCACATGTCTGCTTTACATCAGCACAATGTTGGAAACATAATTTATTTGTTAGGAAGTTATAAGGGTTAAAAGTTGTCCAGCTGTTTCTCATTTTTATAACAAATTTACAAAACTTTTTTTTAAAGGACAACATCACATTTGAAGTGACTTTGAGGGGCCTATCTGACAGAAAATACCCAAAAAGTGACACCACTGTAAAAACTGCACCCCTCAAGGTGCTCAAAACCACATTCAACAAGTTTATTAACCCTTTAGGTGCTTCACAGGAACCTAAGAAGTGTGGAAGGAAAAAATGAACATTTAACTTTTTAGCAACAAAAATGATATTTTAGCACCTTTTTTTTATTTTCACAAGGGTAACAGGAGAAAATGGACCACAAAAGTTGTTGTGCAATTTCTCCTGAGTACACTGATACCCCATATGTAGAGGAAAAGCCACTGTTTGGGCGCACTGCAGAGCTCGGAAGGGAAGGAGTGATGTTTTGGAATTCAGACTTTGATGGAATGGTCTGCAGGCGTCATGTCGTGCGTGAAGAGCCTCTGATGTGCCTAAACAGTGGCAATACTCCATAAGTGACCCCATTTTGGAAATTACACCCCTCCAGGAATTTTTTAATCTAGAGTCATAGTTTTATAGTATTGATTATAATGCTTTTAGTTTTATTAGTGTATGAATTTATATTGTGGTGTTATGTGTAAAATGTGTACATCTATATATATAACGCTGAGTGTATGTGTGTGTGTGTGTGTATCTCAATCCACGCCCACTCCACATAGCCACACTCACTCCACACGCAAAGACCCGCATAATAAATATCTATATACAATGCTGACATAGATTACCTAACAAGGTATTAAGTGACACATAGGTAGATAAAAGCATTTTGATCTTTATTGACACAATATTTTAAAAATACATAACATTAACCCTTTCCCGACCTTTGACGCAGCGTATGCGTCATGAAAACCAGTGCCAATCCGACCTGTGACGCAGCATATGCGTCATGGTCGGATCGGGTCCCTGCAGGCCGGGTGAAAGGGTTAACTTCAATTTCACCCGACATGCAGGAACAGGGGGAGTGGTACTACAGCCCAGGGGGGGTGGCTTCGCCCCCCCTTGGCTACGATCGCTCTGCTTGGCTGTTGAAAGTGAAACAGCCAATCAGAGCAATCTGTAATATTTCACTTATGAAAATTGGTGAAATATTACAATCCAGCCATGGCCGATGCTGCAATAGCATCGGCCATGGCTGATGCTGCAATAGCATCGGCCATGGCTGGAGACCCCGATCTGGCCCCACCACCGACTGACGGCTGCGATCTGCAGCTGCCGTCAGTGTTCCCTACCCCTCCGCCCTGTCCTAAGCGCCTTCCTCTCCCCTCCGACCCTCCCCCGTTCTTCCCTCTGCCCCCCCGCTGTCCGATCGCACCCCCCATACTTACCTAGTCCCGGTGTCCCTCCCGGTGTCCTCGGTCTTCTCGAATGGGCGCCGCCATCTTGGAAAATGGCGGGCGCATGCGCAGTGCGCCCGCCGAATCTGCCAGCCCGCAGATTCGTTCCCTGTACATTTTGATCGCTGTGATAAGTTCTATGACAGCGATCAAAATAAAAAAAATAGTAAATAAACCCCCCCTTTATCACCCCCATAGGTAGGGACAATAATAAAGTACAGAAAATATATTTATTTTTGTTATTCCATTAGGGTTAGGGGTAGGGTTTGGGGTAGGGTTACGGGTAGGGGTAGGGTTAGGGTTGCACTTAGGGCTAGGGTTGCACTTAGGGCTAGGGTTGCACTTAGGGTTAGGGTTGCACTTAGGGCTAGGGTTGCACTTAGGGCTAGGGTTGCACTTAGGGCTAGGGTTGCACTTAGGGCTAGAGTTGCACTTAGGGTTGCACTTAGGGCTAGGGTTTCACTTAGGGCTAGGGTTAGAATTAGTGTTAGGGTTAGAATTAGGGTTACAATTAGGGTTAGAATTAGGGCTAGGGTTGGAATTAGGGTTAGAATTAGGCTATGTGCACATGGTGTGGATTTGGCTGCGGATCCACAGCGGATTGGTCGCTGCGGATTCGTAGCAGTTTTCCACCACATTTACAGTACCACGTAAACCTATGGAAAACCAAATCTGCTGTGCCCATGGAGCGGAAAATACAGCGCGGAAACGCTGCGTTGTATTTTCCGCAGCACGTCAATTCTTTGTGCGGATTCCGCAGCGTTTTACACCTGCTCCATAATAGGAATCCGCAGGTGAATCCACACAAAAAACACTGGAAATCCGCTGTAAATCCGTAGGTAAAGCGCAGTGCGTTTTACCTGCAGATTTTTCAAAAACTGTGCCGAAAAATCCGCACACAAATCCGCAACGTGGGCACATAGCCTTAGGGTTAGGGTTGGAATTAGAGTTAGGGTTGGAATTAGGGTTAAGACTAGGGTTAGGGGTGTGTTGGGGTTAGGGTTGTGGTTAGGGTTGGGGTTAGGGGTGTGTTGGGGTTAGTGTTTGAGTTAGAATTGATGGGTTTCCACAGTTTAGGCACATCAGGGGGTCTCCAAAGGCGACATGGTGCCACCATTGATTCCAGCCAATCTTGCGTTGAAAAAGTCAAATGGTGCTCTCTCCCTTCCGAGCCCGGACGTGTGCCCAAACAGTGGTGTACCCCCACATATGGGGTACCAGTGTACTCAGGAGAAACTGGACAACAACTTTTGGGGTCCAATTTCTCCTGTAACTCTTGGGAAAATAAGAAATTGCGGGCTAAAAAATTATTTTTGAGGAAAGAAAAATGATTTTTTATTTTCACGGCTCTGCGTTATAAACTTCTGTGAAGCACTTAGGGGTTCAAAGTGCTCACCACACATCTAGATAAGTTCCTTTGGGGGTCTAGTTTCCAAAATGGGGTCACTTGTGGGGGGTTTCTACTGTTTAGGCACATCAGGGGCTCTGCAAACGCAACGTGACGCCCGCAGAGCATTCCATCAAAGTCTGCATTTCAAAACGTCACTACTTCACTTCCGAGCCCCGGAATGTGCCCAAACAGTGGTTTACCCCCACATATGGGGTATCAGCGTACTCAGGAGAAACTGGACAACAACTCTTGGGGTCAAATTTCTCCTGTTACCCTTGGGAAAATAAAAAATCGCGGGCTAAAAAATCATTTTTGAGAAAAGAAAAATTATTTTTTATTTTCATGGCTCTGCGTTATAAACTTCTTTCAAGCACCTGGGGGTTTAAAGTGCTCACTATGCATCTAGATAAGTTTCTTGGGGGATCTAGTTTCCAAAATGGGGTCCCTTGTGGGGGAGCTCCAATGTTTAGGCACACAGGGGCTCTCCAAACGCGACATGGTGTCCGCTAACGATTGGAACTAATTTTCCATTCAAAAAGTCAAATGGCGCGCCTTCCCTTCCGAGCCTTGCCGTGCGCCCAAACAGTGGTTTACCCCCACATATGAGGTATCGGCGTACTCAGGAGAAATTGCCCAACAAATTTTAGGATCCACTTTATCCTGTTGCCCATATGAAAATCAAAAAATTGAGGCTAAAATAATTTTTTTGTGAAAAAAAGTACTTTCTCATTTTTACGGATCAATTTGTGAAGCACCTGGGGGTTTAAAGTGCTCAATATGCATCTAGATAAGTTCATTGGGGCATCTAGTTTCCAAAATGGGGTCACTTGTGGGGGAGCTCCAATGTTTAGGCACACGGGGGCTCTCCAAACGCGACATGGTGTCCGCTAAAGACTGGAGCCAATTTTTCATTCAAAAAGTCAAATGGCGCTCCTTCCCTTCCGAGCCCTGCCGTGCCCCCAAACAGTGGTTTACCCCCACATATGAGGTATCAGCGTACTCAGGACAAATTGGACAACAACTTTCGTTGTCCAGTTTCTCCTTTTACTCTTGGGAAAATAAAAAAATTGTTGCTAAAAGATCATTTTTGTGACTAAAAAGTTAAATGTTCATTTTCTCCTTCCATGTTGCTTCTGCTGCTGTGAAGCACCTGAAGGGTTAATAAACTTCTTGAATATGGTTTTGAGCACCTTGAGGGGTGCCGTTTTTAGAATGGTGTCACTTTTGGGTATTTTCGCCATATAGAACCCTGAAACTGACTTCAAATGTGAGGTGGTCCCTAAAAAAAATGATTTTGTAAATTTTGTTGTAAAAATGAGAAATCGCTGGTCAAATTTTAACCCTTATAACATCCTAGCAAAAAAAAATGTTGTTTCCAAAATTGTGCTGATGTAAAGTAGACATGTGGGAAATGTTATTTATTAACTATTTTGTGTCACGTAACTCTCTAGTTTAGGAGAATAAAGATTACAAATGTGAAAATTGCGAAATTTTCAAAATTTTCGCCAAATTTCCGTTTTTTTTTTACAAGTAAACGCAGACATTATCGACCTAAATTTACCACTAACATGAAGCCCAATATGTCACGAAAAAACATTCTTAGAATCACTAGGATCCGTTGAAGCGTTCCTGAGTTATTACCTCATAAAGGGACACTGGTCAGAATTGCAAAAAACGGCCAGACGCTCCCCCCAGCCCCCCCGCCTTCCAGCGTTGTTATTTGCGGCTGCTTCATTCCAAACGCTGGCAAGGAAACCTGTATATTACGGCAACGCTTGAAGGTGGGGGACCGGGGGAGCGTCTGAACAGCGCAGTGCGCATGCCCAGGAACCCCAGCCCCGCACTGTGCATAATGAATAACACAGTGCGGGGCGGGGATTCAGCAACAGGGTGGCCGCACTGCCCGCACAGGCGCAGTCAGGCACCCTGCATCTGACCTATGACGGACAATGATGACTGTGCCTGCCCCAGGCAGGCACGCACAGCGCAGGCACCGGATTTAAGAAGAAACAGCGCGAAGGGGGCGGCAACCACATCCCCAGACGAGAAGAGTGACGGCCGTTGGGAGATTCACAGAGGAGGCTTCGGACCGCCTCCAGGTCTACAGACAGGTTTTTTAGGGCAAATTTTAAAACGCTTTATTGAGGGAATAACTGAATCAAAAACTAAAAGAGCCACCTTGTTAGACTGCAGCATTACTGCTGCACAAGGTGTCTCTTTTAGTTTATAACGGCTGGAGGGGGTGACAGTGGCCCTTTAATGTTTTATAAAAATTGTTTTTTTTGCAACAGCTATTTCAGTTTCATATATCTAATAACTGTTGGACACAGTAATGTTTCTGCCTTGAAATGAGGTTTATTGTACTAACAGAAAATGTGCAATCTGCATTCAAACAAAATTTGACAGGTGCATAAGTATGGGCACCCTTATCATTTTCTTGTTTTAAATACTCCTACCTACTTTTTACTGACTTACTAAAGCACTTTTTTTGGTTTTGTAACCTCATTGAGCTTTGAACTTCATAGCCAGGTGTATGCAATCATGAGAAAAGCTACTTAAAGTGGCCACTTGCAAGTTGTTCTCCTGTTTGAATCTCCTCCGAAGAGTGGCATCATGGGCTATGCAAAACAACTGTCAAATGATCTGAAAACAAAGATTATTCAACATAGTTGTTCAGAGGAAGGATACAAAAAGCTGTCTCAGAGGTTTAACCTGTCAATTTCCACTGTGAGGAACATAGTAAGGAAATGGAAGAACACAGGTACAGTTCTTGTTAAGGCCAGAAGTGGCAGGCCAAGAAAAACATCAGAAAGGCAGAGAAGAAGAATGGTGAGATCAGTCAAGAACAATCCTCAGGCCACCTCCAGAGATCTGCAGCATCAACTTGCTGAAACCTATTTCATTCTTGTGTTTGTGTATTCCTCTTAACTCACAGTCAATACTTGTGGGGGGCTGCCTTTACCTTTGGGGAATTTCTCTGAGGCAAGGTGAGGCTTTGTTTCCTATCTTTAGGGGTAGTTAGCTCTTAGGCTGTGAAGAGGCGTCTAGGCAGAGTCAGGCACGCTCCACGGCTATTTCTAGTGTGTGTGATAGGAGTAGGGTTTGCGGTCAGCAGAGTTCCCACTTCCCCAGAGCTAGTTCCGATTCCGTGTATAACTATCAGGTCATTTCCGGTGCACCTAACCACCAGGTCCATAACAGTACAGCTGGCCCACAAAGTGTTAATGTATCTCAATAGAGGGAAAAGAGAAGTTCTGAGACCATTTTTTTTTTCCTCTGCAGTGTGTTTTGTCTCTCTTTTCCCCTTAACCTCTGGGCGGTTCAGAACTCAGGTGCTGATATGGACATTCAGGGTCTGTTCTCTAGTGTTGATCAACTCACTGCAAGGGTACAAAGCATTCAAAATTATGTGGTTCAGAATCCGATGTTAGAGCCTAGAATACCAATTCCTGATTTGTTTGCTGGGGATAGATCTAAGTTTCTGAGTTTCAAAAATAATTGTAAACTGTTTCTTGCTCTGAAACCCCGCTCTTCTGGTGACCCCATTCAGCAAGTAAAAATCATTATTTCTTTGTTGCGTGGCGACCCTCAAGACTGGGCATTCTCCCTGGCGCCAGGAGATCCTGCATTGTGTAATGTAGATGTGTTTTTTCTGGCGTTGGGATTACTTTATAATGAACCGAATTCTGTGGAGCAGGCAGAGAAAATTTTGCTGTCTTTGTGTCAGGGTCAGGATGAAGCAGAGGTTTATTGCCAGAAATTCAGAAAGTGGTCTGTGCTTACTCAATGGAATGAGTGCGCCCTGGCAGCAATTTTCAGAAAGGGTCTTTCTGAAGCCCTTAAGGATGTTATGGTGGGGTTCCCCACGCCTGCTGGTCTGAATGAATCAATGTCCTTGGCCATACAGATCGATCGGCGTTTACGTGAGCGCAAAACTGTGCACCATTTGGCGGTATCCTCTGAGCAGAGGCCTGAGCCTATGCAGTGTGATAGGACTTTGACCAGAGCTGAACGGCAAGAACACAGACGTCAGAATGGGCTGTGTTTTTACTGTGGTGACTCCGCTCATGCTGTCTCTGATTGTTCTAAGCGCACTAGGCGGTTCACTAGGTCGGTCACCATTGGTACTGTACAGCCTAAATTTCTTTTTTCCGTTACTCTGATTTGCTCTTTGTCATCCTACTCTGTTTTGGCATTTATGGATTCAGGCGCTGCCCTGAATTTGATGGACTTGGAGTTTGCCAGGCGCTGTGGTTTTTTCTTGGAGCCATTGCAGTATCCTATTCCTTTAAGGGGAATTGATGCTACACCTTTGGCCAGGAATAAGCCTCAGTACTGGACTCAGTTGACCATGTGCATGGCTCCTGCACATCAGGAGGATATTCGCTTTTTTGGTGTTGCATAATCTGCATGATGTGGTCGTGTTGGGTTTGCCATGGCTACAGGTCCATAATCCAGTATTGGATTGGAAATCAATGTCTGTGTCCAGTTGGGGTTGTCAAGGGGTACATGGGGATGTTCCATCATTGTCAATTTCTTCCTCCACTCCTTCTGAAGTCCCTGAGTTTTTGTCGGATTACCGGGATGTATTTGATGAGCCCAAGTCCAGTGCTCTACCTCCTCATAGGGATTGTGATTGTGCTATTAATTTGATTCCTGGTAGCAAATTCCCTAAGGGACGACTTTTCAATTTGTCTGTGCCAGAACACGCCGCTATGCGGAGTTATATAAAGGAGTCCTTGGAAAAAGGGCATATTCGCCCGTCGTCGTCACCATTGGGAGCAGGGTTCTTTTTTGTGGCCAAGAAGGATGGTTCTCTGAGACCTTGTATAGATTACCGCCTTCTCAATAAAATCACGGTCAAATTTCAGTACCCTTTGCCTCTACTGTCTGATTTGTTTGCTCGGATTAAGGGGGCTAGTTGGTTCACCAAGATAGATATTCGAGGGGCGTATAATCTGGTGCGTATTAAACAGGGCGATGAATGGAAAACAGCATTTAATACGCCCGAGGGCCATTTTGAGTACTTGGTAATGCCATTCGGGCTTTCTAATGCCCCCTCTGTGTTTCAGTCCTTTATGCATGACATCTTCCGAAAGTATCTGGATAGATTCATGATTGTATATTTGGATGACATTTTGGTCTTTTTGGATGATTGGGAGTCTCATGTGAAGCAGGTCAGAATGGTGTTCCAGGTCCTTCGTGCTAATGCCTTGTTCGTGAAGGGATCTAAATGTCTCTTTGGAGTTCAGAAGGTTTCCTTTTTGGGCTTCATTTTTTCCCCTTCTACTATCGAGATGGACCCTGTTAAAGTTCAGGCCATTTTTGATTGGACTCAGCCTACATCTGTGAAGAGCCTTCAGAAATTCCTGGGCTTTGCTAATTTTTACCGTCGCTTCATCGCTAATTTTTCTAGTGTTGTTAAACCGTTGACTGATTTGACCAAGAAGGGTGCTGATGTGGTGAATTGGTCCTCTGCGGCCGTTGAAGCTTTTCAGGAGTTGAAACGTCGTTTCTCTTCGGCTCCTGTGTTGTGTCAGCCAGATGTTTCGCTCCCTTTTCAGGTCGAGGTCGATGCTTCTGAGATTGGAGCAGGGGCTGTTCTGTCTCAGAGAAGTTCTGATGGCTCTGTAATGAAGCCATGTGCTTTCTTTTCTAGAAAGTTTTCGCCTGCTGAGCGTAATTATGATGTTGGCAATCGGGAGTTGTTGGCTATGAAGTGGGCATTCGAGGAGTGGTGACATTAGCTGGAAGGAGCCAAGCATCGCGTGGTGGTCCTGACTGATCACAAGAATCTGACTTATCTCGAGTCTGCCAAGCGGTTGAATCCTAGACAGGCTCGTTGGTCGCTGTTTTTCTCCCGTTTCGATTTTGTGGTTTCATACCTTCCGGGTTCTAAGAATGTGAAGGCTGATGCCCTTTCAAGGAGTTTTGTGCCTGATTCTCCTGGAGTTCCTGAACCGGCTGGAATTCTTAGAGAAGGGGTAGTTCTGTCTGCCATCTCCCCTGATTTGCGGCGAGTGCTGCAGGAGTTCCAGGCTGATAGACCTGACCGTTGTCCAGCGGAGAAACTGTTTGTCCCTGATAAATGGACTAGTAGAGTTATGTCTGAGGTTCATTGTTCGGTGTTGGCTGGTCATCCTGGGATTTTTGGTACCAGAGATTTGGTGGCTAGGTCCTTTTGGTGGCCTTCCTTGTCGCGGGATGTGCGTTCGTTTGTGCAGTCTTGTGGGACTTGTGCTCGGGCTAAGCCCTGCTGTTCTCGTGCCAGTGGGTTACTTTTGCCCTTGCCAGTCCCGAAAAGGCCCTGGACGCATGTTTCCATGGATTTTATTTCAGATCTTCCTGTTTCTGAAAGGATGTCGGTCATCTGGGTGGTTTGTGATCGTTTCTCTAAAATGGTCCATTTGGTACCCTTGCCTAAGTTGCCTTCCTCCTCTGATTTGGTTCCATTATTTTTCCAGCATGTGGTTCGTTTGCATGGCATTCCGGAGAACATCATGTCTGACAGAGGTTCCCAGTTTGTTTCAAGGTTTTGGCGGTCCTTTTGTGCTAAGATGGGCATTGATTTGTCTTTTTCTTCGGCCTTCCATCCTCAGACAAATGGCCAAACCGAACGAACCAATCAGACTTTGGAAACATATCTGAGATGCTTTGTTTCTGCGGATCAGGATGATTGGGTGACCTTCTTGCCATTGGCTGAGTTCGCCCTTAATAATCGGGCCAGTTCGGCTACTTTGGTTTTGCCTTTTTTTTGTAATTCTGGTTTTCATCCTCGTTTTTCTTCAGGGCAGGTTGAGCCTTCGGACTGTCCTGGTGTGGATTCTGTGGTGGACAGGTTGCAACAGATTTGGACTCATGTGGTGGACAATTTGACTTTGTCCCAGGAGAAGGCTCAACGTTTCGCTAACCGCCGTCGCCGGGTTGGTCCCCGACTTCGTGTTGGGGACTTGGTTTGGTTGTCGTCTCGTCATGTTCCTATGAAGGTTTCTTCTCCTAAGTTTAAGCCTCGTTTCATTGGTCCGTATAAGATTTCTGAGATTCTCAATCCTGTGTCATTTCGTTTGGCCCTTCCTGCTTCTTTTGCCATCCATAATGTGTTCCATAGGTTGTTGCTGCGGAGATATGTGGCGCCTATGGTTCCCTCCGTTGATCCTCCTGCTCCGGTGCTGGTCGAG
This sequence comes from Ranitomeya variabilis, assembly GCF_051348905.1. NCBI lineage: Eukaryota > Metazoa > Chordata > Amphibia > Anura > Dendrobatidae > Ranitomeya > Ranitomeya variabilis. Next base: position 693,609,340 of record NC_135235.1, on the reverse strand, counting down.
GGGGAGTTGGAGTATGTGGTGGAGAAGATCTTGGATTCTCGTATTTCAAGACGGAAACTTCAGTACTTGGTCAAATGGAAGGGCTATGGTCAGGAGGATAATTCCTGGGTTGTTGCCTCTGATGTCCATGCTGCCGATTTAGTTTGTGCCTTTCATTTGGCTCGTCCTGATCGGCTGGGGGGCTCTGGTGAGGGTTCGGTGACCCCTCCTCAAGGGAGGGTACTGTTGTGAGTTCCGTTCTCAAACTCCCTCCTGTGGTCATGAATGGTACTTCGGCGAGTTCTGTCTGTGAACTCCCTCTGGTGGCTGTGAGTGGAGCTACTAGCCATTGAGGTGCCTTCCTCACCTGCTCCTCATTTGTTGCTAGACTGGCTTCTCTATTTAACTCCACTCAGATCGTTAGTGGATGCCAGCTGTCGATGTCTTAGCCTTGGTTCAGATCTCTCTGGGACCTTTCTGAGGACCTGTCTATTCCAGCAGAAGCTAAGTTCCTGCTAGTTTATTAGTTTCTCATTGTTTTCTTGCTAAATTTCTAATCCAGCTTGTTACCATGATATTGTCTTGCTAGCTGGAAGCTCTGGGGGTGCAGAGTGGCACCACCGCACCGTGAGTCGGTGCGGGGGTCTTTTTTGCACACTCTGTGTGGTTATTTGTAGTTTTTTGTGTTGACCGCAAAGATTCCCTTTCTATCCTCAATCTGTTTAGTTAGACTGGCCTCCTTGGCTGAAACCTATTTCATTCCTGTGTTTGTGTATTCCTCTTAACTCACAGTCAATACTTGTGGGGGGCTGCCTTTACCTTTGGGGAATTTCTCTGAGGCAAGGTGAGGCTTTGTTTCCTATCTTTAGGGGTGGTTAGCTCTTAGGCTGTGAAGAGGCGTCTAGGCAGAGTCAGGCACGCTCCACGGCTATTTCTAGTGTGTGTGATAGGAGTAGGGTTTGCGGTCAGCAGAGTTCCCACTTCCCCAGAGCTAGTTCCGATTCCGTGTATAACTATCAGGTCATTCCCGATGCACCTAACCACCAGGTCCATAACAGTTTTGGCCGCCTTTGAATGTTGGTTGTGCGTTCACACTCGTGGTAGCATGAGACGGACTCTACAACCCACACAAGTGGCTCGGGTAATGCAGCTCATCAAGGATGGCACATTAATGCGAGCTGTGGCAAGAAGGTTTGCTGTGTCTGTCAGCGTAGTGTCCAGAGGCTGGAGGTGCTACTAGGAGACAGGCCAGTACACCAGGAGATGTGGGGGGGCCGTAGGTGGACAAGAACCCAGCAGCAGGACCGCTACCTCAGACTTTGTGCAAGGAGGAACAGGAGGAGCACTTCCAGAGCCCTGCAAAATGACCTCCAGCAGGCCACAAATGTGCATGTGTCTGCACAAACGGTTAGAAACCGACTCTATGAGGATGGTCTGAGTGCCCGATGTCCACAGCTGGGGGTTGTGCTCACAGCCCAACTCCGTGCAGGATGCTTGGCATTTGCCACAGAACACCAGGATTGGCAAAATTGCCACTGGCTCCCTATGCTCTTCAACGATGAAAGCAGGTTCACACTGAGCACATGTGACAGACGTGACAGAGTCTGGAGATGCCGTGGAGAGAGATCTGCTGTCTGCAACATCCTTCAGCACGACTGGTTTGGCAGTGGGTCAGTAATGGTGTGGGTGGCATTTCTTTGGAGGGCCGCACAGTCCTCCATGTGCTCACCAGAGGTAGCCTGACTGCCATTACGTACCGAGATGAGATCCTCAGACCCCTTGTGAGACCATATGCTGGTGCGGCTAGCCCTGGGTTCCTCCTAATGCAGGACAATGCCAGACCTCATGTGGCTGGAGTGTGTCAGCAGTTCCTGCAAGATGAAGGCATTGAAGCTATGGACTGGCCCGCCTGTTTCCAGACCCGAATCTGATTGAACACATCTGGGACATCATGTCTCGCACCATCCACCAGTATCACGTTGCACCACAGACTGTCCAGGAGTTGGCTGATGCTTTAGTCCAGGTCTGGTAGGAGATCTCAGGAGACCATTCGCCACCTCATCAGGAGCATGTCCAGGCATTATAGGGAGGTCATACAGGCGCATGGAGGCAACACACACACAACTGAGCATCATTTCCTTGTCTTGAGGCATTTCCACTGAAGTTGGATCAGCCTGTAATTTGATTTTCCACTTTTATTTTGAGTATCATTCCAAATCCAGACCTCCATGGGATATTCATTGTCACGCTCATGCCCTGACTGGTGGACGTAAGCCAGGGGGTTTGTGGACCCACTGTGCCACAAACCAGACTACCCTGGAAGGGGCGTGACTAAGACAGCTGCCTTGGTTTTCACTGGAGCCTCCGATGGTGAGGTCAGGCTTCTGCAGCAGGCAGCTGCCAGGTGCTACTCCAGGGTGGTGTCTGGCTGTGGCTGCTGATCCCACTTGGGAAACAAGAACACTAGGACAGGTGCGGGCAATAGGCAGGACTGGCAGATGAGCACAGCTGAAACTCGGACGAGTAGGCAAGCAGGCACAGCTGAAACAGGGCAGGCAGGGACGGCTGAGACACAGGGCAGGCAGGCACGGCTGAGACACAGGGCAGGTTGGTGTGGTGTATGAAGGAGCAGGTTGGGACCTGTTCACACAGGAGGTGCAGGTAAGGAAACAAGAAGGGAAGGAATGATGTATGAAGGAACAGGTTGGGACCTGTTCACCCAGGAGGTGCAGGTACAGATACAAGCAGGAAGGAATGAAGTATGAAGGAACAGGTTGGGACCTGTTCACACAGGAGGAGAACCGCAATTCTGCGGATAATAGCGGTAGAGCAGCAAGAGATACTGCAACAGAAGCTAAGCAGAGCGGAACCGCAAGGAATGCGGAGAGGAACTGCAGCAAGAGATTTCTGCAGCAGCACGAGCGGAGCAGAGTAGAACAGAGGGGAACCGCAGGAGTGCGGAGCAGAGGTAAAGCTGCAAGAGAGCGGAGCACAGGCAAAGTCACAAGGGTACAGAGCAGGCAGAGCCGCAAGAGTGCGGAGCATAAGCAAACTGAGAGGACACAAGGAAAGACACAGCAGGGAAAGCAGCCACAGACAAGGAGACAGAGGTAGGACAAAGTTCAGACAAGATAATGGAACAAGACCAGGTACAAGAACAAAGACCCAGGATATTCTGCCTCCTGGAGGGTGGACAAAGGCAAGGCTAGAACAAAGACACTGAGAGCAGGATATACAGCCTCCTGGAGGGCAGACAAACAAGATCAAGGCAAGGCAAAGAGTAAGGCTTGGCAGCTCAGAAGCAAAACATTAACTGAGTTAACACATTGCACAGGCCCAGTCTACTGGGTGTAGCTGCCTAAATACTGGAGGCCTCTTGGTAATTGGTCAGAAACACATTAGATAGGTGCACCCTGATTGCATAAGAACCAGAGAGTTCTGGCGCCGCCCCCCCCTATGCACACAGCCAGGAAGCAATCAGAGAGCAGAGGCACAGAACATGAAGACGGCAACAGACAAAAACACAACATGACATGGAGCACTGAGTAAGATGCGTGTGAGGGATGGGAGGCCATGCAGTGATGCCGACAGAGTTATTACATTAATTTTGATTTACATTGATAATTTTTATATTTTGTTGTTCTCAACACATTCCACTATGTAATGAATAAAGATTTGCAACTGAAATATTTAATTCAGTGATACCTAGTATGTGGTATTTTAGTGTTCCCTTTTTTGAGCAGTATATATATATATATATATATATACAGTTAGGTCCATATATATTTGGACAGTGATAACATTTTTCTAACTTTGGTTATAGACATTACCACAATGAATTTTAAACAAAACAATTCAGATGCAGTTGAAGTTCAGACTTTCAGCTTTCATTTGAGGGTATCCACATTAAAATTGGATGAAGGGTTTAGGATTTTCAGCTCCTTAACATGTGCCACCCTGTTTTTAAAGGGACCAAAAGTAATTGGACAGATTCAATAATTTTAAATAAAATGTTCATTTTTAGTACTTGGTTGAAAACCCTTTGTTGGAAATGACTGCCTGAAGTCTTGAACTCATGGACATCACCAGATGCCGTGTTTCCTCCTTTTTGATGCTCCGCCAGGCCTTCACTGCAGTAGTTTTCAGATGCTGTTTGTTTGTGGGCTTTTCTGTCTGAAGTTTAGTCTTTAACAATTGAAATGCATGCTCAGTTGGGTTGAGATCAGGTGACTGACTTAGACATTCCAGAATATTCCATTTCTTTGCTTTAATAAACTCCTGGGTTGCTTTGGCTTTATGTTTCGGGTCATTGTCCATCTGTAGTATGAAACAACAACCAATCAGTTTGGCTGCATTTGGCTGGATCTGAGCACATAGTATGGCTCTGAATACCTCAGCATTCATTTGGCTGCTTCTGTCCTGTGTCACATCAATAAACACTAGTGACCCAGTGCCACTGGCAGCCATGCATGCCCAAGCCATCACACTGCCTCCGCCATGTTTTACAGATGATGTGGTATGCTTTGGATCATGAGCTGTACCACGCCTTCGCCATACTTTTCTCTTTCCACCATTCTGGTAGAGGTTGATCTTGGTTTCATCTGTCCAAAGAATGTTCTTCCAGAACTGTGCTGGCTTTTTTAGATGTTTTTTAGCAAAGTCCAGTCTAGCCTTTTTATTCTTGATGCTTATGAATGGCTTGCACCGTGCAGTGAACCCTCTGTAAACTTATTTATACGGCTACAACTAATGCCACTCATAATTAGACCTTCTTTACAATTTCTAACTAAATGGTATTAGACTCCCACCAGGCTCAAATCTGCTTTCTCTAAGAGAAAAGCTGTATTACGCGCAGTGAGTAAGAATTACATGAAGAAGAAAGAGAGCGAAGACTTACAGAAATGGAACCCCTAATATCCCACATCATCCCGTCAGAGCCACTGGACTACTACACCTAATATCCCACATCATCCATCCCGGTTTTTCCGACTGCTGTCTCTCCCTCAGCAGACAAATATCAGAGCAGAGAAATACCGGCCCCGAGCACCAGGGCTGTGGAGTCAGTAGGCTAAATCTCCGACTCCAACTCCGACTCCTCAATTTCCATGACTCCGACTCTAACTCCAACTCCCTTATACATGGCTCATGTTTAAGTTTAAGTGACAAATTTTCTGTGGTAAAATGGTAACATCAGGCTTTTAATCATTATTATGATACAACTAGATGGTGGCCCGATTCTAACGCATCGGGTATTCTAGAATATGTATGTAGTTTATTTATAAAGATTTCAGAATAATGCAATGAATACACAGGATTCGTCCAGCCAGGCGCGACTAATTAGCGAAGCGTGGTTCAAATCCCGCTCCAATTCGCGGCCGGACTGCGTCTGTCGCTGATTGATCACGGGAGGCCAGGCGCGACCAATCAGTGAAGCCACGGCGAGCTCCAGGTTTTTGAGGGCCCCGGGCGAAAGTCTCACAGCCCACGTAGCGTATAACACAGCCCACGTAGTATATAGCACAGCCACGTAGTATATAGCACAGCCACATAGTATATAACACAGTCATGTAGTATATAGCACAGCCACGTAGTATATTGCACAGCCACATAGTATATAGCACAGCCACATAGTATATAGCACAGCCACGTAGTATATTGCACAGCCACGTAGTATATAGCACAGCCCACGTAGTATATTGCACAGCCACGTAGTATATTGCACAGCCACGTAGTATATTGCACAGCCACGTAGTATATAGCACAGCCACATAGTATATTGCACAGCCACATAGTATATTGCATAGCCACGTAGTATATAGCACAGCCCACGTAGTATATAGCACAGCCCACACAGTATATAAGACAGCGACGTAGTATATAACACAGCCCATGCAGTATATAACAGCCACATAGTATATAGCACAGCAACGTAGTATATTGCACAGCCATATAGTATATTGCACAGCCACATAGTATATAGCACAGCCACATAGTATATAGCACAGCCCACGCAGTATATAACACAGCCCACGCAGTATATACTGTAGCACAGAGATGTAGTATATAACACAACCCACGCAGTATATAACAGCCCAGGCAGTATATAACACAGCCACGTAGTATATAGCACAGCTACGTAGTATATTGCACAGCCATGTAGTATATAGCACAGCCAAGTAGTATATAGCACATGCCATGTAGTATATAGCACATCCACATAGTATATTGCACAGCCACGTAGTATATAGCACAGCCCACGTAGCATATAGCACAGCGACGTAGTATGTAACACAGCCCACACAGTATATAACACAGCCCACGCAGTGTATAACAGCCCACGCAGTATATAACACAGCCCACGCAGTATATAACACAGCCTACACAGTATATAACACAGCCCACGTAGTATATAGTAATGTGGGCACCATATCCCTGTTAAAAAAAATGAAAATAAAAAATAGTTATATACTCATCTGCTGGCGGCCCCCGGATCCAGCCCAGGCATTTATCGATGCTCCTCGCACCGCTACGTTCCAAGTAATGCCTTGCTGCAATAACCCATGATGATGTACCGGTCTCGCGAGTCCGCTACATCATCTGGGGTCATTGCCGCAATGCATTTTTGGGACCGGAGCATCGCGAGGAGCTGGAAAGGCTGGCGCGGATGCCGGAAGGTGAGAGTATAATGATTTTTTTATTATTATTTTTAACATTATATGTTTTTACTATTGATGCTGCATAGGCACGCAGCTATTAACCCTGTGTGACCAACTTTTTACTATTGATGCTGCGTATGCAGCATCAATAGTAAAAAGATCTAATGTTACAAATAATAATAATAATAAAAAAAGGTTATTCTCAACTTCCAACGTCACGGCTGCCCTCGGCAGTGCAAGCGTCAGGTTCCGGTGCCAAGGATGCTATGCGAGAAGGACCTGCCATGACGTCACGGTCATGTGACCGCGACGTCATCACAGGTCCTGCGCTCATACCAACCCTGGGACCGGAAGCTGCCTCGTGCACCGCACACAGGCGCCAGGACTTCAAAAGGCCTTCGAAAGGTGAGTATATGTTTATTTTTTATTTTAAGTCTTTTTTAACCATGCATATAGTGCCCACATTGCTATATACTACGTGGGCTGTGTTACAAACTGTGTGGGCTCTGTTATATACTACATCTCTGTGCTATATACTATGTAGCTGGGCAATATACAACGTGACTGTGCAATATACAACGTGACTGTCCAATATACTACGTGGCTTAGCAATATACTACGTGCTCTGTGTTATATACTATGTAGCTGTGCAATATACTATGTGGCTGTGTCATTCTGTTATATACTACGTCGACTGTGCAATATACTACGTAGCTATGCAATATACTACGTGGCTATGTTATATACTACGTGGCTCTGCTATATACTACGTCGCTGACCAATATACTACATAGCTGAGAAATACACTACATAGCTGTGCAATACACTACGTGACTGTTATATACTACGTGGCTGTGCAATATACTATGTGCCTGTGCAATATACTACGTGGCTCTACAATATACTCCGTAGCTATGTTTTATACTCCGTGGCTCTGCTATATACTACGTGGCTGACCAATATACTACATACCTGTGCAATGCACTATGTGGCTATGTTAAATACTACGTGGCTGTGTTATATACTACGTTGTTCTGCTATATACTACGTACGCTGTGTTACATACTACGTTGCTCTGTTATATACTACGTAGCTATGTTATATACTACTTTGGTTGTGTTATATACTACATCACTGTGCAATATAGTACGTAGCCTGTGCTATATACTACCTACATATTCTAGAATACCCGATACGTTAGAATCGGGCTACCATCTAATATACAAAAAACAATTAGGGAACTCAGAGGCATTAACCACTGAGCCCAAAAGAAGAGAACCAAAGAATGTCAAAAAAACATGTCTCAATTTCTTAACAAAAAATGATACATACAAAGGACTAAATACATATAATGCAAAAAGTACCTGAGGAAGACCAGAATATAACCCACATACTATGATGACATAATAAAGAACCAGGGATCAACTCAGAGTGCCACTGCATTTAAACAAATGCTAGATTGGAATATGCCTGATATAAAAGATGTACATTAGCAGGTGTATAAGTGCCTTGATAAGGCGTACACAAGAAATCCCACCTGTACATAACAAACTGAATGCGGCATTACCTTAAAAATAAAGCTCCCTGGAGTGTTGAAGATGTGAATGGGGTAGTGCAGGATAGCCAGGTCTTCCCCTATCGCCCCCCCGAATCGGGCTACCATCTAATATAGTATATACAGGAGGAGATAACATAGGTTTATGCTATATACAGGAGGAGATGACATACAGGTATATACTATATACAAGAAGAGATGGCATACAGGTACATACTATATACAGGGAGATGACACACAGGTATATACTACATACATGGGAGATGACATACAGGTATATACTATATACAGGGGAGATGACATACAGGTATATAATATATACATGAGGAGAAGACATACAGGTATATATTATATGCAGGAGGAGAGGACATACAAGTATAAACTATATACAGGGGAGATGACATACAGGTATATACTATATACAGGAAGAGATGACATACAGGTATATACTATATACAGGAAGAAATGACACAGGTATATACTATATACAGGAGGAGATGACATACAGGCATATACTATATACAGGGGAGATGACATACAGGCATTTACTATATACAGGAGGAGTTAACATCCAAGTTTATACTATATACAGGGGAGATGACATTCAGGTATATAGTATATACAGGAGGAGATGACATTCAGGTACATATTATATACAGGAGGAGAGGACATACAGGTATATACTATATATAGGAAGAGATTGCATACAGGTACATACTATATACAGGGGAGATGACATACAGGTATATACTTTATACAGGAGGAGATGACATATACAGTAGGTATATACTATATACAGGATGAGATGACACGCAGGTATATCTAATATATAAAGCTGAGCGTATGTGTGTATGTCCGGGATTGGTATCTGCACCATCGCAGCTACAGCCTCAAAATTTTTCACAGTCGCACGTCTGGACCCTGTCTGGAGCGTCATAGGCTATGTTGTGAGGTGAAATTTTAACCCCGCACAGTTCCAATTCACCAAATAATTTTGCCCCTATCTACATAATGGGGAAAAAGTGAAAGGAAAAGTGTTGGAGGCAAATTGACAGCTGCCAGATGTGAACAAGGGGGACTTAAAGAGTGAGAGCGATAGCGCCAAAGAGTATATACCATACAGTTGCTAAGGTGGGGCCCGACATGGGATACTCACCACACACGGGGATATGAACACACACACAAAATGCGCCACACACTACCACCTGCTTGAACACATATCACCCTCAGCACACATTTCACCACACATACACCAACCTCGCCACATAAAAGTTGAAACACAAAAGTCGCTGCTCAAAACTCGCCACGTGCAGCAAAACTCGCCACATGCAAAACTCGCCACACGTGCAAAACTCACCTCATGGAAAACTCACCACATGCAAAACTTGCACACGCGGAAAGATTGCCACATACACAAAAGTTGCAACACATGCAAAAGTTGCCTCACACAAAACTTGCACATACTCAAAACGCACCACACATAAAACTCGCCACGCGCAAAACTCGCCATGCGCAAAACTTGCTGCACACAACTTGCTACACTAACCTGTCACATGCAACTTGACACACAAAAAGTTGCTACACGCATGTCACCACACAAAACTCATCTCACAAAAGTCGCTACATGCATGTCGCCACATGCAACTCAACACACACAACTGGACACATGAAACTCGCCCTAAAACACACACAAGTCTGGTATTATCCTTCAAATATAAAAATCTGATTAATAAGCAGACAAACTACAAGAGCAACAAGTGTACCATATAGGAAATACGGCAGCTGTCAGTCACATGACCTGTCTATTATGTGTATGTGTGAGCTAATATACACTGCCAGGGGGAGGGCTTCCTGTCGGCTGCGGATTTATCAGGCTGCCAATTTAGCTTACAAATACTGAGGTAAAAATACTGAGCAAATAAAGTGTGAACGAGATCTAATACAGGAGGAGATGACACACCGATATATACTATATACAGGAGAAGATGACACACAGGTATATACTATATACAGGGGAGATGACACACACATATATACTATATACAGGGGAGATGACACACAGGTATTTACTATATACAGGGGAGATGACACACACACTATATACAAGGGAGATGACACACAGGTATATACTATATACAGGAGGAGATGACATACAGGTATATACAGGAGGAGATGACACACATACATACTATATACAGGGGAGATGACACACAGGTGTACACTATATACAGGAGGAGATGACACACTGGTATATACTATATACAGGGAAGATGACATACAGGTACATACTATATACAGGGGAGATGACACACAGGTACTGTATATACTATATACAGGAGGAGATGACACACAGGTATATACTATATACAGGAGGAGATGACATATAGGTACATACTATATACAGGAGGAGATGACATACAGGTATATACTATATATAGGAGGAGATGACACACACATACATACTATATACAGAGGAGATGACACACAGGTGTACACTATATACAGGAGGAGATGACACACTACTATATACAGGGGAGATGACATACAGGTACATACTATATACAGGGGAGATGACACACAGGTATATACTATATACAGGAGGAGATGACACACAGGTATATACTATATACAGGAGGAGATGACATATAGGTACATACTATATACAGGGGAGATGACACACAGATATATACTATATACAGGGGAGAAGACACACATATATATATATATACACAGGAGGAGATGACACACAGATATATACTATATACAGGAGCAGAAGACACAGGTATATACTATATACAGGAGGAGATGACATACAGGTACATACTATATACAGGAGGAGATGACATACAGGTATATACTATATATAGGAGGAGATGACACACATACATACTATATACAGGGGAGATGACACACAGGTGTACACTATATACAGGAGGAGATGACACACTGGTATATACTTTATACAGGAGGAGATGACACACAGATATATACTATATACAGGAGCAGATGACACACAGGTATATACTATATACAGGAGGAGATGACACACAGGTATATACTATATACAGGAGGAGATGACATACAGGTACATACTATATACAGGAGATGACACGGGTATATACTATATACAGGAGCAGATGACACAGGTATGTACTATATACAGGAGGAGATGACACACAGGTATATACTATATACAGGAGGAGATGACACACAGGTATATTCTATATAAAAGAGGAGATGACACAGGTATATAGAGGAGGAGATGACATACAGCAGGTATATACTATATACAGGGGAGATGACATACAGGTATATACTATATATAGGAGGAGATGACATACAGGTATATACAGAAGAGATGACATACAGGTATATACTATATACAGGAGGAGATTACATACAGGTATATACTATATACAGGAGATGACATACAGGTGTATACTATATATAAGGGAGATGACAAACATATATATACTGAGGGGAAAATGAGAGGTGTGAGGTGAAAATGAGGGGTGTGAGGTGAAAATGAAAAGGTGTGAGTGCAAAATGAGAGGAGTGATCGGAAAATGACAGATGTGAGGTCGAAATGACAAGTGTTACGGGGGAATGAGAGGAGTGAGGGGGGAATGAGAGGAGCGAGGGGGAAAATAAGAGGAGTGAGGGGGAAAATGAGAGGTGTAAGGGAGAAAATGAGAGATGTGAGGGGGAAAATGAGAGGCGTGATGGGAAAATAAGAGAAGTGAGGTGCTATAACTAACCACAGATATTTACTATGCCCAGGCAACGCCGGGCTCTTCAGCTAGTACTATATATAGGAGGAGATGACATACAGGCAAATACTATATACAGGAGGAGATGACATACAGGTATATGCTACATACAGGGAGAGATAACATACAGGTGTATACTATACAGGAGGAGATGACATACAGGTATATACTATATACAGGGGAGATGACATACAGGTATATACTATATACAGGAGGAGATGACATATAGGTATATACTATATACAGGAGGAGATGACACGCAGGTATATAGTATATAAAGGCGGAGATGACATACAGGTACATACTATATACAGGGGAGATGACACACAGGTGAATACTATATACAGGAGATGACATACAGGTATATACTTTATACAGGAGGAGATGACACGCAGGTATATAGTATATAAAGGAGGAGATGACATACAGGTATATACTTTATACAGGAGGAGATGACATACAGGTATATACTATATACAGGAGGAGATGACATACAGGTATATACTATATACAGGAGGAGATGACATACAGGTATATACTATATACAAAAGGAGATGACACAGGTATATACTATATACAGGAGATGACACACAGGTGTATACTATATACAGGAGGTGACACACAGGTATATGCTGTATACAGGAGGAGGTGACACACAGGTATATACTATATACAGGAGGAGATGACTTACAGGTATATATTATATACAGGAGGAGATGACACACAGGTATATACTATATACAGGAGGAGATGACATACAGGTATATACTATATACAAGAGGAGATGACATACAGGTGTATACTATATACAGGAGGAGATGACACAATGGGATTAAGATCTGGGGAGTTTCCAGGCCATGGACCCAAAATCTCTAGGTTTTGTTCCATGAGCCATTTAGTTATCACCTTTGCTTTATTGCAAGGTGCTCCATCATGCTGGAAAAGGCATTGTTGGGCGCCAAACTGCTCTTGGACGGTTGGGAGAAGTTGCTCTTGGAGGACATTCTGGTACCATTCTTTATTCATGGCTGTGTTTTTAGGCAAGACTGTGAGTGAGCCGATTCCCTTGGCTGAGAAGCAACCCCACACATGAATGGTTTCAGGATGCTTTACAGTTGGCATGAGACAAGACTGGTGGTAGCGCTCACCTCTTCTCCGAATAAGCTGTTTGCCAGATGTCCCAAACAATCGAAAAGGGGATTCATCAGAGAAAATGACTTTGCCCCAGTCCTCAGCAGTCCACTCCCTGTACTTTTTGCAAAATATCAGTCGGTCCCTGATGTTTTTTCTAGAGAGAAGTGGCTTCTTTGCTGCCCTCCTTGAAACCAGGCCTTGCTCAAAGGTTCTCCACCTCACTGTGCGTGCAGAAGCACACACACCAGCCTGCTGCCATTCCTGAGCAAGCTCGGCACTGCTGGTAGTCCGATCCCGCAGCTGAAACAGTGTTAAGATACGGTCCTGGCGCTTGCTGGTCTTTCTTAGGCGCCCTGGAGTCTTTTTGACAACAACGGAAGCTCTCTCCTTGAAGTTCTTGATGATGCGGTAGATTGTTGACTGAGGTGCAATCTTTGTAGCTGCGATACTCTTCCCTGTTAGGCCATTTTTGTGCAGTGCAATGATGGCTGCACGTGTTTCTTTAGAGATAACCATGGTTAACTGAAGAGAAACAATGATACCAAGCACCAGCCTCCTTTTAAAGTGTCCAGTGATGTCATTCTTACTTAATCATGACTGATTGATCGCCAGCCCTGTCCTCATCAACACCCACACCTGTGTTAATGGATCAATCACTAAAACGATGTTAGCTGCTCCTTTTAAGGCAGGACTGCAGTGATGTTGAAATGTGTTTTGGGGGTTAAAGTTCATTTTCTGGGCAAATATTGACTTTGCAAGTACAGTAATTGCTGTTAAGCTGATCACTCTGACATTCAGAAGTATAGGAAAATTGCCATTAGAAAAAATGACGCAGTAGACTTTGGAAAAATTAATATTTGTCTCATTCTCAAAATTTTTGTCCATGACTGTACATGGAGACATTGGCATTAGATATCTCCTGTCTTGTTGTTCTTACAAAAAAGCTTTTATAAAAGCCTCCAACTTCTGTGTGTAAATCAGACCTGAGATCTAACGTGACAGAAGATTACAGTGCCGGGAAGACGGGAAACATTCATATAGACGGCCGGTGGTGATGGAGTCAGTGACGGATTCTGGCCAAATCTGTTTCTAGAGCCGTAGTAGAAGATGAAGATGTCGTCCTCATCATGAAGTAGTTATTTCTCATGTCACGTGTAATGAATATCTCCTGCAGTATTGCTAATGCCGATTCTCTCTATCTGAATGAGTTGTATTTGTGTATTTATTGACTTATATATATTCGAATTTTGTGACCTTGTGATCTAATAAAATCGTGATTTATTTATCTATGGACATGTACTCCATTGCTCTTTCTTGTTACGATTCCAGTGTCGGTAAATGAGATGAGAATTAGCGTTATTGAAGATGAGTCCGTGAGGAACGTATTCAGTTGCCGACTCCAAGGAAGAAACTGCTTGTTGTCTGTGGCCTAAATATATAGGTTTTATTAGTAGATGTCAGGAAAAAAAAGGATGTTGTAAAATAATAAAAATACCATTGCTGCTTGGGTCCCCACCAGTCTCTGTATTTTCTAGTCAGTCCTAACAAACTTGTAATTCTTTCATCTAATCAGCTGCCAAAGCAGTGAGTAACATAGGCAGTGATTGGGGGAATGGAGGAGATGTCTTAGTCAGTAATTCACTTATGTTCCAGTCCATACAAGATTAGAAAACGCAATATTTAGGCTGTGTGCACACGTTGCGGATTTTTTGCGCATTTTTTTCGCTATAAAAACTGCATACATTGTGCATCCCATCATTTAGAATGCATTCCGCGATTTTTGTCCACGAAAAAAAAACGCATTGCGGTAAAAAGCGCAGCATGTTCATTAATTTTGCGGATTTTTCGTGTTTTTCCCGCTATTTAATGCATTGGGAAGCTCTGGAAAAAAGCGCACAAAAAACACGTCAAAAACGCGCAAAAAACACATGCGTTTTTCCTGCAGAAAAAGTCCCGTTTTGTTCAGGAAAATTCTGCAGAAAATCCTGAACGTGTGCACATAGCCTTACACGTTCTATCTTCTCATATGTTTCCCTTATTATCTCCAGTAATTGTATTATTACACAGGATTTTTATGATGTTACATCGGCTCATCTTCTCATTCAGGTCTCTACAATATCGGATCCTCTCAGTGAAGATCTTCTATATAAGAGAATTTTCCTGGTTTACCAATCAAAGATGGATATGGACAGAGACAAGATGGCGGAGAGGATATTACACCTCACACTAGAGATCCTCTTCCGGCTTACTGGAGAGGTGAGAGATTCTGATGACGTCACATTACATCATTCTTATCTATGGGAATAACAGATGGACAGAACTGGAGAGGTGAGGACTCTGGTAATGACTGTAGTGAGACTTATAATTTGTCTCTCCATAACCAGGTTTACACAGTAGTGAAGAAGACCTCTAGTGAGCGCTGTCAGGACCCTGTGTCTGAGGGATGGGGAAGACCCCTGAGCCTAATCATGGGGCCTTCACCGCACCCCCTGATACATGAGGACATCAATGACCAGAAGATCCTAGAACTTGCCTACAAGATGATTGAGCTGCTGACTGGAGAGGTGACACTGCTGGGAATGTGGGGACATTATACAGTAACGCTATGAAGGGATCTGGGGAATGATGGTATCATTGTATGTATCAGTTTCCTGTAAGATGTCAGGAAGTCGCTGTCTATTTCTCCATGGATGAGTGGGAGTTTTTAGAAGGACACAAAGATCTGTACAAGGACGTCATGATGGAGGTTCCCCAGCCCCTCACATCACCAGGTAATAGACAGGACTAAATACACTTGGCCTATAGTTATCTGTATGTAAAGAATGAATTCAGTCCCTGTATGTGTTTCCCCCAGATCTATCCAGTAAGAAGACAACACCAGAGAGATGTCCCCATACTCTTCTTCCACAGGACTGTAAACAAGAAGATCCCAATCTTCCTCAGGATCATCAGGTAGATGGAGAGAAAGGTGTCAGGAGATCTCCTCTATGATGTGTAGACGGCTGTGAAGATCTTGTGCTCAGTCTTGTTTTATCCTCTTCTATTATATGTTTTATACTTGTGTAATGAGAACGGTGGAGATGGCAGGATTAAAGGTGATCATAGATGTGACTTCTCCATCTGTCTGTGACTTTTACAATATTTGTTTCAGGGTGAAGATCTGACCCATATTAATACTACAGAGACATATGTGAGGGGTGATGAGCAGTGTAAAGAGGAGATTTCTACATATGAAAACCTAGGTGAGTAGTAACCACTAAATGCAGAGAAGTCACAGATTGTTCTCAGTCATCGGCTGTGGCTGCTTTATCGGTGGGGTAGTCCAGCTGTATCACAATCGTGTGATCACCATTTTGCCTCTAGACCACAACATTCTCCTTCACCCAAAACTGCACAAATTACGTTGGGCATTGAAAGCCCTTTTCAATAGAACTTACAACTTAGAGGATCCACCTACCCCCTGGGATTAGGAGACGCTACCTGCCCAGATCTGTAAACCACAAAGCCAAATGACAGCGTACATAGAATGTGCTGACAAGTTAGGAAATCACTTGAAGAAAAATGTTATGATGGGTCTGTAAGAGAAAGTGTGGGGTAATGATGCTGTTGGCTTCCTAGATCTCTGATATCTTATTGGATGAATCTTCCTTCTCTCCTTTCTGTGCTGCTGAATGTGCTCATATGGTCCCTACAAGACCAGGTCCCGTCTTTCTGGACAAACTTTGCTTTTATGTTAGACAACATTAAATGTGCAGTGAGGCCCAAGTGAGAATTTCTGTACAATAACAACAGAAATTACCTTTGTCCTGACTTTTCATTTCCTTTTTAAACTGACTAACTTCAAATAGGATCACAATAAAGTACATAAAAACCATTACTCCTGTGCCATGATATATCTCTAAGCTGTAATATACATTTATTCACGCCTACAGGAGATGTGTTGGCATGGCTCGAGCCCTGGCGTCATTGATTCACCCCACGTCATAAATTACATTGTTTTCGATCCTAAGGAATTCAGATAACTGCACAATCTCTCCTGAAATGTGGAGCACTAATACTTTGTTTACTTTTATGGTCAGGACTCATAGCAGCTCCAATGTTCTACCATAAATGAGGGCAACTCCAGTTTAGTGTTGAAGCTCTCCCCTCAAACATATGTTGTTGTTAAAGATGCAATATAGAATAAAAAAATATTTTTTACAGGTTCATTCTGTATACAGTTTGATTGTGGTGGGATCGGCCTGCCTCCCTTATGTGAGTCTACAACTCCCTGGTAGTCTTTATAAAAGGTCTACATTTCTTCTGCCAAATGCTCGAGATCTAAATTTAAGACATCTCAGCACTGCATTATTATAAAAAGTTCTCTTTAAATGTCCAATATTTCCTCTTAAAATTCCTCTGGTAAAAAATATTGGCCCTTACAATAGTTTAGATTGCCAAGAGCCACCGAGACCCATACTCTAATTACCACAGAAAGGTTTCACCACTAGTTTGTCATTTATATTGAAGAAGACTGTTGAGTTTGATCATTTCAGTAGATGTGTTGTTGTCTATAGTAAGCTTTTGACTACAATAGTAAGTGCCCAGAATAATTTGATTTAACTACTTACTGCAGACAGTGTTGTGTTCCTAATCAGGGCCCATTTTTTCAAATCTGATGTGTGTCACTTTATGTGGTGATAACTTCGGCATTCTTCACAAAGGATAATAGAAAATAAGTGGACCTTACAAATTATTTTCAAAATTCTCTTGAATCTTCTGGTTCCCATGTATCCTTCATTACCAGCGCTGCCTGCAGAATGAATAGGACTCATGGTGACAGAAGCAGATGTCGCAGGAGCAGATCCCAGAGGAGATGGGACATACGATGTGCAGAAAACCTAATGTGACAAAAGACCAGAAAAGTAGAGCAGTAGAGGTCCCAATAAAGTGACACTATTTTGGAAATTATAACCCTGAATGAATTAATCTATAGGAGTAGTGAATATTTCGACTCCATTGCCACTTTACGGATATTAGCAAGCAGTGGATGTTGGAGAGTGAAAATTGCACTTTTGCCATTTTATTACCCAACACATAGTGCCCAGATTGTCCTCCAGGAGACACACACACTGTAAATTAAGTGGGTTCTTTTCACTATAGTAATGCCAAACACTTGGATGCTAAACGTGGTTTGGGCACACTGCAAGGCTCAGAAGCGAGGGGGAGATTTGTCTTTGGAAGAGCAGATATAGCTGGATTGTTTATGGAAGCCATGTTGCTTTTCAAGAGCCTTTGAGCCACTAACATTGTAGAAACCTGTTTTTCCATTGAAAGATGATGGACCTGAGTGGGAACTCGCTTTTTGTGAGATAAATAGAAGCTTTTATTGGTATTATTTTCTCCTACATAACATTGTTTGGTGGCTATTTATTCCATATTTGGGAGGTAGAATGAGCAAACAGTTCATGAAAACTGTCATTGTATTGGTGAATAATTAAATATTTTTGCATTACTTGATATTTTTACTAACAGTTAAGTAGAAATGTTCAAAAATATAAAATTTAATTATATTTTATTCAAAAATAATAGTTTTCATTCTTAGCAGATGACTGTACCAGGAGATCAGAGGGACAGCTGACATCTTCAATTTTTAAATCAGATGATCTAAAGATCCCACAGGATACAATGGAAGTGAATGCCGTTACTCAAGACATACCATCATCCCTTCACAGCAAAGATCTGTCATCTGATCCTTTGAAACAAGTTCTGTCTTCTGATTCATTACCGTCTACTAAGGAATATCAAAGTCACAAAATAAGCATGCAAAAACTAACTGCTCCTAAAGCAAAGAAGCCATTTTCAGCTTCAGAATGTGGAAATAGTTTTCTATTTGAAAATTCTTTTCTTAAACATCAAAAAATTCACACAGTGAAGAATAGCTTTTCTTGTTCCAATTGTGGGAAATGTTTTAGCCAGAAAGCACCTTTTTATAGCCACCAGAGAACCCACACAAGGGAGAAGCCTTTTTCATGTTCAGCATGTGGGAGATGTTTTAACAGGAAAGCGCATCTTGATAACCACCAGAGAACTCACACAGGGGAGAAACCTTTTTCATGTTCAGAATGTGGGAAATGTTTTGCTCAGAAATCAGTTCTTAATACTCACAAGAGAACTCACACAGGGGAGAAGCCTTTTTCATGTTCAGAATGTGGAAAATGTTTTAGTTGGAAATCAGATGTTGTTTTACACCAGAGAACCACCCACACAGGGGAGAAGCCTTTTTGCTGCTCAGAATGTGGGAAATGTTTTAACAAGAAATCAGATTTTGTTATACACCAACGAACACACACAGGGGAGAAGCCATTTTCATGTTCAGAATGCAGGAAATGTTTCAACCTGAAATCAGATCTAGTTAGACACCAGAGAACCCACACAGGGGAGAAGCCTTTTTCATGTTCAGAATGTGGTAAATATTTTAGCCGGAAATGGCTTCTTGATAACCATCAGAGAACTCACACAGGGGAGAAGCCTTTTTTATGTTCAGAATGTGGGAAATGTTTTAAATGGAAATGGCTTCTTGATAACCATCAGAGAACTCACACAGGGGAGAATCCTTTTTCCTGTTCAGAATGTGGAAAATGTTTTACAGAGAAATCAGGTCTTATCAAACATCAAAGAACTCACACAGGGGAGAAGCCTTTTTGCTGCTCAGAATGTGGGAAATGTTTTGTTGAGAAAACAAATCTTACAAAACATCAGAGAACTCACACAGGGGAGAAGCCTTTTTCATGTTCAGCATGTGAGAAATGTTTTGTTAATAAATCATCTCTTCTTAGTCACCAAAGAATTCACACAAGGGAGAAGGCTTTTTCATATTCTTAATGTGGGAAATGTTTTACACACAAATCAACTCTTAATAAACTGCTAAAAGGTCACACAGGGGAGAAGCCTTTTTCATGTTTAGAATGTTGGAACTGTTTTAACCGAAAATTGTATTTTCTTAAAAGGGATTATCCACTACTACCAACCCTTTGTCATTCCTCATGATTTGCCTCAATAAAATAAAAACACTCTTACTCATACAGAGAATAGAGGATGGTGTCGTACAAGTTTTGGGCTATCATAATGCTCATAAGCAAACATTGGATCTTCACAGCCAACAAATAAACAGTCTGTTTAATCCCTTAGCGCTCAATGACGAGCAGAATCCGTCATTGGACGCCTCCCCCTGTTCGGTGCTGTCTCCGACGATGAGCCCGCACCTTTTACAGCACATGACAGCTGATCTGATCAGCTAACATGTGCTCCTAACAGCTGCAGGTGGAATTGTGATCTATTCTGTTATCATGTTAAATACCACTGTCAAACTCTGACAGAGGCATTTAACATGCATGCGCAGGGAGTGCGTAATTACCTCCTCTCATCGGCGCCTGTGTCACATGACCATGGGTCGCCGATGGGTTGGCATGACAACCCGGGTCCGCAGGATACCCCTGTTGTCATAGCAATTGAGCATACCTGCTACAAAGAGCAGGGCTGCAGCCCTGCTCTATGTAGCACAAGCAATTGGATGATTGCAGCTTCTAGTCTCCCATGGAGACTACTGAAGCAAGTAAAAAATAAAAAAAATTAAAAAAGGTCAGTTTTAGAATTTATTGAACATGGTAAAAAAATCCAGAAAACAGTTGTGGAATGGCACTTTTTTTTTGCAATGTCACCCCATTTGGATTTTTTTTCCCGTTTTCCAGTAAGTGATATAGTACAATCAAAAGTACAAATTGTCCCACAAAAACAAGCCCTCACATGGCCATATTGATGGAAAAACAAAAAAGTTATGGCTCTGGGAAGAAGGGGAGCAAATGGAAAAGCAAAAATGGAAATACCCCTGGTCCTTAAGGGGATCATATGGTTGATGACCAAGAAAATCACAATAATATCCAGATAAGGGGTATACCTGAAAGCATCAATACACGATTTTCCAACACTGCTGACATTATTCAATAATATCCTTGTTGATCCTATTGATAAGGAGATGGAGATTGACAGGGCGCACTGTACATAGGCAAACATGACCCTTGTTCGTTTAAATGGAAAACACATACAATTGCTCACAGATAGTGTTGAGCATTCCGATACCACAAGTATCGGGTATCGGCCGATATTTGCTGTATCGGAATTCCGATACCGAGATCCGATACTTTTGTGGTATCGGTATCGAAACAACATTAATGTGTAAAAGAAAGAATTAAAATAAAAAATATTGCTATACTCACCTCTCCGACGCAGCCTGGACCTCACCGAGGGACCCGACAGCGTTCTTTGCTTAAAATGCGTTTCCTTTCTTCCGTGACGTCACGGCTTGTGATTGGTCGCGTGCCGCCCATGTGGCCGCGACGCGACCAATCACAGCAAGCCGTGACGTAATTTTCAGGTCCTTCTAGGCATTCAGTATTTTAAAATTACGTTCCGGCTTTGTGATTGGTCGCGTCGCGGTCACATGGGCGACGCGACCAATCACAAGCCGTGACGTCACGGGAGGCAGGAAACGCGCGCATTTTTAAAATTACGTCACGGCTTGTGATTGGTTGCGTGCCGCCCATGTGGCCGCGACGCGACCAATCACAGCAAGCCGTGACGTAATTTCAGGTCCTTCTAGGCATTCAGTATTTTAAAATTACGTTCCGGCTTTGTGATTGGTCGCGTCGCGGTCACATAGGCGACGCGACCAATCACAAGCCGTGACGTCATGGGAGGCAGGAAACGCGCGCATTTTTAAAATTACGTCACGGCTTGTGATTGGTCGCGTCGCCCATGTGACCGCGACGCGACCAATCACAAAGCTGGAACGTAATTTTAAAATACTGAATGCCTAGAAGGACCTGAAATTACGTCACGGCTTGCTGTGATTGGTCGCGTCGCGGTCACATGGGCGGCACGCAACCAATCACAAGCCGTGACGTCACGGAAGGAGGGAAACGCGCGCATTTTAAGCAAAGAACGCTGCCGGTTCCCTCGGTGAGGTCCAGGCTGCGTCGGAGAGGTGAGTATAGCAATATTTTTTATTTTAATTCTTTATTTTACACATTAATATGGTTCCCAGGGCCTGAAGGAGAGTTTCCTCTCCTTCAGACCCTGGGAACCATCAGGGATACCGTCCGATACTTGAGTCCCATTGACTTGTATTGGTATCGGGTATCGGTATCGGATTAGATCCAATACTTTGCCGGTATCGGCCGATACTTTCCGATACCGATACTTTCAAGTATCGGACGGTATCGCTCAACACTACTCACAGATCTATCCTGAATGACACTTGCTAAAGGAAGGGTGTTGAAAGGGTGTGGGCAACATGGTGGCTCAGTGGTTAACACTGCAGCCTTAGGCCAGAGTCACACACAACGTATAAAAATATGGTCCATTTTTGATGGCCGAGATACGCTGAAAATTTCCTGAACAGTGATTCGTATTCAATGCGAGGATGCAATTTTTTCTCCAAAAATTATCCGTGTGTCATCTGTATGGCATCCGTACGGCGAGATTTTCTCGCATGCTTGCTAAGTTGACATAGAATCGATCCATGGCCTCAAATATTCATAAAAACATATATACAGTCTATATATCAGTGAGACACATATATATACATATATTTATATTTCATACAGCGCTAGATAGCACAAAAGCCGGTAATTCAATTGCCGGCTTTTGCTATCTCCTTCCCAAACCCGACAGGATATGAGACATGGTTTACATACAGTAAATCATTTTATATCCCTTATTATTTTACATATTCCTCACTAGTAATGTTAGAAGTGTCTGTGTGCAAAAGGGAGTTCTAGCTGTTAAAATAAAGGGTTAAATCACGGAAAAAGACTGGTGTGGGCTCCCGCGCAATTTTCTCCGCCAGATTGGGAAAGCCAGTGACTGAGGGCAGATATTGATAGCCAAGAGAGGGACCATAGTTATTGCCCCCCCTCCCCTGGCTTAAAACATCTGCCCCCAGCCACCCCAGAAAAGGCACATCTGTAAGATGCGCCTATTCTGGCACTTAGCCTCTCTTCCCACTGCCCTGTAGCAGTGGGATATGGGGTAGTAAATGGTTAATGTCACCTTGCTATTGTAGGGTGACATTAAGCCTAGTTAATAATGGAGAGATGTCAATAAGACA
Organism: Ranitomeya variabilis; assembly: GCF_051348905.1. Classification (NCBI taxonomy): domain Eukaryota; kingdom Metazoa; phylum Chordata; class Amphibia; order Anura; family Dendrobatidae; genus Ranitomeya; species Ranitomeya variabilis. The sequence goes on along the minus strand of NC_135235.1, from coordinate 693,586,099 downwards.
CCTATCCATTATTAATCGTATGTTCTTAAAGGGTTAAAAACACACATATTAGGAAAAAAGTATTTTAATGAAATAAATGCACGTGGTATTGTAATAGTTTATTAAATGCTCAATCCAATTGAAGACCCTTGTCACCTGAAACAAAGTTAAAATAAAAAAACAACAATATCCCATACCTCTCCGGCGTTACAGTCAAGTCCCACAATGTAAATCCATCAGAAGGGGTTAAATAATTTTACAAGCAGAAGCCTGCTAATTCAGCTGTGCTCTTGCCTGTAAAAAGTGCGGAATTAATGGAATGCAGGGGAACGTAGCATCGAAGACTTGCGGTGCTGCGCCCCCTGCTGGCATAAACTCATATGAACTCGAGCGTGAGAAAACATTCTGAAAAATTCCCACGCTCGAGTTCATATGAGTTTATACCAGCAGGGGGCGCAGCACCGCAAGTCTAGGTAGCTACGATCCCCTGCTTCCCATACTTTTTTCCTAATGTGTTTTTTTTTACCCTTTAAGAAGATAGGATTAATAATGGATAGGTGTCTTATTGACACCTGTCCATTATTAACCTGGCTTAAAGGGAACCTGTCACCCCCCCTCAGGCATTTGTAACTAAAAGAGCCACCTTGTGCAGCACAAATGCTGCATTCTGACAAGGTGGCTCTTTTAGTTATGCCTGCACACGCTGAAATAAACCTTTATAAAATGTGCCCCCTCATACTGTGAAATGTTCCCGGAGGCGGGTCTTTCCCTCCTAATCAGACGCAGCACAGCCGTCACTCTGGACCTGTGTGCTCCGCCTCATCTTGCTGCATTATCGTCCCTAGCGCCTGCACTGTAAGTTTTTCTTTCCGGGCGTGCGCAGTTGCGCTGCCCTTCGTACTTACAGCGCAGGCGTCGGAGATGATAATGCAGCAAGAGGAGGCGGCGCGCACAGGTCTGGAGTGATGGCTGAGCTGCGTCTGATTAGAAAGGAAAGATCCGCCTCCGGGAACATTTCACGGTATGAGGGGGCACATTTTATAAAGGTTCATTTCAGTGTGTGCAGGGAGCATAACTAAAAGAGCCACCTTGTCAGAATGCAGCATTTGTGCTGCACGAGGTGGCTCTTTTAGTTACAAACGCCTGAGGGGGTGACAGCAAGCAAGCAAGGTGACATTAACCCTTTATTACCCCATATCCCACCTCTACTCGGGAGTGGGAAGAGTGGCTAAGTGCCAGAATAGGCGCATCTTCCAGATGTGTCTTTTCTGGGGTGGCTGGGGGCAGATGTTTTTAGCCAGCGGGGGCCAATAACCATGGTCCCTCTCTAGGCTATTAATATCTGCCCTCAGTCACTGGCTTTCCCACTCTGGCGGAGAAAATTGCACGGGAGCCCACGCCAGTTTTTCCCGTGATTTAACCCTTTATTTTAACAGCTAGAGCCCCCAAATTTTGCACACATACACTTCTAACATTACTAGTGAGAAATATGTAAAAAAAAAGGGATATGAAACGGTTTACTGTATGTAAACCATGTCTCATATCCTGTCGGGTTTGATAAGGAGATGGCAAAAGCCGGCAATTGAACTACCGGCTTTTCTGCTATCTAGCTTTGTATTAAATATAAGTATATATATATATATGTCTCACTGATAGATATACATAATATATATATACTAGATGGTGGCCCGATTCTAACGCATCGGGTATTCTAGAATATGTATGTCCACGTACTATATTGCCCAACCACGTAGTATATTGCCCAGCCACGTAGTATATTGCCCAGTTACGTTGTATATTGCCCAGTGACGTAGTATATTGCCAGTGATGTAGTATATTGCCCAGTGACGTAGTATATTGCCCAGCCACGTAGTATATTGCCCAGTGTCGTAGTATACTGCCCAGCCACGTAGTATACTGCCCAGCCACATGGTATATTGCCCAGTTACGTAGTATACTGCCCAGCCACATAGAATATTGCCCAGTGACGTAGTATATTGCTGCCCAGTGACGTAGTATATTGCCCAGTGACATAGTATATTGCCCAGTTATGTAGTATATTGCCCAGTTATGTAGTATATTGCCCAGCCACGTAGTATATTGCCCAGCGACGTAGTATATTGCCCAGCGACATAGTATATTGCCCAGTCACGTAGTATATTGCCCAGTCACGTAGTATATTGCCCAGTCACGTAGTATACAGCACAGAGCCACATAGTATATTGGGCAGTCACGTAGTATATTGCCCAGCTACGTATGTCACAGGTTAAAAAAATAAACATATACTCACCTTCCGCAGGCTTGTTGTAGTTCTGTCGCCTGTGCGAGGTGCAGGCGGCAGCTTCCGGTCCCAGGGTGTGATGACGTCGCGGTCATGTGACTGTGACGTCATGGCAGGTCCTTCTCGCGCAGGCGTGCAGGACCTGTGATGACGTCGCGGTCACATGACCGTGTCGCGGTCACATGACCGTGACGTCACGGCAGGTCCTTCTCCCAGACCATCCTTGCCACAGCAACGTGCCGCTTGCATGGACCGCCTGGAGCATCTCGAGGAGTGGGAAAGGCGGCGGAAGGTGAGTATATAATGATTTTTTATTTTTTTTAAATTATTTTTAACATTAGATGTTTTTACTATTGACGCTGCATAGGCTGCGTCAATAGTAAAAACGTGGTCACACAGGGTTAATAGCAGCGGTAACGGAGTGCGTTACCCGCGGCATAACGCGGTCCGTTACCGCCGGCATTAACCTTGTGTGAGCGGTGACCGGAAGGGTATATGCTGTCGCCAGGCACTGAGTGCGGGGAGTAAGGAGCGGCCATTTTCTTCCGGACTGTGCGCGTCGCTGATTGGTCGTGGCAATGGTCGTGGGCGTTTTTCCACGACCAATCAGCGACTTGGATTCCATGACAGACAGAGGCTGCGACCAATGAATATCCGTGACAGACAGAAGGACAGACAGACGGAAGTGACCCTTAGACAATTATATAGTAGATATATATATATATATATATATATATATATATACCTATACTATGTGAAGACATTAACCTGTCAGTGTGATTTTACTGTACACCACGCTGAATTGCCGGCTTTTCTATAGGACACCGGTGTGTATTTCTCGCAAGTCACACGCATGGTCCGTGTGTAATCCGTTTTTATCTCGCACCCATAGACTTGCATTGGCGATTCTTGGCCGAGATACGCTGACAATCGCAGCATGCTGCGATTTCACTCGGATCCCGAATACGGCCGAGAAAACAACGTATAATAGGAGCCACCCATAGATTAATATTACGGTCTAGTGTGACTCAGGCCTTACAGCACATCTGCAAGGAGTTTGTATGTTCTCTCCGTGTTTGCGTGGGTTTCCTCCGGGTACTCCAGTTTCTTCCCACATTCCAAAGACATACTGATAGAGACTTTAGATTGTGAGCCCCAATGGGGACAGCGATGATAATGTGTGCAAACTGTAAAGCGCTGCGGAATATGTTAGCGCTATATAAAAATAAAGATTATTATTAACCACTTAGGAAAATGGCATTGTTTACTTTGAAAGATCCAAGTGACATGAGACCATCCTGTGATGCCCTGGACATTCCCAGAATCCATATATCTGACCGGCCATCTGCTCCACCTTTGCCACACAGAGTTCCAACACATTGCAATAGATGTTCAATGGATCAAGATCTTAACGACAATGCACCTAGACCGGAAAGGAACCTGGTAATCATAGGAGATCCTGAAATGAATCTGTTCTTCCCTGATGAGAGAGACAGTTTGCAGATGATTACTTATTACTTTAAGCTTATTATTAGATATAGCTAAATAGAGTTTTATGTTCCTCTCTCCCACTATATAGAATGTCTCAGTTCATATCTTAGAGCGACATATAAGTTGAGTTCACATTATATTACTGTAATAATTGGCTGCATTACTTTACTCGCTATATATTCCATGGTTCCCCCTAATAGGGACACTAGGACTGAAAGTTAGACTTACGCCTGTAAAGACAACCCCCAGTTATGTACTTGCACAATTGTCCCTTCTTAGATATATTCTTTTTCTTTTAATGTCCCAAAAGGGAAAAAACTAATCAGTCAGGAAGTATTCAGATATTTATGTCTGTACAAATGTAAAATTATTATTCCAAAGCCTTGTACTATAGAGTGAAATCTGGATTTATATCATTGTCACCGGTTGTTGTATTGTTTACTGGTTTTTCTTTCTTTTTATTGTTTTTTTCACAATTTGTATAAGGAAAACAAAATGTTGGTAATTCTTTGTTTCGTTCAATAAAACCGATCTGACTGAAAAAAGAAAGAAGCTAAAGTCGTTAACCCCTTCACCCCGGGTCATTTTCCTTTTCATGTTTTTGCTCCCCTTCTTCCCAGAGACATAACTTTTTTTTATTTTCCCGACAATATGGCCGTGTGATGGTTGTTTTTTGCAGGACAAGTTGTACTTTTAATTGTCACCATTGATTTTACCATATAATGTACTTTAAAACAGGAAGAAAAATCCCAAAACGTGCTATTTCACAATTTATATGTATCTTACCATGTTCACTAAATGCTAAAACTGACGGCGATTCCGATTCTCCAGATACCGAACATGTGTCTAGTTTTTTTAATGTAAGTGGTGAAAAACAAACTGGCGCTTTGTACACGCGCTGCTCCGCTCCGTACACCTATCGTACACACACGGCTCCGCTCCGTACACCTATCGTACACACACGGCTCCGCTCCGTACACCTATCGTACACACACGGCTCCGCTCCGTACACCTATCGTACACACACGGCTCTGCTCCGTACACCTATCGTACACACATGGCTCCGCTCCGTACACCTATTGTACACACACGGCTCCGCTCCGTACAACTATCGTACACACACGGCTCCGCTCCGTACACCTCGTACACACGGCTCCGCTCCGTACACCTCGTACACATACGGCTCCTCTCTGCACACTTCGTACTCACACGGTTCTGCTCCGTACACCTCATACACACACAGCTCTGCTCCGTACTCCTCGTAAACACACGGCTCCGCTCCGTACACCTCGTACACACGTGGTTCTGCTACATCTACACTGTAAATCCCTCCTGACCCCACATAAACTTCCCCTCATCCAGCACCATAACTCCCAACCATCCCGGATCCAGCGGGACTGTCCTGATTTTGACAGTCAGCCCCGTGATCCCGGGCGGGACATTAGTTGTCCCGCACTGGTTGGGAGGTGTGTATATCACCCGGTCAGCTCCCTGAGCCCCTGCACCCGCAGAGCAGCATATTGGCTGCTCTGTGCGCACAGGACCTGTGATGAAGTCACAGGATGAGAGGAGTCGGGGTCACATGATCGGGAGGACCCCCGTGTACAGGACTCTGCTGGTTGTCATGGCACTGGAGGAAGGTAAGCGTATGTGTGAGGTCAGGAGGTGTTTACAGTGTGGATGTAGCAGAGCCGTGTGTGTACGAGGTGTATGGATCGGAGCAGTGTGTGAAAGGTGTACGGAGCGGAGTTGTGTGTGTACGAGGTGTACGGAGCGGAGCCGTGTGTATATCAGGTGTATGGAGCAGAGTCGTGTGTGTAAGACATGTACGGAGCGAAGCCACGTGTGTACGAGGTGTACGGAGCGGAGCAGCATGTGAAACGTGTATGGAGCGGAGCCGTGTGTGCATGAGGTTGTCAAGATCATCACTCAGTCGGAGCAGCCCTTGGAAGTGGGGAGTCACCAGAAATAATACACAAGACACCTCTCGTATAGTGTATCACTGGGAAGCCTTCTGAAGCACGCCTTGCCTTCAAGATGCTATCCCTTCTTTATATAGTTTGTACAGGTAGTTTCAATGGTTAAGTTAGTTTCAGTGGTTATACAAGTTTGAACAAAGAAAGAAGGAAAAAACAGTTTCGTGGGCGGCAGTTTCACAAACAAAACAATACAGTGGCAGTTTCACAAGCAAACAGTACAAAGGCAATTCCACAGACAAGAAAACCAGGATTTCATACTATAGCTAAAATGTCTTTGAATGGACAGGTCAATATTTATCACAAATTCTTTTTTGTGGTTCATTGAGGTAACCATTTTTGTTCTGCTCTTCACAATCCCCCCTTTGACATATTCCATTCAAAACCTTGTCATATAGATAAAAAACTTTATATTCTCGCATCCATTACACAAAATTTATTTGTGCATACCGAGATACCTTTGAGTACAACCTTGAATAATACATATATAATTACAATAACTATAACTGCATGTATTAGGCTTTGCATAATCCCGGTAACCCACCCACCGAACCCTCTGAACCAATTGGCCGGGTTAAGAAAAGAAAAGGTATCTGACCACCAGCTATCCTTATTTTGGTCATTGTCTTTGTCATACTGATCCCTGAGTCGTTGTACGTCTTCTAATTTAAATCTCATACTCATAGTACTATTTGGATCTATATAATGACAGCAGGTGGGTCCGATGATTTGACACATACCCCCTTGTGAGGCAGTTAGGTAATCCAATACCAGGGTATGTTGGTTAGTAATTATTATAAGCTGATTCTGTACAGCTATACTAGTATTTAATATGTCCAATATATCCCAAATCTGGTCATCTAGATAATCCGTGGCTCTAACTAATTTATCCCACATCTGTGTTAACATAGGATAAATAAAAATGGTACTAGCAATTTTGTTGGGAATTCCCATTTGTACTATATGTGGCCTCCCCGAGGGACGTGGTGAGTTATCTGCAGCTCTTTTATACAGTGTGTGCTTGGGCACGGCTTGCATATTCACTTGTTTATTTGAAATTATGAAAGTAGCCGGGGTTAGGCGTCCTAATGTACAAGTACCCTTTATACCTACGGGAAGCCATTTATATGCTCCTTCTCCGCATATCCAAAATGTACCCTCAGGCAGATCCCACAAAGCTGAGTGCTGCAATACCAATCTGTGAGCCAAATCCACAAAACTAGATACATTCTGAAGCATACACCAAGAGGGTTTTTGTCCCAAGGGGCTACAGTACCCGGCTGCGGGATTCCCACATACATGCATTCCATTGAGGTTAACATTATTAACATCAATATCATGAGTCTTATACTGCTTTTTTGCAATGGCTTGCATGTATCCATGATGCCTTTCCTTCAAGCTTGACTGCTGTTGGAGTTGTTAACAGGACTTGGAAAGGTCCATCAAATCTCGGTTCCAGAGTCTTTCTGGTGTGTCTTTTCACGTAGACTTGATCACCAGGTTCCAACTTGTGGCCTCCTTCGAGATTTTCTGGATCTGGAAGGGAAGCAAAAACTTGCGAATGCACTTTAGTTAAACGTTTTTGTAATTCTTGTACATAAGCAGTTAAAGTCTCAGTATTCAACATCAGTTGTTGTGGAAAATAACAACCCAAATTTGCAACATTTTCATAACATTCTGGAATATTTCTCTAGTAAAATGGGTACCCCTATCTGACTCGATCACCTCAGGCATGCCGTAACGGGGTATCAGTTCATGTGCTATTTTAATGGCAGTAGTTTTTGCTGAGGCTTTACGAACTGGATAAGCCTCTGGCCACCCTGAGAACATGTCCACACACACAAGCACATATTCGTATCCATTGTACCTAGGAAGTTGGATGTAGTCGATCTGGAGTCTTTGAAAGGGATACAGTGGTCTTACATGATGCTTGGTTGGGGTTCTAATGGTCTGACCTGGATTGTGTGCCAGGCATATAGCGCATGCAGCACACATGTTCCGAGCGAAATTACCAAAGCCTGAAGCCAACCACCTTTCTTTTACCTTGAGCGTCATACCGTTTGCCGACACATGCGTAGGTAGGTGGAGGTCACTCGCCACTGCGGGGTACCAGGCTGTGGGTAAACACAACAAAGTTCCTTTTTTCCATAATCCTTGCTGATCTTCTGCCCCTTTTTTCTGCCACTGCCCTCGTTCTTCGTCGTCTACCTGTTTCTGAGCTTCCTTCAATCTCTCCTCATCATCTTCAGAGCTATCTAGTGTGTGGGCATGATGTAAGGGTTTACGTGCTGCCTGTTTTGCTGCCTTCATCGTTACCCCTGGCTTCCTCGGTGTCGAGTCTCACATGTGCAGCTACCTTTATCACCGCTATTTCTTTAGTTTCTTGTGCTGCCTCCAGAATCTGTCTAATGAGGGAGGCATGTTTAACAGGTTGGCCTGAAGCAGTCATATAACCTCTGGCTCTCCATATTACGCCAAAATCGAAAATAATGCCATGTGCATACCTAGAATCAGTGTATATGTTTGCTGTCTGATCTTTGGCTATTTCTAGAGCTTCAACTAATGCCGTAAGTTCTGCTTCTTGTGCAGACTGATTAGCAGGGAGAGGTTCTGCTTTCAGCACTTCATGCTGAGTTACTACCGCATAACCTGTATGAAATTGTCCATTCATATCTGCATATCTACTGCCATCTATGAAAAGTTCAAGTGTAGCATTACAGAGTGGCTTGTCACGTACATTACATAAGCCCTGAGTCTCTTGTTCCATTAATTGTACACAATCATGCATTGATTCTGATGGGTCAAAGGAGTTGGAAAGTGCAGTTTCCTTTCCTCAGGTATGGTACCCCCCTCAGACTCTAAAAGGGAGCAAAGACGCGAGATTAAGAGTCTGAACCCTGGCAAAGGAAATGTTGGGCACCTTTAGCAAATAAAAATTTGGATACAAAGGTTTTAGGGCCAAAGCTCACATTTAAAGGTTTTGTAAAAAGGGCAACGCCTGAATTTTTACCATCATACCCTTCTGCATATGTAACCTTTGAGGATATATTGTCAGGATATAGTAAAAAGTCCTGATTTAAAATGGAGGATGTTGCTCCCGTATCTATCAGAAAAGGTACATTTTTACCCTCAACCTCAATTTGTATTATTGGTCTTCTAGAAGGAAGAGAGACCTGCATAACTTTCAGTCATTCTGAACTGTCTGTTTGATCAGGCGCTGGTTTATTTATCCTACTTTTTGGGTACAAAGGTTCCTGAATCTATATCTGCTTTTCTCTTCCTACATTCCCTTTGGAAATGTCCTGGCTTCTTACAGTAATGACAAGTAAACTTTTGATTAGCAGAGCCAGTATTAGCCTGTGCAATTCTTACTGGCTTAGAATTTTCTCTTAAGTCCATTTCTATCCCTACAGCTTTCTGTCTAGCCAGGTGTGGGTCTTCCAAGGTTCTCCAATCAGGGGTTGCGGCCTTAAGCTTTTCCTTCACTTTTGGAGACAATCCATCTATAAAGGTTTTTGTAACTAACCTCATCATTCCTGAAGCGGTTAGATCCATGCCTTCATCTCTGAAATTATTTTCTACACTTAGATAATATTCGTCTACTGATTGTCCAGATTTCTGAGCCACCACTCCCGTTGTTCCTCTCTGCCTCTGTCTCTCCCTCATGAAAACCATTAAGTGATCTACAAATTGCGTACCTGATTCTATCGTTTGTAAGGCACCATCTCCTTCTGTAAAAAACCTGTTTTTCCTGTTTAGTTTTGCATTTTCTAAGGCATTAGTACCTCTTGTATCTCGTCCTCCTATGACGCTCTTTAATTCCTCCATTCTGTCACTAGCATTTCCCCAATTGCATTCAAGATCTGCAGACAATCCTTTGTGATATCCTACAGGAGGCTGCAACTTTTTACAGAGTTGGGATGGGAGCCATACCTGAAGTAATGCACACGCAGCCCTATTACCTAGATTGTATTGTGTCACTACAGCTTCTAACCTATTGGAGAGACTAATGGCTGATGCGCTTGTGTCAAATTTCCCTAATATCTGGCATAGGTTTGTTTTCTCTTGTATGGTGAGTGTTGTGCAATGTACTTGATTGCTGCTGTTTATAAGCGAATTCTCCCTCAATTGTCTTACTCTACCTGACTCAGGAGTAAAGAGAGAGGAATTCTGATTTGGGTTGCCTTCAGGGCTATCAGCAGTGCAGACAGGCTGCTCCTCCCCCCTTTTCAAGTCTCTTTCTTCCTGGTCATTAGATTTGCACATTTGATTACAGCAATGACTATTCACTTTAGTACTTTTCTGTGATTTCAAAGACATAGTATCATGTTCTTTTAGTTCCAATTTTACATTAGCATCATGCAATTGATTTCTAAGTATTGTCATAACATCATTATACTTAGCTTCTTTTTCTTCTAGCAAAGCAATTTGCTGTTCCCTAAGTTTACATCTTTCCTTATAATCCTCGAGCTTATCTTTTAACTCACAATTTCGGTAATTCATATTGTCTACCTCATCCCTTAGATTTTCACATTCACAACTAGGATCTTCAGCACTAGCAATAGCCATACTGACTAACTGTTCAATTTTGTCCACCTCACCTCTAAATTGAGCTTTCTCTGAATACCAATGCAATTCCTTTTGCTCTGCAATTCCTTTCATTTTCAACAACATACACAAAACATTTGCTAACTTCTCTTTCTTTGCTTTCTTTTTCGACAATTTACTCTTGTTCTCACTCTGCCCTTCACATTGTTTCATTAGGTCATTAAACTGATGTGTCAATGCATCATCTGCACAAGTATTAAACTGAGCAGAGGCATACTTTTCAATAAACTTGCTGACTATTTCCATGTTAATTATTTCCAACTATTTTCACAGAAGTAAACAAAAATAAACAAATCAATCTTTCCAAACAGAAATTACAAATTAACTAAACACAACACAAAAACCAGTGAATCTACTAAAAAAAATCTTTCTCAGCCCCTTAAGGTACCGTCACACTAAGCGACGCTGCAGCGATAGCGACAGCAATGCCGATCGCTGCAGCGTCGCTGTGTGGTCGCTGGAGAGCTGTCACACAGACCGCTCTCCAGCGACCAGCGATGCCGAGGTCCCCGGGTAACCAGGGTAAACATCGGGTTGCTAAGCGCAGGGCCGCGCTTAGTAACCCGATGTTTACCCTGGTTACCAGCGTAAAAGTTAAAAAAACAAACAGCACATGCTCACCTGCGCGTCCCCCAGCCTCTGCATCCTGACGCTGACTGAGCTCCGGCCCTAACAGCAGAGCGGTGACGTCACCGCTGTTGCTTTCACTTTCAGTTTAGGGCCGGCGCTTTAGTGTCAGGAAGCAGAGGCTGGGGGACGCGCAGGTGAGTATGTACTGTTTGTTTTTTTAACTTTTACGCTGGTAACCAGGGTAAACATCGGGTTACTAAGCGCGGCCCTGCGCTTAGTAACCCGATGTTTACCCTGGTTACCAGTGTAAAATATCGCTGGTATCGTCGCTTTTGCTGTCAAACACGGCGATACACGGCGACCTAGCGACCAAATAATGTGCAGACCTTCTAGCAGCGACCAGCAATTTCACAGCGGGATCCAGATCGCTGCTGCGTGTCAAATACAGCGATATCGCCATCCAGGTCGCTGCAACGTCACGGATTGCTGGCGATATCGCCTAGTGTGACGGTACCTTTAGTGGCATCTTTAACACTTCTCTCCTTTATGATAGTATAGATATCTAATTCTTCTGGTTCCTACTTTGTTTGCTTATTCCCCATTTTCTTATCCTGAGCTTCTTTGCCCTAGGTGGCGTTTGGGTATGAGAATACCTCGTTACCTTCTTCCTAAGGAGCTAGGATGTCTTTTTTCTTGCCCTAGGTGGCGTTTGGGTATGAGAATACCTCGTTACCTTCTTCCTAAGGAGCTAGGATGTTTAACGGCTTCTGCGTACCGTGCTAATATAAGAAAATCCTGATTCCTACACCTATAGCAAACAACATAAATGCAACCAGACAGACGTATCTTGTCCCAGGCTAATTTATCTGTCCTGGGCTCATACTATCATACAGAAGATCAAACTTGTCCCAGGCTAATTTATCTGTCCTGGGCTCATACTATCATACACTTATCCGTCACCAGGTTTTCGTCAAAGACAGGGTCAGAGATTGAACATAGGCTCAGAGGTCTCCCCGAAAGGACGCAACCACGTTGCCCAGTGGGTCAGTCACTTCTTCTGTTTCAACACCCTGGGCGGCTTATAGGGCTATTCCCAACTTCCACACACCTTCCATTCACATTCACTCTCATTCAATGCTGTACTCCGTGAGGTGATCAATTCCTAAATAGTTCAAGAACCCGAGCTATAGGTATCCTCCTCTACTAGAACTACCCGCTAAAGAACACGACACAGAAAATCTTACGGACAGTGCAGGGCAGATAAGAGATCTAACAGTGTCTCTTACCTGGCCAGGTTTTTGTTCATCTGCCGTCCATTATCCCAGATTCTCTTTTTGTTCGTATTCTGCCGGTGTTCTTGAAGGAATACACTGACCTCGGGTCCCTGTTCAGGCGCCAGGAAATGTCAAGATCATCACTCAGTCGGAGCAGCCCTTGGAAGTGGGGAGTCACCAGAAATAATACACAAGACACCTCTCGTATAGTGTATCACTGGGAAGCCTTCTGAAGCACGCCTTGCCTTCAAGATGCTATCCCTTCTTTATATAGTTTGTACAGGTAGTTTCAATGGTTAAGTTAGTTTCAGTGGTTATACAAGTTTGAACAAAGAAAGAAGGAAAAAACAGTTTCGTGGGCGGCAGTTTCACAAACAAAACAATACAGTGGCAGTTTCACAAGCAAACAGTACAAAGGCAATTCCACAGACAAGAAAACCAGGATTTCATACTATAGCTAAAATGTCTTTGAATGGACAGGTCAATATTTATCACAAATTCTTTTTTGTGGTTCATTGAGGTAACCATTTTTGTTCTGCTCTTCACAAGGTGTATGGAGCGGAGCCATGTGTGTATGAGGTGTATGGAGCAGAGTCGTGTGTGTAAGACGTGTACGGAGCGGAGCCACGTGTGTACGAGGTGTGCGGAGCAGAGCCACGTGTGTACAAGGTGTACAGAGCAGAGCCACGTGTGTACGAGGTGTGCGGAGCAGAGCCATGTGTGTACAAGGTATACGGAGTGGAGCAGCGTGTGCAATGTGTATGGAGCGGAGCTGTGTGTGTACGAGATGTATGAAGAGGAGCCGTGTGTGTATAAGGTGTATGGAGTGGAGTCGTGTGTGTATAAGGTGTATGGAGCGGAGCCGTGTCTGTATAAGGTGTATGGAGCGGAGCCGTGTGTGTATAAGGTGTATGGAGCGGAGCCGTGTGTGTATATGGTGTATGGAGCGGAGCCGTGTGTGTACGAAGTGTACGGAGTGGAGCCGTGTGTGTACGAGGTGTATGGGGAGGAGCCGTGTGTGTACGAGGTGTACGGAGCGGAGCCGCATATGCAAGGTGTATGGAGCGGAGTCGTGTGTGTACTAGGTGTATGGAGCGGAGTCGCATGTGTATGAGGTGTACGGATCAGACGCTGACTGTGTCGGATCGGAGCAGATATTGCTCCTCGCTCTGACACTGACTGGCACAGGAGACACGGAGGTCTTTATCAGTGGTGAATCACAGCTGCAGCGACGTGAGCAGTCAGCAGCGCAGCTGGATGACACCATTCTGCGCCGTGGGAGTGGAAGCTGCCGGCTGCTGCGAGGGAGCGCAGTGAAAGGAGTGTGTAGTGATGGAGAAGGCAATGATGGGGGTGGGGTAACCATGTGTTGCCATTATACTGCACCCAGCATTGTGTGGGGCCATTATACTGTACCCAGCATTATGTGTGGCCATTATACTGGACCCAGCATTGTTTGGGACCATTATACTGTATGGACTATCACGTGGGACAAGTATACTGTACGCAGCATCATGTGGGGCCATTATACAGTATGGAGCATTATGTGTGGCCATTATACAGTATGGGGCACTGTGTGGCCATTATACAGTATGGAGCATTATGTGTGGCCATTATACAGTACGCAGCATCATGTGGCCTTTATACAGTATGGAGCACTGTGTGGCCAATATACAGTATGGAGCATCATGTGGAGCCATTATACAGTAAGGAGCATCATGTGTGGCCATTATACAGTATGGGGCACTGTGTGGCCAATATACAGTATAGAGCATCATGTGGAGCCATTATACAGTATGGAGCATCATGTGTGGCCATTATACAGTATGGAGCATAATGTGGCCATTATACAGTATGGAGCACTGTGTGGCCAATATACAGTATGGAGCACTGTGTGGCCAATATACAGTATGGAGCATCATGTGGAGCCATTATAAAGTATGGAGCATCATGTGGGGCCATTATACAGTATGGAGCATCATGTGTGGCCATTATACAGTATGCAGCATCATGTGGGCCCATTATACTGTATGGAGCATCACGTGGGGCCAGTACACTGTACACAGCATCATTTGAGGCCATTATACAGTATGGAGCGTCATGTGTGGCCATTATACAGTATTTGGCGTCATGTGTGGCCATTATACAGCATGGAGCGTCATGTGTGGCCATATTTTTTTTTGTTTATAATTATTGTTTACGAAACATTGTGATCAGAAGTGCTAAATGGGTGTGGTTGGGGTGTGACTAGTTGTGAAATGGGTGTGGTCAGAGGTGTGGCCTAAAATTTGCTACGGCGCCTATGCGCGCCGCTAACTTTGTCCCTCTTTCCCTTCCTCGAAAGTTGGGAGGTATGCAGCACCATGACAACCAGCACAGCAGAGTCCTGCATACACTGAGGACCCTGATCATGTGACCCCTGACTCCTCCCCTCCTGTGACCTCATCACAGGTTGTGACTGCAGACCATACAGTGCAGCCAGATCTCTACTGAAGATGCTATCTTGGCCGGTTTTAGGCAAAGTGGGGCCCCAGGCAAGAGTTTAAAATGGGTCCCCAAATGCTCACATATTGCACATCACACAGAAGCATTTCTGCTGTATTTACATGCGCTGATCTCAGGCCACTACATGAGTGTGATCGACAATAGTTAAGTCGTTCGCTTGTTTCCCGGCCTCTTTACACCAACTGAGAAAGAATGAAGAGAACAGAACAGTCACTAACAGATCACCATACAGTATCATGTTATCAGCAGCACATCTACAGTTTACACCGGCGATGTGCTGCTGAGAACAAGGATTTCTGTTCCCACATAAACCATCCAATCACTCGATGAATATGCGAAAGATATATATCTTGGTACCGTGTTAGCCAGGAGATAGAAAAATATTTAGAATTGAGTCTATTTTATTGTTCTGCAGCTTAATGAAGGTGTCCAAAACCACTGAGGACTCTCAATTCTAAATATTGTGATGAATATGCAGCATTTTGCTGCTAAGTCAGAACACGCCCTCCAGTATGACATGCCCCCGGGAATGATGTCACACCCAAAAGGAGCACATACAGTCTAGCATTTACCCTCCACATACACTCACCGGCCACTTTATTAGGTACACCTGTCCAACTTCTTGTTAACACTTAATTTCTAATCAGCCAATCACATGGCGCCAACTCAGTGCATTTAGGCATGTAGACATGGTCAAGACAATCTCCTGCAGTTCAAACCGAGCATCAGTATGGGGAAGAAAGGTGATTTGAGTGCCTTTGAACGTGGCATGGTTGTTGGTGCCAGAAGGGCTGGTCTGAGTATTTCAGAAACTGCTGATCTACTGGGATTTTCACGCACAACCATCTCTAGGGTTTACAGAGAATGGTCCGAAAAAGAAAAAAAATCCAGTGAGCGGCAGTTCTGTGGGCGGAAATGCCTTGTTGATGCCAGAGGTCAGAGGAGAATGGGCAGACTGGTTCGAGCTGATAGAAAGGCAACAGTGACTCAAATCGCCACCCGTTACAACCAAGGTAGGCCTAAGAGCATCTCTGAACGCACAGTGCGTTGAACTTTGAGGCAGATGGGCTACAGCAGCAGAAGACCACACCGGGTACCACTCCTTTCAGCTAAGAACAGGAAACTGAGGCTACAATTTGTACAAGCTCATCGAAATTGGACAGTAGAAGATTGGAAAAACGTTGCTTGGTCTGATGAGTCTCGATTTCTGCTGCGACATTCGGATGGTAGGGTCAGAATTTGGCGTAAACAACATGAAAGCATGGATCCATCCTGCCTTGTATGGAGCATCTTTGGGATGTGCAGCCGACAAATCTGCGGCAACTGTGTGATGCCATCATGTCAATATGGACCAAAATCTCTGAGGAATGCTTCCAGCACCTTGTTGAATCTATGCCACGAAGAATTGAGGCAGTTCTGAAGGCAAAAGGGGGTCCAACCCGTTACTAGCATGGTGTACCTAATAAAGTGGCCGGTGAGTGTATATGGCTGTTCTGTGGGCACAGGACCTGTGATGAGGTCACAGGAGGGGAGGAGTCAGGGGTCACATGATCAGGGGCCTCAGTGTATGGTTGTGGCTAAATCCAAGTCGGCTAAAGGCCCAGGTCCTTCTGTGCACTGGGATTTCGCTTTCTCACACAGTCGGCTATTTCCCAGTCGGCAGAGGGACCAGGTCCTTTAGCCGACTTGGATTTCGCCTGCTCTATATAAGAATGCTAAATCCCAGCAGATAGAAGGACCCTCATTGTATATAGATAGATATGAATCCTGTCATGTGATTTTTTGCAGTAATATTGAGCCGCAGACTAGATATGACATCTGATTACACATTTATTTATATGTGACAATTATACACACAAATTTTCCCCTTAATCCCAGTGTGTGCAATATTCTGCGCCAATCTCATCCTCGTCCCGTTTTATTTACTGGTGATCATTTTTGTAGATCACTCAACCACAGATTTTTTTCCATGCATGCACCTAGGAGTGTTTTAACCCTCGGGCGATTTTCCGTTTTTTTATTTTTTTTCCTTCCCATAACTTATTTTGCCATCCACATCGCCGTTGGGATTTTTTTTTATTTTCGCAGGACGTTCTTATTGATACATTTTGGCGCGGATACCATGTTTTGATCACCTCTTATTTTATTGCATAGTTGCGGTGACCAAAAAAGACGTAATTATGGCGTTTCGAGATTTTTTCTCGTTATGCCTTTTACCGATCAGATTATTTTAGATTTTGATTGGTCAGACCTTTCTGAACACGTCAATTCCAAATTTGTGAATTTTTTTTAATAGACAAAAAGTTATTTTTTTTTCTTATATTTTTATGATATATGATGTAACTCCATCATGCGTTGTGAAGGGGTTAATACTATTACTATTGGCCAAATGGAACAGGTCCTTCTGCCAACTTGCCTGCTCTCTGTGAGAAAGCTAAATCCCAGTTGGTCAAAGGACCAGGTCCCTGTGAGTGTTTTAATACTAGATCTAGCAGACTAAAAGACCAGGTCCTTCTGCCAACTTGGATTTATTTTTGCGGATTTTTGGTGAGGCCCCAAAATAAAAAGAATGGCAAATAGAATATAACAATGTCTGGGTGCAGATAGTAAATTTGTCAGGTCAGCCAAAGGTACAGACAAGTCCTGTGGACTCCACTCCTGGTTTATTTTAATGAAGGCAAGAGTGCCCATGTTGGCTTTGGACAGGTGGATGCGCCTATGTGTGATTACATTCCCCTGCTGTCATAAACACACGTTTCAACATTACACTTGCCACAGGGTATTCCAGCACTTCCAAGTCAAAAAGTACAAGCCTAGGCCATGTGTCCAATTTGGAAACCAAAACGTTAAATGGGCAGACCCATCAATTAGTACATGCAGACGTGTGGACATGGACATGTACTCTTCCACCATGTTGTTATAACGCTGACACCTGGTTGTATAGTCCGTATCAGAGGGTGGTGCTGGATGCTGTAGCATGCTGATGAATTTGTCTTTCACATTTTAGCCATGCTAACCCTTCTTTCCAAGGTGGTGCATCAGCTGCATTGGCGACTTCCTCCTCCTCTGCCTTGTGTTTCTTCTGTCAGGTGGGAACGCCATCAGTAGTGCCCCTACCAGCATGTGCTTGTATTCACACATTGTGCCATCCCGCTCCAGTGATGGAAATAATAGCAGGGATCCAGCAGGGTGGCCACCCAATAATCAGTAGGGGTATGATCTGGGCAACTCTGCAGTCGTTGAGCAGGCACAGCGGACTGTGTTGGCTCATCCCGCCCTCTCTCTCTGTTGTAGTCCCTCGAGGCTCTGTCCTGGGGCCAATACTTTTTTCCATCGATACCTTTGGCCTAGGACAACGCATAAAGTCCCATGGCTTCAAGTACCACCTGTATGCGGACGACACTCAGATCTACCTCTCTGGCCCAGATGTCACCTCTCTGCTGTCCAGAATCCTGGAGTGTCTATCAACGATATCCTCCTTCTTTACCTCTCGCTTCCTAAAATTCAATGTAGACAAAACCGAACTCATCATCTTTCCTCGATCTCGCATATCCCCACTACCTTATCTATCTATTATGGTAAACGACATCACGCTCTCTCCCGAACCTGAAATCCGCTACCTCGGGCTAACTCTCAACTCTGCCCTGTCCTTCAAACTGCAAGTCCAAACTCTTGCCACCTCCTGTCGCCTCTAACTCAAAAATATTGCCAGAATCTTTCCCTTCCTCTGCCCTCAATCTACTAAAATGCTTGTGCATGCCCTTATCATCTCCCGCCTCGATTACTGGAACACCCTCCTCTGTGGCCTCCCCGCTAACTCTCTTGCACCACTGCAGGCTGTCCTCAACACTGCTGCCCGGCTAATCCACCTCTCTCCTCGCTACTCC
This sequence comes from Ranitomeya variabilis, assembly GCF_051348905.1. Classification (NCBI taxonomy): domain Eukaryota; kingdom Metazoa; phylum Chordata; class Amphibia; order Anura; family Dendrobatidae; genus Ranitomeya; species Ranitomeya variabilis. The sequence goes on along the minus strand of NC_135235.1, from coordinate 693,567,528 downwards.
TCTGTTTCTCCCCTCTGCAAATCCTTCCACTGGCACCCAATTCCCCAACGAATCCAGTTCAAACTACTAACACTGATCTACAAAGCCATCCACAACCTGTCCTCTCACTATATCTCTTAAATAATCTCCCAATATCTTCCCTCACGAATCTCCGATCCTCCCAAGACCTCCTACTCTCCTCCACACTTATTCGTTCCTCACACAACCACCTCCAAGATTTCTCCCGAATATCCCCCATCCTCTGGAATTCCACACCTCAACACATTCGATTATCCACCACCCTTGGATCCTTCAGAGGGAACCTGAAAACCCATCTCTTCTGGAAAGCCTACAGCCTGCACCCCCGACCTTCTGTCTCTTTCCCTTTATCCGGTAGAATGTAAGTCCACAAGGACAGGTTCCTCTCTCCTCTGTACCAGTCTGTCATTGTAAACTTGTTTACTGTAAACGATATCTATAACTCTGTACGTAACCCCTTTCTCATGTACAGCACCATGGAATTAATGGTGCTATATAAATAAATAATAATAATTTGTGCCAGACTGTCCAGAGGCAAAGACAAGCTGTCCTCTGTGGGAGGTGTATGGTCTGTGTCCTATATCCTCCCTGCCATGTTTCAGTGATGCCCGTGAGCTACTTTGAGGGCCACCCTGTTGTGTTCACGACATGATGGTGAAGTGTTGTTCCACAAAGTGTCTCGCCTGTCCGTGCTGCAGCTGAAACTCCAGTATGGCTTGCTTATGCTTGCACAGCCTCTACAGCGTATTCAACTTTTGAGTTCCACCTTGTAGATATGTTGCATATGAGGTAATGAGCGAGAAGGCAGAAGTGACACTGCAGAGTAGACAGGTGAGTAGCTGCAGGGTGTGAATGCCATAAGCGTGCACATATGACCTACAATTTCTGCAGACAGGAAAGAGGGACAGAGGGACGAGAAAGAGGGACAGAAGGAAGGGAAAGAGCGACAGAAGGAAGGGAAAGAGCGACAGAGGGAAGGGAAAGAGCGACAGAGGGAAGGGAAAGAAGGAAGGGAAAGAGGGAAGGGAAAGAGGGAAGGGAAAGAGGGAAGGGAAAGAGGGAAGGGAAAGAGGGAAGGGAAAGAGGGAAGAGAAAGAGGGAAGGGAAAGAGGGAAGGGAAAGAGGGAAGAGAAAGAGGGAAGGGAAAGAGGGAAGGGAAAGAGGGAAGAGAAAGAGGGAAGGGAAAGAGGGAAGGGAAAGAGGGAAGGGAAAGAGGGAATGGGGGACGGGAAAGGAGGACAGGAAAGGAGGGACAGAGGACAGGACGGGGGACAGGAATGGGGGATGGGTCGGACAGAGGATGGGGGGCAGAGGACGGGGGGACAGAGGACGGGAAAGGGGGGACAGAGGACGGGGAGACAGAGGGCCGATAGCCAGGGGGGACAGACCCTAGCAAGACCATATAAAAATGGAGAGAAAGGGAGAATCGCAGCACAGTCCCATGCAAGCATCACCCCCTTCCCCAGGCAGACTCCCAGCATGCAGTCCCATGCAAGCATCACCCCCTTCCCCATGCAAACCCCTAGCATGCAGTTCCATGCAAGCGACATCACCCCTTCTCCCCAGGCCGCCCCCTCAAGCATGCAGCCCCATGCAAGCAACATCAATCCCTTCTCCTCAGGCAGACCCCCTCCAGAATGGCCATGCAGCCCCATGCAAGCAACATCACCCCCTTCTCCCTAGGCAGACCGCTCTTCCAGCATGCAGCCCCATGCAAGCAACATCACCCCCTTCTCCCCAGGCAGAACCCCCATCCACATCCAGCCCCATGCAAGTAACATCACCCCCTTCTCCCCAGGAAGACCCCCCTCCAGAATGCACATGCAGCCCCATGCAAGCAACATCACCCCCTTCTCCCCAGGCAGACCGCTCTTCCAGCATGCAGCCCCATGCAAGCAACATCACCCCCTTCTCCCCAGGCAGACCCCCCTCCAGCATGCACATGCACCCCCATACAAGCAACATCACCCATTCTCCCCAGGCAGACCCCCCCTCCAGCATGTACATGCAGCCCCATGTAAGCAACATCACCCCCTTCTCCCCAGGTAAACCTCCCCTCAAGCACGCAGCCCCATGCAAGCAACATCACCCCCTTCTCCCCAGGCAGACCACCCTTCCAGCATGCAGCCTCATGCAAGCACCATCACCCCCTTCTCCCCAGGCAGACCCTCCCTTCAGCATGAAGCCCCATGCAAGCAACATCACCCCTTCTCCCCAAACCCCCCTCCAGCATGCCCAGGCAGACTCCCAGCTCCTGCATGAACATCCACTTACATGATCTGTGACCCCAAAACACTCAAACTCCTACACAAAATCCTCCAAATCCCGCCATGACATCCACAGCTTCCTGATGTCTGCTCTGTGCTCTGCTCTGCTCTATGGAGGAAGAGGCATCACCCCTTCTGGTCACATGGGCATGATGTCAGCAGAGGTCCTTTACTGACTTGGATTTAGCCTCTACCGAATGTCTAATGGCATCTTCTCTTCCTCCCTTTGCTAAGTCAGAACACGCCCCCCCGGTATGACACGCCCCCAGAAATGACATCATACCAAGGAGCCCATACAGTCCAGCATTTACCATATACATTGAGTGCGGCTCTGCAGGTGGAGGTAGGTGCTGGAGATTCCCCATTACTGAGCCGGGGGACATTAACCCCTTCTGCACTGAGACTCTTTTGGGGTTTTTGTTGCCACTTTATAAGAATCATAATGTTTTTGTTCTGTTTCCAAACTGTAAGAAACCGCCTAAAGGAAATGGGATGTACATACAGAAAAGCTAAACGAAAGCTATCATTAACACCTAAACAGAAAAAAAACAAGGTTACAATGGGCTGAGGAAAAGCAATCGTGGACTGTGGATGACTGGATGAAAGTCATATTCAGCGATCAATCGCGAATCTGCATTGGGCAAGGTGATGATGCTGGAACTTTTGTTTGGTGCCGTTCCAATGAGATTTATAAAGATGACTGCCTGAAGAGAACATGCAAATTTCCACAATCATTGATTATATGGGGCTGCATGTCAGGTAAAGGCACTGGGGAGATGGCTGTCTGTTAGAAAAAAATAACACTTCCTTACTTTTTCAAGAAAGAACACGGTGAGGATAGAAAGGAAAGCAATAATGAATTGTGTGGATAAAACAAATCTTGTTTAATGTCCATTCAAAAAGTGATTACAAAAAAATGAAGAAAAGCATAAGTTCATAGCACACAAAATTAAGTATTACGGTAAATTATAGAAGATAAACCAAGCATTAATTGATCTTATATATGATGCGGTCCGTGTGGAGATTCTCAAGGTAATGAGAAATCTGGCTGAAGCAGAGTTGGGTCTGCTATATATACCCTTTTTCACTCATAGACTGACATTGGTTACTATTTTTCTATCTCATAACCACATATGGTGACCTATCGCTATGTTCATAGCTTCTACCATATTAGAAGAAACTAATAACTTGCAGAATATGCATATTAGTTCTGTACATTACCTCATTTTAAAATGCCTAAACGTATTGCTTGTGTGACCTTTAAAAGAACCATTTGTCACCTCCATATAGCCACATTTTGGCAGTTCTGATAAGTGTCCTTTACCTTATGACACACAGAGCACAGATGTATCGGCCAAAATCCTCAGAATAACTCAGTCACAACTACCCAGAATCTCTGCTAGTCAGTCTCTCTCTAGTTGGACTCTGTAAATACGCTAAGTAATCTATATTTTTAGTATTGATACAGTATAATAAAATTTTACAGTCCTCTCTGATTATGATTTGAGAAATGTAATCAATCCTAAACTCATTCTCTCACCATTCGTATCACATTCATTCTTTATTCTGAAAACCTTGTATCAACATCTGTCTTGAATGTCATCTGAATTTTTAAAACTAAAATGAAATCAGAGAGTTACCGTATATTCCGACTTTTAAGACGACCCCCCAACTTTACCAGTTAAAATAAAAAATCTTCTTAAAAGTCGGGGGTCTTCTTATATGCCATGTGTCGTCTTATAGGGCCGGTGAATAATGTGCCTTTTGGGGGGGAGTGGTCCCGAAGACAGAGAGGGTGTCTCACAGGAAAGTGTGAGTGGAGTATCCCCCTATTACCTCATTGTAGCAGCGTGGGGTCTCTGTGCTGGGGAGAGGCGGTGGCTGCTCCTCTTTGTGCCGCGTGGGTGCTGTGCTGTGGGGTGGCGTATCTTCGTGCAGCGTCGGGCCTCTGTGCTGTGGGGCGGCGGCGGCGGCGTATCTTAGTGCAGAGTCGGGGCTCCTCCGGCATCTCCTCAAAGGGAGGCACCGGCAGCTCCATTGCTGCGATGCGGTGGCCTCTGGGAAAATGGCCGCTGGGGATGGCGCATGCTCAGATTCAGATCTCGTCTCCCAAGATCTCGGAACGAGATCTGAATCTGAGCATGCGCCACCCCCAGTGGCCATTTTCCTGGAGGCCACCACATCGCAGCAATGGAGCTGCTGCTGCCTCTGGGCTTTGAGGAGATGCCAGAGGAGCCCCGACTCTGCACTAAGATACGCCGCCGCCCCACAGCACAGAGCCCTGACGCTGCACAAAGAGGAGCAGCCGCCGCCGCTCACCAGCACAGAAACCTCACGCTGCCACAATGAGGGAATACTCCACTCACACTTTCCTGTGAGACGCCCCCTCTCTTCGTCATCGAGACCACTCCCCCCCCCACCCACCATTTACACATTGGTCTGCACCCGGCGTACAAGATGATACCCGGCGTGCAAGACGACACCCGGCGTATAAGACGACCCCCGACTTTTAAGAAGATTTTCAGGGGTTAAAAAGTCGTCTTATACGCCGGAAAATACGGTATATTTTTCCTTTTTAACATCTCTCTTAAAATATCATCTTCCTTTTCATTTCTGTCTTTATATTTTTATAAATGTTCTTAATTTTACGCATAATAACTATGGGATACATTATACACAGCAAAACTGTAATAAATATAATAACAATCTGATTAGATAATACATTTCTTGCTGCCATTTTCTCTGAAGACTGTGACCAGCTAGTTACTGATGCTAAATTTCTCCACCAAGATGAGCCTGACATACTCGTCCACTCATGTTCAATATCACTTAGATTCCCTTGCTCATGTCTGAATACTATTTCAGCTTCTTTTAGTTGTTTTGTTAATACATTTAACAAACCCTTGTCTTTCGTTATCTCATTTGTCCACATATCCCAAGGAAAATTATTTATTTGTGACAATTTGAACTGTATCGGAAGGATTTTCAGATTTGAGCCTGTTGATGTAATATTTATACTTCCTTCCTTCTTTGTGAGAGTTTTCACATTTCCCTCAATACAATATAAACCTATTGTCAGATTTTCAGCATGTACACAGAATGAAAAGAATGCAGAAACAACTTCTTTCTCTGACATAACTTGGAAACAAATCTTGTTAGCGCTTACTGGTGTCACCAAGTCATGGATCGTGTGTACATTCTCCACTCTGGCATGTCATGAGGTATGATTATGGAAACATGAATGATAAATGACTTTATCCTGTCCAGGTAAACACATTACCTTAGAGACAAAATTTAAGCATGAGGAAATGTCTAATTGTTCAGTGTTTGTACCGTCAAATGCAAAATCTGTGTCCTGTAATTGATAATATAGCAATTGTGTGTGACTAACAGGAATTCCCAGAACAGTCATAGGAACCAGGGTTTCTTCTCTTCCCGACACTGGAATCAGTGATGTCCCTACACAAATATCCTGGTCACATCCTAACCACTTATTTACCCACAAATCTGTATGATTTAATGCAAAATTATATTCAGTAGGCAAATTTCTCATTAATCCTAAAGGTGTAATTCCACTTTGTAATGCTTGTGCAATCATTTTCAGATTGGTGGAATATTCAATCTGAATTTCTAGACATGTTTTGGCCACTTGAGATTCCTGCTCACTTTCTATTAAGGCTAAAGTAGCATCTTGTAGATGTGATACAGAAGGTCCCAATACAGCAGCAGTGTTCAAAACCATCTTTTTAAGGACTTGATTCAAACTTTTCTGAATCTTTACTCCTTTACCTCCAATATACCCAATATTTTCCAGGTCTGATTTAAGTGTATGAATATCCAGAGTGTTAATTAGACTTCCTACTGTTCCTAATCCCCCCCAAAATACCTTCTAACACTTCCCTCTTACTTCAAACCTGTGCTGAGGTTCTTTTCCCAAACCATTGTTCTATTCCCATTTCCAAGTTAATGAGATGTGATTGACATTGGGGATATCTAGAAGAGATTTTCCAGTTAGACATGTTAAAAGTCCATATCATAGTCATAAACACTCCATCTCGTAATATAGGTTTAGATTGGAATTGGTTAATTTGGAAAGGAGTAGATGGTTGAAATCTTGTCTGTGTGCAAACATTATCTACTGCTGACCATACATTTACATTTACATCTTTACATTGTTTGTAATTATTTTTCATTAAAACGCAACATTGGTAAAGTCCAGAATCCTTAGGAGATGGATTATCTACAGAAAAAATAAAATTCTTATTCAACCATCTCACATTACCGGATTGACCTCTGTGTATAACATTTGTTGGGCCATTTGAAAAACTTCCCCAAAATAATCTATCTTTGGTCCATTTTAGCAGAGATTCCGAAGGTAACTTTAACCTTGTGTTGCATTTTAATGACAAAGGAGACATATTTTCTTGGCTATGTACTGCTTGTGGAGTAACCCTTACTTCTGGAGCTATAGTATTTGTTACTGTAAAAATTACAGATACCTGTTCTTGTACTGGTTCTCTAGTTATCTGGAAGTTCCATGTTTTTACCCAATCTTCATCTCCTTCTGTAATAGAAAGTAATGAAGGATCCAAAGTTTTCCCAAAAAGTTGTGTCCTTAACCAAATATCTGTTTTGGATCTTCCATCTTTCTGTTTTGTGATCATATCATTTGTAATATCACCTGAGCACACAGCTTTTTCTTCACCTCTTATCTCTATATTCCAGTATAACACATCTGTAGGATTACATTCCCATGTGCCCGTCTTATTATTGTGTACATAATCTCCTTGTAACTGTATAAACCCAGTCTTAGGTCCTGTGGTAGCATGTAATGTTATGTTAGTGTCATGTATGAAGTGTAGCTCAAATGCAAATGTGTCCGGTAAAATCTACTGAGTCGTCCGGTATGTCTTCATCTATCAGGCTTTGTAGACTAGATCCTCTTGGTTTCCTTGAATGTAGAGTTCTTTTGAAAGGTTCATTCATTTCAATAGTATTTGTTCCACGTTGTAAAATATCTTCTGCATAGATCACTGTTGAAATAGTTCATAGTAGCAGAAATGTGATTTTCATCAGATAGTAGCTTTTTCTGGGACATGTCGTCTTCTCCTGAAGGATTGGTGTTGAATCCCTTCCATCAAGGTCATGGTGTTTCGTATTCCAGCTCTTATTGGAATCCATTTCTTCTTAAAAGAAATGCAGTATCATTATTTTGCAATATACAATTTGCATTGATCAACATGTACCCACACTCTTTGTTTTCTGCGGGTATTTTTAACCATATTAGATGCTCGTTGCACAAGAATCATAACTTGTCCCATGGTTTCATTCTTGATGCAGCATGTGGAAGAATCATTTTTAGATTTTCCTGTAACAATTGCAACAATTTGGACCTTGCAACAGCATCTTTTTGAGATGTGGACAGAAATGGTTCATGTGGAAAAATTAATGGCATTTTTCTTCCTGTTGTTAGTTCAAAAGGAGTAAATTGAGTTGTGGAAGAAGTTGTTCCTCTCACACTCAACAGTATAAAAGGTACGGCATCAACCCAAGTATTGCCTTTGTCCAATAGCATCTTGGTAATTCTGGATTTTATTGTTCTATTCATCCTTTCCACAATACCAGCAGACTGTGGATAGTACGGTACATGGGACTGTTGTTGTACCCCTAGAATAGTACAAACGGCTTGCATGATTTTTCCTGTAAAGTGACTTCCTCTATCAGAGGAGATTATTCTTGGGATCCCCCAAGTACAAAAGACATGATAATAATAATTTTAATAATAATAATAATTTTATTTATATAGCGCCAACATATTCCGCAGCGCTTTACAACTTATAGAGGGGACTTATACAGACAATAGACATTACAGCATAACAGAAATCACAGTTCAAAACAGATACCAGTAGGAATGAGGGCCCTGCTCGCAAGCTTACAATCTATGAGGAAAATGATTAACATGATTAACTAATGCTCTAGCTGTAGACAAAGCATCATCTTTCCTGACAGGTAAAATTTCAACCCATTTAGAAAAAACATCTACTTCAACCAATGCATACCTGAGACCAATTTGTAACGTAGACCATGGACCATCTGCAGGTGCTGTTCGGAGTAGTGGCAGTTTCTGTTCTTTTGGTCTTGGATAAATTTGGGCATAAATGAGACATGATTGAACAATACTTTGTACAGTCTCTTCCATCTTTTCCCAGTAAAATGAGGAGAAAAATCAGTTGTTTAAAATGTGGCTTCCTGCAACTTTTTCCAGGTGATTATTTTTGAAAATTCAGAATGCTGATGAGTTCCACAAAGAATTAACCAATATAGAAAGATTAAGAATTCTGATAGTCTGTGGATTAAAAGAAAATTATCCAGATATTGATTTTCTTCTAAAATTAAAGATTGGGCAGAAAGAATGTACTTTTACATTCATATCCATATTTGAAAGGTTGTACAAAACTGTCATTACAAATTTCAATACACAATCAATGATAAATTCTTTTGCAAACAAATTTGGATTCCTAAATTCTGTATCTTGTGTTATTGTGTCACAGAAAGCTTATTTGAATGTGCGCAATCCCTTGATTTTTCTAGAAAATATGAGAATCTTGAAAGGAAAATAAATCCTATTAAGTTTTTGGAAACAGAGTAACATTTTACCAAAAGCCAAAATCAAAATCTCTAAAACTGAGTTATCCCCACAATCAAATATATGAAGGTACGAACAAAATTACATATTTGTTGTAAGCCCTGACAAAAAGTCCAAGAGTCCACTAAAGAGGTTGCACTGAAAGATGGTTCAAGGTTCAGATCTCTCTGTAAGACAAATGGAGGAAATTTACGAACAGGAGCAGGTGTCTTCACAAAGCCACATTATGGAAGGTAAGCTGAAGACTCCACTATCGGAGCTTTTCTAAGAATCCATAAATTTAAAAATGACAATTTTAAATAGAGCTTTTTAAGACATTATCGACAGAGAGACAAGATTTGGTTTAGGAATAGGTTAAAATGTAATTATATTATATGTTGTGAAAATGTGTTATATATTAAATATATACTTATGTATAAGATATTTAAAATTATTTTGTTTCTGAATGAATATGAAATTAACCTTTATCTTTTATTTTTCCTTACAATTTTCATTTCAAAGCAGGAATTGATCAAAAACATCTTACATCGTTTTATGTTTTTATTTACACAGGAAGTTATAATAATTGCTTGATATTATATATATATTTAACACTTAAAAGAAAAAATACATAACTAACAATCTAAAATTTGTGTACTATTAATATTTCTGTAACATAATGCAGATATAATTCTTTGCATGGTAATAATATATATACTAGCTATTGAACCCGTTCTACGCCCGGGTGGCGAGCATTTGTATTGGTAAAAGGTTCTACATCCTGGTATGTGCTGCTTCCATCCTGTGTCCTAACTTTATGTGCTGCTACTATCTTGCACCTCCATCCTGTCATATGCAGCCCTTATGCTGTGCTCTTATCCTGTTTTGTGCATCTGCATGTTGTCATTCTGTCATGTGCTGCTTTGATCCTGCACCCCCATCCTGTCATGTGCTGCTCCCATCCTGCGCCCTCATCCTGACATGTTCTGCTCCCTTCCTGCGCCTCCGTTCTGTCATGTGCTCCTCCCATCCTGCGCCCCCATTCTGTCATGTGCTGCACCCATCCTGCACCCCCATCCAGTCATTTGCTGCTCCCATCCTGCGCCCCCATCCTGTCATGTGCTGCTGCCATCCTGTGCCCTCGTTCTGTCATGTGCTCCCATCCTGCGGCCTGTTCTGTCATGTGCTGCTCTTATCCTGCGTCCCCGTTCTATCATGCGCTCCCATTTATGAGCTCAATTCTGTCATGTGATCCTTCCATCGTGTGCCCCGGTTCTGTCATGTGCTCCTATCCTGCGGCCCGTTCTGTCATGTGCTGCTCCCATCCTGCGCCCCATTCTGTCATGTGCTCCTCTCATCCTGCACCCCCTTCTGTCATGTGCTCCCATGCTGCGGCCCGTTTTGTCATGTGCTGCTCCCATCCTGCGCCCCTGTTCTGTCATGTGCTCCTCCCATCCTGCGCCCTCGTTCTATCATGCGCTCCCATCCATGAGCTCAATTCTGTCATGTGCTGCTCCCATCCTGTGCCCCCGTTCTTTCATGTGCTCCTCCCATCCTGCGCCCCCATTCTGTCATGTGCTCCTATCCTGTGGCCCGTTCTGTCATGTGCTGCTCCCATCCTGCGCCCCAGTTCTGTCATGTGCTCCCATACTGCGGACCATTCTGTCAGGTGCTGCTCCCATCCTGCGTCCTCGTTCTGTCATGTGCTCCTCCAATCCTGCGCCCCTGTTCTGTAATGTGCACCCACCATGCGCTCTCATTTTGTCATGTGCTGTTCCCATCCTGCACCCCCATTCTGTCATGTGCTCCTCCCATCCTGCGCCCCCGTTCTGTCATTTGCTCCCATCCTGCGGCCCGTTCTGTAATGTGCTGATGCCATCCTGCCTCCCCGTTTTGTCATGTGCTCCCATCCGGTGGCCCGTTCTGGGATGTGCTGCTCCCATCCTGCGCTCCTGTTCTGTCATGTGCTCCTATCCTGCACCCCCATCCTGTCATGTGCTGATGCCATCCTGCCCCCCCATTTTGTGATGTGCTTCCATCCTGTGGCCCGTTCTGTGATGTGCTGCTCCCATCTTGCGCTCCCGTTCTGTCATGTGCTCCTATCCTGCGGCCCGTTCTGTCATGTGCTCCCATCCTGCAGCCCGTTCTGTCATGTTAATAATAACAAAATCAGGCAACATATTAGATACAGGGAGGGGATTAGAGCACTAAATAGTGCAAAGCAACCCCCCACCAAAAGGAAGAACCAACTCCATAAGAATCATTGAAAAAAGGAGTAAACTAGGAGCATATGGATAGTCAAACAGGAAGAAATACTTTATTAAGTTACATACAATTTACATACTTTGTTACAATATACACAAAATAACGTATATAAATAAGTATAGTGCTCAAGGATGTTTAAAAGGAGTGGATATCCCCCGGTGTGCGCTGTCAAAGAGACCAACATGCATACCTTCGATGCACAAGGCCTGCTGCTATAGATCCATATCTAACTGTATTTACAAGATGCCATGTGGCATAAAGTGATGGATTTAAAGAGCAGCACTTACCAATAGAAGGCACCAAGACAGGGCACACCGGATGGGGTCCACAGGCGCAACCCCCGACGCGCGTTTCGCCCACAGATAAGATAGCTTTTTCAAGGGGAGATGGCAAGGAGTGTATATGGTGCCCTTAAATGCAGCCGGTAAGTGACCATGTGACTGGTCATCTGATGGATATCGACCAATGGTCGAGGATTATACGGCGCATGCGCGTGCCATACGCCGAGTCAGGCATCACAGACCGCGTCATACATCGCGGGCGCGCCTGGGAAAACAAAACCCAGAGCGCACGCGCGAGGCAAATGAGACGCCGCTGAGACGGCGGACAGGGCGAAGTGCACAGCGCAAGCACACTACCGCGTACCAAGTGGGTATCGGCCAGTACTCGTGGAATGTCCGGACGCATGCGCGCACCACACGCCGAGCCAGAGGTCACAGAACGCGTCATGCATCGCGGGGGCGCCCGGGAGAAAAGAACCCAGAGCGCACGCGCAAGGCATATGAGACGCCACTGAAACGGATGGCAGGACGAGGTGTACGGCGCATGCGCTCCACCGCAAGAGACCTACCCGAATGAAGCAGCCGCCCAGTCCTCAAACCTAAATATCAAGGTGAGAGGATACGAGCGGTGAAAAAATAATTAACCCACTAATGTGCAATGTACCATATCCGATATACCATAAAGAGTAAAAGCAACTAACATGCATAGATGAACCGAATCCAATATCACAGTAATAATCTAGATAACATAGCGTAAATTATGAATAGTAGACAGGTCCATCAGATAAATGTTGATTGTGAAAAAATGGTAGTATCATCATCAACGACAAGGTCAACTCCGGCAGGCCAGATTGTGCAAGTTAAGGGGCATCAATGCCTCAGTCATGATAGTGAGACTAAAAAACATACAGAAAGAAAAAATATTTAAAATACAATAAAAACAACAAATACGAAAGGATCCCCAGTGGGTACCCACTCTCAGGGGGAGATGTAAAACATGGAGGGCAAGAAGTGAGCAATAACAGAAGACCCATGATATAAATATAATACAAAAATTTGAAAAAGGTCAAAGGGTGAGGAAGGACACATACTCAATACTAGGTGGCACCACCATAGGGCACCCATGTTAATAGAAAATACTCAGAGAAAAGAGGAGAAACTTAAGGACTCATTTAGTCCTCTTGGTACCATGGTGTCTACACGAACAATCCAGCCAGCTTCACGCTGGGCAAGAACCTTCCGTTCTGTCATGTGCTGGTTCCATCCTGCTCCCCTGTTCTGTCATGTGCTCCACCCATCCTGCGCCCCCATTCTATCATGCGCTCCCATCCATGAGCTCAATTCTGACATGTGCTGCTCCCATCCTGCGCCCCCATTCTGTCATGTGCTCTTTCCATCGTGCGCCCCCGTTCTGTCATGTGCTCCTATCCTGCGGCCCGTTCTGTCATGTGCTGTTCCCATCCTGCGCCCTGTACTGTCATGTGCTCCTCCCATCCTGTGCCCCCGTTCTGTCATGTGCTGCTCCCATCCTGCGCTCCCGATCTGTCATGTGCTCCTATCCTGCAGCCCGTTCTGTCATGTGCTGCTCCCATCCTGCGCTCCCGATCTGTCATGTGCTCCTATCCTGCAGCCCGTTCTGTCATGTGCTCCTCCCATCCTGCACCCTATTCTGTCATGTGCTCCCATTCTGCGGTCCTTTCTGTCATGTGCTGCTCGCATCCTGCTCCCCCATCTTGTCATGCACTGCTCCCATCCTGCGCCTCCGTTCTGTCATGTGCTCCCATCCTGCGCCCCATTCTGTCATGTGCTGCTCCCATCCTGCGCTCCATTCTGTCATGTGCTGCTCCCATCCTGCGCCCCCGTTTTGTTATGTGCTCCACCCATCCTGCACCCCATTCTGTCATGTGCTCACATCCTGCGCCCACATTCTGTCATGTGCTGCTCCCACCCTGTGCCCTTATTGTCATGTGCTGCTCCGATCCTGCGCCCCCATCCTGTCATGTGCTGCTCCCATCCTGCGCCCCTGTTCTGTCATGTGCTCCTCCCATCCTGCGCCCCCGTTCTGTCATGCCCTCCCATCCATGAGCTCAATTCTGTCATGTGCTCCTCCCATCCTGTGCCCCGTTCTGTCATGTGCTCCTATCCTGTGGCCCATTCTGTGATGTGCTGCTACCATCGTGCGCCCCCGCTCTGTCATGTGCTCCCATCCTGCTGTCCTTTCTGTCATGTGCTGCCCGTATCCTGCTCATCCATCCTGTCATGCGCTGCTCCCATCCTGCGCCTCCGTTCTGTCATGTGCTCCCATCCCGCACCCCCATTCTGTCATGTGCTGGTCCCATCCTGTGCCCCCATTCTGTCATGTGCTCCTCCCATCCTGCGCCTCTGTTCTGTCATGTGGTCCCATCCTGCACCCCCATTCTGTCATGTGCTGCTCCCATCCTGCTCCCCCATACTGTTATGTGTTCCTCCCATCCTGCGCCCCGTTCTGTCATGTGCTCACATCCTACGCCCACATTCTGTCATGTGCTGCTCCCATCCTGTGCCCTCATTGTCATGTGCTGCTCCCATCCTGCACCCAATCCTGTCATGTGCTGCTCCCATCCTGCACCCCCATCCTGTCATGTGCTGCTCCCATCCTACGTTCCCGTTCTGTCATGTGCTCCTATCCTGCGGCTCGTTCTGTCATGTGCTACTCCCATCCTGCGCCCCGTTCTGTCATGTGCTCGTCCCATCCTGCTCCCCCTTCTGTCATGTACTCCCATTTTGCGGCTCGTTCTGTCATGTGCTGCTCCCATCCTGCGCCCCGTTCTGTCATGTGCTCGTCCCATCCTGCTCCCCCTTCTGTCATGTACTCCCATTCTGCGGCCAGTTCTGTCATGTGCTGCTCCCATCCTGCGCCCGTTCTGTCATGTGCTCCTCCCATCCTGCGTCACCATTCTGTCATGTGCTCCCATCCTGCGCCCCATTCTGTCATGTGCTGGTCCCATCCTGTGCCCCCGTTCTGTCATGTTCTGCTCCCATCCTGCACCTCTGTTCTGTTATGTGGTCCCATCCTGCACCCCCATTCTGTCATGTGCTGCTCCCATCCTGCTCCCCATACTGTTATGTGTTCCTCCCATCCTGCGCCCCGTTCTTTCATGTGCTCACATCCTACGTCCACATTCTGTCATGTGCTGCTCCCATCCTGTGCCCTCATTGTCATGTGCTGCGCCTATCCTGCACCCAATCCTGTCATGTGCTGCTCCCATCCTGCGCCCCCATCCTGTCATGTGCTGCTGCTATCCTGCGCCCCCGTTCTGTCATGTGCTCCCATCCTGCGCCCATTCTGTCATGTGCTCGTCCCATCCTGCACTTCCTTCTGTCATGTACTCCCATTCTGCGGCCCGTTCTGTCATGTGCTGCTCCCATCCTGCGCCCCATTCTGTCATGTGCTCGTCCCATCCTGCACCCCCTTCTGTCAAGTGCTCCCATTCTGCGGCCCGTTCTGTCATGTGCTGCTCCCATCCTGCGCCCATTCTGTCATGTGCTCCTCCCATCCTGCGCCACTGTTCTGTCATGCACTCCCATCCATGAGCTCAATTCTGTCATGTGCTGCTCCCATCCTGTGCCACTGCTATGTCATGTGCTCCTCCCATTCTGTGCCCCCGCTCTGTCATGTGCTCCCATCCTGCGGTCCTTTCTGTCATGTGCTGCTCGCATCCTGCTCCCCCATCCTGTCAGGCGCTGCTCCCATCCTGCGCCTCCGTTCTTTCATGTGCTCCCATCCTGCACCCCATTCTGTCATGTGCTGGTCCCATCCTGTGCCCCCGTTCTGTCATGTGCTGCTCCCATCCTGCGCCCCATTCTGTCATGTGCTCGTCCCATCCTGCACCCCCTTCTGTCATGTACTCCCATTCTGCGGCCCGTTCTGTCAGGTGCTGCTCCCATCTTGCGCCCATTCTGTCATGTGCTCCTCCCATCCTGCGCCACCGTTCTGTCATGCACTCCCATCCATGAGCTCAATTCTGTCATGTGCTGCTCCCATCCTGTGCCACCGCTATGTCATGTGCTCCTCCCATCCTGCGCCCCCGCTCTGTCATGTGCTCCCATCCTGCGTTCCTTTCTGTCATGTGCTGCTCGCATCCTGCTCCCCCATCCCATCATGCGCTGCTCCCATCCTGCGCCTCCGTTCTGTCATGTGCTCCCATCCTGCACCCCATTCTGTCATGTGCTGGTCCCATCCTGTGCCCCCGTTCTGTCATGTGCTCCTCTCACTCTGCGCCTCTGTTCTGTCATGTGGTCCCATCCTGCAACCCCATTCTGTCATGTGCTGCTCCCATCCTGCACCCCCGTTCTGTTATGTGCTCCACCCATCCTGCACCCCGTTCTGTCATGTGCTCATATCCTGCGCCCACATTCTGTCATGTGCTGCTCCCACCCTGTGCCCTCATTGTAATGTGCTGCTCCCATCCTGCGCCCCAACCTGTCATGTGCTGCTCCCATCCTGCGCCCCCATTCTGTCATGTGCTGCTGCCATCCTGCGCCCCTGTTCCGTCATGTGCTCCCATCCTGTGGCCCGTTCTGTCATGTGCTGCTCCCATCCTGTGCCCCGTTCTGTCATGTGCTACTCCCATCCTGCACCCCCTTCTGTCATTTGCTCCCATTCTGCGGCCCGTTCTGTCATGTGCTGCTCCCATCCTGCACCCCTGTTCTGTCATGTGCTTCTCCCATCCTGCGCCCCCGTTTTGTCATGCGCTCCCATCCATGAGCTCAATTCTGTCATGTGCTGCTCCCATCCTGTGCCCTGTTCTATCATTTGCTTCTCCCATCCTGCGCCCCCGTTCTGTCATGTGCTCCTATCCTGTGGCCCGTTCTGTCATGTGATGCTACCATCCTGTGCCAACGTTCTGTCACGTGCTCCTCCCATCCTGCGCCCCCGCTCTGTCATGTGCTCCCATCCTGCGCCCTATCCTGTCATGTGCTGCTCCCATCCTGCGCCCCCATCCTGTCATGTGCTGCTGCCATCCTGCGCCCCCGTTCTGTCATGTGCTCCCATCCTGTGGCCCATTCTGTCATGTGCTGCTCCCATCCTGCGTTCCCGTTCTGTCATGTGCTCCTATCCTGTGGCTCATTCTGTCATGTGCTGCTCCCATCCTGCGCCATTGTTCTGTCATGCGCTCCCATCCATGAGCTCAATTCTGTCATGTGCTGCTCCCATCCTGTGCCACCACTATGTCATGTGCTCCTCCCATCCTGTGCCCCGTGTTGTGAATTCCGTTCTTGGGCTCCATCCTGTGGTTGCGAATGGTATTTTTGGGAGTTCTGCTCTTGGGCTCCCTCTGGTGGTTTCAAGTGGAACTTAGCAGCTGCGTTCACTAATTGGTTCCCTGGCCTTGTTATTTAACTGGGCTTTTGGCTGTAGTGGATGCCAGCTGTCAATGTATTTCCTGTGGATTCAGTCCTTTCCTGGAAGTTCTCTGTTGGCCAGTCCATTTTTAGCTTAAGATAAGTTCTGCTAGTTTTTGGGTGTTTCCCTGCTTATGACCTTCTGTTCAGTTTAATTTATGTCTCTTTTGTCCAGCTTGTCATTATGAAATATTCCGGCTAGTTGGAAGCTCTGGGGTTGCAGATTTGCCCCTCCACACCGTGAGTCGGTGTGGTGGTTATTTTTTGTAAACTCTGCGTGGACTTTTTAGTTTTTATACTGACCGCACAGTAGCCTTTTCTATCTCTGTCTATTTAGATAGTATTGGCCTCCTTTGCTAAAATCTAGTTTCATTTCTGAGTTTGTCATTTTCCTCTCCACTCACCGTCAATATTTGTGGGGGGCTATCTTCCTTTGGGGGTTTCTCTGAGGCGAGATAGTTTTCTGTTTCCATCTTCAGGGGTAGCTAGTTCTTAGGCTGTGCAGAGGTGTCTAGGCAGAGTTAGGTATGCTCCACGGCTATTTCTAGTGTTGGTGTTAGGAGTAGGGATTGCGGTCAGTAAAGTTACGACCTCCTCAGAGCTAGTACATTATTTGTTTTACCCACCAGGTCATTTCAGTGCTGCTCCGTATTCACTAGGTCATATCAGTGATTACTGTCTGTGGAGCTGCTACCTCCTCTAAGCTTGTCCGTGATTGGTTTTACCCACCAGGTCATCTCAGTACTGCTCCGTAACCACCAGGTCATAACAGTCCCGGCACTGTCATGTGCTCCCATTTTGCAGTCCTTTCTGTCATGTGCTGCTCGCATCCTGCTCCCCCATCCTGTCATGGGCTGCTCCCATCCTGCGCCTCCGTTCTGTCATGTGCTCCCATCCTGCACCCCATTCTGTCATGTGCTGGTCCCATCCTGTGCCCCCGTTCTGTCATGTGCTCCTCCCATCCTGCGTCTCTGTTCTGTCATGTGGTCCCATCCTGCAACCCCATTCTGTCATGTGCTGCTTCCATCCTGCACCCCCGTTCTGTTATGTGCTCCACCCATCCCGCATCCCGTTCTGTCATGTGCTCATATCCTGCGCCCACATTCTGTCATGTGCTGCTCCCACCCTGTGCCCTTATTGTAATGTGCTGCTCCCATCCTGCGCCCCAACCGGTCATGTGCTGCTCCCATCCTGCGCCCCAACCGGTCATGTGCTGCTCCCATCCTGCGCCCCCATTCTGTCATGTGCTGCTGCCATCCTGCGCCCCCGTTCCGTCATGTGCTCCCATCCTGTGGCCCGTTCTGTCATGTGCTACTCCCATCCTGCACCCCCTTCTGTCATTTGCTCCCATTCTGTGGCCCGTTCTGTCATGTGCTGCTCCCATCCTGCACCCCTGTTCTGTCGTGTGCTCCTCCCATCCTGCGCCACCGTTCTGTCATGCACTCCCATCCATGAGCTCAATTCTGTCATGTGCTGCTCTCATCCTGCGCCCACGTTCTGTTATGTGCTCCTCCCATCCTGCGCCCACATTCAGTCATGTGCTGCTCCCTTCCTGTGCCTTCATTGTCATGTGCTGCTCCCATCCTGCGACCCATCCTGTCATGTGCTGCTCCCATCCTGTGCCCCCGTTCGGTCATGTGCTCCCAACTTGTGGCCCGTTCTGTCATGTGCTGCTCCCATCCTGCGTTCCCTGTTATGGACTGGTAGTTTAGGAGCGACATGCGACGAGCTCTGAGCAGGTGGTAACTATACTGACCGCAGTTCCTGATCTGAACACAACACTAGAAGTAGCCGTGGGATGTTCCTGTCACTCCCTAGACACCTCATCACAGCCGGAGAGCTCACTACCCCTAAAGGTAGAAACAGGAAAGCTATCTTGCCTCAGAGAAAATCCCCAAAGGGTAGACAGCCCCCCACAAATAATGACTGTGAGTGGAGAGGGAAATGACATACGTAGAATGAAACAAGATGTAGCAAAGGAGGCCACTTCTAGCTAGATAGATAGTACAGGACAGAACACTGTGCGGTCAGTAATAAAAACTAGAAAAAGTCCACTGCAGAGAATGCAAAAATCTCCACACCTGACTAAAGGTGTGGAGGGCAAAATCTGCTGCCCAGAGCTTCCAGCTTAGCTGAATAGATCCATACTGATAAGCTGGACTAGAAAGAAAAACATAGAATATGCTGAACAATTAAGTCCACAACAAGTGGACTGCAAAAGGACAAGCAAGGACTTATCTTTGCTGAACTGGTCAGAGTGTCAGGGAAATCCAAAAGAGATGTGACTCCAAGCAGGAACCATAGACAACTGGCACTGACTGAGGGATAAGGCCAGACTAAAATAGCTGAGCCAGAAAGACAATCAGTGGAAGCAGCTGCTGATGCTAAATCCAAGAAGCAGCCATTCCACTTAAAACCACCGGAGGGAGCCCAAGAGCAGAACTCACAAAAGTGCCACTTACAACCACCGGAGGGAGCCCAAGAGCGGAATTCACAACAGTTCCCATTCTGTCAGGTGCTCCTATCCTGTGGCTCATTCTGTCATGTGCTGCTCCCATCCTGCGCCCCGTCCTGTCATGTGCTCCTCCCATACTGCACCCCCTTCTGTCATGTACTCCCATCCTGCGCCCCTTTCTGTCATGTACTCCCATTCTGCGGCCCGTTCTGTCATGTGCTGCTCCCATCCTGCGCCCCATTCTGTCATGTGCTCATCCCATCCTGCACCCCCTTCTGTCATGTACTCCCATCCTGCGCCCGTTCTGTCATGTGCTCCTCCCATCCTGTGCCACCGTTCTGTCATGCGCTCCCATCCATGAGCTCAATTCTGTCATGTGCTGCTCCCATCCTGTGCCACCACTATGTCATGTGCTCCTCCCATCCTGCGCCCCGTGTTGTGAATTCCGTTCTTGGGCTCCATCCTGTGGTTGCGAATGGTATTTTTGGGAGTTCTGCTCTTGGGCTCCCTCTGGTGGTTTCAAGTGGAACTTAGCAGCTGCGTTCACTAATTGGTTCCCTGGCCTTGTTATTTAACTGGGCTTTTGGCTGTAGTGGATGCCAGCTGTCAATGTATTTCCTGTGGATTCAGTCCTTTCCTGGAAGTTCTCTGTTGGCCAGTCCATTTTTAGCTTAAGATAAGTTCTGCTAGTTTTTGGGTGTTTCCCTGCTTATGACCTTCTGTTCAGTTTAATTTATGTCTCTTTTGTCCAGCTTGTCATTGTCATGAAATATTCCGGCTAGTTGGAAGCTCTGGGGTCGCAGATTTGCCCCTCCACACCGTGAGTCGGTGTGGTGGTTATTTTTTGTAAACTCTGCGTGGACTTTTTAGTTTTTATACTGACCGCACAGTAGCCTTTTCTATCTCTGTCTATTTAGATAGTATTGGCCTCCTTTGCTAAAATCTAGTTTCATTTCTGAGTTTGTCATTTTCCTCTCCACTCACCGTCAATATTTGTGGGGGGCTATCTTCCTTTGGGGGTTTCTCTGAGGCGAGATAGTTTTCCGTTTCCATCTTCAGGGGTATCTAGTTCTTAGGCTGTGCAGAGGCGTCTAGGCAGAGTTAGGTACGCTCCACGGCTATTTCTAGTGTTGGTGTTAGGAGTAGGGATTGCGGTCAGTAAAGTTACGACCTCCTCAGAGCTAGTACATTATTTGTTTTACCCACCAGGTCATTTCAGTGCTGCTCTGTATTCACTAGGTCATATCAGTGATTACTGTCTGTGGAGCTCCTACCTCCTCTAAGCTTGTCCATGATTGGTTTTACCCACCAGGTCATCTCAGTACCGCTCCGTAACCACCAGGTCATAACAGTCCCGGCTCTGTCATGTGCTCCCATTTTGCAGTCCTTTCTGTCATGTGCTGCTCGCATCCTGCTCCCATCCTGCGCCTCCGTTCTGTCATGTGCTCCCATCCTGCACCCCATTCTGTCATGTGCTGGTCCCATCCTGTGCCCCCGTTCTGTCATGTGCTCCTCCCATCCTGCGCCTCTGTTCTGTCATGTGGTCCCATCCTGCAACCCCATTCTGTCATGTGCTGCTTCCATCCTGCACCCCCATTCTGTTATGTGCTTCACCCATCCTGCACCCCGTTCTGTCATGTGCTCATATCCTGCGCCCACATTCTGTCATGTGCTGCTCCCACCCTGTGCCCTCATTTTAATGTGCTGCTCCCATCCTGCGCCCCAACCAGTCATGTGCTGCTCCCATCCTGCGCCCCCATTCTGTCATGTGCTGCTGCCATCCTGCGCCCCCGTTCCGTCATGTGCTCCCATCCTGTGGCCCGTTCTGTCATGTACTGCTCCCATCCTGTGCCCCGTTCTGTCATGTGCTACTCCCATCCTGCACCCCCTTCTGTCATTTGCTCCCATTCTGCGGCCCGTTCTGTCATGTGCTGCTCCCATTCTGCACCCCTGTTCTGTCATGTGCTCCTCCCATCCTGCGCCACCATTCTGTCATGCGCTCCCATCCATGAGCTCAATTCTGTCATGTGCTGCTCCCATCCTGTGCCCCATTCTGTCATTTGCTTCTCCCATCCTGCGCCCCCGTTCTGTCATGTGCTCCTATCCTGTGGTCCGTTCTGTCCTGTGATGCTACCATCCTGTGCCAACGTTCTGTCATGTGCTCCTCCCATCCTGCGCCCCCGCTCTGTCATGTGCTCCCATCCTGCGGCCCTTTCTGTCATGTGCTGCTCGCATCCTGTTCCCCCATCCTGTCATGCACTGCTCCCATCCTGCACATCCGTTCTGTCATGTGCTCCCATCCTGCGCCCCATTCTGTCATGTGCTGGTCCCATCCTGTGACCCCGTTCTGTCATGTGCTCATCTTATCCTGCACCTCTGTTCTGTCATGTGGTCCCATCCTGCACCCCCATTCTATCATGTGCTGCTCTCATCCTGCGCCCCCGTTCTGTTATGTGCTCCTCCCATCCTGCGCCCACATTCAGTCATGTGCTGCTCCCTTCCTGTGCCTTCATTGTCATGTGCTGCTCCCATCCTGCGACCCATCCTGTCATGTGCTGCTCCCATCCTGTGCCACCGTTCGGTCATGTACTCCCATCCTGTGGCCCGTTCTGTCATGTGCTGCTCCCATCCTGCGTTCCCTGTTATGGACTGGTAGTTTAGGAGCAACATGCAATGAGCTCTGAGCAGGTGGTAACTATACTGACCGCAGTTCCTGATCTTAACACACTAGAAGTAGCCGTGGGATGTTCCTGTCACTCCCTAGACACCTCATCACAGCCGGAGAGCTAACTACCCCTAAAGGTAGAAACAGGAAAGCTATCTTGCCTCAGAGAAAATCCCCAAAGGGTAGACAGCCCCCCACAAATAATGACTGTGAGTGGAGAGGGAAATGACATACGTAGAATGAAACAAGATGTAGCAAAGGAGGCCACTTCTAGCTAGATAGATAGTACAGGACAGAACACTGTGCGGT
The DNA here is from genome assembly GCF_051348905.1 of Ranitomeya variabilis. Classification (NCBI taxonomy): domain Eukaryota; kingdom Metazoa; phylum Chordata; class Amphibia; order Anura; family Dendrobatidae; genus Ranitomeya; species Ranitomeya variabilis. Next base: position 693,545,258 of record NC_135235.1, on the reverse strand, counting down.
CAGTAATAAAAACTAGAAAAAGTCCACCGCAGAGAATGCAAAAATCTCCACACCTGACTAAAGGTGTGGAGGGCAAAATCTGCTGCCCAGAGCTTCCAGCTTAGCTGAATAGATCCATACTGATAAGCTGGACTAGAAAGAAAAACATAGAATATGCTGAACAATTAAGTCCACAACAAGTGGACTGCAAAAGGACAAGCAAGGACTTATCTTTGCTGAACTGGTCAGAGTGTCAGGGAAATCCAAAAGAGATGTGACTCCAAGCAGGAACCATAGACAACTGGCACTGACTGAGAGATAAGGCCAGACTAAAATAGCTGAGCCAGAAAGACAATCAGTGGAAGCAGCTGCTGATGCTAAATCCAAGAAGCAGCCATTCCACTTAAAACCACCGGAGGGAGCCCAAGAGCAGAACTCACAAAAGTGCCACTTACAACCACCGGAGGGAGCCCAAGAGCGGAATTCACAACAGTTCCCATTCTGTCAGGTGCTCCTATCCTGTGGCTCATTCTGTCATGTGCTGCTCCCATCCTGCGCCCCGTCCTGTCATGTGCTCCTCCCATACTGCACCCCCTTCTGTCATGTGCTCCCATCCTGCGGCATGTTCTGTCATGTGCTGCTCCCATCCTGCGCCCCTGTTCTGTCATGTGCTCCTCCCATCTTGCGCCCCCATTCTATCATGTGCTCCCATCCTGCGGCCGTTCTGTCATGTGCTGCTCCAATCATGCGCCCTCATTCTGTCATGTGCTATTCCGATCCTGCACCCCCATTCTGTCATGTGCTCCTCCCATCCTGCACCCCAATTCTGTCATGTGCTCCCATCCTGAAGCCTGTTCTGTCATGTGGTGCTCCCATCCTGTGCCCCTATTCTGTCATGTGCTCCCATCCTGCACCCCCCGTTCTGTCATGTGCTGCTCCCATCCTGTGCCTTCATTCTGTCATATACTCCTCCCATCCTGCACCCCCGTTCTGTCATGTGCTTCCATCATGCGCCCTCATGTCTGTCATGTGCTGTTCCCTTCCTGCACCCCCATTCTGTCATGTGCTCCTATCCTGCGGCCCATTCTGTCATATACTCCTCCCATCTTGCGCCCCGTTCTGTCATGCGCTCCCATCCATGAGCTCAATTCTGTCATGTGCTGCTCCCATCCTGTGCCCCATTCTGTCATGTGCTTCTCCCATCCTACGCCCCGTTCTGTCATGTGCTTCTATCCTGTGGACCGTTCTGTCATGTGCTGCTTCCATCCTGTGCCACCATTCTGTCATGTGCTCCTTCGATCCTGCGCCCCCACTCTGTCATGTGCTCCCAACCTGCGTCCCTTTCTGTCATGTGCTGCTTGCATCCTGGACCCCCATCCTGTCATGTGCTGCTCCCATCCTGCGCCCCCGTTCTGTCATGTGCCCCTTCCATCCTGCACCCCGTTCTGTCATGTGCTCCCATCCTGAGCCCCCATTGTCATGTGCTTCTCCCATCCTGCACCCCCATCCTGTCATGTGCTGCTGCCATCTTGCGCCTCTGTTCTTTTATGTGCTCCTCCCATACTGCGCCCCCATTCTGTCATATGCTCTCATCCTTTAGCCCGTTCTGTTATGTGCTCCTCCATCCTGCACCCCCTTCTGTCATGTGCTCCCATCCTGCGGCCCGTTCTGTCATGCGCTGATCCCATCCTGCGCCGCTGTTCTGTCATGCGCTGCTCCCATCCTGCGCCGCCGTTCTGTCATGCGCTCCCATCCATGAGCTCGATTCTGTCATGTGCTGCTTCCATCATGTGCCCCATTCTGTCATGTGCTTCTCCCATCCTACGCCACCATTCTGTCATGTGCTCCTATCCTGTGGCCCGTTCTGTCATGTGCTGCTCCCATCCTGTGCCACTGTTCTGTCATGTGTTCCTGTCTTCCTGCGCCCCCGCTCTGTCATGTGCTCCCAACCTGCAGCCCTTTCTGTCATGTGCTGCTCGCATCCTGCGCCCCCATCCTGTCATGCTCTGCTCGAATCCTGCGCCTCCGTTCTGTCATGTGCTCCCATCCTGTGCCACCGTTCTGTCATGTGCTCCTCCCATCCTGCGCCTCTGTTCTGTCATGTGCTCTGATCCTGCACCCACATTCTGTCATGTGCTGCTCCCATCCTGTGCCCCATTCTGTCATGTGCTTCTCCCATCCTACGCCACCATTCTGTCATGTGCTCCTATCCTGTGGCCCGTTCTGTCATGTGCTGCTCCCATCCTGTGCCACCGTTCTGTCATGTGCTCCTCCCTTCCTGCGCCCCCGCTCTGTCATGTGCTCCCAACCTGCAGCCCTTTCTGTCATGTGCTGCTCGCATCCTGCGCCCCCATCCTGTCATGCTCTGCTCGAATCCTGCGCCTCCGTTCTGTCATGTGCTCCCATCCTGTGCCACCGTTCTGTCATGTGCTCCTCCCATCCTGCGCCTCTGTTCTGTCATGTGCTCTGATCCTGCACCCACATTCTGTCATGTGCTGCTCCCATCCTGCGCCCCCGTTCTATTATGTGCTCCTCCCATCCTGCGCCCCGTTCTGTCATGTCCTCACATCCTGCGCCCACATTCTGTCATGTGCTGCTCCCATCCTGTGCCCCCATTGTCATGTGCTGCTCCCATCCTGTGCCCCCACCCTGTCATGTGATGCTCCCATCCTGCTTTCCCGTTCTGTCATGTGCTCCCATCCTGCGGCCCGTTCTGTCATGTGCTGCTCCCATACTGCGACCCTGTTCTGTCATGTGCTCCTCCCATCCTGCGCCCCCGTTCTGTCATGCGCTCCCATCCATGAGCTCAATTCTGTCATGTGCTCCTCCCATTCTGCACCCCCGTTCTGTCATGTGCTCCTCCCATCCTGCGCCCCGTTCTGTCATGTGCTCCTATCCTGCGGCCCGTTCTGTCATGTGCTGCTCCCATCCTGTGCCCCATTCTGTCATGTGCTCTTATCCTGCGGCCCATTCTGTCATGTGCTGCTCCCATCATGCGCCCTCATTCTGTCATGTGCTGTTCCCATCCTGCACCCCTATTCTGTCATGTGCTCCTCCCATCCTGCGCCCCCGTTCTGTCATGTGCTCCCATCCGGCGCCCCCGTTCTGTCATGTGCTCCCATCCTGCGGCCTGTTCTGTGCTGTGCTTCACTTGTTACTCTATTATTGTCTGTTTCTTTATATTCCACTAGCCTGGAAATATGAAAATGCTATAAGATTTCTGCATACTCTCCTACTGCATAGTTTGCCATATCTACTCTTGGATGTATATACTTCAGTTAATATAAAGTTATTTTGTTATTCTTTAGTACACTGATGAAGGTCTTAGGAGTGAAACGTTTGTTACACTGTACTAATACTAAACTGCTATTAAATTACATAAACTCATATCCAATTTGAGTGCCAAGTTTTTTCCTATATTTATGGTTTTAGACCCTATGTGAGCACCGACATTAAGGAGTGCCGCTCTCTTAAAGGTGAAGGCAACTCCCGATGTTAGAAAATCTATTTTGCGCAATGTTAGCATTGATTTAGTTACAGCCATAAGGGAGATTGCTTTAAACATCTTAAAAGGCCAAATTCCACTGAAAAAGGGCCAAAAAATATTCTGAAGAAGTATCGTAAAGCTGTAAGAACCCTGAGTGATAGATCACAATCCATAAAGAAGCGTCTACTAAAGCAGACCGACGGGTTTATAGGGCCTCTTTTACAATACCAATAACAAGTCTCCTCACAGGCAAATAATGGAGCATAGAGAGAAAATGTATCTAGTCCCCAAACAGGATCTAATCATACTAAGACCCCCTAATACAGATAACATATGACGGGATGTTATTCGGCACCTTGATCATGAGATTAGTGAGATTTTACAATGCCGTGACATGCCCGATGACATGAAAATTAAAATGTATAATACCATACTACAGAGATACTTGGTTCATGCTAAACGCGATGAAAAGGAACCAGCAACTTTACATCTCGTCAGCTCCTGAATCTGATCACCAACAACTGCCAAATTCAGACCCTGATAAAAATCAAGAGGTCACTGGAATTGTCAGCCATGTAAACCAGCGATATAAAAAGGAAGGATGAATTTTTACTAACAGATTACTGCAGAATAAAAATGTTACAGCATGGAAGAAGAAAAGCAAATTTATTTTCAAAGGATCTGTAATACCAGGATCCAACTTGCTGGATTTTCTACGTAGTACAACACAGAGCCGTGACCAGCAGGAATCTACCTCGAGGTTGGGACTCATTTATGCAGGTAATGGCCGAGTCGAATATTTCATCTACAGTTGTGGGTAATTCCATGCTAGACAGCTTATAGATGGATTACAAAATCTCCATCTTACCTTCCTGCAAAGTGGGATAGGAACCTATGTGATGTGGATGGGTGCGGTTCTTGGTCTTCAGCAACAGGCGTAGTCACATCTGTCCCACGTCCTTGGCATCTACATGCATCATCATTAGCAACTCCACTTCCCTGTCCCTTTCCTCAAGAGTTACACATTTTCTAATTGCTAGGTCTCTAGAAACCAAGTTTATATTTTGTTTAAAAATAAAAAAGAATTGGTTACCTGTAGCAGTCAACGAGTTATTTTTTTAGTTTAGTATCACCATAATGTAACACAAAGCATGTAAAAGTGTATGGATGACAAATTCATTCCAGAAAAATTTCTCAATGCTTATTTGGAGTGTTATATACCACTGAAATGCTGCAAATTGCAAGAAATATTCTATGGATATTTCACCCCCCCAAAAAAAAGAATGTGGTCAACTGCTGCTGCTATATATTTAGCAATGGACTGCAAAGCACTAAGCCCCTGTATTCAGCCAATCCCCCTGCTCATGCAACTGTCACTCGCTAGGCTAAATGCAGAATGTATCTGATAAAAACAACAAAGCACAAGATTAGCCCTTACAAGGATTGTTAATATGATGGTTCAGCTTCAGCACCAGTATCAAAACTACAGGACTCTGATTTGTTATACTGTGCACACACAGGCCTGTACAACCCCTCTCTTCCTCCAATAAGAACTGTCCCTGTGCTGTGCAATGGGGTCAGTGTGCTGAGAATGGCAGTGCCTGTTCTTTTATAACTCCAGATTATAATTATATAATTCCGCCAGCCAATCATAGTAATGCCACTATTGAAATGGCTATAACATTACAGTGACTGGCAGGCAATCCCCTGCATGTTTATTGGCTATGTAACAGACACCAAAAATGCAGAGTGGGAATTCGAACTTTAAATCCGAGCAACGGCTAATGCGAACCGAGTATTTCCAAGCACCCAGATACTTAAAGTGATATCAGTATCAAAGAGCACGTTCGCTCATCCCTAGTAATTATCTTTTCTCATTTTATTATATGACTATCTGTTATGTTTTTGCACAATTTGTCAATAACATATGTAGTGTCTCCCAGTCTGAGTTATTTTTGATGGTCAACAAAATTCAATTTTCTAGTAATTTATTTTTCACACTCTACTGTATGTAAGATAATGGCATCTCTCTGTGTGGGATTTTTGATGTTTAAAGGGGATGTCCACTACTTGAAAAGGAAAGATTGATCCAGCTTCTACTCTACAAATCCAAGACATGTTTAAAATGATTAATTCTTTATTTTTTCAAAGTTAAAATATAATATCAAAAAGTCTCTTTCTTTCTTTCTTGGTTGAAACATGTAGGAAAAATGTATTTAAGGATCATAGGGAACAGACTAATAGAAGCAAGTGCGTTCTTAAACTTGATTCACTGCCTCCACTTTGAGACATGTCAAACAATAAGAGTTAGGCTTCTTTCACACTAGCGTCGTACTCAGCCCATCGCAGAGCGTCGGGCCGACGTACCGACTCTAGCGTTGTTTGCGCCGCACAACGGATGTTTTTCCACGCATCCGCTGCCCCATTGTGAGGTGCAGGGAGGTGGGGGCGGAGTTCCGGCCGCGCATGCTCGGTCGGAAATGGCGGTCCGTCGGCCGCAAAAAACTTTATATGTAATGTTTTTTGCAGCCGACGGTCCGCCACAACACGGCGCAACAGTCGCACAACGTGTGGCAATGCGACGCTAATGCTAATCAATGGTGAAAAAACGCATCCCGCAAGCACATTTGCAGGATGCGTTTTTTCAACCAAACGACGCATAGCGACGTGCAGTGCACGACGCTAGTGTGAAAGAAGCCTAAGTCAGAGAGCAGCGGTGGCCCTAGCTTCCTATTGACGTTCAATACTTCTGAAGGCAGGAATAGAGAAGCCAGCGCTGATTTTGTAAAAACCTCAATAGCCCCGGGAACATGAGTGCTAAGCCCACTGGATCGACACTAGCACAGAAAGGTAGTATCAATATTTTTATTTGAAATAGGCCAAATATGAGGAATGACAATGGGGTTTTCCTAGCAATGGACAACACCTTTAAGAAATATATTTTTTGGTTAAAACATTTCAAACATTCTGAACATGAAAAAGGCTTCACCCCCTTTGTGAATTTTCTGATGTTAAAGAGTTGATTTTATTGTAAAACATTTCCTACATTATGAACACGGAAAAGGTTTCTCCCCTGTGTGGGTTCTCAAGTGGCTATAAATATTTGCGTTCCGGTTAACACATTTCCCACATTCTGAACATGAAAAAGGTTTAACCCCTGTGTGGGTTCTTTGGTGGTTAACAAGATTCCCTTTAAAGTTAAAACATTTCCCACATTCTGAACAGGAAAAAGGCTTCTCTCCGGAGTGGGTTCTCTGGTGCGTAACCAGAGATGATTTCTGATTAAAACATTTAGCACATTCTGAACATGAAAAAGTCTTCTCCCCTGTGTGGGTTCTCTGGTGCGTAACCAGAGATGATTTCTGATTAAAACATTTCCCACATTCTGAACATGAAAAAGCCATCTCCCCTGTGTGGGTTTTTTGTGTATGCCAAGATTCCATTTTTGTTAAAACATTTCCCACATTCTGAACAGGAAAATGGTTTCTAGTCATGTTGGACGCTATTCACACTAGGACGTCCGACAAACAGTGGTAATTCCACATTCGTCCACTATACATTCTGTGGCGCCGACTAGACTTTGTCCAGGTTGTCCGGGGTTAATCTAGCTGGTAATCGGGTTGGAGGCTGGGTCACGCCCGTGGCCTTTAAATAGTCATTCTGGACTTTGGGCGTCGCTGATTATAGCTTGTGTCTTGTGCCTGGTGATCTCGGTCTGGAGTGGTGGTTTAGGAGAAGAAATATCGTATATGGTGGTGTATTACCCTTTGTCATATTTCTCCTTCCTATATTTGTATTTGTTTTGCCCTGTGCACATTTTAGTGTTTTCCTGTGTGTCTGCGGCGTGGTGCGTTTTTAGTTTTCCCTGTCTGTGCTTTCTGTAGGGGTTGGTGTGTGGTCTAATCACTGGGTGGCGGGTGGAAGTTTCAGCATAGGACTGAAACAGGAGTTAGGGTCAGGCCTGGCGGCCCAGACAAGCACACCATCAGTGTAAATTCTTGGAGAGGGACAGACAGGGTTTTCCCTAGTCTGAGGGATATCGCAGGGGCTCGGGTAATCAGCTGTAGTCTACCCAGTACCCACATGACACTTCTTCCATGTGCGAGTTTTCTGGTGCTTAACCAAAGCTGATTTCTATGTAAAACATTTCTCACATTCTGAACGTGAAAAAGGTTTATCTCCTTTGTGCGTTCTTTGGTGTTTAACAAGATTCCCTTTAAAGTTAAAACATTTCCCACAGTCTGAACAGAAAAAAGGCTTCTCCCCAGAGTGGGTTCTCTGGTGCGTAACCAGAGACGATTTCTGATTAAAACATTTCCCACATTCTGAACAGGAAAAAGGCTTCTCCCCTGTGTGGATTCTCTGGTGCGTAACCAAAGTTGATTTGTTTGTAAAACATTTCCCACATTCTGAGCATGAAAAAGCCTTCTCCCCTGTGTGGGTTTTTTGGTGTATACCAAGATTCCATTTTTTGTTAAAACATTTCCCACATTCTGAACATGAAAAAGCCTTCTCCCCTGTGTGGGTTTTTTGGTGTGTACCAAGATTCCATTTCTTGTTAAAACATTTCCCACATTCTGAACATGAAATAGGCTTTGTCCCTGTATGTTTTCTCTGGTGCTTAACCAAATGTGATTTCTCGCTAAAACATTTCCCAAATTCTGAACATGAAAAAGGCTTCTCCCCTGTGTGACTTCTTTGGTGTCTAACAAGATGTGATTTGTGCTTAAAACATTTAACACACTTGGAACAGGAAAAGGTTTTCTCCACTGTGTAAATTTTTGGATGTTTAAGAAAAGACTTTTCGATGGGAAAACTGTTTCCATATTCTGAACATGAAAATGGCTTCTTTGATTTAGGAGCATTTCCGGGTTTAATGCTTCTTTTGTGACTCTGATTTTCCTTAGTTGTTGCTAATGAATCACAAGACAAGACCTGTTTGAAAGGATCAGATGAGAGACCCTTGCAGTGAAGGGATGATGGTATGTCTAGAGTAACAGCATTCACTTCAGTTGTATCCGGTGGGATCTCAAAATCTTCTGATTTAAAAATTGAAGTTGTCAGCTGTCCCTCTGATCTCTTGGTACAGTCATCTGCCAAGATATAAACCAATTATTAGTTATGAATAAAATATCTTTGAATGTCATTTAACATTTCTACTTAAACTGACTGTAAAAATGGCAAATTACGTAGAAATATTAAATTCTTCACCAAGACTGACAGTTCACAGTCTAATAGAAAATCTCATAGGATGAACCAATGGAGCATAGTGTTCAACTGTTTGTTCATTCTATCTCTCAAATATGGAATTAAAAGCCACAAAGAAACGTTATGTTGATGAACATAATAGCAATAAAAATTTCTATTCATCTCACAAAAAAAGTCCCCACTCAGGTCAATCATCTGTTAGTGGAAAAAACAGAGATTTCCACATTATTAGTTGCTCAAAGGCTCTTGAAAAGTAACATGGCTTCCATTAACCAATCCACTCTCCAAAAGTCAAATATCCCTCTTGCTTCTGAGCCTTTCATTGTGCCCAAACCAGATTTAGCATCCATGTATTTGGCATTACTATAGTGAGAAGAACCCACTTAATTTATGGTGTGTGTGTCTCCTGGAGCACAATCTGGGCACAATGTCTTGGGTAATAAAACGATATATTTGCATTTTTCTCCTAAAGCACTGCGTGCTAATTTCCAGAAAGTGCCTGTTGAATCAAAAACAGACACTACTCTGATAGATTAATTATCTGAGAGTTACAATTTCTAAAATGGAGTCATTTTATGGGGATTTCAACTGCTCTGGTTTTCTGAATTTTTTTCGTATTAGGGCTTCTGCAGATGACGTGTCACATCTCTTTTCAGATCTTCTCCTACGATGCCTACTTTTGTCACCACGTGTGTCCTTATCCACATGGCAGGCGGGGCTGGTTATGGAGCAAACATTGAAACCAGAAACTCTGGACAATGTAGGCTCAATTCAGCCACTAAGATTAGGGTGCCTGGGGCAATTAGTGCAAACCAGTAGCAATATGGGTGCATATTCTGTCCAGCTGAAGTAATCTGCTCCCTGATTCGGCCAATTGGATAGCACCATATTCTACAAAAGTTCGAAGCATATTGAAGGAAGCTGCCAGATACAGCCTTGTTCTCCTCTGGTTCAGTTCTCTATGCTCAGCTCCCGTCTTGTATTTGTTTCCTGTTGTGATCCTAGCCTGTTTGTTGACTACTATTGCGTCTTCTGATTTTGTATTTTCTCTGCCTTACGGGTTCTGAACCGCTACGCAACTATTGTTCTTCCCATTTTACACCACCGAACAGCAGGCAACACTATGGCCCAAGCCTGGGGGTCTCTATGCAAGTCCAGATCCATCTAGAGGTGTTAATTGGGTATTGAGCAAGACAATCCCTGGGATTGGGAACATGGAGTAGATAGCACCAAGCCTGATCATGGTGGCCATCTTTTGAGCTGCCAGGTGGTCACAAACACTGCTCCCGATACATTGTGTCTGCAAACTATTCCAGTAAGATCTGGATTTAAATAGCTAAATGGCACTCCCTTCCTTCTCAACTCTGAAATGTGCCCAGATAGTAGTGCACAACCATGTATAGGGTAATTTCGGATTCAAGAGAAGTTGTAAAATAATTTGTGAGGTCCATCTGTTTGCTATTCCACTTTGTGAAAGTGAAAAAAAACGGGGCTTATATTTTGTGAAGAATTCTAAAATTATCACCAAATAAAGGTGACACAAGTCATATTTGACAAATGGGCCCAGATTAGGAACACAAAGCTGGCTGCGGGAAATGGTTATCAGAGTGTTTTGGAGCCTAACTATTGTAGTCAAAAACTGTGACTATAGACAATAACACACCTAAAGAAATGATCAAATTCAACAGTCTTCATCAGTAAAAAATGAGTAACTAGTGGGTAAACCTCTCTGGAGTAAATAAAGCATGGGGCTTGGTGGTTCTTTGCAATCTAAACTATCGCAAGGATCAATATTTTCTGTCCGATGAGTTTCAAGAAGAAATATTAGATAGTCAAAGAAAAGAGTAGAAAAAGTATTAGTGCTCCCCATTTCAGGAGAGATTGTGCACTAATGGAATTAATGATGTGGAGTGAATCCATGAAACCAGGGCTCGAGCCAACAATTCTCCTGCAGGTGTGAGTAAATGTATATTACAGCCATCAGCCATGCACAGCTTAGAGATATATCATGGCACAGGTGTAATGTGTTTTATGTAGTTTATCGCAATCCTTTTTGAAGATAGTCAGTTTTGAAAGAAATTGAAAAGTCAGGATAAAGGGAAACTGTTATTGTACAGAAATTCGCACTTGGCCTTCACTGCACCTTTACTGTTGTCGATCATAAAAGTGAAGTTCGGCCAGAAAGACTGGACCTGGTCTTGTAGGGACCATATGAGCACATTCAGCAGCACAGAAGGGAGAGAAGGTAGATTCATCTAAAAAGATATCAAGGATCTAGGAAGCCAACAGCATCATTACCCTCCACTTTCTCTTACAGACCCATTATAATATTTTTCTTCAAGTGATTTTCTAACTTGTCAGCATATTCTACGTACGCTGTCATTTGGCTTTGTAGTTTAGAGATCTGGGCAGGCAACGGTCAGAATTTCCTAATTTCAGGGGTTAGGTGGATCCTCCAGGCTATACGTTCTACAGAAAATGGCTTTTAATGCCCAAAGTCATTTGAACAGTTTTGGATTGAAGAGAAAGTTGTGGTCTTGAGGCAAAATGGTGATCACACAATTGTGATACGGCCGGACTACACCACCGATAAAGCAGCCGCAGCCAGTGACGAAGACGAATCTGTGACTTCTCTGTGTTTGATGGTTACTACTCACCTGGGTAGTCATATGTAGGAATCTCCTCTTTACACCGCTCATCATCCCTCACATATGTCTCTGTAGTAGTAATATGGGTCAGATCTTCACCCTGAAACAAATATTGTAAAAGTCACAGACAGATGGAGAAGTCACATCTATGATCAGCTCTAATCCTGCCATCTCTACCATTCTCATCTATACAAGTATAAAACATATAAAATGCAGGGAGGAGGGACAGGGAGTCTCCACGTGGGTAGTATCCAGCCGGAATCCAAGCGAGTATGCTAGCATGTGTCTGATGGGTGCCAAGCCTGCTGGTTCATTCATCAAACGTAGGAAATGGAAAGGATATGTTTACAGCACACCGACCAGTAAAAATGAAAGAAGTTTATTTGGACATGATTAAAAATAAACAATAATAACAACCTGACGTTTTTCTGGCGTAAAGATGCGCCCTTAGTCAGATTGTTTTATTGTTTTGTTTTTTTTTAATCATGTCCAAATAAGCTTCTTTCATTTTAACTGGTCAGTCCTTTCCTTCTCCAAAACATATAAATAATACTGGAGGATAAAACAAGACTGAGCACAAGACCTTCACAGCCGTCTACACATCATAGGGGAGATCTCCTGACACCTTCTCTCCATCTACCTGGTGATCCTGAGGAACATTGGGATCTCCTTGTTTACAGTCCTGTGGAAGAAGAAGACAGGGACATCTCTCTGGTGTTGTCCTCTTACTGGATAGATCTGGAGGAAACACATACAGGGACTGAATTCATTCTTTACAGACAGATAATTATAGGCCATATGTATTTAGTCCTGTCTATTACCTGGTGATGTGAGGGGCTGGGGAACCTCCATCATGACGTCCTTGTACAGATCTCTGTGTCCTTCTAAATACTCCCACTCCTCCATGGAGAAATAAACAGTGACATCCTGACACCTAACAGGAATCTGACGCATACAATGATACCGTCATCCCCCCGATCCCTTCATAGCATTACTGTATAATGTCCCAGCATTCACAGCAGTGTCACCTCTCCAGTCAGCAGCTCAATCATCTTGTAGGTGAGTTCTAGGATCTTCTGGTCATTAATGTCCTCATGTATTAGGGGTTGAGGTGGAGGTCCGGTGATTGGACTTCGGGGTCTTCCCCATCCCTCAGACACAGGGTCCTGACAGCGCTCACTAGAGGTCTTCTTCACTACTATGTAATCCTGGTTATGGAGAGACACATTAATAAATCTCACTACAGACATTTCCAGAGTCCTCACCTCTCCAGTTCTGTCCATCTGTTATTCCCATAGATAAGAATGATGTAATGTGACGTCATCAGAATCTCACCTCTCCAGTAAGCCGGAAGAGGATCTCTAGGGTGAGGTGTAATATCCTCTCCACCATCTTGTCTCTGCCCATATCCATTGTTGATGGGCAAGTCAAAAAAATTCTCTTATATAGAAGATCTTCACTGAGAGGATCCGATATTGTAGAGACCTGAATGAGAAGAAGATGAGCCGATGTAACATCATAAGAATCCTGTGTAATAATACAATTACTGGAGATAATAAGGGAAACATATCAGGAAATAGAACGTGTAAATGTTGTATTCTCTAGTCTCGTATGGACTGGAACATAAGTTGAATTTCTTACTAAGTCATCTCCTCTATGCCCCAATCTCTGGCTATGTTACTCACTGCTTCAGCAACTGATTGGCTGTAGGAATCACAAGATCATTATGATTGACCAGGAAATACGGAGACTGGCAGGGACCCAAGCTGCAATGGTATTGTTATTATTTTACAACATTCAGCTTTTTTCCTGACATCTACTAATAAAACCTATATATTTAGGCCACAGACAACAAGCAGTTTCTTCCTCACAGTCGGCAGCTGAATACGTTCCTCATAGACTCATCTTCCATAATGCTAATTCTCGTCTCATTTACCGACCCTGGAATCGGCATTAGCAATACTGCAGGAGATATTCATTACACGGGACAGGAGAAATAACTACTTCATGATGAGGACGACATCTTCATCTCCTACTACGGCTCTAGAAACATATTTGTCCAGAGTCGGTCACTGACTCCATCACCACCGGCCTCTATATGAAGGTTTCCCGACAATACTGTGTGGAGGCCCTGTACTATGAGAGTAATACATGCTTCCTTGGTTCCCGTCTTTCATAGTTGGGTCGTTTGTATCTATCAGCGGAAAAGGAACAAAACCATTGTGATTCTTATAAGGAGACAACACAAACCCCCCTAAATATAACATCCTATAACAACCCCACAATCTGTGACTCTTCAGGGTTAATCGCTCTCACCATTGGATTAGAGCTGATACTATGGAGCTAAAGGGACTAAACAGACTTTCCGTCACCTCCATAAAGGGGCACTTTTCCGTGTTTGTCAGAACTGTCCGAGGATTATTAGAGGGGATAGTATCCCCCCAATTAGAAGGGACACCTGTGGATATTGGGGTCTTTACCTGCTACAGTTCTGGTGTGGACCCTCCACCCGCAGAGCCGCACTCCATATAGAGAATAATGGAGCCTCCAGCACCGACCTCCACCCTCAGAGCCGCACTCCACATAGAGAATAATGGGGCCTCCAGCACCGACCTCCACCCGCAGAGCCGCACTACACATAGAGAATAATGGAGCCTCCAGCACCGACCTCCACCTGCAGAGCCGCACTCCACATAGAGAATAATGGGGCCTCCAGCACCGACCTCCACCTGCAGAGCCGCACTCCACATAGAGAATAATGGAACCTCCAGCACCGACCTCCACCCTCAGAGCCGCACTCCACATAGAGAATAATGGAGCCTCCAGCACCGACCTCCACCCTCAGAGCCGCACTCCACATAGAGAATAATGGAGCCTCCAGCACCGACCTCCACCCACAGAGCCGCACTCTACATAGAGAATAATGGAGCCTCCAGCACCGACCTCCACCCGCAGAGCCGCACTCCACATAGAGAATAATGGAGCCTCCAGCACCGACCTCCACCCGGAGAGCCGCACTCTACATAGAGAATAATAGAGCCTCCAGCACCGACCTCCACCCGCAGAGCCGCACTCCACATAGAGAATAATGGAGCCTCCAGCACTGACCTCCACCCGCAGAGCGGCACTCTACATAGAGAATAATGGAGCCTCCAGCACCGACCTCCACCCGCAGAGCCGCACTCCACATAGAGAATAATGGAGCCTCCAGCACCGACCTCCACCCGCAGAGCCGCACTCTACATAGAGAATAATAGAGCCTCCAGCACCGACCTCCACCCGCAGAGCCGCACTCCACATAGAGAATAATGGAGCCTCCAGCACTGACCTCCACCCGCAGAGCGGCACTCTACATAGAGAATAATGGAGCCTCCAGCACCGACCTCCACCCGCAGAGCCGCACTCCACATAAAGAATAATGGAGCCTCCAGCACCGACCTCCACCCGCAGAGCCGCACTCCACATAGAGAATAATGGAACCTCCAGCACCGACCTCCACCCGCAGAGCCGCACACCACATAGAGAATAATGGAGCCTCCAGCACCGACCTCCACCTGCAGAGCCGCACTCCACATAGAGAATAATGGGGCCTCCAGCACCGACCTCCACCCGCAGAGCCGCACTCCACATAGAGAATAATGGGGCCTCCAGCACCGACCTCCACCCGCAGAGCCACACTCCACATATATGGCTGCTCTGTGCGCACAGGACCTGTGATGAGATCACAGGAGGGGAGGAGCCAGGGGTCACATGATCAGGGGCCTCAATGTATGCAGGACTCTGCTGTGCTGCATGTGTACGGAGCAGAGCCAGGTGTGTAAGAGGTGTACAGAGCAGAGCAGCATATGTAAGAGGTGTGCAGAGCGAAGCCATGTGTGTACCGAGCGGAGTCGTGTGTGCACGAGGTTTACGGAGCAGAACTCTTTGTGTACGAAGTGTAAGAAACGGAGCCGTGTGTACGAAGTGTATGGAGTGGAGCAGTGTGTGTGAGAGGAGTACAGAACGGAGCCGCGTGTACACGGACCCCTCTGTATACACCTATATACCCCCAGCTTTAGTCACAGACCCCCCTGTGTATGCTGTATTCCACCAGCTTCAATCACAGACCCCTCTGTGTACACTATATACACCCATACTTCACTGCAATCAAAGCAACACTCGCATTCAAATCAGCTCTCATATCTGCTAAACAGACCTATTTCACATCCCTCTTATCTTCTTTATCCCAAAACCCCAAACAGTTGTTCAACACTTTTAACTCCCTCCTCCGCGCACCACTGCCCCCTATAACCTCCTTCATCTCTGCTGAGGACTTTGCCACACACTTTAAAAATAAGATCACCCAAACAAGGCAAGTCTTTGTTGTCAAACCACCACAACCCCTTTGTATACCAGACCAATACCCTAACCCCATAACTTCCCTCTCCAAAATCACTGAAGAAAAGCTTGCTCATCTTCTCTCCAAATCACACCTCACCACTTGTGCGCTTGACCCCATCCCACCTCCTCCCCAACCTCACCACCACTCTAATCCCATCCCTAACCCATCTCTTCAACCTTTCACTAACTTCTGGTACCTTTTCCTCTGCTTTCAAACATGCCACAATCACACCTATCCTCAAAAAGCCATCCCTTGACCCGAGAGCTATGCCCAGCTATCGCCCCATATATTTGTTCCCGTGTTGCTTCCAAACTCCTTGAGCAGAACGTCCGCGCTGAACTTTCCTCTCACTTTGCATCTAACTCTCTGTTCAACAACCTACAATCTGGCTTCTGTCCCCACCATTCCACTGAGACTGCCCTGAAAAAAATTACTAATGACTTACAGCCAAAGCTAACAGACAATTCTCTATACTCCTCCTTCTAGACCTGTCCTCTGTCTTTGACATAGTTGACCACTGCCTCCTACTACAGATCCTCTCTTCCTTTGGTGTCAAAGACCTTGCCCTATATTGGATCTCCTCATACCTTACCAACTGCACATTTAGCATTTCCTACTCCCATACTACCTCTTCATCTCGCCCCCTCTCTGTTGGTGTCCCTCAAGGCTCTGTCCTATGACCCCTTTTCTTCTCAATCTATACCCTTGGCCTGGGACAACTCATAAAGTCTTATGGCTTCCAGTACCATCTATATGCTGATGACTGTCAGATCTACCTCTCTGGCCCAGATGTCACCTCTCTGCTCTCCAGAATGTCTATCAGCCATATCCTTCTTCTTCTCCTCTCGCTTCCTCAAGCTCAATGTGGACAAATCTGAACTAATTATCCTTCCTTCATCTCGCATACCCTCCCTACCTGATCCATCTATCAAAATATATGAAATAACACATTTTCCCCTGTCCTGGAAATCCGCTGCCTCGGAGTAACCCTCGACTCTGCCCTGCCCTTCAAACCACACATCCAGGCTCCCGCCACTTCCTGTCGCCTCCAGCTCAAAAATATTTCCAGAATCTGTCTTTTCCTCAACCCTCATTCTACCAAAATGCTTGTGCATGCCCTAATCATCTCCCGCCTTGACTACTGCAACATCCTTCTCTGTGACCTACCTTCTAACACTCTCGCACCCCTCCAGTCCGTCCTTAACTCTTCTGCCCAACTAATTAATCTCCTCACTACGCTCCTGCTTCCCCTCTTTGCAAATCCCTTCACTGGCTCCCAATTTCCCGGCATATCTACTTTAAACTACTAACACTGACCTACAAAGCCATCCATAACCTGTCTCCTCCTTATATTTCCGAACTAATATCTCAATATTTTCCCTCACATAATCTCCGGTCCTCCCAAGACCTCCTTCTCTCCTCCACGCTTATTCGCTGCACACCCAACCGCCTCAAAGACTCCTTCCGAATATCCCCCATCCTCTGGAATTCTGTGCCCCAACACGTCCGGTTATCCACCATATTTGGATCCTCCAAATTAAACCTGAAAAACCACCTCTTCAAAAAAGCTTACAACCTGTAATGACCTCACAACAACCTTAACACCATTGGAGCTACTGCAACCCCCGACCTACTTTCTCCTTCCCCATAATCCTGTAGAATGTAAGCCTGCAAGGGCAAGGTCCTCTCCCCTCTGTACCAGTCTGTCATTGTTAGTTTTGTTAACTATAAGTGATATTTGTATTTTGATGTAACCTCGTCTCATGTGCAGCACCGTGGAATAAATATATATCCCCAGCTTCGGTCGCAGACCCCCCCCTGTGTACGCTGTATACACCCGTATACTCCCAGCTTTGGTCGCAGACCCCCCTGTGTACACTGTATACACCCGTATACTCCCAGCTGCGGTTGCAGACCCCTCTGTGTACACTTTATATACCCATATACCCCCAGCTTTGCTCGCAGACCCCTCTGTGTACGCTGTATACACCCGTATACCCCCAGCTTCAGTTGCTGACCCCCTGTGCACACTATATACCCCCGTATACCCCCAGCTTTGGTTGCAGACCCCCCTGTGTACACTGTATACACCCATATACCCCCAGCTTCAGTTACAGACCCCTCTGTGTACAATTTATACACCCGTATACCCCAAGGTTAGGTCGCAGACTCCCCTGTGTACACTGTATACACCCTTATACCCCAGCTTCGGTCGTAGACCCCCCTGTGTACACTGTATACACCTGTATACCCCCAGCTTTGGTTGCAGACCCCCCAGTGTACACTGTATACCCCCAGCTTTGGTCACAGACTCCCCTGTGTACACTGTATACACCCGTATATCCCCAGCTTCAGTCGCAGACCCCTCTGTGTATGCTCTATACACCCATATACCCCCAGTTTTGCTCACAGACCCCCGGCTCTCTATCCCCCTGTAGAACTGACCCGGACACACACGGTAACACTGCAGACATCGGCCTCTCGTCTCTCGCACATACACTGATAACATACGATGGAGTCAGACGAACCCTCCTACAAAACGTGAGAGCAAAGTCATTACTACAGTACTGTATGAGAAAGGGATTTATTCTACATGAAACGCTGGGGCCACCATTGAGAGAATCTGGGCCCCGTGGCTGGATACTCGGGGGCCCCCAGCATATTAGGAGCAGACGGGGTCTTTGTCCCTGGAGCTTCTCTACTTGGTATAATGAGACTATGATCTTGTTCATATAAAGAGGGTTGGCGTAAAATTGAAACTGCCTGAGTATGAGACCCTCTGTTTGGGGATATTTTATTGTAATTTCCCTTCATAAAAACTGTAATAAAAATTAACTGATACAAGTGTTTTGTGTTCCCCCATTTTGTCTGTAGGAGGTAAAGAGCTACGGCTGAAGATGCTTTATCTCCGGAAGGCTACAAAGGAGGGAGGATTGGCAACTCTGAATATCCTTGTCTATTTTGGGATTGGGAATTAGGAAAAGCGGCAGGAGGACATTTTGAGTTTTGTTTTGGGGGCAAGAGATGCAATATTTGTCCATAAAGTGTAAATGATAGATGAGACTCCAGCATCAGCATTCTCAGGTACATTGGTTACTCGATCAGGTATAAAATCCGATGACGTGATGCGGCTGCCAGTCACAGCAATGCCAGTAGTCAACATGGCTATAACATTACCGTGCTTGGCAGGCAATCCCGACGTGTTTATTAGCCGTCCAACAAACGTGCAGAAGACTCCTGATCATGCGCACACTTAGGGTATTTTTCCATGTGCTGGAATGGCTGCGCTTTGTATGCAGCGGATACCTTTCTCCGCCCAAAGCCCTGCCTCCTTTTGTATGTGCGATGATTCCATATGTGTTCATTGAATACATGCGGAATCGCCGCATCCTATACATAGACTGTGCTGTTTATCTTGCTGAGACAGAGCGTTTCCGGTAGATAAATAAACATGCTTCGGTCTATAAAGACGCGTCACATGTCCGGTTATGCAGGGCCGCCGGATGCCACTATGCTGTAACAAACGGATGCTGCGTGTTGGATGCTGTGGCTGTACGCAGCATCCAATCCGCAGCAAATCTTGATGTAATCCAGCACATGGAAACATACCCTAACACACAACTTCAGAATATAAATCCGCACGCATGTGCGAGGTAAGTATAGCTTTAGCGATGACGCCGGCGCTTGTAAGTTACGCTATCGCACCCACAGGGATGTGATAACATCAAAGTAGCCCAACAAGTGTGGAGACACTAACGCTCCATTGACTAGTCAAAGCCCTATTCTAAAGATCTGTTTACCTATGTAATGTAATAAAGGGACTGATA
This sequence comes from Ranitomeya variabilis, assembly GCF_051348905.1. Taxonomy (NCBI): domain Eukaryota; kingdom Metazoa; phylum Chordata; class Amphibia; order Anura; family Dendrobatidae; genus Ranitomeya; species Ranitomeya variabilis. The sequence goes on along the minus strand of NC_135235.1, from coordinate 693,525,728 downwards.
GGCATGGTATTCACATAACAGCTGCTCTTATCCCGGCAGGTCAGCGGAAGGGTGAGACTGTGTAATGTGCACCATCTTGGGTATTTTGCTGGGACTGTTTTTGTGTTATTTGCCTGTTTTTGTGGTTTAATAAAGCATTGCCGCACTGTTTTACCCTCATCTTGTGTTGTCTGAGTAGTATTACGCCCACAGGGAAAGGAGAGCGGGCGTTTGGTGGTACTTTATAAATTCTTCTGTAACTAATGCCATCAGTATGTTTTGCAATAATAAGGTTACAAAGGTCTTGCGACAGCTTACTGATTTTACCCATCATGAGACGTTTCTTGTGTGGCATCTGATGAGAATTTCAGGTCAATAGCAGCTTTAGAAATATATTTACTTAGAAAATGGGTGACGAGATCAATACCTATATGACCCTCTGTAACAATGTGAAATATTGAAAAATAAAGACATTGGTAACTGCATATATTTTTAATTCTAATATATTTGTGAGGCCCCAGGGTCCGGGGAGAGTGATGTCACGCTTCGAGGCAAGGAAGGATAACTTTCACCAGGTAAACACAAGCATGCAAAATGTTCACACTCCAGGCCAGAAGGGGGAGCTCTGAACCCGGATTCAGGGTGAACTCCTCTGGAATACATATTTCTGGTCTTGGAGGGAAAGTGAGTCAGTTTCTGTCAGAGGACAGAGAAGAGAGCAGTCAGACATTGAGTGTCGGAAGGACTGAAGGAGCCGTGTAGCCAGAGTTGCTACAGCTCCTGAGGACAGAGAATTAAGAAGGAAAAGACAGCTTGTGGAAAGCGTGCGGGAGAGCGAAGCACAGGAGAGTGATACCAGTGGAGCAGAGCAGTGCATTAGCTACCTCCCTGGCTGGCGCAGATCACCGGTAGCTGGAACACCAAGGTTGTGAGGGACTCTAAGACTGACAGCAAAAACCGGCAGGACAGCTGGATTACACATCACCTGTCTGCCCTAATACCCAGGATGCACAGTGACACATAGAGCACGGGTCATGTTAGAGACCCTGAAAAAAGGCTCGAGTCACCTGCTATATGGGTTTATGTCCCACCTTTATGGAGGACAGAGAGAACTGTGAGGACCTTATCAGAAGCCATAGGCAGTAAGGGACTAAAACACCACCGCGCTATGAGGAAGGCTTTTAACTCCACATGGTGAAGGGGACTCTGGACTTGCTTCCAAGTCGGCCGGACCCTGCCTGTCCTGTGATCTGGTGCCCTGGACTGTGGCTGCCTGAAGTCTTCAGTAAACCAGGTAAAGAGAGTGCAAACCTGTGTCCTCGTTCTTTTCTACACCATTCACCATCTTCATCTACACATCGGGAGCCCTGGGGATATACTTCACCTGTGGGAAGTTATACCATCTAGCTGCCATAACATCACCCCAGAGGACCCCTTAAAGCAGCGTCGGTCCCCACTGACCGAATACCACAGGTGGCGTCACGAACACAAACTGTAATCAATATCCCTTTTATATGGGTGCCCAGGGCCACGGACCGAGTCGCCACCGTGACATCCCCCTGTGAATACTGGACCCAGTACCGGGTACCCCACGGCCCTGGCAGGTGTTCCATTTTGGTGTCACGAACAGGATGGACCGACAATGAGAATTGGGTCACGTGCACCTAAGAGACTGTGTTATGCTGACAGACTTAATTGTGAATTGCCACCAAAACTGCCGCCATTATAGTGCCACGAGGAGCGCTGGAAAAGAAAAATGCGCCATCGTGGGAGGGAACTAGAAGTGGGGCGCGAAAACAATGGCTGCCCACTCCAAATACTTTTGCACCATGAGGACATTCCCGTCGGCAACTGAGATCCGCCTCCTGATCCTGAATGGCGGGAGGAGGAAGAAGAAGCTCTACCCCCACAGGAGAGAGCGGGAACCAGATGAAGAAGCAGGAAGGAACATGGAGGACGACATGGCGAGCAGCCCGGACCCGGAGTGTGGGGTGGAAGCCGAGGACTTCCCCAGCCACCAGGATGGAAACCGATGTGAGCCGTCACCGGAGGTCCCGGAGTTCCAGAAAGAGGAGGGGGATGAGCTGAGCAACCAACTCCTGCGGATGCAGCTGGATGCCGTGACCAGATGGAAGGCGGCGCTGGGAGTGAAACTGCAGGAGCAGCATCCTATACAGCGGCCCCTGATGTCAGCGGAGGAGACTGGCACCGGAGACACCGCAGTGGCAGGTAAGGAGACCGACCCTGCCCCGGTAGTCGAGGAACTCCTAGTGGGCCCTCTAGCTCCACCACGCTATGGATCCAGATGGATTCAGATCCTGGGGGAATGGGACCAGGCCACGGGTATGGAAAGCCATATGAGAGCCCCGATCCTGCCCACCAATATGCCAGGCGAAATATACGCCGAAAAGACTGTATACCGCAGGGTGAACCCTGGGACAGATCTAATTTGGTTCCCCAGGGCAGAAAGGCAAGAAGAAGTAATGGAAGTCCTTAGCTGGGAATAATATCGGCAGCAGCTTGCCTATAAGTGGAGAGAGAAGGAGGCAGGGCACTGTAGTGGCCTTCAAACTGAAAATCTGGGGGTTCATCAACGAGCCAGGCTAGTATGCAGAGGTGTTTGTTAACAGGAGGGATGTGGAATCTCACCTCAAGGAAGGACACTCAGACAGGGACTTGTATCCAGGGGACACTAACCTTCACTCGGCATTTTGGTGACAAGGGATGGTATGCCTTGAACGTGAGCAAACTCAAAGACTCTGCTCCTAATTTAAAAGGTAACAGATCTAAATCACCAGCAGCGCCATCTAATGTGTTGTGAATTCTGCTCTTGGGCTCCCTCCGATGGTTGTAAGTGGTACTGCTGCTGATCTCAGCAGTCATCAGGTGCTTTCAATTGCTACCAATTCTGACTGGGCTACTTATTCTGGCTAGATCCTTTAGTCAGTGCCAGTTGTCCATTGTTTTCTGGAGGATTCACATCTCTACTTGGTTTCTCCTGCTGGATTGTCCAAATCATCAAAGATAAGTCCTGGCTTTGTTTTTGCAGTCCACATGCGGTGGACTTTATAGCTCAGTGAATTGCTATGTTCTTTCTTGTCCAGCTTTGTCTGTGTAAGGATTTATTCAGCCAAGCTGGAAGCTCTGGAGTTGCAGAGTTACCCTTCATGCCTTTAGTTAGGTGTGGAGATTTTTGTATTCTCTGTGGTGGATTTTTGTAGTATTTTAATACTGACCGCACAGTACTCTGTCCTGCCTTTTCTTTCTAGCTAAGCGTGGCCTCCTTTGCTAAATTCTGTTTTCAGTCTGCGTATGTAATTTCCCTCTCCTCTCACAGTCAATATTTGTGGGGGGCTGTCTTTCCTTTGGGGATTTTCTCTGAGGCAAGATAGTTTTCCTGTTTCTTTCTTTAGGGGTAATTAGTCCTCCGGCTGTGACGAGGTGTCTAGGGAGTGACAAGAACATCCCACGGCTACTTCTAGTTGCGGTGTTAAGTTCAGGGTATGCGGTCAGTATAGAGGCCACCTTCTCCAGAGCTCGTCCATGCTGCTCCTAGGCCACCAGATCATAACACTAATGCCAAAGTGGTCACCACTACTGCTCCAACTGTGACACCAGCCCCTAAAGCCATCAACAAGACAACAGTGTGCACTATAACAACTAATGAAAGTGCAGTAACTACAGCACCAGTTATCACGCGTACCCAGGCCACGCAAACCCCTATTGCAGGACATGACAGTACATGAGTACAAAACACATGATATCTACCTGTCACCAGATGTAACCTTGACCCATGATCTTCCCAGGCCAGGAAGCAGCCAACACCAAGTGTTACCATGGAAACAGCCAAAGTAAATAAGAATATGACCAGCCAAAGTAAATAAGAATATGACTGTGAGTAGTTAAATAGTTATTCCCCTGGAATACATATTTCTTGTCTTGGAGGGAAAGTGAGTCAGTTTCTGTCAGAGGACAGAGAAAAGAGCAGTCAGACATTGAGTGTCGGAAGGACTGAAGGAGCCGTGTAGCCAGAGTTGCTACAGCTCTTGAGGAAAGAGAATGAAGAAGGAAAGGACAGCTTGTGGAAATCGTGCAGGAGAGTGAAGCACAGGAGAGTGATACCAGTGGAGCAGAGCAGTGAATTAGCTACCTCCCTGGCTGGTGCAGATTACCGGTAGCCGGGACACCGAGGTTGTGAGGGACTCTAAGACTGACAGCAGAAACCGGCAGGATAGCTGGATTACACATCACCTGTCCGCCCTAATACACAGGAGGCACAGTGACACATAGAGCCTGGATCATGATAGAGATCCTGTAAAAATGCTTGAGTCACCTGCCATATGGGTTTATGTCCCACCTTTATGGAGGACAGAGAGAACTGTGAGGACCTTATCAGAAGCCATAGGCAGTAAGGGACTACAACACCATCGCACTATGAGGAAGGCTTTTAACTCCACCTGGTAAAGGGAACTCTGAATTCGCTTCCAAGCCGGTGGGACCCTGCCTGTCCTGTGATCTGGTGCCCTGGAATATGATTGCCTGAAGTATTCAGTAAACCAGTTAAAGAGACTGCAAACCTATGTCCTGTGGTGCACTATTCACCATCTTCTATCTACACACCGGGAGCCCGGGGACATACTTTACATGTGGGAAGTTATACCATCTAGCTGCCATAACATCATCCCAGAGGACCCCTTAAAGCAGCATCGGTCCTCACTGACCGAATACCCCAGTTGGCGTCACGAACATGAACTTTAATCAATTTCCCCTTTTACATGGGCGCCCAGGACCACAGACCGGGTCGCCACCGTGACATCGCCCTGTGAATACCAGACCCGGTATCGGGTACCCCACGGCCCCGGCGGGCGTTCCAAACACATAAAACATGGCATGCAGCAGACACTTTGGCTTATATCCCAGGGTTTGGTTAAGGGTGTGGACTTTTTAAAATACCTGGGAATGCGGTGGTGACCACATCTGACCGGCAAGAGGTATAGACCTGGGTTGGGCACAGGGAACATTCAGGCAAGATGACAGAATTTTCTTACCTTATTATGGAGCTGCAGTCTCTGTCCCATGAGCCGTGGCCGATATCCCATGTCTTCAGTCAGCAGTGTCCTCGTGTGTTTCCTCTAGCCCCACGTTCAGGCATCAGATGTGAAGGAAATTTGGTTAGGATAAATTATCCTCGTGTGTGCTGTGGTCGTTCCCAATTAGGCAAAGTATTTGAGTGTAGGGTTGAGCGACTTTCATTTTTTTAAGGTCGAGTCGGGTTTTGTGAAACCCGACTTTGTCCAGAGTCGAGTCGAGTGCAGTCGGCCGATTATCGCTAAAAGTCGGGGATCGACCGAAACACAAAACCCAATGCAAGTCAATGGGGAAGCATAGTCGGCAGTGAGTGGAGGCCAGGAAAACACCTACAGTGCCCATTTTAATGCCAAAAACATCCATTCTTGTTTCTGAAGCTTGTCAATCTTAATTAACTTTATAATAATAGTTGTTCAATGGAACTTGGGGGTCATTTGGCAAATTTGTGGGGGGTAGGGCTGGTTCAAGGTTTTAGTGGGCCCAGGAATCGTGGACTACATCACGGCGGTGGAGCAGGGAGAGGAAAGTATTTCAACGTTGCAAGTGCTGTGATCCTGAGCAAGCAGGGGGGCACACCTGTTCGCATTGGCACTGGCACAGGGCCCCTCAAAGTACAGCGGTGTGTTTGCACACCCACCAGCAGCGACACTTTTGCGTACTCTGAGGGGCCCTGTGCCAGTGACATCGCCAACGAGTATGCCCCCCCCACCTGATGAAGGAACCTGCACTTTCATCTGCACCTTCCTCTTTGTCCCTGTGTAAGGTGGTATAACATGCGGGAAGGGGAACCTTACTTTCAGCAGGGTCAGATTCTGGCTGTGTAGAGTGCAAGGGGAATGTAGTGGTCTAGGTCAATGTACCAGCAGACTCATCTAGCAGTGGCTGGGCAATGGGCAGGATGAGGAGGAAACAGATATAGGGCCAAAGAATAAAGTAGGCTAAATGCAGTTCAAAATTGGTAAGAGGACAGGACTAAACAGGCGGCATTGCTTTGTTCAGTGGAGTAGCAAACCCAGGAGCAGCAGACACTGTTTTAAGGGCCCAACCACACTAGTAGGCCAAATGCAGTTTAATATCTGATACTATAGGCCCAAAGCCAGAAGGTAGAAGCTCAGCTTTATTCAGTTGAGGGCAAACACCAGGCAGGGGCAGACACCGTTAGTAGGCCCTAACCACCAATTTTTAAAATAACAGCACTTAATGAGAGCCAGAAGGATGAAGCTCAGCTTTATTCAGTTGAGGACAAACACCAGGCAGGGGCAGACACCGTTATTAGGCCCTAACCACCAATTTTTAAAATAATAGCACTTAATGAGAGCCAGAAGGATGAAGCTCAGCTTTATTCAGTTGAGGACAAACACCAGGCAGGGGCAGACACCGTTATTAGGCCCTAACCACCAATTTTTAAAATAACAGCACTTAATGAGAGCCAGAAGGTTGAAGCTCAGCTTTATTCAGTTGAGGAAAAACACCAGGGAGGGGCAGACACCGTTAGTAGGCCCTAACCACCAATTTTTGAAAACACAGCACTTAATGAGAGCCAGAAGGATGAAGCTCAGCTTTATTCAGTTAAGGACAAACACCAGGCAGGGGCAGACACCGTTATTAGGCCCTAAACACCAATTTTTAAAATAATAGCACTTAATGAGAGCCAGAAGGATGAAGCTCAGCTTTATTCAGTTGAGGACAAACACCAGGCAGGGGCAGACACCGTTATTAGGCCCTAACCACCAATTTTTAAAATAACAGCACTTAATGAGAGCCAGAAGGTTGAAGCTCAGCTTTATTCAGTTGAGGAAAAACAACAGGGAGGGGCAGACACCGTTAGTAGGCCCTAACCACCAATTTTTGAAAACACAGCACTTAATGAGAGCCAGAAGGATGAAGCTCAGCTTTATTCAGTTGAGGACAAACACCAGGCAGGGGCAGACACCGTTATTAGGCCCTAAACACCAATTTTTAAAATAACAGCACTTAATGAGAGCCAGAAGGATGAAGCTCAGCTTTATTCAGTTGAGGACAATCACCAGTTAGGGGCAGACACCGTTATTAGGCCCTAACCACCAATTTTTAAAATAACAGCACTTAATGAGAGCCAGAAGGTTGAAGCTCAGCTTTATTCAGTTGAGGAAAAACACCAGGGAGGGGCAGACACCGTTAGTAGGCCCTAACCACCAATTTTTGAAAACACAGCACTTAATGAGAGCCAGAAGGATGAAGCTCAGCTTTATTCAGTTGAGGACAAACACCAGGCAGGGGCAGACACCGTTATTAGGCCCTAACCACCAATTTTTAAAATAACAGCACTTAATGAGAGCCAGAAGGATGAAGCTCAGCTTTATTCAGTTGAGGACAAACACCAGGCAGGGGCAGACACCGTTAGTAGGCCCTAACCACCAATTTTTGAAAACACAGCACTTAATGAGAGCCAGAAGGTTGAAGCTCAGCTTTATTCAGTTGAGGAAAAACACCAGGCAGGGGCAGACACCGTTAGTAGGCCTTCACCAAAGTTGAAGGCCAAATGCAGTTTAATTTCTGATACTATAGGCCGAAAGCCAGAAGGTGGAAGCTCCGATTTAGACAGTGGAGGACAATTTGAATTAGGGACTGCAGACAGACTTAGTAGGCTGTCCCCTGTGGACCATGCATCCAACACATTAACCCATTGGGCCGTAATGGACACGTAATCTTCCGTGGCCATGCCTACAGGTCCATGCGTCTGTTGTCAGGTGCACCTTTGTACTCACAGATTGCCAGAGTGCATGGACAATGCGGTCTTTTACATGCTGGTGGAGGGTTGGGATGGCTTTTCTCGCAAAAGAAGTGTCAACTGGTTAGCTTGTAGCGTGGTACAGCGTAGTCCATCATGGCCTTATTAATAGTAAATAAAATATATAACTAGGCTCTATGAACTTTTAAATAGGTTCCAGGGGTACACGGGCAGCATTGGTGTGGTCAGTGGAGGAGTATTGCAAGTAGGGGCCGCAGACAGGCTCACAAAGGCCTAAAATAACAAACAGTAGGCAGTCATGGCAGTTTTACATCGGTTACATGGATACACAGGCAGGCAGCATTGTGGTCAGTGGAGGAGTATTGCAAGTAGGGGCCGCAGACAGGCTCACAAAGGCCTAAAATAACAAACAGTAGGCAGTCATGGCAGTTTTACATCGGTTACATGGATACACAGGCAGGCAGCATTGTGGTCAGTGGAGGAGTATTGCAAGTAGGGGCCGCAGACAGGCTCACAAAGGCCTAAAATAACAAACAGTAGGCAGTCATGGCAGTTTTACATCGGTTACATGGATACACAGGCAGGCAGCATTGTGGTCAGTGGAGGAGTATTGCAAGTAGGGGCCGCAGACAGGCTCACAAAGGCCTAAAATAACAAACAGTAGGCAGTCATGGCAGTTTTACATCGGTTACATGGATACACAGGCAGGCACTCCAGGCAGCATTGTGGTCAGTGGAGGAGTAATGCAAGTAGGGACGGCAGACAGGCTATCAAAGGCCTAAAATAACAAACAATAGGCTCATGGCAGTTTTACATCGGTTACATGGATACACAGGCAGGCAGCATTGTGGTCAGTGGAGGAGTATTGCAAGGAGTGTCTGACACAGTTAGTACTACAAAAAAATAAATAGATGTTAATGTCTCGCAAAACAACTATAAGTAAAAAAAGGGTGGCATGCTTAGGTACAGGGGTGGGCTCATCTGCAGAGTTTATGACAAAGTAATTTGGCAGTAAATTAGTATTTACTGGTGTCAATATAGGACACTGACCCATACTACTTTAACTAGCATCATAGATGCAAACAAATTGGTATTGTTTGTCAGTGCCAGGCATTGAATGATGTCAGTGCATAGACTAAACATTGGTGGAGCTGTGCGAGATAATTTTGCACGTGGTAGAGCACAGTTTGAGCTGGGGGGGGGAACTCTCTTGTGGCCGGTGGTACCGCCCCAGGGCCCCTCATGTTACAACGGTGTGTCTGACGTTGGGTGCGCACCACCACCGCCAGAGACACTACATTGTACTATGAGGGACCCAGTGGCAATGCCGTCAACCAAAAGCGGGCACACCCGCCTCCTCAGACAATCAGCACTGTAACGGGTGCTTGCGCCAAGTGGCGAGACAACGGCCCCGTGGGGTGATTTTTCCCATTGGGGGAGGTGTAAACATGTTGTATGCTGGACAAACAGCTGCTGCAAATTAACAGATTGGAACACTCAGTAAGACCAGTCCACAAGCAAGACCTTTTTATAGGAAAGCTAGGTGTCAGCCGGGAAAGGTGGGGCAAAATAATTTGAAATCCAGGAGTGGTTCATTTTAATGAAGGTGAGATCATCCACATTTTGGGTAGCCAGACGAGTCCTTTTTTCGGTTAATATTGAACCAGCAGCACTGAATACTCTTTCTGATAGCACACTAGCTGCTGGGCAAGCAAGCTCCTGCAATGCATATTCTGCCAATTCAGGCCAGGTGTCTAATTTTGATGCCCAGTAATCAAATGGGAATGACGGTTGAGGGAGAACATCGATAAGGGAAGAAAAATAGTTAGCAACCATACTGGACAAATGTTGTCTCCTGTCACTTTGAATAGATGCTGCAGTACCTGTCCTGTCTGCGGTCATTGCGAAATCACTCCACAACCTGGTCAGAAAACCCCTCTGTCCAACGCCACTTCTGATCTGTGCACCTCTAACACCTCTGCCATGTAGCCCCCTGCAGCTTGTGTGAGAACCATCACCGGCGCTGTGTGCTGGGAATGCCTGAATCAAACAGTCTTCAAGAGTAGCTTGTTTGGTTGCTAAGATTTGTTCGAGGTTCTCATGTGGCATAATATTTTGCAATTTGCCTTTATAGCGAGGGTCAAGGATGCAGGCCAACCAGTAATCGTCATCGCTCATCATTTTAGTAATGCGTGGGTCCTTTTTGAGGATACGTAAGGCATAATCCGCCATGTGGGCCAAAGTTCCTGTTGGCAAATCTGCGGTTGTGCTGGTTTGAGGGGCAGTTACAGGCAAATCTACGTCACTTGTCTCCCTTAAAAAAACAGAACCCGGCCTTGCAACGCCACTAATTTCTGTTGGCCCAGGAGAAGCTTCCTCATTAAAAAAGTACTCATCCCCATCATCCTCCTCGTCCGCCTCCTCCTCTTCGCCCGCTACCGCGTCCTCTACAAGGCCCTGACCAGACAATGGCTGACTGTCATCAAGGCTTTCCTCTTCCTCTGCTGCAGACGCCTGCTCCTTTATGTGCGTCAAACTTTGCATCAGCAGATGCATTAGGGGGATGCTCATGCTTCTTATGGCGTTGTCTGCACTAACCAGCCGTGTGCATTCCTCAAAACACTGAAGGACTTGACACAGGTCTTGTAGCTTCGACCACTGCACACCTGACAACTCCATGTCTGCCATCCAACTGCCTGCCCGTGTATGTGTATCCTCCCACAAAAACATAACAGCACGCCTCTGTTCGCACAGTCTCTGAAGCATGTGCAGTGTGGAGTTCCACCTTGTTGAAATGTCGATGATTAGGCGATGCTGGGGAAGGTTCAAAGACCGCTGATAGTTCTGCATACGGCTGGAGTGTACGGGCGAACGGCGGATATGCGAGCAAAGTCTGCGCACTTTGAGGAGCAGGTCGGGTAACCCCGGGTAACTTTTCAGGAAGCACTGCACCACCAGGTTTAAGGTGTGAGCCAGGCAAGGAATGTGTTTCAGTTGGGAAAGGGCTATGGCAGCCATGAAATTCCTTCCGTTATCACTCACAACCTTGCCTGCCTCAAGATGTACAGTGCCCAGCCATGACTGAGTTTCATTCTGCAAGAACTCTGACAGAACTTCCGCGGTGTGTCTGTTGTCGCCCAAACACTTCATTGCCAATACAGCCTGCTGACGCTTGCCACTAGCTGTCCCATAATTGCACACCTGGTGTGCAACAGTGGCAGCTGCGGATGGAGTGGATGTGCGACTGCGGCGTGTGGATGAGCTCTCGCTTCTGCATGAGGAGGAGGAAGAGGAGGAGGGGGGGCGAATGCCTACAGCCAACTCTTTCCTTGACCGTGGACTAGGCAAAACTGTCCCAATATTGCTGTCCCCTGTGGACCCTGCATCCACCACATTCACCCAGTGTGCCGTGATGGACACGAAACGTCCCTGGCCATGCCTACTGGTCCAGGCATCTGTTGTCAGGTGCACCTTTGTAGTCACAGACTGCCTGAGTGCATGGACGATGCGGTCTTTAACATGCTGTTGGAGGGCTGGGATGGCTTTTCTAGAAAAGAAGTGCCGACTGGGTAGTTCGTAGCGTGGTACAGCGTAGTCCATCAGCGCTTTGAAAGCTTCGCTTTCAACTAACCGGTAGGGCATCATCTCTAATGAGATTAGTCTAGCAATGTGGGCGTTCAAACCCTGTGTACGCGGATGCGAGGATGAGTACTTCCTTTTCCTAACAAGAGTCTCATGTAGGGTGAGCTGGACTGGAGAGCTGGAGATCGTGGAACTAGCGGTGGTGCCGGTGGACATGGGTGACTGAGAGAGGGTTGGAGATGGTATTCTTGCCGGTGCCCTACATGCAGTGTTTCCTACTACTAACCTGGTGATTCCCTGACTGCTTTGGCCTGGCAACGAAAGCTGCACAGCTACTGCAGGTGGTGTGGGAAATGGTCGGCTTACAGGGAGGGAAGGGATGTAGCGTTGCTGACTAGCTTCATTGGCCGAGGGTGCTGCAACCTTTAGGGACGTTTGGTAGTTAGTCCAGGCTTGCAAATGCATGGTGGATAAATGTCTATGCATGCAACTTGTATTTAGACTTTTAAGATTCTGACCTCTGCTTAAGGTTGTTGAACATTTTTGACAGATGACTTTGCGCTGATCATTTGGATGTTGTTTAAAAAAATGCCAGACTGCACTCTTTCTACTATCGGATACCTTTTCAGGCATTGCAGACTGAGCTTCTTTAACCGGATGGCCACGCTGTCCTCCAACTGGTTTTGGTTTTGCCACGCGTTTTTGGCCAGATACGGGCCCGGTACATGGAACCTGTTGTGATGTTGATGCCTGCTGTGGCTCCTCCTCCTCCGCTTCAGATCTACTGCCGCCTGCACCCTGTTCCCCCAATGGCTGCCAATTGGGGTCCACAACTGGGTCATCTATGACCTCCTCTTCTATGTCGTGTGCGATTTCGTCTGTGTCACCGTGTAAGCCGGTGATATAGCGTCCGTGACGGGGCACCATAGTCTCCGCTGGGTTTGATTCTGCCTCAGTACACTGCGAGGGCAATGTTCTGGTCTGAGTCAAAGGAACAGCATAGTAATCTGGCTGTGGCTGTGCATCTGTGCACTCCATGTCCGATTCAACTTCTAATGGACATGGCCTGTTAACTGTTTCACTGTCTAACCCAGGAACGGTATGTGTAAAGAGCTCCATGGAGTAACCCGTTGTGTCTCCTGACGCATCCTTCTCTCTTGTTCTGGGTGAAGAAGACAAGGAAGCGACTTGTCCCTGACCAGGAGCATCCACTGACGATGCACTGCTCTGACATTTGGCACTTTGGGAGGAGGAGGCGAAAGAGCTAGAGGCAGAGTCAGCAATGAAAGCCAATACTTGTTCCTGCTGCTCCGGCTTCAAAAGTGGTTTTCCTACTCCCAGAAAAGAGAGCGTTCGAGGCCTTGTGTAGCCAGACAACGAACCTGGCTCAACAACTCGAGACTTAGGTGCTGTACTGCTTTTACCACGACCACCTGATGCTCCACCACCACTACCATCATTACCAGCTGACAATGACCGCCCACGGCCACGACCTCTTCCACTAGACTTCCTCATTGCTTGCAAAAGGTGACCAAAGTAACACTATTTGTTACTGTAAAACAACTTATAAGGTGAACTCAAACTTCTGTAGGATTTATATATACCTTTAGAGGTGCCTGACACTGAAAGGAAAATCAGGCCCAATGTTACACACTAGGTTTTCTGTGGCCCAATAATTTGAGACAGATGGCACACACAGGCCCAGCACTCAAGCAGAAATGCCAATCTTAATCTCCCACTATTTTTTTTTTTTTCTGGGAGAATTTACCCTAAAAAAAAAAAAAAAAAGGCCCAGTATTACACAGTGTTTTCAGTGGCACACAATGAGAGAGAGATGCTACACACAGCAATGGCACGGAGGCAGACTTGACAATATTTATCTCCCACTAATTTTTTTTTTGGAAAAGGGAGAATTTAGAAAAAAAAAAAAGGCCAAGTATTACACAGTGTTTTTGGTGCCACACAATGAAAGAGATGTCACACACAGCAATGGCACGGAGGCAGACTTGACAATATTTATCTCCCACTAATTTTTTTTTTGGGAAAAGGGAGAATTTAGGAAAAAAAAAAAAAGGCCAAGTATTACACAGTGTTTTCGGTGCCACACAATGAGAGAGAGATGCCACACACAGCAATGGCACGGAGGCAGACTTGAGAATATTTATCTCCCACTAATTTTTTTTTTGGGAAAAGGGAGAATTTAGACAAAAAAAAAAAAAAAGGCCAAGTATTACACAGTGTTTTCGGTGCCACACAATGAGAGAGAGATGCCACACACAGCAATGGCACGGAGGCAGACTTGCCAATATTTATCTCCCAATAATTTTTTTATTTGGAAAAGGGAGAATTTAGGAAAAAAAAAAAAGGCCAAGTATTACACAGTGTTTTCGGTGCCACACAATGAGAGAGAGATGCCACACACAGCAATGGCACGGAGGCAGACTTGCCAATATTTATCTCCCAATAATTTTTTTTTTTTTTAAAAGGGAGAATGTACCCCCCCAAAAAAATAGCCAACTATTACACAGTGTTTTCAGTGCCACACAATGAGAGAGAGATGCCACACACAGCAATGGCACGGAGGCAGACTTGACAATATTTATCTCCCACTAATTTTTTTTTTGGAAAAGGGAGAATTTAGAAAAAAAAAAAAAGGCCAAGTATTACACAGTGTTTTCGGTGCCACACAATGAGAGAGAGATGTCACACACAGCAATGGCACGGAGGCAGACTTTACAATATTTATCTCCCACTAATTTTTTTTTGGGGAAAAGGGAGAATTTAGGAAAAAAAAAAAAAAAGGCCAAGTATTACACAGTGTTTTCGGTGCCACACAATGAGAGAGAGATGCCACACACAGCAATGGCACGGAGGCAGACTTGACAATATTTATCTCCCATTAATTTTTTTTGGGGGAAAAGGGAGAATTTAGACAAAAAAAAAAAAAGGCCAAGTATTACACAGTGTTTTCGGTGCCACACAATGAGAGAGAGATGCCACACACAGCAATGGCACGGAGGCAGACTTGACAATATTTATCTCCCACTAATTTTTTTTGTTGGAAAAGGGAGAATTTAGGAAAAAAAAAAAAAAGGCCAAGTATTACACAGTGTTTTCGGTGCCACACAATGAGAGAGAGATGCCACACACAGCAATGGCATGGAGGCAGACTTGCCAATATTTATCTCCCAATAATTTTTTTATTTGGAAAAGGGAGAATTTAGGAAAAAAAAAAAAAGGCCAAGTATTACACAGTGTTTTCGGTGCCACACAATGAGAGAGAGATGCCACACACAGCAATGGCACGGAGGCAGACTTGCCAATATTTATCTCCCAATAATTTTTTGTTTTTTTAAAGGGAGAATGTACCCCCCCCCAAAAAAAATGGCCAACTATTACACAGTGTTTTCAGTGCCACACAATGAGAGAGAGATGCCACACACAGCAATGGCAGGGAGGCAGACTTGCCAATATTTATCTCCCAATAATTTTTTTTTTTTTTTAAAGGGAGAATGTACCCCCCCAAAAAAAAATGGCCAACTATTACACAGTGTTTTCAGTGCCACACAATGAGAGAGAGATGCCACACACAGCAATGGCACGGAGGCAGACTTGACAATATTTATCTCCCACTAATTTTTTTTGGGGAAAAGGGAGAATTTAGAAAAAAAAAAAAAAAGGCCAAGTATTACACAGAGTTTTCGGTGCCACACAATGAGAGAGAGATGCCACACACAGCAATGGCACGGAGGCAGACTTGACAATATTTATCTCCCACTAATTTTTTTGGGGGGAAAAGGGAGAATTTAGGAAAAAAAAAAAAAAAAGGCCAAGTATTACACAGTGTTTTCGGTGCCACACAATGAGAGAGAGATGCCACACACAGCAATGGCACGGAGGCAGACTTGCCAATATTTATCTCCCTGCAGTTATCTCAGAAAAGTATGGCAGGCAGCTATAAAAAGGACTGCTGCACACAAAAGTGTGGACAAACACACAAGATAGCTGTGCAGAAAGGAAGGAAAAACAGGATTTGTGCTTTGAAAAAAGCAGTTGGTTTACACAGCGGCGTACACACAAAGCAACACAGCTATCAGGGAGCCTTCTAGGGCAGCCCAATGAGCTACAGCGCTGAGGAAAAAAAAATGTAGCTTCCACTGTCCTGGAAACAAAAGGTGGTATTGGACAGTGGAAATCGCTACAGCACAAGCGGTTTGTGGCTTTATGTACCCTGCCTATCACTATCCCTGCTTCCGAAGAAGTTGCAGCAACCTCTCCCTATGCTCAGATCAGCAGCAGTAAGATGGCGGTCGGCGGGAACGCCCCTTTATAGCCCCTGTGACGCCGCAGAAAGCAAGCCAATCACTGCAATGCCCTTCTCTAAGATGGTGGGGACTGAGATCTATGTCATCACGCTGCCCACACTCTGCGTCCACCTTCATTGGCTGAGAAATGGCGCTTTTAGCGTCATTGAAACGCGACTTTGGCGCGAAAGTCACGTACCGCATGGCAGACCCCACACAGGGATCGGCTCGGTTTCATGAGACGCCGACTTTGCCAAAAGTCGGCGACTTATGAAAATGAACGATCCGTTTCGCTCAACCCTATTTGAGTGCTCAAGAATGACACTGTACACAAAGGTGAAGGAAGAACATTCCATCAATACTGATGCTTTATTCTACATACAATTTTTTTATAGTTGCATATACAGTGCCTTGCGAAAGTATTTGGCCCCCTGGAACTTTTCAACCTTTTCCCACATATCATGCATCAAACATAAAGATACCAAATGTAATTTTTGGTGAAGAATCAACAAAAAATGGAACACAATTGTGAAGTTGAACGAAATGAATTGGTTATTTAAATTTTTTGTGAAAATTCAATATGCAAATTTCCTCTTCAGAGAAAAAGAGGACTTAAACTCTATAGCGCCACCTGTTGGAAGTAGCGATCCTACAAGTCACAATCAACCCTTTAACGAGTTGTGCAATATGACTTGGGATAAAAGCCAAATCAGTATCTCAGTTCGCAGACACAGTGTTTCGGGCTGTTGGCCCTCGTCAGTGCGAAGCATGAGAATAAATTTGGCTAGGTGAGAGGCTCTGGACTGGGGTCTAAGGGGTAATGTTTCCCCTTATGGAGATTGACATACCAGCTCTGGCTTGTCAAGGTAAGGAAGCTTATTCGCCATGCAATGCTCCTCTGGGAAATTTAATATGCAAATTGTCTCTTCATAGAAAAAGAGGACTTAAAGGGAACCTGTCATCCCCCCCCCCAGGCATTTGAAACTAAAAGAGCCACCTTGTGCAGCAGTAATGCTGCATTCTGACAAGGTGGCTCTTTTAGTTCTGGGTGCTGTAACTGCAGAAATAATCCGTTTTGTAATTAGTCGTAAAATACCTTTCTTCAGTCAAGGAGGCAGGCCTTTCCCCCCCCCAATGCAGATGCCACACAGCCGTCAATCAAGTCTTCTTTGCGCCGGGCGCTGCCTCTTCAGTTCTGTTTTGAAATGAGCCGGCGCCTGCGCTCTTTTCTCCTGCCTTGGGCAGGCGCAGTGAGCGCTGCCCGTCTGTCCTCATATGCAGTTTAGCTGACTGTGCCTGTGCGGCCGCCCTGCCTGTATATCCCAGCCCCGCAGTGTCTGCTGATTTATTCACATTGCGGGGCTGGGATTCACAGGCAGGGCGGCCGCACAGGCGCAGTCAGCTAGACTGCATATGAGGACAGACGGGCAGCGCTCACTGCGCCTGCTGTTGTGAATTCTGCATTTGGGCTCCCTCCGGTGGTTGTAGGTGGTAATGCAGTTGTCCCTGAGTTGCAGTCCTGGTCAGGTGTATCTGCTGATTGCAGTTCTGACTGGGGTATTTAGGCGTGCAGGATTCATTAGTCCTTGCCAGTTGTCCATGGTTGTTGAGAGGTGTTGGTCCTTGTTTGGTCCCTTCTGTCTTGCTACCAAACCAGCAAAGGTAAGTGTCTGGTTTTGTTTCTGTGGTTGTGTGCTCAATAATTCAGTGCTATTCATTTTTTTTGTCCAGCTTAGATTGTGTCAGTATTTTCTCAGTCTTGTTGGATTCTCAGGAGTTGCAGATATACATTCCATGTCTTTAGTTAAATTGTGGAACTTTTTGTATTATCTGCTGTGGATATTTTTGGAAGGGTTTTAATACTGACCGCTTAGTATTCTGTCCTATCTTTCCCTATTTAGCTAGAGTGGCCTCTTTTGCTGAATTCTGTTTTCTGCCTGCGTGTGTCTTTCCTCTCCTATTCACAGTCAATATTCGTGGGGGGCTGCCTATCCTTTGGGGTTCTGCTCTGAGGCAAGATAGTATTCCATTTCCATCTATAGGGGTATTTAGTTCTCCGGCTGTCGAGGTGTCTAGGGTTTGTTAGGCACACCCCACGGCTACTTCTAGTTGCGGTGTTAGTTCAGGGTTTGCAGTCAGTACAGTTTCCACCTACTCCAGAGAAAGTTTCAAGCTCCAAAGTCACCGGATCATAACAGCCTGCCCAAGGCAGGAGAAAAGAGCGCAGGTGCCAGCTCATTTCAAAACAGCACTGAAGAGGCGGCGCCTTGTGCCAAGAAGACTTGAGTGACGGCTGTGTGGCGTCTGCAGCAGGGGGGGAATGGCCTGCCTCCTTGACTGAAGGTATTTTCTGACTAATTACAAAAGGATTATTTCTGCAGTTACAGCACCCAGAACTAAGAGCCACCTTCTCAGAATGCAGCATTACTGCTGCAAAAGGAGGCTCTTTTAGTTTCAAACGCCTGGGGGGGGGGGTGACAGGTTCCCTTTAAACTCTATAGAGCCACCTGTTGGAAGTAGAGATCCTACAAGCTACAATCAACATTCAAAAACTGGAAAGTTGGGTGTGCAATAATATTCGGCCCCTTTAACTTAATACTTTGATGTGCCACCTTTTGCTGCGATTACAGCTGCAAGTTGCTTGGGGTATGTCTCTATCAGTTTTGTACATTGAGAGACTGAAATTCTTGCCTATTCTTCCTTGGCAAACAGCTCAAGCTCAGTGAGGTTTGATGGAGATTGTTTGTGAACAGCAGTTTTCAGCTCTTTCCACAGATTCTCGATTGTATTGAGGTCTGGACTTTGACTTGGCCATTCTAACACCTGGATATGTTTATTTGTGAACCATTCCATTGTAGATTTTGCTTTATGTTTGGGATCATTGTCTTGTTGGAAGACAAATCTCCATCCCAGTCTCAGGTCTTTTGCAGACTCCAACAGGTTTTCTTCAAGAATAGTCCTGTATTTGGCTCCATCAATCTTCCTATCAATTTTAGCCATCTTCCCTGTCCCTGCTGAAGAAAAGCAGGCCAACACCATGATGCTGCAACCACCATGTTTGACTGTGGGGATAGTGTGTTCATTGGGATGAGTGTTATGATCCGGTGACCCTGGAGCCGCATGAGACTATCTCTGGAGTAGGTGGTACCTGTACTGACCGCAATCCTAATACTAACAACGCAACTAGAAGTAGCCGTGGGATGTTCCTAACATGGCCTAGACACCTCGACACAGCTGGAGGACTAAATACCCCTAAAGATGGAAATGGGAAATACTATCTTGCCTCAGAGCAGATCCCCAAAGGATAGGTAGCCCCCCACAAATATTGACTGTGAGTTTAAGAGGAATACGTACACAGGCAGAAAGACAGAATTTAGCAAAAGAGGCACAACTAGCTAGATAGAAAAGGATAGGACAGAGTTCTAAGCAGTCAGTATAAAACTCTAGAAAAATCCACAGCAGAGTATACTATATTCTACATCTAACTAAAGACATAGAATGTATATCTGCATCCCCAGAGAATCCAGCAAGACAAAAAAATCCAAACAAAGTCTAAGCTGGACAAAAACACAATCGTTTGCACTGCACATAAAAGCACACTGCATGCGTGCAACAGAGAACAAAAAAACAGACACTTATCTTAGCTGAAATGACAGCAGGGCAAGAGGAGCCAGACAGAGATGCAATCCCTCCAAGATACCATGGACAACTGGCAGGGATTGAAGGATCCTACACACCTAAATACCTAATAGAGCTGCAATAAGCAGAAACACCTGCCCTGGCTTACAATCCAGAGACCACTACGCTACCACTAACAACCACCGGAGGGAGCCCAAGAGCAGAATTCACAACAAATGAGCTGTGTTGCCTTTACGTCAAACATATCTTTTGGCATTGTTGCCAAAAAGTTCGATTTTGGTTTCATCTGACCAGAGCACCTTCTTCCACATGTTTGGTGTGTCTCCCAGGTGGCTTGTTGCAAACTTTAAATGACACTTTGTACGGATATCTTTGACAAATGGCTTTCTTCTTGCCACTCTTCCTTAATGGCCAGATTTGTGCAGTGTACAACTGATTGTTGTCCTATGGACAGACTGTCCCACCTCAGCTGTAGATCTCTGCAGTTCATCCAGAGTGATCATGGGCCTCCTGGCTGAATCTCTGATCAGTCTTCTTGTTTGAGATGAAAGTTTAGAGGGACGGCCTGGTCTTGGTAGATTTGCAGTGGTATGATACTCCTTCCATTTCAATATGATCACTTGCACAGTGCTCCTTGGGATGCTTAAAGTTTTTGAAATCATTTTGTATCCAAATCCAGCTTTAAACTTCTCCACAACAGTATCACGGACCTGCCTGTTGTGTTCCTTGGTCTTCATGATGCTCTCTATGCTTCAAACAGAACCCTGAGACTATCACAGAGCAGGTGCATTTATACGGAGACTTGATTACACACAGGTGGATTATATTTATCATCATTAGGCATTTAGGACAACATTGGATCATTCAGAGATCCACAATGAACTTCTGGAGTGAGTTTGCTGCACTGAAAGTAAAGGGGACAAATAATATTGCACTCCCCACTTTTCAGTTATTGAATTTCCACAAAAATTTAAAATAACCAATACATTTTATTCAACTTCACAATTGTGTTCCACTTGTTGTTGATTCTTCACCAAAAATTTACATTTGGTATCTTTATCTTTTAAGCATGATATGTGGGACAGGTTGAAAAGTTCCAGGGAGCCGAATACTTTCGCAAGGCACTGTAGAAAGGGGAGGTTAGTTAATCATATAATAAATCTTCTCTGTTATTGCATATCTGAATACATGGAAGATTGTGGTTAAGGCACAGCAACTAAAGTGTAAGTGTCACCTTTTCCTGCAATTAGGATAACAGTTGAGACATCAGCTCGGGACATCTGGTGTTCAGTTCCTCTTTATGTCTGGAAAGTCCCAAGATGCTGTCTGGTTTGTAGCAGCCATTTTAAGCAATTGATTATAGTGTATATACTAGCTGTAAGTATATATGCAAGTGAAATCTATGTTTTATATATATTTCCATCACAGGGATAAATCGGCTGTGTTGAAAATTCCAGCATTTACCTGTGCTCGTTTAGCGACTCCATTTCCCTTGTAGCATTTCACCCACTACGGGTCTTGGGGAACACTCGCTTGGCATAGGATTCAAGCACTCAGGCACAGTACCTTACACAAATCTGTCCATATGGTTTATTTAAACTCCGCATAAACTAGACAGGGTACAGTCCGTTTCATTACAGCCACGAAACATTATAGGACATCAGTCAGTTCATGTAGCAGATAGGCTTCTCTGCTGTATATTATAATTCGCTTGTCCGGGGTTACCTTTCAGGACTTCCACTCCTCACGCTGACTTCATGTCAGTCCCAGGTCCTCAACACAGACCGTCCAGGTCTACGGTCTCTAGCTTTTCCAGGACCTACAGCACACAGGCCACTCAGTGCCAAACACAGGAACCTCCCAGGAACATGTGACCCACACCCTGGTCACATTATCTACCTGTAACCACTCCCATGGGTGGGAGTGTGGGTGTGTGGCTAGTTTGTCCTGCCCATCTCATACAACTAGCCTAGTAAGTCTCCCTTGACTATTATACAACACTACACAAACTCTTGAGAGACTACAGGTCCCAGAACAACCACGTTACATCAGACTTACCACGCAGACTCCCTCTGCGACACATATCGCCCATTCACAACACTGCCAGTCACTGTCTCATCACAACTATGCCAACAAGTGCATCTTGAAGTGCACACACAGCGCCCCCTAGCTGTAACATTGGTCACTGCACCACATACCTCCCCCCTTTGTTTAACCCTATCAGGGTGGACACATGACATAAACCTGGGGTTCCGATACCGGGAACCCATGTCACCTTTGTTAGGCCTCCCCCGCCCCCAGCGGTCAGTTTGTCGGCCCTGGGCTTCAACCCTTGAGTCACCATCCGTCTGTGTCAGCAGACCCTTTTTGGTCAACCCACTTACAGTTGAGCTGACTGTCTGGTCTGAGTCTGACCCTTCGCTACTACGTCTGCTACCAGGTCTCCCACCTCAGTCACTCAGCCCTGAGCATACAGAGGAGTCACTTCTTAGAACTCTTCTATTCTTTAGGGTATCTTTTCGTATCTCCATACCCTGGATTGGAAGTGGTCGCCATCTTATATTCTGCAGCTGTTTATTAATCTTCAGACGTTCCAGTCTTAGCTGCTCTATCTCCTTTAGGTACGTCACCCGGTATTCAAGAAGCACTCGAATGCTCCTAAGGCTATTTACTGAGCCAAATACAGCAAATGGAACAATCCCATCATCACCAGTTACCTGGACTTCGCCAACATCTGGAATCCTCACTCTTGCCACACCGGATCTATTCACCAGGTCCTGCATCACTTTTCCAAATCTACCAATAACTTTCCCCACCAGATTTCTGGGTACTCGAACGATGTCTTCCACAAAGCCCAGCTGATTTTGTATTTTCCTGGCATGCTCGAAACGTCGAGCTGTTTCCTTGTTCCTCAACAGGATCATTTGTTTCGTGCGAAGACATTGTAGGTACATATCCTTCAGAATAGCTACCCGCTTTACTGTGACTTCCTTAGTGGACAGTATCACCAACTGTTTCATCTCTGGGGCCCAGTTCACACTACATGCTTCCACTGCTTTTCTAAAGGCCTCATGCACACCTTCACCGGTACAGGCTTCTTGCACCTCTTCGGGTACATCAATCACGGTCTTGAAGAGCAAGGTCTCACTCTCTTCATGGATATACAGATCCCTTTTTGCCTCGGACCTTTCCACGAAGACATCTGCCATGACCGGGTGACTGTCTTGTTCTGCTTTTAGCGCCTAACTCTTCCTCCGCTTTACACTCTTTAAGATCCCTGGCCAGGATGGGCACTGGCAGCTTCACCTCGTTACCACTCTGGTACCGCCGCTGTGAGTCTTCGACCAGCATCTTCTTCTCTTACTGAAGACCACCTAATGCTTCTCTGAGCCCTTCCACATCTTCCCTTAAAGCTTTGTTCACACTTTGCCAGGTTGACAGGTGATGTTTGAACTCAGAAACTTCCTTCTCCAGTTCATCCACTCTGTGCACAATCACCTGTCTCAGGACCCTTTCTCGCTCGACTATTTCTTTAAGCAGCTCTATCTCATGGTCCTGCTCTCTTTTGGCCAGCACATGTCGCACCATCACTTCTTTAATTAGATTTTCAGATGGGGTCTCTTGCCTACCCACACTCTGCCTCTTCAGAGTTCCACCTGTTTCTGCATCCACCTCTATGGTCTCTCCTGGGCTCTCTGTCTGTTTACTCCTAGGTACCTCTTGACTCTTGGTAACTTCAGAGTTCTCCATCTCTTCAGCATCAGGTACTTCATCATACTGAGCCTCTTCACTCTTAATGGGCATTGCATATGTGGGTCTACTACAGGTCTGTTCTAACCCCAGCCCGTCACTAACTACCTCAGTAATAGGGTTTGTCAGAGATAAAGTGACCCCCTCATCAGGGACGATAACGTGATCTGCACGTGACCCTGTCTTTCAGCGGCCCCCACGACGAGATGAAGATGTGTCATTTTTACTCAGATCCCCCTTACTGCACTCTTTTCCCCTTGCATATGAGTCAAAGTCTGAATAGGAGTCACCCCCTCTCACCCTGTCATCTTGGAACAACAAGTCCCCACTTAAACAGGTGTCAGACCCACACTTTCTTCCGGTCACCCGTAACTCTGGACTATTGACCTTAGGTGGCACTACCTCCTCTTTACACATCCCATTAACAGGAATCCCCACAGCCTGCTGCTGTAGTGGAGCTTAAATATGACCATTCCGTCTCTCCTCTGAGCAACCCCACACTTCAACAACTTCCCATACGTCTTCAAAGATCACAAAGTCCCGGCCTCTTTCAAAAGGGTAGAACAAGTTTGGTGTTATATCGCTATCTTGGCACTCTACACTTTTGGACATATCAATGATCACTCTGTCCACAGTATAGTCCACAGTCACCACATGGATGCAGCAAACCTTGACCTTTTTCTCGGTTAGACAGAGAACGAGAGGAGTTCCTGTCAGAGTCACCTGACTCTTTGAGTCCAGCAGTCCAGATAGTCCTTCACGGTGTAACATAACAGTACACACCTGCGGCCTGTCATCAAATGGGAAGTCTATACCGCACTCAGAATATGCAAAACATAAACACTGCTGTTCCCCAGACGTGTCTACTGAGGTTACCAGTGCCGCCCCTTTTGAATGCTCCACCCCTTTTTTGGTCACTATCCCCTTTTTGGACTCCGCCCCTTTTAGGGCCAACACCCCCTTATGGGCTATTTTCTCCTTTAGGGCCACTACCCCCTTTAGGGACTCCACCCCCTTTTGGGCAACTACCCCCTTTTGGGATGCCGCCCCTTTTTTGGGATGCCCAGCCCCTTTTTGGCCAACCATAATTATTTGGGTCACCGCTCTGTTTTGGGGACTCGACCCCCTTTAGTGACACCACCCCACTCTGGGGTACACCCCGTGGACTTCCCCACAGTACTCTCAAGCCCCAACAGTTCCACAGTATATGTCTCTTTAGGTCAGCACTGGCCCTTTAAAGGGAACCTGTCACCCCGTTTTTTCCGTATGAGATAAAAATACTGTTAAATAGGGCCTGAGCTGTGCATTACAATAGTGTATTTTGTGGACCCCGATTCCCCACCTATGCTGCCGAAATACGTTACCAAAGTAGTCGTTTTCGCCTGTCAATCAGGCTGGTCTGGTCAGATGGGCGTTGTGTCTTCCCCCAGATCTTGCTTAGTTTTCCGTTGGTGGCGTAGTGGTGTGCGCATGCCCAAGGTTCCGAATCCACGAGATCGCGGCCATTTTCCTGAAGCCGGGATGTGAACTCTGCTACAGGAAAATGGCCACCGCGATCTCCATCTGCGCACACGTGGCATCCCGTGGCCATTTTCCTGAAGCCACGGCCAGCAGAGCGCCGCTTCTGCGCACGCGCGGCCAAAGGAAGATGGTCGCCCCCACCGATCACCAATGAAATAGCCCAGATCGCGCTATTTTCACTCCCCTGTGCAGTGGATTTGGGACCTTGGGCATGCACACACCACTAAGCCACCAACGGAAAACTAAGCAAGATCTGGGGGAAGACACCACGCCCATCTGACTAGACCAGCCTGATTGACAGGCGAAAATGACTACTTTGGTAACGTATTTCGGCAGCATAGGTGGGGAATCGGGGTCCACAAAATACACTATTGCAATGCACAGCTCAGGCCCTATGTAACAGTATTTTTATCTCATACGGAAAAAACGAGGTGACAGGTTCCCTTTAAGAGTCTGCACAACCTGGAGCACAATTTTTTATTTTTTTCAATACTTCACCAGCTCTTACTGGCACTGCTACAGCTCCTGCTACAGTCCCAAATCACTGGCACCTCCGGGTGCTGATCACAAGCTGCTGCTACCGCCACTGCAGCTCCTGCTGCTGCGGAACCTCTTGCTGCAAGCGGGCTGCACGGCTCAACCGCAGACTTCGTGGACCCGCCGATCCACAGCAAGTTGATTTAAGAAAAAAAAACACCGTCTCTCACTGACCCCGGTCAGTATAGCACAGACTCCTGTCTGTTACACACTTGGCTTTACACAGTACCTCACTGATCCCGACCAGCATAATACACGGTTTTCAGACCATTACCCGTTGGCAACTTTTACGGGTTCCTGGACACCCCTTGGCCTCAGAGGTGCCCAGACACAATGTCTCTCTGTTCCTTTCACTCTGACCCCGGTCAGTACACCACGGATCTCCATCCGTTACCTGTCATTGCCGCACAGGTTCCCGGATCCCTCTTCTCCTCGAAGGTATCCCACCAACAATTCTCACTGACCCCGATCAGTATTTACACACGGCTGTCAGACCATTTACTCCTCTGGCTCAGACCAGCCAGCGCTGCAACATGTGCTTCTTGGATCGCTGCCCACATTCGAAACACCAATTGTAGCATTTCACCCACTACAGGTCTTGAGGAACACTCGCTTGGCATAGGATTCAAGCACTCAGGCACGGTACCTTTCACAAATCTGTCTATATGGTTTATTTAACCCCTTCATGACCTTGGAATATTCTATTTTTCCGTGTTCGTTTTTCACTCCCCTCCTTCCCAGAGCCATAACTTTTTTATTTTTCCATCAATTTGGCCATGTGATGGCTTATTTTTTGTGCGACGAGTTGTACTTTTGAACGACATCATTGGTTTTACCATGTCGTGTACTAGAAAATGGGAACAAAATTCCAATTGCAGTGAAATTGCAAAAAAAAGTGCAGTCCCACACTTGTTTTTGTTTGGCTTTTTTTTCTAGGTTCACTAAATGCTAAAACTGACCTGCCATTATGATTGTCCAGGTCAGTTCGAGTTCATAGACACCTAACATGACTAAGTTATTTTTTACCTAAGTGGTGAAAAAAAAATCCAAACTTTGCTAAAAAAATAAATAAATTGTGCCATTTTCCGATACTCGTAGCGTCTCCATTTTTCATGATCTGGGGTCGGTTGAGGGCTTATTTTTTGTGTGCCGAGATGGCGTTTTTAATGATACCATTTAGGTGCAGATACGTTCTTTTGATCGCCCGTTATTGCATTTTAATGCAATGTCGCGGCGACCAAAAAAACGTAATTCTGGCGTTTCAAATTTTTTTCTCGCTACGCCGTTTAGCGATCAGGTTATTGCTTTTTTTAATTGATAGATCGGGCGATTCTGAACGCGGCGATACCAAATATGTGTAGGTTTGATTTTTTTTTAATTGATTTATTTTGATTGGGGCGAAAGGGGGGTGATTTAAACTTTTATATTTTTTTTATTTTTTTTCACTTTTTTTTTTACTTTTTTTTTTACTTTTGCCATGCTTCTATAGCCTCCATAGGAGGCTAGAAGCAGGCACAACACGATCGGCTCTGCTACATAGCAGCAATCTGATGTTCGCTGCTATGTAGCAGAAATGCACGTGTGCTGTGAGCGCCGACCACAGGGTGGCGCTCACAGCTACCATGGATCAGTAACCACAGAGGTCTCAAGGACCTCTATGGTTACAATACCGAAGCATCACCAACCTCCGATCATGTGACGGGATCGGTGATGCGATCATTTCCGGCCGGCCGGAAGCGGTAGTTGAATGCCGCTGTCTGCGTTTGACAGCGGCATTTAACTAGTTAGTAGGTGCAGGCAGATCGCAGTTCTGCCCGCGCCTATTACGGGCACTTGTCAGCTGTTCAAAACAGCTGACATTTTCCAGCTTTGATGCGGGCTCACCGCCAGAGCCCGCATCAAAGCGGGGCTTCTGACCTCGTACGTACTATCCCATCCGAGGTCAGAAAGGGGTTAAACTCTGCATAAACCAGACAGGGTACAGTCTGTTTCATTACAGCCACGAAACATTATAGGACATCAGTCAGTTCATATAGCAGATAGGCTTCTCTGCTGTATATTATAATCCCCTTGTCGGGGTTACCTTTCAGGAGTTCCACTCCTCACGCTGACTTCATGTCAGTCCCAGGAGGTCCTCAACACAGACTGTCCAGGTCTACAGTCTCTAGGTGCTTCCAGGACCTACAGCACACAGGCCACTGAGTGCCAAACACAGGAACCTCCCAGGAACATGTGACCCACACCCTGGTCATATTATCTACCTGTAACCACTCCCATTGGTGGGAGTGTGGGTGTGTGGCTAGTTTGTCCCGCCCATCTCACACAACTAGCCTAGTAAGTCTCCCTTGACTATTATACAACACTACACAAACTCTTGAGGGACTACAGGTCCCAGAACAACCACGTTACATCAGACTTACCATGCAGACTCCCTCTGCGACACATATCGGCCATTCACAACACTGCCAGTTACTGTTTGATCACAACTATGCCTCCAAGTGCATCTTGAAGTGCAGACACAGCGCCCCCTGGCTGTAACATTGGTCACTGCACCACACCCTATAAAATCTGGGCTCGATTACCAAGTCCTTGTCTGAGTTAGCAATTGCTGCAAGACATAGGTTTGGGAGAAGTTGGTTTTGAGGAGCGCTGGAGGAGTTTATTAGCAACTGTTATCTGGTTTGTATGCTTGATAATTCCTTACCCTTCCCTGTTTTGCTTTCTTCTCCCTCACTGCACACCCCGGTGAATACCTCTATTATATGTGAGTGTGTATTTTGTGAGTGTTCAGTTTTCAGTTTATCCTTGTCTTTGTTACACTGTCTGTCAGGGTGGTGTACTGCGGGGCACAGTAGCGCCCCCTCTTCACTGGATGGGGGAAGGGGACAGATGAAGGGCCCTTCAACATCCCAGGGAACAGGGTGAGCTAGGGCTCCCCCTAGTGTTAGAGTCAGGAAAGGTGCCTCTGGTCCCAGGTCACTCGCCAGTCGAATCGTGACAGTCATGCTAGAGAATGTCACAACAATAAAAGAGACTCTCTGATATTTACTTTAGCCACAGGGAAAAACATCCTGCAACTAGCACTTGTTGACCCACATAAGATTTGGTACCATCGTTGCATATCAATTTGGGCCTAATGAATAACTTTGTAAAGGCAATGCATAAAAATGTAAAAGCATTCAAGTATCCCATTGATACATTTTTAAGATTAAGTGAAGCCAAGATAAAGGAAGAAGTATTTATTGGACCTCAGATTCGTAAGCTTCTTAAAGATAAGGAGTTTCTAAGTTTATTGCAGGGCAAGGAAAAAGGTGCATGAATAGCATGCACATTAGAGGAAACTAAATTTTTGGGGAAACTCAAGAGAATATAACTATGAAGAGTTGGTGAAAAATCTCCTCAAAACATATAAGGATCTTGGCTGTAACATGTCCTTCAAGAATCATTTTTTACATTCGCATCTACACATTTTTCCACCAAACTGTGGAGCAGTGAGCAACAAGCATAGTTAGAGTTTTCCCCAAAATTTTGCAGCTTTGGAGAAAAGATATCAAGGAAAATGGAATCCATCACTGCTTGCAGATTACTGTTGGACAATTGTAAGAGATAATCCAGTGCAGGAGTACAAGAGACAAGCAAAACAGAGTTGTCAATGAATTAGGATAAAATGTTGTAGTGCAATTTCTGTAACGGTTTATTACTCGCAATATTGTTTAGACAAGTTTTGTTTGAATTGTTGCTAAGTTTCATCTAAATAAATATCAGGAAATTGGCACAACAAAATATTCTACATCTTTATATTTGCAAAAAATATTAATGAAAATATTTGAATGTTTGAAAGTACTGAAACTTTTATGCATTAATTATATGTAGCAGTAAAAGGAAAACTCTTTGATGTTACAGAAACAAGAGCCAACTAAAAATCTTATTTGGAAACAAGAATTTAGATATTGTTACCCGCGCTATTCACACCTATAGAACATCTAGGCAAATGGATACATGTGCAAAGAAAAAAATATATATATACACTATGTTCCAAATTATTATGCAACTGACATTTTTATCGGATTTTCCTAAATGGTTGGTGCAAATGACAGTCAGTCTAATAAAAGTCATCACCCGTTAGAGTATGCATCGAATTTTATTGAAGAAACCTCCCAATGTTAACAGTATAATCTCCAAAATTAATAAAAACTTAAAATGCACTGTTCCAAATTATTAGGCACAGTAGAATTTCTAAACATTTGATATGTTTTAAAGAACTGAAAATGCTCATTTGTGGAATTTGCAGCATTAGGAGGTCACATTAACTGAATAAAAAATCTATTTAACTCAAAAACAACGGGCCAAGTTGCATGTTAACATAGGACCCTTCTTTGATATTACCTTCACAATTCTTGCATCCATTGAACTTGTGAGTTTTTGGAGAGTTTCTGCTTGTATTTCTTTGCATGAAGTCAGAATAGCCTCCCAGAGCTGCTGTTTTGATGTGAACTGCCTCCCACCCTCATAGATCTTTTGCTTGATGATACTCCAAAGGTTCTCTATAGGGTTGTGGTCAGGGGAAGATGGTGGCCACACCATGAGTTTATCTCCTTTTATTCCTATAGCAGCCAATGAGGTATTCTTTGCAGCATGAGATGGTGCATTGTCATGCATGAAGATGATTTTGCTCCTGTAGACACATTTCTGCTTTTTATACCATGGAGGAAAGTTGTCAGTCAGAAACTCTATACAGTATACTTTGCAGAGGTCATTTTCACACTTTCAGGAACCTTAAAGGGCCTTACCAGCTGTTTCTCCATGATTCCGGCCCAAAACATGACTCCTCCACCTCCTTGCTGACATTGCAGCCTTGTTGGGACATGGTGGCCATCCACCAACCATCCATTTGGACCATCCAGGGTTGCTCAACGATTACCAGTAAACAAGACTGTTTGGAAATTAGTCTTCATCTATGTGTGGGCCCAATGCAGCCATTTCTGCTTGTGAACACTGTTTAAGGGTGGCCGAATAGTAAGTTTATGCACCACAGCAAGCCTTTGAAGGAGCCTACACCTTGAGGTTCGAGGGACTCCAGAGGCACCAGCAGCTTCAAATATCTGTTTGCTGCTTTGTATTGGCTTTTTAGCAGCTGCTCTCTTAATCCGATGAACTTGCCTGGCAGAAATCTTCCTCATTATGCCTTTATCAGCACAAACACATCTGTGCTCAGAGACAGCCACAAATCTCTTAACGGTAGGATGATCACGCTTACGTTTTCGGGAAATTTCTAATGTTTTAATCCCTTCACCAAGGCATTGCACTATTTGATGCTTTTCGGCAGCAGATAGATCCTTTTTCTTTCCCATGTCACTTGAAAACTGTGACCTGCTTAATAATGTGGAACATCATTTTTAAGTAGTTTTCCTTTAATTAGAATCACCTGGAAAACCAATTATCACATGTGTTTAAGATTGATTTCAGTGATACATTGAGCCCTGAGACACAATACCATCCACGAGCTTATTTAAAAAACAAAACAATTAAATCTTTATGACACTTAAATCCAATTTACATAATAGTTTGGAACACAGTATATATATATATATATATATATATATATATATATATATATATATATATATATATATCTGCACGAAACAAAAAAACTCCCCTGGTAATGTATAACTAATGAGATTAAAATTAAAAACCATCTCTGAGCTATATAGTGTGAACCTGTGTGGTATTTAGCCCTATAAGATACCATCCACATTAATCCCCATCAATTGTGCAAATGTCTACTTGATAAATTGAATGGTTAGTCACACATAGCAAATTGCAATAAAAAAGTTATTCAAAACAACAAACACATATATTTAAACATCACACACCATGCAATGAAAATTTGTTATCCAATAGCTGTAGTTGATAAAGTAAATACCACGGTTGGCAGCACAGTTCGTTATTTACTAAGACCAATGGTTAATGGAGTTGTCCATATAATAATTTTTCTTGATTTTAGTTAAACCCTTTGTAGAGACAATTCTTTTATTAGCCACAGCTGACAGACACAGTTCAATAGTCGTGCAGTTTTGATCTTCATGTTGCCTTAGCCACAGGACAACAAAATAAAGTAGCATTTCATCTTTTGTCAGTTCTATGCAGCACGGACTATACTAGTCATTGGTCAGTAGCGTTACATTGATGCTTGCAAATAATGTAGAACAGTGTTAAACTTGTAACACAAATAGATATCCTTGTGCTAAATACCTTGCATCCACATTTCAACTGCTATAGGGAAGATACTAGCATGAGTTGGTGGAAAGAAGTCTCAAAAGTTGCTGCAGCACACCTCAAAGCAGGGAGTCCCGGCCGGTGACTCACCAGATGTGTTTCATGCTGCGTGTAAAAGTAGTCAGCATGTGACGTCACTTGTTGCTCGTGTACGGAGTCCCAAAGGGTCATACTTTCCCTTACATGTTATGGAGATACTGCTGTCTCCTTCATCAGAGGGGACTGCTCACATTCTGAACATGAAAATGGTTTCTCCCTGTGTGAGTTCTCTGATGTTTGATAAGACCCCTTTTATTTGTAAAACATTTCCCACATTCTGAACATGAAAATGGCTTTTCCCCTGTGTGAGTCCTATGATGTCTAACAAGAGTTGATTTCTCTGTAAAACATTTCCCACATTCTAAGCATGAAAATGGCTTCTCTCCTGTGTGAATTCTCTGGTGCTTAACCAAATCTGATTTCTGTATAAAACATTTACCACATTCTGAACATGAAAATGGCTTCACACCTGTGTGATTTCTCTGATGTTTGATAAGACTCATTTTAAATGCAAAACATTTCTCACATTCTGAACATGAAAAGGGTTTCACCCCTGTGTGAGTTCTCTGATGTGTAACAAGAGTTGCTTTCTCTGTAAAAGATTTCCCACATTCTGAACATGAAAATGGCTTCTCCCCTGTGTGAGTTCTCTGATGTTTAACAAAAGTTGTTTTCTCTGTAAAACATTTCCCACATTCTGAACATGAAAGTGTATTCTCCCCTGTGTGAGTTCTCTCATGTTTAACAAAATTTGATTTCTGATTGAAACATTTCCCACATTCTGAACATGAAAATGGCTTCTCCCCTGTGTGAGTTCTCTCATGTCTTATAAGATTTGATTTCTCTCTAAAACATTTCCCACATTCTAAACATGAAAGTGTACTCTCCCCTGTGTGAGCTCTCTCATGTTTAACACAATTTGATTTCCGATTAAAACATTTCCCACATTCTGAACATGAAAATGGCTTTTCCCCTGTGTGATTTCTCTGATGTGTAACAAGAGCTGCTTTCTCTGTAAAACATTTCCCACATTCTGAACATGAAAATGGCTTCTCCCCTGTGTGATTTCTCTGATGTTTGATAAGACCCATTTTATTTGTAAAACATTTCTCACATTCTGAACAAGAAAATGGCTTCTCTCCTGTGTGAGTTCTCTGATGTGCAACAAGAGTTGCTTTCTCTGTAAAACATTTCTCACATTCTGAACATGAAAATGGCTTCCCTCCTGTGTGATTTCTCTGATGTGCAACAAGAGTTGCTTTCACTGTGAAGCATTTCCCACATTCTGAACATGAAAATGGCCTCTCCCCTGTGTGATTTCTCTGATGCTTAATAAGACCCATTTTATTTGTAAAATATTTCTCACATTCTGAACATGAAAATGGCTTCTCCCCTGTGTGAGTTCGCTGATGTGCAACAAGAGTTGCTTTCTCTGTAAAACATTTCCCACATTCTAAACATGAAAATGGCTTCTCCCCTGTGTGATTTCTCTGATGCTTAATAAGACCCATGTTATTTGTAAAACATTTCTCACATTCTGAACATGAAAATGGCTTCTCCCCTGTGTGAGTTCTCTGATGTGCAACAAGAGTTGCTTTCTCTGTGAAGCATTTCCCACATTCTGAACATGAAAATGGCTTCTCCCCTGTGTGATTTCTCTGATGTTTGATAAGACCCATTTTATTTGTAAAACATTTCTCACATTCTGAACATGAAAATGGCTTCACCCCTGTGTGAGTTCTCTGATGTGTAACAAGAGTTGTTTTCTCTGTAAAACATTTTCCACATTCTGAACATGAAAATGGCTTCTCTCCTGTATGATTTCTCTGATGCTTGATAAGACCCCTTTTACTTGCAAAACATTTCTCACATTCTGAACATGAAAATGGCTTCTCCCCTGTGTGAGTTCTCTGATGTCTAACAAGAGTTGATTTTTCTGTAAAACATTTCCCACATTCTGAACATGAAAAAGGCTTCTCATCTGTGTGAGTTATCTGATGTTTAACAAGATGTGATTTCTGTGTAAAACATTTCTCACATTCTGAACATGAATATGGCTTCTCCCCTGTGTGACTTTTCTGGTGTCTAACAAGATGTGATTTCTGGTTAAAACATTTCCCACACATGGAACAAGAAAATCTTTTCTCTGCTGTGTGAATTTTTTTATGCTTAAGAAAAGACTTTTGAAGGGGAAAACTATTTCCATATTCTGAATGTGAAGATGGCTTTTTTACTTTAGGAGCAATTCGCTTTTTAATGCTTATTTTGTGACTTTGATTTTCCTTAGTATTCAGTAATGAATCAGAAGATAGGACTCGTTTCATAGGATCAGATAACAGATCTTTCCTGTGAAGGGATGATGGTATATCTGGAGTAATGGCGTTCACTTCAACTGTATCCTGTGGGATATTAAGATCATATGATTTAAAAACTGAAGATGTCAGCTGTTCCTCTGATCGCCTGGTACAGTCATCTGCCAAGAATAAAAACAATTATTATTTTTGAATAAAGTATCCTTGAATTTAATATTTTTGTACTTAAAATGTATGCACAAATGGAAAGTTATGCAAAAATATTTAATTATTCACCAGGACAATGACAGTTCACAGTATAATAAAAAAAAACCTTATAGGATGAACTAGTTAATCGTGGTGTTCAATTGTTTGTTCTATGGGAAATTGCCACTTTTAAATGTTATTTGGCTTATGATAGCATACCAAAGGGACTGTCAGCATACAAGTCTCTATCTGGAGATATAGGTGATACAGTCACCCTGACTGAATGGGATGCTATGTTTAAAACCTTTCCTTTAGCATTGAGATCCAAAAAGTATCGTTTCTCTTTGCGGAGAGTGACATGTTAAGCATGTCGAGATGAGGAGACTTAAAGCCACAATGCTCCTCTGGGAAATATGTAAATTGTCTCTTCAGAGAGCAAGAGGACTGGAACTCTAGTGCCACCTATTGGAAATAGCAATCCTAGCAGTCAATGTTGACCCTTTAATGAGCTTTATCACATGACTTAGGATAAGAGTCAAATCAGATCTCAATTTGCAGACACTGTGTTTCGGGATACTGCCCCTCGTCAGTGCAAAGTGGAGATCTGGTTTGGCTGAATGAGAGACTGTCAGCATACAAATCTCTATCTAGAGATATAGGTGATACAGTCACCCTGAATGAATGGGATGCTATGTTTAAAACCTTTCCTTTAGCATTGAGATCCAAAAAGTATCGTTTCTCCTTGCTGAGAGTGACATGTTAAGCATGTCGAGATGAGGAGACTTAAAGCCGCAATGCTCAGTCTACTCATCTCGACATGCTTAACATCTTTGAGTATGTATTGTCCCTTGTAGATTAAGTGTACCCTGTAAAGGGGAAAGCATTGTCACCTCTTCATGAACTGAAGTGGATGAAATTTGCAATTTGCAATTTGTAATATTTCGCCTATGAAATGTAGTGAAATATTACAATCCAGCCATGGCCGATGCTGTAATATCATCGGCCATGGCTGGAAACCCTGATCTGCCCCCGCCACCGATCTCCTCCCAAGTCCTCCGTCGTGTCCTGTAATGAGCTCTGCTCCCCTCCATCCTCCTGTCCGTTCCCCCCATCCTCCTGTCTGCTCCCCCGTGCTCTGATCCCACCCCCCCCATACTTACCGAGCTCCGGTGTCCCTCCCGGGGTCTGTCAGTGTTCTCCATGGGCGCCGCCATCTTCTAAAATGGCAGGCGCATGTGCCCGCCGAATCTGCCAGCCTGCAGATTCATTCCAGGTACATTTTGATCACTGTGATAAAACCTATCACAGTGATCAAAATAAAAAAAATAGTAAATGAACCCCCCCTTTATCACCCCCATAGGTAGGGACAATAATAAAATAAAGAAAATATATTTACTTTTATTTTTCCACTAGGGTTAGGGCTAGAACTAGGGTTAGGGTTAGAATTAGGGTTAGAACTATGGTTAGGGTTAGAACTAGGGTTAGAATTAGGGTTAGAACTAAGGTTAGGGTTAGAACTAGGGTTAGGGTTAGAACTAGGGTTACAATTAGGGTTAGGGTTAGAACTAGGGTTAGGGTTAGAACTAGGGTTAGGGTTAGAACGAGGGTTAGGGTTAGAACTAGGGTTAGAATTAGGGCTAGGGTTATAACTAGGGTTAGGGTTAGAACTACGGTTAGGGTTAGAACTAGGGTTAGGGTTAGAACTAGGGTTAAAACTAGGGTTAGGGTTAGAACTAAAGTTAGGGTTAGAACTAGGGTTAGAATTAGGGCTAGGGTTAGAATTAGGCTATGTGCACATGGTGCGGATTTGGCTGCGGATCTGCAGCGGATTGGCCGCTGTGGATTTGTAGCAGTTTTCCATCATGTTTACAGTACCATGTAAACCTATGGAAAATCAAATCTGCTGTGCCCATGGTGCAGAACATACCGCACGGAAACGCTGCATTGTATTTTCCTCAGCATGACAATTCTTTGTGTGGATTCTGCGGCGTTTTACACCTGTTCCTCAATAGGAATCCGCAGGTGAAATCTGTTATGGACCTGGTGGTTAGGAGCACCCAGAATGACCAGATGGTTAAACTAGAAATAGGGACAAGCTCTGGGGAAGTGGGAACTCTGCTGACCGCAAACCCTACTCCTATCACACACACTAGAAATAGTCGTGGAGCGTACCTAACTCTCCCTAGATGCCTCTACACGGCCTAAAAGCTAACTACCCCTAAAGATAGAAATATAAGCCTTACCTTGCCTCAGAGAAATTCCCCAAAGGAAAAGGCAGCCCCCACATATATTGACTGTGAGTTAAGAGGAAAGTCACAAACACAGGAATGAAACAGGTTTTAGCAAAGGAGGCCAGTCTTCACTAAATAGTCAGAGGATAGAAAAGGGAACTATGCGGTCAGCACAAAAAACTACAAAAACCACGCAGAGTATGCAAAAAGACCTCCACACCGACTCACGGTGTGGAGGTGCAACTCTGCACCCCCAGAGCTTCCAGCTGGCAAGGAAATATCATGATAGCAAGCTGGACTAGAATTAAGCAGTACTAAGAAATATATTCAAGAAGCAGTAACAACAAATGAACTAGCAGGGACTTAGCTTCTGCTGGAGTAGACAGGTCATAAGAGAAGTCCAAGAGAGATCTGAACCAATACTGAGACATTGACAGCTGGCATGAAGTAACGATCTGAGTGGAGTTAAATAGGGAAGCCAGCATAGCAATAAACGAGGGCAGCTGAGAAAGCCAACCTCAAGGACCAGCAGTTCCACTCAAAGCCACCAGAGGGAGTCCAAGGACAGAACTCACCAAAGTACCATTCATGACCACAGGAGGGAGTCCGAGAACAGAATTCACAACAGTACCCCCCCTTGAGGAGGGGTCACCGAACCCTCACCAGGGCCCCCAGACCGATCAGGACGAGCCAAATGAAAGGCACGAACTAAATCGGCAGCATGGACATCGGAGGCAACAACCCAGGAATTATCCTCCTGACCATAGCCCTTCCACTTAACCAGGTACTGAAGCTTCCGTCTTGAAATATGAGAATCTAAAATCTTCTCTACCACATACTCCAACTCCCCCTCGACCAACACCGGAGCAGGAGGATCAACGGAGGGAACCATAGGCGCCACATATCTCTGCAACAACGACCTATGGAACACATTATGGATGGCAAAAGAAGCTGGAAGGACCAAACGAAATGACACAGGATTGAGAATTTCAGAAATCTTATAAGGACCGATGAAACGAGGTTTAAACTTAGGAGAAGAAACCTTCATAGGAACATAACGAGAAGACAACCAAACCAAATCCCCAACACGAAGTCGGGGACCAACACAGCGACGGCGGTTAGTGAAACATTGAGCCTTCTCTTGGGACAACGTCAAATTGTCCACTACGTGAGTCCAAATTTGCTGCAACCTGTCCACCACAGAATCCACCCCAGAACAGTCAGAAGGTTCAACCTGCCCCGAAGAAAAACGAGGATGAAAACCAGAATTGCAAAAAAATGGCGAAACCAAAGTAGCCGAACTAGCCCGATTATTAAGGGCGAACTCAGCCAATGGCAAGAAGGTCACCCAATCATCCTGATCAGCAGAAACAAAGCATCTCAGATAGGTTTCCAAAGTCTGATTGGTTCGTTCGGTTTGGCCATTTGTCTGAGGATGGAAAGCCGAAGAAAAAGACAAATCAATGCCCATCTTAGCACAAAAGGACCGCCAAAACCTAGAGACAAACTGGGAACCTCTGTCAGACACAATGTTCTCCAGAATGCCATGCAAATGAACCACATGCTGAAAAAATAGTGGAACCAAATCAGAGGAGGAAGGTAATTTAGGCAAGGGTACCAAATGGACCATCTTAGAAAAGCGATCACAAACCACCCAGATGACAGACATCCTTTGAGAGACAGGAAGATCTGATATAAAATCCATGGAAACATGCGTCCAGGGTCTTTTCGGGACCGGCAAGGGCAAAAGTAACCCACTGGCATGAGAACAGCAGGGCTTGGCCCGAGCACAAGTCCCACAGGACTGCACAAAAGAACGCACATCCCGTGACAAGGAAGGCCACCAAAAGGACCTAGCCACCAAATATCTGGTACCAAAAATCCCAGGATGACCAGCCAACACCGAACAATGAACCTCAGAAATAACTCTACTAGTCCATCTATCAGGGACAAACAGTCTCTCCGCTGGACAACAGTCAGGTCTATCAGCCTGAAACTCCTGCAGCACCCGCCGCAAATCAGGGAAGATGGCAGACAGAATTACCCCCTCTTTGAGAATACCAGCCGGCTCAGGGACTCCCGGAGAATCAGGCACAAAACTCCTAGAAAGGGCATCAGCCTTCACATTCTTAGAACCAGGAAGGTATGAGACCACAAAATCGAAACGGGAGAAAAACAGCGACCATCGAGCCTGTCTAGGATTCAACCGCTTGGCAGACTCGAGATAAGTCAGATTCTTGTGATCCGTCAAGACCACCAAGCGGTGCTTGGCTCCCTCAAGCCAATGTCGCCACTCCTCGAATGCCCACTTCATAGCCAGCAACTCCCGATTGCCAACATCATAATTACGCTCAGCAGGCGAAAACTTTCTAGAAAAGAAAGCACATGGCTTCATCACAGAGCCATCAGAACTTCTTTGAGACAAAACAGCTCCTGCTCCAATCTCAGAAGCATCCACCTCGACCTGAAAAGGGAGCAAAACATCTGGCTGACGCAGCACAGGGGCCGAAGAAAAACGACGTTTCAGCTCCTGAAAAGCCTCTATGGCCACAGAGGACCAATTCACCACATCAGCACCTTTCTTTGTCAAATCAGTCAAAGGTTTAACCACACTAGAAAAATTAGCGATGAAGCGACGGTAAAAATTAGCAAAGCCCAGGAATTTCTGAAGGCTCTTCACAGATGTAGGCTGAGTCCAATCATGGATGGCCTGGACTTTAACAGAGTCCATCTCGATAGTAGAAGGGGAAAAAATGAAGCCAAAAAAGGAAACCTTCTGAACTCCGAAGAGACATTTAGACCCCTTCACAAACAAGGAATTAGCACGAAGGACCTGGAATACCATTCTGACCTGCTTCACATGAGACTCCCAATCATCCGAAGACCAAAATATCATCCAAATATACAATCATGAATCTATCCAGATACTTTCGGAAGATGTCATGCATAAAGGATTGAAACACAGATGGAGCATTAGAAAGCCCGAATGGCATCACCAGATACTCAAAATGGCCCTCGAGCATATTAAATGCTGTTTTCCATTCATTGCCCTGTTTAATACGCACAAAATTATACGCCCCTCGAAGATCTATCTTGGTGAACCAACTAGCCCCCTTAATCCAAGCAAACAAATCAGACAGCAGAGGCAAAGGGTACTGAAATTTGACCGTGATTTTATTAAGAAGGCGGTAATCTATACAGGGTCTCAGAGAACCATCCTTCTTGGCCACAAAAAAGAACCCTGCTCCCAACGGTGGCGAAGACGGGCGAATATGCCCTTTCTCCAGGGACTCCTTTATATAACTCCGCATAGCGGCGTGTTCTGGCACAGATAAATTGAAAAGTCGGCCCTTAGGAAACTTACTACCAGGAATCAAATTAATAGCACAATCACAATCCCTATGAGGAGGTAGGACACTGGATTTGGGTTCATCAAATACATCTCGGTAATCAGACAAAAACTCAGGGACTTCAGAAGGAGTGGAAGAAGAAATTGACATCAACGGAACATCGCCATGTACCTCTTGACAACCCCAACTAGACACAGACATTGATTTCCAATCCAATACTGGATTATGAACCTGTAGCCATGGCAAACCCAACACGACCACATCATGCAAATTATGCAACACCAAAAAGCGAATATCTTCCTGATGTGCAGGAGCCATGCACATGGTCAACTGAGTCCAGTACTGAGGTTTATTCTTGGCCAAAGGCGTAGCATCAATTCCCCTTAATGGAATAGGATACTGCAAAGGCTCCAAGGAAAAACCACAGCGCCTGGCAAACTCCAAGTCCATCAAATTCAGGGCAGCGCCTGAGTCCACAAATGCCATAACAGAGTAGGACAACAAAGAGCAAATCAGAGTAACAGACAAAAGAAATTTAGGCTGTACAGTACCAATGGTGACAGACCTAGCGAACCGCTTAGTGCGCTTAGGACAATCAGAGATAGCATGACTGGAGTCACCACAGTAAAAACACAGCCCATTCTGACGTCTGTGTTCTTGCCGTTCAGTTCTGGTCAAAGTCCTTTCACATTGCATAAGCTCAGGCCTCTGCTCAGAGGACACCGCCAAATGGTGCACAACTTTGCGCTCGCGCAAACGCCGATCAATTTGAATGGCCAAGGACATTGATTCATTCAGACCAGCAGGCGTAGGGAACCCCACCATGACATCCTTAAGGGCTTCAGAAAGACCCTTTCTAAAAATTGATGCCAGGGCACACTCATTCCATTGAGTAAGCACAGACCATTTTCTAAACTTCTGGCAATATACCTCCACTTCATCCTGACCCTGACACAAAGCCAGCAAGATTTTCTCTGCCTGATCCACTGAATTTGGTTCATCATAAAGCAATCCAAGCGCCAGAAAAAACGCATCTACATTAAGCAATGCAGGATCTCCTGGCGCAAGGGAGAATGCCCAGTCTTGAGGGTCGCCACGTAACAAAGAAATAATAATTTTTACTTGCTGAATGGGGTCACCAGAGGAGCGGGGTTTCAAAGCAAGAAACAGTCTACAATTATTTTTGAAATTCAGAAACTTAGATCTATCCCCAGAAAACAAATCAGGAATTGGAATTCTAGGTTCTAACATCGGATTCTGAACTACATAATCTTGAATGCTTTGTACCCTTGCAGTGAGTTGATCCACACAAGAGGACAGACCTTGAATATCCATATCTACACCTGAGTCCTGAACCACCCAGAGGTTAAGGGGAAAAGAGAAACAAAACACACTGCAAAGAAAAAAAAATGGGTTCAGAACTTCTCTTATCCCTCTTTTGAGATGCATTAACACTTTGTGGGCCAGCTGTACTGTTATGGACCTGGTGGTTAGGAGCACCCGGAATGACCAGATGGTTAAACTAGAAATAGGGACAAGCTCTGGGGAAGTGGGAACTCTGCTGACCGCAAACCCTACTCCTATCACACACACTAGAAATAGCCATGGAGCGTACCTAACTCTTCCTAGACGCCTCTACACGGCTTAAGAGCTAACTACCCCTAAAGATAGAAATATAAGCCTTACCTTGCCTCTGAGAAATTCCCCAAAGGAAAAGGCAGCCCCCACATATATTGACTGTGAGTTAAGAGGAAAGTCACAAACACAGGAATGAAACAGGTTTTAGCAAAGGAGGCCAGTCTTCACTGAAGAGTCAGAGGATAGAAAAGGGAACTATGCGGTCAGCACAAAAAACCACGCAGAGTATGCAAAAAAGACCTCCACACCGACTCACGGTGTGGAGGTGCAACTCTGCACCCCCAGAGCTTCCAGCTAGCAAGGAAATATCATGATAGCAAGCTGGACTAGAATTAAGCAGTACTAAGAAATATATTCAAGAAGCAGTAACAACAAATGAACTAGCAGGGACTTAGCTTCTGCTGGAGTAGACAGGTCATCAGAGAAGTCCAAGAGAGATCTGAACCAATACTGAGACATTGACAGCTGGCATGAAGTAACGATCTGAGTAGAGTTAAATATAGGGAAGCCTGTTGTGAATTTGGATTCTGGGCTCCCCCGGTGGCCGCTTGTGGAATTGGACTTGTCATCCTCTTTCCTGTTTCACCTGGTTCCATCAGTAGTGGGTGTCGCTATTTAAGCTCATTTCTCTGGTGGTTTCTTGCCGGTCAACAATGTTATCTGATGCCTCTCAGTGCTTGTTCCTGCTTCTAGACAACTACTAGATAAGTTGGACTTTTGTCCATGTTTTGTTTTGCCTATTTGTTCCAGTTCACAGCTGAAGTTTTGTTACTGTGTCTGGAAAGCTCTCGTTGATCAGGGATTGCTACTCTGGCGTTATGAGTTAATGCCAGAGTTTAAGGTAATCTCTGGATGGTGTTTTGTTAGTGTTTTTCTGCTGACCATGAAAGTATACTATCTGTCTTCTGCTATCTAGTAAGCGGACCTCAAATTTGCTAAGACTATTTTCCTGCTGCGTTTGTAGTTTCATCTGAACTCACCGTCATTATATGTGGGGGGCTACTGTCTTCTTTGGAATATTTCTCTAGAGGTGAGCCAGGTCTTATATTTCCCTCTGCTAGCTATTTAGGTCTTAGGCCAGAGCTGGGCATCTAGCGATAAATAGGAAATGCTACCTGGCTATTTCTAGTTGCGCGGCAGGCTTAGTTCATGGTCAGTATAGTTCCATCTTCCGAGAGCTTGTCCCTCTATAGGCTTGCTATGATCTCTGCCTGCAGAGATCATGACAGTTTGACCGGCCACTAAAGTGTTAAAGACCCAGGTTTAGAAAGGAGAGTTATAAGAAGTCTGCTGGAATTTTTTTTTTTTTTTTTTTCCTCCAGTCTGCCTTGCTGCAGTCTTTTTTCTCTCTCTCCTCCTAATCTCTGTATGCTCTGTGTGCACCTGACAATAATGGATCTCC
This sequence comes from Ranitomeya variabilis, assembly GCF_051348905.1. Taxonomy (NCBI): domain Eukaryota; kingdom Metazoa; phylum Chordata; class Amphibia; order Anura; family Dendrobatidae; genus Ranitomeya; species Ranitomeya variabilis. Next base: position 693,483,163 of record NC_135235.1, on the reverse strand, counting down.
AGAGTGTAACTGCGGGTTTGAATAATCTCATCACGAAAGTACAAAATTTACAAGATTTTGTGGTACATGCTCCGGTATCTGAGCCGAGAATTCCTTTGCCGGAGTTCTTCACAGGGAGTAGAGCTAGCTTCCAGAATTTCCGAAATAATTGTAAGCTTTATTTGTCCCTGAAGTCTCGTTCAGCTGGAGACCCTGCTCAGCAGGTTAGGATTGTGATTTCCTTGCTCAGGGGTGACCCTCAAGATTGGGCCTTCTCATTGCCAGCAGGGGATCCTGCGTTACGCGATGTGGATGCGTTTTTTCTGGCCTTGGGCTTGCTTTATGAGGAACCTCATTTGGAACTTCAGGCAGAAAAAACTTTGATGGCACTATCTCAGGGGCAAGACGAAGCTGAAGTTTTCTGCCAAAAATTCCGTAAATGGTCTGTGCTTACTCAGTGGAATGAGTGCGCTTTGGCGGCAACTTTCAGAGAAGGTCTCTCTGATGCCGTTAAGGATGTTATGGTGGGGTTCCCTTTGCCTGCAGGTCTGAATGAGTCCATGACAATGGCTATTCAGATTGATAGGCGTCTGCGGGAGCGCAAACCGGTGCACCATCTGGCGGTGTCTATGGAAAAGACGCCAGAAAGTATGCAGTGTGATAGAATTCTGTCCAGGAGCGAGCGACAGAATTTTAGACGGAAGAATGGATTGTGTTTCTATTGTGGGGATTCTACTCATGTTATATCAGCATGCTCTAGGCGTACAAAGAAGCTTGATAAGTCTGTTTCCATTGGCACCATTCAGTCTAAGTTTATTTTGTCTGTAACCCTGATTTGCTCTTTGTCATCCATTGCCACGGACGCCTATGTTGACTCTGGCGCCGCTCTGAGTCTTATGGATTGGTCCTTTGCCAATCGTTGTGGTTTTAATTTAGAGCCTTTGGAGACTCTTATTCCTCTGAAGGGGATTGACTCCACCCCATTGGCTAATAATAAACCACAATACTGGACACAAGTAACCATGCGTATCAATCCGGATCACCAGGAGATTATTCGTTTCCTGGTGCTGTATAATTTACATGACGATTTGGTACTGGGATTGCCATGGTTGCAGTCTCACAACCCAGTCTTGGACTGGAGAGCAATGTCTGTGTTGAGCTGGGGATGTAAGGGTATTCATGGGGACGTACCTTTGGTTTCTATTTCGTCGTCCATTCCCTCTGAAGTCCCTGAGTTCCTCTCTGATTATCAAGACGTCTTTGACGAACCCAAGCTTGGGTCGTTACCTCCGCACCGTGAGTGCGATTGTGCCATAGATTTGATACCGGGTTGTAAATATCCAAAGGGTCGTTTGTTTAATTTGTCTGTGCCGGAACATGCTGCTATGCGGGAATATATAAAAGAGTCTTTGGAAAAGGGACATATTCGTCCATCTTCTTCTCCCTTGGGAGCTGGGTTTTTCTTTGTCTCAAAAAAAGACGGCTCTTTGAGACCATGTATTGATTATCGGCTTCTGAATAAGATCACTGTTAAGTATCAATACCCATTGCCATTGCTTACTGATTTGTTTGCTCGTATAGAGGGTGCTAAGTGGTTCTCTAAAATTGATCTTCGTGGGGCGTATAATTTGGTGCGGATCAGGCAGGGGGATGAGTGGAAGACCGCATTTAATACGCCCGAGGGCCACTTTGAGTATTTGGTCATGCCTTTTGGTCTTTCTAATGCCCCTTCAGTTTTCCAGTCTTTTATGCATGATATTTTCCGCGATTTTCTGGATAAATTTATGATAATATATCTGGATGATATTCTGATTTTTTCTGATGACTGGGACTCTCATGTCCAGCAGGTCAGGAGAGTTTTTCAGGTTCTGCGGTCTAATTCTTTATGTGTGAAGGGGTCTAAGTGCGTTTTTGGGGTCCAGAAAATTTCCTTTTTGGGGTATATTTTTTCTCCCTCTTCCATTGAGATGGATCCCGTCAAGGTGCAAGCTATTTGTGACTGGACTCAGCCCTCCTCTCTTAAGGGTCTTCAGAGATTTTTGGGCTTTGCCAACTTTTACCGCCGATTTATTGCTGGTTTTTCGGATGTCGTTAAACCACTGACTGATTTGACCAGACAAGGCGCTGATGTTGCTAATTGGTCCCCTCATGCTGTAGAGGCCTTTCAGGAGCTTAAGCGCCGTTTTGCCTCTGCCCCTGTGTTGCGTCAGCCTGATGTGAATCTGCCTTTTCAGGTTGAGGTTGACGCTTCGGAGATCGGAGCTGGGGCAGTGTTGTCGCAGAAAGGTTCCGACTGCTCCGTCATTAGGCCTTGTGCCTTCTTTTCTCGCAAATTTTCGCCCGCAGAGCGGAATTATGATGTTGGGAATCGGGAGCTTTTGGCCATGAAGTGGGCGTTTGAGGAGTGGCGCCATTGGCTCGAGGGGGCTAGGCATCAGGTGGTGGTATTGACTGACCACAAAAATTTGATTTATCTTGAGACTGCCAGACGCCTGAATCCTAGACAGGCGCGCTGGTCTTTATTTTTTTCTCGCTTTAATTTTGTGGTGTCATACCTACCGGGTTCTAAGAATGTTAAGGCAGATGCCCTTTCTAGGAGTTTTGACCCGGACTCTCCTGGTAATTCTGAACCCACAGGTATCCTTAGGGAGGGAGTAATTTTGTCGGCCGTTTCTCCTGATCTGCGGCGGTCCTTGCAAGAGTTTCAGGCGGATAGACCGGATCGTTGTCCGCCTGATAGACTGTTTGTTCCGGATGATTGGACCAGCAGAGTCATCTCTGAGGTACATTCTTCTGCATTGGCAGGTCATCCCGGAATTTTTGGTACCAGGGATTTGGTGGCAAGATCCTTCTGGTGGCCTTCCCTGTCACGAGATGTGCGAGTCTTTGTGCAGTCATGTGACGTTTGTGCTCGGGCCAAGTCTTGTAGTTCTCGGGCTAGCGGACTGCTGTTGCCCTTGCCTATTCCTAAGAGGCCTTGGACACACATCTCGATGGATTTTATTTCAGATCTGCCTGTTTCCCAGAAGATGTCTGTCATCTGGGTGGTCTGTGACCGTTTCTCTAAAATGGTCCATTTGGTTCCTCTGCCCAAGTTGCCTTCTTCTTCTGAGTTGGTTCCTCTGTTTTTTCAGAATGTTGTCCGATTGCACGGTATTCCTGAGAATATTGTTTCTGACAGAGGTACCCAATTTGTGTCTAGATTTTGGCGGGCATTCTGTGCTAGGATGGGCATAGATTTGTCTTTTTCATCTGCTTTTCACCCTCAGACTAATGGCCAGACCGAGCGGACTAATCAGACCCTTGAGACATATCTGAGGTGTTTTGTCTCTGCTGACCAGGATGATTGGGTTGCTTTTTTGCCATTGGCAGAGTTCGCCCTCAATAATCGGGCCAGTTCTTCCACCTTGGTGTCCCCGTTTTTCTGTAATTCGGGGTTTCACCCTCGATTTTCCTCCGGTCAGGTGGAATCCTCGGATTGTCCTGGAGTGGATGCGGTGGTGGAGAGATTGCATCACATCTGGGGGCAGGTTATGGACAATTTGAAGTTGTCCCAGGAGAAGACTCAGCGTTTTGCCAACCGTCATCGTCGTGTTGGTTCTCGGCTTTGTGTTGGAGATTTAGTGTGGTTGTCTTCTCGTTTTGTCCCTATGAGGGTCTCTTCTCCTAAGTTTAAACCTCGGTTCATCGGCCCTTATAGAATATTGGAGATTCTTAATCCTGTTTCTTTCCGTTTGGACCTCCCTGCGTCCTTTTCCATTCATAACGTTTTTCATCGGTCGTTATTGCGCAGGTATGAGGTACCTGTTGTACCTTCAGTTGAGCCTCCTGCTCCGGTGTTGGTTGAGGGTGAGTTGGAGTACGTTGTGGAGAAAATTTTGGACTCTCGTGTTTCCAGACGGAAACTCCAGTATCTGGTCAACTGGAAGGGTTACGGCCAGGAGGATAATTCTTGGGTCAATGCATCTGATGTTCATGCTTCTGATCTTGTTCGTGCCTTCCATAGGGCTCATCCTGGTCGCCCTGGTGGATCTGGTGAGGGTTCGGTGCCCCCTCCTTGAGGGGGGGGTACTGTTGTGAATTTGGATTCTGGGCTCCCCCGGTGGCCGCTTGTGGAATTGGACTTGTCATCCTCTTTCCTGTTTCACCTGGTTCCATCAGTAGTGGGTGTCGCTATTTAAGCTCATTTCTCTGGTGGTTTCTTGCCGGTCAACAATGTTATCTGATGCCTCTCAGTGCTTGTTCCTGCTTCTAGACAACTACTAGATAAGTTGGACTTTTGTCCATGTTTTGTTTTGCCTATTTGTTCCAGTTCACAGCTGAAGTTTTGTTACTGTGTCTGGAAAGCTCTCGTTGATCAGGGATTGCTACTCTGGCGTTATGAGTTAATGCCAGAGTTTAAGGTAATCTCTGGATGGTGTTTTGTTAGTGTTTTTCTGCTGACCATGAAAGTATACTATCTGTCTTCTGCTATCTAGTAAGCGGACCTCAAATTTGCTAAGACTATTTTCCTGCTGCGTTTGTAGTTTCATCTGAACTCACCGTCATTATATGTGGGGGGCTACTGTCTTCTTTGGAATATTTCTCTAGAGGTGAGCCAGGTCTTATATTTCCCTCTGCTAGCTATTTAGGTCTTAGGCCAGAGCTGGGCATCTAGCGATAAATAGGAAATGCTACCTGGCTATTTCTAGTTGCGCGGCAGGCTTAGTTCATGGTCAGTATAGTTCCATCTTCCGAGAGCTTGTCCCTCTATAGGCTTGCTATGATCTCTGCCTGCAGAGATCATGACAGAAGCCAGCAACGCAATAAACGAGGGCAGCTGAGAAAGCCAACCTCAAGGACCAGCAGTTCCACTCAAAGCCACCAGAGGGAGTCCAAGGACAGAACTCACCAAAGTACCATTCATGACCACAGGAGGGAGTCCGAGAACGGAATTCACAACAGAAATCTGCACAAAAAACATTGGAAATCCGAGGTAAATCCGCAGGTAAAACGCAGTGCCTTTTACCTGCGGATTTTTCAAAAATGGTGCAGAAAAATCTCACACGAATCCGCAACATTGGCACAAAGCCTTAAGGTTAGGGTTGGAATTAGCTTTGGAGTTGGAATTAGGGTTAAGGTTGGAAATAGGGTAAAGATTAGGCTTGTGGTTAGGGTTATGGTTAGGATTAGGGTTAGGGATGTGATGGGGTTAGAGTTGTGGTTAGGGTTGGGATTAGGGTTAGGGTTGGGATTAAGGTTAGGGTTGGGATTAGGGGTGTGTTGGGGTTAGGGTTGTGGTTAGGGGTGTGTTGGGGTTAGGGTTGTGATTAGGGTTATGGCTAGAGTTGGAATTAGGGTTAGGGGTGTGTTGGGGTTAGTGTTGGAGTTAGAATGGAGGGATTTCCACATGGTGCCACCATTGATTCCAGCCAATCTTGCGTTCAAAAGTCAAATGATGCTCCCTCCCTTCCGGGCCCCGACGTGCGCCCAAAATGTGGTTTACCCAAACATATGGGGTATCAGCGTACTCAGGAAAATTGCACAACAACTTTGGGGTCTAATTTCTCCTGTTACCATTGGGAAAATAGCAAAATGGGGCTAAAAAATTATTTTTGCGAGAAAAAAAGATTTTTTATTTTCACGGCTCTGCATTATAAAATTCTGTGAAGCACTTGGGGGTTCAAAGTGCTCACCACACATCTAGATAAGTTCCTTGGGGGGTCTATTTTCCAAAATGGGGTCACTTGGGGGGTTTCTACTGTTTAGGCACATCAGGGCCTCTGCAAACGTAACATGATGCCCACAGACCATTCTATCAAAGTCTGCATTCCGAAACGTCACTACATCCCTTCCGAGCCCTGACATGTGCCCAAACAGTGGTTCCCCCCCACATATGGGGTATCAGCGTACTCAGGACAAACTGGACAACAACATTTGAGGTCCAATTTCTCCTGTTACTCTTGTGAAAATAAAAAATTGCGGGCTAAAAAATAATTTTTGAGGAAAGAAAAATATTTTTTTTTTTCACGGCTTTGCGTTATAAACTTCTGTGAAGCACTTGGGGGTTTAAAGTGGTCACCACACATCTATATTAGTTTCTTGGGAGGTCTAGTTTCCAAAATGGGGTCATTTGTGGGGGAGCTCCAATGCTTAGGCACACAGGGTCTCTCGAAACGCAACATGGTGTCCGCTAACGATTGGAGCTAATTTTTCATTCAAAAGTCAAATGGCGCTCCTTCCCTTCCGAACCTTGCCGTGTGCATAAACAGTGGTTTGTGACCACATATGAGGTATTGGTGTACTCAGGAGAAATTGCCCAACACATTTTAGGATCCATTTTATCCTGTTGCTGATGTGAAAATGAAAAAATTGAGGCTAAAAGAGTTTTTTTGTAAAAGAAAAGTACTTTTTCATTTTTACGGATCAATTTGTGAAGCACCTGAGGGTTCAAAGTGCTCACTATGCATCTACATAAGCTACTTGGGGGTCTAGTTTCCAAAATGGGGTCACTTGTGGGGGAGCTCCAATGTTTAGGCACACAGGGGATCTCCAAATGCGACATGGTGTCCGCTAAAGATTCGAGCCAATTTTTCATTGAAAAAGTCAAACGGTGCTCCTTCCCTTCCGAGCCCTGTCGTGCGCCCAAACTGTGGTTCCCCCCACATATAGGGTATCGGTGTACTAAGGACAAATTGTACGATACATTTTTGGGGTTCAGTTTCTCCTTCTACCCTTGGGAAAATGAAAAAAATTGTTGCTAAAAGATCATTTTTGTGACTAAAGTTAAATGTTCATTTTTTCCTTCCATGTTGCTTCTGCTGCTGTGAAGCACTTGAAGGGTTAATAAACTTCTTGAATGTGGTTTTGAGCACCTTGAGGGGTGCAGTTTTCAGAATGGTGTCGCTTTTGGGTATTTTCAGCCATATAGACCCCTCTAACTGACTTCAAATGTGAGGTGGTCCTGTGGCATAGCGACTGGTCATGTGATTAATGGGCGGTATGTATCGCAGAGGTGGGTGGCCCTGTGATGGAAGCCTGGGTATATTTTGCTAAAGCAGATCTAATGCTGAGGTATTTGTTATATTGGGAAGGCTTCCAGGTGATTGGAGAGATGGGTGGATCCAGTCACCTACAAACCCACCCAAAGAGGCGTGTCTGAACACATAAGATGGTTTTGTGTTTAAGGACCTGTGGTGATGTCACGCTCACCTGACTGGCCATGTGACAGGTACCTGGGTGTGGTTACACCTATGTAAAGGAGGTGTGTGTAGCACATGGTGAGTGTTTTGGGAGTATGTCAGGGTGGACACACTTCCATTTGTCCTGGCTGGACACTGCAGAGTGGACTGTGTGTTGGACGATTCCAAGTGGGGACAGGCGTCCTTAACAGCACACAGAGACCATATTCAGGCTGGAAAGCCTGCGTGCTGGACATGGCACAGCCTGTGTGCCTACAGGTCTAAGAGAGAGCGGAGCTCTACTATGGACATTGAGGATTCATCTGTCTGATGTAAGACTGTTTACCTGTTGTTCATGTTGCTATGTGGGTTATGGAGCAATAAACCCTGGGAACTTTTAATGGAACGTGTCTCCTGAGTGTCACCCGCCGCACCTGAGCGAGTACAACCCCTAGAATTGGTGTTTCGAATGTGGGCAACGATCCAAGGAGCACATGTTGCAGCGCTGGCTGGTCTGAGCCAGAAGAGTGGACCGTCTTGACAACCGTGTGTAAATACTGACCGGGGTCAGTGAGAATTGTTGTTCGTGGGATACCTTCGAGGAGAAGAGGGATCCGGGAACCTGTGCAGCAATGACGAGTAACGGATGGAGATCCGTGGTGTACTGACCGGGGTCAGATTGAAAGGAAAAGAGAGACATTGTGTCTGGGCACCTCTGAGGCCAAGGGGTGTCCAGGAACCCGTGAAAGTTGCCAACGGGTAACGGTCTGAAAACCGTGTATTATGCTGGTCGGAATCAGTGAGAAATTGTGTTTGGGCTGTAATGCCGGGTGTGTAACAGACTGGAGTCTGTGCTGTGCTGACCGGGGTCAGTGAGAGACTGTGTTTTTCTATAAAGCACGTGTGCAGGTGCTTGCTGTGGACCGGCGAGTCCATGTATTTCTTTTTCCCTTCTCTGATCAACTTGCTGTGGCTCGGCAGGGCCACGAAGACTGAAGGCGTCTGGCGGTAACTCGGCGGGGTTACGAAGTTTGCTGTGGATCGGCGGGTCCACGAAGTCTGCGGTGCAGAGCCTTGTGAAGTGTAGCTGCAGTTGCAGCAAAGAGAAAAAAAAAGACATTGCTGATTTAGGTCGTGCAGACTTGTAAAAGGACCAGTGCCGACCTAAAGAGATATATACTGTGGAACTGTTGGGGCTTGAGTACTGTGCGGAAGTCCACTGGGTGTACCCCAGAGTGGGGTGGTGTCCCTAAAGGGGGTGGAGTCACAAAAACAGAGCGGTGACCCAAATAATTATGGTTGGCCGAAAAGGGGCCGGGCATCCCAAAAAAGAGGCTGCGTCCCAAAAGGGGGTAGTGGCCCTAAAAGGGTCTGAGTCCAAAAAGGGGATGGTGACCCAAAAAGGGGTAGAGCTTTCAAAAGTGGAACAGCAATGTTTGTGTTTTATGTATTCCGAGTGCGGCATAGACTTCCCGTTTGATGACAGGCCGCAGGTGTGTACTGTTATGTTACACCGTGAAGGAGTATCTGGACTGCTGGACTCAAAAAGTCAGGTGACTGACAGGAACTCCTCTCGTCTATTGTCTAACCGAGAAAAAGGTCAATGTTCGCTGCATTCATGGGGTCACTGTTGACTATACTGTGGACAGAGTGATCATTGATATGTCCAAAAATGTAAAGTGACAAGATGGCGGTATAACACCAGACTTGTTCTACCCCTTCGACAGGGGCCGGGACTTTGTGATCTTTGAAGACATATGGGAAGTTGACGCAGTGTGGGGTTGATCAGAGGAGAGACGGAATGGTCATATTGAAGCCCCACTACAGCAGGCTGTGGGGATTCCTGTTAATGGGATGTGAAAAGAGGAAGTAGCGCCACCTAATGTCAATAGTCCAGAGTTACGGGTGACCGGAAGAAAGTGTGGGTCTGACACCTGTTTAAGTGGGGACTTGTTGTTCCAGGATGTCAGGGAGGGGGTGACTCCTATTCAGACTTTGACTCAAACGCAAGGGGAAAAGAGGGCAGTAAGGGGGAGCCAAGTAAAATGACATATCTTCATCTCGTCGTGGGGGCCGTGGAAAGACGGGGTCACGTTCAGATCACGTTATCATCCCTGATGAGGGGGTTACTTTATGTATGACAAGTATCAAGATGGCGGTACTACAAAGCAGCATACCGTGAATCCGAATAGTACAAGCACTTACTACTACTCACTTGCCGGACTATTACAACACCAGTCATGTAAAGATGATATGGGAGAGATGTGGAAACCACAAGTTAAACGACCATACGGAAAAAACTATAGGCAATAAAAACAACTCTTTATTGATACAAACATAAAAATGTACATACAAAAATAGAACAAAGATAGGGGGAAAATGGCACAGGTCACAACACGAATACTGCCGTGTAAATATAAAATATGCAGGCCCAACAATATCTCCCTAAATATAAAAGATGTAAATATGGGGAGTGGACACCACTAAAAAAGAATGGCTGTAATAGACATAGTGCACAACGTTAGATCATAATCCCCTGGAACACCCCACAAGCAACATGTATCCCTCAAAAGAGGCTACTGAATCAATATGTGTGAGGAGTTCAAGTACAATAACAAGGATGTCCAGGGACAACTGACAATAGTACACATCAAAAACAGCCATTACTGCAATCGTATAACAACCCACCAAAGACGGAACCAGGATAGTATCGATATCGCCCATGCAACAGACAGCACATGCTGTTCAGATGAATATTACCTGGTCCGGGGTGGTGCATAAATGAGTGTCCAATGTGTGGCCGGCACATCAAACCCGACGTGCGTTTCGGAGCACGGGCTCCTTCGTCAGGGGGCGTGTCGGAAAGCCGGTGAGCCTGGGTTTAAATGCGCTCGTGCCCATGTCAGCGGTGGCATCCGCCGGAAGTGACGCATGCGTCGCCGAGATAACCACTGCCTCACAGCGGCGGCGACGTCATGCTAGGGCGCCACCAAAGCCATGGCAACCGCCCGAGCATACGAGCCGCCGGAAGCAGCGGCGTTCAGCGCGCATGCGTGCAGGCAGAGCCGTGGCAGATAGAAAATAGGGGCAAGAGGGAACTATAGCCTACCAGTAAGGGGAGCGGATCACCTACAAAGTATGTACAGAGGCAACGGTAGCCGATAGTGGCACTAATGTGCTACTTGAGTGTGACCCCAAACAAATTAAACTAAATGGGTATTTCCTGAAGGAACTACAGATAGTGTATTGGAATGGTGCCCGGGCTGCCCCTGCAAGACTTTCACACTTGGGTGCCCCTCAGGTGGTCCGATTTGGTAGGCGGAGTCACTCTGGGTCTGATTTGGTGGGTTGGGTCAATCTGGGTCTGATTTTGTGGGTGGGATAAATCTAGGTCCGATTCGGTGGGCGGGGTCACTTTGGGTCCGATTCGGTGGGCGGCGTCACTCTGGGTCTGATTCGGTGGGTGGGGTCACTTGGTCCGTTTCGGTGGGCGGGGTCACTCTGGGTCCGATTTGGTGGGCGGAGTCACTCTGGGTCCGATTTGGTGGGGGGGTCACTCTGGGACCAATTTGGTGGGCGGAGCCACTCTGGGTCCGATTTGGTGGGTGGGGCACCTCAGGGACCGATTTGGTGGGCGGGGTCACTCAAGGTCCGATTTGGTGGATGGGGTCACTCGGTCCAATTTGGTGGATGGGGTCACTCAGGGTCCGATTTGGTGGACGGGGTCACTCTGGGTTCGATTTGGTGGGCCGGGTCACTGGGTCCGATTTGGTGGGCGGGTCACTCTGGGTCTGATTTGGTGGGCGGGGTCACTCTGGGACCGATTTGGTGGGCGGGGCACCTCAGGGTCCGATTTGGTGGGACGGGTCACTCTGGGTCCGATTTGGTGGGCGGGGTCACTCAGGGTCCGATTTGGTGGGCGGGGTCACTCTGGGTCCAATTTGGTGGGCGGGGTCACTCTGGGTCCAATTTGGTGGGCGGGGTCACTCTGGGTCCGATTTGGTGGGCCGGGTCACTCAGGGTCTGATTTGGTGGGCCGGGTCACTCTGGGTCCGATTTGGTGGGCCGGGTCACTCTGGGTCCGATTTGGTGGGCCGGGTCACTCTGGGTCCGATTTGGTGGGCCGGGTCACTCTGGGTCCGATTTGGTGGGCGGGGTCACTCTGGGAACAATTTGGTGGGCGGGGTCACTCTGGGAACAATTTGGTGGGCGGGGCACCTCAGGGTCCGATTTGGTGGGCGGGGCACCTCAGGGTCCGATTTGGTGGGCGGGGCACCTCTGGGTCCGATTTGGTGGGCGGGGTCACTCTGGGTCCGATTTGGTGGGCGGAGTCACTCTGGGTCCGATTTGGTGGGCGGAGTCACTCTGGGCGCGACGCCCCGGTCACCGCTGCATGCATTGCGGTCTCGCGAGATGATGACTTGCGGTCTCACAACACCGCTACGTCATCATCTCGTGAGACCGCAATGCACTCTTGGGACCGGAGCGCGCAACAAGCATCGGGTACCGGCTGCTCCATGAGGTGCAACAAGCATCAGGTACCGGCCGCTCCAGGAGGTGAGTATGTAACTATTTTTTATTTTAATTCTTTTTTTTTTTTTTAACAGGGATATGCAGTATACTATGTGACTGGACAATATACTACGTGACTGGGCAGTATAACTACGTGGCTCTGCGCTGTATACCGCGCGGCTCTGCGCTGTATACTGCGCGGCTCTGCGCTGTATACTGCGCGGCTCTGCGCTGTATACTGCGCGGCTCTGCGCTGTATACTGCGGGGCTCTGCGCTGTATACTGCGGGGCTGTGCGCTGTATACTGCGCGGCTCTGCGCTGTATACTGCGCGGCTCTGCGCTGTATACCGCGCGGCTCTGCGCTGTATACCGCGCGGCTCTGCGCTGTATACTATGCGGCTCTGCGCTGTATACTACGTGGCTGTGCAATATACTACGTGGACATACATATTCTAGAATACCCGATGCGTAAAGGCCCCGTCACACACAGCGACGCTGCAGCGATACAGACAACGATGCTGATCGCTGCAGCGTCGCTGTTTAGTCGCTGTGTGGTCGCTGGGGAGCTGTCACACAGACCTCTCTCCAGCGACCAATGATGCCGAGGTCCCCGGGTAACCAGGGTAAACATCGGGTTGCTAAGCGCAGGGCCTCGCTTAGTAACCCGATGTTTACCCTGGTTACCAGCGTAAAAGTAAAAAAAACAAACAGTACATACTCACCTTCGCGTCCCCCAGCGTCCGCTTCCTGCACTGACTGAGCGCCGGCCCTAACAGCAGAGCGGTGACTTCACCGCTGTGCTGTACTTTCACTTTACGACCGGATCTCAGTCAGTGTGGGAAGCAGACGGCAAGGGACCTGACGGACACCGGAATGTGAGTATGTACTGTTTGGTTTTTTTTACATTTACAATGGTAACCAGGGTAAACATCAGGTTACTAAGCGTGGCCCTGCGCTTAGTAACCCGATGTTTACCCTGGTTACCAGTGAAGACATCGCTGAATCTGTGTCACACACACCGATTCAGCGATGTCAGCGGGACCTCAACGACCAAAAAAAGGTCCAGGCCATTCCGACACGACCAGCGATCTCGCAGCAGGGGCCTGGTTGCTAGTACGTGTCAAACATAGCGAGATCGCTACTGAGGTCGCTGTTGCGTCACAAAACTTGTGACTCAGCAGCGATCTCGCTAGCGATCTCGCTATGTGAGACGGGGCCTTTAGAATCGGGCCACCATCTAGTAATAATAATAATAAGACTACAGATAGTGCTTTGGAATTGTGCTGTGCTGTCACTTTAAGAGCTGATATCTGACAAAACTTTTGTGCTGGTGGTCTCATGTAGAGTTCATAGGCGTTGGCATAGTAACTGTGTCTGACTGCGCATATCAATGAGCTAATCAGCCAGGTGGCAGTTGGCAGTTATTTTTAGAAATTGCCTCAGAAATCAAGCCCATTATAAACGTATGGGAAAATTTCCCTATTAAAATGCATTGAGACACTTTTTTCAAACGCAAGTAGCGCCAAAACTACAAATCCGATCGACACGAAAAATACTTAGCACACCTCTTGGGGACACTGGCTTTGAAATGACACCTCACTGGAGTCTGTGAGTGAAGCGGTTCGGGCCGCAATAACTGCGGACTGAATAATAATAATAAGAAGAAGAATATGAAGAAGTTATCTACGATCGGATTACAATATAGTGCTTTGTTCCAAAGCACTATAATAAATAATACATATGTACCTTGCCAATATATAAGTGGCTATCTATGATAGGACACTCCTATCTCTGCCATATAACTAAAAGCACACGTAGCCACAGGCGCACCCACACAGACACGCACCAGAGACCCATAGTTCGCAAGATACCATATTGCCAATATATACAGAAATAAACACCATGATGTAATACAAATAACCCTCAAAAAATAAAAACAGAAACAAAAGAAAAATAAACAAAAAACAATTGGATATGACCACCATAAATAAGAAGGGATAAATAGTTCTACTTCAAAGGCCATCTTGTGTAAAACTTCATATGGTGGACATGATGAAACTTGGGTCCAGGTAAATTGTCATCCGACAAATCCAAACAATATATAAATGTAAAGAAAAATAATAGAACATAGTTAAAAACAACATAAAAACAAGCACGGATGTATCCGATCATGTGCCCAACCACCTCCTGTACCGTGGTCAGAATTACAGGAACGACGCAAAACTTATGGTCTCGTTGAGTCCATGAGGATGGACGCTGTTAAGCGTCCATATCCACCGAGTCTCGAGCTGTGCCAACCGTTGCAAGATATTACCTCCCCTAATATTCATTTCAATCATATCGATACCCTTGACACGCAGAACGCTACTGTCACAATTGTGATGTGTCTTGAAATGTCGGGGTATCGTTTTGAGTAGATGGTTCTCCGTTTCCTCTACAGCTGCCTCAATGCCCCGAACATGCTCCTTCACCCTTGCTTTTAATTGCCGTGCCGTCAGCCCAATATAGATCAATGGGCACGGGCAGGAAGCGTAATATATCACTTTCCTGGACGTGCATGTAATGCATTTCTTGATTTTAAAATTTTTTTATCCAGTGGAGTCTGTGAATGTATCCTCCCTCACAATGTTTTTACACGCTATACATTTCCCACAGGTACGACAGCCTGTAAGAAATGTCCTGGGTGGTTTCCCAATATAGTGGCTGCGCACCAAGTGGTCACGTATATTCCTTGCCCTACGAAATGTAATCATTGGCCGATCGGGTATAATTTTGGCTAATGTTGAGTCAGTTCTCAGGATGGGCCAAGCACACTCTAGGGCAGTACGAATGGCTCCTGCCCGTGAATTGAAGTTGGTCACAAATCTAGTGACATCAGACCTGTCACCCCTTTCTTGGCTCCCATAGAGTAGTGTGTCCCTATCGCTATGTTTGGCACGAAGGTATGCTCTTTTAATAGAACGGTTGCTATACCCGCATTCTCGAAAGCGAGATTTAAGGACCTCGGCCTGTGCTTCAAATTCAACGTTGGTGGAGCAAATGCGGCGTATCCGTAAGAATTGTCCAACAAGAAGGACGCGCTCCATAGACAGCAGACTCTCTGACCGTAGGAGGTCCCGCTCTCACAGCCCCAGGAACAGATTGGCATAGGAGGGCGCAAAGGCCGCTCCCATGGCTGTTCCCTGGAGCTGCAGGAAGAAGGACCCCCTAAACGTAAAGAAATTGTGCGTCAATGTGAACCTCAGCATTTCCAACAGGAAACCCCGAAAATCATGGGAACAATTGGATGTGGATAGAAAAAATTCTGTAGCTGCTAGACCATCCGCATGGCGAATGCTAGTATATAATGATTCCACATCCATTGTTCCCATGATGGTGTCCTCACCCAATTTCAAGTCATCGACTCTCCGTAGAAGTTGATTGGTATCTTTGAGAAAAGAGGGGAGCTCTTCGACAAGGGGTTGTAATACTGAGTCGATCCATTTATTTACGGCCTCAAGATAGTTCCCTCTCCCCAACACAATGGGACGTCTGTTGTGAATTCTGCTTTTGGGCTCCCTCCGGTGGTTGTAGTTGGTAATGCAGTTGTCTCTGGGTTGCAGTCCTGGTCAGGTGTATCTGCTGATAGCAGTTCTGACTGGGGTATTTAGGCGTGCAGGATTCATTAGTCCTTGCCAGTTGTCCATGGTTGTTGGGAGGTGTTGGTCCTTGTTTGGTTCCTTCTGCCTTGCTGCCAAATCAGCAAAGATAAGTGTCTGGTTTTGTTTCTGTGGCACACATGCTATGTGCTCAATAATTCAGTGCTATTCTTTTTTTGTCCAGCTTAGATTGTGTCAGTATTTTCTCAGTCTTGTTGGATTCTCAGGAGTTGCACATATACATTCCTGTTATGACCCCAGTGGACAGGGTCTCAGAGGTACGTGTAAGTCTGCGAGATACAAAAATCCAGCTCATAGGGCAGTGGTAACTGGGTTGACCAAATATCTACTCCTAACGCCAACACTAGAAGTAGCCGGGGATCATGCCTACGGTGATCGCTAGATGACTCGCGCCAGCCGGAGAATCTAACTACCCCTAGGAGAAGAAAACAAAGACCTCTCTTGCCTCCAGAGAAAGGGACCCCAAAGCTAGATACAAGCCCCCCACAAATAATAACGGTGAGGTAAGAGGAAATGACAAACACAGAAATGAACCAGGTTCAGCAAAGAGAGGCCAGCTTACTAATAGCAGAATAAAGCAAGATAACTTATTTGATCAACAAAAACCCTATAAAAATCCACGCTGGAGATTCAAGAACCCCCGAACCGTCTAACGGTCCGGGGGGAGAACACCAGCCCCCTAGAGCTTCTAGCAAAGGTCAGGATACAGATTGGAACAAGCTGGACAAAAATACAAAACAAAACAAAAGCAAAAAGCAAGGAAGAGACTTAGCTTTAAGAAGCAGGAACCAGGATCAGTACACAAGAGCACAACAGATTAGCTCTGATTTCAACGATGCCAGGCATTGAACTGAAGGTCCAGAGAGCTTATATAGAGAGCTTATATAGCAATGCCCCTGAACTAACGGCCCAGGTGAGCATATAGGAGAAGACAGAAGCTCCAGAGTCAAATCACTAATGACCACTAGAGGGAGCAAAACGCAAATTCACAACAGTACCCCCCCTTTAGTGAGGGGTCACCGAACCCTCACCACGACCACCAGGGCGATCAGGATGAGCGGCGTGAAAGGCACGAACTAAATCGGCCGCATGAACATCAGAGGCGACCACCCAGGAATTATCTTCCTGACCATAGCCCTTCCACTTGACCAGGTACTGAAGCCTCCGCCTGGAGAGACGAGAATCCAAGATCTTCTCCACCACGTACTCCAACTCGCCCTCAACCAACACCGGAGCAGGAGGCTCAGCAGAAGGAACTACAGGCACAACGTACCGCCGCAACAAGGACCTATGAAACACGTTGTGGATAGCAAACGACACAGGAAGATCCAGACGAAAGGATACAGGATTAAGGATTTCCAATATCTTGTAAGGACCAATAAAACGAGGTTTAAATTTGGGAGAGGAAACCTTCATAGGAACAAAGCGGGAAGAAAGCCACACCAAATCCCCAACACGTAGTCGGGGACCCACACCGCGGCGGCGGTTGGCAAAGCGCTGAGCCCTCTCCTGTGACAACTTCAAGTTGTCCACCACAAGATTCCAGATCCGCTGCAACCTATCCACCACAGAATCCACCCCAGGACAGTCAGAAGGTTCCACATGACCCGAAGAAAAACGAGGGTGGAAACCAGAGTTGCAGAAAAACGGCGAAACCAAAGTGGCGGAACTAGCCCGATTATTAAGGGCAAACTCAGCCAACGGCAAGAAGGTCACCCAATCGTCCTGATCAGCAGAGACAAAACACCTCAAATAAGCCTCCAAAGTCTGATTAGTTCGCTCCGTCTGTCCATTAGTCTGAGGATGGAAAGCAGACGAAAACGACAAATCAATGCCCATCCTACTACAAAAGGATCGCCAGAATCTGGAAACGAACTGGGATCCTCTGTCTGACACAATATTCTCAGGGATGCCGTGCAAACGAACCACGTTCTGGAAAAACACAGGAACCAGATCGGAAGAGGAAGGCAGCTTAGGCAAAGGAACCAAATGGACCATCTTGGAGAAGCGATCACATATCACCCAGATAACAGACATGCCTTGAGACACCGGAAGATCAGAAATGAAATCCATGGAGATATGTGTCCAAGGTCTCTTAGGGACAGGCAAGGGCAAGAGCAACCCGCTGGCACGAGAACAGCAAGGCTTTGCTCGAGCACAAGTCCCACAGGACTGTACAAATGACCGCACATCCCTTGACAAGGAAGGCCACCAAAAGGATCTGGCCACCAGATCTCTGGTGCCAAAAATTCCTGGGTGACCTGCCAACACCGAGGAATGAACCTCGGAAATGACTCTGCTGGTCCACTTATCAGGCACAAACAGTCGGTCAGGTGGACAAGAATCAGGCCTATCAGCCTGAAATCTCTGCAACACACGTCGCAGATCTGGAGAAATAGCTGACAAGATAACTCCATCCTTAAGAATACCAACAGGTTCAGCGACTCCAGGAGCATCAGGCACAAAGCTCCTGGAAAGAGCATCGGCCTTCACATTCTTTGAACCTGGTAAATACGAGACAACGAAGTCAAAACGGGAGAAAAACAATGACCAGCGGGCCTGTCTAGGATTCAGGCGTTTAGCAGACTCGAGATACATCAGATTTTTGTGATCAGTCAAGACCACCACACGATGCTTAGCACCCTCGAGCCAATGACGCCACTCCTCAAATGCCCATTTCATGGCCAACAACTCCCGATTGCCCACATCATAATTTCGCTCAGCAGGCGAAAACTTCCTAGAGAAAAAGGCGCAAGGTCTCATAACAGAGCAACCAGGGCCTCTCTGCGACAAAACGGCCCCTGCTCCAATCTCTGAAGCATCCACCTCAACCTGAAAGGGAAGCGAGACATCAGGCTGGCACAAAACAGGCGCCGAAGTAAACCGACGTTTCAACTCCTGGAAAGCCTCCACGGCAGCAGGAGCCCAATTAGCCACATCGGAGCCCTTCTTGGTCATATCCGTCAAAGGTTTCACAATGCTAGAAAAATTAGCGATAAAACGACGGTAGAAGTTAGCGAAACCTAAGAACTTCTGAAGACTCTTAACTGACGAGGGCTGAGTCCAATCAAGAATAGCTCGGACCTTGACTGGGTCCATCTCCACAGCAGAAGGGGAAAAAATGGACCCCAAAAAGGGAACCTTCTGTACACCAAAAAGACACTTTGAGCCCTTGACAAACAAAGAATTTTCACGCAAAATTTTAAAGACCATCCTGACCTGCTCCACATGCGAGTCCCAATTATCAGAAAAAAACAGAATATCATCCAGATAAATGATCAAAAATTTATCCAGATAGTTCCGAAAAATGTCATGCATAAAGGACTGAAAAACTGAAGGGGCATTAGAGAGCCCAAAAGGCATCACCAAGTACTCAAAATGACCTTCGGGCGTATTGAATGCGGTTTTCCATTCATCACCTTGCTTAATGCGCACAAGGTTATACGCACCACGAAGGTCTATCTTGGTGAACCACTTGGCACCTTTAATCCGGGCAAACAAGTCAGACAACAGCGGCAAAGGATACTGAAATTTGACAGTGATCTTATTTAAAAGCCGATAGTCAATACAAGGCCTCAAAGATCCGTCCTTTTTAGCCACAAAAAAGAATCCCGCACCAAGAGGGGAAGAAGACGGACGGATGTATCCTTTCTCCAGAGACTCCTTGATATATGAACGCATAGCGGTATGTTCAGGTACCGACAGATTAAACAGTCTTCCCTTAGGAAATTTACTGCCTGGAATCAAATCTATTGCACAGTCACATTCCCTATGAGGAGGCAATGCACTGGACCTGGACTCGCTAAAGACATCCTGATAATCAGACAAATACTCCGGAACTTCCGAAGGCGTAGAAGAAGCAATAGACACAGGCAAGGAATCCTCATGAATACCACTACAGCCCCAACTTGACACTGACATAGCCTTCCAGTCCAGGACTGGATTATGGGTCTGTAACCATGGCAGCCCCAAAACAACCACATCATGCATTTTATGCAAAACAAGAAAACGTATCACCTCGCGGTGTTCAGGAGTCATGCACATGGTAACCTGTGTCCAATACTGCGGTTTATTCTCTGCTAATGGCGTAGCATCAATACCCCTAAGAGGTATAGGATTTTCTAATGGTTCAAGAATAAAACCACAGCGCTTAGCAAATGAGAGATCCATAAGACTCAGGGCAGCACCTGAATCTACAAACGCCATGACAGGATAAGATGACAGTGAGCAAATCAAAGTTACAGACAGAATAAACTTAGGATGCAAATTACCAACGGTGACAGGACTAACAACCTTAGTTATACGTTTAGAGCATGCTGAGATAACATGTGTAGAATCACCACAGTAGTAGCACAAGCCATTCCGGCGTCTATGAATTTTCCTCTCATTTCTAGTCAGGATTCTATCACATTGCATCAAATCAGGTGTCCGTTCAGACAACACCATGAGGGAATTTGCGGTTTTTCTATCACATTGCATCAAATCAGGTGTCCGTTCAGACAACACCATGAGGGAATTTGCGGTTTTGCGCTCCCGCAACCGCCGGTCAATTTGAATAGCCAGGGCCATGGTATCATTCAGACCTGTGGGAATAGGAAAACCCACCATAACATTCTTAATGGCTTCAGAAAGGCCATTTCTAAAATTAGCAGCCAGTGCACACTCGTTCCAATGTGTCAGCACGGACCATTTCCGAAATTTTTGGCAATACACTTCAGCCTCGTCCTGGCCCTGAGACATAGCCAGCAAGGCTTTTTCTGCCTGAATCTCAAGATTGGGTTCCTCATAAAGTAAACCGAGTGCCAGAAAAAACGCATCAATATCAGCCAATGCCGGATCTCCTGGCGCCAACGAAAAAGCCCAATCTTGAGGGTCACCCCGTAAGAATGAAATAACAATTTTTACTTGTTGAGCAGAGTCTCCAGACGAACAGGGTCTCAGGGACAAAAACAATTTACAATTATTCCTGAAATTCCTAAACTTAAATCGGTCTCCTGAAAACGGTTCAGGAATCGGTATCTTGGGTTCAGACCTAGGATTTCTGATAACATAATCTTGTATACCCTGCACACGAGCAGCAAGCTGGTCCACACTTGTAATCAAGGTCTGGACATTCATGTCTGCAGCAAGCTTAAGCCACTCTGAGGTAAAGGGGAAAAGAAAAAAAAAAAAAAAATGAGAGAGGAAAAAAAAACTCAAAATTTTCTTTCTTATAATCCCACTTCTGCAATGCATCAAACATTCAATACTGGCCTGGCATACTGTTATGACCCCAGTGGACAGGGTCTCAGAGGTACGTGTAAGTCTGCGAGATACAAAAATCCAGCTCATAGGGCAGTGGTAACTGGGTTGACCAAATATCTACTCCTAACGCCAACACTAGAAGTAGCCGGGGATCATGCCTACGGTGATCGCTAGATGACTCGCGCCAGCCGGAGAATCTAACTACCCCTAGGAGAAGAAAACAAAGACCTCTCTTGCCTCCAGAGAAAGGGACCCCAAAGCTAGATACAAGCCCCCCACAAATAATAACGGTGAGGTAAGAGGAAATGACAAACACAGAAATGAACCAGGTTCAGCAAAGAGAGGCCAGCTTACTAATAGCAGAATAAAGCAAGATAACTTATTTGGTCAACAAAAACCCTATAAAAATCCACGCTGGAGATTCAAGAACCCCCGAACCGTCTAACGGTCCGGGGGGAGAACACCAGCCCCCTAGAGCTTCCAGCAAAGGTCAGGATACAGATTGGAACAAGCTGGACAAAAATACAAAACAAAACAAAAGCAAAAAGCAAGGAAGAGACTTAGCTTTAAGAAGCAGGAACCAGGATCAGTACACAAGAGCACAACAGATTAGCTCTGATTTCAACGATGCCAGGCATTGAACTGAAGGTCCAGAGAGCTTATATAGCAACGCCCCTGAACTAACGGCCCAGGTGAGCATATAGGAGAAGACAGAAGCTCCAGAGTCAAATCACTAATGACCACTAGAGGGAGCAAAACGCAAATTCACAACACATTCCATGTCTTTAGTTAGATTGTGGAACTTTTTGTATTATCTGCTGTGGATATTTTTGGAAGGGTTTTTAATACTGACCGCTTAGTATTCTGTTCTATCTTTCCCTATTTAGCTAGAGTGGCCTCTTTTGCTGAATTCTGTTTTCTGCCTGCGTGCGTCTTTCCTCTCCTATTCACAGTCAATATTCGTGGGGGGCTGCCTATCCTTTGGGGTTCTGCTCTGAGGCAAGGTAGTATTCCTATTTCCATCTATAGGGGTATTTAGTTCTCCGGCTGTGTCGAGGTGTCTAGGGTTTGTTAGGCACACCCCACGGCTACTTCTAGTTGCGGTGTTAGTTCAGGGTTTGTGGTCAGTACAGTTTCCACCTACTCCAGAGAAAGTTTTGTGCGGCTCCAAAGTCACTGGATCATAACAGTACAACTGGCCCACAATGAGTTAATTGCTTCTCAAAAGAAGGGAAGAAAGGTGTTGAGTCATTTTTTTCTGAAGTTTGCTTTGCCTTTTCTTCCCTCTTTTTCTCTGGGTGGCTGAGGAGTCTTGTGTTAGCATGGATGTTCAGGAATTAGCTTCTTGTGTAGACCAGCTTGCTGCCAGGGTACAGGGAATTTCTGATTTTATTGTCCAGACTCCTGTTTTAGAGCCGAAGATTCTTACTCCTGATTTGTTTTTTGGTGACAGGTCCAAATTTTTGAGTTTTAAAAACAACTGTAAACTGTTTTTTGCTTTGAGACCTCGATCCTCTGGTGATTCCATTCAGCAGGTTAAAATCGTCATTTCCCTGCTGCGTGGCGATCCACAGGATTGGGCATTTTCCCTGGAATCTGGGAATCTGGCTTTGCTTAATGTAGATTCCTTTTTTCAGGCTTTAGGACTATTATATGATGAACCTAATTCTGTGGATCAAGCAGAGAAGACCTTGTTGGCCCTGTCTCAGGGTCAAGAGGCGGCAGAATTGTATTGTCAGAAATTTAGAAAATGGTCTGTGTTGACTAAATGGAATGATGATGCTTTGGCGGCAATTTTCAGAAAGGGTCTTTCTGAATCCATTAAAGATGTTATGGTGGGGTTTCCCACGCCTGTCGGTCTGAGTGATTCTATGTCTCTGGCCATTCAGATTGATCGGCGCTTGCGGGAGTGCAGAACTGTGCGCGCTGTGGCGTTGTCCTCAGAGCAGAGTCCTGAGCGCATGCAGTGTGATAGGATTCTGTCTAGAACAGAACGACAAGGATTCAGACGTCAGAATAGGTTGTGTTACTATTGTGGCGACGCTTCTCATGTCATTTCAGTCTGCCCTAAGCGGACAAAGAGGATCGCTAGTTCATTTACCATCAGTACTGTACAACCTAAATTTCTGTTATCTGTGTCCTTGATCTGCTCATTGTCATCATTTTCTGTCATGGCATTTGTGGATTCAGGCGCCGCTTTGAACTTAATGGAATTTGAGTTTGCCAGGCGTTGTGGTTTTCCCTTGCAGCCTTTGCAGAACCTTATTCCTTTAAGGGGCATTGATGCTACACCTTTGGCTAAAAATAAGCCTAATTTTTGGACACAGGTGACCATGCGCATGGCGCCAGCCCATCAGGAAGATTGTCGATTTCTGGTGTTGCATAATTTACATGATGCTATCGTGCTGGGTTTTCCGTGGTTGCAGGTACATAATCCTGTGTTGGATTGGAAGTCTATGTCTGTGACTAGTTGGAGTTGTCAGGGGGTTCATAAGGATGTTCCTTTAATGTCCATCTCCTCTTCTTCCTCTTCCGAAATTCCAGAGTTTTTGTCTGATTTTCAGGATGTATTCGATGAGCCCAAGTCCAGTTCTCTTCCACCGCACAGGGACTGTGAATGTGCGATTGATTGATTCCAGGCTGTAAGTTTCCTAAGGGCCGACTCTTCAATCTGTCTGTGCCTGAACATACCGCTATGTGGAGTTATGTTAAGGAGTCTTTGGAGAAAGGGCATATTCGGCCATCTTCTTCACTAGGGTTGAGCGAAACGGGTCGGCCATTTTCAGAAGTCGCCGACTTTTGGCAAAGTCGGGTTTCATGAAACCCGACCCCTGTGTGGGGTCGGCCATGAGGTCGGCGATCTTCTGAATCTGGTATCGGAATTCCGATACCGAGTTCCGATATGTCTGCGATATCGGAAATCGGTATCGGAATCCACATTTAAGTGTAAAATAAAGAATTAAAATAAAAAATATTGATATACTCACCTCTCCGGAGGCCCCTGGACATCGCCGCTGGTAAACGGCAGCCTTCTTTGCTTAAAATGAGCGCGTTTAGGGCCTTCCATGACGTCACGGCTTCTGATTGGTCGCGTGCCAATCATGTGACCGCCACGCGACCAATCACAAGCCGTGACGTAATTCTCAGGTCCTAAATTCCACATTCTAGGAATTTAGGACCTGAGAATTACGTCACGGCTTGTGATTGGTCGCGTGAGCGGTCACATGGGCGGCCGCAACCAATCACAAGCTGTGACGTCATCTAAGGCCCTTCACGCGCTCATTCTTAAGAAGGAAGGCTGCCGGAAAGAAGCAGGGCGCATCCGAGGGTGAATATATACCTAATAGGAATATACTCACCCTCGGCTTCTTTCCGGCAGCCTTACTTCCTAAGAATGAGTGCGTGAAGGGCCTTAGATGACGTCACGGCTTGTGATTGGTCGCGGCCGCCCATGTGACCGCTCACGCGACCAATCACAAGCCGTGACGTCACCGCAGGTCATTCACGCGCTCATTCTTAGGAAGGAAGGCTGCCGGTTAGTACCAGGGCTCGTCCGATGGTGAGTATATCAATATTTTTTATTTTGATTCTTTATTTTACACTTAAATATGGATCCCAGGGCCTGAAGGAGAGTTTCCTCTCCTTCAGACCCTGGGAACCATAGTATCCCATTGCACTGCATTGGGTTTCATGTTTCGGCTGACCCCGACTTTTTTATAGGATCGGCCGATTTCACTCGACCCGACTTTTGAGAAAGTCGGGTTTCGTGAAACCCGACCCGATCCTATAAAAATAAAAGTCACTCAACCCTATTCTTCACCGATGGGAGCGGGGTTTTTTTTTGTTGCTAAGAAGGATGGCTCCTTGAGACCCTGTATTGATTATCGCCTCTTGAATAAGATCACGGTCAAGTTTCAATACCCTTTACCTTTGCTTTCCGATTTGTTTTTGCTAGGATTAAGGGGGCTAGTTGGTTTACGAAGATTGACCTTCGGGGGGCGAATAATCTTGTTCGTATTAAGCAGGGTGATGAATGGAAAACTGCGTTCAATACGCCCGAAGGCCATTTTGAATATCTTGTGATGCCGTTCGGGCTCACTAATGCTCCATCTGTTTTTCAATCTTTCATGCATGATATCTTCCGGACTTATATTGATAAATTCTTGATTGTATATTTGGACGATATTTTGATTTTTTCTGATGATTGGGA
This sequence comes from Ranitomeya variabilis, assembly GCF_051348905.1. Classification (NCBI taxonomy): domain Eukaryota; kingdom Metazoa; phylum Chordata; class Amphibia; order Anura; family Dendrobatidae; genus Ranitomeya; species Ranitomeya variabilis. The sequence goes on along the minus strand of NC_135235.1, from coordinate 693,458,398 downwards.
GTCTCATGTGGAACAGGTCAGGATGGTATTTCAGATCCTTCGTGACAATGCTTTGTTTGTGAAGGGGTCTAAGTGTCTCTTTGAGGTACAAAAGGTTTCTTTTTTGGGTTTTATTTTTTCTCCTTCATCTATTGAGATGGATCCAGTTAAGGTTCAGGCCATTCATGATTGGATTCAACCCACGTCCGTAAAGAGCCTTCAGAAATTTTTGGGTTTTGCAAATTTTTATCGCCGTTTCATTGCTAACTTTTCCAGCATGGTTAAACCCTTGACCGATTTGATGAAGAAAGGCGCTGATGTGGCGAATTGGTCCTCTGCGGCTGTTTCTGCCTTTCAGGAGCTTAAACGTCGATTTACTTCTGCTCCGGTGTTGCGCCAACCGGATGTTTCTCTTCCGTTTCAGGTTGAAATTGACGCTTCTGAGATTGGGGCAGGGGCCGTTTTGTCTCAGAGGGATCCTGTTGGTTCCTTGATGAAACCGTGTGCCTTCTTTTCCCGTAAATTTTCGCCTGCTGAACGCAATTATGATGTCGGCAATCGGGAGTTGTTGGCTATGAAGTGGGCGTTTGAGGAGTGGCGACATTGGCTTGAGGGAGCTAAGCACCGTATTTTGGTCTTGACCGATCATAAGAATTTGATTTACCTCGAATCTGCCAAACGGCTGAATCCCAGACAGGCTCGATGGTCCTTGTTTTTTTCCCGTTTTGATTTTGTGGTCTCGTATCTTCCGGGTTCTAAGAATATTAAGGCTGATGCCCTTTCTAGGAGTTTTTTGCCTGATTCTCCTGAGGTCCTTGAACCGGTCGGCATTCTGAAAGAAGGGGTGGTTCTTTCCGCCATTTCCCCTGATTTACGACGGGTTCTTCAGGAATTTCAGGCTGACAGACCTGACCGCAGTCCAGTGGGGAAACTGTTTGCTCCTGACAGATGGACTAGTAGAGTGATTTCTGAGGTTCACTGTTCTGTTGTTAATTCTGCTCTTGGGCTCCTTCCAGTGGTTATAAGTGGTAGCGCTGCTGTCTTCAATCACAGCATGTCATCAGGTGGGTCCACTTAATGCAATCCACTGGGCTATTTAGTTTTGTTTCACCCTTTAGTCAGTGCCAGTTGTCCATTGTTCTTGGAAGATTCACATCTCTGCCTGGTCTCTCCTGCTTTGCTGTTCATTGCAACAAAGATAAGTTCTGGCTTTGTTTTTGCAGTCCACATGCTGTGGGCCTTATAATTCAGTGCATTTGTATGTTTAGTCTTGTCCAGCTTGGTCAGTATAAGGACTTGCTCATCCAAGCTGGTATCTCTGGAGATGCAGATATACCCTCTATATCTTTAGTTAGATGTGGAGATTTTGTATTTTCTGTGGTGGATATTTTCTAGTATTTTAATACTGACCGCATAGTACTCTGTCCTATCCTTTCTATCTAGCTAGAATGGCTTCCTTTGCTAAATCCTGATTTCAGTCTGTGTATGTTAATTCCCTCTCCTCTCACCGTCAATATTTGTGGGGGGCTGTCTATCCTTTGGGAATTTTCTCTGAGGCAAGATAGTTTTTCTGTTTCTTTCTCTAGGGGTATTTAGTCCTCCGGCTGTGACGAGGTGTCTAGGGAGTGTTAGGTACATTCCACGGCTACTTCTAGTTGCGGTGTTAAGTTCAGGGTCTGCGGTCAGTACAGGTACCACCTTCTCCAGAGTACGTCCCATGCTGCTCCTAGGCCACCAGATCATAACAGTACAACTGGCCCACAATGAGTTAATTGCTTCTCAAAAGAAGGGAAGGAAAGTGCTGAGCCATTTTTTTTCTGTAGTCTGTTGTGTCTTTTTTTCCCTCTTTACCTCTGGGTGGCTCAGGAGTTTGGCGCTGGCATGGATGTTCAGGAATTGGCTTCTCGTGTGGATCAGCTTGCTGCTAGAGTACAGGGTATTTCCGAGTATATCGTTCAGACTCCGGTTTTAGAGCCTAGAATTCCAACTCCTGATTTGTTATTTGGGGACAGGTCCAAATTTTTGAGCTTTAAAAATAACTGTAAACTGTTTTTTGCTCTGAAACCATGTTCCTCTGGTGATCCCATACAGCAGGTTAAAATTGTCATTTCTCTGCGGCGCGGTGATCCTCAGGATTGGGCATTTTCCCTGGAATCTGGGAATCCAGCTTTGGTTAATGTAGACACCTTTTTTTCAGGTGCTAGGGTTATTGTATGATGAACCTAATTCGGTGGATCATGCTGAGAAGACCTTGTTGGCCCTGTGTCAGGGTCAAGAAGCGGCAGAATCTTATTGCCAGAAATTTAGAAAATGGTCTGTGCTGACTAAATGGAATTAGGATGCGTTGGCAGCAATTTTCAGAAAGGGTCTTTCTGAATCCGTTAAAGATGTTATGGTGGGGTTCCCCACGCCTGCTGGTCTGAGTGATTCTATGTCTCTGGCCATTCAGATTGATCGGCGCTTGCGCGAGCACAGAGTTGTGCACACTATGGCGTTATCTTCCGAGCGGAGTACTGAGCCTATGCAGTGTGATAGGATTTTGTCTAGAGCTGAACGACAAGGATTCAGACGTCAGAATAGGTTGTGTTTTTACTGCGGCGATCCTACTCATGGTATTTCTGATTGCCCTAAGCGTACAAAGAGAATCGCTAGTTCCGTTACTATCAGTACTGTACAACCTAAATTTCTGTTATCTGTGACCCTGATCTGCTCATTATCGTCATTTTCTGTCATGGCATTTGTGGATTCAGGTGCCGCTTTGAACTTAATGGACTTAGAATTTGCCCAACGTTGTGGTTTTCCCTTGCAGCCTTTGCAGAACCCTATTCCTTTGAGGGGTATTGATGCTACACCGTTGGCTAAAAATAAACCTCAGTTTTGGACACAGCTGACCATGTGCATGGCGCCAGCCCATCAGGAAGATTGTCACTTTCTGGTGTTGCAGAATTTGCATGATGCTATTGTGCTGGGTTTCCCATGGTTACAGGTACATAATCCGGTGTTAGATTGGAAATCTATGTCTGTGACTAGTTGGGGTTGTCAGGGGGTTCATGGTGACATTCCTTTGATGTCAATTTCCTCTTCCCCTTCTTCTGAAATTCCTGAGTTTTTGTCAGATTTCCAGGATGTATTCAATGAACCCAAATCCAGTTCCCTTCCACCGCATAGGGACTGTGATTGTGCTATTGACTTGGTTCCAGGTTGTAAGTTCCCTAAAGGCCGACTTTTCAACCTGTCTGTGCAAGAACATGCCGCCATGTGGAGTTATGTTAAGGAGTCTTTGGAGAAGGGGCATATACTGCCATCGTCTTCACCTTTGGGAGCAGGTTTTTTTTTCGTTGCCAAGAAGAATGGCTCCTTGATTGATTATCGCCTCTTGAATAAGATCACGGTCAAATTCCAATACCCTTTGCCTTTTCTTTCTGATTTGTTTGCTAGGATTAAGGGGGCTAGTTGGTTTACTAAGATTGACCTTCGAGGGGCATATAATCTTGTTCGTATTAAGCAGGGTGATGAATGGAAAACTGCGTTTAATACGCCGAAGGCCATTTTGAATACCTTGTGATGCCATTCGGGCTCTCTAATGCTCCATCTGTGTTTCAGTCCTTCATGCATGATATCTTTTGGAGTTATCTTGATAAATTCATGATTGTATATTTGGATGATATTTTGATTTTTTCCGATGATTGGGAGTCTCATGTGAAACAGGTCAGGATGGTATTTCAGATCCTTCGTGAGAATGCTTTATTTGTGAAGGGGTCTAAATGCCTCTTTGGAGTGCAGGTGGTTTCTTTTTTGGGCTTCATTTTTTCTCCATCATCTATAGAAATGGATCCAGTTAAGGTTCAGGCCATTCATGATTGGATTCAGCCCACATCCGTGAAGAGCCTTCAGAAATTTTTGGGCTTTGCTAATTTTTATCGCCGTTTCATTGCCAACTTCTCCAGTGTGGTTAAACCCCTGACCGATTTGACGAAGAAGGGCGCTGATGTGACGAATTGGTCCTCTGTGGTGGTTTCTGCCTTTCAGGAGCTTAAACGCTGATTTACTTCTGCCCGTGTATTGCGTCAGCTGGATGTTTCTCTTCCATTTCAAGTTGAGGTTGACGCTTCTGAGATTGGGGCAGGGGCCGTTTTGTCTCAGAGGAATTCTGATGGTTCCTTGATGAAATCGTGTGCCTTCTTTTCTCGAAAGTTTTCGCCTGCAGAACGCAATTATGATGTCGGCAATCGTGAGTTGATGGCTATGAAGTGGGCATTTGAGGAGTGGCGACATTGGCTTGAGGGGGCCAAGCACCGTATTGTGGTCTTGACCGATCATAAGAATCTGATTTACCTCGAGTCTGCCAAGCGGCTGAATCCTAGACAGGCTTGATGGTCCCTGTTTTTCTCCCGTTTTGATTTTGTGGTCTCGTTTCTTCCAGGTTCTAAGAATGTTAAGGCGGATGCCCTCTCTAGGAGCTTTTTGCCTGATTCTCCTGCGGTCCTTGAGCCAGTTGGTATTCTGAAGGGAGGGGTGATTCTTTCTGCCATCTCCCCTGATTTACGACAGGTTCTTCAGGAATTTCAGGCTGATAAACCGGACCGCTGTCCAGTGGGGAAACTGTTTGTTCCTGATAAATGGACTAATAAAGTGATTTCTGAGGTTCATTGTTCTGTGTTGGCTAGCCATCCTGGGATTTTTGGTAGCAGAGATTTGGTTGGTAGGTCCTTTTGGTGGCCTTCTTTGTCACGGGATGTGCGTTCTTTTGTGCAGTCCTGTGGGACTTGTGCGCGGGCTAAGCCTTGCTGTTCCCGCGCTAGTGGGTTGCTTTTGCCTTTGCCGGTCCCTGAGAGGCCTTGGACGCATATTTCTATGGATTTTATTTCAGATCTTCCGGTGTCCCAGAGGATGTCGGTTATCTGGGTGGTTTGTGACCGATTTTCTAGGATGGTTCATTTGGTACCTTTGCGTAAATTGCCTTCCTCTTCTGATTTGGTTCCGTTGTTTTTTCAGCATGTGGTTCCTTTGCATGGCATTCCGGAGAATATTGTGTCCAATAGAGGTTCCTAGTTTGTTTCTAGGTTTTGGCGGGCCTTTTGTGCTAAGCTGGGCATTGATTTGTCTTTTTCTTCCGCATTTCATCCTCAGACAAATGGCCAAACCGAGCGAACTAATCAGACTTTGGAAACTTATTTGAGATGCTTTGTGTCTGCTGATCAGGATGATTGGGTGGCTTTCTTGCCATTGGCCGAGTTTGCCCTTAATAATCGGGCTTGTTCTGCTACCTTGGTTTCGCCCTTCTTTTGCAATTTTGGTTTTCATCCTCGATTTTCTTCAGGGCAGGTTGAGCCTTCTGATTGTCCTGGGGTGGATTCTGTAGTTGACAGGTTGCAGCAAATTTGGGCTCATGTGGTGGACAATTTGGTGTTGTCTCAGGAGGAGGCTCAGCGAATTGCTAACCGTCGTCGGTGTGTTGGTTCCCGGCTTCGGGTTGGGGATTTGGTCTGGTTGTCTTCCCGTCATGTTCCTATGAAGGTTTCTTCCCCTAAGTTCAAGCCATTGTTTATTGGCCCTTATAGGATTTCTGAGATTATTAATCCTGTGTCTTTTCGTTTGGCCCTTCCAGCCTCTTTTTCCATCCATAATGTTTTTCGTAGATCTTTGTTGCGGAAATATGTGGTGCCCGTTGTCCCCTCTGTTGATCCTCCTGCCCCGGTGTTGATTGATGGGGAGTTGGAGTATGTGGTTGAGAAGATTTTGGATTCTCGTTTTTCGAGGAGGAGGCTTCAGTATCTTGTCAAATGGAAGGGTTATGGCCAGGAGGATAATTCTTGGGTTGTTGCCTCCGATGTTCATGCTGACGATTTGGTTCGTGCCTTTCATTTGGCTCGTCCTGATCGGCCTGGGGGCTTTGGTGAGGGTTCGGCGACCCCTCCTCAAGGGGGGGTACTGTTGTGAATTCTGCTCTTGGGCTCCCTCCGGTGGTTATAAGTGGTAGCGCTGCTGTCTTCAATCACAGCATGTCATCAGGTGGGTCCACTTAATGCAATCCACTGGGCTATTTAGTTTTGTTTCACCCTATAGTCAGTGCCAGTTGTCCATTGTTCTTGGAGGATTCACATCTCTGCCTGGTCTCTCCTGCTTTGCTGTTCATTGCAACAAAGATAACTTCTGGCTTTGTTTTTGCAGTCCACATGCTGTGGGCCTTATAATTCAGTGCATTTCTGTATTTAGTCTTGTCCAGCTTGGTCAGTATAAGGACTTGCTCATCCAAGCTGGTATCTCTGGAGATGCAGATATACCCTCTATATCTTTAGTTAGATGTGGAGATTTTGTATTTTCTGTGGTGGATATTTTCTAGTATTTTAATACTGACCACATAGTACTCTGTCCTTTCCTTTCTATCTAGCTAGAATGTCTTCCTTTGCTAAATCCTGATTTCAGTCTGAGTATGTTAATTCCCTCTCCTCTCACCATCAATATTTGTGGGGGGCTGTCTATCCTTTGGGGATTTTCTCTGAGGCAAGATAGTTTTTCCGTTTCTTTCTCTAAGGGTATTTAGTCCTCCGGCTGTTACGAGGTGTCTAGGGAGTGTCAGGAATATCCCACGGCTACTTCTAGTTGCGGTGTTAAGTTCAGGGTCCGCGGTCAGTACAGGTACCACCTTCTCCAGAGTACGTCTCATGCTGCTCCTATGCCACCAGATCATAACACTGTTCTGTGTTGGCTTGTCATCCTGGTATTTTTGGTACCAGAGTCTTGGTTGGTAGGTCCTTTTGGTGGTCTTCTTTATCACGTGATGTGCGTTTTTTTGTGCAGTCCTGTGGGACTTGTGCGCGGGCCAAGCCTTGTTGTTCTCGTGCTAGTGGGTTGCTTTTGCAATTGCCGGTCCCTGAGAGGCCCTGGACGCATATTTCTATGGATTTTATTTCTGATCTTCCAGTTTCCCAGAGGATGTCTGTTATCTGGGTTGTTTGTGACCGGTTCTCTAAGATGGTTCATTTGGTGCCTTTGCCTAAATTGCCTTCCTCTTCAGATTTGGTTTCATTGTTTTTTCAGCATGTGGTTCGTTTGCATGGTATTCCGGAGAATATTGTATCCGACAGAGGTTCCCAGTTTGTTTCTAGGTTTTGGCGGGTCTTTTGTGCTAGGCTGGGCATTGATTTATCTTTTTCCTCTGCATTTCATCCTCAGACAAATGGCTAAACCGAGCGAAATAATCAGACCTTGGAGACTTATTTGAGATGCTTTTTGTCTGCTGATCAGGATGATTGGGTGGCCTTTTTGCCATTGGCCAAGTTTGCCCTTAATAATCGGGCTAGTTCGGCTACTTTGGTTTCGCCTTTTTTCTGTAATTTTGGTTTTCATCCTCGTTTTTCTTCTGGGCAGGTTGAGCCTTCTGACTGTCCTGGTGTGGATTCTGTGGTTGACAGGTTGCAGCAGATTTGGGCTCATGTGGTGGACAATTTGGTGTTGTCTCAGGAGGAAGCTCAACGTTTTGCTAACCGTCGTCGGTGTGTTGGTTCCCGGCTTCGGGTTGGGGATCTGGTCTGGTTGTCTTCCCGTCATGTTCCTATGAAGGTTTCTTCTCCTAAGTTTAAGCCTCGGTTTATTGGTCCTTATAAGATTTCTGGGATTATTAATCCGGTGTCTTTTCGATTGGCGCTTCCGGACTCTTTTGCTATCCATAATGTCTTCCATAGATCTTTATTGCGGAAATATGTGGTACCCGTTGTTCCCTCTGTTGATCCTCCGGCCCCTGTGTTGGTTGATGGGGAGTTGGAGTATGTGGTTGAGAAGATTTTGGATTCTCGTTTTTCGAGGCGGAGGCTTTAGTATCTTGTCAAATGGAAGGGTTATGGCCAGGAGGATAATTCTTGGGTTTTTGCCTCTGATGTCCATGCTGCTGATTTGGTTCATGCTTTTCATCTGGTTCGTCCTGATCGACCTGGGGGCTCTGGTGAGGGTTCGGTGACCCCTCCTCAAGGGGGGGGTACTGTTGTGAATTCTGCTTTTGGGCTCCCTCCGGTGGTTGTAGGTGGTAATGCAGTTGTCCCTGGGTTGCAGTCCTGGTCAGGTGTATCTGCTGATTGCAGTTCTGACTGGGGTATTTAGGCATGCAGGATTCATTAGTCCTTGCCAGTTGTCCATGGTTGTTGGGAGGTGTTGGTCCTTGTTTGGTTCCTTCTGCCTTGCGGCCAAATCAGCAAAGATAAGTGTCTGGTTTTGTTTCTGTGGCACACATGCTGTGTGCTCAATAATTCAGTGCTATTCTTTTTTTGTCCAGCTTAGATTGTGTCAGTATTTTCTCAGTCTTGTTGGATTCTCAGGAGTTGCACATATACATTCCAAGTCTTTAGTTAGATTGTGGAACTTTTTGTATTATCTGCTGTGGATATTTTTGGAAGGGTTTTTAATACTGACCGCTTAGTATTCTGTCCTATCTTTCCCTATTTAGCTAGAGTGGCCTCTTTTGCTGAATTCTGTTTTCTGCCTGCATGTGTCTTTCCTCTCCTATTCACAGTCAATATTCGTGGGGGGCTGCCTATCCTTTGGGGTTCTGCTCTGAGGCAAGGTAGTATTCCTATTTCCATCTATAGGGGTATGTAGTTCTCCGGCTGTGTCGAGGTGTCTAGGGTTTGTTAGGCACACCCCACGGCTACTTCTTGTTGCGGTGTTAGTTCAGGGTTTGCGGTCAGTACAGTTTCCACCTACTCCAGAGAAAGTTTCATGCGGCTCCAAAGTCACTGGATCACAACAGACGTCCAGGTGGGTGGCACTACCGCATTTTTATGCGTCTTGGGGAGAAGGTAAAAAGTCGGAATCGTAGGTTCAGTTATTATTAATGCTGTACAAAGCTCTTTTGTTATAGTGCCACTATCCGTGGCCCTCCGAAGGATCTCCCCAAGTTCTGTGCAGTAGGCGGACAAGGGGTTAAATGTCAACTTCTTGTAACATGTAGAGTTCAATAGTTGGCGTATGGCCTCTTTTTCATACATAGTTATGGGCCATATCACGATGTTACCCCCCTTGTCTGCCGGCTTAATCACAACATCGGGAAGATCTCTCAGCCTTTTCAGCCTTACTCTCTCATTGACTGTCAAGTTATCATTCAAAATGAACTGAGGAATCCTCATAAGTTCTTTGCTAACTAGTTTGACAAATGTGTCAATGGCTCCACAGCTGGAAAATGGAGGGAATCTCTTAGCTTTCACACGAATGGATGGTGGAATCCTACCTCCTTCCTCAATGTGGTGCTCCCTGGACAGTTCTTCCAGAATTCTTAAGGCTGACTGTTCGCTTTCTGTGGGAAATAATTGATGTAGATTATCATCATAGAAAAATCTTTTAAACAATAATGAACGAGCAAATAAGTGTAAGTCCTTCACAACTGTGAAACTGTCGAAGCCAGCTGTGGGCGAGAAGGACAAGCCCCTATATAAAGGCGAACAGTCAGTCTCGGATAATGGATAGTCACTCAGGTTAATTACCTTGTTGTTATCCCTTGATGTGTCAAAGTGTCGAGGTTTCTGTCTCTTGTATGGATGGTAGTTAAAATTCCTAGTTCTATTGTAGCCAGCACCAGAACGTGTGACTGCTGATGATGATGAGGCCTCAGAATGGGTACTGCTAGATGATACAGATGTATTTGATACACTTCTCTGTAAATGACGCTGCTGTGGTACCAATTTCCTCCACTGGTAAATGTTCTGAGTCTGATAGTCTCTCATGTCCCTGTTTAATTTAGAGGTCTGCGTCTCGCTAATCTGCTTAACGATTGACTCCAGGGATTTATTGATCTGCATGTCATAATTCTTAATCTGCTCCTCAGAACATTTACCACGTAGTTCTACTAATGCCAAATCAATGTCTTTATCTTGGCCATCAATGGTTCTGGTATTAAGTCCTATTAGCAATTTCATTAGTGCCACCGAACATGCTCCGCAGGCCTCCTCCTTCAACAGGGAAGGTTGGCACAGACTGACTGTTCGCTTTTATATAGGGGCTTGTCCTTCTCGCCCACAGCTGGCTTTGACAGTTTCACGGCTGTGAAGGACTTACACTTATTTGCTCATTCATTATTGTTTAAAAGATTTTTAGAGGCAGAGTGTGGGTGGGCAAGAGACCCCATCTGAAAGTTTAATTAAAGAACTGGTGGTGCGACATGTGCTAGCCATAAGAGAGCAGGACCATGGGATAGAGCTGCTTAAAGAGACAGTCGAGCAAGAAAGGGTCCTGAGACTGGCGATTGAGCACAGAGTGGAGCCGGAGAAGGAAGTCTCTGAGCTCAGAGGTCACCTATCAGTGTGTCAAAACATGAACAAGGCTATATTGAAAATATCTTTCAAGGTGTTCAGAGAGGCCCAAGAGAAGAATCAGCAGGAGCTTCTCCAGAGAGAGGATGAGCGTCGCTGCTTGGTAGAAGAGCAAGATAAAGTTCTCCGGGAGCTCAAGATAAAGGGGACTAATCAACAGCTCCAGAAATCCACGGATGACCGGGAAATGGAACTGTTGCGCTCTCCCGATCTGATCGCTATGAATGAGAGCGAGCTGGAGAGGCTGACCAAAGAAGGGGCCTCCACGGAGGAAGAAATCCAGCCAGGGAAGTGCCACGCAGATGGCCGAACAAAGGACATCGAGGTCTTGGAAAACTGCGCTGACGCTAAGGACGAGGAGGTCCAACGATATGACCAAAAAGGTGAGACTTCGATCTTCAAGTGCATAATAGACGTACCCGAAGACATGCAAGAAGTGTGTGCCAGTGAGGAGGTGCATGAAGCGTTTAAAAAGGCGGTCGAAGCATGTAGGGTGGACTGGGCACCTGAGACTCATCAACTGGTCATACTGTCGACTAGGGAAGTCACAGTGAAGCGGGTGGCTGTCCTGAGAGAGATGCATCTACACTGCCTCCGCACAAAACAAATGATCATGTTGAAGAATAAGGAAGCCGCTCGATGTCTGGAGCTAACAAGAGAAGCCCAAAGTCGGTTGGGTATTGTAGAAGATGTCGTGCAAGTGCCCAGAGGTCTGGTGAGGAAAGTCATCGGAAGATTTGGCAAGGTGATGCAACAGATGGTGAATAGGTCCGGTGTTATGAGAGTGAGCATTCCGGCTGATGTTGATGCCCAGGTCGTGGGTGAAGACGGGTGTGATGGAAATGGTTGACGAATGCCGACGAACGGGTTCAGTAACAGGCCCTGACTTTGACAGACGGTTTGACTGTCAGGGACGACTGAGAAGGATTTCTGGTCGGGTAATAGAAAGTGCCAAGCCCCACGGCTTTAGGCAGAGGGGGGGAATATGTGGCATAGCGACTGGTCATGTGATTAATGGGCAGTATGTATCGCAGAGGTGGGTGGCCCTGTGATGGAAGCCTGGGTATATTTTCCTCAAGCAGATCTACTGCTGAGGGATTTGTTTACATTGGGAAGGCTTCCAGGTGATTGGAGAGATGGGTGGGTCCAGTCACCTACAAACCCACCCAAAGATGCGTGTCTGAACACATAACATGGTTTTGTGTTTAAGGACCTGTGGTGATGTCACGCTCACCTGACTGGCCATGTGACAGGTACCTGGGTGTGGTTACACCTATGTAAAGGAGGTGTGTGTAGCACATGGTGAGTGTTTTGGGAGTCTGTCAGGGTGGACACACTTCCATGTGTCCTGGCTGGACACTGCAGAGTGGCCTGTGTGTTGGACGGTTCCAAGTTGGGACAGACATCCTGAACAGCACACAGAGACCATATCCAGGCTGGAGAGCCTGCGTGCTGGACATGGCACAGCCTGTGTGCCTACAGGTCTGAGAGAGAGCGGAGCTCTACTATGGACATTGAGGATTCATCTGTCTGATGTAAGACTGTTTACCTGTTGTTCATGTTGCTATGTGGTTTATGGAGCAATAAACCCTGGGAACTTTTAATGGAACGTGTCTCCTGAGTGTCACCCGCCGCACCTGAGCGAGTACAACCCCTACAGTCCCTTAAAAAAATGGTTTTGTAAATTTTGTTGTAAAAATGAGAAATCGCTGGTCAAATTTTAACCCTTATAACTTCCTAGCAAAAAAAATTTTTGTTTCCAAAATTGTGCTGATGTAAAGTAGACATGTGGGTAATGTCATTTATTAACTATTTTGTGTCACATAACTCTCTCGTTTAACAGAATAAAAATAAAAAATTTGAAAATTGCAAAATTTAAAAATTTTTAGCCAAATTTCCATTTTTTTCACAAAAAACTCAAAAATTATCGACCGAAGGGTATGTGTCCACGTTCAGGATTGCATCAGGATTTGATCAGGATTTGACGCAGGTAAAATCTGCACCAAATCTGCACCTGAGGTCACTGGCAGGTCACCTGCGTTTTTCATACGTTTTTTACGTTTTTTCATGCGGATTTCTGTGTGTGTTTTTGTAAGCTCAATAAAGATATACAAAAAAAAAGGGTGATGTCATTTATTGTCCAACCTCTTCATTTACATACTCCATTGAAGAATAATGTTTACACACACAGGCAGATAGATGATAGATAACAGACAGATAGATAATAGATGATAGATAGATAGATAGATAGATATGGGATAGATAGAAAGATAATAGATAATAGATCTATTGTATCTATTATCTATCTATCGTATCTATCGTATCTGTATCTATTATCTAGCTATAAATATATCTATCGATAGATATATTTATAGATAGCTAGATATATATATCGATATAGATGATAGATAGATAGATAGATAGATAGATAGATAGATAATACCAAGCCCGATGATTAGTATATCTATGTATCTATAGATATATCTATCTATAAATTGTAGGGATTTTACTCACTCAGGTGCGACGGCTGACACTTAGGAGGCAGGTTCCAACAAAAGTTCAAAGGTTTATTGCGTCATAAACCAAGTAGAAACACAAGAAGCAAATAGCCTTTAGCTTAGGCAAAGGAAAAAAAACAAGTGTCCATTCCTTCAGACCCAGGCCTCGAGCCTTCACACACACTGGAGGCTAGCACCTCCACACATATCCCCTGTGTTAAGCATTAGCCTGTCTTATATAAAGCTAACCACACCCAGTAACCCATCACATGATTAGCCATGTGGTCTGACATCACCACAGGTCCTGGAACACACATATATACATGGTAATATACAACAAAGAAATACTCCGGGCTACATTACAGCAACAAGGCACTTATGTGGCACATACCTCCCGTCGACTACACACCCTTTAGCCATGCTACATACCTCCCCCCTCTGCCTAAAGCCGTGGGGCTTGGCACTTTTCCCCACTAAACAAGGGATTCTTGATAGGGCATCCGCATTACCGTGCAGCTTTCCGGCCCTATGTTCCACATGGAAACTGAAGTCCTGCAAGGCTAAGAACCAACGGGTGACCCTCGCATTTCTACCCTCTGTTTCCCTCATCCATCTTAGTGGGGCATGGTCAGATATCAGTCTGAATTTACGACCCAGCAGATAGTACCGTAACGTGTCCACCGCCCACTTTATGGCCAAACACTCTTTTTCCACGACTGAGTAGTTCTTCTCAGATGAGGACAGCTTTCTACTCAGATAGAGGACAGGATGCTCCTCCCCATGTAGCTCTTGGGAAAGGACTGCTCCTACCCCAACATCTGAGGCATCTGTCTGAAGAATAAATTCTTTATTAAAGTCTGGGGCCATCAGAACGGGCTGCTTACATAGAGCCCCTTTCAACTCTTGGAAGGCTGACTCTGTCTCTTCGGACCATTTAACCATCACCGATTTTGTCCCCTTTAGCAGATCAGTCAGAGGCGCAGCCACTGTGGCGAAGTTCGGGATGAACCTCCTGTAATATCCCACGATTCCCAGAAAGGCTTTAACTTGCTTTTTGGAGAGTGGTTTCGGCCATGTTTGGATTGCCTCCACTTTCCTGATTTGGGGCTTTATTTCTCCACGACCCACTATATAGCCTAGGTATTTAGCTTCTTCCTTACCCAAGGCACACTTCTTTGGGTTTATTGTAAACCCTGCCTCTCTTAGAGCATTAAACAATGCTTGGACTTTCTCCAGATGACTCTCCCAGTCCGGGCTAAAGATGACGATATCATCTAGGTACGCAGCAGCGTAGGCCTTATGGGGCGCAAGGACTCTATCCATAGCCCTCTGGAAGGTCGCCGGAGCTCCCTGTAGGCCAAACGGCATCCAGACATACTGGAAGCATCCATCAGGTGTCGAAAAGGCCGTCTTCTCCTTGGCTTCCTGTGCCATGGGGATCTGCCAATACCCCTTTGTCAAATCCAAGGTGGATATATATCTGGCGTGCCCAAGCCTTTCGATGAGCTCATCAACGCGGGGCATGGGATAAGCGTCAAACTTGGAGACCTCATTCAACTTCCGATAGTCGTTGCAAAACCTCCACTCTCCATCAGGTTTTGGGACCAGGACAATTGGGCTCGACCAACCGCTCTTGGATTCCTCAATGACTCCAAGCTTCAACATACGCTCCACTTCCTTGGAGATAACTTCTCGACGAGCCTCAGGAATACGATAGGGCTTCACGTTCACCCGCACATGTGGCTCTGTTAGGACCTCATGCTCTATGACCTTCGTGTGTCCTGGTAACTCTGAAAACAGGTCCCTGTTTTTCTGGAGTAACTCCCAGCACTGCTGTTTCTGGGTCTTCGATAGCGTCTCTGCTATAGTAACTGCTCCAACCTCACCTTCTTAACAACGATGGAGTTACTGTCGGCTCTCTATCTTGCCACGGCTTGATGAGGTTGACATGGTATACTTGGAATGGTTTCCATCTTCCTGGTTGGTGAATTTTATAATTTACTTCACCAAGTTTCTCGACAACCTCATATGGCCCTTGCCATTTGGCCAAGAACTTGCTCTCCACCGTCGGAACTAACACAAGAACTCGGTCTCCCGGATTGAACTGCCTCACTCTTGCAGACCGGTTGTAGACTCTGGCCTGAGCTTCTTGTGCCTGGAGGAGGTGTTCTTTCACAATAGGCATCACCTTTGCAATCCTCTGCTGCATCAAGGCCACATGCTCAATGACGCTTCTGTGGGGCGTGACTTCGGCTTCCCAGGTTTCCTTGGCTATATCCAGGAGTCCTCGCGGATGTCGGCAATATAGAAGCTCAAACGGTGAGAACCCTGTGGAGGCCTGTGGGACTTCTCGAATGGAAAACATCAGGTAGGGTAAGAGACAATCCCAGTCTCTACCATCTTTCTCTATAGCTTTTCTCAGCATGCTCTTCAGTGTCTTGTTAAATCTCTCAACAAGGCCATCTGACTGGGGATGGTACACCGAGGTCCTCAACTGGGAGATTTTCAGGGCTTTGCACAACTCCCTCATCACTTAGCTCATGAAAGGTGTCCCCTGGTCAGTCAGGATCTCCTTCGGCAGACCTGTCCGGGAAAAGACATGGACCAACTCGCGGGCTATACTCTTCGAGGAAGAATTTCTCAGAGGAATTGCCTCAGGATAGTGTGTGGCATAGTCCAGGATGACTAATATATACTGATGGCCCGGGCTGATTTAACTAAGGGACCGACCAAGTCCATGGCAATTCTCCTGAATGGAACCTCAATAATGGGCAGGGGCACAAGGGGGTTCCGGAAATGAGGAGTGTTAGCTGACATGTAGGGCAGGATCTGCAGTAGTTCACTATTTCCCGGTGACACCCAGGCCAATAGAATTTCTGCACAACCCGTTCCTGCGTTTTTTCCACCCCTAGGTGTCCACCCAAGATGTGTGAATGGGCCATGTCCAACACCTTCCGTCTATATGGACCCGGCGCTACCAACTGCTCTACCAACTCCTCCCTTATTTTCGTGACCCGGTACAACAACTCCACACTCATCAGAAAATGGGGAAATCTTGTGTCTGCCCCCGGCTCCTGTACCACCCCGTCAATAACTGTGACATTATTAAAGGCTTCCCTCAGAGTGGGGTCCCTATGCTGGGCAGTCCAAAAATTTTCACCGGTTACCTCTAACTCTATAATGTCAGATGCAGGGGACACTTCCTCCTCATCCCCAACCAGAACACAAAAAGGAAACCTGTCTGACTCTGGGTGTGGCGACACCCTTCCAGGGTTCATTGGTTCCCTACTCTTGCTAGGGAGCTCAGAACCTTTTCCCCACAAATCCCAAAACAAACAGAAATCCCGGCCAACAATTATAGGGTGCAACAAGTCCTGCACGACGCCGACTATGTGGGACTCAGTGCCACATGCCGTTTCAATGTCCACCCTGGCCAAAGGGTAGTCCTTTGCATCACCATGTATGCACCGCACTCCGACCTTCCTTCCCGGGAGCAGATGGAGAGGAAAAGTGGCCCTCACCAGGGTCACTAGGCTCCCTCAGTCTAACAGTGCCGTTACTGCTCGACCGTTCACCTTTACGGGACACGCTTGAGGTCCCTCATTGGGCGGAGAGTTCACACTGCAGGCTGGATACGCATAGTATGAACAACGGCGTCCCATGCTGCAGTCCATCTGCTCAGTGGTCTGGGAACAACGGGCAGCTATATGTCCTGGCCCGTGGCACCTCCAGCAAATAATATCACCCGTAGGGACCTTGGGCACCACCTCCCCCGCCCTTTGTGACCTTGGACGCGCCACCCCTTTTTGGGACTCTGCAGCTTTCTGGGACCCCCAGTACGGCATGGGCTGCCTCCCAAAAGAGCCTTCCAACCCTTGGTATCTCTCGACCAGTCCGATCAGTTCGTCGGCATTCTGGGGATCACCCTGGGCAACCCAAGTCTGTATGGACATCGGGAGGGAATGCACAAACCGATCCATCATCACTCGTTCCACCATCTGTGCAGGTGTACATGACTCTGGCTGCAGCCATTTCTGGACCAGGTGCAACAGATCAAACATTTGAGAGTGAGGCGGTTTGTCCCGGTGATAGGCCCAGCTGTGAACTCGCTGTGCCTTGACAGTCAGTGTCACCCCCAAAGAATCTCGACTTTCAACTTGTGATACTCTTTGGCATCCTGCAAGGTCAAATCATAGTACGCCTTCTGGGGTTCTCCCGTCAGGTATGGCACCAGTACCTCTGCCCACTGCTCTGGCAGGAGTTTTTCCCTCTCAGCGACCCTCTCAAACACCGTCAGGAAGGCCTCAACATCATCCAAGGGGGTCATTTTCTGCAATGCACGTCTTACCGTCTTCCGGACGTGGGTGTCATCAGCCAGACCTGGGGTTGGGGCACTCGTCTTGCCCTGGATGGCGGTTGCCAGAAGCTGCATCTGCTGCCGTTGCTCCTGCTGGCTCTGCCGTTGCTCCTGCTGGCTCTGTTGTATCTGCTGCATCAACAGCCTGTTGGTCTCTTGCTGTACTTGCTGCCGTTGCTCCTGCTGTGATTGCAACTGGACCAAGTGTTTCAGCAGTTCCTCCATTTTCTCCGGCTGGCTTACAACAGACTTGACCCAGGACATTCAATAACAGACTTTTCATCTCCGCTGGGCTGGGAACGCTGCCCGCATGTCTACCACCAATTGTAGGGATTTTACTCACTCAGGTGCGACGGCTGACACTTAGGAGGCAAGTTCCAACAAAAGTTCAAAGGTTTATTGCGTCATAAACCAAGTAGAAACACAGGAAACAAATAGCCTTTAGCTTAGGCAAAGGAAAAAAAACAAGTGTCCATTCCTTCAGACTCAGACCTCGAGCCTTCACACACACTGGAGACTAGCACCTCCACACATATCCCCTGTGTTAAGCATTAGCCTGTCTTATATAAAGCTAACCACACCCAGTAACCCATCACATGATTAGCCATGTGGTCTGACATCACCACAGGTCCTGGAACACACATATATACATGGTAATATACAACAAAGAAATACTCCGGGCTACATTACAGCAACAAGGCACTTATGTGGCACATACCTCCCGTCAACTACACACCCTTTAGCCATGCTACACTATCTATAAATATAGCTATAGATAGATTATCTATCTATCTATATAATCATCTAAGGGGTACTTCCGTCTGTTTGTCTGTCTGTCTGTCTGTCTGTCTTTCTGTCTGTAACGGAAATCCCGAGTCGCTGATTGGTCGCGAATTGGCCCTTCCCTACTCCCCATCCTGGACCAACTTTTTTACTATTGATGCTGGCTATGCAGCATCAATAGTAAAAAGATATGATGGTAACAGTAATAAAAAAAATAAAAAATCATGCTATTCTGACCTTCCGTCGCCTCCGCAGCTTTCCCGCTCCTCCTGATGCTCTCGGCAGCTTCTGTTCCCAGAGATGCATTGCGAAATTACACAGATGACTTAGCGGTCTCTGGCAAAGACCGCTAAGTCATCTGGGTAATTTCGCAATGCATCTCTGATAACGGAAGCTGCAGAGTGCATTGTGAGGAGCGGGACAGCTACGGTGGACGACGGAAGGTGAGTTTATAACTATTTTTTATTTTCATTCTTTTTGTGGGCTGTGTTATTTACTACGAGGCTGCTATATACTACGTGGATATGCTATCTACTGCGTTGGCTGTGCTATTTACTACGTGGCTGTGTTATATACTACATGGGCTGTGCTATAAACTACGTGGCTGTGCTATCTACTGCGTGGTCTGTGCTATATACTACTTGGGCTGTGCTATATACTACGTGGCTGTGCTATATACTACGCAGCTGTGCTATATACTATGTGGCTGCTATATACTATGTGGCTGTGCTATATACTACGTGGCTGCACTATCTACTGCGTGGGCTGTGTTATATACTACGTGGGCTGTGTTATATACTACATGGCTGTGCTATATAATACGTGGCTGCTATATAATACATGGCTGTGCTATATACTACGTGGCTGTGCTATATACTACGTGGCTGTGCTATATACTACGTAGCTGTGCTATACACTATGCGGCCAGGCCATGACCAATCGGCGATATTGGCACGGAATTTAACCCCCACTCACAGCGCAACGTACGTACATACATACATACATATTCTAGAATACCCGATGCGTTAAAATCAGGCCACCATCTAGTAGATATGAAAAAGCAAGGCCGATGTTTATGAATGAACATTTAATTTAAAAAAAATGGGAAAAAAACAGCATGGGCTCGGAGCAATTTTCTGCGCCAGAGGGGGAAAGCCGACGGTTGGTACCAATATTTGTAGCCTGGGAAGGGGGTAATACCTATGGCGCCTCTCTAGGTTATGAATATCAGCCCGCAGCTGTCTGTGTAGCCTTTACTGGCTATAAAGATAGGGGGACCCCCCCAAAAAGACGTGTGGTCCCCCTATATTTTATAGCCAGAAAGGCTATGCAGACAGCTGCGGGCTGATATTCATAGCCTAGAGAGGGGCCATGGATATTGGCCCCCCTGCTACAAATACCAGCCCCCAGCCGCCCCAGAAATGGTGCATCTGTAAGAAGCGCCAATTCGGGCACTTAGCCCCTCTCTTCCCACTCCCGTGTAGTGGTGGGATATGGGGTAATAAGGGGTTAATGTCACCTTGCGGGTTAATAATGGGGAGCTGTCAATAAGACGCCTATCCATTAGTAATCCTAGTGTAGTGAAAGAGTTAAAAAAAATAAAATAAAGACACAGCCAGAAAAAAAGTTTAATATTCTTCATTTAACCATACTTACCATATTTCAGCACCTGCAAAAAAACATAAAATAATAAACCGTATACTACCTGTCTACTGTAGTGGCCCACGACGATCTCCCCTATAGAACAGTGACATCTGGTGATGTCACTGCTCTATAGGCCCTCCAGTGACACACACTGACAGGAGACAATGGCTCCTGCAGTGCATCACTGAGAGGTTACCTCAATTCAGGGTCTCACTTTATGGCATTGCTGCGTGGGAACTTTCTCACACAGCAATGCCAAAAGTGAGACTAGGGACTATTTTTTACAGCGATGGAGGAATACATTGTGAGGAATACATTGTGAGGAATACATTGTGGAAGGATACCTTCCATCATTGTATTCCTGGAGCCCCTGTAGAGCAGTCACATTAGCTAATGCTGCTGCTCTCCACGGGAGATCGTCGTGGGACACTCGTTTTAATTGGATTTCTGCGGCTCAGGGAGTATAGTGTTTGTTTATTATTTTAATATTTTTTACAGATAACACTGGCTTCGAGAATCAAAGTGACAAGTGATGGTGAGTATGTACTCTATGTTTAATGTACTGTATGTCTTTATCTATGTACTGTATGTATGTGTTGTATGGTGCATGTTGTATGGTGCATGTCGCATGTTGCATGTCGCATGTTGTTGCATGTCGCATGTTGTCGCATATTGCATGTTGCTGCATGTCACATGTTGTTGCATGTCGCATGTTGTCGCATGTTGCATGTCACATGTTGCATGTCACATGGTGCTTGTTGCATGCTGTCGCGTGTTGCATGTCGCATGTTGTCGCATGTCGCATGCTGCATGTCGCATGTTGTTGCATGTCGCATGTCACATGTTGTTGCATGCCGCATGTTGCTTGTCGCATGTCGT
Source organism: Ranitomeya variabilis (assembly GCF_051348905.1). Classification (NCBI taxonomy): domain Eukaryota; kingdom Metazoa; phylum Chordata; class Amphibia; order Anura; family Dendrobatidae; genus Ranitomeya; species Ranitomeya variabilis. The sequence goes on along the minus strand of NC_135235.1, from coordinate 693,437,960 downwards.
CACATGACACATGTTGTCGCATGTTGCATGTTGTCGCATGCTGTCGCATGTTGCATGTCGCATATTGTATGTCGCATGTTGTCGCATGCTGTCACATGTTGCATGTCGCATATTGTATGTCGCATGTTGTCGCATGCTGTCACATGTTGCATGTCGCATGCTGGCGCATGTTGCATGTCGCATGTTGTTGCATGGAGCATGTCGCATGTTGTTGCATGTTGCATGCTGTCGCATGTTGCATGTCTCATGTTGTTGCATGTCGCATGTTGTTGCCTGTCGCATGTTGCATGTCGCATATTGTATGTCGCATGTTGTCGCATGCTGCCACATGTTGCATGTCACATGTTGTTGCATGTTGCATGTCGCATGTTGTTGCATGGAGCATGTCGCATGTTGTTGCATGTTGCATGCTGTCGCATGTTGCATGTCTCATGTTGTTGCATGTCGCATGTTGTTGCCTGTAGCATGTCGCATGTTGCATGACGTCGCATGTTGCATGTTGTTGCATGTCTGGCTCTGCTACATCTGGATGCCTGACATCTAGATGTAGCAGAGCCGGTAGATGATCGCCAGAGATAACTCTCCAGCGATCACCTACACTACAGCGTTATCGCAAACAGCTGATCAGCTGTTTGCGAGAACCAGATTAGTGACCGGAGATAACCCCCGGTCACGTGCACAGCAGTTCTCACGATAAGATAAGTTATCGCGAGAACTACAGTGGACGAGGGACTTCCGCCGGCGGGACAGGTGAGCCAGCAGACATGCGTAGTACACTGCATTTATGCAGTTTCTATGCATGTGACTAATCATTAGATGCAATTTTATCGCATCTAATGATAGTCTATGGTAAATTTACGGTGCGGCGACGGAGCGTCGCCGCTTTGTAAACAGACATGCTGCGTTCTGAAAAGACGCGCCGCATGTCCGTTTACGCGGGTCTGCCGCCTGCGTGTTTTTCCACATAGTGGAGACGGGATTTCATGAAACCCCTCCACTATGCTGTAACATCTGGACGCTGCGGCTCTACGCAGCGTCAAACACGCAGCGTTTCCTGCTTGTGGAAACATACCCGAAATTTACCACTAACATGAAGTCCAATATGTCATGAAAAACAATCTCAGACCCGCTAGGATCCGTTGAAGCATTCCTGAGTTATTACCTCATAAAGAGGTTGTGGTTACATTAACGTGTGCACAACCGAATCAGGTGAACGGGTAGGTTCCCAAACCATAATCAATAAATAATACAAAACCCGGCACTCAACTTTGTAGTGAGAAGAAACGAAAGATTTATTACATCCCAAAGAAAACGTTTTGGTCACACAAAGGGACCTTCATCAGTAACGTATACTGGGACAACAGATAAGTTCAAGTTGCTATATGGCCTGCCCATTGCTACCAAATCATATTGGATACCAGAAAAGGAAGAGAGACTACAGCCTATATATGAGCTGTCATCGCGGCGTCCACCATTCAGCGGTGGACGCCGCGATGACAGCTCATATATAGGCTGTAGTCTCTCTTCCTCTTCCGGTATCCAATATGATTTGGTAGCAATCTATGAGCAGGCCATATAGCCACTTGAACTTATACGTTACTGATGAAGGTCCCTTTGTGTGACCGAAACGTTTGCTTTGGGATGTAATAAATCTTTCGTTTCTTCTCACTACAAAGTTGAGTGCCGGGTTTTGTATTATTTATTTATTACCTCATAAAGAGACACTGGTCACAATTGCAAAAAAACGGCAAGGTCATTAAGGTCAAAATAGGCTGGGTCATGAAGGGGTTAAATAGTAAAGGAAATTGATATTTGGCCTGTATTCCAGTAAAATATCTAACCATATGAAGCTAATAACCACCTCTTGCAGGATGGTCAGACCTATATAATCTAAGATCCTCCCAGTTTAATATTGAGGAGTAAAATAATTTCCATAAGGTCCTACCGGTGACCTCTAAACCACATATAATGCATAACAACGGGCACTCTAAGTGTATGGATTGTGACCCCATGAGGCACAGCAGGACTCTCTGTAAATATCTAAAATTATTATCTTACTCTTTTCAGATCAAGTTTACGGATCGATAATGACAGTTAAATAAACTCCCAATGGATGCATAGAACAGCTTTTAAAAAATCGAATGCAGGAGATATATTGTGTTGGGACCTGATTAGTACTGCAGCGCCCCAGAGTCCTGGTCGTTGCAGTACTGTTGCTCCGCCAATAAGGGGGGCTATGGTACGTCTGATGGCACTAAAGGAGTTCACCTGACCAGGTATCACAGACACCAATACACTTCACAGTCTGGCCTCCAGGGGGAGCTAAGGGTGCTATGTATTAGGCCACTCCTCACAATCTGGTAAAACTGGGGGTTAGATAGGAAGTTAGACAGAAAGCTGACTGGGTTGGAACCAGGCAACATCCTGTGGCAGAGGGTGTTGCAGGGGAAGATTCAGGGGGGTCCTTGTCAGGGGTGGGATCCTGACAGAGGCCTAGCGAACAGAAAGAACGTTACGGGACCGCGCCTGCACTTCATTGCGGCGGTACCCCAAGAAAGGACAAGAAGCGAGGTTTATTGTGAAGTGTGAGAAACGAGATCAACGCAACAAGGAGATAACACCAGTAGGAGTCGTGCTGTAAGACCGAGGCAACATCCTACTGAGGCGAGTAGCCAGTGGCCGGAAACGCCGAGGAAGTATTGAGCTCCAGGCCTTACTTCAAACCTACGGCAGGACAGTCAGTTATAGGCGGGCTGTCTCACCTAAATCACCTAAGCAGACATAGGGGGAAACAATTGGAGAGGGGCGACTCTAGGGTCCTGGAAGAACTCCAGGCATACCCGTCATACGGGTGCGTCCTAGCCATATCATCTGGGGGACGGAGAAGAACATCAGAATCAGTTGTGAGGGAACTTCAGGAACAGACACAACAGTTGTGAGGACTATTCCGTGGTGCTAAGCAGGGAAGGACTACAACACCCAAGCGCTAGAAGGTAGGCACAGATTTCCACCTGCAAAGGGAACTCTGGAGGTGCCATCGGACCGTCCGGTCTCAGACAGACCTGTTAACCGTACTCCGGATTGAGGATCCTGAAGCCTTCAGTAAAGAGGTAAAGAGACTGCACTCTGGTGTCCTTGTTATTCATCGCGACCTGCACCACACATCATCACTTTCAACTTTCACTGGACGCCCCTCAGCAGGGTCACGGACCGGGTCTAGCCACCGTGACAATCCCAGAACCAAGACAGAGAGGCCCGGTACCGGGTACCCCTCGGCCCTGCGACAGTTGGGGCACTCCAGTACCTTATAATGATGATCATAATTTATACAGTTGGGGAAATAATTATTTGATCCCTTGCTGATTTTGTAAGTTTGCCTACTGATAAAGACATGAACAATCTATAATTTTAACCCCTTCATGACTTCCAGAGCCATAACTTTTTTATTTTTTCTTCAATATGGCCATGTGATGGCTTATTGTTTGCAGGACGAGTTGTACTTTTGAACAGCGCCATTAGTTTTACCATGTCGTGTAACAGAAAATGGGAAAAATATTACAAGAGCGGTGAAATTGTAGAAAAAAGTGCAATCTTACCTGCCATTATTATTCTCCAGGTCATTACGAGTTCATGGACAACAAACATGTCTAGGTTCTCTTTTATCTAAGTGGTAAAAAAAATTCCAAAGTTTGCTAAAAAATAAAAAAATGCCCAGGAGTGGTCACATGGACGGTGTAGTACGTCAGAAAATGGTTAAAGATGATCTGCAAACAGGAGTAGACCAAAATTCCTCCTGACAAGTGCGCAAACCTCATCATCAACTACAAAAATCATCTGACTGCTGAACTTGCCAACAATGGTTTTGCCACCAAGTGTTAAGTCTTGTTTGCCAGAGGGATCAAATACCTATTTCTCACTGCAAAATGCAAATAAATAATACAATTTTTACAATGTGATTTTCTGGATTTTATTTTTGATATTCTATCTCTCAATGTTAAAATTAACCTACCCTTAAAATTATAGACTGTTCATGTCTTACTCTTTATCAGTAGGCAAACTTACAAAATCAGCAACGGATCAAATGCTTATTTCCCACACTATACATGATCCTATGGATTTAATGGTAACAAGGAGCATAATTATATTGAGCCCCAAACATCATCTTATTTGCAGAATCAAATATGGTAGAAACCGCGCTTAAGGAGAAACAGTGGCACCGGAGTAGTCCAAAGACAAGGTGCTCTAAACAAAGTAACAACAATACTCCCCCAGGGAAAACAGCAGTAGCGATTAGTGTTGAGCATTCCGATACTGCAAGTATCGGGTATCGGCCGATACTTGCTGTATCGGAATTCCGATACCGAGATCCGATACTTTTGTGGTATCGGGTATCGGGTATCGAAACAACATTAATGTAATAATGTGTAAAATAAAGAACTAAAATAAAAAATATTGCTATACTCACCTCTCCGACGCAGCCCGGACCTCAGCGAGGGAACCGGCAGCGTTCTTTGTTTAAAATTCGCGCGTTTACTTGGTTACGTGAAGTCCCGGCTTGTGATTGGTCGCGGCGGCCATGTTGCCGGGACACGGACCAATCACAGCAAGCCGTGACGTAATATCAGGTCCTTGCAGGATTTTAAAATTACGTTCCGGCGTTGTGATTGGGCGCGTCGTGGTCACATGGGCGACGTAACCAATCACAAGCCGGGACGTCACGGGAGGCTGGACACGCGCGCATTTTAAAATGCGCGCGTCCAGCCTCCCGGCTTGTGATTGGTTGACCGCGATGCAACCAATCACAAGCCGGGACGTCACGGGAGGCTGGACAAGCGCGCATTTTAAAATGCGCGCGTCCAGCCTCCCGGCTTGTGATTGGTTGACCGCGATGCAACCAATCACAAGCCGGGACGTCACGGGAGGCTGGACAAGCGCGCATTTTAAAATGCGCGCGTCCAGCCTCCCGGCTTGTGATTGGTTGACCGCGATGCAACCAATCACAAGCCGGGACGTCACGGGAGGCTGGACAAGCGCGCATTTTAAAATGCGCGCGTCCAGCCTCCCGGCTTGTGATTGGTTGACCGTGATGCAACCAATCACAAGCCGGGACGTCACGGGAGGCTGGACAAGCGCGCATTTTAAAATGCGCGCGTCCAGCCTCCCGGCTTGTGATTGGTTGACCGCGATGCAACCAATCACAAGCCGTGACGTCACGGGAGGCTGGACAAGCGCGCATTTTAAAATACGCGCGTGTCCAGCCTCCCGTGACGTCACGGCTTGTGATTGGTTGCGTCGCCCATGTGACTGCGGCGCAACCAATCACAACGCCGGGACGTAATTTTAAAATCCTGCAGGACCTGAAATTACGTCACAGCTTGCTGTGATTGGTCCGCGTCCCGGCAACATGGCCGCCGCGACCAATCACAAGCCGGGACTTCACGTAACCAAGTAAACGCGCAAATTTTAAACAAACAACGCTGCCGGTTTCCTCGGTAAGGTGCAGGCTGCGTCGGAGAGGTGAGTATAGCAATATTTTTTATTTTAATTCTTTCTTGTACACATTAATATGGTTCCCAGGGCCTGAAGGAGAGTTTCCTCTCCTTCAGACCCTGGGAACCATCAGGAATACCGTCCGATACTTGAGTCCCATTGACTTGTATTGGTATCGGGTATCGGTATCGGATTGGATCCGATACTTTGCCGGTATCGGCCGATACTTTCCGATACCGATACTTTCAAGTATCGGACGGTATCGCTCAACACTAGTAGCGATACAATCACTTAATGACCTGCCCACATCATACCTTGCAATCGTGTCACTAAAGAAATAACTGAGGCTTATCAGCTTACCTACGTGTGTGACGTGAAATGCTGCGGCGCGCTGATTGTAGACTGCACGTACCGGCGTTGCGGCCGTATATGTGTCAAGCGATGAAGCACCACGTACAGTTATTTCCTGGAGGTATGATTGTGATTGTCCGGGGTTGCAGCACAAGCTGTGCCGGATGATGGAGCGCACTGTGGGACCAGGGGCGCTCCGGCCGGTAGTGCTTCCTGGAAACCACGAGGAAGGAAAAGATGGCTGGTAGGCTCCTCCTACTAGTGACATCACTAACAGTACGGATCGCCGAAGTGCCCCAAAAAAGGGGGAAGGAAGACTAACCAACGCGTTTCGAAGAGGCTAAGCTCTTCTTCATCAGGGTTACCGCTATCCCTCACCCCTCTGTAATATATGCAGCCATATCTGCGTCCCGCCCATCCTATTAACCCCGAACTCCCCAACCAGTGTTTGTATCACCCCCTAATGGCTGTTGTATACCGGATGTACATAATAAATAAATAAATAAATGAAACATATATACTAGCCAAAAAGCGAGAGATTATCACTATTAATGTTCGTCAAGCCACAAAATTATGTCATACTGTATGCATAATCGCTCCGCCAGTACTTCCTACTGTAGATAGATGCGTATACGTGTTCAAACACAAAAACAATAAATCTTTATTCATTTATACACTACAAATAATAAATAATGTGTGAATTAAAAACAAATATGCGTATAGCCTAAGAAGGGGTAACAATCGCCCTTCACAGTGGGCGATCCCAAAAATATGGGAAATATATCTAGATTATTGGTATTCCATTAAATAATTTCGAAATGTTACAATAGACGATTAGGAAATGTTCCCATAAATAATGTTAAAAGGAGTATTCCAAAATACTACAAATATATTCTAAATGTTAGAGATATTGGAAAAAAATATTAAAAAGTGTAAAACGGCGGTGAAAACATTAAAAATAAGGGAAGAAGGGAGAAGAGAGGAAGGGGGGGTTGGGTTGTGGGGTGAGTTGGCTCCCGTGCTCGCACCATCACTGCTGGGATCCGATTGCTGTTACAAACCCCCTCCCACTTAAAAAATCAAATAACGCTCCTGATAAGAGAATCAAGCCTAATATATTAAACACCAATATATAAAGCAGTGCTGGGCCAGTTTACCACTATTCGCTCCCGCTAACCCCCCCCCCGCCCCCCACGTAATGTATATATAAAGTTAAAAAAACAATTACAACACTATTGGAAAGCGAATAGCTCCAATTTCTGATTTAAACCTCCTGGGGCCAGGCTATCTAGGGTAAAAATCCACTGCGTTTCCGCCCTAGACATCTTACTGATAAAGTCCCCCCCTCTTGGGTTTTGATGGATCTTTTCAATGCCAGTGAAGAATACCCCTTTGGTTGATTTATTATGTCTATCTACAGAATGCCTCGATAAGGGGTGTCTTATTTGCACCGACTCAAGTTGCATTTGACGCAAGGAAGGTGCGCGGTATAGATTTCATTGGACCCCCCGGTGGAGACACAGTGCATGGGCTGATATTGAACAAGTACGGGCTTATTGAAAGCCGACGAGCTGGAAGGCCGTAACAGCGATCGCATATGCGCAGTTTTCTGCGGATTGAACAGTCTACAGGAAAATGGAGAGAGAGAGGAGGCACCGAAGAATGATGCCGCAGTCCCCCAGAACTAATCTCCCCCAGGTAAGTAGTAAAATCTACAAGATGGGGTGAGATGGGTAATAGGTAGTGATGAGCGAACATGCCCGCCACTATTCGGTACTCGCCTGAGTATCACTATGCTCGGAGTACTTGGGGAGCAGCGAGCATTTTCGGTATTATTCGGCTGTAACTGCAGTCTCCACCCAGCAGTTTTGGCGGACTTTAGAGAACCAATCACGGTGCAAGGATTGTCTGCCAGGCCATGAAACGCCGCAGCCATCTTTGTTGTGGTCGTGCAGTGATTGCCTTGGCCACACAGCATCATCCTGAGTATAAGAGACCTGGCATCGCCCTGCTCGCCGGATTCTGTTCCTGTTTCAGCGAGAGTAGGGAGAGCTGCTGCCATGATAGGGTCAGAATCGTGGTATTTACAGTTAGTGTAGATCTGCAACTCTTACATCCACAACTCCTCAGAAACCAAAAGTCCTTTTTAGGGCTAATTCAGGGGTCCCAATATTTTAGCGCTAGGTAGTCAGGGCATAGCATATCCACATCAGTGCAAGGCCTGCAGGCACTGTATGTGCGTCCATTGCTCCCACTGAATCCCTCCCAAAGCTCCATAACTGACTGCTGCTGCTGCTTCAGCTTATTTACTATATACCTACTTTTATTTTTTTCCAAAAAGTCACCCCCCCCCAAAAAAAAAAAATCTACAGTCTGTTCTGTCAGACTGAGGGGGTTGTTGAAAAATCATAGTTTGTCAGGCATATGTAGCATAGTTGTGTGTGCTACCCTTGCGCCACTTTTTTTGTGTTTTAAATTCACAGAAAAAGGCCTCATATATGTCTCTGTGCTCCAAATTTTTGCATTGTAGGCCGGTGTACTTATTTTTGGGCTGTCTGATACTCAATTTCTGCACAGCACTATTTAGCATAAAAAAATTCTAAGGCCACAGATTTGCCAGTGTGGTATTTCCGTGACAGCCCTCATATATCTGGGTGCTCCAAGTTTGGTCATTGTAGGCCGGAGGACCACTTTATTTGCTGTGTGTAAGGCTTCTTTCACACTTCCGTCGGTACAGGGCCGTCACGAAGCGTCGGCGCGACGTACCGACAGAAGTGTTTGTGCAGCGCCCCAGAGTCCTGGTCGTTGCAGTACTGTGGCTCCGCCGCTAAGGGGGGCTATGGTACGTCTGATGGCACTGAAGGAGTTCATCTGACCAGGTATCACAGACACCAATACATTTCACAGTCTGGCCTCCAGGGGGAGCTAAGGGTACTATTCATTAGGCCACTCCTCACAGTCTGGTAAAACTGGGGGTTAGATAGGAAGTTAGAGAGAAAGCTGACTGGGTTGGAACCAGGCAACACCTTGTGGCAGAGGGTGTTGTAGGGGAAGATTCAGAGGGGTCCCTGTCAGGGGTGGGATCCTGACAGAGGCCTAGCAACCAGAGAGAACGTTACGGGACCGCGCCTGCACGATATAGCGGCGGTACCCTAAGAAAGGACAAGAAGCGAGGTTTATTGTGCTGAGTGAGAAACGAGATCAACGCAACAAGGAGAATACCAGTAGGAGTCGTGCTGTAAGACGGGGCAACATCCTATTGAGGCGCATAACCGGTGGCCGGAACACCGAGGAAGTATAGAGCTCCAAGCCAAACTTCAAACCTACGGCAGGACAGTCAGTTACAGGCGGGCTGTCTCACCCAGACCCAGGAAGACACAGGGGGTAACAACAGGAGTGGGGCAACGCTCGAGTCCCGGAAGAGCTCCGAGCCTCCCCGTCATACGGGTGCGTCCTAACCGTAAGATCAGGGGGACGTAGAGGGAGAAGATCAGAATCGAGTTGTGAGGGAACACGAGAAACAGACACAACAGTTGTGGGTGCTATCCCGTAAGCACAGCAGGGGAGGACCACAACACACAAGCGCAGGAAGGTAGGCACAGATTTCCACCTGCAAAGGGAACTCTGGAGGTGCCATCGGACCGGCCGGACTTGCGCAGCCCTGTTAACCGTATTCCGGATTGAGGACTCAGAAGCCTTCAGTAAAGAGGTAAAGAGACTGCAACCTGGTGTCCTCGTTATTGACCGCGACCGGCACTACACCGCACCATAACATCAGCACCATACCACCACCTTTCATTGTGCGCCCCTCAGCAGGGTCACGGACCGGGTCTAGCCACCGTGACAACCCCAGAACAGAGACTCAGAGGCCCGGTACCGGGTACCCCTCGGCCCTGCGGCAGTGGGGGCGCTAAAACTTGGCGTCACGAACAGGATCTACTTAAGCCTGAAGAATCAGGTCATGTGTGCCTTGGAACTGTGATTTATTATACTTGGACTGTGATTTATTGCAAAGACTGTGCTGTGCCACTTGCCGCCAAAATCCGCCGCCATTATAGCGCTGAGGAGAGCGCAGGAGAAGAAGAGGGCGTGGAGTGGGCGTAGACAAGCTGAAGAGCGCGAAAGACAATGGCCGCCCAGTCTAAATATTTCTGCACCGTGAGGACGTGTCCGTCAGCAGCCGAGATCCGCCTCCTGATTCTCTATGGTGGGCGGAGGCAGAGAAAACAAAACCGCCCACGAAGGAGAGTGCGGGAAAAGAACCAGGAAGCGACTCACGTGGAGGACGCCATGGCCAGCAGCTCGGAACCCGAATGTGGGGTGGAAGCAGAAGTCTCCCCCAACTACGCGGACGAATACTGCAGCCAATTCTCCACGGACAGCGCTAATCTCTTGCAGGCTGAGATGGGAGACTTGATCCATCAACTTCTTCAGCTGAACATGAAGGCCCAAGCCCCGCACCAGGTAGCGCCGGAAGGAAGTCCTCTGGCATCGGATCCTGTGCCGCTACCGGAGTTGTTGCTGAGGCCCTCGCCGACACCGCCAACGGAACCCGTCGCGGAGGAGAAGCCTGCATTTGCCGGTGAGTCCGCCGACCCCGTCCCGCTAGCAGAGGGCTTGTTAGTAGGCCCCGTGGCGGCACCCCCTCTCCCTGGGACCCATAGACGCCAGCGACTGTTACCATGGGAGGAGGCCACGGGCATGGAACATCTCCTGAAAGCCCCGATTACGCCAACTACCCTGCTGTGTGCGACCCACGCGGAACGCACGGTCTGCCGCTGGGTGAACCCAGGATCCAACCTCATGGGGTTCCCCGGGGTGAAGACACGGGAAGGAGAGATGGTGCAGGCCCTGAGCTGGGAGGAATACCAGACCCAGCTGGAACAGCAGTGGAGGGAGAAGGACAAGGCATACCAGGCCGGGCTAGAGGCCTACCATCAAAAAGACTTGGCGGTCAAGGTCCGGGCCCGCAAGGACCCCGCCGCTCACCAGGCCCCGCGCAGGCAGGGCACCATCACCACCTTCAAGCTCCGCGGAGGCTGGGGCTTTATTAAGGAGCCGGGCCTGTACGCCGAGGTCTTCGTTAACCGGCGGGACGTGGAATCGCATCTCAGAGAGGGCCACCCAGACCGGGATCTCTACCCGGGGGACGAAGTTAGCTACACCAGGCACTTTGGGGAAAAGGGGTGGTTTGCCCTGAATGTCCGCAAGAGGCAGAACCCTTTGACACCCCCGATTAAGGTGCCAGTGAAGCTGACCCCTGTAGCAAAGGTGCCCCCTTGTGGTCAGCCCACGATCGTTACCAGGACCACTGAAGTCACTCCAACGTGCACTATGGTCAAGACCACGACATGCAGCATCGTTACATCAACCACCCTCGTGGCCAAGGAGGCACCTCTTCAGGTCGGTGGTGCTCGTGCTGCTCCAGAACTGAAGACAGTGGGTACGCAGACCCCCAAATGGGACAACACGTTCCCTTACGCAGTACCGGGCGGTGCGCAATACCCTAAGGGGTTGCCTCCGCCGGTGCTGCCTCCTGAGTGGTTCAAGTAACTGTACTAACACCCTGCAACTGTAAATAAGTTAATTGTTTTCACCGTTTTGCTGCTAAAACCCGTCTAGGGTAATTCTTAAAGGGATCCCTTTGTTGACCCGGGATCCCTATTATTTTTGTTTGTTTTCTACTTTTGCTCAGTTATCAAAGGACTGCCGAATCATGGACGGTGAATGATTCAAAAACTAATATTGTAAATAGTTTGCACCTTCTTAAAGGTGTTCTCTACTGGTTTTATACAAGAAAAGGACTCTTTGCGAAGATACTGTTTTTGAAGACATTACCGGAGTCCTTACTGCAAACAGACTTGCAGCTTGAGAAGTTGTACTACCTCATAGAGACTTGGTCCCCTCTTAAAGGGGATGTTCATTAAAAGCACTTAAAGAATGATGATGTTTTGAAAGAAAGTATTGATAATGCTGATATGTAAAAGTTATATGTAGCCAACTGGTTGATTGTAAGAAATGTTTAATAATGTTAATAGAAGAATGAGGACAGGAAGTGAACCCGTAGGGGTTAGTGGTGAGTCCTCCTAGGAGCCATACCGAAATGGCTCAGTGATCTTGAACTGAAAGAAAAATGATATGTTCTATACTGTGTATAGTAGTGGAAGGACAGTAGGCCCGGGCGGAAAGGGGCGGTCCTGTACAGAAAGGAGAGGCAGTAGGTCTGGAGCAGTTAGGACAGGCGGTCCTGCAGATTTAAAGAAGGAGAATGCATAAAAGTTAAGTAGCCTTATATGTGAAATAAGAAGGTCTTTAGTGGATTTAGCGAGTACGTCCTTAAAGACAATGTTAAATTATTGTTCAAAGATTTTGCACTTAGTAGAATACCCGGTTGGGTAAGAGAAGTTATTTATAGTCTGTTATTCAAAGTATTTAACCATGTTTGTAACGTTCAAGTGTCCTCACCTCCCATAAAGGGAAGCTCTGTTAAAAAGTTTACTTGTACTTGCATTTTAAAAATTGTATGTCTTTTTGCTGACATGTATTGTTGTTTTCTTCCCAGTCCAGGAGTACTGGATTTAACCGGGGGGGAGTGCAGCGCCCCAGAGTCCTGGTCGTTGCAGTACTGTGGCTCCGCCGCTAAGGGGGGCTATGGTACGTCTGATGGCACTGAAGGAGTTCATCTGACCAGGTATCACAGACACCAATACATTTCACAGTCTGGCCTCCAGGGGGAGCTAAGGGTACTATTCATTAGGCCACTCCTCACAGTCTGGTAAAACTGGGGGTTAGATAGGAAGTTAGAGAGAAAGCTGACTGGGTTGGAACCAGGCAACACCTTGTGGCAGAGGGTGTTGTAGGGGAAGATTCAGAGGGGTCCCTGTCAGGGGTGGGATCCTGACAGAGGCCTAGCAACCAGAGAGAACGTTACGGGACCGCGCCTGCACGATATAGCGGCGGTACCCTAAGAAAGGACAAGAAGCGAGGTTTATTGTGCTGAGTGAGAAACGAGATCAACGCAACAAGGAGAATACCAGTAGGAGTCGTGCTGTAAGACGGGGCAACATCCTATTGAGGCGCATAACCGGTGGCCGGAACACCGAGGAAGTATAGAGCTCCAAGCCAAACTTCAAACCTACGGCAGGACAGTCAGTTACAGGCGGGCTGTCTCACCCAGACCCAGGAAGACACAGGGGGTAACAACAGGAGTGGGGCAACGCTCGAGTCCCGGAAGAGCTCCGAGCCTCCCCGTCATACGGGTGCGTCCTAACCGTAAGATCAGGGGGACGTAGAGGGAGAAGATCAGAATCGAGTTGTGAGGGAACACGAGAAACAGACACAACAGTTGTGGGTGCTATCCCGTAAGCACAGCAGGGGAGGACCACAACACACAAGCGCAGGAAGGTAGGCACAGATTTCCACCTGCAAAGGGAACTCTGGAGGTGCCATCGGACCGGCCGGACTTGCGCAGCCCTGTTAACCGTATTCCGGATTGAGGACTCAGAAGCCTTCAGTAAAGAGGTAAAGAGACTGCAACCTGGTGTCCTCGTTATTGACCGCGACCGGCACTACACCGCACCATAACATCAGCACCATACCACCACCTTTCATTGTGCGCCCCTCAGCAGGGTCACGGACCGGGTCTAGCCACCGTGACAACCCCAGAACAGAGACTCAGAGGCCCGGTACCGGGTACCCCTCGGCCCTGCGGCAGTGGGGGCGCTAAAACTTGGCGTCACGAACAGGATCTACTTAAGCCTGAAGAATCAGGTCATGTGTGCCTTGGAACTGTGATTTATTATACTTGGACTGTGATTTATTGCAAAGACTGTGCTGTGCCACTTGCCGCCAAAATCCGCCGCCATTATAGCGCTGAGGAGAGCGCAGGAGAAGAAGAGGGCGTGGAGTGGGCGTAGACAAGCTGAAGAGCGCGAAAGACAATGGCCGCCCAGTCTAAATATTTCTGCACCGTGAGGACGTGTCCGTCAGCAGCCGAGATCCGCCTCCTGATTCTCTATGGTGGGCGGAGGCAGAGAAAACAAAACCGCCCACGAAGGAGAGTGCGGGAAAAGAACCAGGAAGCGACTCACGTGGAGGACGCCATGGCCAGCAGCTCGGAACCCGAATGTGGGGTGGAAGCAGAAGTCTCCCCCAACTACGCGGACGAATACTGCAGCCAATTCTCCACGGACAGCGCTGATCTCTTGCAGGCTGAGATGGGAGACTTGATCCATCAACTTCTTCAGCTGAACATGAAGGCCCAAGCCCCGCACCAGGTAGCGCCGGAAGGAAGTCCTCTGGCATCGGATCCTGTGCCGCTACCGGAGTTGTTGCTGAGGCCCTCGCCGACACCGCCAACGGAACCCGTCGCGGAGGAGAAGCCTGCATTTGCCGGTGAGTCCGCCGACCCCGTCCCGCTAGCAGAGGGCTTGTTAGTAGGCCCCGTGGCGGCACCCCCTCTCCCTGGGACCCATAGACGCCAGCGACTGTTACCATGGGAGGAGGCCACGGGCATGGAACATCTCCTGAAAGCCCCGATTACGCCAACTACCCTGCTGTGTGCGACCCACGCGGAACGCACGGTCTGCCGCTGGGTGAACCCAGGATCCAACCTCATGGGGTTCCCCGGGGTGAAGACACGGGAAGGAGAGATGGTGCAGGCCCTGAGCTGGGAGGAATACCAGACCCAGCTGGAACAGCAGTGGAGGGAGAAGGACAAGGCATACCAGGCCGGGCTAGAGGCCTACCATCAAAAAGACTTGGCGGTCAAGGTCCGGGCCCGCAAGAACCCCGCCGCTCACCAGGCCCCGCGCAGGCAGGGCACCATCACCACCTTCAAGCTCCGCGGAGGCTGGGGCTTTATTAAGGAGCCGGGCCTGTACGCCGAGGTCTTCGTTAACCGGCGGGACGTGGAATCGCATCTCAGAGAGGGCCACCCAGACCGGGATCTCTACCCGGGGGACGAAGTTAGCTACACCAGGCACTTTGGGGAAAAGGGGTGGTTTGCCCTGAATGTCCGCAAGAGGCAGAACCCTTTGACACCCCCGATTAAGGTGCCAGTGAAGCTGACCCCTGTAGCAAAGGTGCCCCCTTGTGGTCAGCCCACGATCGTTACCAGGACCACTGAAGTCACTCCAACGTGCACTATGGTCAAGACCACGACATGCAGCATCGTTACATCAACCACCCTCGTGGCCAAGGAGGCACCTCTTCAGGTCGGTGGTGCTCGTGCTGCTCCAGAACTGAAGACAGTGGGTACGCAGACCCCCAAATGGGACAACACGTTCCCTTACGCAGTACCGGGCGGTGCGCAATACCCTAAGGGGTTGCCTCCGCCGGTGCTGCCTCCTGAGTGGTTCAAGTAACTGTACTAACACCCTGCAACTGTAAATAAGTTAATTGTTTTCACCGTTTTGCTGCTAAAACCCGTCTAGGGTAATTCTTAAAGGGATCCCTTTGTTGACCCGGGATCCCTATTGTTTTTGTTTGTTTTCTACTTTTGCACAGTTATCAAAGGACTGCCGAATCATGGACGGTGAATGATTCAAAAACTAATATTGTAAATAGTTTGCACCTTCTTAAAGGTGTTCTCTACTGGTTTTATACAAGAAAAGGACTCTTTGCGAAGATACTGTTTTTGAAGACATTACCGGAGTCCTTACTGCAAACAGACTTGCAGCTTGAGAAGTTGTACTACCTCATAGAGACTTGGTCCCCTCTTAAAGGGGATGTTCATTAAAAGCACTTAAAGAATGATGATGTTTTGAAAGAAAGTATTGATAATGCTGATATGTAAAAGTTATATGTAGCCAACTGGTTGATTGTAAGAAATGTTTAATAATGTTAATAGAAGAATGAGGACAGGAAGTGAACCCGTAGGGGTTAGTGGTGAGTCCTCCTAGGAGCCATACAGAAATGGCTCAGTGATCTTGAACTGAAAGAAAAATGATATGTTCTATACTGTGTATAGTAGTGGAAGGACAGTAGGCCCGGGCGGAAAGGGGCGGTCCTGTACAGAAAGGAGAGGCAGTAGGTCTGGAGCAGTTAGGACAGGCGGTCCTGCAGATTTAAAGAAGGAGAATGCATAAAAGTTAAGTAGCCTTATATGTGAAATAAGAAGGTCTTTAGTGGATTTAGCGAGTACGTCCTTAAAGACAATGTTAAATTATTGTTCAAAGATTTTGCACTTAGTAGAATACCCGGTTGGGTAAGAGAAGTTATTTATAGTCTGTTATTCAAAGTATTTAACCATGTTTGTAACGTTCAAGTGTCCTCACCTCCCATAAAGGGAAGCTCTGTTAAAAAGTTTACTTGTACTTGCATTTTAAAAATTGTATGTCTTTTTGCTGACATGTATTGTTGTTTTCTTCCCAGTCCAGGAGTACTGGATTTAACCGGGGGGGAGTGCAGCGCCCCAGAGTCCTGGTCGTTGCAGTACTGTGGCTCCGCCGCTAAGGGGGGCTATGGTACGTCTGATGGCACTGAAGGAGTTCATCTGACCAGGTATCACAGACACCAATACATTTCACAGTCTGGCCTCCAGGGGGAGCTAAGGGTACTATTCATTAGGCCACTCCTCACAGTCTGGTAAAACTGGGGGTTAGATAGGAAGTTAGAGAGAAAGCTGACTGGGTTGGAACCAGGCAACACCTTGTGGCAGAGGGTGTTGTAGGGGAAGATTCAGAGGGGTCCCTGTCAGGGGTGGGATCCTGACAGAGGCCTAGCAACCAGAGAGAACGTTACGGGACCGCGCCTGCACGATATAGCGGCGGTACCCTAAGAAAGGACAAGAAGCGAGGTTTATTGTGCTGAGTGAGAAACGAGATCAACGCAACAAGGAGAATACCAGTAGGAGTCGTGCTGTAAGACGGGGCAACATCCTATTGAGGCGCATAACCGGTGGCCGGAACACCGAGGAAGTATAGAGCTCCAAGCCAAACTTCAAACCTACGGCAGGACAGTCAGTTACAGGCGGGCTGTCTCACCCAGACCCAGGAAGACACAGGGGGTAACAACAGGAGTGGGGCAACGCTCGAGTCCCGGAAGAGCTCCGAGCCTCCCCGTCATACGGGTGCGTCCTAACCGTAAGATCAGGGGGACGTAGAGGGAGAAGATCAGAATCGAGTTGTGAGGGAACACGAGAAACAGACACAACAGTTGTGGGTGCTATCCCGTAAGCACAGCAGGGGAGGACCACAACACACAAGCGCAGGAAGGTAGGCACAGATTTCCACCTGCAAAGGGAACTCTGGAGGTGCCATCGGACTGGCCGGACTTGCGCAGCCCTGTTAACCGTATTCCGGATTGAGGACTCAGAAGCCTTCAGTAAAGAGGTAAAGAGACTGCAACCTGGTGTCCTCGTTATTGACCGCGACCGGCACTACACCGCACCATAACATCAGCACCATACCACCACCTTTCATTGTGCGCCCCTCAGCAGGGTCACGGACCGGGTCTAGCCACCGTGACAACCCCAGAAAAGAGACTCAGAGGCCCGGTACCGGGTACCCCTCGGCCCTGCGGCAGTGGGGGCGCTACATTTGCTTTCACACTTCCGTCTGCGTTGCCGAGCAGGAAAGATCGTGAAAGTGATATTTCCTGCTGGGCATGCGCAGTCTGAAACACTGGATGCAAGGTACAGAAAAACGTTCCCTTGAACATACACGAGTGCACGATGGACGCAACGTGTGGCCATACATTGCAATCCGTCAGCAATACAAGTCTATGGGAAAATGCAGGATCCTGCAAATTTTTTTGCAGGATCCTGCATTTTCAAAAATCGACGTATTGCGACGGTAGCAGACACACTGTGAAAGAGGCCTTACTGAAATAATATACAGCACTATTTAGCATACAATAAAATAAACAGGCCACATATTTGCTAGTGTGGTATTTCCGTGAGTGCCCTCATATCTGTGTGCTCCAAGTTTGGTCATTGTAGGCCGGAGGACCACTGTTTTTACTGTGTGTTACTGAAATTATATACTGCACTATTTAGCATACAATAATATAAACAGGCCACATATTTGCCAGTGTGGTATTTCCGTGAGAGCCCTCATATATCTGTGTGCTCCAAGTTTGGTCATTGTAGGCCGGAGGACCACTTTTTTGGCTGTGTGTTACTAAAATTGTATACAGCACTATTTAGCATACAATAATATAAACAGGCCACAGATTTGCCAGTGTGGTATTTCCATGAGAGCCCTCATATACCGTATATACTCGAGTATAAGCCGAGATTTTCAGCCCAAATTTTTGGGCTGAAAGTGCCCCTCTCGGCTTATACTCGAGTCACGGTCGGCGGGTGAGGGGGAGAGGGTGCTGAGGCATACTTACCTGCTTCCGGGGCTCCTGGCGCTGTCCCTGCAGTCCCACGGTCTCCGGGTGCCGCAGCTCTTCCCCTGGTCAGCGGTCACGTGGGACCGCTCATTAGAGAAATGAATATGGACTCCATTCCCATAGGGGCGGAGCCACCTATTCATTTCTCTAATCAGCGGTAACGGTGACCGCTGACAGAGGAAGAGGCTGCGGCACCGAAGACCAGCTGTCCGGGGGAAGGAGCGGGACGCCGGGAGCAGGTAAGTATTACATATTCACCTGTCCGCGTTCCACACGCCGGGCGTCGCTCCATCTTCCCGGCGTCTCTCCGCACTGACTGTGCAGGTCAGAGGGCGCGATGACGCATATAGTGTGCGCGCCGCCCTCTGCCTGATCAGTCAGTGCAGAGAGACCCTGGGACGGGACGCTGAGGAGCTGCAAGCAAGAGAGGTGAGTATGTGTTTTATTATTTTTATTGCAGCAGCAGCAATGGCACAGATTTCTATGGCACAGATTTTTATGGCACATCTATGGGGCAATAATGAACGGTGCAGAGCACTATATGGCACAGCTATGGGGCAATTTTGAACGGTGCAGAGCACTATATGGCACAGCTATGGGGCAATTATGAACGGTGCAGAGCACTATATGGCACAGCTATGGGGCAATAATGAACGATGCAGAGCACTATATGGCACAGCTATGGGGCAATTTTGAACGGTGCAGAGCACTATATGGCACAGCTATGGGGCAATTATGAACGGTGCAGAGCACTATATGGCACAGCTATGGGGCAATAATGAACGATGCAGAGCACTATATGGCACAGCTATGGGGCAATTATGAACGGTGCAGAGCACTATATGGCACAGCTATGGGGCAATTATGAACGGTGCAGAGCACTATATGGCACAGCTATGGGGCCATAATGAACGGTGCAGAGCACTATATGGCACAGCTATGGGGCAATAATGAACGGTGCAGAGCACTATATGGCACAGCTATGGGGCAATAATGAACAGTGCAGAGCACTATATGGCACAGCTATGGGGCAATAATGAACGGTGCAGAGCACTATATGGCACAGCTATGGGGCAATAGTGAACGGTGCAGAGCACTATATGGCAAAGCTATGGGGCAATAATGAACGGTGCAGAGCACTATATGGCACAGCTATGGGGCAATAATGAACGGTGCAGAGCACTATATGGCACAGCTATGGGGCAATAATGAACAGTGCAGAGCACTATATGGCACAGCTATGGGGCAATAGTGAACGGTGCAGAGCACTATATGGCAAAGCTATGGGGCAATAATGCATGGTGCAGAGCACTATATGGCACAGCTATGGGGCAATAATGAACGGTGCAGAGCACTATATGGCACAGCTATGGGGCAATAATGAACGGTGCAGAGCACTATATGGCACAGCTATGGGGCAATAATGAACGGTGCAGAGCACTATATGGCACAGCTATGGGGCAATAATGAACGGTGCAGAGCACTATATGGCACAGCTATGGGGCAATAATGAACGGTGCAGAGCACTATATGGCACAGCTATGGGGCAATAATGAACGGTGCAGAGCACTATATGGCACAGCTATGGGGCAATAATGAACGGTGCAGAGCACTATATGGCACAGCTTTCTATGGTACAGCTATAGGGCAATAATGAATGGTGCAGAGCACTATATGGCACAGCTATGGGGCCATAATGAACGGTATGGAGCATCTATTTTTATTTTTGAAATTCACCGGTAGCTGCTGCATTTTCCACCCTAGGCTTATACTCGAGTCAATAAGTTTTCCCAGTTTTTTGTGGCAAAATTAGGGGGGTCGGTTTATACTCGGGTCGGCTTATACTCGAGTATATACGGTATCTCTGCTCCAAGTTTGGGCATTGTAGGCCGCTGTACTTATTTTTTGGCTGTCTTATACTTAAATTATATACAGCACTATTTTGCATAAATTAACTTAAAAAAGGGCCCCCAAAATTGAATACAGTCTGTTAGGTCAGGCTGAGGCCTGCCTGGTGTTTGGGTTTGAAAAATCGTAGATTTGCAGACATACTGATCAGATATTATTTCGCTACTAATAAAGACATTTGTGTTGAGCATTTGAAATAGTGCAGTAGTCCATTTAAAATGGTTAAGGCAAGGGGCAAGGGACGGGGAAGTGGATGTGATGCTGATGGTGCATCCAGAGGACGAGGCCGTGGCCAAGGTGAAAGTGGGCAACAACAAAGACCCACATGTTCTCACTCGACCTTCCTGTCCCAGTTTCTAGGGGACCGCAGCGCACCACTATTGAAGCTAGAGCAGTGTGAAACGGTTGATGGTTTTATACCGGATAATGCTTCCAGTCACTTATCCACCTCCACCACCTTGTCTTCCACACGGTCAAGTCTGAGTAGCCATGAGTGTGGCCAGGATATTCCTAACCCTGATCCTCCTTCCTCCCACCATGCCGAGTGCCCTGAGACAACTGATCCCACACTTGAACACTCTGAAGAGCTGTTCAGTTTTCCATTTAAAGATTCAGAAATCCTGGCGGTCAACTTGAAGTGGGGAAAGATGAGATCGCATGTAGAGCTGCCCAAAGCTTTGACCAGCCCTGGTCACATGAAGGTGATGGTGTGAAAGTGTCACAAGAGGTGGACGATGATGAGAAACAATTGCTAGAAAGTCAGGAGGAGGAGCAGGGTGCAGATGTGGACGACGAGGTGGTGGAGGACATAGTAACTGACCCAACCTGGCAGGAGGACATGCATAGCGAGGACAGCAGCACAAATGGGGAAGGAGGCATATCCCGCCAACAGGCAGGAAGAAGCAGTGTGGTGGCCACAGACAGAAGGCATGCATCCGTTCCCAGTAACACCAACATGAGGGAAGTTGCCATTCCAACTGTTAGATCTTCCCGAGTCTGGTTATTTTTTAAAGAATCTGCCGATAACCCCAAACAGGCCATTTCCAGCACTTGCCATGCCCGCATCAGCAGGGGTAGCAAAACAACCAGCCTGACCACCATCAGCATGATCAGGCACATGCAAGCAAAGCACCCGACTTTGTGGGCCGAACCCCAGGCTCCAGGACCACTGCCTGCTGATCATACCACTACTTACTTCTTCCACTATTTTGCATAGAAGCCAATCCCCAGTACATCGTGCATGTGAAGATGCCTCTAGCCCTGCACCTGTTGTAGCCCTCAGTCAAGCAGCACCATCAGCAAGCCAGTCTATGTTCTTGTCCCAGCACAGCGTTCAGTTGTCTATAACCCAGTCTTTGTAACGCAAACGTTAATATCCCGCCAACGCCCCACAGGCCACAGTCCTCACTTCTAATATTTCTCTTCTGCTTGCGCTAGAAATGCTGCCTTTTAGGCTTGTTGAGATGGAAGCTTTCCGCAACCTGATGGCGGCGGCCACCCCAAGTTACTCGGTCCCCAGTCACCATTTCCCCATTTCTCCCGGTGTGCCATACCAGCATTACACCAGCATGTGTCCCACAACATTACCAGTGCCCTCAACAGTGCTGTTACAGGGAAAGTCCACCTAACCACGGACACGTGGACAAGTGCTTGTGGGCAGGGACAGTACATCTCAATGATGGCACACTGGGTTAACATAGTGGAAGCCGGGACCCTGTCAGACCTTGGGATGGAACACATCCTCCCCACGCCGAAGATTGCTGGCCCTACATCAATCAGGTTGCCCCCACAGTCTACAGCTCCTGCATCACCTCCTGCAGAAGAGTTGTGGACAGCTCTGAAAGAGCAGTCAGATGTTTGGATGATACTGCTGAACCTGCAGCCAGGTCATGGTGACAATGGCTGTAACCTGGTGGTGGCTCTTAGGCAAGGTGAGCTCACTCACGTACCTTGCTTGGCCCATGTGCTTAACCTCGTGGTTCAACATTTTCTGAAAAGCTACCCGGAGCTGCTGGATCTGCTAGTGAAAGTACACCGTCTGTCTGCCCATTTTAGAAAGTCAGCTAAAGCTTCAGAAGCCCATCCCGTGCTTCAGCAGCATTTTCATTTTCCAGCTCACCGACTGTTGTGTGTTGTCCCCACGCGCTGGAACTCTACGCTGCATATGTTGTAAAGGATTTGTGAGCAGAAGAGGGCTATTGTTAACTACCAACATCAACAAGGCTGTCTAATTTCGAGTCAGACTCCACACATAAGACCTCAGGAGTGGACATGGATGTCAGACATATATAACATCCTCCAAAACTTTGAGGACTGCACCAAGATGGTGAGCGGCGATGATGCCATAATTAGCATCACCATCCCGCTTCTCAGCATTCTGAAAACCTCTCTGCTCATGATCAAAGAGTATGCATTGCAGCCGGAGCACTAGGACATGGAGCAAGGAAACATACAGGGGGACTACACTCAGCCCAGCCTCATGTCTTCTCAACGTGGATTGGTAGGCAATGAGGAGGAAGAAAAAGAGCTACTTTCATGTGCTATAGACGGTACTACAAACACATCTGTATTAGCTTCTGTTCAGCGGGGATGGCCTGAGGACAGGGAGGAGGAGGATGAGGATGAGGAATAGGAGGACAGCATGGTCAGTCATCCTGTTGGTGAGGACACGGAAGTCTTGCCTGTTAGCTGTCTGGCATGCATGGCTGACTTTATGTTGCACTGCATTTCACGTGACCCTCGGATTATCAAAATTTTGGGTGATTACTGGTTGGTGACACTTCTAGACCCACGCTACAAGGAGAACTTTCAATCTCTTCTGCCTGAGGCAGAGAGGTGTACAAAAATGTTGCAGTACCACAGGGCCCTTGTAGCGGAATTACTTAGAAAATTCCCATGTAAAAACGCTGGCAGCAGATGTCAGAGTTGGTTGTACAACCAAGGAGTCCAAGCGAGAGAGACAGAAGTGCAATCCAGCTCAGGCAGGGGAACAATGGCCAATTCTGGGAGTTTTCTCAGACCCTCCCATCGTGGCGGCACAGAGGCAAGGGGTGCTGTTACAAGAAGTGCAATGTTTGGGAAGATGGTGAGAGAGTACCGTGCAGATCGTTCAAAAGTCCTCTGTAATTCCTGTGTGCCTTTTAATTATTGGGTATCCAAGCTGGACATGTTGCATGCACTGGCTCTCTACACCTTGGAGGTCCTGGCCTGCCCTGCTGCTAGCGTTCTGGCAGAGCGGGTTTTTAGTACCGCTGGTGGAATTATCACAGATAAGCGCATCCGCCTGTCAACTGAAAATGCTGGCAGGCTGACTCTTATAAAAATGAACAAGGCCTGGAATGGGAAAGACTTCTGTAAACCACCAAGTGAAACCAGCGAAACATAACCTCAAATACATTCTCTCTTTTGGGGAGGTGTATTCTCATGCAACTCTTCACAACCACATGGGTATACGCGTCCACATTTGGTCTATTTGTTGTTCTCCTCCTCCTTATCCTCTTCCAGAAACACTAGATGACCAGGGTGAATGTGCTCTGTACTGTTATAGGCCAGTGATTTTTGGGCACGGGGGTTGTGAAGGCACTATTTAATTTTGTAAAAATAGGACCCCACATTGGGGAATTAGGCATTACATTACATTAGGTCTACTTCTTAAGTCTGTCTCCTGCAATGTGTCCTTTAACTGACACTAGATGACCAGGGTGCATGTGCTCAGTACTGTTATAGGCCGGTGATTTTTGGGCACGGGGCTGTGAAGGCACTATTTAATTTTGTGAAAACAGGACCCCACATTGGGGAATTGGGCATTACATTACATTGGGCCTACTTCTTAAGTCTGTGTTCTGCAATGTGTCATTTAACTGACACTAGATGAACAGGGTCAACATGGCCTGTACTGTTATAGGCCAGTGAATTTTGGGCAAGTGGGCTGTGATGGCACTATATTTTTAAGTCCAAAAGGACACCACATTGGGCAATTGGGCATGGCATTCCATTGGGCCTATTTCTTAACTCGGTCTCCTGTAATCTGTCCTGTACCTGCCACTAGATCACCAGGGTGAACATGCTCTGTACGGTGCATTTTGGCCAAGGGGGCTGTCATACCAATCTTTTATTTAAAAAAAGGGGAATTGGGCATGACATTACTTTGGGCCTACTTCTTAACTGGGTCTCCTGCAATCTGTCCTGTTCCTGCCAGTAGATCAACAGGGTGAACGTGGTCAGTACAGTGAATTTAGGGCTAGGGGGCTGTGACGGCACTATTTTAATCAGTCCAAAAAGGACCCCACATTGGGGAATTTGGCATGGCATTCAATTGAGCCTACTTATTTACTCTGTCTCCTGCAATGTCTCTTGTTTAACTGCCGCCAGATCACCAGGGTGAACGTGCTTTGTACTGTTATAGGCCGGTGAAGTTTTGTCAAGGGGGGCTGTGATGGCACTAGTCTATTTTTACAAAAAGGCTCCCCACATTGGTGAAACCACATCCTTGTTGGCAAACACTTCATAACATTTGTGTACCTTAAAGAGCTTACTTGAAAAACTCATTATTGTGTTGCCTGGTTGCTAACATTGGACACAATACACTTCATATAAATTTGATAAAGCAATGCTGTTACTTTGCCTCAGTAGTTCATTATAAAAATATAATAAATATAAAAATATAGCTTTGTCCACTATATTAGTTTCTCTCCTTGCGAGCCTTAACTTTGTCTGCCACAAATGTACAAATGGAGAATATAAAAATGGCGATTTGTAAACAAGATTGAAATACTGTATACCGAATGCATTCAGACAATCACATAGCTTTATTTCTTGTAAAACATTTAGAGATGTGACAGACAATGCTCATAGTGACACAATCTTGATAAATGTTTGTTTATTCACTTCACAAACAGTTCTAAGCCTCTATATGTTTGCTGTTTGTCATTGTAAAACATTAAGGTTTACTGAAACTATGCCGGTGGTGGTTTGATCTAAATCCTTGTGGCTTTTATTTTCTAGGGGTTTATGTCCCCTCGCCTGATGACTCCTGGATATCTCAGTTTCATCCAACCTTGAAAAATGGCCACTTGAAGGTGTGGGTGAAACTAGAGTTACTACATAGTGTTACTCACTATATAAGACCAGAGGAACGTGACTAAGACAGATGCCAAAACTGGGGTACCTGTGCATGTACAGTGTGCTGATACCTGCACAATTGGGGATGCCCATGCAGTGTAGGTAATCTCACAGGGGTTCTCTGTCTTGGTGTTGCTTCTTTGATATTCCAGACGGATGATGTTTAAAAGCCTTTTTGTGATGATATAAGTATACTGTATGTAGTTAATCTTCATATATACATAATCAAAGATAAATAGCACACTAAGGGGACCTAAAACCTAACATTTAATATATCTATCAAAATGACATGACACAACATACAAAGATAAACATGTGTATTACCAACAGTTGGTCAAACAATTATCTAATAATTAAAAGAAATCAGAGTAATGGTACTCCAAGCAGAATAATGCTCTCAAATTCACAACTGCTTATTCAGCTAGCATGTCTGTACCTTTATACTATGTGGAGTTTCTAAAACAACACTTCCTGAGATGGTTCAAGAGGAAGAACCGTGCTTTCCGCAGCAAGATCATTTTCATGCATGATAATGCACCGTCTCATGCTGCAAAAAACACATCTGCATCTCTGGCTGCGATGGGCATAAAAGATGGTACTCCAAGCAGAATAATGCTCTCAAATTCACAACTGCTTATTCAGCTAGCATGTCTATCCAAACTCAGCAGAGTGGGTGAAAAATTATATATAGCAACGCTGCTGCCTGTACCATTATACTTTTGCTTAAAGTTTGTGAAACAAATCAGTACCACTGATGATCACTATGCTTGCAAAAGACAATACAGAGACTGAATAATATGGAGCAATCTCACCCGTTTATGAAGATGCCACATGAAGGATGCACTCCCCTATTCAGTCAATCAATGATCCAACAAATTGATGCATAACTCCATAGACCTTTTCCTATTCAGAACCACCTCCCTACGCGTTTCTTTCCAGAAAAGGAAATCATCGGGGGATAGGACGGTCAAGTAGTGGTCTTAATGATGGAATACTCAGCCATCATAAGTATTCACATACACTGTGTTCCAAATTATTATGCAAATAACATTTCCTCATATTTTCTCTAAATTACCTATCTGAATTGCAGTCATTGTTATTTTCCGGTCATCTACTATTCTAGTATAATTGCAATGTTTTGGAACAAACTGCCTATGAAAACAGTATCTTTTAAAAAAAAAATAAACACTCAAAATGCATGTTCCAAATTATTATGCACAGCAGAGTTTTCAACCTTTTTTTTAATTTTGAACAAAAAAATGGTCAATTGTGAAGTTATAAGCATTATCAGCTTATTACAAAATGAAATCAAACAGTTTTCAAGTGAAAACTTTATTCTAGGTGATGTTACATTTGCACATAGGACCCCTTGTTCAAAAGAAGCTTCTGAACTCTCTCGTCCATTGAATTTGTCAGTTTTTGGATGGTTTCTGCTTCAATTGTTTTGCATGTGGACAGAATACCCTCCCAGAGCTGTTGCTTAGGTGTGAACTGCCTCCCGCCATCATAGACACTCCTTTTGATGATGCTCCAGAGGTTCTCAATGGGGTGAGGTCAGGAGAAGATGGTGGCCACACCATAAGTTTGTCCTCTTTTATGCCCATAGCAGCCAGAGATGCAGATGTGTTTTTTGCAGCATGAGACGGTGCATTATCATGCATGAAAATGATCTTGCTGGGGAAAGCACGGTTCTTCCTCTTGAACCATCTCAGGAAGTGTTGTTTTAGAAACTCCACATAGTATAAAGGTACAGACATGCTAGCTGAATAAGCAGTTGTGAATTTGAGAGCATTATTCTGCTTGGAGTACCATTACTCTGATTTCTTTTAATTATTAGATAATTTTTTGACCAACTGTTGGTAATACACATGTTTGTCTTTGTATATCGTGTCATGTCATTTTAATAGATATATTAAATGTTATGTTTTAGGTCCCCTTAGTGTGCTATCAGGGGTGAACCTAGCCTTTCTGCTGCCTGAGGCGAACTGCAGAATGACACCCCCCCCACACACACGTAAAATCAGTACAAATAAATCTGGTTTACTCTTTACTCACCTAACCTGACGCATATGTAAAATATATTCCTATTTAAAAGTGCATGTTGCATGTCGCATGTTGTCGCATGTCATCGCAGCTTGTCGCATGTCGCCGCATGTTGTTGCATGGTGTATGTTGTATGTTGTATGTTGTGTGGAGTATGTGCACACAGTGTAGACGGGTCCGGCTCTGCTACACCTGGATGCCTGACATCTAGATGTAGCAGAACCTGCAGATGATCGCCGGAGATAACTCTCCAGCGATCACGTACACTACAGCGTTCTCACAATCAGCTGATCAGCTGTTTGCGAAAACCAGACTAGTGACCGGAGATAAGTCCCGGTCACGTGCACAGCAGTTCTCGCAATAAGTTATCGCGAGAACTGCAGTGGACGAGGGACTTCCGGCGGCGGGACAGGTGAGCCGGCAGACATGCGTAGTAAGCTGCATTTACGCAGTTTCTACGCATGTGACTAATCATTAGATGCGATTTTATCGCATCTAATGATAGTCTATGGTACATTTACGGCGTGGTGACAGAGCATCGCTGCATTGTAAACAGACATGCTGCTTTCTGAAAAGACGCGCCGCATGTCCGTTTCCGCGGGTCTGCCGCCTGCATGTTTTACTGCATAGTGGAGACGGGATTTCATGAAATCCCCTCCACTATGCTGTAACATCTGGATGCTGCGTGTTTGACGCTGCGGCTCTACGCAGCGTCAAACACGCAGCATTTCCTGAAAGTGGAAACATACCCTAATGCTTGAAGTCTGGGGGCACTTAAGGGTTAACAATAGGAAGCCCTTTACTTTCTTTTCCCATCCACCCTGTCCAGGCTGTGCATGTGCTTGTCTGCACCATTTCTCTAGTGCTCACAAACAGTCCACAGCTACAGTACTTCTCTCCTCCCAAATGAGTCACAGTCTGATAAGCTGCAGGCACCAGCCAAGAAAGCAAAAAAAAAAAACTCAGCTCAGTCATGCTGCAGAGCCAACTCCTTTTATTCACAGCAGGGAGCCGGCTCTTTGTATGGGCTCGTTCACAAACGACACATCACTAGCATGTGGGGGGTGGGGAATGATGTTTTTTATACTTACTGCTGCCGGAGCAACCAGCAGGTCGTCAGGAGGAGACAGGGCACCTCTGCACCTCAGCCCGGGCCAAGTGGTAACGGTGAGTCACCTCACCTGCCGCTGGGCACGCCGCACATTACCTTGTTTGTAACACTGCACTGTCAACAAGTGTCAGAGCAGGGATTGCAGGGAGAGTCGGCACCATGTGTTCTAACTTCTGACTGCCGCTCTGCCGCCCCCTGTCTTTAGGAATGCTCTGCTGCTTGAGGCACAGTATTCAACTTGCCTCATGATAGCAATGCCACTGTGTGCTATTTATCTTTGAATTTGTGGGTACCTCCCTTTTTTTCTAAGAGGCTGGTTGACCTTCAACCCTTTGCTTATTTCTATATACGTAATCACTATATTGATTTAATCCTTATATGTACTTATTACCTTTTGTATGTTAACACATAAAAAAAGTGTATGCACTCACACTATTCAATCATACTATTCCTTGAATTTTGTAGTTTGCAATAAAATTGCCTTATATTGCAAGTATTAGCCTTTTTAAAGCTGTATCTGAACCTTAGTGTTAAAAACATGTCAAATAAAATTGCCAAATTCTCCTGTAAATAATTGTGCAAAGAGGGAACCATCATACCATTAAAAAATACGAGTGAATTTTCCTGGGCCCATCCAGTATGTGGGTTCCAAGGCCTAATGGGGTGCATATGACTGACTATGCAGCAGGGCTCGCCTTCCTGCCAACGTATAAAACAAAGGAGTACGGGAGCACAAAATGCATATTGTGAAGTGGATTTTCATGGGCCCATCCAGTATGTGGGTTCCAAGGCATAATGGGGTGCATATGACTATGCAGCAGGGCTCACCTTCCTGCCAATGTATAAAACAAAGGAGTATGGAGCACAAAATGTATATTGTGAAGTGGATTTTCATGGGCCCATCCACTATGTGGGTTCAAAGGTTTATTGAGGTGCATATGAATTGGCAGCAGGGCAGGCCTTGCATTCAATGCAACACTTTTTCAGGAGGCCCTCTTGTACATCTTATGACAGGGGTATTGCGGTGCGTCATAATTCTTTGCAGCCCATCCACTCACAGCATAGGCTACAACAGCTTAGGAGAACCACTGTTTCATAATGTGAATGGAACCATCGGGGGTTTCATCTGTCATGTCACTCAGAGATTTAGATGTAATCGCCCATGTAAGTGCTCAGCGTAGCGCGCAGGATAAATGTGATCATAAATGTTATGTAAAATGTTAAAGAAAAAATGTCCAGCTTCACCGAATCTGTGAAGAAAAGTTTTCTTTATTCACAAACTTAAATATGGAGGATACAAACTTCAGCACAAACCATATGGGTACAAATCTTAACGCGTTTCTGGAGACTAAGCTCCCTTAATCATGACAACAAGATCTGCTGAAGTTTGTATCCTCCATATTTAAGTTTGTGAATAAAGAAAACTTTTTTCACAGATTCGGTGAAGCTGGACATTTTCTTCTTTAACACTTTACATAACATCCTGCGCACTACGCTGAGCACTTACATGGGGGTTTAGATCTAAATCTCTGAGTGACATGACAGATGAAACCCCCAATGGATCCATTCACTATAATGAGGCAGCAGAGTTACTCTGGATTCCGTCTGGCCTATGTTCAGTGATGTCTTTCTTTTCAGAAGTGCACAAAACTGGCTGATGGCACTTTTATACAATTCTAAAAAGACAGACACCGCTGGATCACAGTCCACAGTGCCTCCATCAGCCTCATTATAGGGAATTTTCTGCCAGGGATTCCGTCTGTATCGCGCATTTCAGAAATTTACATGGAGACCCCAGTGCAAGCGCTCAGCGCAGAGCGCATGATAAATGTGCGCCGAAACTTATTGCAATCTGCGATCTTTAGGAGGCAGAATAAAAAAAACATACAACAGCAGGTGAAGAATTAGTTTCATTTTTTACGCATTTCCGCGTGCGGTATAAGTGAATAGGTGAGTTTATTCTTCGGGTTGGTGCGATTACAGCAATACCCGATTTACAGTTAGGTCCAGAAATATTTGGACAGAGACAACATTTTTCTCATTTTGGTTATAGACATTACCACAATTTAATTTTAAACAAAACAATTCAGATGCAGTTGAAGTTCAGACTTTCAGCTTTCATTTGAGGGTATCCATATTAAAATTGGATGAAGAGTTTAGGAGTTTCAGCTCCTTAACCTGTGCCACCCTGTTTTTTCAAGGGACCAAAAGTAATTGGACAATTGACTCCAAGGCTATTTCATGGACAGGTGTGGGCAATCCCTTCATTATGTCATTCTCAACTAAGCAGATAAAAGGCCTGGAGTTGATTTGAGGTGTGGTGCTTGCATTTGGAAGGTTTTCCTATGAAGTAAACATGCAGTCAAAAGTGCTCTCCATGAAGGTGAAACAAGCCATTCTTAAGCTGTGAAAACAGAGAAAAAACCCATCCGAGAAATTGCTACAATATTCGGAGTGGCAAAATCTACAGTTGGGTACATCCTGAGAAGGAAAGAAAGCACTGGTGAACTCATCAATGCAAAAAGACCTGGGCGCCCACGGAAGACAACAGTGGTGGGTGATCGCAGAATAACCTCCATGGTGAAGAGAAACCCCTTCACAACAGCCAACCAAGTGAAGAACACTCTACCAGAATGATGGAAAGAGAAAAGTATGGCGAAGGCTTGGTACAGCTCATGATCCAAAGCATACCACATCATCTGTAAAACACGGTGGAGGCAGTGTGATGGCTTGGCCATGCATGGCTGCCAGTGGCACTGGGTGACTAGTGTTTATTGATGATGTGACACAGGACAGAAGCAGCCAAATGAATTCTGAGGTATTCAGAGCCATACTGTGTGCTCAGATCCAGCCAAATGCAGCAAAACTGATTGGTCGTCGTTTCATACTACAGATGGACAATGACCAAAACATGAAGCCAAAGCAACCCAGGAGTCTATTAAAGCAAAGAAGTGGAATATTCTTGAATGGCCAAGTCAGTCACCTGATCTCAACCCAATTGAGCATGCATTTCACTTGTTAAAGATTAAACTTCAGACAGAAAGGCCCACAAACAAACAGCAACTGAAAACCACCGCAGTGAAGGCCTGGCAGAGCATCAAAAAGGAGGAAACACAGCATCTGGTGATGTCCATGAGTTCAAGACTTCAGGCAGTCATTGCCAACAAAGGGTTTTCAACCAAGTACTAGAAATGAACATTTTATTTAAAATTATTGAATCTGTCCAATTACTTTTGGTCCCTTAAAAAAACAGGGTGGCACATGTTAAGGAGCTGAAACTCCTAAACCCTTCATACAATTTTAATGTGGATACCCTCAAATGAAAGCTGAAAGTCTGAACTTCAACTGCATCTGAATTGTTTTGTTTAAAATTAAATTGTGGTAATGTCTATAACCAAAATGAGAAAAATGTTGTCTCTGTCCAAATATTTCTGGACCTAACTGTATATCAGGTTTTTGTGTTTTTCTGCTGTTTCACACTAAAAGATGCTTTTTATTGTGAAAACTAGTTTTTTCAGCAACCAATTTTCAGAGCTATAATTTTTCCATATTTTAGCTGACAGTCATGTTATGACTTGTTTTTTTTTGCAGGACCAGCTGACCTGCTACCATTTTCTGGCATTTGACATTTTTTATTGTTTTCTATTCCGATTTTTGGGAGACAAAATGAACAAAAAACATCAATTCAAGAATTGCTGTATGGATTGTGTTTTAAACCATTCCGCCTGTGGTGTAATTTGTAAGATAGCTGTATTCTTCAGGTCAGTACGATTATAACGATACCCAGTTTATTTTTTTTTTTTATGTTTTGGCGCTTTTACACAATAAAAACTATTTTATAGAAAAAAATTATTATTTTTGCATCGCTTTATTCTGAGAGCTATAACTTTTTTATTTTTCTGCTGATGGAGCTATATGGCAGGACAAGATGACGTTTTCAGCAGTACCATTTTAATTTCCATTGGTCTTTTAGATCACGTTTTATTGCACTTTTTGTTCGGCAGTATGGTGAGAAAGCATTGATTTTTGCCTAGTTTTTTATTTATTTTTTTACGGTGTTCACTGAAGCCATTAACTAGTGGGACATTACGGATGTGGGGATACCAAATATGTGTACTTTTATTGTTTATTTTTTATTTA
Organism: Ranitomeya variabilis; assembly: GCF_051348905.1. Taxonomy (NCBI): domain Eukaryota; kingdom Metazoa; phylum Chordata; class Amphibia; order Anura; family Dendrobatidae; genus Ranitomeya; species Ranitomeya variabilis. Next base: position 693,405,457 of record NC_135235.1, on the reverse strand, counting down.
CATAAATATTTATTTATCTGAAAAATAATATATATTTTTGATGGTTTTTCCTTGCTTGGGGAATTTAAAAAAAATATATTTTTACACTTAATATTTTTCTTTTTACATTGTCCCATCCTGGGACATCACTGTATGGTGTCAGATTGCTGATCTGATACTCTGCACTGCAGAGTATCACATCAACATCAGACAGGCAGGGAATTATGCATGTCAGCGCCTGCTCTCAGCAGGCGTGCACAAGCCTCATTCCCTGCAGGACCCTGCGGCCATCTTGCGGCTGGGGGTCTTCATGGAGACCATCAGGACAACGCGATCGCATCGTGTTGTCCTGATGGAAGCACACAGGGAGCCCCTTTCCTGCACAATGCTCATCTATGACACTGTCACTGCTGACATGGGCATCGGATGGGTTTAATATATCTACAGGAAATTTTAAAGCACTTCACGCTTCCCTCTGCCGGCATGCTTTTTGGAGATGGAAATTTCATTCTCCAGCAGCTGGCACCTGTCCACACTGCCAAAAGTACCAATACGTGGTTTAAAAACAACAGTATCACTGGGCTTGATTGGAGAGCAAACTCTCCTGACCTTAACCCATAGAGAATCTGTGGGGTATTGTGATGATGAAGATGAGAGACACCAGACCCCACAATGCAGATGAGCTGAAGGCACCTATCAAAGCAAACTGGGCTTCCATAACATCTCAGCAGTGCCACAGGCTGATCACCTCCATGCCACCCCGCTTTGAAGCAGTAATTGATGCCAAAGGAGCCCCGACCAAGTATTGAGTGCATTTACTGAATATGTATTTTAGTAGGTCAACTTTTGGGATTTTAAAATCAATTGTTCAAGCTGGTGTTATAAAATTTTAGTGAGATCAACCTGTGTTTCACTTTGTAACTATTTAGCTATGTAAAGGTAGAGAAAGTATTAGCGCCCTCCATTTCAGGAGAGATTGTGCAGTAATCTGAATTCTTTAGGATCAAAAACATAATGAAATTTATGAGGTGGAGTAAATACATGAAACCAGAGCTCGAGCCATGCCAACTCATGAAGGAAGAGAAGGAAGATTCATCTAACAATATATCAGGGCTTTAGGGAGCCAACAGCATCATTACCCTCCACTTTCTCTTACAGGCCCAACATAATATTTTTCTAGAAGTGATTTTCTAACTTATCAGCACATTCTATGTACGCTGTAATTTCACTTTGTCTATTACCTGGTGATGTGAGGGGCTGGGGAACCTCCATCATGACGCCTTTGTACAGATCTTTGTGTCCTTCTAAATACTCCCACTCCTCCATGGAGAAATAGACAGCGACATCCTGACACCTTACAGGAACCTGATACATACAATGATACCGTCATTCCCCGATCACTTCATAGCATTACTGTATAATGTCCCAGCATTCCCAGCAGTGTCACCTCTCCGGTCAGCAGCTCATTCATCTTGTAGATGAGTTCCAGGATCTTCTGGTCATTAATGTCCTCATGTATTTGGAGGTGAGATGGAGGCCCCGTGATTGGGCTCAGGGATCTTCCCAATCCCTCAGACACAGGGTCCTGACTGCAACCACTAGAGGTCTTCTTCACTACTCTGTAATCCTGGTTATGGAGAGACACATTAATAAATCTCACTACAGACATTTCCAGAGTCCTCACCTCTCCAGTTCTGTCCATCTGTTATTCCCATAGATAAGAATGATGTAATGTGACGTCATCAGAATCTCTCACCTCTCCAGTAAGCCGGAAGAGGATCTCTAGGGTGAGGTGTAATATCTTCTCCGCCATCTTGTCTCTGTCCATATCCATCAATGATGGGTAAATCAGGAACATTTTCTTATATAGAAGATCTTCACTGAGAGGATCCGATATTGTAGAGACCTGAATGAGAAGATGAGCCAATGTAACATCATAAAAATCCTGTGTAATAATACAATTACTGGAGATAATAAGGGGAACATATGAGGAGATTTATTATTTTACAGTATTTAGTTTTCTTCCCTGACATCTACTAATAAAACCTATATATTTAGGCCACAGACAACAAGCAGTTTCTTCCTCGGAGTCGGCAGCTGAATACGTTCCTCATAGACTAATCTTCCATAACGCTAATTCTCGTCTCATTTACCGACACTGGAATCGCCATTAGCAATACTGCAGGAGATATTCATTACACGTGACAGGAGAAATAACTACTTAATGATGAGGACGACATCTTCATCTTCTACTGCGGCTCTAGGAACAGATTTGTCCAGAGTCCGTCACTGACTCCATCACCACCGGCCGTCTATATGAAGGTTTCCCGTCTTCCCAACACTGTAATCTTCTATCAGGTAGAAGTATTGAAACACGGCACTCATACAATGGAGGATGGGAAGTGCACAAGCAGGGTGTCCAGCCCAAAAATATCCAAAGATAGAAAAAACCTGGCACTCAGTGATGTAGCGTGAAATTTATTTATTTTTATTATGCATCCATAAAGCAATTAGTTTGGTTGAATGTTTTCGGTCCACATCCGGACCTTCATCAGAACAAGTTACTAACAAAACAAAAAATACATATATGTATGAGCATAAGAGGGAAAAAAATCAAAATATTGCACATCTCAACAGCGCATATTTAAACACTACAAAAACAGAAACCTTTGACTTGTCATAAGAGATCAGGCAAGTGAGGGCAATCGTGGAAAATGTTCCCAGTGGCAAAAGTAATCCTAATTGATGGAGTGTGCTGTAGGCTGGTTGTGAATTCAAGATGAGGAGTGGTCAGATCGGTTGAAAAAAAGAGGGGATAAAACTGAGCTACAAACAACGGGAAAGACTCAGTATTATAATATTAAAGGTACAAGTGCTCCAACGTTTAAGTGCCTGAAGAAAATAATCGAAAAAGACCTGGTATAGTGGAGAATACCAATGTCCTGCCATATGTAGATCCAACAGGGATTTCAAAATGCCTAGGGAATTTGAATAATATATTGATTAATCAAAAAGGCAGCACATTGTGGTGTGGATCATATTATTCTGGTCATAGCACACATATTATAAAAGACACCTGAAAAACGAGGACATTAGTTATATGCTCCTGTGGGAAATCTGAGAGCGTAAACCAGTACAGCGTTGAAATTATAAGAGGGACAAAGGGAGAGTTGTTGCTAAGTCCAGTTAATGGCCATAATAAATGCTGCCATTAACTTGGGGAGCCTAGTTAATGATAAACTTACCTGGAGCAGCCAGTGCCAGGCAGCAGCTGCCAAGGCAAACAGGATCATGGGGTGCATTAAAAGAGGTCTGGATACACATGATGAGAGCATTATACTGCCTCTGTACAAATCCCTAGTTAGACCGCACATGGAGTACTGTGTCCAGTTTTGGGCACCGGTGCTCAGGAAGGATATAATGGAACTAGAGAGAGTACAAAGGAGGGCAACAAAATTAATAAAGGGGATGGGAGAACTACAATACCCAGATAGATTAGCGAAATTAGGATTATTTAGTCTAGAAAAAAGACGACTGAGGGGCGATCTAATAACCATGTATAAGTATATAAGGGGACAATACAAATATCTCGCTGAGGATCTGTTTATACCAAGGAAGGTGACAGGCTCCAGGGGGCATTCTTTGCGTCTGGGGGAGAGAAGGTTTTTCCACCAACATAGAAGAGGATTCTTTACTGTTAGGGCAGTGAGAATCTGGAATTGCTTGCCTGAGGAGGTGGTGATGGCGAACTCAGTCGAGGGGTTCAAGAGAGGCCTGGATGTCTTCCTGGAACAGAACAATATTGTATCATACAATTATTAGGTTCTGTAGAAGGACGTAGATCTGGGGATTTATTATGATGGAATATAGGCTGAACTGGATGGACAAATGTCTTTTTTCGGCCTTACTAACTATGTTACTATGCTATAGCGAAATGAGGTGGGGGCCCCTGGACGGAAAAATGACTCAGTGGGATCAAGGAGTGTACTCCCATATAATTACCTGGATGCTGCAGCGAATCCTGTGTGCGTCCACGAGCAGTGGTGAGCGACCGAAGTTGAGGAGGGTAAGCGCTGTGTACGTGGCGTGCTCTTCTGGTTTAAGAAGAGCAGGGTGCCGGAAGACTCACTGTCACGTGATCAGATCTCGTCATCGCGAACACGTGATGGAGTAGTGTCCTCCTCTGTGAAGAGGATGTGTTGATGTGACGAGACCCAGAGATCAGAGCAGGCCCAATAAAAGGAGGGTTATATATAACCAAGAAAGGAGTGTCATTGCTTGCTGCTGTTATAAAGTGATCAATAATATAACAGTGTGTCCTACAGGTTATTAACATATGAATGGGTGTGGACTGCTTTTTTGATTGGCATTGTAGATGTTAAAGCCCTGCAAATGTAAAAGAATAGCCAAAGTATGAAAATATTAGAGGAGTTGTGAACTTACACTATACCATAGATAGTAGAGGGGTGCACAGTAGAAGACAGGTAGAAGACAGTAGGAGAGGTCAATGATTCTACAAGGAATAAAAAGGAAACTGAGTTATTATAAATATGCTATACCAATGGAGAACAGACATATTAAATTGTCATAATATTACAATCACAAAAATGGTCCATAGTTGTCAAACATGAGAAACTAAAGACCATAAGGAATATCCAAAACATGGTGTGTCCAATCCTGAATAAAAAAGAGTCAAGTGTAACCAAAATTTAGCCCACGTTACCAAGAGGACAGTCCTCACAGGAAGCTCGAGGTATCATAATCGCTATTGAGTCCTTTGGGTTCCAAGGTCTGTAGCGTAAAAATCCAGTAGGGTTCCCTTTTCTTTAAAATCTTATCCCTATTCTGGCCCCTTCTACATGGATCAATCTGCTCTATTACCTGGAATTTTAAGTGTGCAATGCTATGCCCCATCTTTTGAAAATGGTAAGGGAGAGGTAGATCGATTCTATTGCACCTGATATTTGACTTGTGCTGTGATATCCTATCCCTAACAGCCTGCGTGCTTTCCCCCACATATACAAGGCCACATGGGCATTTTACGGCATAAACCACATATGATGATTCGCAATTAAAAAAGCCTCTTTTTGGAATGCTCTGGCCTGTGTGGGGAAGAAAGATGAGATGGCCCTTTTGTATGTTGTTGTATTGCAGGCAATTTAAACAGGGGAATGTGCCCCATTACTGAGTCTGCAGAAACATTTGTCTGGGTAACAGCATATTAGATCCCACATCTGCCCTGACCAATTTATCCTTTAAGAAGGTGGGGCGGTGATAACATGGCAAAAAGGGCTGTTGGAATTCCGGTATATTTACATAGCTTTGGCCAAAAATACATCAATGTCTCCTGGTAATGGCATGAACCCTATTGGGTATTCCTTGGCGATAAACTTATTTTCCATTTCTCCCAATCTCTCTTTTGTGTGTTCATTGGTTACAATTCTATCAACTCTGAAATTGTGATTTTGGTATCGATTTTTTTACCGCAAGGGAATGGAAACTGGAGTAGTAGTAGTAGTCTGTTTCGGTCCGTTTAATTGGTTTAAATGTCAATGGAGAGATGACCCTCTCCATTCTTACAAACAAGGGTATCTAGAAAACTGATGTTATCCGTATTGTACATCAGTGTAAATTTGAGTTCTGGCCAAATGTTATTCATGTATTTGTCAAAGGTAAGTAAAGTTTCAACAGGCCCATTCCAAATACAAAAAATATTGTCTATGTATCTACGCCATGAAATGGAATGTTGTAGGAATAAAGAGCAGGTATAGATAAGATCTTCTTCAAAGTCTGCCATGTATGCTACTGAATAAGGGGGTGCTACATGAGACCCCATCACGGTGCCCTGTAGCTGGACATAAAAGGTGTCCTGAAACATGAAGTAGTTCTCCTTGAGAACCAAGTTTAATAGATCCAAACAGAAGTGTCTGATTTGGGAGTCAAGCCCAGCTTCAGTGAGCAATCTGTCTGTAGCCCTTAAGCCCCTGTCATGGGTAATGAATGTATACAAGCTACTGACATCCCGAGTGGCCAGAAATGATGAAGGGGCAAAGGGCCCAGTGACCTGATTAGCCCTATGAATTCCCAGGTGTCAAGTAGAAAGAATTTACATTTTTTGATCAAAGGTGTCAGGATTATTTCTAGGACCATCACCAGTGGTGAAAGAATGGAATCTGAGGATGAGACTATTGGGCGTCTCGGGGGTTTATGTAGCATTTTGTGAATTTTAGGCAGGATGTAGAAGACAGGTATGATGGGATCTGATTTAGAGAGAAAATACTTAAGTTATTTTTATCAATAGTGCCTCTCTGTATGTGGTCATCCAAGATCGCATTAATTTTAACGGCTATGGAATTCGTGGGATAGCGAGGGACCAACTTGTAGACTTGAGTATTACTACGTTGTCTCAGAATTTCCTCCACATAATCCTTATTATCCATTATGACAATGGCACCGCCTTTATCTGCCGGTTTAACAACCAGCGATTTGTCTGATGATAATTGTTCAAGAGCTGCCCTTTCGGCTACGGGTAGATTAGGATGGAAGTTTAGCTTACCCTGATGTATTTCCCTGTTTAGATTAATGATATCCTTCTCTACCAGAGAGATTAAAGTTTCAATGGGGGGATTATCCTTAGGGGGCATATATGAGCTTGAGTTGTGTAGGTCTAGTTGGTTTAGGGTGAGTAAAGTTGATCAAACCAAGGATGGAAAATCTGGGCTCAACGTATGTTTTGAGAAATGAGCTCGGAGGCGTAGGTTACGAAAAAAGCTTTGGAGGTCCATGTTCAACTCAAATAAATTAAACTTATATGAAGGGCAGGATGATAAACCCTTTAGTAGAAGGGACAGTTGGTTGGGATCAAGGTTTTTGGAAGAAATATTAATCACCAAATGGAGCTGCCTACCTGGGATCGTGTCAGCACGTTGGTTCTGGAGTTCCTGGTGACATTGGCCGCCCTGCTGCGTCTTCCTCTTTGTCAACCACAATTGGACCCTAAATGCGTGGTAGTAGCTAGGGTGCTTGTAGTGCCACGTCGGCTGTCTGCTGAACTGGAGGAGCTTTGAGAGGCCTGATGCCTGGAGAAGCAATTTGTGTCCCGCCATTGGTAGACCCCAGTATCTTAGCTACCAGGGGGGCAGAGGGGGCCATCAACCCGGTCCCGGTGCTCAGAGGGGGCCCACCTGGAGCTATGCCACTGTTACTGTATTGGTGCACGCAGTGCAGGGAGATTCGATCTCCCTGCTCTGCCGCCGCCGGCTATGGGGCCCCTGAGCAGGCGGGGGCCCGGTGCCAGCAGTGGGCCCCAAGCCTGTCATCACAAGGACAGCTGTATCGGCATTTAGCTGATAGAGCTGACCGCAATGATGAGGGAAGGAGCTCTGTGCTCCTTCTCCCATCACCCCCCGTCAGTGTCTGAAGTCGAGGACACTGACAGCAGACGCGATGAGTTACTGCCCGGCGCCTGGTGTCAGGAGACAAGCGGGAGCTCAGAGCAGCGCAGGAACCAGGAAGAAGAGAGGTGAGTATTTATTAATTTTTTTAAGGGGTGCTGCCTTATACTACAGAATTTGCCTATGGGGGTGCTGCCTTATACTACAGAATCTGCCTATGGGGTGTGCTGCCTTATACTACAGGATCTGCCTATGGGGGGTGCTGCCTTATACTAAAGAATCTGCCAATGGGGGGTGCTGCCTTATATTACAGAATCTGCCTATGGGGGTGCTGCCTTATACTACAGGATCTGCCTATGGGGGTTCTTCATTATACTACAGAATCTGCCTATGGGAGTCCTGCCTTATACTACAGAATCTGCCTATGGGGGGTGCTGCCTTATACTACAGGATCTGGCTATGGGGGTTGCTGCCTTATACTACAGGATCTGCCTATGGGGGGTCTGCCTAATACTACAGGGTCTGCCTATGGGGGTCTAATACTACAGAATCTGCCTATGGGGGGTGCTGCCTTATACTACAGGATTTGTCTATGGGTGGTCTGCCTAATACTATAGGGCCTGCCTATGGGGGTCTGCCTAATATTACAGAATCTGCCTATGGGGGGTCTGCCTAATACTGCAGGGTCTGCCTATGGGTGGTCTGCCTAATATTACAGGGTCTGCCAATGGGGGTCTGCCTAATACTACAGGATCTGCCTATGGGGGTTGCTGCCTTATACTACAGGATCTGCCTATGGGGTGCTGCCTTATACTACAGGATCTGCCTATGGGGGTCTGCCTAATACTACAGAATCTGCCTATGGGGGGGTCTGCCTAATACTACAGGATCTGCCTATAGGGGGTGCTGCCTTATACTACAGAATCTGCATATCGGAGGTGCTGCCTTATACTACAGAATCTGCCTATGGGGGTGCTGCCTTATACTACAGGATCTGCCTATTGGGGGTGCTGCCTTATATTACAGAATCTGCCTATGGGGGTGCTGCCTTATACTACAGGATCTGCCTATGGGGGTGCTTCCTTATACTACAGAATCTGCCTATGGGGGTCCTGCCTTATACTACAGAATCTGCCTATGGGGGGTGCTGCCTTATACGACAGGATCTGGCTATGGGGGTTGCTGCCTTATACTACAGGATCTGCCTATAGGGGGTCTGCCTAATACTACAGGGTCTGCCTATGGGGTCTAATACTACAGAATCTGCCTATGGGGGTGCTGACTTATACTACAGGATCTACCTATGGGTGGTCTGCCTAATACTACAGGGCCTGCCTATGGGGGTCTGCCTAATATTACAGAATCTGATGGGAGGTCTGCCTAATACTGCAGGGTCTGCCTATGGGTGGTCTGCCTAATACTACAGGGTCTGCCAATGGGGGTCTGCCTAATACTACAGGATCTGCCTATGGGAAGTCTGCCTAATACTACAGGATCTGCCTATGGGGGGTGCTGCCTTATACTACAGGATCTGCCTATGGGGGTGCTGCCTTATGCTACAGGATCTGCCTATGGGGGTGCTGCCTTATACTACAGAATCTGCCTATGGGGGTTCTGCCTTATACTTCAGGATCTGCCTATGGGGGGTGCTGCCTTATACTACAGGATCTGCCTATGGGGGGTCTGCCTAATACTACAGGATCTGCCTATGGGGGTGCTGCCTTATACTACAGAATCTGCATATGGGAGGTGCTGTCTTATACTACAGAATCTGCCTATGGGGGGTGCTGCCTTATACTACAGAATCTGCCTATGGGGATGCTGCCTTATACTACAGGATCTGCCTATGGGGGTGCTGCCTTATACTACAGGATCTGCCTATGGGGGGTCTGCCTAATACTACAGGATCTGCCTATGGGGGTCTGTCTAATACTACAGGGTCTGCCTATGGGGGGTCTGCCTAATACTACAGGGTCTGCCTATGGAGGGAGGTCTGCCTAATACTACAGAGTCTTCCTATGGGGTCTGCCTAATACTACAGGGTCTGCCTTATACTACTGAGTCTGCCTATGGGGGGTCTGCCTTATACTACAGGGGCTGCCTATGGGGGTCTGCCTAATACTACAGGGTCTGTCTATGGGGGGCCTGCCTTATACTACAGGGTCTGCCTATGGGGAGGGTCTGCCTAATACTACAGGGTCTGCCTATGGGGGGGTCTGCCTAATACTACAGGGTCTGCCTATAGGGGTGCTGCTTTATACTACAGGGTCTGCCTGTGGGGTGCTACCTTATACTTAAGGGTCTGCCTATGGGTGCTGCCTTGTGTTGTAGAGTCTGCCTATGGGGGTGCATTATACAATATAGAGTAGGCCTATGGGGAGTGCATTATACTATATTGATATTGAGGACTATCTGGTACATTATACTATATTGAGGACTATCTGGTGCATTACACTATATGGAGGCTATCTAGAGGGGCATCATACAGTGTGGGGATTAAAGTGTTGGAGCCATCAAATAGTTTGGAGGCTACTAAGGGGTCAGTATACTGTGTATAAGAGAGCATCATACTGTGTATAGGGGAGCTGTACAGGGGGCAGACTATGGACATTATTAAATGTAAAGTGGGCACTTATTGTTATGGGGGAACTCAGGTTACTGTGACTATCAAAGGGGCACACAGGGCATTATTACTTTTTAGGGGGCAAAATATGGGCACTGTTTTCTAGGGCACTTGCACTCGGCATTACTATATTATAGAGGGGTGCTTTAGAATTTAGAGGGCACAGAGAACCACACAGCAGGTGCAGTAATAGGGACACATATGGCAGCAGCGGCTCAGTATTTGGGTCTCAGGTGCAGTAATAGGGACACATAGGGCAGCAGCAGCTCAGTGTTGGGGTATCAGGGGCAGTAATAGGGACACATACGGCAGCAGCGGCTCATTATTGGGGTATCAGCAGGATGAGGAGTTTGTGCAGGTTGGGAATAGATGGTGATGGGGCTGGAATGTAAGAAGTGAAACGTGTCTTTGTTGTATTCTCTGCAGCCGAGTCGTTGCCAGAAGAAGTTGTCATGTCGGTCTGGGCCAGATGGAAAAGATGGGAAAAGTCACGACTCCATCAGAAAGGACATCAGTGGTAAGACATTATCTGTAAATGTGCAGTGATCTGTTATATGTTCTGTAGGGCTGGTATCTACCACTGACCATATGGTGGTAATATCCATTTTGGTCTTTATATAGAGATTATCTTCAGTAACAGGGCGGTCATCTGCTGAGGTTCTCCTCCACTATTAAGGCGCGTCACTGAGTTGTAATCAAGGTTACCTGGTTAGGGGCTCACTCAGAAGCTTCACCCCCCCGAACCAAAACTCTAGCTACGCCTCTGGAAGACCCTGTTCTGTTGGTAATCCTTCGCGTCCCTCAGAAACTTGATACTTTTTTTCTTTTACAAATCCCGTCAAAAATTGTGTAAAGTTTCCTGGTTTTTGGACAGAGGAGGACAATACGCCATCACGTGATCGCGATGACGCGATCTGATCACATGACAGTGAGTCTTTTGGCACCCTGCTCTTCTTAAACCAGAAGAGCACGCCACGTACAAAGCGCATACCCTCCTCGACTTCGGTCACTCACTACGTGCAGACGCACACAGGACTCGCTGTGGCATCCAGATAATTATATGAGAGTACACTCCTTAATCCCACTGAGTCATTTTTACGCCCATGGGCCCCCACCTCATTTCGCTATAGCATGGCAGCATTTAATATGGCCATTAACTGGACTTAGCAACAACTCTCCATTGTCCCTCTTATAATTTCAACGCTGTACTGGTTTACGCTCTCAGATTTCCCAGAGGAGCATATAACTAATGACCTCGTTTTTCAGGTGTCTTATATAATACTAGATGGTGGCCCGATTCTAACGCATCGGGTATTCTAGAATATGTATGTAGTTTATTTATGAAGTTTTCAGAATAATGCAATTTATACACAGGATTCAGCCAGCCGGGCGTGACCAATTAGCGAAGCGTGGTTCAAATTCCGTGCCAATTTGCGGGCGGACTGCACCTGTCGCTGATTGTTCGCAGCCGGGCGTGACCAATCAGTGAAGCCAGGGCCGGCTCCAGGTTTTTGAGGGCCCCGGACGAAAGAGTCTCAGTGGGCCCTCCTCTTTAACACATACCACGATTCATGATGCACAGATACAGCAGAGAAATATAGCACAGCCAAGTAGCATATAACACAGCCCACGTAGTATATAACACAGCCCATGTAGCATATAGCACAGCCACATAGTATATAACACAGCCACGTAGTATATTGCCAAGCCACATAGTATATAGCACAGCCCAGGTTTTTGAGGGCCCTGGGCGAAAGAGTCTCAGTGGGCCCTCCTCTTTAACACATACCACGATTCATGATGCACAGATACAGCAGAGAAATATAGCACAGTCAAGTAATGTATAACACAGCCCACGTAGTATATAACACAGCCCACGTAGTATATAGCACAGAAAAGTAGTATATAGCACAGCCACATAGTATATAACACAGCCACGTAGTATATTGCACAGCCCACGTAGTAAATAGCACAGACACGTAGTATATTGCCCAGCCATGTAGTATATTGCCCAGCCACGTAGTATATTGCCCATCCACGTAGTATATAGCACAGACACGTAGTATATTGCCCAGCCACATAGTATATTGCCCAGCCACATAGTATATTGCTCAGCCATGTATTATATTGCTGAGCCACGTAGTATATAGCACAGACACGTAGTATATAGCACAGACACGTAGTATATTGCCCAGCCACGTAATATATTGCACAGCCACGCAGTATATTGCACAGCCACATAGTATATAGCACAGCCACGTAGTATACAGCACAGAGACGTAGTATATAACACTGCCCGTGCAGTATATAACACAGGCCACGTAGCATAGAGTACAGCAATGTAGTATATTGCCCAGCCACGTAATATATCACAGCCCACATAGTACATAGCACAGAGATGTAGTATATAACACAGCCCACGCAGTATCTAACACAGCCTAAGTAGTATATAGCAATGTGGGCACCATATCCCTGTTAAAAAATAATTTAAATAAAAAATAGTTATATACTCACCCTCCGTCGGCCCCCTGGATCCAGCCCAGGCGTTTACCGATGCTCCTCGCGACGCTCCAGTCCCAAGAGTGCATTGCGGTCTCGCAAGATGATGACGTAGTGGTCTCGTGAGACCGCTACGTCATCATCTCGCGAGACCGTACAGCATGGACCGGTCACTGGAGCTTCCCGAGGAGCGGGAAAGGCCTGGGCTGGATCCGGGGGGGGGGGGGGGGGGGGGGCGACAGACGACGAGTATGTAATGATTTTTGATTTTTTATTATTTTTAACAGATCTTTTTACTATTGATGCTGCATAGTCAGCATCTATAGTAAAAAGTTGGTTACACAGGGTTAATAGCAGCGTTAATGAAGTGCGTTACACTGCGGCATAATGCGGTCCGTTAACGCTGCCATTAACCCTGTGTGAGCACTGACTGGAGGGGAGTATGGAGCGGGCACTGACGGCAGGGGAGTAGGGAGCGGCCATTTTGCCGCCGGACTCTGCCCGTCGCTGATTGGTCATGGCCGTTTTGCCACGACCAATCAGCAACTTGGGATTTCCGTGACAGACAAAAAGAAAGATGGAAGTGACCCTTATACAATTATATAGTAGATGTGTGCCATCACCAGAATGATATGATCCACACCACGATGTGCTGCCTTTTTGATTAATCAATATATTATTCAAATTCCCTAGGCATCTTGAAAAAATATCCTCAAAAATTTAAGAATCACTGAAAAAAGGCAGAGATGCTTACCTACCTAGGGCTCAAAACAAATGCACCATCAGGGCAATCAGTAATTATGGCAACAACACAGGTGCAGCAATACCAATAGAACAATCACTCTCAGCCTAACAAGCCATGGAGGGAGTGATTGTTTAGTATACTAGTTCACCCCAAAAATTTAGATCTAAAAGTATGGGCGTTGGTACTAGGCTTTAAGCCAGATGCTCTGCATTACCTGTGTGAATTAAGCCGCATACAGATTGGATATTTTTTGTGTGCACTAGTAATAATAATAATAATATAATTTTATTTATATAGCGCCAACATATTCCGCAGCCCTTTACAAATCATAAAGGGGATTTGTACAGACAATAGACATTACACCATAAAAAAATCAGTTCAAAATAGATACCAAGAGGAATGAGGGCGCTGCTTACAAACCATGATGAAAAAGGGGAGACACGAGAGGTGGAATATGAAACAATCACCCCCTCCATGGCTTGGTAGTCTGAGAGTGATTGTTCATTGCAGAGATAATTTTTGACAGTTCCAACTCTTGAACAGGGCACGTAAAGTTGACCATGAGAAAAGCATGGAGATTGCAAATTGATCCCTACTACTTTCAAGGACTGTCCCTGAGCCCTGTTAATGGACATTGCAAATGCAAGTCTAACTGGAAATTGGAGGCGTTTAAAATCAAAAGGCAATCAGATGGAATGAGTGGGATTCTTGGAATGAAAAGGTTCTCTCCTTTGCCATGTCCTGTCAAAATGGTTGCTTCAATTACATGTGTAAACAGGTTCTTAATCAAGAGTCTTGCTCCATTACACAGCTTTGGTGGATCTAAATTTCTCAACAGCAGAATAGGTGCTCCAGGTTTTACAAAGAGTTTATGCAGAGGAAGACCTTATGGTTCCAAGGAGTTGAGGAACTCTATTGGATAGAATAGTGCTTGATTATGGTCTATTACTGTATCCACTGACTTGTAGGTCGTGCACATACCTGGAAGGAGACTTAAAATTTGAAGATTGATCTTGTTTACACTATCATTTTTCAGAGCTAGAATAACAATTACACACAGCCAGCCAGACTTTCTGAAGTTGCATTGAATGTTTGGAAAAACCTTTTCTTTTAGCTCCTCAATTGATGTAACGATGTAGCAAAAGTTGCTTGGAAACATGAGCTGTCCAGTGGTTGAGTTTACTGATGCTTTGCCATCTCCAATAGTCAACAGCTGGCTTGAGAACAGTCTAGCAGAAACATCGGCTGTCATGTGGACCCTCATGTGGACCCTCAGCAACATTTTCTTCACTTGTCTCCAAAGGTATGATGTTTTTAGGCAGGCATTGAGATCATCTGCAGGGGTTGATCTTGGTATAACGGGTAGTGTTTGTCAAAAGTCACCTGCCAAAACAACAACTACACCTCCCATGATAGAATTGTTTTCACGCAAGTCTTGCAGGAGTCTGTCCACGGCTTCCAGAGCCCTCTTGTGTGACATCATGCATTCATCCCAAATCATGGCACTGCACTTTTGAAGCAGTAGTTTGGCCTGTCCTGATCCTTTGGCAATGTTGCAAACTGGGCTGTCATTGTGAGACAGGTTCATTGGTAGCTTGAATGTCAAATGTGCCATCCTACCACCAGTTAAAAGTGTAGCTGCAATTCCAGAAGACTGCACTGCAAGTGCAATCTTTTGTTGTTGCTGAAATTTGCTAGGAGCAAGTTGATTAAAAATGTCTTTCCTGTTCCACCTGGAGCATCTTAGGAAGTCAATCGTACTTTTGTTGGTTGCACTGAAACTTAAAATTTGGTTGTAGGCGTTTCTTTGGTCTGGTACCAACAGTGGCTCATTGGGAGAGACAAATGCTACTAATTCATGAATGTTGTAGTTTGTTTCTCTGAAAAATCTCGCTGCACATTTGGTTAGCTTCCTGATTTCTTGTTGGAGTAGGCAAGCCAAGTAGGTATAATGCTTTTCCAGACATTTCCATGCAGTGGTCCTCAAGGAGAATTAAGTTTTTGTTGAAAATGTATTTAGTGAAGGTGATATGTTGCTGAGGAGTTTCCTTTTCAACCTGCATGAGGATGTCCTCACTGAGATCAGTTTTGAACATTGTCCAAATATCAAGGGGATTTGAAATGTTACAGGTTGTGAGAAGAATAGTAAAGAAGTGTCTTAGTCGCTTTGGGGTTTGTTTGGCTGCTGTTTCACTGAAAGTCATGTTCCTGTGTGGGTCATTTTCCAGAAGTCCTCATCTTTGGCAAGCTTACCTGAGTATCTCACAAACATGGCCTCCAACAGTCTTCAAGTCAGAAAATGATGTTGGACCCTTGACAACATGAAGAAGCATGTGCATGTAGAAGCACTCTGCATATGACGGATGAATAGCGTAGATGAGACCAAGAGTATAATTTGCTTTAACCTTTGGATTGCCTTCAACATGAAGCCACTATTTCCTCCGTTCCAGTGTTTTTCTGGATGTGTTCCAAGTGTAGTATTTTGGTAGATCACAGTAGAGTATTGTTTTGCAAATGTATCTTGTTGACAAACTTAAAACAAATGCCAAGAGGGTGGTCTTAGGTGGTGTTTGAAGCTGCTGGATCAGGTTTGCTGGGTCAAAGTAAATTTTTTGTCCATGTTCCAAGTGAACACTGAGATGCATAACTGGTGGGTAGCGGACCTCGTTCACACGTTATTTGGTCAGCATTTTTACCTCAGTATTTGTAAGCTAAAACTTGGAGTAAAACAAATCAGAGATTTTAAAAAATAAAACTCATGAAATAGGCCTGGACAGAAATGATGGTACCCCTGGAAATAATGTGACAAATGGGACATGTTAAATCAAGGTGTGTCCACTAACTAGCATCACAAGTGTCTACAATCTTGGAATCAGTGAGTGGGCCTGTATATAGGGCTACAGATACTCGCTGTGCTGTTTGGTGCCATGGTGTGTATCACACTCGACATGGACCAGAGGAAGCAAAGGAAAGAGTTGTCTCAGGAGATTAGAAAGAAAATGATAGACACATGTTATAGGTAAAAGTTATAAGACCATCTCCAAGCAGCTTGATGTTCCTGTCACTACAGTTGCACATATTATTCAGAAATTTAAGATAATTATAATCTTTATATAGTGCCAACATATTCCACAGTGCTTTACAGTTTAACACTTTCAAACACAACAGTCATAAGTAACAACGTTAACAATACAATAAGTAAAGCAAAATAAAACAACCCTGCTCATGAGAGCTTACAATCTACAATGAGGTGGGGGAGATACAAAGTACAGGTGTGTATTTACAATGATGTATTTACAATGATGGTCCAGCCATCTTCAGGGGGTGGGGGATAGATGGAAGTAGTGAACGGACTACACACACACACTTATACTTAAAATGACTTTGATTAGGGAACGTGATAGGCCACGCTGAACAAATGAGTTTTGAGGGAGCGCCGAAAACTATGCAAATTGTGGATGGTCCTAATATCTTGGGGTAGAGCATTCCAGAGGATTGGCGCAGCACGGGAGAAGTCTTGGAGTTGGGAGTGGGAGGTATGGATTAGTGCAGAGGTTAGTCAAAACTAGTGTTGAGCATTCCGATACCGCAAGTATCGGGTATCGGCCGATACTTGCGGTATCGGAATTCCGATACCGAGATCCGATACTTTTGTGGTATCGGGAATCGGTATTGGATCCATATTACTGTGTAAAATAAAGAATTAAAATAAAAAATATTGATATACTCACCTCTCCGGAGGCCCCTGGACATCACCGCTGGTAACCGGCAGCCTTCTCTGCTTAAAATGAGCGCGTTTAGGGCCTTCCATGATGTCACGACTTCTGATTGGTCCCGTGCTGCTCATGTGACCGCCATGCGACCAATCACAAGCGGTGACGTCATTCTCAGGCCCTAAACTCCTCATTCTAGGAATTTAGGACCTGAGAATGACGTCACGGCTTGTGATTGGTCGCGTGGCGGTCACATGAGCGGCACGCGACCAATCAGAAGCCGTGACGTCATGGAAGGCCCTAAACGCGCTCATTTTAAGCAAAGAAGGCTGCCGGTTACCAGCGGTGTTGTCCAGGGGCCTCCGGAGAGGTGAGTATATCAATATTTTTTATTTTAATTCTTTATTTTACACATTAATATGGATCCCAGGGCCTGAAGGAGAGTTTCCTCTCCTTCAGACCCTGGGAACCATCAGGATACCTTCCGATACTTGGTGTCCCATTGACTTGTATTGGTATCGGGTATCGGTATCGGCGATATCCGATACTTTTCGGGTATCGGCCGATACTATCCGATACCAATACTTTCAAGTATCGGACGGTATCGCTCAACACTACTCAAAACTCGTTTGCAGAGCGCAGTGGTCGGTTAGACCGATAGACAGAAATGAGGGAGGAGATGTAAGGGGGTGCCGCACTGTGGAGAGTTTTGTGGGTGAGAACAAGTACTTTGAATTGAATTCTATAATGAATGGGCAGCCAGTGTAACGACTGGTCAAGAGCGGACACGTCTGAATACCGATTAGCTAGATGGACAACCCTGGATGCTGCATTAAGGATAGACAGGAGAGGGGAAAGTCGAGTAAGGGGGAGGCCAATTAATAGAGAATTGCAGGGGTCCAGGTGGGAGAGTATCAAGGCGACAGTGAAGGTTTTTATTGTTTCCATGGTGAGAAAAGGGCGGATTCTAGAGATGTTCTTTAGGTGGAAGTGGCACGAGCGGGCAAGAGATTGTATATGGGATGTGAAGGAGAGATAAGAGTCAAACATAACACCCAGACAGCGTGCCTGCTGCCGGGGTGTTATTATAGTGCCACCCACGGAGAGGGAAATGTCAGATTTAGGGAGGATAGTATATATCAGGAGCAAAAGTAGTTCAGTTTTGGAGAGGTTGAGTTTCAGATAGAGCAGACATGATGTTGGAGACTGCAGACAGACAGTCAGTGGTGTTCTGTAGTACAGCGGGGTAAGGTCAGGGGATGACATGTACAGTTGTGTGCCAAGAGCATAAAGATGGTACTGAAAGCCAAATCTGCTGATGGTCTGTACAATTGGGTCTGTGTAGAGGGAGAAGAGAAGGGGGCCAAGTACAGAGCCCAGAGGTATCCCAACAGTGAGAGGAAGAGGAGATGAAGTGGAGCCAGCAAACAGAACACTGAAGGAGTGGTCGGAAAGATAGGAAGAGAACCAGGAGAGAGCAGTGTCCTTAATGCTTAGTGACTGGAGCCTAGAGAGTAGGAGAGGGTGGTCAACAATATCAAAAGCTGCAGAAAGGTCAAGAACAATGAGCAGAGAGTGGCCACCATTACATTTTGCTGTCAGAAGGTCGTTGGTCACCTTGATGAGTGCAGTTTCTGTCGAATATAGGGGGCGGAAACCGGACTGTGAAGGGTCTAGAAGGGAATGAGTGGATAGGTAATAGGTACGGCGGGAGTAGATCAGGTGCTCCAAGAGTTTTGAGATGAAAGGGAGATTGGAGACTGGTCTGTAGTTTGTTCAGGTTGGGTCAAGTGCGGGTTTCTTTAGTAATGGAGTAAGGATAGAGTGTTTGAAGGAGGAGGAAAAAATTCCGGAGGAGAGGGAGAAATTAAAGATTTTAGTTAGACGAGTTGTTACGACTGGAGAGACTGGAGGAGATGAGAGGGAATGGGGTCAGTAGTACATGTAGTCGGATGAGGAGAAGAGAGGAGCCTGGAAACTTTTTCTGTGATGGGATCGAATGTGGAGAGTGAGCCAAGGGAAATGCACTTGGTGGCTGGGAGCGGATTTCCTGACGGATATTTTCTATTTTCTCTATAAAGTGGGAGACCTGGTCATCAGCACAAATGTCTGTGATAGGGGCTTGTGCTTTTGGCCTGAGGAGGGAGTGAAAGATGTCAAAAAGGTGCAAGTTTTCCTCCATAAGCATTCAACACACCTAGAGCATTCGGAGAAATCGGGTTTGCGATGTGAGCCAGGGCTGTTTTACTCTGTGTTTGTAGCTTCTGATGGTGAGGGGAACTACTTGGTAAGGGTGCTTCTAAGAGTGTCATTTTAGTGATCTACAGCCAGATTAGGACAGGAAAAAGAGGAGATTGGGGACAGTGATGAGTATAGGGTATCTGAAAGTCTATGAGTCCATGGGACTGTAACCAGCCTCCCTGGACATGGCCGCAGGAGAAAAATTAATTACAAATCAAAGAGACGGATAAAACAAATGATAGCAGAAGAGCCCAGAAAAACTTACAAAGTAAAGTTGAACTTCAAGCTCAAGGAACATCAGTGTCAGATCGCACCATTTGTCGTTGTATGAGCCAAAGTGGACTTCATGGGAGACGACCAAGGAGGACACCATTGTTGGAAATAAATCATAAGATAACCAGACTGGAATTTGCCAAACTACATTTGGACAAGCCACAAAGCTTCTGGGAGAATGTCATATGGATAGATGAGACAAAAATGGAACTTTTTGGCAAGGCACATCAGCTCTATGATTATGGATGGAAAAATGAAGCATATCAAGAAAAGAACACTGTTCCTACTGTGAAACATGGAGAAGGCTCTGTTATGTTATGTTATGGGACTGCTTTACTGCATCTGGCACAGGGTGTCTAGAATCTGTGCAGGGAACAATTAAATCTCAAGACTATCAAGGGATTCTAAAGAGAAATGTGCTGCCCAGTGTCAGAATGCTTGGTCTCAGTCACAGGTCATGGGTCTTGCAACATGACCCAAAACACACAGCTGAAAACACCCAAGAATGGCTAAGAGGAAAACATTGGACTATTCTGAAGTGGCCTTTTATGAGCCCTGACCTAAATCCTATTGAGCATCTTTGTATAGAGCTGAAACATGACATTTGGAAAAAGCAACCTTCAAACACGAGACAACTGTAGCAGTTTGCTCTCGAGGAGTGGGCCAAAACACCTGTCGAGAGGTGCAGAAGTCTCATTGACAGTTACAGGAATCTTTGAATGCAGTGATTGCCTCAAAAGGTTGTGCAAAAAAATATTAAGTTAAGGGTACCATCATTTCTGTCCAGGCTTATTTCATGAGTTTTATTTTTTTTAAATTCTGTGGAAGCAAGGTTGAAAAGCAATGTCTGACTTTCATTTGTTCATTTTCACAGATTTCTAATTTATGATTACTTTTGTCAGATTCAAGTTATTTATATGCCTATTGTGGGTTTTTCTGTCATTAAATGAAAGGTACCAACAATTTTGACCATGTGTGTAAATACTGAGGTAAAATACTGACCAAATACTGAACGTGTGAATGTGGCCTTATACACAGCCTCATACTGCAGCAGCACCTAATTTCTCTCATTTTCCCATCACTCCTCTCATTTTCACCTCACTCCTCTCTTCTTCTCACACGTGCACAGCAACTTCTGTTATAAGCACAGTGGTGTATTCCATGAGGCTCTTCTCTTTCCCTTGACGTCATGCCTCACAGGAGCAACTCCAATCTAGGCACGACGGATGTAGATGTGGCCTGTGCCTACCACGTACTGATAGTCAGAAGGCGGCGGCCCTAATTGTAGCTTGCAGCAGCTGGGACGTCGCAGCCGGTGAGTTTTGCAGGGTGGCTTTCGAGGTGAATGTGTCTCCGTGCGTGTGCGCTAACGACATGGTCCATGTGGACAGAGCTTTGCTTGTGAAGTGAGTGGCTATGCGGAGTGGGTGGGGCTATGTAGAGTGGGCATAGCTTGATACATACACACACATATATACACTCACCTTTATATATATATGTATATATATATATATATACATATATATATATATATATATATATATATATATATGATATATATAGCAGTCACAGAATCACCTGTATTATGGATATAAAGCAGTTACAGTAACAACTGTATACTGTATATAGACTGCTGTGTTTAGCCGGAGTATCTCCCATATAACGTATACAGCAGTCACAGTATCACCTACATAATTGTCTCTAATTCTCGTTCTCTTTACACAAGTATAAAACATATAATAATGGTGGTGTGATGCAGAGACCCTTGTTACAGATAGGGGGCGCTGCATGGTCTTCCCGGAATACGCATGGAGGCGTATTGAGGCCATAGGAATGCATGGCAATAGCAGGCATAATGGTGGTAATGAGTCAAAACCCGCAGTATTGTGAATGGCCGGTATGTGTATCGCAGAGGAAGATACACTGCACTGTCAGCCTGAGGTAAGGATGTTCTGGGACCTGTAGTCCCACAAGCAACTGTGTTGTGTTTGCAGTTGCGTATCCGAGGGGGGCAGCCGGGGCATGTGCCCCGGGCGCAGCCAACAGGGGGGCACCAGCGGGCCGCCTGATGATGCGGCGGTCCAAGGAGGCTCCTCGTCGAGTCATACCCAGGGGTTGGCAGGGGAGGGGGAGCGGGGCCTTTCTAATTATACTCACCTGCTCCTGGCGCGGTCCCTGCAGGTCCCTGGCTCCCCAGCTTCTTCCTGTACTGAGCGGTCACATGGTACCGCTCATTACAGTAATGAATATGCGGCTCCATCTCCCATAGGGGTGGAGGCTCATATTCATTACTGTAATGAGCGGTAACGGTGACCGCTCAGTACAGGAAGAAGCTGCCGGCGCCGGGGAAGCAGGGACTGCACCGCGCCAGGAGCAGGTGAGTATAACGGGGAGGGGAGCGCTGCACGATATTCACCTGCTCCTCGTTCCAGCCGCCGCTCCGTCTTCAGCGTCTTCTGCAGTGACGCTCAGGTCAGAGGGCGCGGTGACGTAGTTAGTGCGCGCTCTCTGCCTGAAAGTCAGTGCAGAACATGCTGAAGATGGAGCGGCGGCTGGAACGGGGAGCGGTGAATATTGAAAGTGCCGGGGGCCTGAGCGACGGAGAGGTGAGTATGTGATTGTTTTTTTTTTATCGCAGCAACAGCAAATGGGGCAAGTGTCTGTATGGGGCATCTTATGGGGCCATAACGTTTGTGCAGCACTATATGGCGCAAGTGTCTGTATGGAGCATCTTATGGGGCCATAACATTTATGCAGCACTATATGGGGGGGCAAGTGTCTGTATAGAGCACCTTATGGGGCCATAACGTTTGTGCAGCACTATAATGGGGCAAGTGTCTGTATAGAGCATCTTATGGGGTCATAATGTTTGTGCAGCAGTATATGGGGCAAGTGTCTGTATGAGGCATCTTATGGGGCCATAACATTTCTGCAGCACTATATAGGGCAAGTGTCTGTATGGGACCATAATCAACGTTTGTGCAGTACTATATGGGGCAAGTGTCTGTATGGGGCCATAATCAATGTTTGTGCAGCACTATATGGGGCAAGTGTCTTTATGGAGTATCTTATCTCGCCATAACGTTTGTGCAGCATTATATGGGGCAAATGTCTGTATGGACCATCTTAAGGGGCCATAATTAACGTTTGTGCAGCACTATATGGGGCAAGTGTCTGTATGGAGCATCTTATGGGCCATAATTAATATTTGTGCAGCACTATATGGTGCAAATATCTTTATGGAGCATCTTATGGGGCCATAATCAACGTTTCTGCAGCACTATATTGGGCAAATGTGTCTATGGAGCATCTTATGGGGCCTTAATTAACCTTTATGCAGGATTATATGGGGCTCCTGATTCAATATGGATATTAAAAAGCACTTAACCTACTGATGTTTCAATTAATTTTACTTTTATTGGTATCTATTTTAACATTATGGGGATTCAGGAATGTACCTTGGCTTGGTCATACAGTTTCAATAGAGTTAAGGTTCAAATGGGGGGGGCGCCAAACTGATCCTTTGCCCCGGGTGCAGGAAAGGCTAGATACACCTCTGTGTGTTTGAATAATTATGAAGGGAGGCTGGCAGGGCTAGTTATGAGAGATGGGTGGGTCAAACTAGCCACACACACACTCCCATCTAGGGGAGTGGCTACAGCTTGATAATGTGACCAGTGTGTGGGTCACAGGTTCCTGTTTGGTCTCTGAGTATGGATCTGAATGGTCTGTGCTGAAGGTCCTGGAGAGCCTATGTGTTTGGAAGTGCTATCTCCCTGAATAGCCCATGGTGGGGCTTTGGACCTGGTGACCTGGGGTGTTGGACAAAGTCCTGAATAGCACCTGGACAGGCCACATGCCTCTGTGTTAGACGGTCCCAGGAGGGATGGACGTCCTGAAGAGCACAGTGTGATCATGGTCCTGGACGGTCTGTGTTGGAAGCTCATGTAAGTGGAGTCTTCCTGGAGCACCTGAGAGACCATGGACCTGGACAGTCTGTGTTTGGGAAGCTACTGTCCTTCAGTGGGTCTGGACTGACTGAGGTGTGCCTGCCAGGCAAGTTGGTGATCCCTGTGAGGCAGCTGTCCCCAGGAGAGAGGACTGACAAGGAGTCAGCAGGTGGAGCAGGAGCTCCCGTAAGGTACCTCAATAGACTGTTGGTGCTTATGATGTTCTATGATCTGTGTGGTAACCCATGGCAACTGTTCAGGAGAGGACCAGCGTGTTTAGTTGCCACAGATTAATGATGCAAGCTAATGATGAAGTAACGGACTATGTGTAAGCCAATGATGTGTAACCTGCCTTACGATGCTGTTTATGCTGTATAAAATAAACTGTATGGACTATTTCTGTGTTTAAAAACCATGCTTGAGTCCTTGGATCCTGTGCCAAGCAAGTGTCCCCCTACACATGAAGTAAGCGCAACGTCACAGTGGGTAAAACAAGACTGAACACAAGACCATCACAGCCATCTACACATCACAAGGGACATCTCATGACTTCATATATAGTAAGGAAAAAGCCAGCTCACCTAGTAGTTGAAGTCCAGCTTGCACGGAACCAGGTGGATCCACAACAGATAATATGCTCAAGGAAAACCTATGCAACCTTTGTAATTTTTGTAAATTTTTAAAAGACTTAAAATAAAGAAAGAACTATTTTACCAGACGCTGGAACAACAACTTATTTTTTTTCCTTGAGATCTCATGACACCATTTCTTCATCTACCTGATGATCCTGAGAAACATTGGGATCTCTTTGTTTACAGTCCTGGGGAAGAAGAGGACGGGGACATCGCTCTGATGTCCTCTTGCTGGATAGATCTGGAGGAAACACATACAGGGACTGAATTCATACTTTACATACAGATAAATATAGGCCGTGTGTATTTAGTCCTGTCTATTACCTGGTGATGTGAGGGGCTGGGGAACCTCCATCATGACTTCCTTGTACAGATCTTTGTGTCCTTCTAAATACTCCCACTCCTCCATGGAGAAAAAGACGGCGACATCCTGACACCTTATAGGAACCTGACACATACAATGATACCGTCATCCCCCCGATCCCATCATAGCGTTACTGTATAATGTCCCAGCATTCCCAGCAGTCTCACCTCTCCAGTCAGCAGCTCAATCATCTTGTAGGTGAGTTCTAGGATCTTCTGGTCATTGATGTCCTCATGTATCAGGGGGTGAGGTGGAGGTCCCGTGATTGGGCTCAGGGGTCTTCCCCATCCCTCAGACACAGGGTCCTGACAGTGCTCACTAGAGGTCTTCTTCACTACTGTGTAATCCTGGTTATGGAGAGACACATTATTAAATCTCACTACAGACATTTCCAGAGTCCTCACCTCTCCAGTTCTGTCTGTTATTCCCATAGTTAAGAATGTAATGCAGGTACGGACTGGAACTGAAATTCAGCCCTGGCATTTGAAATAACACATGCCCATGCTGTTCCTGTCCCCAAGTACCAGATGGGGATATATCACTAATATTACCCTGGATGGAGGAAAGGAAAATTTACTACAAGACCAAAATTTCAAATGATACCCATGGCCTGCTGGGCTAAGTGACGAAGTCAGTGACTGTGCTCTGTCACAACTCTTAACAGTATGGGTGTCTTGAGAACACCGATTATGCTACCAATGTAGCAGACAAGGCAGCCCATGACCAGACAGGCCCCTCTGGCATTTGCTGGAATTGCCAGATAGCCAGTCCGGTCCTGATGAAATGTGACATCAGCAGAAACTCTCACCTCTCCAGTAAGCCAGAAGATGATCTCTAGGGTGAAGTGTAATATTCTCTCTGCCATCTTGTCTCTGTGCATACCCATCTTTGATTTGTAAATCAGGAAAATTCTCTTATATAGAAGATCTTCACTGAGAGGATCCAATATTGTAGAGACCTGAATGAGAAGAAGATGAGCCGATGTAACATCATAAACATCCTGTGTAATAACACAATTACTGGTGATAATAAGGGAAACAGATGAGGAAATGTATTATTTTACAGTATTTAGTTTTCTTCTTTACATCTACTAATAAAACCTATATATTTAGGCCACAGACAACAAGCAGTTTCTTCCTCAGAGTTAGCAGCTGAATAAGTTTCTCATAGACTCATTTTCCATAACACTAAGGGCTAGTTTCACACTAGCGTTTGCATGAGCTGCGGAGGGCTGCGGACTTCCTCCGTGAAGCCCCTCCCTCGGCCGCACCTCCGCCTCTAGCTCCGCCTACTTCTGCATGCGGCCGGCTTGCGGCCTGTGTACCTATCTTTAACATTAGGTACGCAGGTCGTGCCGCAGTATGTGGATGCTTCCGCATGCGTCGTTTTGACGATGCGGCAACCAGCGTAAACGCAGCTTGTAGCAATTTCATTTTTTTGCCGCATCGTCAAAACGACGCATGCGGAAGCATCCGCATACTACGGCACGACCTGCATACCTAATGTTAAAGATAGGTACACAGGCCGCAAGCCGGCCGCATGCAGTAGGCGGAGCTAGAGTCGGGGGTGCGGCCGAGGGCAGGGCTTCACGGAGGAAGTCTGCAGCCCTCCGCAGCTCATGCAACCTCTAGTGTGAAACTAGCCTAAGGCCTCTTTCACACTTCCGTCAGAATGGGCACGTCGCAATGCGTCGTTCTGTGAAAAAACGCATCCTGCAAAGTTGCCAGCAGGATGCGTTTTTTTCACATAGACTTGTATTACCGACGCATCCCGACATATGGACACACATTCCATACGTCGTGCACTGGATGCGTCGGTATTTGTCGGCCCGTCGTTACAAAAAAGCATTTAAGGGAACGTTTTTTCGCACGTTGGGTCCTGCATTTCTAACCGCGCATGCGCGGCCGGAACTCCGGCCCCTGCTCCCTGGGCCTTTACATTGAGCAGCGGACGCGTTGAAACACTGCGTCCGCTGCTCACATCTGTCAAATTTGCACACACTTCTGTCGGTACGTCCCGTCAACGCTTCTTGACGAGCACATACTGACGGAAGTGTGAAAGAAGCCTAATTCTCGTCTCATTTACCGACACTGGAATCGGCATTAGCAATACTGCAGGAGATATTCATTACACGTGACAGGAGAAATAACTACTTCATGATGAGGACGACATCTTCATATTCTACTACGGCTCTAGAAACATATTTGACCATTGTCCATCACTGACTCCATCACCACCGGCCGTCTATATGAAGGTTTCCCGTCTTCCCCGCACTGTAATCTTCTATCACGTTAGATCTCAGGTCTGATTCACACACAGAAGTTTGAGGCTTTTATAAAAGATTTTTTGTTTGCACAAATACTGTAGACAGAAATTATTTGACTCCAAAGTCTCCATGTACAGTGTTTTATGGGGTTTATTTCTGGCCTTAGGCTTTCCTATATTACAAGAAAAACACACAAAGAAAAATATTAAAATGTTTAAAGAGTAAATTGGCACCAACAACTCTTGGAAAAAGAAAAAAACATGCAAAAAGCATAAGACACATTGTGGAGACACGGAGGTTCAGCAGGTGCCCTGGCTTATTAGCCGAAACCGCATAGACCAGCGATCATCCGACTGAACGCTTGCTCTCCTTTCACCATGGGCGCAATGTTACTCAGACAACATGGTGAGGGTATAACAGTGTAGCAATACTTTATTGAACCATAAAACAGGTGAATAACACATAGAACTGTCAAAGCAAAATACCCAAGATGATGAAAAATTACAGTCTCACCCTTCCGCTGACTTGCCAAGATAAGAGCAGCTGCGACTTCAGAGCTTCCATGGTTGACTAAACTAAACTGTGACAACAAGCTTAGGAAGATGACAGTCCATTGAGGTATAGGGCCAGGTGACCGGTGGGTCCAAATCCTGACTTCAACAAACATATCCATGGTTCAGTGATGATCAATGGAGCAGATCTGTATTATTTCAGCTGCGGCCGTGGTCCCTTATGCTAGCATCCTGTAGAATGTCGAATCTTTGTCTCTTGTGATAGAGCCATGATCGGGGAAGCTATCCTGTAGAGTGTTCCTGGGTGTGAATTTGTAAAGAGTCTCTGATTCTTTGGCTCTCTGTATCTCTTTCCTGTCTCGACCACGCGCTCATAGCAATGACAACCATATTGGTCTGCTGCAGACCTCTGGTTTCCATGCCGACCCACTGGTGACCTGCAATCATGTGATGGGGTCATCGATGGATTAGTGATGCTTTTCCTGTAAATGCGAGTTAAATGTCGCTGTCAGAGATTGATAGCGGCATTCAACTAATTAACAGCCATGGGTGGATCACGATTCCACCTGTGGCTGTTGCGGACACATATCAGCTGTAATGTGCCTGGAAAGGTGCAGGCTAAGCGCCTTTGAGCCCGCAGCAAACAAGAGGAGTCCGACATGGGCTTACTATTACACCCAACGTCGGAAAGGGGTTAAGATAAAATGCTGTGTCGTCACACACATTTTGTAACTTTTTTAACGTTTAACCCCTTAATGATCACCAATACATCTTTTTACTGACCTGAGATATAAGAGAATAGCATCCCCATACAGGTGACAATCCAGCAGCTGTTGGCTGTACACTACAGCTGACAACTTACTGCACCAGACATGATCAGTGTTGGCACTGTCCATATCTGTTTAACCCTTAGATGCTGCTGTCAAATTGACTACATCATATAAATGGTTAACAACCCCTTAAGAAATTTGCAAAAATTTCTACATTTCTGTTTTTTTCAGTCAAGATGGGGCATCTAGTGTACATTAATGAGAAAATATGAGAAAATAAAATTAACTTTTTTGAATTTACCAAATGGCTGCAACGAAACAAAGGGTGAAAAATGTAAAGGGGTCTGAATACTTTCCGCACCCACTGTACATGCTTAGTAATGGTGTCTGGGCTTGCAATGTATGAAGATCTATTGGGCCGGGCCAGAGGCAGCATCCAATAAGTTACCTTTTAACCCTCCCATACATATTAGTCTAAAGTTACATGAAAGCACTAATTTCCGGATGTTTGGTTGACTATATCATGTATTTGGGGGCCGCCCGACAGATGATGTCAGGGTGGTGATGATACACGGCATTACAGTAGTACAGTGCATCATCGGAGCAATGAGATGCTTGTGTATTGTGTGATGCAGTAATCCCTGTTACAGCTAGAGGGCACTGCATGTGCTCCTCAGGATATGTATGGAGGCATAACTGGGTTTGTGAAACAGTGTCCGGCATGATTGTAAATGTGTCGGTATGTGTCGCAGAGGGAGTCTGCCCTGTAAGCCAGTATTGTCATTCTGGGACTTGTAGTTCCATAAGAGTTGTGTTTGTGTAGCTTTATAGGGAGGCTTATAGGGTTAGTTGGAGAGCTGGACAGGTCTGACTAACCACTAACGCCTCCCACCTATGGGAATGGTTACAGGTGCATGTGACCATGGTGTGGTCACATGGTCTCTGTGGGAGAGAGAGTGTATGGACCTGAATGGTCTGTGTGTAAGATCCTGGATGGCTGGTGTGTTGTGAGATCCTGGGAGTAGGATCAGATCCCTGAAGAGCACATGGGGAGTGAATGGATCCTGGGAGTAGGACTTCCTGAATAGCACAACCTGTGTTGGAAGATCCTGGCAATAGGACTTCCTGAATAGCACATGGAGAGCCCGTATGTGCAGAGTCTGTGACGGCACTGCGTTGGGAAGCTAATGTTTCTTCTGCGGGTCTGGACTGTCGTGAGTGCCCTGGTTACAAGGATGGTGATCCCAGTAAGACAGTTTGCCCAAGAGAGAGGACTGACAGGAGGTCAGCGTGTAGAGCAGGAGCTCCTTGAAGGTAACCCAGATTGGGGGGACTGTGTGTACTGACGAGGGTCAGTTAATGAACTAAGGATGCCAAGATGCAGTGCTTTACAGTTTAACAGTTTCAAACACAACAGTCATAAGTAACAACGTTAACAACATTAAATCAAAATAAGACAACCCTGCTCGTGAGAGCTTACAATCTACAATGAGGTGGGGGAGATACAAAGTACAGGTGTGTATTTACAATTACGTCCAGCCATCTTGAGGGAGTGAGGGATAGATAGAGATAGTGAATGGGCTACACACACACGTACACATAAAATGACTTTGATTAGGGAACATGATAACCGGTCTGAACAAATGTGTTTTGAGGGAACGCCAAAAACTGTGCAACTTGTGGATAGTCCTAATATCTTTGGGTAGAGCATTCCAGAGGATTGGCGCAGCATGGGAGAAGTCTTGGGGTTGGGAGTGGGAGGTACGGATTAGTGCAGAGGTTAGTCGAAAGTCAATTGTAGAGCGCATTGATCGACTGGAATTGAGATGGGACGCTATGTTGCTTTTGGAGAGCCCCTGATGTGCCTAAACATTGAAACCCCCCACAAATGACACCATTTTGGAAAGTAGACCTCCTAAGGAACTCATCTAGATGTGTTGTGAGAGCTTTGAACCCCCAAGCGTTTCACTACAGTTTATAATGCAGAGGCGTGAAAATAAAAATTATTTTTTTCCCACAAAAATTATTTTTTAGCCCCAGTTTTGTATTTTTCCAAGGGTAACAGTTGAAATTGAACCACAAAAGTTGTTGTCCAATTTGTCCTGAGTACGCTGATACCCAATATGTGGGGGGAACCATCGTTTGGACGCATGGCAGAGCACGGAAGGGAAGGAACACCATTTGGAATGCAGACTTAGATGGATTGGTCTGCAGGCATCACGTTGCATTTGCAGAGCCCCTGATGTACCTAAACAGTAGAAACCCCCCACAAGTGACCCCATATTGGAAACTAGACCCCCCAAGGAACTTATGTAGATGTGTTGTGAGAACTTTAAACCCCCAAGTGTTTCACTACAGTTTATAACGCAGAGCCGTGAAAAAAAATAATCCTTTTTTTTCCACAAAAATTATATTTTAGTCCCCAGTTTTGTATTTTCCCAAGGGTAACAGGAGAAATTGGACCCAAAAGTTGTTTTACAATGTGTCCTGAGTACGCTGATACCCAATATGTTGTGGTAAACCCTTGGTTGGGCGCACGGGAGAGCTCGGAAGTGAAGGAGCACTGTTTTACTTTTTCAATGCAGAATTGGCTGGAATTGAGATCGGACGCCATGTCGCGGTTGGAGAGCCCCTGATGTGCCTAAACAGTGGAAACCCCCCAATTCTAACTGAACCCTAATCTAAACACACCCCTAACCCTAATCCCAACGGTAACCCTAACCACACCCCTAACCCTGACACACCCCTAACCCTAATCCTAAACCTAATCCCAACCATAAATGTAATCCAAACCCTAAACCTAACTTTAGCCCCAACCCTAACTGTAGCCCTATCCCTAGCTCCAACCCTAACCCTAGCCCCAATCCTAGCCCTAACCCTAGCCCCAACCTTAACCCTAGCCCCAACCCTAACACCAAACTTTTAGTGGATTTTTATGATTGGCAACTGTCACACACTAACAGTGCAAAAAAGTCTCCACATTTTGAGAGCTATAATTTTTCCATATTTTGGTCCACAGAGTCATGTAAGGTCTTGTTTTTTTGCGGGAAGAGTTGACGTTTTTATTGGAACCATTTTTGGGCACATGACATTTTTTGATCGCTGTTTATTCCGATTTTTGTGAGGCAGAATGACCAAAAACCAGCTATTCATGAATTTCTTTGGGGGGGGGCGTCTATACCGTTCCGCGTTTGGTAAAATTGATAAAGTAGTTTTATTCTTCGTATGCAAAAAAGAAAAATATAACGGCACTGCTGTGGGGTCAGACAACCATATGCTGAATGGAGTGCTTTCCGGATAGAGACCGCCTCCATGGACTCCGGGTGCTCATGCAAGAACAGGGTGTATGCAGCAAAGAAGAAAAATGAAGATAGCATGCAGTGATATACCTTAGTCCAGGACAAGTTCCTCCCATCATATCAACCACATGACAAAGTGCAAAAGACATACAGCTGTTAAAAACATTGCCACATTATTTGTATCAAAATGTCTGTATAGCAAAAAGAAAAGAAAGACAACACCTATGTCACATTACCGGAGAAACAATTTCTTAGTATAAACTTGTCGGGGACTTATTATTATGCCTGGCTTGGCCTGTAGCAGGGAGAAGAGAAAAAAAAAAAACACATGGATCTATGCGCCCTTACGGACCAGTCTTACCGAGTTATTTCACAGGAATATGGACATGTCCATTCTATCATTTAACCCCATAGGTCCCATTGTGCCTGTGCGCATGATCCATTTTGCTTCTTGCTGCAACAACAATCTATGCAAATTTCCACCTCTAGGTGGCAGCACTACTCTCTCCAAACCTGCGAACATCGAGACATTAAGATCCCCCATATGCTTCTCTTAACGTGATTGATCAATCGTGGGACGCCTTTACGTGTCATTACAGATTTATAGTGTTCTCTGAAACGTACGTATAAGGGGCGTATTGTTTTGCCTATATAGAAAGACCCGCATGTGCATAAAATGACATATACTGCAAAGTTTGTTTTACATGATATAAATTGATTTACAGTGTGTTTTATTGCCCCCATGCGGATTTCATGGTCCATGATATGCGTCCGAAAAAAGGGGCAATGTCCACACTTGTGGTTGCCCTTAGGAACATCTCTGTTTAGCCAATTTTTTCCCCTTGGATTATCCAGATGATTATGCACCAAAATGTCTCTCAATCTCGTGCTTCGTCTGCATGAGATAAGGGGCCCTCTAGCCACAATCTCAGTAAGATCTTTGTCCCTTTCTAGGATAATTATTATTATTATACATTTTTATAGCGCCATATATTCCATGGCGCTTTACATGTGAAATACGGGGCAAATAAAGACAAACACATTAAACATGAGCAAAAAACAAGGCACACGGGTACATAAGGAGGGAGGACCCTCCTTATGCCAGTTTTTTCTTATGGAGGAGCGTATCTGCTGGTCCATAGGACCATACTGAAAACAAAATGCCAGTCTTTTATCTTCTTTCTGACCAACAACATCATTATTATCCTCTTTTACTTTTTCCTCCACTTTTTCCAACGCTGCATGCAGCATAGTACTAGGATAGCCTCTTTGCCTAAATCTATTAAATAGATCCTCAGCCTGCTGTTGGTACCCTTCCTGTGTGTTATTTGTCCGCTTTAATCTTAAAAACTGGCTATATGGCAGTGATTGTTTGGTATACCCCGGGGTGATAACTATTGAAATGCATCATAGAGTTGGTAGCCGTGGGTTTACAGTACGTGGAGGTGCAGATGGATCCCTCTTTTATCTCAACCAACCACATTCCATCCTCGTTCCCCCATAATTCGACATGAACGACATTCATATCATTACTCTGATTAAGGTATAGTACAAACTCCTGGAATGTTTGTTCCGTACCATCCCATACTATGAAAACGTCGTCGACGTACCGAAAATATGTCTTAATATGCTTCAAATAGGGGTTTTGTGTAGTGTATACAAATTTTTCCTCAAAATAGCCGAGAAACAGATTTGCAAAAGTACATGCTGCCGGCGTCCACATCGCGGTCCCAGTTTTTTGTAGATACCATGTATCCATAAATGTGAAAGCAATATGCGTGAGGATATAGGACATTCCCTCACAAATAAAATTAATGAATGCATGGCTTCTGTCAGTGCTATCCAGAATCGCTCTTATTACCTGCATACCCTGCTGTTGCGGTATTTTCATGTAAAGGCTTTCTACATCTATAGATGTGAGTGCAAAACCAGGTTGCCAAATAAAACTGCTTATGTTTTCCAAAAACGCACTACTGTCTTTCAGATAAGGCTGCCATCACACTAGCAGTATTTGGTCAGTATTTTACATCAGTATTTGTAAGCCAAAACCAGGAGTGGAACAATTAGAGGAAAAGTCTAATAGAAACATATGCACCACTTCTGTATTTATCACCCACTCCTGGTTTTGGCTTGCAAATACTAATGTAAAATACTGACCAAATACTGCTAGTGTGACGGCAGCCTAATATGGTATATTACTGAGCATGGGGCTAAGCAGCCAATCAATGTACCGGGAAAGGGGCTCCGTCAGGGACCCTATACCTGATACAATTGGACCCGTTGAAGCGCTAAGTGGCGCGAAACGGCCGTCGTCTTACACCAGCTCGCATATCCCAGCAACCTGTTCCTCTGGCCATGACCTTTTAAAGTTTGAATAAAGGATAAAGTTTTAAGGATCGGTGAGTGCTATCTGCATTTTTCTTCTTTGCTGCAGTTTTATTCTTTGGGTCAGTACGATTACAGCGATACCTCATTTATATCATTTTTTTATGTTTTGGCGCTTTTATACGATAAAAACTATTTTATATAAAAAAATTATTATTTTTGTATCGCTTTATTCTGAGAACTATAACTTTTTTATTTTTTCGCTGATGATGCTGTATGGCGGCTTGTTTTTTGTGGGACAAGATGACGTTTTCAGCGGAACCATGGTTATTTATATCCTTTCTTTTGGTTGCGTGTTATTCCACATTTTGTTCGGCGGTATGATAATAAAGCGTTGTTTTTTGCCTCATTTTTTTTGTGACGCTGTTCACTGAAGGGGTTAACTAGTGTGATAGTTTTATAGGTGGGGTCATTACGGACGCGGCGATACTAAATATGTGTACTTTTATTGTTTTTTTTTATTTAGATAAAGAAATGTATTTATTGGAACAATTTTTTTTTTTTTACTTTTTAGCATTGTCCCAGGGGGGGACATGATAATATAGGGTCAGATCGCTGATCTGACACTTTGCACAGCACTATGTCAGATCAGCGATCTGACAGGCAGGGCTGCAGGCTTACCAGCGCCTGCTCTGAGCAGGCGCTGGTAAGCCACCTCCCTGCAGGACTTGGATACAGCCCCGTGGCCATTTTGGATCCGGGGCCTGCAGGGAGGAGGTAGGAGACCCTCGGAGCAACGCGATCACATCGTGTTGCTCTGAGGGTCTCAGGGAAGCACGCAGGGAGCCCCCTCCCTGCGCGATGCATTCCTATGCCGCTGGAACACTGCGATCATGTTTGATCGCAGTGTGCCGGGGGTTAATGTGCCTGGCACATAGTGCTGGATGTCAGCTGTGATAGTCAGCTGACACTCGGCCGCGCTCCCCCTGTGAGCGCAGCTGATCGCGCTGGACGTACTATTCCGTCCTTGAGAAGTAGGGCCCACCAAAAATTCCTGTGAAGCACCTGAGGGGTTGTAAACTTCTTAAATGTGGTTTTGAGCACCTTGAGGAGGGCAGTTTTTAGAATGGTGTCACTTTTTGGTATTTTCTATCATATAGACCCCTCAAAGTGACTTCAAATGTGATGTGGTCCCTAAAAAAAAAATGGTGTTGTAAAAATAAGAAATCACTGGTCAACTATTAACCCTTATAACTCCCTAACAAAAAAAATTGGGTTCCAAAATTGTGCTGATCTAAAGTAGACATGTGGGAAATGTTACTTAATTAATATTTTGTGTAACATATCTGTGTTATTTAAGGGCATGAAAATTCAAAGTTGGAAAAATGTGAAATTGTCAAAATTTTCCATTTTTTTCACAAATAAACAAAGTAATATCAAATACATTTTACCACTATCATGAAGTACAATATGTCAGGAGAAAACAATTTCAGAATCACAGGGATCCGTTGAAGCGTTCCAGAGTTATAACGTCATAAAGGGACAGTGTCAGAATTGTAAAAATTGGCCCGGTCATTAACGTGCAAACCACCCTTGGGGGTAAAGGGGTTAAAATGAAAAGTATTCAGGCGAATCGCATATATGATATTAACTAAATGGAGGCCTGAGGATATCGCATTGTAAGGGCGGTAATGTCACGATGAGGGCAGGCTTTGCTGCATTGAGTATCTCCCCCCCCCCCATGTGCTCACTCAAATATCCACTCTCTTTCTCCATGTGCTGACTTCTCCCATCTGTGCTCTCTTGAGATAGCAGAGGATACATTTTGTGAGGTAAAATATTGTTTAAAAACAGTCAGTGAAATATTTTACCTCACAAAATGAATCCTCGGTGATCCCCTGCTGTAATGTCAGTATTGTCTTTTGATTCCTCCCCTGCATAAGAGATGTGCTATGCTCCTTACACGGCCAGCCGAATGACTTACTGTGACTGCGCGGAATTCATATAAGTGCTTGCATATGTGTAGATCAGCGATTTATGCTATTTCAGTGGAAAATTCAGAATACACTGTTTCAGAAAAAGTTCATATATGAGTTTTTAGAAATATAACAGAATATTATAATGTTTCTCATCATTTCTCAAAAACCTTACGTGATAGAAAAAAATCCGAAGTCATTTCTGAAATCAGCATGAAAAAAATCAGGAACACTCAAAATTGTCCAAGGGACAAAACCTTTGTAACACAGTGATCAGCCCACAGTTGTATATTTAGCCTTTACTGGCTATTAAAATAGGGAGACCCCTCCAAAAAAAACGACGTGAGGTCCCCCAATAATTAATAGCCAGAAAATGCTATGCAGATAGATGTGGGCTGAAATTCATAGCCTAGGTAGGGGCCATGAATTTTACCCCCACTTCAGCTACAAAGACCAGCTCACAGCTGCCCCAGAAAAGGCACATCTGTAAGATGGGCCAATTCCTGCATTTAGCCTCTCTCCTCATTGCCC
Source organism: Ranitomeya variabilis (assembly GCF_051348905.1). NCBI lineage: Eukaryota > Metazoa > Chordata > Amphibia > Anura > Dendrobatidae > Ranitomeya > Ranitomeya variabilis. The sequence goes on along the minus strand of NC_135235.1, from coordinate 693,369,365 downwards.
TGTAGCGGTGACATATGGGGTAATAGGGGTTAATGTCACCTTTGTATTGTAAGGTGACATCAAGCAGGCTTAGTAATGGAGAGGTATCAATAATATACCTATCCATTACTAATCCTATATATGTTAAAGGGTTAAATAAGCACACAGCCAGAATAATATATTTTAATCAAATAAAACACTATAAATTTTTCCCTTCTTTATTGTTCTGCCAATCCATGCGATGCCCTTGATCTCCTGCAAAAAAATAAAATAATAAACCAACACAAACACTCCCTGGTCCAATGTAGTCCATTTAATAACAAGTGTCGTACGACGATCTTCCCTATATAGCTGTCACATCAGGAGATGTGATAACTCTACAGGGCCTCAGTTTTATTCTTCAGGTCAGTACGATTACAGCAATACCTCATTTATATTTTTTTTATGTTTTGGCGCTTTTATACAATAAAAACAATTTTATATAAACAATTATTTTTGCATCGCTTTATTCTGAGGGCGTCTTATCTTTTTGCGTTTTTTTGTGTGACAAGGTGACGTTTTCAGCGGTAAAATGTTTATTTATATCCGTCTTTTTTATCGTATTTTATTCAAATTTTTGTTAGGCGGTATGATAATAAAGCATTGTTTTTTGCCTCGTTTTTTTTTACAGTGTTCACTGAAGGGGTTAGCTAGCGGGACAGTTTTATAGGTTGGGTCGTTATAGACGCTGCAATTTTAAATTTGTGTACTTTTATTGTTTGTTTTTTTATTTACATAAAGAAATGTATTTATTGGAACAGTTTTTTTTCCTCTTTATTTAGGAATTTAAAAAAATATTTTTACACGGTGTAATATATATATTTTTTTACTTTTTAACATTGTCTCAGGGTGGGACATCATTGTTTAGTGTCAGATCGCTGATCTGACACTTTGCAAAACACTGTGTCAGATCAGCGATCTGACAGGTAGTGCAGGAAGCCACCTTCCTGCAGGACTTGGAACGCCCCCCCGCAGCCATCTTTGATCCAGAGCCTGCAGGGAGTAGGTCGGAGGAGACGCTCGGAACAATGCGATCACATCACGTTGTTCCGAGGGTCTCAGGGAAGCAAGCAGGGAGCCCCCTTGCTGCGCAAAGATTCCCTATGCCACAGGAACGCTGCGATAATGTTTGATTGAAGTGTTCCGGGGGTTGATGTGCCGGGAGTGGTCCGTGCCGGATGTCAGCTGTAATAATCAGCTGATACCAGTCCGTGATCGTCCGCATTCCCCTCCTGAGCGCGGCTGATCGCACATGACGTACTATGCCGTCCCTGGGAATTAAGTCCCAGGTCACCTCGACGGGATAGTACGTCAGATGGCAGAATGGGGTTAAATAGTACACGCAAAACACCAGTGTCAACATCTACAGTGAAGAGGCGACTCCGGGATGCTGGCCTCAGGGCAGAGTGGCAAAGAAAAAGCCATATCTGAGACAGGCTATTAAAAGGAAAAGATTAATATGGGCAAAAGAACACAGACATTGGACAGAGGAAGATTGGAAAAAAGTGTTATGGACAGACGAATCCAAGTTTGAGGTGTTTGGATCAAACAAAAGAACATTTGTAAGACGCAGAACAACTGAAAAGATGCTGGAAGAGTGCCTGACGCTATCTGTCAAGCATGGTGGAGGTAATGTGATGGTCTGGGGTTGCTTTGGTGCTGGTAAAGTGGGAGATTTGTTCAAGGTAAAAGGGATATTGAATAAGAAAGTCTTTCACTCCATTTTGCAACGCCATGCCATACCCTGTGGACAGCGCTTGTTTGGAGCCAATTTCATCCTACAACAGGACAATGACCCAAAGCACTCCTCCAAATTATGCAAGAACTATTTAGGGAAGAAGCTGGCATCTGGTATTCTATCTGTAATGGAGTGGCCAGCGCAGTCACCAGATATCAACCCCATTGAGCTGTTGTGGGAGCAGCTTGACCGTATGGTACGCAAAAAGTGCCCATCAAGGCAAACCAACTTGTGGGAGGGGCTTCTGAAATTTCTCCAGATTACCTCAGCAAATTAACTTTTAGAATGCCAAAGGTCTGCAATGCTGTAATTGCTGCAAAGGGAACATTGTTTGACAAAAGCAAAGTTTGAAGGAGAAAATTATTATTTCAAATAAAAATCTTTTCATCAAACCTTGTCAATGTCTGGACTAGATTTTCAATTCATTTGGCAACTCATATGATTAATAAAAGTATGAGTTTTCATGGAAACACAAAATTGTCTGGGTATACAGCAGTTGTAGTATCACTTATATCATGTGCAGTACAGACCAAAAGTTTGGACACATCTCATTTAAAGATTTTTCTGCATTTTCATGACTATGAAAATTGTACATTCACACTGAAGGCATCAAAACTATAAATTAACACCTGTGGAATTATATACTTAACAAAAAAGTGTGAAACAACTGAAATTATGTCTTACATTCTAGGTTCTTCAAAGTAGCCACCTTTTCCTTTGATGACTGCTTTGCACACTCTTGGCATTCTCTTGATGAGCTTCAAGAGGTAGTCACCGGGAATGGTCTTCCAACAATCTTGAAGGAGTTCCCAGAGATGCTTAGCACTTGTTGGCCCTTTTGCCTTCACTCTGCGGTCCAGCTCACCCCAAACCATCTCGATTGGGTTCAGGTCTGGTGACTGTGGAGGTCAGGTCATCTATCATAGCATCCCATCACTCTCCTTCTTGGTCAAATAGCCCTTACACAGCCTCGAGGTGTGTTTGGGGTCATTGTCCTGTTGAAAAATAAATGATGGTCCAACTAAACGCAAACCGAATGGAATAGCATGCCGCTGCAAGATGGTGTGGTAGCCATGCTGGTTCAGTATGCCTTCAATTTTGAATAAATCCCCAACAGTGTCACCAGCAAAGCACCCCCACACCATCACACCTCCTCCTCCATGCTTCACTGTGGGAACCAGGCACGTAGAGTTTATCCGTTCACCTTTTCTGTGTCGCACAAAGACACGGTGGTTGGAACCAAAGAACTCAAATTTGGAGTCATTAGACCATGGCACAGATTTCTACTGGTCTAAAGTCCATTCCTTGTGTTCTTTAGCCCAAACAAGTCTCTTTTGCTTGTTGCCTATCCTTAGCAGTGGTTTCCTAGCAGCTATTTTACCATGAAGGCCTGCTGCACAAAGTCTCCTCTTAACAGTTGTTGTAGAGATGTGTCTGCTGCTAGACCTGTATGTGGCATTGATCAGGTCTCAAATCTGAGTTTCTGTTAATCTGACGATTTCTGAGGCTGGTGACTCGGATAAACTTATCCTCAGAAGCAGAGGTGACTCTTGATCTTCCTTTCCTGGGGCGGTCCTCATGTGAGCCAGTTTCTTCCAGTGCTTGATGGCTTTTGCCAATGCACTTGGGGACACTTTCAAAGTTTTCCCAATTTTTCGGACTGACTGACCTTCATTTCTTAAAGTAATGATGGCCACTCGTTTTTCTTTACTAAGCTGCTTTTTTCTTGCCATAATACAAATTCTAACAGTCTATTCAGTAGGACTATCAGCTGTGTATCCACCAGACTTCTGCTCAACACAACTGATAGTCCCATCCCCATTTATAAGGCAAGAAATCCCACTTATTAAACCTGACAGGGCACACCTGTGAAATGAAAACTATTTCCGGTGACTACCTCTTGAAGCTCATCAAGAGAATGCCAAGAGTGTGCATAGCAGTGAAAGAAAAAGGTGGCTACTTTGAAGAACCTAGAATATAAGACATATTTCAGTTGCTTCACACTATTTTGTTAAGTATTTAATTCCACATGTGTTAATTCATAGTTTTGATGTCTTCAGTGTGAATTTACAATTTCCATAGTCATGAAAATACCGAAAAATTTTTAAATGAGGTGTGTCCAAACTTTTGGTCTGTACTGTACAGCAATAGTAGTATCACCTATATAATGTATATATCAGTTGTAGTATCACCTATATAATTTAAATACAGCAGTTGTATCACCTATATAATTTATACAGAAGTTGTAGTATCACTTATATAATGTAGATACAGCAGTTGTTGCATTACTTATATAATGTATGTAGCAGTTATAGAATCGCCTAGATAATGTATATAACAGTTGTAGTATCTCTTACATAATGTATGCAGCAGTTGTAGTATCACCTATGCAATATATATATATATATATATATATATACAGCAGTTGTAGTATCACTTATATCATTTACACTACCATTCAAACGTTTTGGGTCACCTAGAAATTTCCTTATTTTTGAAAGAAAAGCACAGTTTTTTCCAAAGAAGCTAACATTAAATGATTCAGAAATACACTCTATAAATCGTTAATGTGGTAAGTGACTATTCTAGCTGCAAACGTCTGGTTTGTAATGCAATATCTTCATAGGTGTATAAAGGCCAATTTCCAACAACCATCACTCCAGTGTTCTTATGGTACTTTATGTTTGCTAACTGGCTAATGGTTAGTTAGAATACCCTTGAAAACCCTTGTGCAAGTTTGTTAGCAGAGCTGAAAACAGTTTGGCTGATTAGAGAACCTATAAACCTGACCTTTCTTTGAGCTATCTTATAGTTGAGAATCTGGAGCATTACATTTGTTCCTTCCATTAAACTCTCAAAATGGCCAGAAAATATAACTGTCATGTGAAACTCGACAGTCTATTCTTGTTCTTAGAAATGATGGCTATTCCATGCGAGAAATTGCCAAGAAACTGAAGATTTCCTACAACAGTGTGTACTACTCCCTTAAGAGGAGAGCACAAACAGGCTCTAACCAGAATAGAAAGAGAAGTGGGAGGCTCCACTGCACAACTGAGCAACAAGACAAGTACACTAGAGTCTGTATTTTGAGAAATCGATGCCTCACAGTTTCTCAACTATCAGCTTCATTAAATAGTACAGGTCCTTCTCAAAAAATTAGCATATAGTGTTAAATTTCATTATTTACCATAATGTAATGATTACAATTAAACTTTCATATATTATAGATTCATTATCCACCAACTGAAATTTGTCAGGTCTTTTATTGTTTTAATACTGATGATTTTGGCATACAACTCCTGAAAACCCAAAAAACCTGTCTCAATAAATTAGCATATCAAGAAAAGGTTCTCTAAACGACCTATTACCCTAATCTTCTGAATCAACTAATTAACTCTAAACACATGCAAAAGATACCTGAGGCTTTTAAAAACTCCCTGCCTGGTTCATTACTCAAAACCCCCATCATGGGTAAGTCTAGCGACCTGACAGATGTCAAGAAGGCCATCATTGACACCCTCAAGCAAGAGGGTAAGACCCAGAAAGAAATTTCTCAACAAATAGGCTGTTCCCAGAGTGCTGTATCAAGGCACCTCAATGGTAAGTCTGTTGGAAGGAAACAATGTGGCAGAAAACGCTGTACAACGAGAAGAGGTGACCGGAACCTGAGGAAGCAGTGGACTGAGTCTGGTGTGGAAACATCCAGAGCCACCGTGCACAGGCGTGTGCAGGAAATGGGCTACAGGTGCCGCATTCCCCAGGTAAAGCCACTTTTGAACCATAAACAGCGGCAGAAGCGCCTGACCTGGGCTACAGAGAAGCAGCACTGGACTGTTGCTAAGTGGTCCCAAGTACTTTTTTCTGATGAAAGCAAATTTTGCATGTCATTCGGAAATCAAGGTGCCAGAGTCTGGAGGAAGACTGGGGAGAAGGAAATGCCAAAATGCCTGAAGTCCAGTGTCAAGTACCCACAGTCAGTGATGGTGTGGGGTGCCATGTCAGCTGCTGGTGTTGGTCCACTGTGTTTCATCAAGGGCAGGGTCAATGCAGCTAGCTATCAGGAGATTTTGGAGCACTTCATGCTTCCATCGGCTGAAATGCTTTATGGAGATGAAGATTTCATTTTCCAGCACGACCTGGGACCTGCTCACAGTGCCAAAACCACTGGTAAATGGTTTACTGACCATGGTATTACTGTGCTCAATTGGCCTGCCAACTCTCCTGACCTGAACCCCATAGAGAATCTGTGGGATATTGTGAAGAGAAAGTTGAGAGACGCAAGACCCAACACTCTGGATGAGCTTAAGGCCGCTATTGAAGCATCCTGGGCCTCCATAACATCTCAGCAGTGTCACAGGCTGATTGCCTTCATGCCACGCCGCAATGAAGCAGTCATTTCTGCCAAAGGATTCCCGACCAAGTATTGAGTGCATAACTGAACATTATTATTTGATGGTTTTTTTGTTTGTTATTAAAAAACACTTTTATTTGATTGGACGGGTGAAATATGCTAATTTATTGAGACAGGTTTTTTGGGTTTTCAGGAGTTGTATGCCAAAATCATCAGTATTAAAACAATAAAAGACCTGACAAATTTCAGTTGGTGGATAATGAATCTATATTATATGAAAGTTTAATTGTAATCATTACATTATGGTAAATAATGAAATTTAACACTATATGCTAATTTTTTGAGAAGGACCTGTACATGCAAACGCCAGTGTCAACATCTACAGTGAAGAGGCGACTCCGGGATGTTGGCCTTCAGGGCAGAGTGGCAAAGAAAAAGCCATATCTGAGACTGGCTAATAAAAGGAACAGATTTATATGGGCAAAAGAACACAGACATTGGACAGATGAAGATTGGAAAAAAGTGTTATGGACAGACGAATCCAAGTGTGAGGTGTTTGGATCACACAGAAGAACAGTTGTGAGAGGCAAAACAACTGAAAAGATGCTGGAAGAGTGCCTGATGCCATCTGTCAAGCATGGTGGAGGTATTGTGATGGGCTGGGGTTGCTTTGGTGCCGGTAAAGTGGGAGATTTGTACAAGGTAAAAGAGATTTTGAATATGGAAGGCTATCACTCCATTTTGCAATGCCATGCCATACCCTGTGGACAGCACTTGATTGGAGCCACTTTCATCCTACAACAGGACAATGACCTAAAGCACATCTCCAAATTATGCAAGAACTATTTAGGGAAGAAGCAGGCAGCTGGTATCTATCTGTAATGGAGTGGCCAGTGCAGTCACCAGACCTCAACCCCATTGAGCTGTTGTGGGAGCAGCTTGACCGTATGGAACGCAAAAAGTGCCCATCATGCCAAACCAACTCGTGGGAGGGGCTTCTGAAAGCATGGGCTGAAATTTCTCCAGATTACCGCAGCAAATTAACTGCTAGAATGCCAAAGGTCTGCAATGCTGTAATTGCTGCAAAGGGAGTATTCTTTGACGAAAGCAAAGTTTGAAGGAGAAAATTATTATTTCAAATAAAAATCTTTTTATCAAACCTTGTCAGTATCTGGACTAGATTTTCAATTCATTTCGCAACTCATTTGAGTAATAAAAGTGTGAGTTTTCATGGAAAACACAAAATTGTATGGGTGACCCTAAACTTTTGAACGGTAGTGTGTATACAGCAGTTGCAGTATATATAGTATTAATGTATATACATCAGTTGTAGTATCACCTATATAATGTATACAGCAGTTGTAGTATCACCTATATGATGTATACAGCAGTTGTAATATTACGTATATAATGTATACAGCAGTTGTAGTATCACCTATATAATGTATACAGCAGTTGTAATATTACCTATATGATGTATACAGCAGTTGTAGTATCACCTATATAATGTATACAGCAGTTGTAGTATCACCTATATAATGTATACAGCAGTTGTAATATTACCTATATAATGTATACAGCAGTTGTAGTATCACCTATATAATGTATACAGCAGTTGTAATATTACCTATATAATGTATACAGCAGTTGTAGTATCACCTATATAATGTATACAGCAGTTGTAATATTACCTATATAATGTATACAGCAGTTGTAGTATCACCTGTATAATGTATACAGCAGTTGTAGTATCACCTATATAATGTATACAGCAGTTGTAATATTACCTATATAATGTATACAGCAGTTGTAGTATCACCTATATAATGTATACAGCAGTTGTAATATTACCTATATCATGTATACAGCAGTTGTAGTATTACCTATATAATGTATACAGCAGTTGTAGTATCACCTATATAATGTATACAGCAGTTGTAGTATCACCTATATAATGTATACAGCAGTTGTAGTATCACCTATATAATGTATACAGCAGTTGTAATATTACCTATATCATGTATACAGCAGTTGTAGTATCACCTATATCAGTGTTTCTCAACTCCAGTCCTCAAGACCCCACAGCAGGTCATGTTTTCAGGATTGCCTTAGTATTGCACAAGTGATAATTTCATCACCTGCTCAAGCATTAATTCCATCGCCTATACAATACTAAGGAAATCCTGAAAACATGACCTGTTGAGGGGTCTGTAGGACAGGAGTTGAGAAACACTGACCTATATAATGTATATAGCAGTTGTAGTATCACCTATATAAATTATATACAGCAGTTGTATTATCACCTATATAATGTCCATGAAAAAAAGTAAATGGTGGCACTCACTGTCCCATAAAAGTTCCTTTATTGCCCCACACTAAAGCCTGGGTGCAAGAGTGTCCGTGGGATACATGTCAGATGACGGCCGTTTTGCGCCTCCTGCGCTTGTCCTGTACTGAAGGGGAAATGATGAGGATCTTACTTAGAACCAAGAGAACCTCCCTCTATGACATCAATCAACATTAAATTAAATACTCCTATAGCAATTTTATAAACAGGCTGTCATGTCAGATTTCTCCTTACAACCTGTTGCGCCCTGAGCCCATGTGCACCTGGTCCATCTGGCGCCCTTATCAGTAGCAGTTTACGGAGATCTCCTCCCCGGACTGCCAGCTTTACCCTTTCGAGTCCTGTAAAGTGTAATACCCCTGGATTACCACTGTGGCTTTCCCTGATATGTTGGATTAGTTGTCGTGACCCTTGGCTGGTTTGTATGGATTTATAATGTTCTCGGAATTGAACAAACAGTGGTCGGATGGTTTGGCCTATATAGAAGAAATGACAGGGACAGAAAATGACATCTAGTACGTGACAAGTCCGACAAGGGCTGAAATCCTGGACCACTCCTCCTGTCCTGTATATATACACTGCACAGAACCACTCCTCCTGTCCTGTATATATACACTGCACAGTACCACTCCTCCTGTCCTGTATATATACACTGCACAGTACCGCTCCTCCTGTCCTGTATATATACACTGCACAGTACCGCTCCTCCTGTCCTGTATATATACACTGCACAGTACCGCTCCTCCTGTCCTGTATAAATACACTGCACAGTACCATTCCTCCTGTCCTGTATATATACACTGCACAGTACCACTCCTCATGTCCTGTATATATACACTGCACAGTACCACTCCTGTCCTGTATATATACACTGCACAGTACCACTCCTCCTGTCCTGTATATATACACTGCACAGTACCACTCCTCCTGTCCTGTATATATACACTGCACAGTACCACTCCTCCTGTCCTGTATATATACACTGCACAGTACCACTCCTGTCCTGTATATATACACTGCACAGTACCACTCCTCCTGTCCTGTATATATACACTGCACAGTACCGCTCCTCCTGTCCTGTGTATATACAATGCACAGTACCACTCTTCCTGTCCTGTATAAATACACTGCACAGTACCGCTCCTCCTGTCCTGTGTATATACAATGCACAGTACCACTCTTCCTGTCCTGTATAAATACACTGCACAGTACCGCTCCTCCTGTCCTGTATATATACACTGCACAATACCGCTCCTCCTCTCCTGTATATATACACCGCACAGTACCACTCCTCCTGTCCTGTATATACACTGCACAGTACCACTCCTCCTGTCCTGTATATATACACTGCACGGTACCACTTCTCCTGTCCTGTATATATACACTGCACAGTACCATTCCTCCTGTCCTGTATATATACACTGCACAGTACCACTCCTCCTGTCCTGTATATATACACTGCACAGTACCGCTCCTCCTGTCCTGTATATATACACTGCACAGTACCGCTCCTCCTGTCCTGTATATATACACTGCACAGTACCACTCCTCCTGTCCTGTATAAATACACTGCACAGTACCATTCCTCCTGTCCTGTATATATACACTGCACAGTACCGCTCCTCCTGTCCTGTATATATACACTGCACAGTACCACTCCTCATGTCCTGTATATATACACTGCACAGTACCACTCCTGTCCTGTATATATGCACTGCACAGTACCACTCCTCCTGTCCTGTATATATACACTGCACAGTACCACTCCTCCTGTCCTGTATATATACACTGCACAGTACCACTCCTGTCCTGTATATATACACTGCACAGTACCACTCCTCCTGTCCTGTATATATACACTGCACAGTACCGCTCCTCCTGTCCTGTATATATACACTGCACAGTACCACTCCTCCTGTCCTGTATAAATACACTGCACAGTACCGCTCCTCCTGTCCTGTATATATACACTGCACAATACCGCTCCTCCTCTCCTGTATATATACACCGCACAGTACCACTCCTCCTGTCCTGTATATACACTGCACAGTACCACTCCTCCTGTCCTGTATATATACACTGCACAGTACCAATTCTCCTGTCCTGTATATATACACTGCACAGCACCATTCCTCCTGTCCTGTATATATACACTGCACAGTACCGCTTCTCCTGTCCTGTATATATACACTGCACAGTACCACTTCTCCTGTCCTGTATATATACACTGCACAGTTCCACTCCTCCTGTCCTGTATATATACTGTACAGTACCTCTCCCATGTATAAATACACTGCACAGTACCACTCCTCCTGTCCTGTATATACACACCGCACAGTACCACTCCTCCTGTCCTGTATATATACACTGCACAGTACCGCTCCTCATGTCCTGTATATATACACTGCACAGTACCATTCATCCTGTCCTGTATAAATACACTGCACAGTACCATTCCTCCTGTCCTGTATATATACACTGCACAGTACCGCTCCTCCTGTCCTGTATATATACACTGCACAGTACCACTCCTCATGTCCTGTATATATACACTGCACAGTACCACTCCTGCCCTGTATATATACACTGCACAGTACCACTCCTCCTGTCCTGTATATATACACTGCACAGTACCACTCCTCCTGTCCTGTATATATACACTGCACAGTACCACTCCTGTCCTGTATATATACACTGCACAGTACCACTCCTCCTGTCCTGTATATATACACTGCACAGTACCGCTCCTCCTGTCCTGTATATATACACTGCACAGTACCACTCCTCCTGTCCTGTATAAATACACTGCACAGTACCGCTCCTCCTGTCCTGTATATATACACTGCACAATACCGCTCCTCCTCTCCTGTATATATACACCGCACAGTACCACTCCTCCTGTCCTGTATATACACTGCACAGTACCACTCCTCCTGTCCTGTATATATACACTGCACAGTACCACTTCTCCTGTCCTGTATATATACACTGCACAGCACCATTCCTCCTGTCCTGTATATATACACTGCACAGTACCGCTTCTCCTGTCCTGTATATATACACTGCACAGTACCACTTCTCCTGTCCTGTATATATACACTGCACAGTTCCACTCCTCCTGTCCTGTATATATACTGTACAGTACCTCTCCCATGTATAAATACACTGCACAGTACCACTCCTCCTGTCCTGTATATACACACCGCACAGTACCACTCCCCCTGTCCTGTATATATACACTGCACAGTACCACTCCTCCTGTCCTGTATATATACACTGCACATTACCACTCCTCCTCTCCTGTATATATACACTGCACAGTACCACTCCTCCTGTCCTGTATATACACTGCACAGTACCACTCCTCCTGTCCTGTATATATACACTGCACAGTACCACTTCTCCTGTCCTGTATATATACACTGCACAGTTCCACTCCTCCTGTCCTGTATATATTCTGTACAGTACCTCTCCCATGTATAAATACACTGCACAGTACCACTCCTCCTGTCCTGTATATACACACCGCACAGTACCACTCCTCCTGTCCTGTATATATACACTGCACAGTACCACTCCTCCTGTCCTGTATATATACACTGCACAATACCGCTCCTCCTCTCCTGTATATATACACCGCACAGTACCACTCCTCCTGTCCTGTATATACACTGCACAGTACCACTCCTCCTGTCCTGTATATATACACTGCACAGTACCACTTCTCCTGTCCTGTATATATACACTGCACAGCACCATTCCTCCTGTCCTGTATATATACACTGCACAGTACCGCTTCTCCTGTCCTGTATATATACACTGCACAGTACCACTTCTCCTGTCCTGTATATATACATTGCACAGTTCCACTCCTCCTGTCCTGTATATATACTGTACAGTACCTCTCCCATGTATAAATACACTGCACAGTACCACACCTCCTGTCCTGTATATACACACCGCACAGTACCACTCCTCCTGTCCTGTATATATACACTGCACAGTACCGCTCCTCCTGTCCTGTATATATACACTGCACAGTACCATTCATCCTGTCCTGTATAAATACACTGCACAGTACCATTCCTCCTGTCCTGTATATATACACTGCACAGTACCGCTCCTCCTGTCCTGTATATATACACTGCACAGTACCACTCCTCATGTCCTTTATATATACACTGCACAGTACCACTCCTGTCCTGTATATATACACTGCACAGTACCACTCCTCCTGTCCTGTATATATACACTGCACAGTACCACTCCTCCTGTCCTGTATATATACACTGCACAGTACCACTCCTGTCCTGTATATATACACTGCACAGTACCACTCCTCCTGTCCTGTATATATACACTGCACAGTACCACTCCTCCTGTCCTGTATAAATACACTGCACAGTACCGCTCCTCCTGTCCTGTATATATACACTGCACAATACCGCTCCTCCTCTCCTGTATATATACACCGCACAGTACCACTCCTCCTGTCCTGTATATACACTGCACAGTACCACTCCTCCTGTCCTGTATATATACACTGCACAGTACCACTTCTCCTGTCCTGTATATATACACTGCACAGCACCATTCCTCCTGTCCTGTATATATACACTGCACAGTACCGCTTCTCCTGTCCTGTATATATACACTGCACAGTACCACTTCTCCTGTCCTGTATATATACACTGCACAGTTCCACTCCTCCTGTCCTGTATATATACTGTACAGTACCTCTCCCATCTATAAATACACTGCACAGTACCACTCCTCCTGTCCTGTATATACACGCCGCACAGTACCACTCCTCCTGTCCTGTATATATACACTGCACAGTACCACTCCTCCTGTCCTGTATATATACACTGCACATTACCACTCCTATCCTGTATATACACACTGCACAGTACCACTCCTCCTGTCCTGTATAAATACACTGCACAGTACCACTCCCCCTGTCCTGTATAAATACACTGCACAGTACCGCTCCTCCTGTCCTGTATATATACACTGCACAGTACCACTCCTCCTGTCCTGTATATATACACTGCACAGTACCACTCCTCCTGACAAGTATATATACACTGCACAGTACCGCACCTCCTGTCCTGTATATATACACTGCACAGTTCCACTCCTCCTGTCCTGTATATATACACTGCACAGTACCACTCCTCCTGTCCTGTATATATACACTGCACAGTACCACTCCTCCTGTCCTGTATATATACACTGCACAGTACCACTCCTCCTGTCCTGTATATATACACTGCACAGTACCACTCCTCCTGTCCTGTATATATACACTGCACAGTACCACTCCTCCTGTCCTGTATATATACTGTACAGTACCACTCCTCCTGTCCTGTATATATACACTGCACACTAACACTTCTCCTGTCCTGTATATATACACTGCACAGTACCACTCCTCCTGTCCTGTATATATACTGTACAGTACCACTCCTCCTGTCCTGTATATATACACTGCACAGTACCGCTCCTCCTGTCCTGTATATATACACTGACAGTACCACTCCTCCTGTCCTGTATATATACACTGCACAGTACCACTCCTCCTGACAAGTATATATACACTGCACAGTACCGCACCTCCTGTCCTGTATATATACACTGCACAGTACCACTCCTCCTGTCCTGTATATATACACTGCACAGTACCACTCCTCCTGTCCTGTATATATACACTGCACAGTACCACTCTTCCTGTCCTGTATATATACACTGCACAGTACCACTCCTCCTGTCCTGTACATATACACTGCACAGTACCACTCCTCCTGTCCTGTATATATACTGTACAGTACCACTCCTCCTGTCCTGTATATATGCACTGCACAGTACCACTCCTCCTGTCCTGTATATATACTGTACAGTACCACTCCTCCTGTCCTGTATATATACACTGCACACTAACACTTCTCCTGTCCTGTATATATACACTGCACAGTACCACTCCTCCTGTCCTGTATATATACTGTACAGTACCACTCCTCCTGTCCTGTATATATACACTGCACAGCACCACTCCTCCTGTCCTGTATATATACACTGCACAGTACCACTCCTCCTGTCCTGTATGTATACACTGCACAGTACCACTCCTCCTGTCCTGTATATATACACTGCACAGTACCACTCCTCCTGTCCTGTATATATGCACTGCACAGTACCACTCCTCCTGTCCTGTATATATACTGTACAGTACCACTCCTCCTGTCCTGTATATATACACTGCACAGGACCACTCCTCCTGTCCTGTATATATACACTGCACAGTACCACTCCTCCTGTCCTGTATATATGCACTGCACAGTACCACTCCTCCTGTCCTGTATATATACTGTACAGTACCACTCCTCCTGTCCTGTATATATACACTGCACAGTACCACTCCTCCTGTCCTGTATATATACACTGCACAGTACCACTCCTCCTGTCCTGTATATACACACTGCACAGTACCACTCCTCCTGTCCTGTATATATGCACTGCACAGTACCACTCCTCCTGTCCTGTATATATACTGTACAGTACCACTCCTCCTGTCCTGTATATATACACTGCACAGTACCACTCCTCCTGTCCGGTATATATACACTGCACAGTACCACTCCTCCTGTCCTGTATATATGCACTGCACAGTACCACTCCTCCTGTCCTGTATATATACTGTACAGTACCACTCCTCCTGTCCTGTATATATACACTGCACAGTACCACTCCTCCTGTCCTGTATATATACACTGCACAGTACCACTCCCCCGTCCTGTATAAATACACTGCACAGTACCGCTCCTCCTGTCCTGTATATATACACTGCACAGTACCACTCCTCCTGTCCTGTATATATACACTGCACAGTACCACTCCTCCTGACATGTATATATACACTGCACAGTACCGCACCTCCTGTCCTGTATATATACACTGTACAGTTCCACTCCTCCTGTCCTGTATATATACACTGCACAGTACCACTCCTCCTGTCCTGTATATATACACTGCACAGTACCACTCCTCCTGTCCTGTATATATACACTGCACAGTACCACTCCTCCTGTCCTGTATATATACTGTACAGTACCACTCCTCCTGTCCTGTATTTATGCACTGCACAGTACCACTCCTCCTGTCCTGTATATATACTGTACAGTACCACTCCTCCTGTCCTGTATATATACACTGCACAGTAACACTTCTCCTGTCCTGTATATATACACTGCACAGTACCACTCCTCCTGTCCTGTATATATACTGTACAGTACCACTCCTCCTGTCCTGTATATATACACTGCACAGCACCACTCCTCCTGTCCTGTATATATACACTGCACAGTACCACTCCTCCTGTCCTGTATATATACACTGCACAGTACCACTCCTCCTGTCCTGTATATATACACTGCACAGTACCACTCCTCCTGTCCTGTATATATGCACTGCACAGTACCACTCCTCCTGTCCTGTATATATGCACTGCACGGTACCACTCCTCCTGTCCTGTATATATACTGTACGGTACCACTCCTCCTGTCCTGTATATATACACTGCACAGTACCACTCCTCCTGTCCTGTATATATACACTGCACAGTACCACTCCTCCTGTCCTGTATATATACTGTACAGTACCACTCCTCCTGTCCTGTATATATACACTGCACAGTACCGCTCCTCCTGTCCTGTATATATACACTGCACAGTACCACTCCTCCTGTCCTGTATATATACACTGCACATTACCACTCCTCCTGTCCTGTATATATACACTGCACAGTACCACTCCTCCTGTCCTGTATATATGCACTGCACAGTACCACTCCTCCTGTCCTGTATATATGCACTGCACAGTACTACTCCTCCTGTCCTGTATATATGCACTGCACAGTACCACTCCTCCTGTCCTGTATATATACTGTACAGTACCACTCCTCCTGTCCTGTATATATACACTGCACAGTACCACTCCTCCTGTCCTGTATATATACTGTACAGTACCACTCCTCTTGTCCTGTATATATACTCTGCACAGTACCACTCCTCCTGTCCTGTATATATACTGTACAGTACCACTCCTCCTGTCCTGTATATATACACTGCACATTACCACTTCTCCTGTCCTGTATATATACACTGCACAGTACTACTCCTCCTGTCCTGTATATATACACTGCACAGTACCACTCCTCCTGTCCTGTATATATACACTGCACAGTACCACTCCTCCTTTCCTGTATATATACACTGCACAGTACCACTCCTCCTGTCCTGTATATATACACTGCACAGTACCACTCCTCCTGTCCTGTATATATACACTGCACAGTATTACTCCTCCTGTCCTGTATATATACACTGCACAGTACCACTCCTCCTGTCCTGTGTATATACACTGCACAGTACCACTCCTGTCCTGTATATACACTGCACAGTACCACTCCTCCTGTACTGTATATATACACTGCACAGTACCACTCCTCCTGTCCTGTATATATACACTGCACAGTACCACTCCTCCTGTCCTGTGTATATACACTGCACAGTACCACTCCTCCTGTCCTGTATATACACTGCACAGTATCACTCCTCCTGTACTGTATATATACACACTGCACAGTACCACTCCTCCTTTCCTGTGTATATACACTGCACAGTACCACTCCTCCTGTCCTGTATACATACACTGCACACTAACACTCCTCTTGTCCTGTATATATGCACTGCACAGTACCACTCCTCCTGTCCTGTATATATGCACTGCACATTACCACTTCTCCTGTCCTGTATATATACACTGCACAGTACCACTTCTACTGTCCTGTATATATACACTGCACAGTACCACTTCTCCTGTCCTGTATATATACTGCACAGTACCACTTCTCCTGTCCTGTATATATACACTGCACGGTACCACTCCTCCTGTCCTGTATATTTACACTGCACTGTACCACTCCTCCTGTCCTGATGTCAGAGAGGCAACATTGGACTTTGGGGGGTTAATATTGGTTCAATATTTCTATGGGGGAAAAAAAAAAGGAAAACCCATTTAAATGAATTACCTCAATTAATCACCTATCCTGATAACTTTGGAATCGCTTGGGTTTTGATTGCTGGGACCCCATGATACTGAGAGCAAACTGTAAGGAGGTGAAGCACAAGAAGAGTCTGGGGGCGGTTACCTTCTCAGTTCTGTGCCTGGAACCATTGAGCTGTGCTGAAGGTTCCCCAGGAGGCAGACTTAGAGACTGGGACAGGAAGGAAGCTAGGCAGAGAGCGGGAAAGGCGCGCGCGCAAGACACAGAGCAGCGTGAGCAGCAGTCAGAGCAGGGTGCAGCTGCACATCGAGAGAGAGAGAGCTCCCGGTCAGAGGACAAAGACAGGGAGATTGCCCAGAAAGACTGCAGCTTGTGAGTACATTACAGCGGACTCTGCTGTGACTGGAGAGGGGTGCTTAGAGACCCGTGCAGAGACATTGGCCCGTGCAGAGACTGTGATCCCTGGCACCAACGGTATTCATGCACGCAGGGTGGGAGGATGGAGGAGCCATGCACACAGGGTGGGAAGATGGGGGAGCCATGCATGCAGGGTGGGAGGATGAGGGAGCCATGCACACAGGGTGGGAGGATAGGGGAGCCATGCACGCAGGGGAGGAGGATGGAGGAGCCATGCACGCAGGGTGGGAGGATAGGGGAGCCATGCATGCAGGGGAGGAGGATGGGGGAGCCATGCATGCAGGGTGGGAGGATAGGGGAGCCATGTACGCAGGGGAGAAGGATGGGGGAGCCATGTACGCAGGGGAGGAGGATGGGGGAGCCATGCACGCAGGGTGGGAGGATAGGGGAGCCATGCACGCAGGGTGGGAGGATGGGGGAGCCATGCACGCAGGGTGGGAGGATATTGGAGCCATGCACGCAGGGGAGGAGGATGGAGGAGCCATGCATGCAGGGTGGGAGGATAGGGGAGCCATGCACGCAGGGGAGGAGGATGGAGGAGCCATGCACACAGGGTGGGAGGATAGGGGAGCCATGCACGCAGGGGAGGATGGGGGAGCCATGCATGCAGGGTGGGAGGATAGGGGAGCCATGCACGCAGTGGAGGATGGGGGAGCCATGTACGCAGGGGAGGAGGATGGGGGAGCCATGTACGCAGGGGAGAAGGATGGGGGAGCCATGTACGCAGGGGAGAAGGATGGGGGAGCCATGTACGCAGGGGAGGAGGATGGGGGAGCCATGCACGCAGGGTGGGAGGATAGGGGAGCCATGCATGCAGGGTGGGAGGATGGGGGAGCCATGCACGCATGGTGAGAGGATGGAGGAGCCATGCACGCAGGGTGGGAAGATGGGGGAGCCATGCACACAGGGTGGGAGGATGGAGTATAAATATGGAGTATAAATACTGGGCCTAATAGGGGGGACACAGTGTAAGAGGACAGTGTGAAGAGGGGGCCGGTATAGAAAGGAGAGGTCAGTGTGAAGAGCATGTACCATAAGAGGGACAGTGTGTGGGTCATATTTTGTGCAGACAATATAGTGAGGGGCAATTTTTTATTCAGGAGCATTATAATGACACTTATATCTTTAAGGGCGTCATGTGGAGATTTTCTGCAAAAGAGCGGAGAAGATGGAAGTCTGCAGAGACGGCTATGGATGAGAAAACAAATCATGGGATCTGGACAAGATGAAGAAAAGAAGGAGAACGGCTCCAGAGGCGATGTCATCTATAAGGTACCTGGATGTAAATGTTATTTGTGATACTGACTAACTCTCGTGTTTTTATTTATGTTAGGAGCATTAAAGGGGAAGTCCAGGTTTGTGACGAGTCTGCAGTCATTCTTTGTGACTGCAGACTTCTGAGTTCTCACAGTGCGCACTGCACGCTGTCAGGTTTCTCTCGTGCTGGCGATTTACATTCATGCGGTCACGTGCTGACTAGACATGTGTGGCCTCACTCAATGAAAATGAACTGAGCGAGGCGGGGCATGTCTAGTCAGAATGTGGTCAGAGGTATACAAATGACATGGTTGTGCTGACATGACTGTCCACCGGCAAGAGAGAATCCTAAAAGTGTGCAGTCAATTCGTTGTGAGAATTCAGAAGCTGCGATGTCAGGATTCAGCTCTGCAGGTTCCAGTAGTCGTCACATGGACACTTCACTCATATGCGATTTTCACACTTATGGTCCTGTGTAGTGTTGAGCATTCCGATACCGCAAGTATCGGGTATCGGCCGATACTTGCGGGTATCGGAAATCCGATACCGAGATCCGATACTTTTGTGGTATCGGGTATCGGTATCGAAACAACATTAATGTGTAAAATAAAGAATTAAAATAAAAAATATTGCTATACTCACCTCTCCGACGCAGCCTGGACCTCACCGAGGGAACCGGCAGCGTTCTTTGCTTAAAATGCGCGCGTTTACTTCCTTCCGTGACCAATCACAGCAAGCCGTGACGTAATTTTCAGGTCCTCAATGCCTAATTCTAGGCATTCATGATTTTAAAATTACGTTCCGGCTTGTGATTGGTCGCGTCGCGGTCACATGGGCGACGCGACCAATCACAAGCCGTGACGTCACGGGAGGCAGGAGACGCGCGCATTTTTAAAATTACGCCTATTTCTGCATTCAGGACCTGAAATTACGTCACGGCTTGCTGTGATTGGTCGCGTCGCGGTCACATGGGCGGCACGCAACCAATCACAAGCCGTGACGTAATTTTAAAAATGCGCGCGTCTCCTGCCTCCCGTGACGTCACGGCTTGTGATTGGTCGCGTCGCCCATGTGACCGCGACGCGACCAATCACAAGCCGGAACGTAATTTTAAAATCATGAATGCCTAGAATTAGGCATTGAGGACCTGAAAATTACGTCACGGCTTGCTGTGATTGGTCGCGTCGCGGCCACATGGGCGGCACGCGACCAATCACAAGCCGTGACATCACGGAAGGAAGTAAAAGCGAGCATTTTAAGCAAACAACGCTGCCGGTTCCCTCGGTAAGGTCCAGGCTGTGTCGGAGAGGTGAGTATAGCAATATTTTTTATTTTAATTCTTTATTTTACACATTAATATGGATCCCAGGGCCTGAAGGAGAGTTTCCTCTCCTTCAGACCCTGGGAACCATCAGGAATACCGTCCGATACTTGAGTCCCATTGACTTGTATTGGTATCGGGTATCGGTATCGGATTAGATCCGATACTTTGCCGGTATCGGCCGATACTTTCCGATACCGATACTTTCAAGTATCGGACGGTATCGCTCAACACTAGTCCTGTGACAACGAGCTTCTCTTCTGCTTCTCTCTTCTGCTTCTCTCAGTTTTTCACTGAACATTGAGAGCATTAGGGAGAGGAGCTCGTGGGTACATGACTACGTGTGCAAATCGCATATGTCCTTGGCGGAGGAGGGGCACCAAAATGAATTCTTGCCCTGGGTGCCAGAAACCCTACATACACTTCTGCTGGTATGCTACTGCGAGCCGCGATTACCGGGTCCGGTGGAGGGAGGTCTGTGCACAGTGCAGTACAGGGAGTGAGGCAGGGACTGAGGGTGTGCACAGAGAGAATGGAGACCCGGAGACTACCCATCCCAGTCTATGCCGTATCCTGGAGCCCTCATTATATGTCAATGGAATATGTCAGTTAATAAATTGTTTTTCTAAAGCTTTATAGTGTAGTTTTAGGTCAGGGAGGGATGGATAGGGATGAGCTAGCAAGGTGCAGGGACAGGTAGTGATGGCTACTTGAGGACATGTGCAGCACTTGCGGTTTTGCAGTTGCGGTGATACAAAAAACACTGCTAGCAATGTTTTTTTCCATTGCTGCAAGTACCGCATTTGCCGGATCACGGCAAAACCGCAAGTGCCACACATGTCCGCAAGTCCCATAGGGAATGAATGAGGCTGAACGCAGTGTTGCCGTAAGTGATCCATTATGCGGCAGATGGGGGAAAAACTGCCGGATCTGCTGCAAAAGGCGACTTTCACATCAGCGAGTTTTGGCAAAGTCACTGCCGATAGTGTCATACTCACCAATGGGGGAGGCAGCACTATAAGTGCCTAGGGCAGCAGAAACTCTAAATACGGCCCTGATGGTACCCATGGTGTCAGTACAGAGCCCTTGATTCCTGTTGAGAGACTTAGGGTATGTGCACACGTTGCGGATTCTCTGCGGATCCGCAGCATTTTTTGCAGTGCAGAAACGCTGCAGATCCGCAATTGATTTACAGTACAATGTAAATCAATGAGAAAAAAAGAAATGCTGTGCACACTTTGCGGAAAATCCGCTGCGGAAACGCTGCTGTTTAAAAGAAGTAGCATGTAACTTCTTTTTTGTGAATCTGCAGCATTTTTGTACCCATTCCATTATAGAAAACCGCAGGGGTAAAAAACACATAAAATCCGCAAGAAAACCACAGCAAAAAGGCACTAAAAATGCTGCAGAACCGCACAAAAAACCGCAGGTGCGTTTTCTGCCAGGAGAGGCAGAATCCGCACAAGAAATTCCTAAGCCTAATCCACAACGTGTGCACATAGCCTTAATAATAGACTGACCATCGCTTCCCGGGATAGGCTGTGCTGTAAAAGCTAAAGACTCAGAGTCTGTGCATATCACATTAACTCCCGAAACCCCAGGCAGCGTGCTCCTAGAGACTACTCAGCCCACGGACAACAGAGGGACGACAAGTGTCATCTCGGCGCCTACATTGGAGAAGACGACCCTTCAAGCAAGTCCTCATCAGATTGATAAGTGTTCTTTTTCTTAAGAAATCCTGTTTAATTCTGTTACACTGTTGGACTCTCATATTTTTGCACTGTTTTATTGCTAGTTATATTCCACTGCTTCCTCCCTGCGAGGAGAACCTGATTCCTGTTATTAAACCCCTCAACTTTTGGTCTGTCTGTTCCATGGTGACATACTCAGTACCTGCATACTATTACAAAACTCTCTAAAGAGCACCATGTAAATGGAGCTGTGGTCGTTTATGTGCACTACGGCGCTATTCACATGTGGCTCTTCAAATAATGCCAAAAAAGGATTGTTGAGGGACACAACAAAGTAAAGCAAAATGCACTGATTGGGTGTGGGGGGGAGTGTTATAGTTTGTGGCCTGGTGGTGTTTGTATGGCAGGGCTGCTTTTTTGTCCCAGTCCGGCCCTGCATGTGGCGCGTCTCTCCAGACCGCAGCATGTCAATATCTCGTAGATGCGAGTCTCCACAGCAGAAATTACATCAATAGAATGTATTGAATCGGTGATCAGAGATCACAGAGGATTCACCTGCATTCAATACAAGGCAGCGAACATACACTGTGTTCAAAGCACTGCTGCATCTGAATTATGGGCACCCGACCTTAGAGTACGTGGCTGCAGGGGTTTGTGTGGCAGGGCTGCTTTATTGTCCCAGTCCGACCCTGCACATCATATACTTCATATACTTATGGCTCTGCTCACCTCGTACATGCACGGCCCCGCTCCATACACCTCATACACGCGCGGCCCCGCTCCGAACACCTCGTACACGCGTGGCCCCGCTCCGAACACCTCGTACACTTGTGGCCCTGCTCCGAACACCTCGTACATGCGTGGCCCCGCTCCATACACCTCCTACACGCGCGGCCCCGCTCCTTACACCTTGTACACGAGTGGCCCCGCTCCATAGACCTTGTACACGTGCGGCTCCTCTCCAAACACATAAAGCTTTGCTCCGTAAACCCCATACACATGTGGCTCTGCTCCGTACACCTCGTACACATGTGAGTTGGTGTGTGGGATGCAGTGACGGACACGAGGCAGAGCAAGGGATAAAAATTTTACTTTAACAGGGGGATACTCCACTCAGGGAAGCAAAGAGTTAAACGGGGAAATAAACAGTTAAATGGCAGACGAAAGGTTCAATGGCAAAAGGATATGCAGAGTCAGTGAAAACAAGGGAAAAGATAGTGGCAGTTCGTGTTAGATCAACTTAGCCTGTCAGTGATCTTCCCGGCCGTGGCAATTACGGAGCAAGCAATGGCGCCAACAATGGCTGGCGTGGTGCTGTTCCAGTGGGGTTCTGCTGATAACTGTGATCCGTCTTCTGGCGGCAGTGGTCGGTGTCCAATACCTTCCACTGAGCCGCTAGTCCATGAAAATATGGGCCAGAGCAAACAAGGCCGCAGCACAATCAGGGTCTCCCGTGGGCGGGAAAGTATATGCTGGTAAGATGGTTTACAAAAGTCTATTCAGTATTCAGTTCTTTCTTTGAAGCACGTGCGCCGTACTCACTGTCACGAAGCACACGGCAACTCGCTCTCTGTCAGCTACCAGACATGCTGCGCTGCACTCTTATCTCTGTTGCGCGCTGCCTCTTCCTGCCAAGAAGCACCGACAACCACTGGCGCGCTGCTTCTCTGGCAGGAGACTGCAGACCACGGTCCGACGACAAGGGCAGCAGCAAACAGTCCTGAACTCTGTCCTGGCTCTTAGACTGGCGAGCGGCGCTTAGCTGAACAGGGCTCCCGGCTCTTTCCTTATTATTGCGGGGGGCTCCGACAGCATCTCAGCATTGAATCGGCCGCGTGTTGTTACACTTTCTGTGCACGCATCTTGCCTCTGTCACGACGCTGTGTGCACTTTCACTTATAACCGCGCCCCCAGCTTCCGGGTCAGAGCCCCAGTCCAGTCCTTTTTGCCTTCCCCCGGGAAACAAGGAATGCAGCCTCAACAGTTCCAGGCCCGGCTCAATACAGGTACTTGCAGCCTGGTCTTCCTCCTTACACACACACGCACACACACACGTGGCTTCGCTCTGTACACCTCGTACACATGCGGCTCGGCTCTGTACACCTCGTACACACACGGCTCTGCTCCGTACACCTCGTACACACACGGCTTCGCTCCACACACCTCGTACACATACGGCTCCGCCCTGTACACCTTGTACACATACGGCTCTGCTCTGTACACCTTGTACACACACGGCTCCGCCCTGTACACCTCGCACACACACTGCTCCACCCTGTACACCTCATACGCACACGGCTCTGACCCGTACACCTCGTACACACACGTCTCTGCTCCGTATAGCTCGGACACACACGTTTCTGCTCCGTACACCCTGAACACACACGGCTCTGCTCCGTACACACCAGGATCCGCACCGTACAGTTCGTACACTTGTGGCTCCACTCCGTACACCTCGTACACACACGGCTCCACCCCGTACATGCACACAACATGTTCACACTTGAGTCCAGAAGGGGGAGCTCTAAACCTGTTTAAGGTGAACTCCCCTATAACTACATCCTGATCTAGAGGGAAAGAGTTCAGTTTCAGTTCAGAAGAGAGCAGACCGACAGAGAGTGTCAGAAGGTCTGAAGGGGGCCTGTGGTCTGAAGTACTGCAGCTCCTGGAGGAAGAGACATACAGAAAGCTGAACATTGTTCAGTGAGTGTGCAGGAGAGCAAAGCACAGGAGAGTAACATCAGGGGAGACCAGCTAAGATCAGGCTGCCTCCCTCTAAAGTGCAGATAACCGGTAGCCGGACCACCGAGGTTGTAAGGACTATACTACTTATAGCAGAAATCGGTAGGACAGCTAAATTGCAAGTTACCTGTTCGCCTTAATACACAGGAGACTCGGTGACACCTTTAGAGCACGGGGCGTGCTAGAGTCCCTATAAACAGACTCAAGTCACCAGTCATACGGGTTATGTCCTATCCTATCCTATCCGGGGGACAGAGAGAGATAACATCTGTGAGGACCTTATGTGAAGCTGTAAGCAGTAAGGGACTACACCACCACGGCGCTAGAGGAAGGCTTTTAACTCCACTTGCTAAGGGGACTCTGGATTCGCTTCCAAGCCAGCCAGACCCTTCCTGCCATGTGATCTGGTGCCCTGGACTGTGGCTGCCTGAAATCTTCAGTAAACAAGGTAAAGAGACTGCAACCCTGTGACCTCGTTCCTTACTGCGCACTTCACCATCTTCCATCTACACACGGGGAGCCCTGGGGATATACTTCACCTGTGGGAAGTTATACCATCTAGCTGCCATAACATCACCCCAGAGGACCCCTTAAAGCAGTGTCGGTCCCCACTGACCGAATACCACAGGTGGCTTCATGAACATAAACTTTATTTAAATACTTTTCCCTTTTACATGTGAGCCCAGGGCCACAGACTGGGTCGCAGCCACCGTGACATCCCCCTGTGAAACAAAGGACCTGGTATTGCCCATGGGGTGACTCGTCTTGGTGTCATGAACAGGATCTCCCGACCCTAAGAATCGGGTCATGTGTGCCTAAAAGACTGTGCCAGAACTGTACCTGAACCGTACTTTATTGTGGGACTGTTCACTGTGAAAAGACCACCAAAATTGCCGCCAAAACAGCACCATGTGGCGTGCAAGAGGAGTGGGGCGTGTCGTCGTGGGCGTAGCCTGGAAAAAGGGCGCAAAAGTGGAAGCCGCCCCTCACAGATACTACTATGTCTGAAAGATATGCCCATCAACAAAAGATATCCGCCTCCTAATCTGGGATGGTAAAGGGAGCAGAAGGACCCGCCCTCCAGGAGAGGAGGAGCAGGAACAACAGGAAGACGCCAGGCAGAACCTGGTTAGCAAAATGGCGAGCAGAGGTCACGCGGAGGAGGGGGAGCAAGCCCGCAGCTATCCCGGCCAATCAGATGAGGAGAAGGCCCCGCCGTCACTCATGAACCCGGAGGTTCTTGGCGCGGAGGTCGAGGAGCTGTGTTGTCAGCTCCGGAGGTCATGGTACCACGCAGCCACCAGCATCCAGGAACAGCAGCGCAGCCAGCCTTCGGAGCCCCAGCCTGCAGCAGAGACGCCGCAGCGGGAGGTAGTAAGGCTGGAGTCACACATGGCGTAAGACAATACGCCACGTATTATATGTCCGTACTACGGCCGTAATACGGAGAAATGTTCCCAAAATAGTGATCCGTAGGCAGGGTGTGTCAGCGTATTTTGCGCATGGCATTCTCCGTATGTAATCCGTATGGCATCCGTACTGCGAGATTTTCGTGCAGGCTTGCAAAACCGACATCTAATGGATTTATGTGCTCAAATGTTAGGGAAAACATATATACAGTATATATATATATATATATATATATATATATATATATATATATATATATGTCATTGAGACACATATATATATTCTGTATTTAGATTTCATTCAGCGCGATATCTGTGAACAGCCGGTAATTCAATTGCCGGCTTTTCATTTCTCCTGCACAAACCCGACAGGATATGAGACATGGTTTACATACAGTAAACCATCTCATATCCCCTTTTTTTTTGCATATTCCACACCTCTAATGTTAGTAGTGTGTATGTGCAAAATTTCAGCACTGTAGCTGCTAAAATAAAGGGTTAAATGGCGGAAAAAATTGGCGTGGGCTCCCGCGCAATTTTCTCCGCCAGAGTGGTAAAGCCAGTGACTGAGGGCAGATATTAATAGCCAGGAGAGGGTCCATGGTTATTGGCCCCCCCGTGGCTAAAAACATCTGCCCCCAGCCACCCCAGAAAAGGCACATCTGGAAGATGCGCCTATTCTGGCACTTGGCCACTCTCTTCCCGCTCCCTGTAGCGGTGGGATATGGGGTAATGAAGGGTTAATGCCACCTTGCTATTGGAAGGTGACATTAAGCCAGATTAATAATGGAGAGGCGTCAATTATGTCACCTATCCATTATTAAGCCAATTGTAGGAAAGGGTTAAAAAACACACACACACATTATTATAAAGGATTTTAATGAAATAAACACAGCGGTGGTTGTAATAATTTATTGTTCTCGCAATCCATTTCCAGGCCCTCGCTTGGCAAAACAATTAACGCACAAGATACATACCTTCTGATGTCAGATCACGTCCCACGAAGTAATCCAACTGAAGGGGTTAACTAATATTACAGGCAGAGCTGCGATAAACCACTCGCTCGTGCCTGTAATCCCCCGGGTGCTGAAAGGAAAGCAGTGATCTGTACTTACATTGAGTCGCGGTGAGGCGCCCTCTGGTGGATGTTCTCATGAACTGCAGCCTGGGAACTTTTTCCCACGCTCCAGGTCATATGAGGACATCCACCAGGGGGCGCATCACCGCGACTGAAGGAAATGTAGGTCAATGACCTACATTTCATTCATTCGCCGGGGATTACAGGCACGGAGCACAGCTGCATTTAGCAGGGCTCCTGCCTGTAATATTAGTTAACCCCTTCAGATGGATTACTTCTTGGGACGAGACGGTTCACCAGAAGGTATGTATCTTGTGCGTTTATTATTTTTCCAAGCGAGGGTGTTCCTGATGGATTGCGAGAACAATAAATTATTACAACAACCGCTGTGTTTATTTCATTAAACTACTTTTAAATCATGTGTGTGTGTGTGTTTTTTAACCCTTTCATACAATTGGATTAATAATGGATAGGTGTCATAATTGACGCCTCTCCATTATTAATCTGGCTTAATGTCACCTTCCAATAGCAAGGTGACATTAACCCTTCATTACCCCATATTCCACCGCTACACGGGAGTGGGAAGAGAGTGGCCAAGTGCCAGAATAGGCGCATCTTCCAGATGTGCCTTTTCTGGAGTGGCTGGGGGCAGATGTTTGTAGCCACGGGGGGGCCAATAACCATGGACCCTCTCCTGGCTATTAATATCTGCCCTCAGTCACTGGCTTTACCACTCTGGCGGAGAAAATTGCGCGGGAGCCCACGCCAATTTTTTCCGCCATTTAACCCTTTATTTCAGCAGCTACAGTGCTGAAATTTTGCACATACACACTACTAACATTAGTAGTGTGGAATATGCAAAAAAAAAGGGGATATGAGATGGTTTACTGTATGTAAACCATGTCTCATATCCTGTCGGGTTTGTGCAGGAGAAATGAAAAGCCGGCAATTGAATTACCGACTTTTCACTAACAGCGCTGCGTATTTCTCGCAAGTCACACTGCAGGTCCGTGTGGAATCCGTATTTTTCTCGCCCCCATAGACTTTCATTGGCGTATTATTTGCGCAATACGCTGACAAACGCAGCATGCTGCGATTTTGTACGGCCGTAGAACGCCGTATAATACTGAACCGTAATATACGGCTGATAGAAGCAGCCCCATTGAGAAGCATTGTGCCGTATGTAATGCGAGTTTTACGTACGTAGTTTTTGCGCTCTTACGTACGTAAAACACGCATGTGTGACCCCGGCCTAATACTGACCCTGCCCCGGTAGGCGAGGACACCACCCTGTTAGTGGCTGTTGATTCTCCTCCACCACCACCACCCGGCCGGGTGTGTGGCCGCCTAGAATGGGAAAGGCCCTGGGAGGTCATACCGGTCACCGATGCCCTACTGCAGCCCACTAAAAAGACTGTAGACATCAAAGGGGAGTGGGTGACCTTCCGATGGACCCATACCACCACCGACTTGATCGGGTTCCCTGGGGAACGCTTCAATGGATCCCGGTGATTCTGACATTGTTTTCTCATGACATAATGTACTTCATGATAGTAGTAAAATTTCTTTGATATTACCTGCGTTTATTTGTGAAAAAAAACGGAAATTTGGCGAAAATTTTGAAAATTTCGCCATTTTCCAACTTTTAATTTTTATGCAATTAAATCAGAGATATGTCACACAAAGTACTTAATAAGTAACATTTCCCACATGTCTACTTTACATCAGCACAATTTTGGAACCAAAATTTTTTTTTATTAGGGAGTTATAAGGGTTAAAAGTTGACCAGCAATTTCTAATTTTTACAACACCATTTTTTTTTAGGGACCACATCTCATTTGAAGTCATTTTGAGGGGTCTATATGATAGAAAATAACCAAGTGTGACACCATTCTAAAAACTGCACCCTTTAAGGTGCTCAAAACCACTTTCAAGAAGTTTATTAACCCTTCAGGTGTTTCACATGAATTTTTGGAATGTTTAAATAAAAATGAACGTTTTACTTTTTTTCACAAAAAATTTACTTCAGCTCCAATTTGTTTTATTTTACCAAGGGTAACAGGAGAAAATGGACCCCAAACGTTGTTGTACAATTTTTCCTGAGTACGCCGATACCCCATTTTGTGGGGGTAAACCACTGTTTGGGTACATGGCAGAGCTCGGAAGCGAAGGAGCGCCATTTGACTTTTCAATGCAAAATTGACAGGAATTGAGATGGGACGCCATGTTGCGTTTGGAGAGCCACTGATGTGCCTAAACATTGAAACCCCCCACAAGTGATGGCATTTTGCAAAGTAGACCCCCTAAGGAACTTATCTGGATGTGTGGTGAGCACTTTGACTTACTAAGTGATTCACAGAAGTTTATAATGTAGAGCCGTAAAAATAAAAAATCATATTTTTTCACAAAAATGATCTTTTTGCCCCCAATTTTTTATTTTCCCAAGGGTAAGAGAAGAAATTGGACCCTAAAAGTTGTTGTACAATTTGTCCTGAGTACACCGATACCCCATATGTTGGGGTAAACCACTGTTTGGGCGCATGGGAGAGCTCGGAAGGGAAGGAGCGCCGTTTGACTTTTCAATGCAAAATTGACAGGAATTGAGATGGGACGCCATGTTGCATTTGGAGAGCCCCTGATGTGCCTAAACATTAAAACCCCCCACAAGTGACACCATTTTGGAAAGTAGACCCCCTAAGGAACTCATCTAGATGTGTTGTGAGAGCTTTGAAGCCCCAAGTGTTTCACTACAGTTTATAATGCAGAGCCGTGAAAATAAAAAAAACTTTTTTTTTCCTCAAAAATTATTTTTTAGCCCCCAGTTTTGTATTTTCCCAAGGGTAACAGGAGAAATTGGACCCCAAAAGTTTTTGCCCAATGTGTCCTGAGTACGCTGATACCCTATATGTTGGGGTAAACCCCTGTTTGGGCGCACGGGAGAGCTTGGAAGGGAGCACTGTTTTACTTTTTCAACGCAGAATTGGCTGGAATTGAGATCGGACGCCATGTCGCGTTTGGAGAGCCCCTGATGTGCCTAAACAGTGGAAACCCCCCAATTATAACTGAAACCCTAATCCAAACACATTCCTAACCCTAATCCCAATGGTAACCCTAACCACACCCCTTACCCTGACACACCTCTAACCCTAATCCCAACCCTATTCCCAACCGTAAATGTAATCCAAACCCTAACCCTAACTTTAGCCCCAACCATAACTTTAGCCTAACCCTAACTTTAGCTCCAACCCTAACTGTAGCCTTAACCCTAGCCCCACCCCTAACCCTATCCCTAACCGTTGCCCTAACCCTTGCCCTAACCCTTGCCCTAACCCTAGCCCTAACTATAGCCCTAACCCTAGCCCTAACCCTAACCCTAATGGGAAAATGGAAATAAATAGATTTTTAAAATTTTTTAAATTTTTCGCTAACTAAGGGGGTGATGAAGGGGGGTTTGATTTACTTTTATAGCGGGTTTTTTAGCGGATTTTTATGATTGGCAGCTGTCACACACTGAAAGATGCTTTTTATTGCAAAAAATATTTTTTGCATTACCACATTTTGAGAGCTATAATTTTTCCATATTTTGGTCCACAGAGTCAAGTGAGGTCTTGTTTTTTGCGGGACGAGTTGACGTTTTTATTGGTGACATTTTCAGGCACGTGACTTTTTTGATCGCTTTTTATTCTGATTTTTGTGAGGCAGAATGACCAAAAACCAGCTATTCATGAATTTCTTTTGGGGGAGGCGTTTATACCGTTCCGCGTTTGGTAAAATGGATAAAGCAGTTTTATTCTTTGGGTCAGTACGATTACAGCGATACCTCATTTATATCACTTTTTTATGTTTTGGCGCTTTTATACGATAAAAACTATTTTATAGAAAAAATAATTATTTTTGCATTGCTTTATTCTGAGGACTATAACTTTTTTCTTTTTTCTTTGATGAAGCTGTATGGTGGCTCATTTTTTGCGGCGGGACAAGATGACGTTTTCAGCGGTACCATGGTTTTTTATATCCATCTTTTTGATCGCGTGTTATTCCACTTTTTGTTTGGCAGTATGATAATAAAGCGTTGTTTTTTGCCTCGTTTTTTTTTTTTTTTTTTTTTTACGGTGTTCACTGAAGGGGTTAACTAGTGGGACAGTTTTATAGGTCGGGTCGTTACGGACGCGGTGATACTAAATATGTGTACTTTTATTGTTTTTTTTATTTAGATAAAGAAATGTATTTATAGGAACAATTTTTTTTGGGGGGGGGAGATTTTTTTTAATTTTTTTTACACATGTGAATATTTTTTTTTTACACTATAACATTCCCCTGGGGGGACATCATGTTATAGTGTAAGATCGACGATCTGACACTTTGCTGTGCATTGTGTCAGATCGGCGATCTGATGTGCACAGCTCCTGGTGGCTTCCAGAAAGGGGTTAAAGGTGCTTCCTACTGGTTTTACAAAAGGATCTTTTAAACAGACTTAAACAGACTGCTTTTAACATTGTTTTGAGAACTGCTTTGTTTTCCAGAGACCTGAAGAAAAAACCCGTTTGGCGCGGCAGGATTCCAGGTCTGGATACACGCCTTGTAGCCCGTCCAAGACCAACATTGGGGGTTAATGATGGGTCCTTTGCATCGTTGCTGCTGTTTTAGGGTTATTGATTGACTTGAATATTGATTGCACTACCTCATTGATAGACTCGAATATTGTTTGAACCCTTAAAGGGAATGTTGAGTTGTTGCACTATGCCAGTTAGACTTGTATGTTGCAAGATATAAAGTTAATATATTACAGAGTTAATATAGTAAATAATAATAAAATTGAGAGTTGAGGTTAGATAGTATTGTATACCTACAGATTTGAAGATGATGCACTTCAATAAAATTGAGAAGAAAATATAGTAAACCCGTGGAGGTTAGTCGAAAATTTTGCACTTGAATAAAGATAAAATGTTTGTTTTAGCAGTTAAAAGATAGTATACCCTTAGAGGGTAATCGCCGTTCATAATTGCCTTTTATATTTAGTTAGGAGTTATATTGTTTCATTAAAGATTCTATATTGCTTAAAAGTGAATTCACAATGTAAATATGTTCCGCAACGTTCAAGTGTTCTCACTTCCCATAAAGAGAAGCTTTAGCTATAATATTAATTTGTTTTATAAGTTATTGCATTCCAAAAATTGCATGTCTGTTTGCTAACCTGTAACTGTTGTTTTCTTTTACCAGTCCGAGAGTATTGGATTTAACTTTATTCCCTTTAAAGACTTTTCCCTTTTACATGGGCGCCTAGGGCCACGGACCGGGTCGCAGCCACCGTGACATCCCCCTGTAAAACAGAGGACTCGGTACCGAGTACCCCCTTGCCCGAGGGGCGACTCATCTCACTCAGACCCCATGAGGCCTGTGTGGACATTGATCGGTTTCTTCTGCTTTCGCTAATAACGATCAGTAGAGATTATTGCCCAGCAACAAATAACAGAACTATAAATGTCACCTGAACCTTGAGCCCAGAAGGTAATTACAGCTTTTAGCTGAGCAGGAAGATAAGGAATTGTCTACAAAACCTATAAAACATTCGTAACCCCTTAAGGACAGAGCCACTTGTAGATTAATGGCAATTAAATTAAAATTAAGTTAAAATTGTTTTCTCGTGACATTTCTTCTATATGACTTGCATTTATTTGTGAAAAAAAATCAAAAATTTTTAAAATTTCACAATTTTCAAAGTTTTAATTTTTATGCCCTTATATCATAGAGCGGTGTCACACAAAGTAGTTAATAAATAACATTTCCCACATGTCTACTTTACAACAACATAACTTTTTGAAGTTTTTTTTGTTAGGAAGTCATAAGGGTTAAAAGATGACCAGCAATTTCTCAATTTTACAACAAAATTTACAAACCATTTTTTTAGGGACCACCTCACATTTGAAGTGACTTGAAGGAGTCTATATGACCCATAAATGACACCATTCTAAAAACCGCACCCCTCAAGGTGTTCAACACCACATTCAAGAAGTTTATTAACCCTACAAGTGCTTCACAGGAACTGAAGCAACATGGAAGGAAAATATGAACATTCAACGTTTTTTTCACAAAAGTTTTATTTAGGGCCAAATTTTTTTTTAATTGTCACAAGAATATCAGGAGAAAAGAAGCTCCAATATGTGTTGTGCCATTTCTCCTGAGTGCAGATACTGAGTATGTGGAGGCAGACCACTGATTAGGCGTGCAGTAGGGCTCAGAAGGGAAGGAGCACCATTTGATTTTTTGAATGAAATATTGGCTGTAATCAAGAGCAAATGCCATGTCATGTTTGGAGAGCCCCTCATGTTCCAAAACAGTGGAAACCCCCCACAAGTGACCCCATTTTGGAAACTAAATCCTCAAGGAACTTATCTAAATATTTGGTAAGCATAATTGTAGCGTCCCCACCGCCGCAGGGCCGAGGGGTACCCGGTACCGGGCCTGTGTGAGTCTCTGCTCTGGGGATGTCACGGCAGCTAGGCCCCGGTCCGTGACCCTGCCGTGGGGCGCACAGGGAATAGCAGGTGTGGATGGTGTAGATGGGGGTGAGACTGTAGTGGTGCGGTGCAGTAAATAACGAGGACACCAGGTTGCAGTCTCTTTACCTCTTTACTGAAGATCTCTGGGTCCTCAGTCCGGAATACGGTTCACCAGGCTGCGCAAGTCCGGCCGGTCCAATGGCACCTCCAGAGTTCTCCTCACAGGTGGAAATCGGTGCCTTCCTTCTAGCGCTATGTGTTGTGGTCCTTCCCTGCTGTGCTTACGGAAAGTCCCCCACAACTGTTGTGTCTGTTTCTTAAGTTCCCTCACAACTCGATTAAATGATGTTCTTCTAATCCTCCGTCCCTCCCTGATGTTCTGGTTGGAACGGCACCCGTTTGACGGGTAGGCTCAGAGCTCTTCCAGGACCCTAGAGTCGCCCCTCTCCACAAGTTGCCCCCCAAGACTGCATAGGTGATTTGAGTTAGACAGCCCGCCTTAGACTGACTGTCCTGCCGCTGTTTAGAGTATTGCTTGAAGCTGAATGTTATAATACTCCCTCGGCGTTCCGGCCACCGGTAGTGCGCCTCAGTAGGGTGTTGCTCCGGTCTTACAGCACGACCCCTACTGGTATTTCTCCTTTTGCTTGATCTCGTTTCTCACTCAGCACAATCTATCTCGCTTCTAGTCCTTCCTTGGGCACCGCCGCTACCCGGAGCAGGCGCGGTCCCGTTACGTTCGCTCAAGTTGCCAAGCCTCTGTCAGGATCCCACCCCTGACAGAGACCCTACTGTATCTTCCCCCACAACACCCTCTGCCACAAGGTGTTGCCTGGTTCCAACCCAGTCAGCTTTCTGATCTAACTTCCTGCCTGATCCCCAGTTTACCCACTATGGTGGGGAGTGGCCTAATGAATAGAACCCTTAGCTCCCCCCCGGAGGCCCAGCTGTGAAATGTATTGGTGTCTGTGATACCTGGTCAGATGAACTCCTTCAGTGCCATCGGACGCACCATGGCTCCCCATAGTGGCGGAGCCACAGTACTGCAACGACCAGGACTCTGGGGCGCTGCACTCCCCCCTGGTTAAACACAGTACTCCGGGACTGGGAAGAAAACAACAATACAAGTTAGCAAAAAGACATACAGTTTCGTTGAGTGTAATAACAATAAGTATACTTGAACAGGCTTCCCTTTATGGGAGATAAGGACACTTGAACGTTACAAACATAGTTAACATTATAAATTACAGGCTATAAATAACTCCTGTTACCCAACCGGGTATTCTACTAAGTGCAAAATTGTTGGACAATAATTTAACATTGCCTTTAAGGACTTACACTCTAAATCCACTAAAGACCTTCCTATAATCACATTATAAGGTAGTTTAACTTTCTCATTCTCCTACTTTAGATCTGCAGGACCGCCTGTCCTATCGGCACCAGACCTACTGCCTCTCCTTTCTGTTACAGGACCGCCCCGTTCAGCCAGGGCCTACTGCCTTTTCAACTACTATACACAGTATAGAACATAACATTACTTTCAGTTTAAGAGCACTAAGTCATCTCTACATGACTCCTATGAGGACTCAGGGTTTACCTTCTATCCTAACTATCTATCAGCATTATCAAAAACATTTTCTATTGAACATTAAGCCTTCTCATTATCTTTCTTCCTTTCATGCATGCTGGACACCACGTCTATCCCTACGGGCCCACTGCATCCTTCTTCTATCTTTCACCTTTTTCTTCTCAGAGCACATCATCAGTATTTCTTCACATTTAACTACTTAAATACATATAACTTTCTCATGTAAACATTATCATCTCTTTCTTTGGTCAAGACATTATTGCTTCCTATCTTAAGCAATATCACAGTTTAAGCATAACAAATGAACATCCCCTTTAAGAGGGGACCAAGTCTCTATGAGGTAGCATATCTTCTCAAGCTACCAGTCCATACTCAGCAAAGGTTCCAGTGTGGTATCTTCACAAAGAGTCCTTCTTTAAGTAAAACCAGTAGGGAGCGCCTTTAATAAGGTGCAAACTATATACAAGAAGTTCGGATCATGCACTGTTCATGATTTCAGCAGTTCTGGAAACTTTGTGCAAAACTTTTGAAAGATCAAACAAAAACAAAGCAATAGGGATCCCAAGTCCACAGAAGGATCCCCTTTAGAGTTAACCCTGGACGGGTTCAGCAAAAAAATCAGGAAACAACAAACCAACAGTTAAAAAACTATGTACATATTCATGGTATCGAGGTTTACTCTTCCAAGTCTGGGGGTGGCTTCCGTGAGCACCGCTCTCCTCCTGCCACCACATAAAGGGCGTCCGCACCCTGGATTGGGGTCTGGGTACTCACGGTTCTCCTTGGGGTGATGGTCCGCAAGCATCTAGCACACAAGGAGATCGGGGGGATGACCGCAGGCCTCAGTGAATCGTCGGAGGAGGGTACTGTCACTTCTGGCTTGTATTTGCGCACATGCAGGGCATACCACCCCTTATCTCCCCAGTGGCGAGTGTACCGAACTCGGTCTCCCGGATAGAGATCCCGGCCTGGGTGTCCCTCAACGAGGTGCGCCTCTACATCCCGCCGGTTGACAAATACTTCCAAAGCAAGACCGGGCTCCTTAATGAAGCCCCAACCTCCCTGCAGCCGGAAGGTGCTGATCATGCCATGGCGCTGCGGGCCCCAGTTCTCCTCAGCAGCCTGCCTGACCTGGGCTTTAATTTGGAGGTCCTTCTCTCGCTCAGCCTGACGCCGGAGTTCCTTCTTGCGTGCCCACTCCTCTTCTTGCTGTCGCAGCTGCTGGCGGTATTACCTCTGGCGAATGACCTCGATACTCTCCCTTTCCTCCTGGGCACTCCCCGGAAACCCCATCAGGTTGGTGGTGGCCGCGCGGGTCCACTTGAAGGTGACCCATTCTCCCTGGAGCTGCGGGGACTGCTTGATGGGACGCAGGGGGCTATCGGCTGTCTGCAGGGTTTCCCAGGGCCTCTCGCACTCGATGCGGCTACACACCCGTCCGGGTGGTCGTGGTGGGGGCGAGTCTACATCCACCAGCAGGGGCTCTTCAGTTGCCACGCCCGGGTCGGCGCTGTTACCTGCTTCCGCCGCATCTCCGGTGCCGGTCTCCTCTGTAGTTGGCTGTGGGATCGATGCCTGGTGCAGGTGCGGTTCCTCCCCAGGGACGGTTGCTCGCTGACAGAGACTCCGGAACTGCCGGCACAGCTCCTCCACCTCTGCCCCGAGGATCTCCTGATTAGCGCAGCCTGGTACGAACTCCGTCGGCTCCCATTGGCGGAGCCTAGTACGGGTCTTCTCTCCCTCTCCGGGGTGACTTCCGCGCTCCATGCTGCCAATCGGATTCTGCCTTGTGGCATCCAGAGGCTCTGGCTCCCCCCCCGTCCGGAGGACGGCCTTTCTCTCCTCCACCATCCCACACTAGGAGGCGGGCCCTTCTCCTTGATGGGCAGATTTTCTGAACATAGTAGTATCTGTGAGGGGTGGGCTCCATCTTCGCGCCGCTCTTCCAAGCTACGCCCACGATGACACGCCCCATGTTCCCTGCGCGCCACATATTATTATAATGGCAACGGTTTTGGCGGGGAAAGTTATAGCACAGTCTTTGCAACATAATACAGTCCTAGCACAACAAATCTCAGTTCCAAGGCACACATGACCTGATTCTTCAGGCTTAAGTAGATCCTGTTCATGACGCCAAATTGTAGTGCCCCCACCGCCGCAGGGCCGAGGGGTACCCGGTACCGGGCCTGTGTGAGTCTCTGCTCTGGGGATGTCACGGCGGCTAGGCCCCGGTCCGTGACCCTGCCGTGGGGGGCACAGGGAATAGCAGGTGTGGATGGTGTAGATGGGGGTGAGACTGTAGTGGTGCGGTGCAGTAAATAACGAGGACACCAGGTTGCAGTCTCTTTACCTCTTTACTGAAGATCTCTGGGTCCTCAGTCCGGAATACGGTTCACCAGGCTGCGCAAGTCCGGCCGGTCCAATGGCACCTCCAGAGTTCTCCTCACAGGTGGAAATCGGTGCCTTCCTTCTAGCGCTATGTGTTGTGGTCCTTCCCTGCTGTGGTTACGGAAAGTCCCCCACAACTGTTGTGTCTGTTTCTTAAGTTCCCTCACAACTCGATTAAATGATGTTCTTCTAATCCTCCGTCCCTCCCTGGTGTTCTGGTTGGAACGGCACCCGTTTGATGGGTAGGCTCGGAGCTCTTCCGGGACCCTAGAGTCGCCCCTCTCCACAAGTTGCCCCCCAAGACTGCATAGGTGATTTGAGTTAGACAGCCCGCCTTAGACTGACTGTCCTGCCGCTGTTTAGAGTATTGCTTGAAGCTGAATGTTATAATACTCCCTCGGCGTTCTGGCCACCGGTAGTGCGCCTCAGTGGGGTGTTGCTCCGGTCTTACAGCACGACCCCTACTGGTATTTCTCCTTTTGCTTGATCTCGTTTCTCACTCAGCACAATCTATCTCGCTTCTAGTCCTTCCTTGGGCACCGCCGCTACCCGAAGCAGGCGCGGTCCCGTTACGTTCGCTCAAGTTGCCAAGCCTCTGTCAGGATCCCACCCCTGACAGAGACCCTACTGTATCTTCCCCC
Source organism: Ranitomeya variabilis (assembly GCF_051348905.1). NCBI lineage: Eukaryota > Metazoa > Chordata > Amphibia > Anura > Dendrobatidae > Ranitomeya > Ranitomeya variabilis. Next base: position 693,330,815 of record NC_135235.1, on the reverse strand, counting down.
ACAACACCCTCTGCCACAAGGTGTTGCCTGGTTCCAACCCAGTCAGCTTTCTGATCTAACTTCCTGCCTGACCCCCAGTTTACCCACTATGGTGGGGAGTGGCCTAATGAATAGAACCCTTAGCTCCCCCCCGGAGGCCCAGCTGTGAAATGTATTGGTGTCTGTGATACCTGGTCAGATGAACTCCTTCAGTGCCATCGGACGCACCATGGCTCCCCATAGTGGCGGAGCCACAGTACTGCAACGACCAGGACTCTGGGGCGCTGCATCTTGAACCCACAGGTGCTTTACAGAAGTTTATAACAGAGCTAAGAAACTAAAAAATCACATTTTTCCTGCAAAATTTTTCTTTTAGCCCCAAATTTTTAATTTTCTCAAGGGTAAGAGGAAAAAATGGAGCATAAAATTTGTTCTGCAATTTCTCCTGAGAGTGCCTATACCTGATGTGTGGGTGAAAATAACTTTTGAGGCACAGTGCCAAACTTATAAAGGAAGAAGCGCCACATTGGAGTTCAGATTTTGCTGGTTTGAGGGTGCCATGTCACATTGGCAGAGCCCCTGAGATGCCAGAACAACACAAACCCCCATAAGTGATGTCATCTTATAAACTACACTCCTCAATGAATTCATCTAGGGGTGCAGTGATCATATTGACACCACAAGTGTGTCACAGAAATGTATTCCATTGGGCAGTGAAGAAAGAATAATTACACTTCTTCCACTAAAATGTTGTTTTAGCCCCAAATTTTTTATTTTTATAAGGGATAATAGAAATAAATGGACCTCTCAGTTTGTCCCACAATTTCTGTTGAATGTAGAAATACGCCATGTGTGGCTGTACAGTACTGCTTAGTCACACGGCGAGTCTCGGGAGGAACGGAGCAATATTTGCCTCCTGGAGAGTAGATTTTGCTGGAATATTTTGCGGACTCCATGTACAGAGACCCTTAGTGCTAGAGAGCAGAATCCCCCCTCAAGTGACCCCATATTGGAAATAATACCCCTGTCAAATATGGGGATGCTAACTGTGGTTTAGGCACACTGGTGCTCAGAAGGGAGGGTTCATTTGGATTTGGGAGCGCAGAATTAATTGAACTTCTTTTGAGGGGTGTGGAGCCATTTCGCTTGTCCAGAGCCTTTTTGCTACCAGTAACGTGGAAGCCTTCTACATTTCCGTTAACAGTTAACAGACCTGAGTGGGGACTTGCTTTTTTTGTGGAATGACTTGAAGGTTTTACTGGGAACATTTTAAATCACATTTATCACATTTATAGGTGCGCTACGCTGAGCACTTACTTTGGGGTTTCCATCTAAATCTTCAAATGACACGATCCAGATGAAACCGCCCCAGGGATCCATTCACTGTACTGAGGCAGCAGAGTTACTCTGGACTCCATCTGGCCCCTGTTCAGTGATATCCTTTCCAAAAGTGCATGAAACTGTGGTGGACCCCACTATTATGCATAACTAAAAAGACGGACACCGCCGGATCACAGGTCAGATGGCGTCCACAGTGCCTCCATCCACCTCGTTATAAGGAATCTTCCGCTGGTGGTTCCATTTGAATTATGTATTTCAGAGATTTACCCAGAATCCCAGTGTAAGCACTCAGCGCAGAATAAATATGCTCCGAGCCTTACTGCAATCTTTGGGAGGCGGAATGAACAAATCTACAGCATGTGAAGAATTGGTTTTATTTATTTTTTATGCCATTCCTCGTGCGATATAAGTGATTAGACAACTTTATTTTTGAGGTTAGTGCTATTACAGCAATACCAGATTTATATAGTTTATTTATGCTTTTACACAATAAAAACTTTAACATAACATTTTTTTTATTATAATTTGTTTTATTCTGAGAGCTATAACCTTTTTTTTTCTGCAGACGGAGTTGTATGGCGGCTTGTTTTTGCAGGACAACATTTTCAGCGGTATCCTTTTTATTTACATTTTAATTTACACTCGTTTCATTCCACTTTTTTCCAACGGTATGATGATACAGCATAGCTTTTTTTGTGTTTTTGTTTACGGTAGTCACTGAAAGGGTTAATGAGTGTGACACTTTTTTGCCAAACTTGTGCTTTTTTTGTTTAATTTTATTTACGTAAAATGTGTATTTATTATTTTTATTATGCATTTTTTGCATATTTACATACCTCCCAACCGTCCCGGCCGGGATCTTACTTTCCCGCACTATACTTGTGAAAAGGAGCCGAGACGCCCCCTCTTGTATCAGGACATGCCCCCTCTTATATCAGGACGTGCCCTCTCTGTCTCCCCCTCTTCTCCTGGTTCAGAAAGAGCTCAGCACGTCCTCCTGCTTACTTACCCCTAGACTAAGGTCATTTCTGCAGCCAAAGCAAGAAGAACAGTGACCTCCAGAAGCAGTAGTGGCTGTGGCTACTCTCTGAGTCCCCATGTACCTGCATATCATGACAGTCAGTCACAGCAGTGAAGAAAAGCACAAAAGAATGCCCCACAATATAAACACGAGGACCGTGAAAATCAGGGAAACCAAAGAAAAAATGTCCTCCAAGGACGTCATATAAAAATATAATTTTATTAAACCATATTTAAAACATGATTAAAAAAGGGATGATATCATACAAAAAAACGGAATGAAAGAACATGCAAACGTCGGGCAGCAGTGTGAAACAGGTCCAGCAATAATAATGAGTATGCAAGCAATATCAGTAATAAACCATCATAGGTAGATTAAGTACAAAGCACAATGCTTAAAAAATAACATGCAGAAAAACAAGTGCATAAGGACCCAAAACATTCTACAGGACTGAGTGTAACAAATTCAATAGGGTAATGCGATGCATAATGAGCAAGGTTGCTAGAGAGCCTTATAGCTGAGTATTACCCTGCACATCACAGCCATATTCAAGAGATAAGGTGAATAACAATTCAAGATAAATATTAGGCTAATGAGTACATATAGTTACCCGGAGTCCGAACTGCCACAACGTACCCCTTGATGCGCGTTTCGAAAGTCTCTTCCTCAGAAGGGGTGCATGACGATACACAATTGTATCTTCTTTTGCAGCCACAGCGCAGTGTGGAAGTAGCAGAGCCGTGTGTGTTTGAGGTGTACGGAGTGGAGCCGTGTGTGTACGGAGTGTATGGAGTGGAGCAGCATGTGTATGGGGTGTACGGAGCAGAGCTGCATTTGTACAAGGTGTACTGAGCGAAGCCACATGTGTACGAGGTGTACGGAGCATAGCCAAGTGTGTATGGTGCGTAAGGAGCAGAGCCGCATCTGTACGAGGTGTACAGAGTGGAGCCATGTTTGTGCGGAGTGGAGCTGGGTGTGTACGGAGCGGAGCCATGTGTGTACAGGATGTACGGAACAGAGCCGCGTGTGTACTGAGCAAAATTGTGTGTGTACGGAGAGGAGCCACGTGTGTACGTTGTGTACAGAGCAGAGCCGCGTGTGTACGGGGTGTACGGAGTGGAGCCGCATGTGTACAGGGTGTGCAGAGTGGAGCCACGTGTGTACGGAGCAGAGTAGGGTGTGTATGGAGCGGAGCCACGTATGTACGAGGTGTGCAGAGCGGAGTCGCATGTGTATGAGGTGTACAGAGCGGAGTCGCATGTGTATGAGGTGTATGGAGCAGAGCCGCATGTGTACGAGGTGTATGGAGCAGAGCCGCATGTGTACGAGGTGTATGGAGCAGAGCCGCATGTGTACGAGGTGTACACAGCAGAGCCGCGTATGTACGAGGTGTACAGAGCGGAGCCGCATATGTATGAGGTGTGCAGAGCGGAGTTGCACGTGTATGAGGTGTACAGAGCGGAGTCGCATGTGTATGAGGTGTATGGAGCAGAACCACATGTGTATGAGGTGTACGGAGCAGAGCCGCATGTGTACGAGGTGTACGGAGCAGAGCCGCATGTGTACGAGGTGTACAGAGGTGAGCCGTGTGTGTACGAGGTGTACAGAGCGGAGCCATGTGTGTACAAGGTGTACAGAGCAGAGCCATGTGTACGAGATAATAGTACGGGCATACCTCCTAACCGTCCCGGATCTAGCGGGCCAGTCCTGATTTTGAGACTCTGTCCCGCTGTCCCGGCCGGGGTCTTACTTTTCCCGAACTGCACTGAGAATCAGCTGCCACACCCCCCTCTTCATGCATCCATGCACCCCATCCTCACCCTCCCAGAGAGACCCACCGCAGCCCTTCACTTCTAGTAAATCCCAGCAATGATGTCGCTCCATTCCCCCCCAAAAAAACAAGTCCCCTGTGAGTCCCAGACCATGTGACTGGCACTGTCATGTGATCTCCTGATGTCAGGAGGTAATTGCAGAGCAGAACTGCTGGAGCTGCCTGCACTAAAACTGCCTGCAACCGGGTGCCTGTCTGCAGATTGGAGGGGTCGGGAGTTTCCGCAGCGCACAGACAGGTGAGGGGCGAGTGGGGCGGCTCTGTGCACTGTTATGTGCCCGCAGCTCAGTGCTGACAGCGGCTAGCACCGACTCCCGCACATCACTGGGCAGCCCGTTACATGATAAAAACTACTACTCTCAGCATGGTAAAACTACTACTCAGTGCCTCCCTCTTTTTCTTCTTCAAAAGTTGAGAGGTATGTATTTATTTCTTAGTCCCTTTATGGGACTTTCACTTTTTTAGTTTGATTGCAGGTACAATGTATTGCAGTGTATCAGCATTGCAGTGCATTTTACCTATACTGAAAGCTTCTGACACCATGCAGTGAACATGGTCCTAGAAGGTTTTTGTAGCTTGGTGACTCAGGGATCATCATGATGACCTTGGGTCTCCATGGTAATGGTTGGGCCCCGTGATGACATTGTGCGGGTTCAGATCTGAACCCAGTGAGAGCTTCCATCTCTCTGCCTATCCTCTGAATGTTGCAATTGCTCTCAAATGCAGCATTTGGGGGGTTACCAACCAGAGCAGCACTGACACCACTCATGGCTGTTAGTGCAGAAACTTAGCCACTGGCAGCACCTAGCTCCTACACTAATCGGGCAGGAGGTGCTGATATTTCAGCTTATCCTGCGTGATCTTGCTGTAACTGACCAATCACAGTGATCTGGGTATGGGGAACAACAGCATGGGTCCCTGCACTTCTTCCTGTGCCTCTCAGCTTTCTGTGACAGCTGTCGGCACTGAACTGTCAGTGCGTGTTTACAGTAAACATGAGTAAAAAACAAGGCACACAGGTACATAAGGAGGGAGAACCCTGCCCGCAAGGGCTCACAGTCTGCAGGGGATGGGTGAGGATACACTAGGAGAGGGTAGAGCTGGTTGTGTGGCAGTTCAGTAAGTTGAGGATCACTGCAGGCTGTAGGCTTGTTGGAAGAGGTGAGTCTTCAGGTTTTACAGCACCCTATCACATCAGGTTAAGGGACCGTCGTGACTCGCAGGCAACCCTTAGTGGAGCCCAATATCGCATTGCCTAACAGGTTCTCTGGGGGGCATGACAAGTTTGTTGTTTTCAAGGAGGCCTGTAAGCTTTACTTTAGGTTATGTTCTTGTTCCTCAGGAATAACGGGTGGGTATAATAATCTCTCTCCTTCAAGGTGAGCCCCAAGTATGGGCATTCTCTTCTGTCTGATGCCCAGTTGCATCAGAGGTTGGAGGAATTTTTTCTGGTAATGGGTCATACATACACGACCCCGACCGCAGAGTCCACACTATGTCAGCTTCAGATAAGAGATCAGCCGGTAGAGGAGTATTGCTCTGAGTTTCGGAGTTAGTCCTGTAGGAAGATAGACCAGAATAGTGGTCTCTCTTGCGTATCTGGGCCGGAACTGTCGGGACTGTGACCATTGTTGCCGGGGGAAGCACTTTCTGACTGGAGCAGACCTTTGCACCTGACTGTTGGGGGCGGGTGTGATATAAAAGAGACTGAGCACGTGGGAACGGGGCTTTTGGCGGGTACCCAGCGTGTGCTATAGGAGAAGGTTGACTCTCTCTCCGCTGACCGACGCCAACTGACAGGCCCGCATTGCAGCGTTCCATCCCCCATGCATACAGACTGTGCATCTCCTGACACCAACTCCCCATTATTCTCCGACCACTACAGCACTAACCGGTCGGTGCATTTGATATCTGCTGACTCTTTGCAACTCTGATCCAACGTCGCATGCGGTTCGCAGCAGTGAGACTGCGGCCTCCACTTTGGGACTTTGTACATCCTTAGCTGTGCAGCAGACCTTTCCCCGTTCAGCACCTCGTTCCAGGATCACAAGACCACGTGTAGGAAGACCAGGATACTTTGTCACCATACAGAGACAGTGCTTCACTTTTCTTCAGGACCGGCTCAGAGACTTCTCACGCCACCTACGGCGCCATCATGGGATTTTCCAGCCACCATCGTCCAGGAAGCAGAAACTAAGTTAACCTGTTATTTGACCCATTGTAGTTACTTTATTGCCGTATACACATTGTGGGCCTGTATATTTACACCTCCTTACTCCCTGCATGGAGTATTTACTGCTGATATATATATATATACATACAAAACCCGTTAACTATTGCTCTGCCTCCTGCTTGTCACTGCATCACACATTCCTGCTTGAACCTTACAGTCCACTGGCACTAAGTGGAACTACTCCGTGCTCCGTAACAGTGAAGAGCTATCGGTAATGGTGAAGGATGCCTTAGCCCTATATGAGACTCCAGTTTCCTTTGAGGTGGCAATGTCTCTGGCTGACTGGATGGATCACCGTGTTTGCCAGAAGCATAAACAGACACCCCAATGTGCGGAGGAACCTATGCAGTTAGGTAAGGTGAGGCAACTCATTCTGAAAAGTAAAAAACACCAAAAAGACAGACAAAGGTGCTTACCTGTCTAGGCCTTTCATTCTGAATAGTAGTGTGTTGCTAGATGCAAAAGGGAAGTATATTTTTACTGTGGTAGAAAATGCCATTTCATGAGAACATGTCCTTCCCTATCTCACTGTAAACAGCTGCAGGAAAATGAAGGAGTTATGGGGAGGTTAGCAACGCGGGTGTACATATTTACTCTGTGGATAGGACACAATTTTTTCTGCCTGCTAAAATCCATCTTGGCTGAAATAAGGTGCTTGTTTCTGCCATTCTGGACAGTGGGGCAGGGTTTAACTTGATTTGTCCGGGTCCAGGGTCTCAAACCACATACCCTGTCCAGACATATATCAATAAACTCCATCGACTCTGCACTCTTGAGACAGGGATATTTTACTCAAGTCCTCCTAGAGTTACATCTAGAGGTAGGGGCCACGCACTCAGAAGGTATTGACTGTTATGTGCTAGATGGTCTGCACTTTCCTGTGGTTCTTGGTCTTCCTTGGCTCACTCTGCACATGTAAGGAGGTGGCGGTGACCCTCATTTGCCTCATCTCTCCTATAAACTGAGCCCATGTGGCACCCGATGGTTCTCTCAGTTTTATACTGTTCTGCTGTGTGTTAATGTTGCATATTGTCTGGTTATGTATTAATGTGTCATGTTTCATATGTAATGTGCAATGCTTTGCACACCCCATGTCATTGTATATTCTGAATATAGGAAAACTGACTGAACAGCGATCTAGTCTGAACTGGTGCATAACCAAACACAGTTGGTTCTAACCTTCCTATAAATGCAGGCTTTACCATGTTATTAGCCATAGGTAAGTGTTCACACTAGGCAGACAGGTTAGTTACCCATCCGATCTGAGATTACCTTGACGTTTGGTGGATGGGCTCACAATTTTTGGCCAAATCTTGTGCTAAGCATCTCATGTGTTTTTTCATAGATTTCACAAGCCAGTATGCTATTCACATTTCATGTACAGCACATTTCCTTGCTTTAGCACAGTAAAATTGAGTGCAGCCATTATCTATTTGCTATGTAAGACTTTTTTTGGTTATGCACCAGTTCAGACTAGATCGCTGTTCAGTCAGTTTTCCTATATTTACTATGTACTGTTTTTTTCTGACTTGAACGCCCTGCCCTTCACCATGCTGTGATTTTAATTACATCCAAACACAGTTGGTTCTAACCTTCCTATAAATGCAGGCTTTACCATGTTATTAGCCATAGGTAAGTGTTCACACTAGGCAGACAGGTTAGTTACCCATCCGATCTGAGATTACCTTGACGTTTGGTGGATGGACTCACAATTTTTGGCCAAATCTTGTGCTAAGCATCTCATGTGTTTTTTCATAGATTTCACAAGCCAGTATGCTATTCACGTTTCATGTACCGCACATTTCCTTGCTTTAGCACAGTAAAATTGAGTGCAGCCATTATCTATTTGCTATGTAAGACTTTTTTTGGTTATGCACCAGTTCAGACTAGATCGCTGTTCAGTCAGTTTTCCTATATTTACTATGTACTGTTTTTTCTGACTTGAACGCCCCGCCCTTCACCATGCTGTGATTTTAATTACATCCAAACACAGTTGGTTCTATCCTTCCTATAAATGCAGGCTTTACCATGTTATTAGCCATAGGTAAGTGTTCACACTAGGCAGACAGGTTGTGTTTTTTCATAGATTTCACAAGCCAGTATGCGATTCACATTTCATGTACCGCACATTTCCTTGCTTTAGCACAGTAAAATTGAGTGCAGCCATTATCTATTTGCATTGTATATTCTGAGTCATTGCAATTGTATTAAGTTAGTTTACGGATAGAAGGGGTTAAGAAAAGGGGCCGGTCCAGCAAGCGTACAAGGCAGGAATATCCTGCTTCTCCCCAGATGCCTGGGCACTTGCCAAGGGCAAGACCCTCTTCACTGCCAGGAACAGAAAGTACCCCAGTCTGGGGGATAAACGCTGCCAAGAACTGTCAGGCAGTGTGGACTGGTGCTGCGGGAGCGGCTGAAGCAGGACTGTTGATTCCCAGAATCCGCATGGGAGTCGATGATACAGCATGATTGGTGAAGAGGCAGGGAAAGTCAAGGAAGCATTACTTTATTTTCCTCCTCTTACCTTATGTTCATTAAAAGTTCAAATGTTGGAACAGAATTTTGGCTTGTGGTGCATCCGGAGGACGCATTCCCAGCTGATGAAATGAGCGTGTGATGAAGGTATATGACTGTACAGCAGGACTGGTACTTCATCTGTCATTTTGTTTGCAAGGGGCCGGAGTGCTCACTGACTGTGACATAATAGACTCACCCACGATTACCACCCCATGCCACCTTGTTACACACAACCCTGTGATAGATTGGCAGGTGGTAAAGTGGAGTGAGCATTGTCGAGGATACTGTTTGGGCAACTGGCATGCAAAAGTGGATAACCAGTCTGTGCCTAAATACCTGTCTGACTTTGGGGGGTTGTTTTCAAAGCTGGTGTGTCAAGAACTTCCTCCCCATCATCCTTATATCTGCGACTTTAATCTTGTACCTGGGGTCAAGCTGCCAAAGGGCAGACTATATAATATCTCTGGCCCAGAGAGGCTGGCCATGAAGGACTGTATCGCGTAAAGTTTGGCAAAGGGTCATATCAGACCTTCCTTATCTCTCATTGATGTGGGTTTTTTTCTTTGTAAAGAAGAAAGATGGGAGATTTCCCATCTTTCAGATTTTGCCTTGATTTCTGCAAACTCAACCTGATCACAGTCTGGGATCCATATCCGCTCTCTCTCATCCCGGACCTCTTTAACCAGATTGTAGGAGCAAAGTGGTTTTCCTTATCTGGTCTCAGGTAGTGTATAATCTCATTCTTATTAAAGATGGTGATGATTGGGAAACAGCGTTCAATACGCCCGAGGGACACTATGAGAACCTTGTGATGCCATTTGGGTTGATGAATGCTCGCGCCGTCCTTCTGCACTTTGTAAATGACATCTTTAGTCACCTGTTAGTAAGATTTGTTGTAATCTCTCTCCTCGCTACTCCTCTGCTTCCCCCTCTGCAAATCTCTTCACTGGCTCCCATTCCCTCAGCGTATCCAGTACAAATTACTAACACTGACCTACAAAGCCATCCATAACCTGTCTCCTCCATATATCTCTGAACTAATTTCCCGATATCTTCCCTCACGTAATCTCCGGTCCTCCCGAGACCTCCTTCTCTCCTCCACACTTATTCTCTCCTCATCCAATCGCCTCCAAGACTTCTCCCGAATATCCACCATCCTCTGGAATTCTTTGCCCCAACACGTCTGACAATCAACCACATTCGGATCCTTCAGACGGAACCTGAAAACCCACCTCTTCAGGAAAGCCTACAGGCTGCACTGACCCCGCTGCCTCCTCATCACTACTGAAGCCACCGCCTCACCAACACCGGAGCTCCTACAACCCTCAACCTACTGTCTCCTTCCCCATAATCCTGTAGAATGTAAGCCCGCAATGGCAGGGTCCTCGCCCCTCTGTATCAGTCTGTCATTGTTAGTTTGTTTACTGTAAGTTATATCTGTAAGTTGTATGTAACCCCTTCTCATGTACAGAACCATGGAATCAATGGTGCTATATAAATAAACAATAATAATAAATCTTGATGAAAGAGGAGAGAGGATCAGGGAGCTTCCATGTAAGGATGATTGTATCCAACTGATGCTGAATCTAATGAACCACAGGTGGGTGCTGATCCTGCTGGTGAGCACAGCCGTAACAGTTGAAAGAAAGGTTCTTTTTGGCACACATACCAGATAAAATTTTATAAAAAACTTTAGTTGGGCAGAATTAACACTGACACATTTCTGGAGCTGTTAGTGGTCCCTCAATCATAGGATGTCAGTGAAATAATGCAGGCAATTTATAGAGTAAATTATCTAATCACACCAGAATAGGATAATGAGATTACCAATGCACCAGAATGCAATAAGCCGACAAAAGTAATAGACATTGACTTGAAAAAGAATCCTAATAAATGTAGAATAAATAATTTTTGAAATTCATCCCCTTTGGCTGTTTGGTATCTAAAATAAAAATCGGATGGTGAGCTGTTTGTGCCAATTACTGCAATGTTCAGGATGAACGACTTTCTCAAGACCCAAAAAACGCAAAGTGTGTGAGGTCACCTTTATGGACATTTACAAAGTGTTTGGACGCTCCTGAGTTGGAGCCATTTATATTACTTCTATTAGATAAATGTTCTGTGATGCGCTTTTTCAGCTTTTGAATAGTGCAACCGATGTATCGTATTTTACAGAAGAGGCATGTTATAGAGTACACAACATATCTGGTGTCACAGATCATAAATGATGTAATACTGTGATCCATGCTAGGTAACAAATTGAAAGATTTGATTTTATCTAAGGCATATACACAAACATTGCACCTGCTACAAGCACATTTGTAGAGTCCCTTCACGGGTAATCAGTTGACAGGTCTATTTGGTCTTCTGAGAAGACTGGGAGATAAAGAATTGCCCAGCGTAACACCCTTTCGGGCCACACACCTGCAAATATTGCTTATGATATCACCTAAGATGTCATCCTAATTAATAACTGGTAAATATTTTAAACAAAATGACAAAGCTCCCGGGTGTAACTACTGCCGGGAGGTTACTCGCCGCAGTAAGGTAGCCCAGAGCAGAATGGTGGAGAACTCACCGGGTAGCAAGCAGGACCTGAACCATGTGACAAAGGAGGAGTGGCCAGGGGCAGAGCCAGGTGCCGGGATGCAAATGAGGTGAACGGCTCTGGAGAGTAGTCAAACGTGCAGAGGTCAATAACCAGGGGATAAACGAGATACTGGAGGGTGAGACAGAAGGATAGTCAGGTGGGAGACGGAGGTCAGAAAGCCGAATAAGTGAATGAATAGAAACACAAAGCAGGGAAGCCAGGAGGATCAAACAGACCAGATAAAGCACTGAGAGCAAACAAACATCAAAGTATGCACAAGCACATCAGGGGGTAAGGCACACAGACAAAACGAAAGTATAACTGACAGAGAATCCTAGTCCAGCATGGGTATAAATATCCCTCCCAGATCCAAAAGGAGGCCACAATTAACCATGAGAGGGCAGAGCATTAACCCTGTCCAAACCATGACACAATAGATTTCATTTTGATAGATTGTGGACTAAACCGGGTTGAGAATGTAACCTGTGTGCTACTTGGATCAGAGGAAAGTTTATCTTGAGGTACAAAGGACCTTGGTTTATTAGCCACCTTGTCAAAGGACCGTATTTTTATATCCTCTGTCAATCAAAGGTTACTAATTTTGCCTTGGATGAATGAATGGTTAGAGGAACAAATATGTGTTTTCCTCGATTTAGTTTACCATATGGGGATGTGAGGAGGAAGAATGTAAGGCTATTGTACCAGAGATATCTTTTCTATAAAGGGATGTATCCCGCTTGGTTGTGACAGGATTGTCAATCAAATATACAGTACAGACCAAAAGTTTGCACACACCTTCTCATTTAAAGATTTTTCAGTATTTTCATGACTATGAAAATTGTAAATTCACACTGAAGGCATCAAAACTATGAATTAACACATGTGGAACTATATACTTAACTAAAAAGTGTGAAACAACTGAAATTATGTTTTATATTCTAGGTTCTTCAAAGTAGCCACCTTTTGCTTTGATGACTGCTTTGCACACTCTTGGCATTCTCTTGATGAGCTTCAAGAGGTTGTCACTGGGAATGGTTTTCACCTCACAGGTGTGCCCTGTCAGGTTTAATAAGTGGGATTTCTAGCCTTATAAATGGGGTTCGGACCATCAGTTGTGTTGAGCAGAAGTCTGGTGGATACACAGCTGATAGTCCTACTGAATAGACTGTCAGAATTTGTTTTATGGCAAGAAAAAAACAGCTAAGTAAAGAAAAATGAGTGGCCATCATTACTTTAAGAAATGAAGGACAGTCAGTCCGAAAAATTGGGAAAACTTTGAAAGTGTCCCCAAGTGCAGTTGCAAAAACCAACAAGCGCTACTGGCTCACATGAGGACTGCCCCAGGAAAGGAAGACCGAGAGTCACCTCTGCTTCTGAGGATAAGGTTATCTGAGTCATCAGCCTCAGAAATCTCAGGTTAACAGCAGCTCAGATTAGAGACCAGGTCAATGCCACACAGAGTTCTAGCAGCAGACACATCTCTACAACAACTGTTAAGAGGAGACTTTGTGCAGCAGGCCTTCATGGTAAAATAGCTGCTAGGAAACCACTGCTAAGGACAGGCAACAAGCAGAAGAGACTTTTTTGGGCTAGAACACAAGGAATGGACATTAGACCAGTGGAAATCTATGCTTTCGTCTGATGAGTCCAAATTTCAGATCTTTGGTTCCAACCACTGTGTCTTTGTGTGTCGCAGAAAAGGTGAACGGATGGACTCTACATGCCTGGTTTACAACGTGAAGCATGGAGGAGGAGGTGTGATGGTGTGGGGGTGCTTTGCTGGTGACACTGTTGGGGATATATTCAAAATTGAAGGCATGCTGAACCAGCATGGCTACCACAGCATCTTGCAGCGGCATGCTATTCCATCAGGTTTACGTTTAGTTGGACCATCATTTATTTTTCAACAGGACAATGACCCCAAACACACCCCCAGGCTGTATAAGGGCTATTTGACCAAGAAGGAGAGTGAAGGGGTGCTACGCCAGATGACCTGGCCTCCACAGTCACCAGACCTGAACCCAATGGAGATGGTTTGGGGTGAGCTGGACCGCAGAGTGAAGGCAAAAGGGCCAACAAGGGCTAAGAGTCTCTGGGAACTCCTTCAAGATTGTTGGAAGACCATTTCCGGTGACTACCTCTTGAAGCTCATCAAGAGAATGCCAAGAGTGTGCAAAGCAGCCATCAAAGCAAAAAGTGGCTACTTTGAAGAACCTAGAATATAAGACATATTTTCATTTGTTTCACACTTTTTTGTTAAGTATATAATTCCACATGTGTTATTTCATAGTTTTGATGCCTTCAGTGTGAATGTACAATTTTCATAGTCAAGAAAATACAGAAAAATATTTAAATGAGATGGTGTGTCCAAACTTTTGGTCTGTACTGTATAAAGAAATGTAGTTTCTGTAGTAGGGCTGTTTACAATAAATCTAAGGTGTAAATAATTTGTATTTAAATATGTTGTAAATTTGGCAATGTCAATGTATGGGGGAAGACCGGAACCGCAGGTACCTGTGCTAATCCGGGCCCGAAACTGTCGAGGCTCCATCCCATGTTGTCCGGTGGAAGGCAAAAATGCTCAGACAGGTGCCCTGACCCAGAAACCGGGGGCGCAGTCAGAAGTGAAAGCATGTGCAGCATCAGCCAGTTTCCTGCCAGAAGTGACAGAGGCGAGGTGCGTGCGCAGCGTGCTCCGCGGTGTGCGCAGCTGGGCTATAGTGACACACGTCTGACCTGATGCCAGAACACATCCGGGGCCCACCGCAGTAACAGGGAGAGAGCCAAGAGCCCTGTACAGCTCATCGCTGCACGTAAGCCTGAGGGCCAAAGTAGGGTGCAGGACTGAACGCCACTGCTCTCGTTGCCGGACATTGCCACGCCGCTCGACCAGGACCCTGACAGTACTGCGGCCTTTTTTGCATTGGCCACATTGAATTATGGACTAGGGGCTCAGCGGAAGGTACCAGAGACCGACCGATGCCGCCAGAATACGGACTACTGTTGCCTGCAGGACCACATTAAACAAGCACCGCACCGGCCGTTATTGGCACTACTAACTCCCAAGCATCATCTGCAGCCTGAGGAAAATTCTGACCTGTGTTTAAAAGAACTGCGGTTATCTCGTTCATTGTTCATTAACTCTGCATATCCATTACTGTTTATTTCCTAATTTAACTGTTTGCCTCGCTGCATCTCTTCCAAACTAATTTATATCATGAGAGAAAGGAGTATTCTCTGTAAAAATATGTTTCCTCCCACCACGACATATAAAGAATAGCAAGGAACGGGGAAAATTTTGAGCCCATTGGCAAACCAAGTATTTGAAGAAAAAATTGAGAATCAAACATAAAAAAATTATGATATAACAAACATGAAAGGGACTTAATCCCTTCACTCCACATCCCTTTTTCATTTCTGCGCTGCGTTTCTGTTTTTCTCCCCCCTTCTTCGCAGAGCCATATCTTTTTTATTTTTCCATCAATGTGGCCATGTGGAGCCTTGTTTTTTTTGTGGGACGAGTTGTCCTTTTGAGCTACACCATTGGTTTTATCATGTCATGTACTTGAAAACGGGAAAAAAAATCCAAGTGCGGTGAAATTGCAAAAAAAGTGCATTTCCAGAACTGTTTTTTAAACTTTTTTTTACCATGTTCACCAAATGCTAAAACTGAACTGCCCTTATGATTCTCCAGGTCATTACAAGTTCATAGACACCAAACATGTATAGATTGTTTTTTATTTAAATGGTGAAAAAAATCCAAAATTTGTTAAAAGAAATTGCATCATTTTCCGTCTCCACTTTTTGTGATCTGGGGTTGGATGACAGATTATTTTTTGCATGCCAAACTGACATTTGTATTGATATAATTTTGGTGTGGCTACGATCTTTTGGAACCCGGTTTTTGCATATTAATGCAATGTTGCGGAGACCAAACAAATTCTGGCATTTTTACTTTTTTTCACCGTTTACCGATTGGATTAATTCTTTTTATAGCTTGATAAATCGGGTGATTCTGAACACAGTGATACTAAATATATGCATCTTTTATTGTTTTATTTTGAATGGGGGGTGATTTGAACTTTCAGATATTTTTTAAACATTTTTAAACTTTTTTTAACTTTTTGCCTGCTTCAATAGTCTCCATGGGAGACTAGAAGCTACACTTGTCCGATCACCTCTGCTACACTCAGGCGATGATCAGATTGCCTGGCTGTAGCGGAAATGCTCACTTGCTATGAGCGTTGACCACCTGGCAGTGCTCATAGCAATCTGGCTATGACAACCGTAGAGGTCTGCTGGAGACCTCTGGTTGTCATGCCAACCCATCATGTGACGGGTCACCGATGGGTGGGATTAGTGATGCGCTTCCAGCAAGATCACATCAAATGCCACTGTCAGAGATTGACAGCTGCATTTAGCAGGTTAACAGCAGCTGGTGGATCGCGATTCCATCTGTGGCTGTTGCAGACACATTTCAGCTGTTCAAAGCAGCTGACTTGTACCAGGAAAGATTTGAGTTCAGTGCCGGAGCCCACATCAAAGGGAGGGACATGACATGCGCAATACATGTACGGCACATGTCGTGAAGTGGTTAATGATGACGTACTTTAAATTAATGGAATAATCACTCTATTTATCTAAATAGTACCAAATGGATGTAATGGCTGAATGATGAAGAGTGGTGGAATAACAACATCACATGTTAGGAATGTAAATTGCCCATTCCATTTAAATTGGTCAAAAACTTGTAGTACTGCAGAAGCATCTTTCAGATAACCAGAAATTCTGGTCATCGAGGGCTGAAGATGTTGGTCTATCTACTGACTTAGTTTCTCATTTAATGATCCGATGCCGGAGATAATGGGAAGCAGGGGAGGGGGAAAAAACCTTTTTGTGTTTTGGGGATCCCATGAAAAATGGGATGATTTGGTAGTAGCCATGTACGAAGTTTATTATTGAGTATTCCTAATCTAACACCTTCATCTAAAATATCGGACATCGTGTATTTGTATAGCAGGATAGGATGTGATGTAAGTGGCCTATATGTAGAAGGCTCTTTTAGGAATATTGTTAGCTAGTTTACTGTACAATGTACAACAATAGATCCGCCTTTTTCAGACTGCCGGATTGTGAGATTTGGATTTTCTTGTAATTCACCAATAGCTGTGAATTCGGTGTCGGTCATAATTCTGTGGCGATGAGATGATTTGATATGTTCATGGAGTAAAGTGATTGAAAAAGATCCAATGATGGAACCCTAGACTGAATCAGGTAATAAGTTGAGTATTTTGATGTGACCGTAACGTCTTTAGAATGTACCATGTTGGTACGGTTCGTATGATCCTGTAGAGAAATTAGTGTTAAAATCGCGATCTGCTCTGAAAAAGCTGCCATATCTGATACTGAAGGGCGAGAGGTAAAATGCAATTAAGTGTTAAGGAGTCTAGTGAATTATTAACGGTCTTGAATTGTTTGGAAGAGATCAAAGTCTCTGCTTGGGACAAAGTTCAGGCCTTTCTCTAACACCGATCGTTGCCACGGTGACCCGGGGTCGTCATGCCGACTCCCGGTCACCAATCTACAGACAGCTTCTAAGACCATGCCCACAGCATGGTGTCAGAAGCTGATGCAAAGCAGTACATTATGCCTGAACTACACAAAAAAAAAAAAAATATGTTAAAAAAAATTACAAAGTACTAAAAATAATAGTGCTAACACTAATAAATACACATTTTTAAGTAAAAAATAAACAAAAAAGTACATGTTTGGTTTAAAAGTGTCACATTAATTAACCTTTTTCAGTAAACAAAAATACAAAAAAGTATTGAACAATGCTTTAACATCATACCGCTGGAAAAAAAGGGAAAAAGCGCAATCAAAAAGATGCTTGTAAGTAAAAACGGTTCTGCAAAAAATATACAGCTCCATCATCGGAAAAATAAAAAAGTTATAGCTCATAGAATAAAGCGAAGCAAAAATAACATTTTTTTCTCTAAAAGTTTTCATAATAATAATTTTATTTATATAGCGCCAACATATTCCGCAGCGCTTTACAACTTATAGAGGGGACTTGTACAGACAATAGACATTACAGCATAACAGAAATCACAGTTCAAAACAGATACCAGGAGGCAGTGGCGTAGGAAGGGGGGGGGCGGTCCGCCCCGGGCGGCACAATGCGGGGGGCGGCGCTGCAGCTGTTTAAGGCTTGTTTCCATTTGCAAGAAACATGTCCGTGTCTCGCATGTGGAAACCAAGCTGTGGCGCCGGCACTCCAGAGCGGAGCGTGCGGCCGCATATGAACACATGGAGCTGCACAGCTCCGCTCCAAAGTGCCGGCACCACAGCTTGGTTTCCACATGCGAGACACGGACGTGTTTCTCGCAAGTGGAAAGGGGCCCTTAACGCTATTGACGTGCGGGCCCGCGCCCGCACGTCAATAGTTAACAGCCGCCAGCCAATCTGAGGCTGGCAGCTGACGTCAGTCCCAGCGTGCATGTCGCCGGCGTCTGACGTCATTGTCAGTCGCTGGCGAGTGCACGCTTCAGCTGCATGAAGATCAGGAACGCGGCAGGTAAGCAGAACTTGTTTTTTTTTTTTTGGACAGAAAGCTGGACACTGGGGGGCAGAAAGCTGGACACTGGGGGGCAGGAAGCTGGACACAGAGGGGGCAGAAAGCTGGACACAGGGGGGCAGAAAGCTGGACACAGAGGGGGCAGAAAGCTGGACACAGAGGGGGCAGAGAGCTGGACACAGGGGGGCAGAAAGCTGGACACAGAGGGGGCAGAAAGCTGGACACTGGGGGGCAGAAAGCTGGACACAGAGGGGGCAGAAAGCTGGACACAGGGGGCAGTATGCTGGACACAGAGGGGGCAGTATGCTGGACACAGAGGGGGCAGTATGCTGGACACAGAGGGGGCAGAAAGCTGGACACAGGGGGGCAGAAAGCTGGACACAGGGGTGGCAGAAAGCTGGACACAGAGGGGGCAGTATGCTGGACACAGAGGGGGCAGAAAGCTGGACACAGAGGGGGCAGAAAGCTGGAGACAGAGGGGGCAGAAGGCTGGACACAGAGGGGGCAGTATGCTGGACACAGAGGGGGCAGTATGCTGGACACAGAGGGGGTAGTATGCTGGACACAGAGGGGGCAGTATGCTGGACACAGAGGGGGCAGTATGCTGGACACTGGGGGGGTAGTATGCTGGACACTGGGGGGGCAGTATGCTGGACACTGGGGGGGTAGTATGCTGGACACTGGGGGGGCAGTATGCTGGACACTGGGGGGGCAGTATGCTGGACACTGGGGGGGCAGTATGCTGGACACTGGGGCGGCAGTATGCTGGACACTGGGGCGGCAGTATGCTGGACACTGGGGCGGCAGTATGCTGGACACGATGGCGGCAGTATGCTGGACACTGGGGAGGCAGTATGCTGGACACTGGGGTGGCAGTATGCTGGACACTGGGGCGGCAGTATGCTGGACACTGGGGCGGCAGTATGCTGGACACAGGGGCAGGATGACAGACATGGCAGCATGACTGGAGACAGATGGGGCATGATTGGAAACAGATGGGGCAGGATTGAGACACAGGGGGCATGATTGGAGACGGGGCAGAATGGTGATACGGGCATGATTGGAGACACTGGAGGCAGGATTG
Source organism: Ranitomeya variabilis (assembly GCF_051348905.1). Taxonomy (NCBI): domain Eukaryota; kingdom Metazoa; phylum Chordata; class Amphibia; order Anura; family Dendrobatidae; genus Ranitomeya; species Ranitomeya variabilis. The sequence goes on along the minus strand of NC_135235.1, from coordinate 693,311,642 downwards.
GAGACAGATGGGGCAGGATCATGGGGCAGGATGGATACGATGGAGACAGATGGGGCAGGATGGGGAGATCATATGGGGCAGGATGGATACTCATTAGGGCAGGATGGGAGAACATATGGCTGACGCCAGGAATGAGACACACGGGGGCTAGAATGGCGAATATTATTACCATAGGGGCTAATTAAGGGATATTATTACTGCAGTGATGTATTTATTTTATTTTTTGAGTACACTGTTTTAAATGGAGGGGCGGTCCTATTACTGTGTACTGTAGGGTGACACTATGTCGCCTTCTTCATGTGGTGTAATGTAGAAGTTGGGAAAATTAAGTAATGTGTTATGCAAGTGGAACTCGAGATAACTGTGTTATTTCCTGCAGAGACGAGTCCTAGCTGGATGAAGTGATGGCGGTCTGTGCTGGATGAAAGATGAAGGACTTCACCTAGAGACATCACTGGTGAGTCAGTGTGTTACCTATACACTGACACTATACACTGTATACTGTATACAGAGCTCCTGTGTATAATTTCACTAGTGATCACTGTATTACCTATACACTATATACAGAGCTCCTGTGTATAATGTCACTGGTGATCACTGTATTACCCGTACACAGACACTGCATACTAAGTACAGATCTCCTGTGTATAATGGCACTTATGGTGATAGTATTGTGGGTTTTTTTTATTATCAGTATTGTAGTATTCAGTCACTATGTGGTGGTAATATGTGGTCTGGTCATGATGTTGTGGTATTTGTTCCTTGTATTTGATATTATTTGATCACTGTGGTGGTAATATGTCATCTGGTCATGGTGTGGCGGTATTTGTGCCTTGTAGATAGTATTATAGGTCACTGTGGTGATATGGTGTCTGGTCATGGTGCTGTGGTATTTGTTCCTTGTATGTGGTATTATAGGTAGTGTTGAGCGATACCGTCCGATACTTGAAAGTATCGGTATCGGAAAGTATCGGCCGATACCGTCAAAGTATCGGATCTAATCCGATACCGATACCTGATACCAATACAAGTCAATGGGACTCAAGTATCGGACGGTATCCCTGATGGTTCCCAGGGTCTGAAGGAGAGGAAACTCTCCTTCAGGCCCTGGAATCCATATTACTGTGTAAAATAAAGAATTAAAATAAAAAATATTGCTATACTCACCTCTCCGACGCAGCCTGGACCTTACCGAGGGAACCGGGAGCCTTCTTTGCTTAAAATGCGCGTGTTTACTGCCTTCCGTGACGTCACGGCTTCTGATTGGTCGCGTGCCGCCCATGTGACGGCGACGCGACCAATCACAACAAGCCGTGACGTAATTTCAGGTCCTGAATGCCTAATTCTAGGCATTCAGGATTTGAAAATTACGTCACGGCTTGTGATTGGTCGCGTGCCGCCCATGTGACGGCGACGCGACCAATCACAACAAGCCGTGACGTAATTTCAGGTCCTGAATGCCTAATTCTAGGCATTCAGGATTTGAAAATTACGTCACGGCTTGTGATTGGTCGCGTGCCGCCCATGTGACCGCGACGCGAGCAATCACAACAAGCCATGACGTAATTTCAGGTCCTGAATGCCTAATTCTAGGCATTCAGGATTTGAAAATTACGTCACGGCTTGTGATTGGTCGCGTGCCGCCCATGTGACCGCGACGCGACCAATCACAAGCCGTGACATAATTTTCAAATCCTGAATGCCTAGAATTAGGCATTCAGGACCTGAAATTACGTCACGGCTTGTTGTGATTGGTCGCGTCGCCGTCACATGGGCGGCACGCGACCAATCAGAAGCCGTGACGTCACGGAAGGCAGTAAACGCGCGCATTTTAAGCAAAGAAGGCTCCCGGTTCCCTCGGTAAGGTGCAGGCTGCGTCGGAGAGGTGAGTATAGCAATATTTTTTATTTTAATTCTTTATTTTACACATTGATATTAATCCCGATACCGATTCCCGATATCACAAAAGTATCGGATCTCGGTATCGGAATTCCGATACCCGCAAGTATCGGCCGATACCCGATACTTGCGGTATCGGAATGCTCAACACTAATTATAGGTCATTTTAAAAATTGAAAAATAAATAAAAATATACCTAAATTGTACTGCATATTTTAACAGATATTTAATAGGTTACAGTAGAGTAGGGCCTGGCCAAAAGAGTCTACCTTGTCATTTTGGTGGCTTAAAAAAATCTTTTGAGCCGGGGGGGGGGGGGGGCGCCAAACTCGGGAACAGCCCCGGGCGGCAAAAGCTCTAGCTACGCCTATGCCAGGAGGAGTGAGCGCCCTGCTCGCAAGCTTACAAACTATGAGGAAAAGGGGAGACACGAGAGGTGGATGGTAACAATTGCTTTAGTTATTTGGACCAGCCATAGTGTAAGGCTCTGGTGTTCATTATTATTATTATTATTATTATTATTATTCATTTTTATAGCGCCATTTATTCCATGGCGCTTTACATGTGAAAATACGGGGCAAATATAGACAAATACATTAAACATGAGCAAAAACAAGGCACACGGGTACATAAGGAGGGAGGACCCTGCCCGCGAGGGCTCACAGTCTGCAGGGGATGAATGATGATGATACACTAGAAGAGGGCAGAGCTGGTTGTGTGGCGGTTCAGTAGGTTCAGGATCACTGCAGGCTGTAGGCTTGTCGGAAGAGGTGAGTCTTCAGGTTCTTTTTGAAAGTTTCTATGGTAGGCGAGAGTCTGATGTGCTGGGGTAGAGAGTTCCAGAGTATGGGGGAAGCACGAGAGAAGTCTTGGATGCGGTTGTGGGAAGAAGAGATGAGAGGGGAGTAGAGAAGGAGGTCTTGAGAGGATCGGAGGTTGTGTGTTGGTAGGTACCGGGAGATCATGTCACAGATGTATGGAGGAGATAGGTTGTGGATGGCTTTGTAGGTCATTGTGAGGGTTTTGAACTGGAGTCTCTGGGCGATAGGAAGCCAGTGAAGGGCTTGGCATAGGGGAGAGGCTGGGGAATAGCGGGGAGACAGGTAGATTAGTCGAGCAGCAGAGTGTAGGATGGATTGGAGTGGTGCCAGAGTGCTAGAGGGGAGACCAGAGAGTAGGAGGTTGCAGTAGTCGAGGCGGGAGATGATAAGGGTATGTACTAGTGTTTTTGTGGTGTCACGGTCAAGGAATGCGCGGATCCGGGAAATGTTTGAGGCGGCAGGAGGAGGCAAGGGCTTGGATATGTGGCTTGAATGAGAGGGCAGAGTCGAGGATCACCCCGAGGCACCGGGCGTGTGGGACTGGGGAAAGTGAGCAGCCATTGACATTGATGGATAGGTCTGGTGGAGGGGTAGAGTGAGATGGGGGAAAGATGATGAATTCTGTTTTGTCCATGTTCAGTTGTAGAAAGCGAGCAGAAAAGAAGGCTGAAATAGCAGACAGACAGTGCGGGATTTTGGTAAGTAAGGAGGTGAGGTCAGGTCCGGATAGGTAGATCTGCGTGTCATCAGCATAGAGATGGTACTGCATACCGTGGGATTCTATGAGCTGTCCCAGACCGAAGGTGTAGATGGAGAAAAGTAGGGGTCCTAGAACAGAGCCTTGAGGAACACCGACTGACAAGGGGGCGAGGTGAGGAGGTGGTGTGGCGGAGGGAGACACTGAATGTCCGATCTGTCAGATATGATGAGATACAGGAAAGGGCCAAGTCTGTGATGCCAAGAGATGAGAGGATTTGTAGCAGAAGGGAGTGGTCCACAGTGTCAAAGGCAGAAGACAGGTCCAGGAGAAGGAGGACAGAGTAGTGTCGCTTGTTCCTGGCAGTTAGTAGGTCATTGGTGACTTTAGTTAGGGCCAGTAGCGTAGCTACCAGGGGGGCAGAGGGGGCGGTCGCCCCGGGCCCTGTGCTCTGAGGGGGCCCACCCAGAGCTATGCTACTTTCAGGGCCGGCGTTAGGGGCCCCTGCCTCCGGTCAATGATTATCTTTCATTTCCCCTGCGTTTGTAGTGTGTATGTAGCTAAAGGAACATGCACGGTACAAACACTCACAGGGAGTCAGCAGAGAGAAGAGAAGGCCTCCAATCAGAGTGCAGGGAGTGAGTCATGTGATCGCTCTTCTGCAGTCTGTGGAGGAGAGGGGGAAGGGAGGTCACTCACCGCTCACCCAATCCCGGCTGAGCGCGCTCTGCTCAAAGCTCCTGTGCTGCAGAGAAGTGATCAGCTCCAGCAGCAGCCGGGGACGCAGGGGGTCTCTGCCTGTGACTGTGAGCTGAGCTCACTGCCTACACATGATGTCTGCAGCATCTGACTTGGAGGAGCCTGAGGAGCAGCCCCCAGGACCAGAGGACACTCTCCACACAGCATGATGAGTATCTTGGCACAGGTCATTTGCTATTTGATATGTCTGATCTGTTGCCTTGAATACATACATACAGGCACAGTATATAAAGCTGATGAACCTATAAAAGAGGGCACTACAAATAAATGCTCAGCCATCAAAATATATAATAGACCAAAAAGAAGATGGACTCCAAAAGCTAAAAGTTACAGTTTATTAAAGAACTATTAAAACAATACAAGATACAGGTAAAGTATATGATAAAGAAAAAAGAAAAAATGGTAATAAATAGTGAAAAAGCGACACTAGTGCCGCATACACATGTATCCTGCTCTGAAGATATAATAAAGGGAAGGGAATTATACCACAACTCAATACAATAAATGTTCCAATAGTATTATAAAGTGTAAATCGTGACTCACAGCCAGTAACCTGTCAGTTAATAAGGTAATGATTCACATATAAGAAGCAGGTATAAAGAAACAAGGCATGTGATCAAGAAAACTTTAAATAATAGAAGTGCCTAATGCAGGTTAGGTATGGCAGAAAAGCCCTATATGTGAGACCTATTGGTCATATTTGTATGTCCCAAGCACATGCATCAATCAAACTATAATGTACTTACAAATAAGAGGGTATATGTACACGTAGAGTCACACCTTGTAGCCGTATGCGGAAAAGAGGAGCCCCGACGCGCCCCCCGAGGAAGCAATATCTGCGAAACGCGCGTCGGGGCTCCTCTTTTCCGCATACGGCTACAAGGTGTGACTCTACGTGTACATATACCCTCTTATTTGTAAGTACATTATAGTTTGATTGATGCATGTGCTTGGGATTTTTCCCTATTATACTTACACACTGATACTATGACTTGTTTTCAGAATATGCATGAGGCACTTTATTCTCTCCTGTGACTCTTATGCACACCTATTGTCCCCTTGTACCTGCTCCCCATGTGTGAACTATCACGCTATTGTTACCAGTATATTTGCATACAAATATGACCAATAGGTCTCACATATAGGGCTTTTCTGCCATACCTAACCTGCATTAGGCACTTCTATTATTTAAAGTTTTCTTGATCACATGCCTTGTTTCTTTATACCTGCTTCTTATATGTGAATCATTACCTTATTAACTGACAGGTTACTGGCTGTGAGTCACGATTTACACTTTATAATACTATTGGAACATTTATTGTATTGAGTTGTGGTATAATTCCCTTCCCTTTATTATATCTTCAGAGCAGGATACATGTGTATGCGGCACTAGTGTCGCTTTTTCACTATTTATTACCATTTTTTCTTTTTTCTTTATCATATACTTTACCTGTATCTTGTATTGTTTTAATAGTTCTTTAATAAACTGTAACTTTTAGCTTTTGGAGTCCATCTTCTTTTTGGTCTACAGTATATAAAGCAATGAAGGTTCTTAAAGGGAACCTGTCACCCCGTTTTTTAAAGATGAGATAAAAATAGCGTTAAATAGGGGCAGAGCTGTGCTTTACATTAGTGTCTTTTTTGTGCCTTTATTCCCCAGCTATGCTGCCGAAATACCTTTGTAAAGTCACCATTTTGGGCTGTCACTCACGCTGGTCTGGTCAAATGGGTGTGGTGACAGCGCTGTTTCTCCCCCAGATCTTGCTTATCTGTCCGTTGGTGGTGTAGTGGTTTGCACATGTCCAGCTGCCAAATCCACTGCGCAGGTGAAGGAAAAGAGCGCGATCTGCGCTGTTACCCTGGTGATCGGTGGGGGCGGCCATCTTCCTGAGGCCGCACGTGCGCAGATGGAGTGCTTTGCTGCACGGGGCTTCAGGAAAATGGCCGCGGGATGCCGCGCGTGCGCAGATGGAGATCGCGGCGGCCATTTTCCTGAAGCCCCGGGAAGCCGCGCACTCCATCTGCGCACGCACGGCCTCAGGAAGATGGCCGCCCCCACCGATCACCAGGGGAATAGTGCAGATCGCGCTCTTTTCCTTCACCTGCGCAGTGGATTCGGCAGCTGGACATGCGCACACCACTACGCCACCAACGGACAGATAAGCAAGATCTGGGGGAAGAAACAGCGATGTCACCACACCCATTTGTCCAGACCAGCGTGAGTGACAGCCCAAAATGGTGACTTTACAAAGGTATTTCGGCAGCATAGGTGGGGAATAAAGGCACAAAAAAGACACTAATGTAAAGCACAGCTCTGCCCCTATTTAACGCTATTTTTATCTCATCTTTATAAAACGGGGTGACGGGTTCCCTTTAAACTTGTACGTCTTGTTTATCCTGCAATCTGGACAGACACTGAACACTGACATGTGATCGCTAAGTGTCTTGGCACATAATGTATTTACTGCTGATTAGCTTATGAGAAGGAGAATGATTATTTTCTTAAGTTTGCGAGTGGCTGGAATCTTGCAGGACGGCTTTTACATGTGGGAGCCTGTCATCATATAAGGTCCGGCCAGCATCTGTACGCCCTCACATAGTGTTCTAGAATGCTCTCTATGTCCCCAATCCTCTATGCAAGGCACAAAAAAGAGCTTTTATTATAATCACGGATGGCGCAGTCCGGGCGTCACAGTCTTGATCCGGCGCCGACCCTCTTCCTGTGATCGCTGTCCCTCTTCGTGTGGAAGATGCGTCCTACATCATGCATTCAGTGTCCTCTATCGCACTCCCATGCAGGTGGACTTCTCTTTGCCCTGCTGAAGTCAGAGCACAGTATTGTAGTGCGCATGCGCCAGCTTTATTTCCAGGTTATCAGCGCCCTTTGGCCTTTCCCAGCACATACGCACTACAGTACTTGGCTCTGCTTTCAGCAGCGCAGACAGAAGTGTGCCTGCACAGGAGCGCGATGGGTGACACGGTGTGGATGACGTAGAATGTGTCATACAGATGAAGCAGTAATGGAGGATGGCGATCTTAAGTCAAGACCAGCGATGCCTTGGTGAGAGCCATTGGTGAGTATAATGAGGTCATTTTTATGCCTTGCGGAGGGGATTGGGGACACATTTACAGCCTTCCTTATAGAGGCTGCCTATGGGAGCTGCATAATACTATATAGTCTTCCTATGTGAAGGGCATTATACTATAGAGTCTGCCTATGGGGAGTGCATGATACTATATGGAGGCCTATGGGGAATGTATTATACCTTATTGAGGACTATCTGGTGTATTATGCTATATGGAGGCTATCTAGAGGGCCATCATTCAGTGTGGAGATTACAGCGACGGGGCCATCATACAGTGTTGGAGCCAGTTTGGGGGATATTAACGGGTCAGTATATACAGTGAGGGGGCATCATACTGTGTATAGGGGAGCTGTACAGTGGGGGAGACTCGGGACTTTATTAAATGTAAAGTGGGCACTTATTCTTACAGGGGAACTCAGGTTACTGTGACTATCAAAGGGTCACACACAGAGGGCATTATTACTTTCTAGGGGACAAAATGTGGGCACTGTTTTCTAGGGCACTTGCACCTGGCATTACTATATTATAGAGGGGTGCTTTAGAATTTAGAGGGCACAGAGAACCACACAGCAGGTGCAGTAATAGGGACACATACGGCAGCAGCGGCTCAGTATTGGGGTATCAGGGGCATTAATAAGGACACATATGGCAGCAGCGGCTCAGTATTGGGGTATCAGGTGCAGTAATAGGGACACATACGGCAGCAGCGGCTCTGTATTGGGGTATCAGGTGCAGTAGTAGGGACACATACGCCAGCAGCGGTTCAGTATTTGGGTATCGGGGCAGTAATAGGGACACATACGGCAGCAGCGGCTCAGTATTGGGGTATCAGGGGCAGTAACAGGGACACATATGGCAGCAGCGGCTCAGTATTGGGGTATCAGGGGCATTAATAGGGACACATACGGCAGCAGCGGCTCTGTATTGGGGTATCGGGGCAGTAATAGGGACACATACGGCAGCAGCGGCTCAGTATTGGGGTATCAGGGGCATTAATAGGGACACATATGGCAGCAACGGCTCAGTATTGGGATATCAGGTGCAGTAATAGGGACACATACGGCAGCAGCGGCTCTGTATTGGGGTATCAGGGGCAGTAATAGGAACACATACGGCAGCAGCGGCTCTGTATTGGGGTATCAGGGGCAGTAATAGGAACACATACGGCAGCAGCGGCTCAGTATTGGGGTATCAGGGGCAGTAATAGGAACACATATGGCAGCAGCGGCTCAGTATTGGGGTATCAGGGGCAGTAATAGGGACACATACGGTAGCAGCGGCTCTGTATTGGGGTATCAGCAGAATGAGGAGTTTGTGCAGGTTGGGAATAGATGGTGATGTGATGGGGCTGGAATATGAGAAGTGAAATGTGTCTTTGTTGTATTCTCTGCAGATGAGTTGTAGCTGGAAGATGTTGTCATGTCGGTCTGGGCCAGATGGAAAAGACGGGAAAAATTCTATCAGAAAGAACGTCAGAGGTAAGTCATTATCTGTAACTGTGCAGTGATCTGTTATATGTTCTGTAGGACTGGTATCTACCACTGACCATATGGCGGTAATATTGTCAAGGTGAAAATATATTTCTTATATATCTTTCTGTACTTTTATACTCTTATACTGTGAAACAATAAGTTTTTCCTATGCTTGCAGATATAACTGTATTTAAAGATGGCCGCCAGAGCTTAGTTTCGTTTCAGGTTTTAGTGTCCGAAGGGTTAAGCCATTTCCTCAGAAACGAAACTCAGGAATGTGAAGAAAGGGAGGATTCACCAGAAGACGTCAGAACAAATCAGGAAGACTGGATGCTAGCTTAAACCCCGCCTAATGCACGCCTTCCCCTAACACTCAATATAGTATTGTGTATTTTTAGAATAAAGCCAGTTGGTGTGACCGCTGCAGATATGTGTGGATGCACGGGGCATTAACTAAGTTTGAACCAGCTACCTGTCTGATTTATTCTTATCCGGTACCAAATGCCCTGCACACATATTAATTTGGAATGACTGGTGAATGAGGATTTAATTGTCGTATTACGGCCCCGACAATTTTGGCGCGACCAACGGGGGGCGTGGCCAGCGATCCGAGACTCTCTGGACCCATGCCTGGATGTCTGTGGATGATACCCGTAGTGGCTGACCTCGAGGACTGATCACCCTCCTGATACGGTAAGTGGCGATCATATACACTGTATATGTCACACTTGCTAGTGTCTCAGCCGTTATTGGTTTGTCTGTGGTCTCTTTGGGTCCGGGAGGTGAATGATCGAGTGGTGAGATCAAACGTGATCCTGTGCCACGCTCTGAACCAGCAACTGAGAGACGTCGCATCCTGTGCGACCTCTGTACACCATACCTCCTCCACCGGTCATTGTACTCCGTTCAACCACCCTACCCGTGACTATTGTCTAGTAGTGAAGTGGACTGAAAAATTGAGCCAGTTGTAGATTGTGGGGCAGCTTAGAGAAAGGGATAGGAGACGCAGCCTCTGTGATATTGTGCTGACAGGTAACTAAGGCGTTCCGTGAGGGGACCACCTGTCCAGGCAGGTAACTAAGGCGTTCCGTGAGGGGACCACCTGTCTAGTTAGGTAACCTAAGACGTTCCGTGAGGGGACCACCTATATTTTTGTGGAGGGGTCTCATTAGGAGGCTGCCTCCCGACTGTTTGGGATATCGTGGCAGGATAGTCTGTAATCACTGTTGTTCAGGTTAGGGACGGAAATATTGAGCGCGAGGCTCTTTTCCTAGTACGTCGAACGTGAGGCTCCGTACTGTGGAACTCAGTGTTGAAGATTGCTGCCAGTGGCCTACTGCAGGAGGCCATAGTATCCTGGGAGCCAAGCTGCGTATCTTAAAGTAGAAGTCCGTGCCCCACAAGTTAGATGAGGATGCCGTGGAAGTCAAGACAATGGTCACGGGAGGGCAAGAGACAGTCAAGAAGCTTATCTGCGAGTTGCGCGAGGCTTAAAGAACAAAGGATGAGAATAGGTTGATGGAGGGGAGGATCAGATAATGTAGAGCCCGTGTTTGGTTATAAAATGCCTGTGAACTGTGATCTTACAGATTGTAAAATGGCCGCCGTGCCACTGATGATGAAAATGCAGTCTCAGCCAGCGCCCTGTAATGGCGGCGGAAAGAGATCTCCAGAAGTGTAGGTGTGTCCTGTTTGTGTTGTGCAGAATCCAACCTGGGTGGTGACCTGCCTTGTGTGTGTGTACGGACCGTCCTTGGGGCTCCGCCCAGACCACGGAGGATTATAGGAAAGTTTTGTAGAAATTAGGTCTGAAAACTGCTGTAATTTGTGACTGTAGAAGATACGGAGCTTTGTATCAGTGCTGTGTACTGTAGGGGAGGGGCTGAGCAGCTGCAAGATTTCTTTGTCACTTCTTCTTTCTCCTTATCTGCGCTACGTGCTGGAGAAAGGGGGGTATAGAGTTGGGCTCTTGCTCTCCCTTCAGCGCTGAAGAATGCAGTGATTTTTTCTTATCTCCGCGTTACTAGATTGGAGGGGCTGAGTGAGCCCCTGCGCTATTTGCTTGCAATTTTTCCCCTCGGCGCTGTGGGCTACGGGGGAGGGGGGGGGCCATGTATTGCATTCCAAAGTTTTCTCTGTCCTTGGTTTAATACACACTGAGAGATTTGTATTTGAAGCAATAAGTACTGTATGAGATTGGAAGTGAAATAGACCTGTGTCTAGTCTTCGATGAAAACTTGTAAGTAATTGAAAGATTGGTAAAAGGCACCAATATATCCTGGACTGCCGAGAAGTTCTATGGGCGTCTTATGGTAGTGTTTGAAGATCTGGGATTCCCATTGTAATAAAAAGCCCATTCATACCTTTTTGTAGTAGACCCGATATTGAGATTTCCACTCCGGATGATGCATTGCAAATAGTAAAAGGTTTTCAAAAGAATTTAGTCCAGCAGGAAAAAAAAAGGGGTTAAATCAGCAGCGCTTCTTACTGTCTATGTAACAGACTCTAGTTTCTGCCTCCTCCCTTCGTACACGTGAGTCCAGCTTCACATTCCAATACGCCTTTAACCCCGTATGGGAATTTCATTATCTCCCCAGCCCCGCCATGCAAATTCTCAGATCAAGAGCTTGTTTTAATTAGAGTAGATGGCAGACCCAATAAATATACTCTTATAAAACCTATCCCTGTGGGACCTTTCCCTGAAGTTACTGCTCAGTTCGTAATCTTTTCTATATGTTCGGTAAATTTACTGGGGGCAGATTTATTATTACAGTTCTGCTCCAGAATATAATTCCAAGATGATGGTCAGATGGTCCTTGCATTATATAACTCCTATGCAGATGAATATAAAGAGATGTGTATCCTACTTGCCCTTCCCACAGTTATGATGGTCCTGATAGACCCAGATTCTCCCCCAATAATGCCTGTAGAACCAGTAAAAGTGTTTCTCAAACCTGGTGCTCCTTTTCCCATAGTCCATCAGTACCCTTTGAAACATGATCAGGAGCAGTGTCTCAAGGGGCAAATACAAATGTTATTCGATAATGGTGCCCTGATACCCTGTGTTTCCCCAGGTAACACACCCGTGTTTCCCGTTAAAAAAAAAAAAAATGGGGGGGCCAGTTATAGCCCAAGAGTGTCAGGCCTACCTTGCCGCTCATGGCCCCTTGCATCCAGGAGACGCTATGTCCACCCAAAGAGGGAATTTGCCCTGTGATATAGTGTTACACACTGCAGGCCCCGTATATGATTACAAGACACCCGAGCACTGCCGTACAGTATTGCAGACTGCCTTGCAGACAGAGCTCACCTATGCAGGACATGCTACAGGTGTGCTGATTCAGCTTCATGGAGACAAATAGAGACCTGTTGCTTATTACAGCGGCCGCCTGGATAGGGTGGCAAGAGGAAGTCCCTCCTGTATTTGGACTGTGTTGTCTGTCCAGCTGTTGCTACACAAGTCTTCAGAGATTGTTTTGGATTACCCACTGATGGTCCATACCCCACGATGTATATGGTATCCTTAACCAGGTACAACCTAGCCACATGTCCATGGCTGGACAGCTGCGACTTCGGTGTGCTATTCTCATGCCTACTAATGTGACTTTGAAAAGGTGCACTGTCCTGAACCCCGTTACTCTTCACCTAGTTCCCCTGGATCCAAAGGGGGGAGGAGTAGGTGACATGAAGGTGACATGAAAAAGGACACTCTTTTTCTTTTTCTTTTAAGAATGGATCCAGAGGAACAAGATTAGGTTTCCAAACCACATGATTGTCTAGAATTGATGTCTCAGGAAACGGCTGGTCTCTAGTGTGCCTATTCTAATGCTGATTTTGAGCTTTTTGTAGATGGATCCCGTCACCAAGATGACCGAGGATGCTACTGTACCAGATATGCTGTGGTCTCAGAACATGAGATAATCAAGGTAGAGTCAATGCCAGCTCATATGTCTGCACAAGAAGCAGAGCAAACTAGCAGAAGGTAAGACTGTAAACATCTACACTGATTCCAGGTATGCTTTTGGCATTACACACGGTTATAATAATAATAATAATAATAATTTTATTTATATAGCGCCAACATATTCCGCAGCGCTTTACAACTTATAGAGGGTACTTATACAGACAACAGACATTACAGCATAACAGAAATCACAGTTCAAAACAGATACCAGGAGGAATGAGGGCCCTGCTGCTCGCAAGCTTACAATCTATGAGGAAAAGGGGAGACACGAGAGGTGGATGGTAACAATTGCTTTAGTTATTTGGACCAGCCATAGTGTAAGGCTCGGGTGTTCATGTAAAGCTGCATGAACCAGTTAACTGCCTAAGTATGTAACAGTACAGACACAGAGGCTATTAACTGCATAAAGTGTATGAGAACATGATGGAGGAACGTTATTATGTTGTTTTTTTTTATTAATAGGCCACACAGGGATAATTAGGTTAATGCGTTGAGGCGGTAGGCCAATCTGAACAAATGAGTTTTTAGTGCACGCTTAAAACTGTGGGGATTGGGGATTAATTGTATTAACCTAGGTAGTGCATTCCAAAGAATCGGCGCCGCACGTGTAAAGTCTTGGAGACGGGAGTGGGAGGTTCTGATTATTGAGGATGCTAACCTGAGGTCATTAGCAGAGCGGAGGGCACGGGTAGGTTGGTAGACTGAGACCAGAGAGGAGATGTAGGGTGGTGCTGAGCCATGGAGTGCTTTGTGGATGAGGGTAGTAATTTTGTACTGGATTCTGGATTGGATGGGTAGCCAGTGTAATGACTGGCACAAGGTAGAGGCATCGGTGTAACGGTTGGCGAGGAATATGATCCTGGCAGCAGCATTCAGGACAGATTGGAGCGGGGAGAGTCTGGTAAAAGGTAGGCCAATTAGTAGAGAGTTACAATAGTCCAGACGAGAATGAATAAGTGAGACAGTAAGAGTTTTTGCAGAGTCGAAAGTAAGAAAAGGGCGAATTCTGGAAATGTTTTTGAGATGCAGATAAGAAGAGCGAGCCAGTGATCGGATGTGGGGGGTGAATGAAAGCTCGGAATCAAGGATGACTCCAAGGCAGCGGGCATGTTGCTTTGGAGTAATGGTGGAACCGCACACAGAGATGGCAATGTCGGGCAAAGGTAGGTTTGTAGAGGGAGAGAACACGAGGAGTTCAGTTTTTGACAGGTTCAGTTTCAGATAGAGGGAGGACATGATGTTAGAGACAGCGGTAAGACAATCACTGGTGTTTTCTAAAAAGGTCGGCGTGATAACAGGAGAAGAGGTATATAATTGGGTGTCGTCAGCATAGAGATGGTACTGGAAACCAAATCTACTGATTGTTTGTCCAATAGGGGCAGTATACAAAGAGAAGAGGAGGGGGCCTAGGACTGATCCTTGAGGAACCCCAACAGTAAGGGGAAGGTGAGAGGAAGAGGAACCAGCAAAACATACAGTGAAGGATCGGCCAGAGAGATAGGAGGAGAACCAAGAGAGAACGGTGTCCTTGAGGCCGATGGAGCGGAGCATAGTGAGGAGGAGCTGATGATCCACAGTGTCGAATGCTGCGGAGAGATCCAAGAGAATTAGCATGGAATAGTGACCATTAGATTTAGCTGTTAGTAGGTCATTAGAGACTTTAGTGAGGGCAGTTTCAGTAGAGTGTAAAGAGCGGAAACCAGATTGAAGAGGGTCGAGAAGAGGTTATGGGCCTATCTGGAGAGCCAGGGCTTTCCTGACAAAAAAAATGGCCACCCCTTTAAACATGCTGAGGCAGTCCAGCAACTTATGAATGCACTACAGTTTCCCACCCAAGCAAGCAGGCATTATAAAGGTAAAGGCACATAGCAAAGGCACTGATGGACGGACAAAAGGGTAAGCACTGGCAGACCAGGCTGCCAAGAAAGCAGCAAGCACTCCTGTAGCCTCTAAAGTACATCACCTAGACACCCCACCATCTCCACTTGTGTTGAAAGACATCTTAGCCCGGTTACAAAAACAGGCAAGTAAGGAGGAGAAAGATAGGTGGCAAAGGATAGGGGCTTGCTCTGATACCGTTACCGGACTATGGGGGAGGGGTGAAAAGGTCTGCCTACCACAGGTACTGTACCCAATGATGGCACAGGTTCTGCACGGGAATGTGCACCACTCGAAGACGGCCATGTGTGACACCCTACAGAAACAATGGATTGCCCCCGAGTTTTCCACCTGCGCAGAAAGGCAGGTACAGAGCTGCATGATATGTGCCACACATAATCAGAGTAGGACAGTGAAAACCCCATCCAAACACACTCCCCGGCCCCTTTAACCAATTCCAGAGACTGCAGATTGATTAAATTCAGTTACCCAGGGTAGGGACGTATGAGTATGTGTTGGTCTGCATTGATTTATTTTCAGGTTGGCCAGAAGCCTACCCAGTTGCCAAAGCTACGGCTAAGACAACGGTGAAGAAACTGATGGCTGAGATCATATGCAGGTATGGAGTTCCTGAAGTCATTGAAAGCGATCAGGGTTCCCATTTTACTGGAGAGATCATGTCAGAGGTAATGGCAGCACTGGGGGTAAGTCAAGCATTGCATACTCCATCCGCAGAACAGTGGAAAAGTGGAGGGACTAAATGGAACTCTTAAGCTTAAAATCCAGAAGGCAATGACAGAGACTGGTAAACCATGGACAGAATGCCTTCCTCTAGCTTTGTTTTCAGTAAGATATACCCCAAACAGGAAGACAGGACTGTCACCGTATGAGATTCTGTTTGGCAGGGGCCCCAATCTTGAATGTTTCTTTCCACAACAGTTGTAGCCCAAGTATCAGGACTTGACTAGCTATGTACAGGCCTTACATGGACACCTTGCCAAAGTGCATTTAACTGTCTTCAGTTCTCTTCCAGACCCAGACAAGGTTCCTGGACACCATCCCTTTGTACCAGGAGACCTGGTGTATGTGAAAAAGTTTGTGTGCAGAGATTGTCTCCAGCCAAGATTTGAAGGACTTCACACGGTGATCTTGGTTACCCCCACTGCAGTAAAACTTGAAGGAAAGAGCACCTGGATCCATGCCTCACACTGTAAAAGAGACCGAACCAGTGTTTAGTCACAGAAGTGACTGAAGGGAAATGTTGCTGTTGTTTTTGATCCTGGAACTGAGGGCCATCCTCGCCCCTACCTCTTCGGCCCCTATTGTAAATAAGAATTCTGGTCCCACTATTCTCTGGGTAAACCTGACAGCCCTGGTAAATATCTGGCGATTTGATTTCTGTGATGTAGTCAAGTGTCCCGAGACTGAACGGGTGGTAGAGGAGATCATCCAGTTTTATATGTGCGTTACCAGAAATGACAACAATAACCGTTAACCGTTATTATTGGTCAGATGCTGCCTGGAATACGGGAGATGATTGGGGATATAAACCTAGCGAAGCCATGTTCTCTAAGGATGGGACGGGTAGGAGTCTTCGTGACAGAATGCATCTAACAGCCCTTCTGCAACCACTTAGGGGCTGTAAATGGGGTAAAAGTTGTCACCCCCTCCTCCTAAATCTTGAAAGCCCCCAATCTGCTGATCTGCAGACGTTCGTATTAGGAAGGCATTATAATTATGTATTTAGTGCTGGACCCTATGTGTATTTAGGCCATATACAGCTCCAGGATATTAGTTTCAGACCAACCAAAGCCCCCGTTACCAGTACACCTAAAACAGGCCCAGGTGAGCGTTTGCAAAATGTAGTTAATGAAGTGAACCCCTTCCAGGTCTCAGTTGGCAAGAGGTTTTCTCCATAGAAACACAAACAGCCCCAAGGAAAAACCTATGGTTAGAATGGGTGAGATACAATGTAAAAGTCCAGAATATCTCTGTAGGATGTATTGCTTGTGCTGCTGCGAATACACACCTATACACACATGCATTACTTTTTCCTGATGACAACACCACCGCCTGTGTCATGAATTTGTTGAAAGGTCTGAAGCCCACTGATTGTCCAGATTATGTCCTACTAATTCATGAGAAACCCAAACTAAAGGTCCCAGGAGAAGTAACCGTATTAGCTGACAATTACACCTGCTACAATTCCCAAGACACCACAGGTACACCAGTAGGGATCTTCAAGACAGGTTTCTGCAAAGGGAACAGTTCTCTAGATACTGATTTGCTAATTAAACATACACAATATATGTACACCAAAGATACCTGATGAACCTACCAGAAAGAGGAGAAGTCTCGATCAACTCCACATGAGTTATGAAGAAGATCCACTAGTATATATTGATGCCATTGGAGTGCCAAAGGGGGTGCCTGACCAGTTTTGAAGCCCAGAACCAGATTTATGCCGGCATTGCTTCTATAATCCCACAGGTGCAGATTAATAAAAATGTTGAATGGATCAAATATATATATATTACAGAGATCAAAGATTTGTCAATTATAGCTGTGATGCCTTTTAGGGTATAGTTGAGGATTTGGGCCCTAACACTTGTATGACCCGTGCTGCAACCCGACCTAAGAGAATTACACTGAATCCTGTCCAGACAAGATCACATGCAGTGATATAAGAAGCTGACACAGGATTGTGGTTGGTGGATAGTGGGGACATAGTAGGCTGACAGTAATCCTTTTGGGAAGGAGCTGTAGACCAGCATGTCATGTCGCCCCCACCACCAGAGAACCAACCACATCAGGTAGGGTAAGACAGATACAGGAGTATTATCCCTGGAGGCCCACTGACCAGCTAGCTACGCAAAAAAAAAACAATTGGCTGACCCTGAGAACCAACCTTTCTCATTCTACAGACAAATAATGACCATATGATAGATGTATAAATCCACCTAGGCAGGCCTAGGTAGTTAGTGAGCACGAAAACAGGTGACGTGCTAGGACGCAAATTAAGACTTTTTGCAGATGTGACAAAAGGAGAGAGTGTAGAGCTACACTTTGGACGGTTACAGCTGAAATGGGAAGACATGGAGTACAGTCCCATGAACCCACTTGATGTTAGAGTATTGGTAAATACATTCATTGACAGTATGACCAAAGACTTACGAGACGAAATATAGACAGCCAGACCTGAATGGCGAAATGTAGATCCGAAAGACC
Source organism: Ranitomeya variabilis (assembly GCF_051348905.1). Taxonomy (NCBI): domain Eukaryota; kingdom Metazoa; phylum Chordata; class Amphibia; order Anura; family Dendrobatidae; genus Ranitomeya; species Ranitomeya variabilis. The sequence goes on along the minus strand of NC_135235.1, from coordinate 693,293,838 downwards.
TGAAGGTTTCTAAAGAAGTTGAACAAATTAGGACAATAAGACGACGTGTCATGTATGCTGGAGCAGACACATCTTTCTTCTCCAGTTGGTTAGGTGGGATCAAGGGATTCCTTCAATAAGTTTGTTTAGTACTAATTGCCCTCCTTGTAATTGGATCGATAATTCTCTGTTGTGTTATTCCCTTGTATAAAAAGGTTATTGCCAAAGCAACTCCGACTGACACCTTCCTCAATCAAGAAGTAGATCCACCAGAGTACAATGGTACTGATCCAGGGGAGTTCCCGAAGTATATTCCTCTCAAGAGAATAGACAAAATCCCCCATTCTCAGATGATGCCAAGAGATTTAGTTTAGGGACAGTGGGAGAACTTCATGTGAGGTTAGTGAAGGGTTCAGATGCCTGGAGGCCTCTCGCTAGGGGAGAGTTTCTGAGGTGTCTGGATGAAGAAATCCACCTCCCTTTTCCCCATCACATGGACAGTCTCGAAGGATCTTTCTTTAAGGGAAAAACTTAGTGTTTAGGGGGGATTGTCAAGGTGAAAATATATTTCTTATATATCTTTCTGTACTTTTATACTCTTATACTGTGAAACAATAAGTTTTTCCTATGCTTGCAGATATAACTGTATTTAAAGATGGCCGCCAGAGCTTAGTTTCGTTTCAGGTTTTAGTGTCCGAAGGGTTAAGCCATTTCCTCAGAAACGAAACTCAGGAATGTGAAGAAAGGGAGGATTCACCAGAAGACGTCAGAACAAATCAGGAAGACTGGATGCTAGCTTAAACCCCGCCTAATGCACGCCTTCCCCTAACACTCAATATAGTATTGTGTATTTTTAGAATAAAGCCAGTTGGTGTGACCGCTGCAGATATGTGTGGATGCACGGGGCATTAACTAAGTTTGAACCAGCTACCTGTCTGATTTATTCTTATCCGGTACCAAATGCCCTGCACACATATTAATTTGGAATGACTGGTGAATGAGGATTTAATTGTCGTATTACGGCCCCGACAATATCAGTGTTGGTCTTTATATGGAGATTATTTTCAGTAACAGCGCGGTCATCTGCTGAGGCTCTCCTCCACTATTAGGGCTCATCACCGAATTGTAATGAAGGTTACCTGGTTAGGGGCCCACTCAGAAGCTTCGCCCCCCCTGGACCAAAACCCTAGCTACGCCTCTGGTTAGGGCAGTTTCAGTTGAGTGATGGGAACGGAAGCCAGATTGTAATCTATCAAAGAGGGAGCCTGAGGAGAGGTGAGAGGACAGTTCAAGATGGATGTGTTGCTCCAGCAATTTGGAGGCATAAGGAAGAAGAGATATCGGGCGATAGCTAGACACAGAGGATGGGTCGAGGGAGGGCTTTTTGAGGATGGGTGTGATCTTGGCATGTTTGAAGGATGAGGGGAAGACACCTGTTGTGAGTGAGAGGTTGAAGAGGTGCGTTAGGGTTGGGATGAAGACCGTGGAAAGGTTAGGGATGAGGTGGGATGGGAGAGGGTCGAGCGTGCAGGTGGTGAGGTGTGATCTTGACAGGAGGGTGGAGAGCTGATCTTCTGTCATGGTGGAGAAGCTGGTTTTGGAGGAGCAGGGGTGAGCAGCTAAGAGGGACAGTGGGCGCTGTGGGCCAAAGCTTTCTCTGATCGTATCGATCTTCTGTTTAAAGAAAGAGGCAAAGTCTTCAGCAGAAATGAGAGGGGAGGGAGGGGGTGCAGGGGGACGGAGTAGAGAATTGAAAGTGTTGAAAAGCTGTTTAGGGTTGTGAGACAGGGAGGATATGAGAGATGAGAAGTAAGTTTGTTTTGCGGCAGTGAGCGCGGACTTGAAGCTGGCGAGGGACTGCTTGTATGCGGTGAAGTGGTCAGCAGAGCGGGATCGCTTCCATCTTCGCTCAGCGATCCTGGAAGCCCATCTCAGTTCTTTAGTCAGGCTGGTCATGTAAAGCTGCATGAACCAGTTAACTGCCTAAGTATGTAGCAGTACAGACAGAGTGCTATTAACTGCATAACGTGTATGAGAACATGATGAGAGGAACCTGATTGTGTTTTTTTTTTTTTTTTTTATTAGGCCACACAGGGATAGTTAGGTTAATGCGTTGAGGCGGTAGGCCAGTCTGAACAAATGCGTTTTTAGGGCACGCTTAAAACTGTGGGGATTGGGGATTAATCGTATTAACCTGAGTAGTGCATTCCAAAGAATCGGCGCAGCACGTGTAAAGTCTTGGAGACGGGAATTGGAGGTTCTGATTATTGAAGATGCTAACCTGAGGTCATTAGCGGAACGGAGGGCACGGGTAGGGTGGTAGACTGAGACCAGAGAGGAGATGTAAGGTGGTGCTGAGCCATGAAGTGCTTTGTGGATGAGGGTAGTAGTTTTGTACTGGATTCTGGAGTGGATGGGTAGCCAGTAGGGTTGAGCGACTTTCATTTTTTTAAGATCGAGTAGGGTTTTGGGAAACCCGATTTTGTCCAGAGTCGAGTCGAGTGCAGTCGGCCGATTATCGCTAAAAGTCGGGGATCGACCGAAACACGAAACCCAATGCAAGTCAATGGGGAAGCATAGTCGGCAGTGAGTGGAGGCCAGGAAAACACCTACAGTGCCCATTTTAATGCCAAAAACATCCATTCTTGTTTCTGAAGCTTGCCAATCTTAATTAACTGTATAATAATAGTTGGGCATAGGGAATTGGGGGAAAGTTGTGGGGGGAGTAGGGCTGGCTCAAGTTTTTCGTGGGCCCAGGAAATGCGGACTACGTCACGGCGGTGTTGCAGGGAAAGGTAAGTATTTAAACGTTGCAAGTGCTGTGATCCTGAGCAAGCAGGGGGGGGGCCCACTCGTTCGCATTGGCACTGGCACAGGGCCCCTCAAAGTACGGCGGTGTGTTTGCATGGCGGGGGCGCCTCCCACCAGCAGCGACACTTTTGCGTACTCTGAGGGGCCCTGTGCCAGTGACGTCGCCAACGAGTATGCCCCCCCACCTGATGAAGGAACCTGCACTTTCATCTGCACCTTCCTCTTTGTCCCTGTGTAAGGTGGTATAACATGCGGGAAGGGGAACCTTACTTTCAGCAGGGTCAGATTCTGGCTGTGTAGAGTACAAGGGGAATGTAGTGGTCTAGGTCAATGTACCAGCAGACTCATTTAGCAGTGGCTGGGCAATGGGCAGGATGAGGAGGAAACAGATATAGGGCCAAAGAATAAAGTAGGCTAAATGCAGTTCAAAATTGGTAACAGGACTAAACAGGCGGCATTGCTTTGTTCAGTGGAGTAGCAAACCCAAGAGCAGCAGACACTGTTTCAAGGGCCTAACCACACTAGTAGGCCAAATGCAGTTTAATATCTGATAGTATAGGGCGAAAGCCAGAATGTGGAAGCTCAGCTTTGTTCAGTTGAGGACAACACCAGGGAGGGGCAGACACCTTTAGTAGGCCGGAAAAGCCTATTGCATTTTTTAAAATGGTAATTTGGAGCAGAAGGTTGAAGCTCAGCTTTATTTAGTTGAGGACAACACCAGGCAGGGGCACACAGACAGACACCTTTAGTAGGCCGGAAAAGCCTATTGCATTTTTTAAAATGGTAATTTGGAGCAGAAGGTTGAAGCTCAGCTTTATTTAGTTGAGGACAACACCAGGCAGGGGCACACAGACAGACACCTTTAGTAGGCCGGAAAAGCCTATTGCATTTTTTAAAATGGTAATTTGGAGCAGAAGGTTGAAGCTCAGCTTTATTTAGTTGAGGACAACACCAGGCAGGGGCACACAGACAGACACCTTTAGTAGGCCGGAAAAGCCTATTGCATTTTTTAAAATGGTAATTTGGAGCAGAAGGTTGAAGCTCAGCTTTATTCAGTTGAGGACAACACCAGGCAGGGGCACACAGACAGACACCTTTAGTAGGCCGGAAAAGCCTATTGCATTTTTTAAAATGGTAATTTGGAGCAGAAGGTTGAAGCTCAGCTTTATTTAGTTGAGGACAACACCAGGCAGGGGCACACAGACAGACACCTTTAGTAGGCCGGAAAAGCCTATTGCATTTTTTAAAATGGTAATTTGGAGCAGAAGGTTGAAGCTCAGCTTTATTTAGTTGAGGACAACACCAGGCAGGGGCACACAGACAGACACCTTTAGTAGGCCGGAAAAGCCTATTGCATTTTTTAAAATGGTAATTTGGAGCAGAAGGTTGAAGCTCAGCTTTATTCAGTTGAGGACAACACCAGGCAGGGGCACACAGACAGACACCTTTAGTAGGCCGGAAAAGCCTATTGCATTTTTTAAAATGGTAATTTGGAGCAGAAGGTTGAAGCTCAGCTTTATTTAGTTGAGGGCAACACCAGGGAGGGGCAGAAGCCGTTAGTAGGCCCTAACCACCATTTTGTTTTTTAAAAACCACTTAATGAGAGCCGGAAGGTTGAAGCTCAGCTTTATTCAGTTGAGGACAACACCAGGCAGGGGCACACAGACAGACACCTTTAGTAGGCCGGAAAAGCCTATTGCATTTTTTAAAATGGTAATTTGGAGCAGAAGGTTGAAGCTCAGCTTTATTCAGTTGAGGACAACACCAGGCAGGGGCACACAGACAGACACCTTTAGTAGGCCGGAAAAGCCTATTGCATTTTTTAAAATGGTAATTTGGAGCAGAAGGTTGAAGCTCAGCTTTATTTAGTTGAGGACAACACCAGGCAGGGGCACACAGACAGACACCTTTAGTAGGCCGGAAAAGCCTATTGCATTTTTTAAAATGGTAATTTGGAGCAGAAGGTTGAAGCTCAGCTTTATTCAGTTGAGGACAACACCAGGCAGGGGCACACAGACAGACACCTTTAGTAGGCCGGAAAAGCCTATTGCATTTTTTAAAATGGTAATTTGGAGCAGAAGGTTGAAGCTCAGCTTTATTTAGTTGAGGGCAACACCAGGGAGGGGCAGAAGCCGTTAGTAGGCCCTAACCACCATTTTGTTTTTTAAAAACCACTTAATGAGAGCCGGAAGGTTGAAGCTCAGCTTTATTCAGTTGAGGACAACACCAGGCAGGGGCACACAGACAGACACCTTTAGTAGGCCGGAAAAGCCTATTGCATTTTTTAAAATGGTAATTTGGAGCAGAAGGTTGAAGCTCAGCTTTATTTAGTTGAGGGCAACACCAGGGAGGGGCAGAAGCCGTTAGTAGGCCCTAACCACCATTTTGTTTTTTAAAAACCACTTAATGAGAGCCGGAAGGTTGAAGCTCAGCTTTATTCAGTTGAGGACAACACCAGGCAGGGGCACACAGACAGACACCTTTAGTAGGCCGGAAAAGCCTATTGCATTTTTTAAAATGGTAATTTGGAGCAGAAGGTTGAAGCTCAGCTTTATTTAGTTGAGGGCAACACCAGGGAGGGGCAGAAGCCGTTAGTAGGCCCTAACCACCATTTTGTTTTCTAAAAACCACTTAATGAGAGCCGGAAGGTTGAAGCTCAGCTTTATTCAGTTGAGGACAACACCAGGCAGGGGCACACAGACAGACACCTTTAGTAGGCCGGAAAAGCCTATTGCATTTTTTAAAATGGTAATTTGGAGCAGAAGGTTGAAGCTCAGCTTTATTTAGTTGAGGGCAACACCAGGGAGGGGCAGAAGCCGTTAGTAGGCCCTAACCAAAGTTGAAGGCCAAATGCAGTTTAATTTCTGATACTATAGGCCGAAAGCCAGAAGGTGGAAGCTCCGATTTAGACAGTGGAGGACAATTTGAATTAGGGACTGCAGACAGACTTAGTAGGCTGTCCCCTGTGGACCATGCATCCAACACATTAACCCATTGCGCCGTAATGGACACGTAATCTTCCGTGGCCATGCCTACAGGTCCATGCGTCTGTTGTCAGGTGCACCTTTGTACTCACAGATTGCCAGAGTGCATGGACAATGCGGTCTTCTACATGCTGGTGGAGGGTTGGGATGGCTTTTCTCGCAAAAGAAGTGTCGACTGGTTAGCTTGTAGCGTGGTACAGCGTAGTCCATCATGGCCTTATTAATAGTAAATAAAATATATAACTAGGCTCTATGAACTTTTAAATAGGTTCCAGGGGTACACGGGCAGCATTGGTGTGGTCAGTGGAGGAGTATTGCAAGTAGGGGCTGCAGACAGGCTATCAAAGGCCTAAAATACCAAACAGTAGGCACTCATGGCAGTTTTACATCGGTTACATGGATACACAGGCAGGCACTCCAGGCAGCATTGTGGTCAGTGGAGGAGTATTGCAAGTAGGGGCCGCAGACAGGCTATCAAAGGCCTAAAATAACAAACAGTAGGCAGTCATGGCAGTTTTACATCGGTTACATGGATACACAGGCAGGCACTCCAGGCAGCATTGTGGTCAGTGGAGGAGTATTGCAAGTAGGGGCCGCAGACAGGCTATCAAAGGCCTAAAATAACAAACAGTAGGCAGTCATGGCAGTTTTACATCGGTTACATGGATACACAGGCAGGCACTCCAGGCAGCATTGTGGTCAGTGGAGGAGTATTGCAAGTAGGGGCCGCAGACAGGCTATCAAAGGCCTAAAATAACAAACAGTAGGCAGTCATGGCAGTTTTACATCGGTTACATGGATACACAGGCAGGCACTCCAGGCAGCATTGTGGTCAGTGGAGGAGTATTGCAAGTAGGGGCCGCAGACAGGCTATCAAAGGCCTAAAATAACAAACAGTAGGCAGTCATGGCAGTTTTACATCGGTTACATGGATACACAGGCAGGCACTCCAGGCAGCATTGTGGTCAGTGGAGGAGTATTGCAAGTAGGGGCCGCAGACAGGCTATCAAAGGCCTAAAATAACAAACAGTAGGCAGTCATGGCAGTTTTACATCGGTTACATGGATACACAGGCAGGCACTCCAGGCAGCATTGTGGTCAGTGGAGGAGTATTGCAAGTAGGGGCCGCAGACAGGCTATCAAAGGCCTAAAATAACAAACAATAGGCTCATTGCAGTTTTACAGCGGTTACATGGATACACAGGCAGCTAGGTGGTGAGTGGAGGAGTATTTAAAGTAAGGACCGCAGACAGGCTATCAAAGGCCTAACATAACAAACAATAGGCTCATGGCAGTTTTACAGCGGTTACATGGATAGACGGGCAGGCAGCTTGGTGGTGAGTGGAGGAGTATTTAAAGTAGGGACCGCAGACAGGCTATCAAAGGCCTAACATAACAAACAATAGGCTCATGGCAGTTTTACAGCGGTTACATGGATACACGGGCAGGCAGCTTGGTGGTGAGTGGAGGAGTATTTAAAGTAGGGACCGCAGACAGGCTTCAAAGGCCTAACATAAGAAAATGGGCTGGCTGTAGGCACTTTATAATTGGTTCCAGGGGTACACGGGCAGCAGTGGTCTGGCCAGTGGAGGACTAGTGGAAGGAGGGACCGCAGACAGGCTTCAAAGGCCTAACATAAAAAAATGGGCTGGCTGTAGGCACTTTATAATTGGTTCCAGGGGTACACGGGCAGCAGTGGTCTGGCCAGTGGAGGACTAGTGGAAGGAGGGACCGCAGACAGGCTTCAAAGGCCTAACATAAAAAAATGGGCTGGCTGTAGGCACTTTATAATTGGTTCCAGGGGTACACGGGCAGCAGTGGTCTGGTCAGTGGAGGACTAGTGGAAGGAGGGACCGCAGACAGGCTTCAAAGGCCTAACATAACAAACAATAGGCTCATGGCAGTTTTACAGCGGTTACATGGATACACGGGCAGGCAGCTTGGTGGTGAGTGGAGGAGTATTTAAAGTAGGGACCGCAGACAGGCTTCAAAGGCCTAACATAAGAAAATGGGCTGGCTGTAGGCACTTTATAATTGGTTCCAGGGGTACACGGGCAGCAGTGGTCTGGCCAGTGGAGGACTAGTGGAAGGAGGGACCGCAGACAGGCTTCAAAGGCCTAACATAAAAAAATGGGCTGGCTGTAGGCACTTTATAATTGGTTCCAGGGGTACACGGGCAGCAGTGGTCTGGCCAGTGGAGGACTAGTGGAAGGAGGGACCGCAGACAGGCTTCAAAGGCCTAACATAAAAAAATGGGCTGGCTGTAGGCACTTTATAATTGGTTCCAGGGGTACACGGGCAGCAGTGGTCTGGTCAGTGGAGGACTAGTGGAAGGAGGGACCGCAGACAGGCTTCAAAGGCCTAACATAAAAAAATGGGCTGGCTGTAGGCACTTTATAATTGGTTCCAGGGGTACACGGGCAGCAGTGGTCTGGTCAGTGGAGGACTAGTGGAAGGAGGGACCGCAGACAGGCTTCAAAGGCCTAACATAAAAAAATGGGCTGGCTGTAGGCACTTTATAATTGGTTCCAGGGGTACACGGGCAGCAGTGGTCTGGTCAGTGGAGGACTAGTGGAAGGAGGGACCGCAGACAGGCTTCAAAGGCCTAACATAAAAAAATGGGCTGGCTGTAGGCACTTTATAATTGGTTCCAGGGGTACACGGGCAGCAGTGGTCTGGTCAGTGGAGGACTAGTGGAAGGAGGGACCGCAGACAGGCTTCAAAGGCCTAACATAAAAAAATGGGCTGGCTGTAGGCACTTTATAATTGGTTCCAGGGGTACACGGGCAGCAGTGGTCTGGCCAGTGGAGGACTAGTGGAAGGAGGGACCGCAGACAGGCTTCAAAGGCCTAACATAAAAAAATGGGCTGGCTGTAGGCACTTTATAATTGGTTCCAGGGGTACACGGGCAGCAGTGGTCTGGTCAGTGGAGGACTAGTGGAAGGAGGGACCGCAGACAGGCTTCAAAGGCCTAACATAACAAACAATAGGCTCATGGCAGTTTTACAGCGGTTACATGGATACACGGGCAGGCAGCTTGGTGGTGAGTGGAGGAGTATTTAAAGTAGGGACCGCAGACAGGCTTCAAAGGCCTAACATAAGAAAATGGGCTGGCTGTAGGCACTTTATAATTGGTTCCAGGGGTACACGGGCAGCAGTGGTCTGGCCAGTGGAGGACTAGTGGAAGGAGGGACCGCAGACAGGCTTCAAAGGCCTAACATAAAAAAATGGGCTGGCTGTAGGCACTTTATAATTGGTTCCAGGGGTACACGGGCAGCAGTGGTCTGGCCAGTGGAGGACTAGTGGAAGGAGGGACCGCAGACAGGCTTCAAAGGCCTAACATAAAAAAATGGGCTGGCTGTAGGCACTTTATAATTGGTTCCAGGGGTACACGGGCAGCAGTGGTCTGGTCAGTGGAGGACTAGTGGAAGGAGGGACCGCAGACAGGCTTCAAAGGCCTAACATAAAAAAATGGGCTGGCTGTAGGCACTTTATAATTGGTTCCAGGGGTACACGGGCAGCAGTGGTCTGGTCAGTGGAGGACTAGTGGAAGGAGGGACCGCAGACAGGCTTCAAAGGCCTAACATAAAAAAATGGGCTGGCTGTAGGCACTTTATAATTGGTTCCAGGGGTACACGGGCAGCAGTGGTCTGGTCAGTGGAGGACTAGTGGAAGGAGGGACCGCAGACAGGCTTCAAAGGCCTAACATAAAAAAATGGGCTGGCTGTAGGCACTTTATAATTGGTTCCAGGGGTACACGGGCAGCAGTGGTCTGGTCAGTGGAGGACTAGTGGAAGGAGGGACCGCAGACAGGCTTCAAAGGCCTAACATAAAAAAATGGGCTGGCTGTAGGCACTTTATAATTGGTTCCAGGGGTACACGGGCAGCAGTGGTCTGGCCAGTGGAGGACTAGTGGAAGGAGGGACCGCAGACAGGCTTCAAAGGCCTAACATAAAAAAATGGGCTGGCTGTAGGCACTTTATAATTGGTTCCAGGGGTACACGGGCAGCAGTGGTCTGGTCAGTGGAGGACTAGTGGAAGGAGGGACCGCAGACAGGCTTCAAAGGCCTAACATAAAAAAATGGGCTGGCTGTAGGCACTTTATAATTGGTTCCAGGGGTACACGGGCAGCAGTGGTCTGGCCAGTGGAGGACTAGTGGAAGGAGGGACCGCAGACAGGCTTCAAAGGCCTAACATAAAAAAATGGGCTGGCTGTAGGCACTTTATAATTGGTTCCAGGGGTACACGGGCAGCAGTGGTCTGGTCAGTGGAGGACTAGTGGAAGGAGGGACCGCAGACAGGCTTCAAAGGCCTAAAATAACAAACAATAGGCTCATGGCAGTTTTACAGCGGTTACATGGATACACGGGCAGCTTGGTGGTGAGTGGAGGAGTAGTGCAAGGAGTGTCTGTCCCAGTACTCCCAAAATATAAATAGATGTTAATGTCTCGCAAAACAACCAAAACAAAAAAAAAGGTGGCATACTTAGGTACAGGGGTGGGCTCATCTGCTGAGTTTCTGACATAGTAATTTGGCAGTAACTATTTAATGGTGCCAATATAGGACACAGACACAGACTACTTTAAGTTGCATCATAGATGTCTACAAATTTGTATTGTCAGTGCCAGACATTGAATGATGTCAGCGAATAGACTAAAGATTGGTGGAGCTGTGCGACATAATTTTGCATGTGGTAGAGCACATTTTGAGCTGGGGTAGGGGGGAACTCTCTAGAGGCCGGCGGGACCGCCCCAGGGCCCCTCATGTTACAACGGTGTGTCTGACGTTGGGTGCGCACCACCACCGCCAGAGACACTACATTGTACTATGAGGGACCCAGTAGCAATGCCGTCAACCAAAAGCGAGCACACCCACCTCTTCAGACAAACAGCAGTCTCACGGGTGCTTGCGCCAAGTCGCGATACCACGGCCCCGTGTGGGGAGTTTGGCCATTTAGGGAGGTGTAAACATGTCGTATGCTGTACAATCAGCTGCAGCAAATTAGACATTAGAAAAGTAATTCACAGGCAAGAGCCTTTCATAGGAAAGCTAGGTGTCGGCCGGGCAAGGTGGGGCAAAAGATTTCGAAATCCAGTTGTGGTTCATTTTAATGAATGTTAGATCGTCAACATTTTGGGTAGCCAGACGAGTCCTTTTTTCGGTTAATATTGAACCTGCAGCACTGAATACTCTTTCTGATAGGACACTTGCTGCCGGGCAAGCAAGCTCCTGCAATGCATATTCTGCCAATTCTGGCCAGGTGTCTAATTTGGAGGCCCAGTAATCAAATGGGAATGACGGTTGAGGGAGAACATCGATAAGGGATGAAAAATAGTTAGTAACCATACTGGACAAATGTTGTCTCCTGTCACTTTCAATTGATGCAGCAGTACCTGTCCTGTCTGCGGTCATAGCAAAATCACTCCACAACCTGGTCAGAAAACCCCTCTGTCCAACGCCACTTCTGATGTGTGCACCCCTAACACTCCTAGTCTGCTGCCCCCTGGAGCTCGTGTGAGAACGATCACGTGCGCTGTGTGCTGGGAATGCCTGAAGCAAACGGTCAACAAGAGTTGATTGTTTGGTTGCTAATATTAGTTCCAAGTTCTCATGTGGCATAATATTTTGCAATTTGCCTTTATAGCGTGGATCAAGGAGGCAGGCCAACCAGTAATCGTCATCGTTCATCATTTTCGTAATGCGTGTGTCCCTTTTTAGGATACGTAAGGCATAATCCGCCATGTGGGCCAAAGTTCCAGTTGTCAAATCTCCGGTTGTGATTGGTTGAGGGGCAGTTGCAGGCAAATCTACGTCACTTGTGTCCCTCAAAAAACCAGAACCCGGCCGTGACACGCAACCAATTTCCTGTGCCCCCGGGAAAGGTTCGGCATTAAAAATATACTCATCCCCATCATCCTCCTCGTCCTCCACCTCCTCTTCGCCCGCTACCTCGTCCTGTACACTGCCCTGACCAGACAATGGCTGACTGTCATCAAGGCTTTCCTCTTCCTCTGGTGCAGACGCCTGCTCCTTTATGTGCGTCAAACTTTGCATCAGCAGACGCATTAGGGGGATGCTCATGCTTATTACGGCGTTGTCTGCACTAACCAGCCGTGTGCATTCCTCAAAACACTGAAGGACTTGACACATGTCTTGTATCTTAGACCACTGCACACCTGACAACTCCATGTCTGCCATCCTACTGCCTGCCCGTGTATCCTCCCACAAATAAATAACAGCACGCCTCTGTTCGCACAGTCTCTGAAGCATGTGCAGTGTTGAGTTCCACCTTGTTGCAACGTCTATGATTAGGCGATGCTGGGGAAGGTTCAAAGAACGCTGATAGGTCTGCATACGGCTGGCGTGTACAGGCGAACGTCGGATATGTGAGCAAAGTGCACGCACTTTGAGGAGCAGGTCGGAGAACCCAGGATAAGTTTTCAATAAGCACTGCACCACCAGGTTTAAGGTGTGAGCCAGGCAAGGAATGTGTTTCAGTTGGGAAAGGGAGATGGCAGCCATGAAATTCCTTCCGTTATCACTCACTACCTTGCCTGCCTCAAGATCTACTGTGCCCAGCCACGACTGCGTTTCTTGTTGCAAGAACTCGGACAGAACTTCCGCGGTGTGTCTGTTGTCGCCCAAGCACTTCATAGCCAATACAGCCTGCTGACGCTTGGCAGTAGCTGGCCCATAATGGGACAACTGGTGTGCAACAGTGTCATCTGCCGATGGAGTGGTTGGCAGACTGCGTTCTGTGGAAGAGCTGTAGCTTCTGCAGGAGGACGAGGAGGAGGAGGAGGAGGGGGTGCGAACGCCTACAGCCAACTGTTTCCTAGACCGTGGGCTAGGCACAACTGTCCCTAAATTGATGTCGCCTGTGGACCCTGCATCCACCACATTCACCCAGTGTGCCGTGATGGACACATAACGTCCCTGGCCATGCCTACTGGTCCATGCATCTGTAGTCAGGTGCACCTTTGTACTCACAGATTGCCTGAGTGCATGGACGATGCGCTGTTTAACATGCTGGTGCAGGGCTGGGATGGCTTTTCTGGAAAAAAAGTGTCGACTGGGTAGCTCGTATCGTGGTTCAGCGTACTCCATCAGGGCTTTAAAAGCTTCGCTTTCAACTAACCGGTAGGGCATCATCTCTAACGAGATTAGTCTAGCTATGTGGGCGTTAAAACCCTGTGTACGCGGATGCGAGGATAAGTACTTCCTTTTTCTAACCAGAGTCTCATGTAGGGTGAGCTGGACTGGAGAGCTGGAGATCGTGGAACTTTCGGGTGTGCCGGTGTACATGGCAGACTGAGAGACGGTTGGAGACGGTATTGTTTCCGCCGGTGCCCTAGATGCAATATTTCCTCCTACAAAACTGGTGGTTCCCTGACCCTGACTGCTTTTGGCTGGCAAAGAAACCTGCACAGATACTGCCGGTGGTGCGGAAAATGGTGGCCTTACAGTGACGGAAGGGATGTTGCGTTGCTGACTAGCTTCATTGGCCGAGGGTGCTACAACCTTGAGGGACGTTTGGTAGTTAGTCCAGGCTTGAAAATGCATGGTGGTTAAGTGTCTATGCATGCAACTAGTATTTAGACTTTGAGAAGAAAGGAGAGACTAAGGAGCATATAGGTAATAGCTATTTTATTGATACAAATACAAAACAGTTATATCCATACAAAAGTACATATATAATACACAACCAGGATGGTTAAAAGGGATGAGTGGGGATCACCAGGTGTGTACCACCGATGGAATCAGCATGCAAACATACAAGGTAAGAACCCTATAGCTATAGTAGCACACAGGTATATGAGCCAAGGACTGGCATAATACTAGCACATAAATAATGGTATACCTTACCAATGCTGAGCCCGACAGTGGCTAGGATCTGTCCGGGTGTGTGCCACTGTCGGGCTCAGCATTGGTAAGGTATACCATTATTTATGTGCTAGTATTATGCCAGTCCTTGGCTCATATACCTGTGTGCTACTATAGCTATAGGGTTCTTACCTTGTATGTTTGCATGCTGATTCCATCGGTGGTACACACCTGGTGATCCCCACTCATCCCTTTTAACCATCCTGGTTGTGTATTATATATGTACTTTTGTATGGATATAACTGTTTTGTATTTGTATCAATAAAATAGCTATTACCTATATGCTCCTTAGTCTCTCCTTTCTTCTCATGGCTCATATGGAGTTGGGTTCTTTCGGTGAGGGGTAGTCTTGCACTATTTTGCATTTTTCTACCTCTCCCAGTATCTAGTATGTTGCCTCATTTTGGTATTAGTATTTAGACTTTTCAGATTCTGACCTCTGCTTAAGCTAGTTGAACATTTTTGACAGATGACTTTGCGCTGATCAGTTGGATGTTGTTTAAAAAAATGCCAGACTGCACTCTTCCTAGACTCGGATCCCTTTTCAGGGATTGCAGACTGAGCTTTAACCGGATGGCAACGCTGTGCTCCAACAGGTTTTGGCTTTGACACGCGTTTTGGGCCAGATACGGGCCCGGCAGATGGAACCTGTTGCGATGTTGATGCCTGCTGCGGCCCCTCCTCCACCTCCGCTTCTGAACTACTGCCGCCTGCACCCTGTTCCCCCAATGGCTGCCAATCGGGGTCAATAACTGGGTCATCTATTACCTCCTCTTCGAGCTCGTGTGCAACTTCGTCTGTGTCACTGTGTCGGTCGGTGGTATAGCGTTCGTGGCGGGGCAACATAGTCTCATCAGGGTCTGATTGTGGATCTGTACCCTGAGAGGGCAATGTGGTGGTCTGAGTCAAAGGAGCAGCATAGTACTCTGGCTGTGGCTGTGCATCAGTGCACTCCATGTCAGAATATACTTGTAATGGGCATGGCCTGTTAAATGTTTCACTTTCTAAGCCAGGGACAGTATGTGTAAAGAGCTCCATGGAGTGGCCCGTTGTGTCGCCTGCTGCATCCTTCTCTCTTGTTGTAGTTTTTGCTGAGGAGGACAAGGAAGCGACTTGTCCCTGACCGTGAACATCCACAAGCGACGCGCTGCTTTTACATTTACCAGTTTCGGAAGAGGAGGCAAAAGAGCTAGAGGCTGAGTCTGCAATGTAAGCCAAAACTTGCTGTTGCTGCTCCGCCTTTAAAAGCGGTTTTCCTACTCCCAGAAAAGAGAGCGTTCGAGGCCTTGTGTAGCCTGACGACGAAACTGGCTCCACAGCTCCAGACTTAGGTGGAATATTTTTATCCCCACGACCACCTGATGCTCCACTACCACTACCATCATTACCAGCTGACAATGAACGCCCACGACGACCTCTTGCACCAGACTTCCTCATTGTTTTAAAATCTTAACCAAAGTAACTTTATTTGTTGCTGTCAAACAACTTACACGGTGAGCTATAACTTCAGTATGATTTCAATATCCCTTAACAGGTTGGTGAGACCACAAGGAAAATCAGGCACAATGTTACACACTCTGTTTTCTGTGGCACAAAATCACAGAGATGACACACACGCAGGACTGTCACTCAAGCACTAATGTCAATATTAATCTCCCACCTAATTTATTTATTTTTTTACTTAAGAAGTTTTTTATTGAAGGATAAAATAATCATGTTCACAACATATGCAATGCAAAAATCAATGCATTAGTATACAATTTAACATCTCCAGGACATTATACAATGGAAACATGTAACATTACACTCAGAATCCATGAGAACAATAGGAACAACAGCATTGCACATTCAAAAAGAAATAGCCTTCATTTTTAACTTATTTTGTTTCTTTTCCGGAACACCAAATAAAAATAAAAGAACAAACAAATAACTTTACATTGATAGAATCACATTAACCTACTGGTAACAATTATTAAGTGTATTGTCGCTTCAGTCACACCCTAACCTGCCCTCCATGTCAAATCGGAGGATCCCCTGCTAGTAACCTATTAATATACCACGAGGACTGTTTAAAGCAAGCCATAAGATGGTTTTTTATCTCCTCAGAGAACATATCAATAAAACTCTCCCAAGTATCAAAAAAGCGGGACACCAAACGATCTTCACCCAACTGCGCCTCTATCCATTCCATGCGAAACACAAGTTTTAATTTATTTAGAAACATCATCAGCGTAGGAGGTTCCGCTGTTATCCACTGTTGTAAGATACATTTTTTCCCCACCATGGAAACTATAGATATCAGACGTTTGGCCCCTCTTGTGATTCTTGATCCCTCTCCCGGCCAAATCCCCAATATCGCCCATTCTGGCGTGCAAGGTAAATAATTTAGGAGACGGACTAGACAAAAATTCTTTACCTCGCTCCAGAATCCCATAATCACTGAACAACCCCAAAACTGATGATAAAGATCAGCCCCAGGAGCCTCACACTTCAGACAATTAGCCGTTTGGGATAAGCCCATGAGAAACGAACGATGTGGGGATATATATGTGCCATGGTACACTCTAAGCAACATTTCTCTATAAGAAGAAGCCGGTAAGGCCTTCCATATATAAAACATTGTCCTAAGGATATGATCCAATGTCAAATCTGGAAAACGAGTAAGCCATCTTGGAAGGCCTGTTTTACGTTTAGTATAATCCATCTCCCCTCTCAACAAGCTATAGAACCTAGAAGTAGAGTGAAATAATGAGGACCCATTTCGTAACATGGTGTCCAGTGGGTTCTCCCAATCAAGCTCCGAAAGCCTTTCTCCTACCCCTGTAGCATAATCCTCCAAAATTGCACAATTCGCAAGACACCCCATTGTCATAGGAAGGCATCGCCGAGTATATGTCCAAGAGTATGGTCTACGTGACGAGGAATCCATTATGGAGCCCACTAACACCGCCCTAAACCTAGTGCTCCAATTCTCAACCCCACATCTCAACCCCACGTCTCGATTCCCAAATATTGGTAAGAAAAGAGAGGAATGTGCATTAAGTAAAAATTTGTGGCGTAGCCTATGCCATATCGACCACATCACCATTATCAAAGGATTATCCAACACTGATGAGGGTAACAACTCCTTGTGTGTATGTAGGAGATATAACAAATTAGTGTGAGGTATCAAATTCTGGTCTAATTGAGTGTTAGTGTATATGGAAGTATCTTGGATCCAGTCTTTCAGATAACGAAGCAGCGCCGCTAAATTGTAATTCTCCAAATTTGGAAAATTAATGCCTCCATTCGATATACGCTGTTCCAAAACAGCCAAACTAATAGCATGATGCTTCTTCCCCCAAATGAAAGTGCGAAACATACCATTTATTAGCCTCAGTTCACTAGAGGAAAGCAATATTGGAAGAGACTGTATAAAATATAGAATCTGCGGGAAAACAACCATTTTTAACAAATATGCCCGACCTAAGTATGAAAGCGTTAAATGCTGCCAACCCTCTAGTTCCCTTTTAATTTTTTGGATAAGAGGAGTGAGGTTACTTCTCTGAAGATCATGAGGGTTCCTAGTTATGAGCACCCCCAAGTAAGGCAAAGCTTCCCTACACCATTCAAAGGTGTATAACCCTGCCCATGGTGGATTGCGCCCAGCACGTAAATTGAGTGCCTTAGATTTGGTTGGATTAATCAAATACCCAGACATAGACCCCAATTTATTTATAAGGGCCATAATCTCAGGAAGGGCCTCCTCTGGATTAGCAATGTATAACAAAATGTCATCAGCAAATGCCGTAAGCTTCAAACTCAGTCTCCCAACCCGTATCCCTTGAAACAGAGGCAAGGATTCCACCGCACGTATAAGGGGATCAAGGGCAAGGTTAAATAAAATAGGGGAAAGTGGGCAGCCCTGACGAGTGCCTCTAGTTAGCTCCACCCCCTCTGTTAAATGTTGATTGACTATAATTTTAGACATAGGTGAATTATATAATAACCTAATCAATGCCGCAAATCTCTCTCCAAATCCCTGCTTTTCTAAAACCGCATGTATCCAATGCCACTCTACACTATCAAACGCAGCCTCTGCGTCCAGACTCAGCAAGATATTGGAAGTGTTCTTATATCTAGCTGAAACTATGGTGGCCGCAATTGCCGTGCGCACAGCAATAGTCGAGTGTCTGTTTCGGGTGAAGCCATACTGGTTGGGTGACAGAATCTCAGTGAGAAACACCTGAATTCTATTAGCCATAATCTTTGTCAACAATTTATAGTCCAGGTTCAACAAGGATATAGGTCTATATGATGTTATCTGCGTTGGGTTCTTTCCTGGCTTCAAAATGAGGGAAGTCAATGCAGAATTAAAAGAGGTTGGAGAAGCACCCCCATTTAAATAATGATTAAATAGGTCCTTGAGAAGAGGAACTATATCAGGAGAGAGCAATTTGTAATATTCCGCAGGTAAACCATCCGGTCCTGGTGACTTAAAATTTGCCAATGCTTTAATAGCAGAGCTTATTTCCATTAGTGTGACAGGCGTCTCCAGAGTTGCACGCTGAGACTCTGTCAACATAGGTAGTTGCATGGAATTTAGAGAGTGTGATATAGAAGAAATGTCCCCTCCCCGTGTAGAGTAGAGAGCCGTGTAATGAGCATGAACCGCCTGTATTATGTCTTTGCTATCAGTCAAGTGAGAACCTGATATGGGATCAACCAAAAGCGAAATTTTATGTCTGGGACCTTTCGGATTTGCCAACCTAGCCAGCAGGGTTCCTATTTTATTACCCCATCTAAAGAAATGTTGCCTGTTAAAGTCTACTTTCTGTTGGGCTATTTTAGTCAAATGCGCATTTAACAACGATAAAGCATCCTGCCAAAGAGACCAATCCTCTGGAGCATTAGAGCCCAGGTACTGTCTATAGGCCAATATGGCCAATCTCTGGAGGTCTCTCGTCTCCTGTCCCGCTTTGCGCTTTTTCCCTGCCACATAGGCAATAATTCTCCCCCTCATAACTGCCTTACCCGTCTCCCACATAAGTACAGAGTCATCCCAATGCTGTATGTTATCATCCACAAAATTACCCCACTCTTGTTTAAGGAATGTCTCAAACTCTCTACTTTTAGACAAGTAGGCTGGGAATCTCCATGAGCCTGGCTGACGCGGGTCACGACCACAGCGAAGGAGTAAAGTGATAGGAGTATGGTCAGAAATCCCCGCATCCCCTATAGCTGCTTCCATCACCCCCGACAAAAGAGACTCACCTACTAGAAACATGTCTATACGTGAGAGGGACTTATGTGCCTTGGAAATGCAAGTATAGTCTCTTTCCGTCGGATGTAATACTCGCCATATATCTACCACCGAAGTGTCACGCATAAGGTTAGTCAAACCAGGTCCCGATCCGGAGTAGGGAGTGGGCAAGACCACAGACCTATCTAATTGCGGATCTAGCACTGCATTAAAGTCACCCCCAACCACCAAGTTAGGCAAATCCATTGTTAAAATCATCTGAGAGACGTGTGCAAAAAAGGAGGCATTATCAACATTAGGGGCATAAATGTTTAACAGCGAGTAAGGGGTATCTTCAATAGTCACTTTCATGAGAAGGAACCTACTCTGAGGGTCAGTCACCACATCCCCCGGAGTCACACGCAAATGTTTAGCAAAGACTATGGCCACTCCCCGCTTTTTTGAAGAGTATGTGGTAGCATAAGTCTGGCCCAACCAGTTATCTTTCAAGTGTAGTATATCCTTATGTGACCAATGAGTTTCTTGTAGAAACATGACATCAGGCTTAGCACGTTTGAGTGCCTGGAGTACACGACGCCGTTTAACCGGCGAGTTGAGACCCGCAACATTCCAAGATAAGATTTTTAAAGGATTACCTGTCTCTTTTAGGTCAGGCACATACGAAGTTGTCATCATGGTGGAACGAAGTGACATAGAGGCAGAGCCTTTTCAAAGAATAAAAGCGCACAGGGTCTCGGAGTCCCAGCTGCTCCGCAACCCTCTGAAGTAAATAGGTGTGTGACATCATTAGCGACAATACACTTATACAAAAATACAACAACCAGTTTCTTCTTTTCATATAAAATTAATCTTAACCCCAGTATAGTCAATATCGCTATATATCTCATATTCCATGTCATTTTAACTTAGTAAAAGAAGGATCTATTAGTTTCATATCTAGATTCACCCTAGATGTTAAAATGTGTTTTCAAGTGTCTGGGGGAACAAGATCTCTTCTCAACTGATCTAAAGCAATCTTAGGGTCATCAAACAACTTTGTCTCCGTACCCAGTGTTACTCGGAGCCTAGCCGGATAAGCCAGAGCAAAACGAACCCCTTGATCAATAAGGAACCGACAAACCGGGCCGAACTCCTTTCTACGCCGGGAAACAGCCGCTGAGAAATCCTGAAACACCAGGATCTTTGTCCCTTGGATAGTGACATCTCTAAGATTTCTGGCTGCTGCCAGAACTTTCTCCTTGTCGTGATAATGGAAGTATTTAGTAATAACCGGGCGAGGTCTCGCACCAGACTCTCTCCTCTCTGGTCCCACCCGATGTGCCCTTTCAATTTGTCTAGAAGAACCAGGCTCCAACCGGAGGGCCTCCATCAGATCAACCGTTAAGAACCGAATAAGATCCGCACCCTTGCAACTCTCAGGAATACCTATAAACCTGAGGTTAGATCTCCTACTGCGATTCTCCAGGTCCTCCACCTTATCTAGCAAAGAACCAATGAGAATCTTTTGTGCCTCCACCGTAGTTTGGGTATTCACTGCAGTGTCTTCCATATCACTAATCCGCTGCTCAGCTTCAGTAATCCGAGATGTATTTGCCGACACAGCAGTCACTGTTGCCTCTAGGGCCTTATTCCAAGTTTCAAATTTTTTGTCAAAATATGGGAGAAGAATTTTTGATACTGCTTGAGCCGTAGCAGTGTGAGGTTCATGAGAGAGCTGTGAGTCAGAGGAGTCCTGCGACCCCTCACCTGGCCACATCCGATCCAAAGACCCCCCAGCTGAAGATCCACCCTCTGTCCTACTTTTATTCTTATGTTTAGTGCGTCTAGATGTGGTCCCTTTCTGTGAGGAAGCCTGAGTTTTTTCCAAATATTTTTCCATGGCGTGATAACATAAAGGCCTCCCCTCCACCCAGGGCCTCAGTAGTAAACTTTAATTTTGGACCCACTATTCTCCGCCCTCACTATCACCCAAACTTGTGAGATTAAGATCCAAGATCCGTGAACATAAGAGACTACATTAAGAATGACAATTATGCAGATGATAAAATGGCATATAAAGAGTGACTATGAGCAAAGTAGCAAATATTAATAAGTACATACGTTATTACCAAAAGAAGAAGGAAAAATAAACATTAGGTACAATAATTTTGTGCAAAATAATAACCAGAACTTTTTTGCACCACTAGGTGGCGTTATTTGATTAGAAATCTCAAGAATGTGACTCCATGCAATGTCCAAAGAAAAAAGGAGGAGAGAAAAGCAAAGTTAATTATGAATTAACTGACAAAAACCTCCTGCTATTCCTCCTAAACTTCTATATAACAGGGTATACAAAGTTTGTTCCTTTCTCTCTCTTCCCCCAGAGACCCGTTCCACTGAGTCACCAAAAAAAAAAGAAATTATGAGGGAAGGAAAATAACCAGATAAATTTGAGGAGAAAAATAAAGAAAAATAAAAAATAAATGAGTAAATATAATCAAAAAAGAATTGACTCTGCCTGTGCTTCCAAATATCAAGGAAGTCCTTGTCTTCTCACCAGGGGAGATCCCAAAGGATTGCACTTCACACTGCGCCAATGTCTCAGTCACAACAATGAGGTCTGAGGGCCTCCCCGCCTATAATCAGCAAGGGCCCAGTAAACCCAGAGGATTATTCAGTCGCTGGGGCTACAATATCTTGCCCGACACACCAGACAGCTCCGCTCACCTTCGCCCCAGCAGCAACCTCCACTCCGTTGATATTAGCTGCCAAATCAAAGGGCCGGCAGACCAGATCCAATCCAGGCCTAGTATGGCGGGAAGGTGGCCCCACACCGCAGCTGCAATGCTCTGAAGCCGCCAGACCAAACCGGGTCTCCCTCCGCCAGCTCGTCCGTCAGGTGCACCGCTCCACAAAATTCTGTCAGGGCTGACCGGACCCGACCAGTAAGTATAACAAACGAGAGCAGCCTCCGCGCGTCTTCCAGCTCCCGATCGTCACTCTAATGCAGCGCCGCCTCTCCTCAGCTCACTTCGTCGCCCTCCAGCCGTAGCCTGAGCAGGAGCTTTACAGGGACCCGAATTCTGTCCACCGGCCAGGTATCTCCTAGCCCTCACAGCGGTGCGGTCAGGATATCTGCAGTTTGGCTTGGCGCCTCGTGGTCTCCCTTCAGACCACAGGTTAGGTCTCCTCCTCTGGAGAGGACAGTGAACGGCAGGGACTCCCGGGCTTGAAAATATGCCTATCCCTGTGATCCCCTTCTCAAGGGGGATCGTATCCCCTATAATCTGCCCGCAGATATAGGCTGAGAGCAAGGATGGCTTCAGATTAAGTCTCACGCTATCAGGGAGCACTGGTAAAACGCGGCCATCTTAGATGGCTCCGCCCCCGGAAGTCTCATTTATTTATTTTTTTTTCTCAGGGAGACTTTAGAAACCAAATAATATTAAAAAAAAAAAAAAAAAAAAGGCTTTCTATGGCCCACAATTAGAGAGAGAGAGGTGGCACACCCAGGAGTCAAGACTGGCGCACAAGCTGAAAGGGCAATATTACTCTCCCACTGTTTTTTTAAGTTTTTTTTTTATTTCAGGGAGACTTTAGAAACCAAATAATATTAAAAAAACCAAAAAAAAAAATAGCCTTTCTATGGCCCACCGAATGAGAGAGAGAGGTGGCACACCCAGGAGTCAAGACTGGCACACAAGCTGAAAGGGCAATATTACTCTCCCACTGTTTTTTTTTTTTTTTTCAGGGAGACTTTAGAAACCAAATAATATTAAAAAAACCAAAAAAAAAATGCTTTCTATGGCCCACTGAATGAGAGAGAGGTGGCACACCCAGGAGCCAAGACTGGCACACAAGCTGAAAGGGCAATATTACTCTCCCACTGTTTTTTTATGTATTTTTTGTTTTTTAAGGGAGACTTTAGAAACCCAATAATATTTAAAAAAAAAAATAAATAGGCTTTCTATGGCCCACTGAATGAGAGGGAGAGAGGTGGCACACCCAGGAGTCAAGACTGGCACACAAGCTGAAAGGGCAATATTACTCTCCCACTGTTTTTTTATGTTTTTTTTTTTTTTTTCAGGGAGACTTTAGAAACCAAATAATATTAAAAAAAACAAAAAAAAAAATAGCCTTTCTATGGCCCACTGAATGAGAGAGAGAGGTGGCACACCCAGGAGTCAAGACTGGCACACAAGCTGAAAGGGCAATATTACTCTCCCACTGTTTTTTTAGGTATTTTTTTTTTTTCAGGGAGACTTTAGAAACCAAATAATATTAAAAAAATAAAAAAAAGAAATAGGCTTTCTATAGCCCACTGAATGAGAGGGAGAGAGGTGGCACACCCAGGAGTCAAGACTGGCACACAAGCTGAAAGGGCAATATTACTCTCCCACTGTTTTTTTATGTTTTTTTTTTTTTTTTCAGGGAGACTTTAGAAACCAAATAATATTAAAAAAAACAAAAAAAAAAATAGCCTTTCTATGGCCCACTGAATGAGAGAGAGAGGTGGCACACCCAGGAGTCAAGACTGGCACACAAGCTGAAAGGGCAATATTACTCTCCCACTGTTTTTTTAGGTTTTTTTTTTTTTTCAGGGAGACTTTAGAAACCAAATAATATTAAAAAAAAAATAAAAATAAATAGGCTTTCTATAGCCCACTGAATGAGAGATAGCACACACAGCAGTGGCACACAAGCCCTGACTGAGGCCAATATTTTTCTCCCACTGATTGATGTAGTGTTTTTGTGTTGAGGTAGAATTTAGAACACAAATCACGGAAAAAATAAATAGGCTTTCTATGGCCCACTCAGTGAGAGATGGCACACACAGGGATGGCACTGTAGCAGAAATGCCAATCTTAATCTCCCACAAAAAAAACAAAAAAAAAACAGGGACTGTCCTACAATTACTATCTCCCTGCAGTAATCTAAGCCAGGTATGGCAGGCAGCAATAGGAGTGGACTGATGCACAAATTAAATAAAAAGTGTGGACAAACAAAAAAGATAGCTGTGCAGAAAGGAAGGAACAAGAGGATATGTGCTTTGAAAAAAGCAGTTGGTTTCCACAGTGGCGTACACACAGCAATACAGCTATCACGGAGCCTTCTAGGGCAGCCCAATGAGCTACAGCGCTGAGGGAAAAAAAAAAAAAAAATAGCTTCCACAGTCCCTGCACACCGAAGGTGGTGTTGGACAGTGGAAATCGCTGCAGCACAAGCGGTTTGGTGGTTAGTGGACCCTGCCTAATGCTCTCCCTGCTTCTGACGAAGCGGCAGCAACCTGTCCCTAAGCTCAGATCAGCAGCAGTAAGATGGCGGTCGGCGGGAACGCCCCTTTATAGCCCCTGTGACGCCGCAGACAGCAAGCCAATCACTGCAATGCCCTTCTCTAAGATGGTGGGGACCAGGATCTATGTCATCACGCTGCCCACACTCTGCGTTCACCTTCATTGGCTGAGAAATGGCGCTTTTCGCGTCATTGAAACGCGACTTTGGCGCGAAAGTCGCGTACCGCATGGCCGACAAGCACAGGGGTCGGATCGGGTTTCATGAGACGCCGACTTAGCCAAAAGTCGGCGACTTTTGAAAATGATCGACCCGTTTCGCTCAACCCTAGTAGCCAGTGTAATGACTGGCACAAGGTAGAGGCATCGGTGTAACGGTTGGTGAGGAATATGATCCTGGCAGCAGCATTCAGGACAGATTGGAGCAGGGAGAGTTTGGTAAGAGGGAGGCCGATTAGTAGAGAGTTACAATAGTCCAGACGAGAATGAATAAGTGAGACAGTAAGAGTTTTTGCAGAGTCGAAAGTAAGAAACGGGCGAATTCTAGAAATATTTTTGAGATGCAGATAAGAAGAGCAAGCCAGTGATCGAATGTGGGGGGTGAATGAAAGCTCGGAATCAAGGATGACCCCAAGGCAGCGGGCATGTTGCTTGGGAGTAATGGTGGAACCGCACACGGAGATGGCAATGTCAGGCAAGGGTAGGTTAGTAGAGGGAGAGAACACGAGGAGTTCAGTTTTTGACAGGTTCAGTTTCAGATAGAGGGAGGACATGATGTTAGAGACAGCGGTAAGACAATCACTGGTGTTTTCTAAGAAGGTCGGAGTGAAAGCAGGAGAAGAGGTGTATAATTGGGTGTCGTCAGCATAGAGATGGTACTGGAAACCAAATCTACTGATTGTTTGTCCAATAGGGGCAGTATACAAAGAGAAGAGGAGGGGGCCTAGGACTGATCCTTGAGGAACCCCAACAGTAAGGGGAAGGGGAGAGGAGGAGGAACCAGCAAAACATACAGTGAAGGATCAGTCAGATAGATAGGAGGAAAACCAAGAGAGAATGGTGTCCTTGATGCCGATGGAGCGGAGCATAGTGAGGAGGAGCTGATGATCCACAGTGTCGAATGCTGCAGAAAGATCCAAGAGAATTAGCATTGTATAAAAGCATAAAAAAGATGTAAATCTGGCACTGAAGAATAAAGCTGTGTAATTACTTATACTGCACGAGGAACGCGTAAAAAAGAAATAAAACCAATTCTTTGCTTACTGTAGATTTGTTCATTTTGTCTAGCAACGATCGCAGTATGGTTCGGCTCACATGTATCCTGTGCACTACGCTGAGCGCATGTACCGGGATTTCCATGTAAATATCTGAAATACGTGATTCAGACAGAACCTCTGGCAGAAGATTCCCTATAAAGAGGCAAATAGAGACACTGTGGATGCCATAGGACCTGTGGTCCGGTGGTGTGTGACTTTTTAGGCTTGCATAAAACTGCTGTCGGACAGTTTTGTGCACTTTTTGGAAGGATACCACTGAACAGAGGCCAGACGTAGTCCAGAGTAACTCTGCTGCCTCATTATAGTGAATGGGTCCCTCTGGGGGTTTCATCTGAACCATATCATTTGGAGATTTAGATGGAAACTCCAAAGTAAGTGCTCAGTGTATAGTGCTGGATAAGTGTGATCCGAAACATTATGTAAAAAATGTGGTCCCAAATGTTATGTAAAATGCTCCCAATAAAAGCTTCAAGTTAATCCACAAAAAAGCAAGTCCCCACTCAGGTCTATCATCTGTTAACGGAAATATAGGGAACTTTAACATTACTGGTAGCATGTTGGCTCAGTGGTTAACACTGCAGCCTTGCAGTGCTGTAGTCCTGGGTTCAAATCCCACCAAGGACAACATATGCAAGGAGTTTGTATGTTCTCCCCGTGTTTGCGTGGGTTTCCTCCAGGTACTCCGGTTTCCTCCCACATTCTAAAGACATACTGATAGGGACTTTAGATTGTGAGCCCCATCGGGGACAGCAAATAATATATGCAAACTAAAGTGCTGGGGAATATCTTAGTGCGATATAAAAATAAAGATTATTGTTATTAGATTATTGCTGGTAGTACAAAGGCTCTGGAAAAGTTAAATGGCTCCTCACTCACCAAAAGAAATTCAGCAAATTCTGCACTCCCAAATCCAAATGCCTCCCTCCCGTCTGAGCCCCAGTGTTCCTAAACCGCAGTTAGCATCCACATGTTTGACAGGGGTATAATTTATAAAATGAGGTTACTTTAGGGAGGATGCTGTTCTCTAGTACTGGGGGACTTTGTATATGGAGTCTGCAAACTATTCTAGCAAAATCTGAGCTCCAGGAAGCAAATATCGCTCCGTCATCTCGATGGAATATTATGTCATATGGGATTAAGGGGTTAAAAATGTTCATTAATCAACATCGGCCTTGCTATTAAATATCTATGGATATATTGTCATGTCGGACGCTGTTCAGACCAGGTCGTTCGACAGACAGCGGTAATTCAGCTTTTGACCACTATTTGCTCATTGGCGTCGGCTAGATTTTATCTAGCTGTTCTGGGGTTAATTTACCTGATCCTCGGATTGGAAGCTGGGCCATGCCCATTGCCTTTAAATAGTTCTCCTGATCATTGGGCGTCGCCGATTATAGCTTCTGTCTTGTGTGTTGTTATCTCGGTCCGGAGTGGAGAGCTGGTTGTTGGAGATTCCTTGCTGGTGGTGTATTTTTCCTTAGTCTTATTTACTCCTTCCTATATTTGTATTTATTTTGCCCTGCACATTTATAGTGTATTCCTGAGTGACTGCGGCGTGGTGTATATTTTCCTTTATCCTTGTCTGTGCTAACTGTGGGTATTGGTGTATTACCTCTTCACTGGGTGGTGGGCGGTTGGTTTCAGCCTAGGGTTGAAACAGGAGACAGGGCGAGGGTCGAGGCCTGGACATGCACACCATCAGTGTAAACTCCAGGTAGAGGGTCAGTCAGGATTTCCCTAGTCTGAGGGAAATTGCAGGGGCCCGAATTATTAGCTCTCGCTCACCTAGTCTCCCCGTGACAAATATCTATAGATGGATATCTATGGATATATCTATAGATATATCTGACTATGGATATTTGGATATATCTATCTATCTATTTAACTATGGATATATCTATAGATATATTTATAGATAGATAGTTATATCTATAGATAAATAGATATATTTATCCATATATCTATCTGGCTACTTTCACACATCAGGTTTTTGCCGTCAGGCACAATCCGGCGAGTTTTGAATTTTTAGTTTTATTATTATTATTATTATTATGTGTGAAAGTGTTAGGGCTAGCGGAACTCGCCAAGTAATAGGGTGATAGATACGAGGTGCGTTCGCAGCCCAGGGTCCACCGTGCAGAGATACCTGCTGCAAGTAATGGCAGATGGACACTGAGCTCACACGTGGGTTAAACTTCACCCCGTGTGAAATGAAAGCAAGCTCTGTTGCCTCACAGAGTCGCACTGTACACAGGGACTAAAACCGTAACTAAAAGTTGTGCTTGCTCTGGAACTCTTCTGTGCTGTCAGCACACATGAAGGAACCAGATGCAAAGCCAAGGCTAATTGCCCCCACTGACGCTAGCTGCCTGCCTGAGTGTACAGCCCCAAGGCTAAACAGACTCACACCACTTATATACAGTGTGGCAGAGTATCCACTGGCAACTGCCAAACACAAATGATACTAGCGCATGGCCGTGCGGCCATGCAAACCTTTTATAGCTGTAGCAGTTCAGGACCTTCCTAGTGGACCAATAGGAGCTGCTACAGGACGTGAGTGTGTGACCCCCGACCTCCAATGAGAGGTCTTCCCTTGGGCATGCTCAGGAGGAGAAAAGCAGGACTTAGTCCCAGGAGCGCCTGCTCGCCGCCGAACAGTACTGGTTATAATGGCTGAACCTGGAAGGACAGCAGTAACCAAACGTGCAGTATCTGTCCTGGCCAGGCACTGGGGCCGATGTCTCTGCTGAGCAGGCTCCACTGCGGCTGGAGAAGAATGGGAGACCGCAGCGGACATGGCTCGAGATTCCCCCTGTGCAGCAGCAGGAACTCAACGCCTAACAGAAAGTAGCCTAACTAACAGAAAGTAGCCTAACTATCCATATATCTATCTACATCTATCCATACATTTAAAAAAAAAAAAACAGGCAGCACTCCATATTCTTTGTGATGATATGCAGGATGTATTCAGACCCACATGTCTGTGCGACGTTTTGGCTCTAAATGAGCCTTTCTCAAGCAGTGAGTGTTACTCCATATTACATATATATAGACATTTCCATCATCCCTTAATCATAGCCAATTAATGTGCAATTTAATAACCTCATATGTATTACAAATCATTATAATTTGCATAAAGTGCTTAAGTGCTACTAGTGTCCAGTGCTCATATATTCATAATTAAATTATTACACTCAGTTAACTACTGTCCATCTAATTATTTGATTATGCTTACCCCCCGAGGAACATGCTGTTCATGGAGGACAATACATGTTGTCGGCGTTCTAAATTATTTACTGCGCATGTCCGAGCACTCTTGATTATGTCATACCCACGTGTTAGATTCAAGGCCAATCAGACGCCTGTGTACGGCATCTAAAAATGGGCGCATGCGCAGTAGCACCTACTATCGCCATTTTGGTTGTGGCATGCCTTTCAGAGCGCACCATCTGTGACGATCCACATGCCCATCAATAATATTATACGGCGCATGCGTAACATTCAAAATTATCTCAATATTTCAGATAGCATATTAGTTTTGATATTTTAAACAAGCGCCTGCTTCCTGGAATGAATAATCCACACCATAGTATTGTTCAACAAACTGATTCCCTTTTACTGCCGTATGGACTTTTTTCTATGCCTAATCCCGCCCTGACATTCCGGATATGGCCTTATTCAGACCATCATCCAAAAGTCAAACAGTGTCAAAAGGGTGCAATTAACCCCTCCAGGTAAAATGCCTCAACTTCTGACCCCTGCGAAACGGTAGCATATCAGTCTCGGCTAATACCTACATGAACCTTATACTCTCACAAATGCGCCTAAAACAACTCACTACACTATTAAAAAAAGAGAACACTTCCCCTTTACTGCCGTAAGGACACTTCCGCCCCAACATTCCGGACACAGCCTTATTCAGACTATCTCCTAGAAGTCGAACAGTGTTAGAAGAGTGTAGTTAACCCTTCCGGGTAAAGAGCCCCATCCCCTGACCACTGTAAAGCGGCATATCAGTCCCGGCTAATATACACACAACAATTTGCATCATGAACAATTGAAAAAATATAAAAAATTCTAAAAATTCCTTTAAACAATTTATTTATTGGCCTTCAATCTTCTCACATGTATGACTTAATATTTTTTATATATATTTCATTATTTTACAATATATTTATAACTTTGACTTAATTTTTGTAGTGAAAATTTTTTTTTTTATTTCATGAAAAAAGAATTTTTTGTGAAAAGATTTTTTCTCCAACTCCGCATGTCCCTCCAGATAAGGTCTTCTTCAGCAATATTCGACAGCAAGAACATCTGAACAAAACAAATATATAAAATTAGGAACATACTCAAATAATAATCAAGTACTCCCAAATCTAAAATCACAGTAATAGACCGTTATTTCCAAGTCACCAACTACAAAGCTTTGGTTCAAGTTCAGTATCTTAGATAATCGCATGCATTTTAAAGTCAACATTAAAGCCATTAGGCTTGAGAGTGTTCAGTTTATATATCCACATTAATTCTCTTTTCCTGAGGACCTGCTCCCTATCGCCCCCCCTCCTATCCACCGGAACTACATTTATTATCTTGAATTTTAAATCCTTTTCAGAATGATTGCACTCAATAAAATGTTTAGGAACAGGAAGGTCAGTCCTCTTCTTCCTTATGGTATATCGGTGTTGGTTCATTCTAACCTTGAACTCACAGGTTGTTTCACCGACATACCACAAGTTGCACGGACATATCAGGAGATAAACAACATAGTCTGAACTGCATGTTAAATAGTGCTTAATTTCATATACCTTTCCTGTTATGGGGTGTTGAAATGTTGCACCCTTGATCATATGGGTGCAATTCACACAGTTTAGGCACAGAAAACATCCATTTTTTCTGGAACCTGTCAGAAACAATTGTTTACTTATCTTTCTTGGGCCAATATCAGACTTTACCAAATAATCCCTAATATTTTTGTTCTTCTTATATGAATATAACGGCGGCAATTCAAACTCTTTTATACCCGGCAGACATTTTCCCAGCATCCCCCAATGTTTTTTTATGACATTAGCTATCTCCCTACTCTCCTCTCCATACGTAGTGACAAATGGAACCCGTCTCTGTTTTTCTTTGCGTTTACCTTTTGAATCTTTCTGAATAAGTTCTATCCTTTTTTCTTGCAATACCTTCTTTTTTGTCGTTTCCAATAAACTTCTAGGGTACCCCCTGTCCAGAAATTTTTTAACCAATAAATCCACCACTGTATCTACTTCCTCTTCTTTTTTAACTATACGCCTCACTCTGAGTAATTGACTTAGTGTAATGGACTTCACCATAAACCATGGATGTTGGCTATCATATAACAACAGATTATTTCTATCCGTGTTTTTAACAAATAGCGTAGTATTGAGTTCCCCCTCTTTTAGACTGACAAGCACATCTAGAAATTGAATGTCTGTTTTAGACATGACCAATGTGAATTTGATCGTATCATCTATTTTATTCAAAAATTGATGAAATTCCTCCAACTCACCTTGAGACCCTGTCCAAAGGAGGAAGACATCATCTATGTACTGTACCTCCACCACACCATAACATGTCGGAAGTGGTGGGATACATAGATGAGGTCCTCCTCCAGGACTTCCATGACTAAATTTGCATATGAAGGGGCCATATTGGCCCCCATAGCTGTACCACGTTTTTGCGTATAAAACGCGTCACCGAACAAAAAATAATTCCGTTTTAGAATGATCTCTAACATTTTTAATAAAAATGTTTTCCCTTCCACTGTGTACTTTATAGGATCCAATTTCTTTTCAACAGCTTTCAAACCCTGTTCATGGTCAATGGAGGTGTATAGTGACACTACATCGAAGGATGCAAGTAATACCTTACCCTCCAAATTCAGTGCCTCTAATTTTTTTTAAAAATCGGTTGTATCTCTAATATATGATTTACATTTTTTAACCATAGGATTGAAAATCTTATCTAGGAAGATACCCATCTTATTAAAAATTGAACCCACTCCCGAAACTATAGGTCGTCCAGGGGGTTAACCAAAGTCTTGTGTATTTTTGGGATTGTATATAGCACTGGAGTGCGTGGGCTATCCTCCAATAAAAAATCATATAGATCCTGATCTATCACATATGCATCCAATGCTTCTTTTAGGCAGGCTTTAATTTCTCTATTTATACCAAACTTTGGGTCACCATCCATCTTACAGTACACATTTTCATCACTTAACTGTCTCATTACTTCAGTAATATACATTTCCTTGTCCATGACAACGACTGCTCCCCCCTTTTCCGCAGGTTTCGCCACAATGTCATCGTCATGGACAAGTTCCTGCAGTGCCTCATACTCCTCTTTCAGGATATTTGGATGTGTATACTCTTTCACTACATTGTTTCTTAGTTGTTCAATGTCTAATCTAACTGCTTTCCCAAAAGCTTCAATAACGGCTGAGTTTGTCGGTGGTATAAATTTACTAATTTTCTTCAATTGTACTTCATTCAGATCAAATTCACTCATTTTAACCTTCTGATTAATATCCTTATCATTAAACCATGCTCTTAGTTTTATCTGTCTAAAAAAACGTTCAAGATCCAGCTGTAACTCAAACCAATTTACATGTGCACATGGGCTAAAACTCAGTCCTTTGCTCAATACAGAAATTTGCATATCAGTTAATACCTTTTTCGAGATGTTTACTATGAGTTCTGTTCCCTCGTCCTGAGGTTCAATGTCTTTTGGGGTTGAATTTTGGCTATTTCTGATTTCTTTTTGCCTCCGATGTTGGCGCCTGCCTCCCTGCCTTTTTCTTCTTCTGGAACTTTGGTTAAATCTGTGAGGAACACATTCATTATTTAAACAGTCACTACTACTTAAATTAATTTCTCTTGTTCCCAAAAGACCTCTTTTCTTCCACGGCATTTTTGAGTTATCTGTTTGCCAGGTGTATATGCGGCGCCCCAGAGTCCTGGTCGTTGCAGTAATGTCACTCTTCCACCAGGGGGAGTGATATTATGTCTGATGGTACTAAAGGAGTTCACCTTACCAGGTATCACAAGACACACACTACACTTCACACTCCAGTCCACCAGGGGGAGCCTTGCTTCTATCTATTAGGGCACTTTTCACACACGGGTAAAACTGGTGGGTTGGATAGGAAGAGAGAGAGAAGCTACCTGGGTTGGACCCAGAGAGGACCTGTCAGGCAGACAGGGGAGAAGGAGGAACATCTGAGCTGCAGACAGAGGGTCTCTGTCAGGGGTGGGATCCTGACAGAGGCCAAGCACGAGATAGAACGTTACGGAGCTGCGCCTGCACCCATTGCGGCAGCATCCTAAGAAAGGACAGGAAGCGAAGTGTTATGACCCCAATGGCGAGGGTCTCAGAGGAACGTGGAAGTCTGCAGAATACAAAAATCCAGCTCATAGGGCAGTGGTAACTGGGTTGACCATATATCTACTCCTAACGCCAACACTAGAAGTAGCCGGGGATCATTCCTACGTTGATTCTAGATGACACGCGCCAGCCGGAGAATCTAGCTACCCCTAGTAGAGGAAAACAAAGACCTTTCTTGCCTCCAGAGAAGGGGACCCCAAAGCTGGATAGAAGCCCCCCACAAATAATGACGGTGAGGTAAGAGGAAATGACAAACACAGAAATGAACCAGGTTTAGCACAGAGAGGCCCGCTTACTGATAGCAGAATAAAGAAAGGTAACTTATATGGTCAACAAAAACCCTATCAAAATCCACACTGGAAATTCAAGAACCCCCGAACCGTCTAACGGTCCGGGGGGAGAACACCAGCCCCCTAGAGCTTCCAGCAAAGGTCAGGATATAGATTTGGAACAAGCTGGACAAAAATACAAAACCAAAACAAATAGCAAAAAGCAAAAGGCAGACTTAGCTGATATAACTGGAACCAGGATCAGTAGACAAGAGCACAGCAGACTAGCTCTGATAACTACGTTGCCAGGCATAGAACTGAAGGTCCAGGGAGCTTATATAGCAACACCCCTAACTAACGACCCAGGTGCGGATAAAAGGAATGACAGAAAAACCAGAGTCAAAAAACTAGTAACCACTAGAGGGAGCAAAAAGCAAATTCACAACAGTACCCCCCCCTTAGTGAGGGGTCACCGAACCCTCACCACGACCACCAGGGCGATCAGGATGAGCGGCATGAAAGGCACGAACTAAATCGGCCGCATGAACATCAGAGGCGACCACCCAGGAATTATCCTCCTGACCATAGCCCTTCCACTTGACCAGGTACTGAAGCCTCCGCCTGGAGAGGCGAGAATCCAAGATCTTCTCCACCACGTACTCCAACTCGCCCTCAACCAACACCGGAGCAGGAGGCTCAGCAGAAGGAACTACAGGCACAATGTACCGCCGCAACAAGGACCTATGAAATACATTGTGAATAGCAAACGACACAGGAAGATCCAGACGAAAAGATACAGGATTAAGGATTTCCAATATCTTGTAAGGCCCAATAAAACGAGGTTTAAATTTGGGAGAGGAGACCTTCATAGGAACAAAGCGGGAAGAAAGCCACACCAAATCCCCAACGCGTAGTCGGGGACCCACACCGCGGCGGCGGTTGGCAAAGCGCTGAGCCTTCTCCTGTGACAACTTCAAGTTGTCCACCACATGATTCCAGATCTGCTGCAACCTATCCACCACAGAATCCACCCCAGGACAGTCAGAAGGCTCCACATGACCCGAAGAAAAGCGAGGATGGAAACCAGAGTTGCAGAAAAAAGGCGAAACCAAGGTGGCGGAACTAGCCCGATTATTAAGGGCAAACTCAGCCAACGGCAAGAATGTCACCCAATCGTCCTGATCAGCAGAGACAAAACACCTCAAATAAGCCTCCAAAGTCTGATTGGTTCGCTCCGTCTGTCCATTAGTCTGAGGATGGAAAGCAGACGAAAACGACAAATCAATGCCCATCCTACTACAAAAGGATCGCCAGAACCTGGAAACGAACTGGGATCCTCTGTCTGACACAATATTCTCAGGGATGCCGTGCAAACGAACCACGTTCTGGAAAAACACAGGAACCAGATCGGAAGAGGAAGGCAGCTTAGGCAAAGGAACCAAATGGACCATCTTGGAGAAGCGATCACATATCACCCAGATAACGGACATGCCCTGAGATAGCGGAAGATCAGAAATGAAATCCATGGAGATATGTGTCCAAGGTCTCTTCGGGACAGGCAAGGGCAAGAGCAAACCGCTGGCACGAGAACAGCAAGGCTTAGCTCGAGCACAAGTCCCACAGGACTGCACAAATGACCGCACATCCCTTGACAAGGAAGGCCACCAAAAGGACCTGGCCACCAGATCTCTGGTGCCAAAAATTCCCGGGTGACCTGCCAACACCGAGGAATGAACCTCGGAAATGACTCTGCTGGTCCACTTATCCGGGACAAACAGTCTGTCAGGTGGACAAGACTCAGGCCTATCAGCCTGAAATCTCTGCAACACACGTCGCAGATCCGGAGAAATAGCTGACAAGATAACTCCATCTTTAAGAATACCAACAGGATCAGCGACTCCAGGAGCATCAGGCACAAAGCTCCTAGAAAGAGCATCGGCCTTCACATTCTTTGAACCTGGTAAATACGAGACAACAAAATCAAAGCGGGAGAAAAACAATGACCAGCGGGCCTGTCTCGGATTAAGGCGTTTAGCAGACTCGAGATACATCAGATTTTTGTGATCAGTCAAGACCACCACACGATGCTTAGCACCCTCGAGCCAATGACGCCACTCCTCAAATGCCC
The DNA here is from genome assembly GCF_051348905.1 of Ranitomeya variabilis. NCBI lineage: Eukaryota > Metazoa > Chordata > Amphibia > Anura > Dendrobatidae > Ranitomeya > Ranitomeya variabilis. The sequence goes on along the minus strand of NC_135235.1, from coordinate 693,258,584 downwards.
ATTTCATGGCCAACAACTCCCGATTGCCCACATCATAATTTCGCTCGGCAGGCGAAAACTTCCTAGAGAAAAAGGCACAAGGTTTCATAACAGAGCAACCAGGGCCTCTCTGCGACAAAACGGCCCCTGCCCCAATCTCCGAAGCATCCACCTCAACCTGAAAGGGAAGTGAGACGTCAGGCTGGCACAAAACAGGCGCCGAAGTAAACCGGCGTTTCAACTCCTGGAAAGCCTCCACGGCAGCAGGAGCCCAGTTAGCTACATCGGAGCCCTTCTTGGTCATATCCGTCAAAGGTTTCACAATGCTAGAAAAATTAGCGATAAAACGACGGTAGAAGTTAGCGAAGCCCAAGAACTTCTGAAGACTCTTAACTGACGAGGGCTGAGTCCAATCAAGAATAGCTCGGACCTTGACTGGGTCCATCTCCACAGCAGAAGGGGAAAAAATGAACCCCAAAAAGGGAACCTTCTGTACACCAAAGAGACACTTTGAGCCCTTGACAAACAAAGAATTTTCACGCAAAATTTTAAAGACCAACCTGACCTGCTCCACATGCGAATCCCAATTATCAGAAAAAAACAAAATATCATCCAGATAAACAATCAAAAATTTATCCAGATACTTCCGGAAAATGTCATGCATAAAGGACTGAAAAACTGAAGGCGCATTGGAGAGCCCAAAAGGCATCACCAAGTACTCAAAATGACCTTCGGGCGTATTGAATGCGGTTTTCCATTCATCACCTTGCTTAATGCGCACAAGGTTGTACGCACCACGAAGGTCTATCTTGGTGAACCACTTGGCACCCTTAATCCGGGCAAACAAGTCAGACAACAGCGGTAAAGGATACTGAAATTTGACAGTGATCTTATTCAAAAGCCGATAATCAATACAAGGTCTCAAAGATCCGTCCTTTTTTGCCACAAAAAAGAATCCCGCACCAAGAGGGGAAGAAGACGGACGAATATGTCCTTTTTCCAGAGACTCCTTGATATATGAACGCATAGCGGTATGTTCAGGTACCGACAGATTAAACAGTCTTCCCTTAGGAAATTTACTGCCCGGGATCAAATCTATAGCACAGTCACAGTCCCTATGAGGAGGCAGTGCACTGGACTCAGACTCACTGAAGACATCCTGATAATCAGACAAATACTCCGGAACTTCCGAAGGCGTAGAAGAAGCAATAGACACAGGCAGGGAATCCTCATGAATACCACGACAGCCCCAACTTGAGACTGACATAGCCTTCCAGTCCAGGACTGGATTATGGGTCTGTAACCATGGCAGCCCTAAAACAACCAAATCATGCATTTTATGTAAAACCAGGAAACGTATCACCTCGCGGTGTTCAGGAGTCATGCACATGGTAACCTGAGTCCAATACTGCGGTTTATTTGCTGCCAATGGTGTAGCATCAATACCCCTAAGAGGAATAGGATTTTCTAATGGTTCAAGAGTAAATCCACAGCGCTTAGCAAATGAGAGATCCATGAGACTCAGGGCAGCACCTGAATCTACAAACGCCATGACAGGATAAGATGACAGTGAGCAAATCAAAGTTACAGACAGAATAAATTTAGGTTGCAAATTACCAACGGTGACAGGACTAACAACCTTAGCTATACGTTTAGGGCATGCTGAGATAACATGTGTAGAATCACCACAGTAGTAGCACAAGCCATTCCGGCGTCTATGAATTTTCCGCTCATTTCTAGTCAGGATTCTATCACATTGCATTAAATCAGGTGTCTGTTCAGACAACACCATGAGGGAATTTGCGGTTTTTCTATCACATTGCACCGAATTAGGTGTCTGTTCAGACAACACCATGAGGGAATTTGCGGTTTTGCGCTCCCGCAACCGCCGGTCAATTTGAATAGCCAGTGCCATAGTATCATTCAGACCTGTGGGAATGGGAAAACCCACCATAACATTCTTAATGGCTTCAGAAAGGCCATTTCTAAAATTAGCGGCCAGTGCACACTCGTTCCAATGTGTCAGCACGGACCATTTCCGAAATTTTTGGCAATACACTTCAGCCTCGTCCTGCCCCTGAGACATAGCCAGCAAGGCCTTTTCTGCCTGAATCTCAAGATTGGGTTCCTCATAAAGTAAACCGAGCGCCAGAAAAAACGCATCAAGATCAGCCAATGCCGGATCTCCTGGCGCCAGCGAAAAAGCCCAATCCTGAGGGTCGCCCCGTAAGAACGAAATAACAATTTTTACTTGCTGAGCAGAATCTCCAGATGAACAGGGTCTCAGGGACAAAAACAATTTACAATTATTCACGAAATTCCTAAACTTAAACCTGTCTCCGGAAAACAGTTCAGGAATCGGTATTTTAGGTTCTGACCTAGGATTTCTGATAACATAGTCTTGTATGCCCTGCACACGAGTAGCCAGCTGGTCCACACTTGTAATCAAGGTCTGGACATTCATGTCTGCAGCAAGCATAGCCACTCTGAGGTAAAGGGGAAGGAGAAAAAAAAAACTCAGAATCTTCTTTCTTATAATCCCTCTTCTGCAATGCATTAAACATTTAATACGGGCCTGGCAAACTGTTATGACCCCAATGGCGAGGGTCTCAGAGGAACGTGGAAGTCTGCAGAATACAAAAATCCAGCTCATAGGGCAGTGGTAACTGGGTTGACCATATATCTACTCCTAACGCCAACACTAGAAGTAGCCGGGGATCATTCCTACGTTGATTCTAGATGACACGCGCCAGCCGGAGAATCTAGCTACCCCTAGTAGAGGAAAACAAAGACCTTTCTTGCCTCCAGAGAAGGGGACCCCAAAGCTGGATAGAAGCCCCCCACAAATAATGACGGTGAGGTAAGAGGAAATGACAAACACAGAAATGAACCAGGTTTAGCACAGAGAGGCCCGCTTACTGATAGCAGAATAAAGAAAGGTAACTTATATGGTCAACAAAAACCCTATCAAAATCCACACTGGAAATTCAAGAACCCCCGAACCGTCTAACGGTCCAGGGGGAGAACACCAGCCCCCTAGAGCTTCCAGCAAAGGTCAGGATATAGATTTGGAACAAGCTGGACAAAAATACAAAACCAAAACAAATAGCAAAAAGCAAAAGGCAGACTTAGCTGATATAACTGGAACCAGGATCAGTAGACAAGAGCACAGCAGACTAGCTCTGATAACTACGTTGCCAGGCATAGAACTGAAGGTCCAGGGAGCTTATATAGCAACACCCCTAACTAACGACCCAGGTGCGGATAAAAGGAATGACAGAAAAACCAGAGTCAAAAAACTAGTAACCACTAGAGGGAGCAAAAAGCAAATTCACAACAGCGAAGTATATTGTGGAGAGTGAGAAACGAAGTCACAGCACAATGAGATAATACCGGGAGAAGACCTGCCCCAAGATCGGCAGCCTCCTTCTGAGGCACGTAGCCGGTGGCCGGAACACCGAGGGAGTAATTAACTCTACGTATTACTTTAGAAATTGGCAGGGCAGTTAATTCCAAGTTGGCTGTCCAACCTTAATACCTAAGAAGACACGGAGGCAAATTGTGGGAGAGGGGCGTCACTAGGGTCCCTATAAAATAGCTCCAGGCCTACCCCGTCATACGGGTCGTCCTATCCATAGCATCTGGGGGACGGAGAGAGAGAACATCAGAAACATCCACGAAAGTTGTGAGGACTATCCCGTGGTGCTCAGCAGGGAGGTACTACAACACACAGGCGCTAATAGGAAGGCTACTGATTTCCACCTGATTAAGGGAACTCTGGATGTGCCTTCAGACCGGCCGGATTCCATCAGCCCTGTGAACGGTACTCTGGACTGTGGACTCCGAAGTCTTCAGTAAAAGGTAAAGAGACTGCAACCTTTGTGTCTTCGTTATTCACTGCGCCTTACAATGTCCACCATCACCACCTACCCATCAGGGAAGCCCTGGGGACATACTTCACCTGTGGGAAGGTATACCATCTAGCTGCCATAACATCACCCCCAGCGGACCCCTAAGCAGCGTCGGTCACCCTGACCGAGTACCACAGGTGGCATCACGAACACCAGACAAACTACATCCTTTAATTGGATACCCCTCGAAGGGCCACGGGCCGGGTCGGGCCACCGTGACATCCCCAGCATCGAGAGAGGGAGAGATTGACCCGGTGCCGAGTACCCCATCGCCCTTGACGTGGGGGCGCTCCATATATACGGCTAGTTTCATAATCTTCAATGTCCCTGCTCCACTTTTTCCTTTTTGTTTCCTACAGGTCTCCTCGAAATTTACACATATCTTTATCCACCTTCTCCTTAAATATTGTCCATTCATCTTTACTTAGTACTTCCTGCATCCTTTTGTCAATTTCCCCAATATTATGTTGTAACTTTTTTACTTCCTCTTGCAAAAAATCAACATTCAACAACATTATATACATCGCATATTTGTTGGATATCATTGTAAATCTGTTGCAAAATGCCACATTTCCAAAAAATAGATTAGGGCGTATACTGGATCTCAAAACTCTTGGTATTTTACGTTCCCTTAGATAATGTCCCAGTGTAGTTAGATGTAGCTGTGAGCTAATTAAACGCTTCATATCATTTATATACTTATGTTTCATTTCAGTATGTGAGGGTATTTTCAAGAAAGCTGCATCCCCCTCAATATTACTAAGTATACATTCCTCGTCCTCCACAGTGTAGTTAAAGACCCCTGGCTCCATGGTATATTCATCCATGTTTCCAAAAAATGGCTTAAGGATGTTAGTTAAAGTCAAAATAGTCAAAAAGAAAAAAAGTCTATATGTGCAAAAATTTCCAGACATCAATATAATAACAAAAAAGGAACAGCACAAATCCTTTACTTATCTTCGGGTGCAAAGCCCTCAGACAGCCAGTCCACTGGTTGTCTCTAGTCCATACATTTCAAAAAAACAGGCAGCACTCAATATTCTTTGTTTAATTAGCTCACAGCTACATCTAACTACTACAAGAGTGCCAAAAGCAGTCATCAAAGCAAATGGTGGCTACTTTGAAGAACCTAGAATATAAGACATAATTTCAGCTGTTTCACACTGTTTTGTTAAGTATATAATTCCACATGTGTTAGTTCATAGTTTTGATGCCTTCAGTGTGAATGTACAATTTTCATAGTCATGAAAATACAGAAAAATCTTTAAATGAGAAGGTGTGTCCAAACTTTTGGTCAGTACTGTATATCTATCCATACATATATCTATAGATAGATACATAGATCTATCTATTCATATATCTATAGATCTATCTGTCTATCTATATTTATATCTATCTATTATCTATCTGTGTGTGTAATGTAAATGTAAAAGAGGAGGTTGGACAGGAAATGACATCACAATTTTTTTTTTGCTCAATAATACATCTTTATTTAGCTTTCAAAAACGCATACAAAAATGCCTCAAAAAACGCATAAAAAACTTGCAAAAAATGAATCAAAAATGCACCTGTATTTTCTGCCAAGAGATGCAGAATCCGCACAAAAAATTCCAGAGGCAAATCTGCAACATGGGCACATACCCTTAAGGTTGAAGGAAGACTTTAAGTCCATCAAGTTCAACCCATAGCCTAACCTAACATGCCCTAACATGTTGATTCAGAGGAAGGCAAAAAAAACCCATGTGGCAAAGACTAAGCTCCACATTGGGGAAAAAAATTCCTTCTCGACTCCACATACGGTGATCAGACTAGTTCCCTGGATCAACGCCCTAACAAGGATCTAGTATATATACCCTGTAACATTATACTTTTCCAGAAAGGCATCCATTCCCTCCTTAAATTTAAGTAATGAATCACTCATTACAACATCATACGGCAGAGAGTTCCATAGTCTCACTGCTCTTATAGTAAAGAACCCGCGCCTGTTATTATGCTTAAACCTTCTTTCCTCCAGACATAGAGGATGCCCCCTTGTCCCCGTCTCAGGCCTATGATTAACCCCTTCACCCCCAAGGGTGGTTTGCACGTTATGGACCGGGCCAATTTTTACAATTCTGACCACTGTCCATTTATGAGGTTATAACTCTGGAACGCTTCAACGGATCCCGGTGATTCTGACACTGTTTTCTCATGACATATTGTACTTCATGATAGTGGTAAAATTTATTTAATATTACCTGCGTTTATTTGTGAAAAAAGGGAAATTTGGAGAAAATTTTGAAAATTTTGCCATTTTCCAACTTTTAATTTTTATGCAATTAAATCAGAGATATGTCACACAAAATACTTAATAAGTAACATTTCCCACATGTCTACTTTACATCAGCACAATTTTGGAACCAACATTTTTTTTTGTTAGGGAGTTATAAGGGTTAAAATTTGACCAGCAATTTCTCATTTTCACACCACCATTTTTTTTTAGGGACCACATCTAATTTGAAGTAATTTTAGGGGTCTATATGATAGAAAATACCCAAGTGTGACACCATTCTAAAAACTGCACTCCTCAAGGTGCTCTAAACCACATTCAAGAAGTTTATTAACCCTTCAGGTGCTTCACAGGAATTTTTGGAATGTTTAAATAAAAATGAGCATTTAACTTTTTTTTTCACACAAAATTTACTTCAGCTCCAATTTGTTTTATTTTACCAAGGGTAACAGGAGAAAATGGACCCCAAAAGATGTTGTACAATTTGTCCTGAGTACGCCGATACCCCATATGTGGGAGTAAACCACTGTTTGGGCGCATGACAGAGCTCGGAAGCGAAGGAGCGCCATTTGACTTTTCAATGCAAAATTGACTGGAATTGAGATGGGACGCCATGTTGCGTTTGGAGAGCCCCTGATATGCCTAAACATTGAAACCCCCCACAAGTGACACCATTTTGGAAAGTAGACCCCCTAAGGAGCTTATCTAGAGGTGTGGTGAGCACTTTTACTCGCCAAGTGCTTCACAGAAGTTTATAATGCAGAACCGTAAAAATAAAAAATCATATTTTTTCACAAAAATGATTTTTTGCCCCCAATTTTTTATTTTCCCAAGGGTAAGAGAAGAAATTGGACCCCAAAAGTTGTTGTACAACTTGTCCTGAGTACGCTGATACCCCATATGTGGGGGTAAACCACTGTTTGGGCGCATGGGAGAGCTCGGAAGGGAAGGAGCGCCGTTTGACTTTTCAATGCAAAATTGACAGGAATTGAGGTGGGACGCCATGTTGCGTTTGGAGAGCCACTAATGTGCCTAAACATTGAAACCCCCCACAAGTGACACCATTTTGGAAAGTAGACCCCCTAAGGAACTTATCTAGAGGTGTGGTGAGCACTTTGACCCTCCAAGTGCTTCACAGAAGTTTATAATGCAGAACCGTAAAAATAAAAAATCATATTTTTTCACAAAAATTATATTTTCACCCTCAATTTTTTATTTTCCCAAGGGTAAGAGAAGAAATTGGACCCCAAAAGTTGTTGTACAATTTGTCCTGAGTACGCTGATACCCCATATGTGGGGGTAAACCACTGTTTGGGCGCATGGGAGAGCTCGGAAGGGAAGGAGCGCCGTTTGACTTTTCACTGCAAAATTCACAGGAATTGAGATGGGACGCCATGTTGCGTTTGGAAAGCTACTGATGTGCCTAAACATTCAAACCCCCCACAAGTGACACCATTTTGGAAAGTAGACCCCCTAAGGAACTTATCTAGAGGTGTATTGAGCACTTTGACCCACCAACTGCTTCACAGAAGTTTATAATGTAGAGCCGTAAAAATAAAACAAACATTTTTTTCCCACAAAAATTATTTTTTAGCCCCCAGTTTTGTATTTTCCCAAGGGTAACAGGAGAAATTGGACCCCAAAAGTTGTTGTCCAATTTGTCTTGAGTACGCTGATACCCCATATGTGGGGGGGAATCACCGTTTGGGCGCATGGGAGGGCTCGGAAGGGAAGGAGCGCCATTTGGAATGCAGACTTAGATGGAATGGTCTGCTGGCATCACATTGCGTTTGCAGAGGCCCTAATGTACCTAAACAGTAGAAACCCCCCACAAGTGACACCATTTTGGAAAGTAGACCCCCTAAGGAACTCATCTAGATGTGTTGTGAGAGCTTTGAACCCCCAGTTGTTTCACTACAGTTTATAACGCAGAGCCATGCAAATAAAAAATATTTTTTTTCCACAAAAATTATTTTTTAGCCCCCAGTTTTGTATTTTCCCAAGGGTAACAGGGGAAATTGGACCCCAAAAGTTGTTCTCCAATGTGTTCCGAGTACGCTGATACCCCATATGTTGGGGTAAACCCCTGTTTTGGCGCACGGGAGAGCTCGGAAGGGAAGGAGCACTGTTTTACTTTTTCAACGCAGAATTGGCTGAAATTGAGATCGGACGCCATGTCGCATTTGGAGAGCCCCTGATGTGCCTAAACAGTGGAAACCCCCCAATTATAACTGAAACCCTAATCCAAACACACCCCTAACCCTAATCCCAACGGTAACCCTAACCACACCTCTAACCCAGACACACCCCTAACCCTAATCCCAACCCTATTCCCAACCGTAGATGTAATCCAAACCCTAACCCTAACTTTAGCCCCAACCCTAACTGTAGCCTTAACCCTAACCCTAGCCCTAACCCTAGCCCCAACCCTAACCCTAGCCCCAACCCGAACCCTAGCCCCAACCCTAGCACTAACCCTAGCCCTAACCCTAGCCCTAACCCTAGCCCTAGCCCTAACCCTAGCCCTAATCCTAACCCTAACCCTAACCCTAGCCCTAGCCCTAACCCTAGCCCTAACCCTAGCCCTAACCCTAGCCCTAGCCCTAGCCCTAACCCTAATGGTAAAATGGAAATAAATACATTTTTTAAATTTTTTTATTTTTCCCTAACTAAGGGGGTTATAAAGGGGGGCTTGATTAACTTTTATTGTGGGTTTCTTAGAGGATTTTTATGATTGGCAGCCGTCACACACTGAAAGAAACTTTTTATTGCAAAAAATATTTTTTGCGTTACCACATTTTGAGAGCTATAAATTTTCCATATTTGAGTCCACAGAGTCATGTGAGGTCTTGTTTTTTGCGGAACGAGTTGATGTTTTTATTGGTAACATGCTCGGGCATGGGACATTTTTTGATTGCTTTTTATTCCGATTTTTGTGAGGCAGAATGACCAAAAACCAGCTATTCATGAATTTCTTTTGGGGGAGGAGTTTATACTGTTCCGCGTTTGGTAAAATTGATAAAGCAGTTTTATTCTTCTGGTCAGTACGATTACAGCGATTCCTCATTTCTATCATTTTTTTATGTTTTGGCACTTTTATACGATAAAAACTATTTTATAGAAAAAATAATTATTTTGGCATCGCTTTATTCTGAGGACTATAACTTTTTTACTTTTTCGCTGATGATGCTATATGGTGGCTACTTTTTGCGGGACAAGATGACGTTTTCAGCGGTACCATGGTTATTTATATCCGTCTTTTTCATCGCGTGTTATTCTACTTTTTGTTTGGCGGTATGAGAATAAAGCGTTGTTTTTTGTCTCGTTTTTTTTTTTTTTTTTTTTTACGGTGTTCACTGAAGGGGTTAACTAGTGATATAGTTTTATAGGTGGGGTCGTTACGGACGCGGCGATACTAAATATGTGTACTTTTATTGTTTGATTTTTTTTATTTAGATAAAGGAATGTATTTATGGGAATAATATTTTTTTTTTCTTTATTTAGGAATTTTTTTTTTTTTTTTACACATGTGGGAATTTTTTTTTTTTACTTTTTTACTTTGTCCCAGGGGGGGGGGGACATTACAGATCGGTGATTTGACAGTGTGCACAGAACTCTGTCAGATCACGGATCTCACTTACAGCCGTGCAGGCTTATGAGCGCCTGCACGGCACCCGGAAGTAATCCCTGCAGGACCTGGATGCAGCCCCACAGCCATTTTGGATCCGGGGCCTGCAGGGATAGGAGGTAGGAGACCCTCGCAGCAACGCGATCACATCGCGTTGCTCCGGGGGTCTCAGGGAAGCACGCAGTGAGCCCCCTCCCTGCGCGATGCTTCCCTGTACCGCCGGCACACCGCGATCATGTTTGATCGCGGTGTGTGTTGTGAACTCTATTTTTGGGCTCCCTCTAGTGGTCACAAGCGGTACTGTGTAGTGTTGTCTTTCTGCAGGTTGGCAGCATCAGCTGGTTCGTTATCCTTGGCTGGTTTCCTATTTAGCTCACCTGGATACTCAGTTCCTTGCCTGCTATCAATGTATTCAGTGCTCTTCAGATTCCTTGTGACTACCTTGCTCCCAGTCTCTCCAAGACAAGCTAAGTTTTTGTTTGTTCATTTTTTGATTATCAGCATTCATCATGTTTCTTGTCCAGCTTGCTAAAATGTGATTTCCTCGCTTGCTGGTTGCTCTAGGGGACTGAGTTTCTCCCCCCACACTGTTAGTTGGTGCGGGGGTTTTGGAAATCTCAGTGTGGATATTTTGTAAGGGTTTTTTACTGACCGCACAGACCCCTTTTCTATTTTCTGCTATCTAGTATTAGTGGGCCTCATTTGCTGAATCTGCTTTCACCCCTGTGTATGTGCCTTCCTCTTACCTCACCGTTATTATTTGTTGGGGGCTTCTATATCTTTGAGGATTATTTCTCTGGAGGCAAGTGAGGTCTTTCTCTCTCTCTAGGGGTAGTTAGTTCCTCAGGCTGGCTCGAGACGTCTAGGATTTTAGGCACGTTCACCGGCTACTTCTAGTGTGTTTGGATAGGTTCAGATTTGCGGTCAGTCCAGCTTGCCACCTCCCTAGAGCTTGTCCTATGTTTGTTACTTAGCTGGAGTAATTTGTGATCCTCAACCACTAAGGATCATAACAGTATAGCAGGCCAAAAAGTGTTTAATGCATCGCAGAAGTGGGATAAAAAGACCTGAGTACATTTTTTTTTTTCTCCTCCCGCTTTTCCTTTGCTGCAGTCTGTTCAGCTTCTTTCATCCCCTTGAACTCTGGGTGGTTTTGAGCTCAGCTGCAGAAATGAATGTTCAGACTCTGACTTCTAGTGTGGATCATCTTACTGCACGGGTGCAAAGTATTCAGGATTTTGTTATTCATAGCCCTATGTCAGAACCAAAGATACCCATTCCGGAGTTGTTTTCTGGAGATAGATCTAGGTTTCTAAATTTTAAGAATAATTGTAAGTTATTTCTATCTCTGAGACCTCGTTCCTCTGGTGATTCCGCTCAGCAAGTTAAAATTGTTATCTCCTTGTTGGGTGGCGACCCTCAAGATTGGGCTTTCTCTCTGGCGCCAGGAGATCCTGCATTGCTTAATGTAGATGCATTTTTTCTGGCTCTTGGACTGCTTTATGAGGAGCCTAATCTTGAGAATCAGGCAGAAAAAGCGTTGCTGGCTATCTCTCAAGGTCAGGATGAAGCAGAGGTGTATTGTCAAAAATTTCGGAAATGGTCGGTGCTTACTCAATGGAATGAGTGTGCCCTGGCTGCAAATTTCAGAGAAGGTCTTTCTGAGGCCGTTAAGAATGTTATGGTGGGGTTTCCCACCCCTACAAGTCTGAGTGATTCTATGGCTTTAGCCATTCAGGTTGATCGGCGTTTGCGGGAGCGCAAATCTGCTCATCCTTTGGCGGTATTTTCTGAACAGAGACCTGAGTCTATGCAATGTGACCGAACTCTGACCAGAATTGAGCGACAAAGTCATAGACGTCAAAATGGGTTGTGCTTTTACTGTGGTGATTCTACACATGTTATCTCAGCATGCTCTAAACGCTTAAAAAAATTCGCTAAACCTGTCACCATTGGTACTATACAGCCTAAATTTATTTTGTCTGTTACTTTGATTTGTTCTTTGTCGTCCTACCCGGTTATGGCTTTTGTGGATTCGGGTGCTGCCCTGAATCTGATGGATTTGTCGTTTGCCAGGCGCTGTGGTTTTGTCCTGGAGCCTTTGGAATTTCCTATTCCTCTGAGGGGAATTGATGCTATGCCATTGGCTGAGAATAAGCCTCAGTATTGGACGCAAATGACCATGTGCATGACTCCCGTACATCAGGAGGTGATTCGCTTTCTTGTTTTGTATAATTTGCATGATGTTGTCGTTTTGGGTCTGCCATGGCTGCAGGCTCATAATCCAGTTTTAGATTGGAAAGCTATGTCTGTGTCAAGTTGGGGTTGTCAGGGAATTCATGGCGATACTCCGTTGGTGCCTATTGCTTCTTCCACTCCTTCTGAGGTCCCTGAGTTTTTGTCTGACTACCAGGATGTATTTGATGAGCCCAGGTCCAGTGCCCTGCCCCCTCATAGGGATTGTGACTGTGCTATAAATTTAATTCCTGGTAGTAAATTTCCTAAGGGACGACTTTTTAATTTGTCTATACCAGAGCATGCCGCGATGCGGAGTTATATAAAGGAGTCTTTGGAGAAGGGACATATTCGCCCATCCTCTTCCCCTCTTGGTGCAGGATTTTTTTTTGTGGCCAAGAAGGACGGTTCTTTGAGACCTTGTATAGATTATCGTCTTCTGAATAAAATCACAGTCAAATTTCAGTATCCTTTGCCACTATTGTCTGATTTGTTTGCTCGGATTAAGGGTGCCAGTTGGTTCACCAAGATAGATCTCCGTGGTGCGTATAACCTTGTGCGCATTAAGCAGGGAGATGAATGGAAAACAGCATTTAATACGCCCGAAGGCCATTTTGAGTACTTGGTGATGCCTTTTGGACTTTCTAATGCTCCTTCTGTGCTTCAGTCCTTCATGCATGACATCTTCCGAGAATATCTGGATAAATTTATGATTGTTTATCTGGATGACATTTTGGTCTTTTCTGATGATTGGGAGTCCCATGTGAAGCAGGTCAGGATGGTGTTTCAGGTCTTGCGTGCTAATGCTTTATTTGTGAAGGGCTCAAAATGTCTCTTCGGAGTGCAGAAGGTCTCCTTTTTGGGTTTTATTTTTTCTCCTTCTACTGTGGAGATGGACCCAGTCAAGGTCCAGGCTATTCATGATTGGATTTAGCCCACGTCTGTTAAGAGTCTTCAGAAGTTCTTGGGTTTTGCTATTTTTTACCTTCGTTTCATCGCTAATTTTTCTAGCGTGGTTAAACCTTTGACGGATTTGACCAAGAAGGGTTCTGATGTGACTAATTGGTCTCCTGCGGCCGTGGAGGCCTTTCGGGAGCTGAAGCACCGGTTTTCTTCAGCTCCAGTCTTATGTCAGCCAGATGTCTCTCTCCCCTTCCAGGTCGAGGTTGATGCTTCTGAGATTGGAGCAGGGGCTGTTTTGTTGCAGAGAAGCTCTAATGGCTCTGTGATGAAGCCATGTGCTTTCTTTTCAAGAAAGTTTTCGCCTGCCGAGCGGAATTATGATGTTGGTAATCGGGAGTTGTTGGCTATGAAGTGGGCATTTGAGGAGTGGCGACATTGGCTCGAAGGAGCTAAACATCGTGTGGTGGTCTTGACTGATCACAAAAATCTGATTTATCTTGAATCTGCCAAGCGCCTGAATCCTAGACAGGCTCGTTGGTCGTTGTTTTTCTCCCGTTTCAACTTCGTGGTCTCATACCTGCCTGGTTCGAAGAGCGTGAAAGCTGATGCACTTTCTAGGAGTTTTGTGCCTGACTCTCCGGGAGTTTCTGAGCCGGCTGGTATTCTCAGAGAGGGAGTGATTTTGTCTGCCATTTCCCCAGATTTGCGACGAGTGCTGCAGAAATTTCAGGCGGATAGACCTGACCGTTGTCCACCAGAGAGACTGTTTGTCCCGGATAGATGGACCAGCAGAGTTATTTCCGAGGTCCATTCTTCGGTGTTGGCGGGTCATCCTGGGATTTTTGGTACCAGAGATTTGGTGGCTAGGTCCTTCTGGTGGCCTTCCTTGTCGCGGGATGTGCGTTCCTTTGTGCAGTCTTGTGGGATTTGTGCTCGGGCTAAGCCTTGCTGTTCTCGTGCCAGCGGTTTGCTTTTGCCTTTGCCTGTTCCGAAGAGGCCTTGGACGCACATTTCCATGGATTTTATTTCGGATCTTCCAGTATCTCAGAAAATGTCTGTCATCTGGGTGGTGTGTGATCGTTTTTCCAAGATGGTCCATTTGGTGCCCTTGCCTAAGTTGCCTTCTTCCTCCGATTTGGTTCCTCTATTTTTTCAGAATGTGGTTCGCTTGCACGGCATTCCTGAAAATATTGTGTCTGATAGAGGATCCCAGTTTGTGTCCAGGTTTTGGCGGACTTTTTGTGCTAAGATGGGCATTGATTTGTCTTTTTCGTCGGCCTTCCATCCTCAGACTAATGGCCAAACCGAGCGAACTAATCAGACGTTGGAAACTTATTTGAAATGTTTTGTTTCTGCTGATCAGGATGATTGGGTGACTTTTTTGCCATTGGCCGAGTTTGCCCTTAATAATCGGGCTAGTTCTGCTACTTTGGTTTCGCCTTTTTTTCTGCAATTCTGGTTTCCATCCTCGTTTTTCCTCGAGTCAGGTTGAGCCTTCTGACTGTCCCGGGGTGGATTCTGTGGTGGATAGGTTGCAGCAGATTTGGAACCATGTGGTGGACAATTTGAGGTTGTCACAGGAGAAGGCTCAGCGCTTTGCCAACCGCCGCCGCGGTGTGGGTCCCCGACTTCGTGTTGGGGATTTGGTGTGGCTGTCTTCTCGGTATGTTCCTATGAAGGTCTCCTCTCCTAAGTTCAAGCCTCGCTTCATCGGTCCTTATAAGATCTTGGAAATCCTTAACCCGGTGTCTTTTCGTTTGGATCTCCCAGCATCGTTTGCCATTCATAACGTGTTCCATAGGTCTTTGTTGCGGAGGTATGTGGTACCTGTGGTTCCTTCTGTTGAGCCTCCTGCTCCGGTGCTGGTCGAGGGCGAATTGGAGTACGTGGTGGAGAAGATTTTGGATTCTCGTATCTCTAGACGGAGGCTTCAGTATTTGGTTAAGTGGAAGGGCTATGGTCAGGAAGATAATTCCTGTGTTGTCGCCTCTGATGTTCATGTGGCCGATTTGGTTTGTGCCTTCCACGCGGCTCATCCTGATTGCCCTGGGGGTCTTGATGAGGGTTCGGTGACCCCTCCTCAAGGGGGGGGTACTGTTGTGAACTCTATTTTTGGGCTCCCTCTAGTGGTCACAAGTGGTACTGTGTAGTGTTGTCTTTCTGCAGGTTGGCAGCATCAGCTGGTTCGTCATCCTTGGCTGGTTTCCTATTTAGCTCACCTGGATACTCAGTTCCTTGCCTGCTATCAATGTATTCAGTGCTCTTCAGATTCCTTGTGACTACCTTGCTCCCAGTCTCTCCAAGACAAGCTAAGTTTTTGTTTGTTCATTTTTTGATTATCAGCATTCATCATGTTTCTTGTCCAGCTTGCTAAAATGTGATTTCCTCGCTTGCTGGTTGCTCTAGGGGACTGAGTTTCTCCCCCCACACTGTTAGTTGGTGCGGGGGTTTTGGAAATCTCAGTGTGGATATTTTGTAAGGGTTTTTTACTGACCGCACAGACCCCTTTTCTATTTTCTGCTATCTAGTATTAGTGGGCCTCATTTGCTGAATCTGCTTTCACCCCTGTGTATGTGCCTTCCTCTTACCTCACCGTTATTATTTGTTGGGGGCTTCTATATCTTTGGGGATTATTTCTCTGGAGGCAAGTGAGGTCTTTCTCTCTCTCTCTCTCCCCCCGTGAGCGCGGCCGATCGTGCTGGACGTACTATTCCATCCTTGGGAATTAGGGCCCACCCCACATGGACGGAATAGTACGTCCAATGGCAGAATGGGGTTAAAAAGATCATCAGAAAGGTCTTTGTACTGTCCCCTCATATATTTATACATTGTAATAAGATCACCCCTTAGTCTTCGCTTTTCCAAAGTAAATAGCCCCAAGTGTAATAACCTATCTTGGTATTGCAGACCCCCCAGTCCTCTAATAACCTTGGTCGCTTTTCTCTGCACCCGCTCCAGTTCAGCTATGTCTTTCTTATACACCGGAGGCCAGAACTGTGCACAGTATTCCAAGTGTGGTCGAACTAGTGACTTGTATAGAGGTAAAATTATGTTCTCCTCATGAGCATCTATGCCTCTTTTAATGCATCCCATTATTTTATTTGCCTTTGTAGCAGCTGCCTGACACTGGCCACTGAATATGAGTTAGTCATCCACTCATACTCCCAGGTCTTTTTCATTGATGGTTTTGCCCAGAGTTTTAGAATTAAGCACATAGTTATACATCTTATTACTTCTACCCAAGTGCATGACCTTACATTTATCCCCATTAAAGCTCATTTGCCATTTATCAGCCCCAGCTTCTAGTTTACATAAATCATCCTGTAACATAAAATTGTCCTCCTCTGTATTGATTACCCTGCAGAGTGTAGTGTCATCTGCAAATATTGAAATTCTGCTCTGTATGCCCCCTACAAGGTCATTAATAAATATGTTGAAAAGAAGAGGGCCCAATACTGACCCCTGTGGTACCCCACTGCTAACCGCGACCCAGTCCCAGTGTGCTCCATTAATAACCACCCTTTGTTTCCTATTCCTGAGCCAGCTCTTAACCAATAGAAATTGATCAGATTAGTCTGACAGGAACGGTCCCTAGTAAACCCATGTTGATACTGGGTCATGAGGTTATTCCTCTTCAGATACTCCAGTATAGCATCCCTTAGAATGCCCTCCAGGATTTTACCCACAGTAGAAGTTAAGCTTACTGGCCTATAATTTCCGAGTTCAGTTTTTGTCCCTTTTTTGAATATTGGCACCACATTTGCTATACGCCAGTCCTGTGGTACAGACCCTGTTATTAAGGAGTCTTTAAAGATTAAAAATAATGGTCTATCAATGACAGTACTTAGTTCCTGCAGTACTCGGGGGTGTATCCCATCTGGGTCCCGAGATTTGTCAATTTTAGTGATTTTTAGACGCCGCCGTACTTCTTCCTGGGTTAAGCAGGTGACACTTAATGGGGAATTTTTGTTATCACTGATCATATTGTCTGCCATGGAATTTTCTTGTGTAAATACTGATGAAAAAAGTCATTTAGCATATTGGCTTTTTCCTCATCCTCATCCACCATTTCACCCAGACTATTTTTAAGGGGGCAACACTATCATTTTTTAGTTTCTTACTATTTATGTAGTTAATGAATATTTTGGGGTTATTTTTACTCTTTCTGGCAATGAGTCTCTGTCTCAATTTTTGCTGCCTTAATTTGCTTTTTACAGAATTTATTTAATTTTCTGTATTTATTTAATGCCTCATCACTACCTACTTCCTTTAATTCTCTAAATGCTTTCTTTTTGTCACTTATTGCACCCCTTAAAGCTCTATTTAGCCATACTGGTTTCCTCTTATTTCTAGTATGTTTATTCCCATATGGTATATACTGTGCACAGGTCCTATCCAGGATGCTAATAAACGTCTCCCATTTTCTTTGTGTATTTTAATGTCTCAGGATATCGTCCCATTTAATTGCACTAAGATCATCTCTCATCCGTTGGAAATTTGTCCTCCTGAAGTTTAGTGTCCTTGTAACACCTCTACTACACATCTTATTAAAGGATACATGAAAACTTATTATTTTGTGATCACTATGACCCAAGTGACCCCCAACCCTTATATTTGATATGCGGTGTGGCCTGTTGGTTAATATTAGGTCTAGCAGTACCCCCCTTCTTGTTGGGTCCTGAACCAGTTGTGAAAGGTAGTTGTCTCTCATAGTTTTCAAAAACCAATTACCTTTGCTGGAACTGCAGGCTTCTGTTCCCCATTCTATTTCAGGATAGTTGAAATCCCCCATAATAATGACTTCTCCTTGAGTCGCAGCTTCATCTATTTACTTTACGAGGATATTCTCCGTTGCATCCATTATTTTTGGAGACTTATAACTAACCCCTATCAGTAATTTATTATTTTTCCCCCCTCCCCTTATCTCCACCCACAGGGACTCTACATTTTCATTAGATTCACCTATATTATCACGCAGGATAGGTTTTAAGGATGATTTTACATAAAGACACACACCCCCCTCGCTTATCAGTATGGTAATTTCTGAACAGACTATAGTCCTGCAAGTTAACAGCCCAGTCATGGCTCTCTTCCAGCCATGTTTCAGATATCCCCACCATGTCATAATTATGCTCCAACAACATTAATTCTAATTCCTCCATTTTGTTGTTGATGTGAGACTGCATACATAGAGCTGCACCACAGAGCAGCAGCAGCACAGGCGCCACCAAGAGGCGAGAGAGTGGTCAGACAAGCCGAGTTAAAAAAAACAGAGGCAGAAGTACTGAAGGGATCAGCAGTGCACATGGTCAGGAGCAAGCCAGGAGGTTCAGCAATGGTCGGAAGTGGATAAGACAAAGTCAGAAGCCAGAAGAGAGTCCGAATACAGGCCAAGTCAGAAACCAGAAAATCAAACAGAAAAACAGGGAAATGCTGGGAAAAAGGAAGACAGAAGAAGTCAACAGACAAGGGGCAAGTCAAGGATCACAGTAGGACAAATCAAGGGCTACCAGAGTCAGGTTCACACACTGAAGACAGAACTATAGATGACACCACCCGCAGGATGCAGAGAAGCTAAATAGCAAACCTGAACCCAGAATGAGTCAGAGCAAAGTTAACCCTTGACATGATCCACCTGGAAAAAGGGGCAGACGGGATTAAACCCTGGAACGGATCATGGCAATACCTCCCCTGAGCCTCCCCAATGCTCCTCTGAACCTCCTGTCACACCTCCCCAACTGTTGAATAGCAAGATCAGCTCCAGGACACCCTGAATCCAGTTGGGAAAATTCCCCTAAATGAGAGTGAAACTCATAATTACAGAGAAAAGGGGAGGTGCCGGTGGACTGATTAATGCAATTATTAAAAGCAAATTCATCCACAGGCAAAGAAGAACCCCAATCGTCCTGCTGAGCTGTGGTCAGACATTGCAAGATTTGTTCCCGGGACTGATTAATCCTCTCTGTCTGCCCATTAGTCTCAGGGTGATATGCTGAAAAAGTCAAATGCCCAACCTTTTACAAAAGGTCCTCCAAAACTTGTACACAAACTGTACTCCCCTGTCTGAAACCAAACTCACAGGCACACCATGCAACTGCACAACACGTTCAACTAACAATTTAGCTAATGTCTCTGCATTAGGCAGACCTGTTAAAAGGTACAAAATGCACTTGCTTGCTAAATATGTCCACCACCACCCAAATGACCATTTTACCACTAGAATGAGGAAGATTGTGAGTGTGTACCTGTACCTGTGAGTGTGGGCAACCTCCTCGGTAGTTGCCCAGACTTAGGCGCTTCCTGACACCTTGGGAGTAAGAGGAGAGGAGGGACAGTCCTTCTTCCAATGCCCTGGGGCACTGCAGTAAAAACAAAGTTTACCCTCTCATCGACATCTCCTCTCCTTCTCCTTGATGTTGATGGCCTCTACTTCCATGAGCTCAGAAGGTTGTGAGGGTTCCGGCTTAACCGGAAGGAAAGAAGCCTCCCGATGCATGACTCCTCTCTCCTGCAACCTCCGATCCATGCAAACATCCTGAGTCTTGGCCTCTTCCAGAGATCTGGGAGGAGGATGGCGACCCAGAGCGTCCTTTAAATGATCAAACAGTCCCCTCTGGAGCTGAAACCTGAGTGCTGTGTCCTTCCAGGACACCTCTGGGGACCATCGCCAAAACTCCGAACAGTACCATTGGGCAGAAAGCTTCCCTTGAGATAGAACCTGTTATGACCTGGTGGTTAAGAGGCCACACTGATATGACCTGGTGGCTAAAACGCAACATGGAATGAGCTCTGAGGAGGTGGTAACTCTACTGACCGCAGTCCCTAATCCTAACAACAACACTAGTAATAGCCGTGGGATGTTCCTGACTCTCCCTAGACACCTCTTCACAGCCTAAGAACTAACTACCCCTAAAGAAGGAAATTGAAAGCTATCTTGCCTCAGAGAAAACCCCAAAAGGAAAGATAGCCCCCCACAAATATTGACTGTGAGTGGAGAGGGAAATGACATACACAGAAATGAAATCAGATTTCAGCAAAGGAGGCCAATACTAAACTTGATAGACAGAGAGAAAAGGATACTGTGCGGTCAGTATTAAAAAACTACAAAATCCACGCAGAGTTTACAAAAATGAACTCCACACCGACTCACAGTGTGGAGGGGCAAATCTGCTTCCCCAGAGCTTCCAGCTAGCTTGAATATGACATAGTGACAAGCTGGACAAAAAGAGAAATATTTGCAAAGCAATAGAGTCCAAAGCAAATGGACAAACAAGAACTAGCAAAAACTTATCTTTTGCTGACAAGGACAGGCCATATGAGAAATCCAAGGAGAGAACCAAATCCAACCTAAGACATTGACAGCTGGCATGAACTAAAGCCTAGAGCAGGTTTAAATAACAAACCCAGGCAAGGCGATCAGTGAAGGCAGCTGCTACAGCTACCTAAAGGAGCAGCAGTTCCACTCGAAACCACCAGAGGGAGCCCAAGGGCAGAACCCACAAAAATACCATTAGCAACCACAGGAGGGAGCTCCAGAACGGAATTCACAACAGTATCCCCCCCTTGAGGAGGGGTCACCGAACCCTCACCAGAGCTCCCAGGCCGATCAGGACGAGCCAAATGGAAAGCACGAACCAAATCGGCAGCATGAACATCGGAGGCAAAAACCCAAGAATTATCCTCCTGGCCATAACCCTTCACTTGACCAGATACTGAAGCTTCCGCCTCGAAAAACGAGAATCCAAAATCTTCTCCACCACATATTCTAATTCCCCCTCAACCAACACCAGAGCAGGAGGATCAACGGAGGGAACCATAGGTACCACATATCTCCGCAACAAGGATCTATGGAACACATTATGAATGGAAAAAGAAGCTGGAAGGGCCAAACGAAAAGACACCGGATTGATAATTTCAGAAATCTTATAAGGCCCAATAAAGCGAGGCTTGAACTTAGGGGAAGAAACCTTCAAAGGAACATGACGAGAAGACAACCAGACCAGATCCCCAACACGAAGCCGGGGACCAACACACCGACGACGGTTAGCAAAACGCTGAGCCTTTTCCTGAGACAACGTCAAATTGTCCACCACATGAGTCCAAATTTGCTGCAACCTGTCCACCACAGAATCCACACCAGGACAGTCAGAAGGCTCAAGCTGTCCTGAAGAAAAACGAGGATGAACCCTCACCACCTAGAAAAATTAGCAATAAAGCGACGATAAAAATTAGCAAAGCCCAAAAATGTTTGAAGGCTCTTTACAGATGTGGGTTGAGTCCAATCATGAATGGCCTGGACTTTATCAGGGTCCATTTCAATAGCCGAGGGAGAAAAAATGAAACCCAAAAACGAAACCTTCTGAACTCCAAAGAGGCACTTAGACCCCTTCACAAACAACGCATTAGCACGAAGGACCTGAAACACCATCCTAACCTGCTTCACATGAGACTCCCAATCATTGGAAAAAAAACAAAATATCATCCAAATACACAATCATGAATTTATCCAGATAATTCCGGAAGATATCATGCATAAAGGACTGAAATACCGATGGAGCATTAGAGAGCCCGAATGGCATCACAAGATATTCAAAATGGCCTTCAGGCGTATTAAATGCTGTTTTCCATTCATCACCTTGTTTAATACGCACGAGATTATACACCCCTCGAAGGTCGATTTTAGTAAACCAACTGGCACCCTTAATCCGAGCAAACAAATCAGAAAGTAAAGGTAAAGGGTACTGGAATTTGACCGTGATCTTATTGAGAAGGCAATAATCTATACAGGGTCTCAAGGAGCCATCCTTCTTGGCAACAAAAAAAAATCCCGCTCCCAACGGTGACGAAGACGGGCGAATATGCCCCTTCTCCAAGGACTCCTTTATATAACTCCGCATAGCGGCATGCTCTGGCACAGACAGATTGAAAAGTCGGCCCTTAGGGAACTTACAGCCAGGAATCAAATTAATGGCACAATCGCAGTCCCTATGAGGAGGCAGGGAACTGGACTTGGGCTCATCAAATATATCCTGGAAATCCGACAAAAACTCAGGAACTTCAGAAGAAGGGGACGAGGAAATGGACATCAAAGGAATATCACTATGTATCCCCTGACAACCCCAACCAGTTACAGACATAGATCTCCAATCCAGCACTGGATTATGTACCTGTAACCATGGAAAACCCAGCCCAACAACATCATGCAAATTATGCAACACCAAAAAGCGAATATTTTCTTTATGTGCTGGAGCCATGTACATGGTTAACTGTGTCCAGTACTGAGGTTTATTTTTGGCCAATGGCGTAGCATCAATCCCCCTTAAGGGAATAGGGCTCTGCAAAGGCTCCAAGGAAAAACCACAGCGCTTGGCAAATTCTAAGTCCATTAAGTTCAGGGCAGCGCCAGAATCCACAAATGCCATAACAAAAAAGGACGACAATGAGCAAATCAGGGTAACAGACAAAAGAAATTTAGGCTGTACAGTACTAATGGTAACAGACCTAGGGACCCTCTTAGTACGCTTAGGGCAATCAGAAATAGCATGAGCAGAATCACCACAGTAAAAACACAGGCCATTCTGACGTCTGAATTTCTGCCTTTCTGCTCTAGTCAAAATCCTATCACGTTGCATAGGCTCAGGCCTCTGCTCAGAGGACACTGCCATATGGTGCACGACCTTGCGCTCGCGCAGGCGCCGATCAATCTGAATGGCCAAAGACATTGACTCATTCAGACCAGCAGGCGTAAGAAACCCCACCATAACATCTTTAAGGGCTTCAGAAAGACCCTTTCTGAAAATCACTGCCAGGGCATACTCATTCCATTTTGTGAGCACAGACCACTTTCTAAATTTCTGGCAGTATACTTCTGCTGCTTCCTGACCCTGACACAGAGCCAGCAAAGTTTTTTCTGCCTGATCCACAGAATTAGGCTCGTCATACAGCAATCCGAGCGCTTGAAAAAATGCGTCAATATTGAGCAATGCAGGATTTCCTGGCTCAAGGGAGAATGCCCAGTCCTGCGGGTCGCCACGCAGCAAAGAAATAACAATCTTCACCTGCTGAATGGGGTCACCAGAGGAACGGGGTCTCAGAGCAAAAAACAATCTGCAATTATTTTTAAAGTTCAAAAATTTAGATCTATCCCCAGAAAATAAATCAGGAATAGGAATTCTAGGCTCTAATACCGGAGTCTGAACAACATAATCTTGGATACTCTGTACCCTTGCAGCGAGTTGATCCACGCGCAAAGACAGACCCTGAACCTCCATATCAGCACCAAAATCCTGAACCACCCAGAGATTAAGGGTAAAAAAAAGACAAAACAAGCTACAAAGGAAAAAAAAATGACTCAGAACTTTCTTTTCCCTCTTTTGAGATGCATTTAACACATTGTGGGCCAGCTGTACTGTTATGACCTGGTGGTTAAGAGGCCACACTGATATGACCTGGTGGCTAAAACGCAACATGGAACGAGCTCTGAGGAGGTGGTAACTCTACTGACCGCAGTCCCTAATCCTAACAACAACACTAGTAATAGCCGTGGGATGTTCCTGACTCTCCCTATACACCTCTTCACAGCCTACGAACTAATTACCCCTAAAGAAGGAAATTGAAAGCTATCTTGCCTCAGAGAAAACCCCAAAAGGAAAGATAGCCCCCCACAAATATTGACTGTGAGTGGAGAGGGAAATGACGTACACAGAAATGAAATCAGATTTCAGCAAAGGAGGCCAATACTAAACTTGATAGACAGAGAGAAAAGGATACTGTGCGGTCAGTATTAAAAAACTACAAAATCCACGCAGAGTTTACAAAAATGAACTCCACACCGACTCACGGTGTGGAGGGGCAAATCTGCTTCCCCAGAGCTTCCAGCTAGCTTGAATATGACATAGTGACAAGCTGGACAAAAAGAGAAATATTTGCAAAGCAATAGAGTCGAAAGCAAATGGACAAACAAGAACTAGCAAAAACGTATCTTTTGCTGACAAGGACAGGCCATATGAGAAATCCAAGGAGAGAACCAAATCCAACCTAAGACATTGACAGCTGGCATGAACTAAAGCCTAGAGCAGGTTTAAATAACAAACCCAGGCAAGGCGATCAGTGAAGGCAGCTGCTACAGCTACCTAAAGGAGCAGCAGTTCCACTCGAAACCACCAGAGGGAGCCCAAGGGCAGAACCCACAAAAATACCATTAGCAACCACAGGAGGGAGCTCCAGAACGGAATTCACAACAAGAACCATAAGCCAGTCTGATTCATCATAGGTGAGGCACAGAGCCTCAATGAACCTGTCCACAGACATTCCCTCAGGGGCGGTAGTGGGTAAGGAAAAAGCCCAAGACTGTGGACCCTCCCTCAATAAAGATATAATTATCCCCACCCACTGACTCTCATCCCCTGAAGATCGAGGTCTAAGGGAAAATAGTAGTTTGCAACCCTCCCTGAACATGAGGAACTTCTGGCCAGAGAAGTGTTGTGAACTATAATTCTTGGCTCCCTCTTGTGGTCACTAGTGGTTTGGCACTTGGATTGTCTTTTCCCAGGTTGGTACTCACCTGCTTCGTTAGGCCTGGGGTGTTGCTATTTAAACTTCCTGGATTCTCAGTCCAGTGCCTGGCATCGTTGTAATCAGTTCATTTCTGTTTGCTCCTGTCTTCAGGTCCTGGTTCTTTGCAAGATAAGCTAAGTCCTGCTTTCTTATTTTTGTTTATTTGCATTGTTCATATTTTTGTCCAGCTTGTACAAAATGTGATTCCTGATATCGCTGGAAGCTCTAGGGGGCTGATATTCTCCCCTCTCACCGTTAGTCGGTTTGGGGGTTCTTGGATATTCAGCGTGGATATTTTGCAGGGGTTTTTTGCTGACCATATAAGTCATCTTACTATTTCTGCTATTAGTCAGTGGGCCTCTCTTTGCTAAAATCTAGTTCATTCTTACGTTTGTCTTTTCTTCTTACCTCACCGTTATTATTTGTTGGGGGCTTGTACTATAACTTTGGGGTCTTTTCTCTGGAGGCAAGAGAGGTCTTATTTTCCCTGACAGGGTTAGTTAGTTCTCCGGCTGGCGCGAGACGTCTAGGATCAACGTAGGCACGTTCCCCGGCTACTGTTAGTTGTTTGTGCTAGGATCAGGTATATGGTCAGCCTAGTTACCACTTCCCTATGAGCTGGTATTTATGTTTGCAGACTTTGCTGTATTCTCTGAGGTCCTCTGCCATTAGGATCATAACAGTATGCCAGGCCAGTGAATAGTTAATGCATTGCAGAAGTGGGATTAAAAGAAAAGAAGTTCTGAGTTTTTTTTTTGTTTTTTTTTTCCTCCCCTTTATCTCTGAGTGGCTTGAAGCTTTGCTGCAGACATGAATGTTCAGACCTTGATTACTAGTGTGGATCAGCTTGCTGCACGAGTGCAGAGCATTCAGGATTTTGTTGTTAGCAGTCCTATGTCAGAGCATAAGATACCTATTCCTGAGCTGTTCTCTGGAGATCGATTTAAATTTAGGAATTTTAGGAATAATTGTAAATTGTTTCTATCTTTGAAACCTCGTTCGTCTGGAGATTCAGCTCAGCGAGTTAAAATTGTTATCTCCTTCTTGCGTGGCGACCCTCAGGATTGGGCTTTCTTGTTGGCGCCAGGAGATCCGGCATTGGCGGATGTTGATGCGTTTTTTCTGGCGCTCGGATTGCTTTATGAGGAGCCTAATCTTGAAATTCAGGCATAAAAAGCTCTACTGGCTATCTCTCAGGGCCAGGACGAAGCTGAGGTGTATTGCCAAAAATTTCGGAAATGGTCCGTGCTTACTCAATGGAATGAATGTGCTCTGGCCGCAAATTTCAGAAATGGCCTTTCTGAAGCCATTAAGAATGTGATGGTGGGTTTCACAATTCCTACAAGTCTGAATGATTCTATGGCGCTGGCTATTCAGATTGATCGGCGTTTGCGGGAGCGCAAATCCGCTAATCCTCTCGCGGTGTTGTCTGAACGGACACCTGTCTCAATGAAATGTGATAGAATCCTGACTAGAACCGAACGACAAAATCATAGACGTCAGAATGGGTTGTGTTTTTACTGTGGTGATTCTACACATGTTATATCAGCATGCTCTAAACGCCTAACCAAAGTTGTCAGTCCTGTCACCATTGGTAATTTGCAGCCTAAATTTATTTTGTCTGTGACTTTAATTTGCTCATTGTCTTCCTACCCTGTTATGGCGTTTGTGGATTCAGGTGCTGCCCTGAGTCTTATGGACTTGTCGTTTGCCAAGCGCTGTGGTTTTGTCCTGGAGCCTTTAAACGTTCCTATTCCTCTCAGAGGAATTGATGCTACGCCACTGGCGGAAAATAAACCGCAGTATTGGACACAAGTGACCATGTACATGACTCCTGAACATCGGGAGGTGATTCGTTTTCTTGTTCTGCATAAAATGAATGATTTAGTCGTTTTGGGTCTGCCATGGTTACAGACCCATAATCCAGTTTTGGATTGGAAGGCTATGTCTGTGTCGAGTTGGGGTTGTCAGGGAATTCATTGCAAGTCTCCGTCGGTGTCTATTGCTTCTTCTACTCCTTCAGAAATTCCTGAGTATTTGTGTGACTATCAGGATGTATTCAGTGAGTCCAGGTCCAGTGCTCTTCCTCCTCATAGGGACTGTGACTGCGCTATAGATTTGATTCCTGGCAGTAAATTTCCTAAGGGACGATTATTTAATCTGTCTGTACCCGAGCATGCCGCGATGCGTTCTTATGTCAAGGAGTCTTTGGAGAAGGGGCATATTCGTCCATCCTCTTCCCCTCTTGGTGCGGGATTCTTTTTTGTGGCCAAGAAAGACGGGTCTTTGAGACCTTGTATAGACTATCGGCTTCTGAATAAAATCACTGTTAAGTTTCAGTATCCTTTGCCACTATTGTCAGATTTATTTGCTCGGATTAAGGGTGCCAAGTGGTTCACCAAGATAGATCTTTGGGGTGCGTACAACCTTGTGCGCATTAGGCAGGGAGATGAATGGAAAACTGCATTTAATACGCCTGAAGGTCATTTTGAGTACTTGGTGATGCCCTTTGGGCTCTCTAATGCTCCTTCAGTGTTTCAGTCCTTTATGCATGATATCTTCCGGAAGTATCTGGATAAATTTATGATTGTTTATCTGGATGATATTCTGTTTTTTTCTGATGATTGGGATTCTCATGTAAAGCAGGTCAGGATGGTGTTTCAGGTTTTGCGTGATAATGCTTTGTTTGTGAAGGGCTCAAAGTGTCTCTTTGGAGTGCAGAAGGTTTCCTTTTTGGGTTTTATTTTCTCCCCTTCTGCTGTGGAGATGGACCCAGTCAAGGTCCGAGCTATTCATGATTGGACTCAACCCACGTCTGTTAAGAGTCTTCAGAAGTTCTTGGGGTTTGCTAATTTCTACCGTCGCTTTATCGCTAACTTTTCTAGCGTTGTTAAGCCTTTGACGGATATGACCAAGAAAGGTTCTGATGTGGCTAATTGGTCTCCTGCAGCCGTGGAGGCCTTCCAGGAGCTGAAGCGCCGGTTTACTTCGGCGCCTGTTTTGTGCCAGCCTGATGTCACACTTCCCTTTCAGGTTGAAGTGGATGCTTCTGAGATCGGTGCTGGGGCTGTTTTGTCGCAGAGAGGCTCTGGTTGCTCTGTGATGAGACCATGTGCTTTTTTCTCTAGGAAGTTTTTGCCTGCTGAGCGGAACTATGATGTTGGTAATCGGGAGTTGTTGGCCATGAAGTGGGCATTTGAGGAGTGGCGTCATTGGCTCGAGGGTGCTAAGCATCGTGTGGTGGTCTTGACTGATCACAAAAATCTGATGTATCTCGAGTCTGCTAAGCGCCTGAATCCTAGACAGGCTCGTTGGTCATTGTTTTTCTCTCGTTTTGACTTTGTGGTCTCGTACCTGCCTGGTTCGAAGAATGTTAAGGCTGATGCTCTTTCTAGGAGTTTTGTGCCTGACTCTCCTGGAGTCTCGGAGCCAGCTGGTATTCTTAAAGAGGGAGTAATCGTGTCGGCCATATCTCCTGATTTGCGACGTGTGTTGCAGAGATTTCAGGCTGGTAG
This sequence comes from Ranitomeya variabilis, assembly GCF_051348905.1. Classification (NCBI taxonomy): domain Eukaryota; kingdom Metazoa; phylum Chordata; class Amphibia; order Anura; family Dendrobatidae; genus Ranitomeya; species Ranitomeya variabilis. The sequence goes on along the minus strand of NC_135235.1, from coordinate 693,230,588 downwards.
ACCTGACTCTTGTCCACCCGACAGACTGTTTGTTCCTGATAAATGGACCAGCAGAGTCATTTCCGAGGTTCATTCCTCGGTGTTGGCAGGGCATCCGGGAATTTTTGGTACCCGAGATTTGGTGGCTAGGTCCTTTTGGTGGCCTTCCTTGTCACGGGATGTGCGGTCATTTGTGCAGTCCTGTGGGACTTGTGCTCGGGCTAAGCCTTGTTGTTCTCGTGCTAGCGGGTTGCTTTTGCCCTTGCCCGTCCCGAAGAGGCCTTGGACACACATTTCCATGGATTTCATTTCTGATCTTCCGGTGTCTCAAGGAATGTCTGTCATCTGGGTGGTGTGTGATCGTTTTTCCAAGATGGTCCATTTGGTACCCCTGCCTAAGTTGCCTTCCTCTTCCGATCTGGTTCCTTTGTTTTTTCAGAATGTGGTTCGTTTACACGGCATTCCGGAGAATATCGTGTCCGACAGAGGATCCCAGTTTGTGTCCAGATTCTGGCGATCTTTTTGTGCTAAAATGGGCATTGATTTGTCGTTTTCATCTGCCTTCCATCCTCAGACTAATGGTCAAACGGAGCGAACTAATCAAACACTGGAGGCTTATTTGAGATGTTTTGTTTCTGCGGACCAGGATGATTGGGTGACCTTCTTGCCATTGGCTGAGTTTGCCCTTAATAATCGGGCTAGTTCCGCTACTTTGGTTTCGCCATTCTTCTGCAACTCTGGTTTTCATCCTCGTTTCTCCTCGGGTCATGTTGAGTCTTCTGACTGTCCTGGGGTGGATTCCGTGGTGGATAGGTTGCAGCGGATTTGGAATCATGTGGTGGACAACTTGAAGTTGTCACAGGAGAAGGCTCAGGGTTTTGCCAACCGCCGCCGCGGTGTGGGCCCCCGACTTCGTGTTGGGGATTTGGTTTGGTTGTCTTCTCGGTATGTCCCTCTGAAGGTTTCCTCTCCTAAGTTTAAGCCTCGCTTTATTGGTCCTTATAAAATTTTGGAAGTTCTTAACCCGGTTTCTTTTCGTTTGGATCTTCCGGTGTCGTTTGCCATTCACAACGTGTTCCATAGGTCTTTGTTGCGGCGGTACGTTGTGCCTGTGGTTCCTGCTGTTGAGCCTCCTGCTCCGGTGTTGGTTGAGGGCGAGTTGGAGTACGTGGTGGAGAAGATCTTGGATTCTCGTCTCTCTAGACGGAGGCTCAGTATTTGGTCAAATGGAAGGGCTATGGTCAGGAGGATAATTCCTGGGTGGTCGCCTCTGATGTTCATGCGGCCGATTTGGTTCGTGCCTTCCACGCTGCTCATCCTGATCACCCTGGTGGTCTTGGTGAGGGTTCGGTGACCCCTCCTTAAAGGGGGGGTACTGTTGTGAACTATACTTCTTGGCTCCCTCTTGTGGTCACTAGTGGTTTGGCACTTGGATTGTCTTTTCCCAGGTTGGTACTCACCTGCTTCGTTAGGCCTGGGGTGTTGCTATTTAAACTTCCTGGATTCTCAGTCCAGTGCCTGGCATCGTTGTAATCAGTTCATTTCTGTTTGCTCCTGTCTTCAGGTCCTGGTTCTTTGCAAGATAAGCTAAGTCCTGCTTTCTTATTTTTGTTTATTTGCATTGTTCATATTTTTGTCCAGCTTGTACAAAATGTGATTCCTGATATCGCTGGAAGCTCTAGGGGGCTGATATTCTCCCCTCTCACCGTTAGTCGGTTTGGAGGTTCTTGGATATTCAGCGTGGATATTTTGCAGGGGTTTTTTGCTGACCATATAAGTCATCTTACTATTTCTGCTATTAGTCAGTGGGCCTCTCTTTGCTAAAATCTAGTTCATTCTTACGTTTGTCTTTTCTTCTTACCTCACCGTTATTATTTGTTGGGGGCTTGTACTATAACTTTGGGGTCTTTTCTCTGGAGGCAAGAGAGGTCTTATTTTCCCTGACAGGGTTAGTTAGTTCTCCGGCTGGCGCGAGACGTCTAGGATCAACGTAGGCACGTTCCCCGGCTACTGTTAGTTGTTTGTGCTAGGATCAGGTATATGGTCAGCCTAGTTACCACTTCCCTATGAGCTGGTATTTATGTTTGCAGACTTTGCTGTATTCTCTGAGGTCCTCTGCCATTAGGATCATAACAGAGAAGGTTGTCAGGGAGTTTCACTGAAGGTTCAGGTGAGTGCAGAGACACGTCTGTCACCTCAACAGACTTACTGACGGAGGGAGTCTGCAGCGCCCCAGAGACCTGTTCGTTGCAGTGACGTCACTCTGCCACTAATGGGAGTGATGGTACGTCTGATTGCACTAAAAGAGTTCACCTGACCAGGTATCACAGTCACGCAGTACACTTCACAGTCTGGCCACCAGGGGGAGCAAAGGGTTCTATGTATTAGGCCACTCCTCACACTTGGGTAAAACTGGGGGATGGATAGGAAGTTAGAGAGAAGCTGACTGGGTTTTGCCCAGGCAACACCTAGTGAGAGAAGGGGTTGCTTGGGAAGATTCAGGGGGGTCCCTGTCAGGGGTGGAATTCTGACAGAGGCCTAGCGAACAGAAGAGATCGTTATGGAACCGCGCCTGCACTACATTGCGGCGGTATCTTAAGAAAGGACAAGAAGCGAGGTTTATTGTGGAGAAGTGAGAAACGAGATCACAGCAAAAAGGCGATAATATCAGTAGGAGTCGTGCCCAGAGATCGGCAACATCCTACTGAGGCGCGTAGCCGGTGGCCGGAACGCCGAGGAAGTATTGGGCTCCAAGCATTACTTCAAACCAACGGCAGGACAGTTAACTATAGGTTGGCTGTCTCACCTAAATCACCTAAGCAGACATAGGAGGCAACTGTGGGAGAGGGGTGACTCTAGGGTCCCGGAAGAACTCCAGGCCTACCCATCATACGGGTGCGTCCTAGCCATATCATCTGTTATGATCTGGTGGCCTAGGAGCAGCATGAGACGTACTCTGGAGAAGGTGGTATCTATACTGACCGCGGACCCTGAACTTAACACCGCAACTAGAAGTAGCCATGGGATGTACCTACTGATCCTAGACACCTCGACACAGCCGGAGGACTAATTAACCCTATAGATAGAAAAGGGAAAGCTATCTCGCCTCAGAGAAAATTCCCAAAGGATAGGCAGCCCCCCACAAATATTGACTGTGAGAGGAGAGGAAAAACATACACAGGCTGAAAACAGGATTTAGCAAAGGAGGCCAATCTAGCTAAAATAGGAAAGATAGGACAGAGAACTATGCGGTCAGTATTAAAATACTAAGAAATATCCACCACAGAAAATACAAAAACTCCACATCTAACTAAAGACATGGAGGGTATATCTGCCTCTCCAGAGATTCCAGCTTGACTGCATAAATCCTTACACAGATTAAGCTGGACAAGAAAAAACATGAAATGCACTGAACAATAAGGCCCACAAAATGTGGGCTGCAAAACAAGCAGGACTTATCTTGGTGAAAAGACCAGGAAGCAGGAGAGACCATGAAGACATGTGAATCCTCCAGAAACAATGGACAACTGGCACTGACTAAAGGGTGAAGCCAGACTAAATAGCCCAGTCCAGAGTGGACACACCTGGTAACTGCTGTGAAGGACATACAGCAGCGCTACCACTTATAACCACCGGAGGGAGCCCAAGAACAGAATTCACAACAATCATCTGGGGGACGGAGAGAAACGAACATCAGACTAGAAACGAGAGTTGTGAGAAAGAACACCAGAAACAGACACAACAGTTGTGAGGACTATCCCGTGGTGCTCAGCAGGGAAGTACTACAACACACAGGCACTAGAAGGTAGGCACTGATTTCCACCTGTAAAGGGAACTCTGGATGTGCCTTCGGACCGGCTGGTCTCAGCCAGCCCTGTTAGCAGTGCTCTGGATTGCGGATCACGAAGCCTTCAGTAAAGAGGTAAAGAGACTGCAACCCTGTGTCCTCGTTATTTAATCGCACCACGCACCACCACCTTTAATTGGACGCCCCTTAGCAGGGTCATGGACCGGGTCAGGCCACCGTGACAACCCCAAGACCGAGAAAGAGAGGCCTGGTACCGAGTATCCTGCGGCCCTGCATCTGGGGGCGCTCCAAACTTGGCGTCACGAACAGGATCTACTTAAGCCTGAGGAATCAGGTCATGTGTGCCTTGGAACTGTGATTGAATTGTCCTCGAACCGTGATTTATTGCAAAGACTGTGCATTGCCACTTGCCGCCAAAAGTTCCTGCTAAAACCGCCGCCATTACAGCGCCAGGAGGAGCGCAGGAGAAGAAGAAGGGCGTGGAAGTGGGCGTAAACAAGCTGAAGAGCACGAAAGACAATGGCCGCCCAGTCTAAATATTTCTGCACCGTGAGGACGTGTCCGTCAGCAGCTGAGATCTGCCTCCTGATTCTCAATGGAGGGCGGAGATAGAGAAAACAAAACCGCCCACGAAGGAGAGAGCGGGAATAGGACAAAGAAGAAGCCAGCCACATGGAAGTCACCACGGCCAGCCGCCTGGGATCAGAGCGTGGGGTCGGAGTAGAGGACTCCCCCAGCTACCCAGAGAGATACCGCGGCCAGGGATCACCTGTTGGCCCTGACTTCCTGCAGGCCGGAGTGGACGAGCTCAGTGATCAACTCCGGCAGACACAGCTGAGCACTGAGGCCGGGTGGAAGAAGACCGTCATCGGGGGCCTCACCAGACGTCTGTCAGCAGCCTTGTCTGGTCCGGAGCAAGAAAGGAGTTCCAGCGCTCCGAAGCCACAAAGCAAGGCCCTGCCGGGGAGCGAGACGCTGCAAACAGGGATGACAACACCACAGCACCAGGCCCTACAACCAACGTTCCAGACCCCAACGAACACGGAGCAGGCCGGCACCGGAGGGACCGCATTTGAAGCAGGTATGGAGAACGACCCTGCCCTGATGACCGACACCACTCCAGCGACTGCTCCTGCCCCAGCTACTGGCCCCGCTGCAGTGACCAATCTTACTGCAACCCTACAGACTAACACAACTACCACTGAGACCACAGCCGCAGCCCCTGCTGTAGTGAATGCCCATGCTCAAGCTACACAAACTTCCATTGCTGCGCATGACTTAGCCATACATGAAAGACGGATTAACGGCGTTCGTCCAGCACTGGGTGTAACCCTGGATCTCACCCTTCCCAGGCCAAGAAGGGTTATGTGCCAGGTGCAGCCCTGGAAGCCGTACAACTAAACCTCCCGAGAACCGGAACAACTGTAAATAGTTAACTGCTTGTTTGTTTGTTCCTGCTGCTAATACCCGACCAGGGTTATTCTTAAAGGGATCCCTTTGTTGACCCGGGATCCCTATTATTTTGCTTTTTGTTTTTGCTTCTTCTGTACATCACTATTTTAAAAGACTGCTGAATCATGGACGGTGAATGGTTCACAAACTGTGTTGTAAATAGTTCGCACCTTATTAAAGGTGCCCTCTACTGGTTTTACAAGAAAAGGAACTCTTTTTGAAGAGACTGTTCCTGCAAACAGCACAGGAGTTCCTGCTTTAAACGGACTTGCAACTCGAGAAGTTGCGCTACCTCAAAGAGACTTGGTTCCCTCTTAAAGGGGACGTTCACTAGTTGCACTTAAAGTATAGTGTTGCCTTAACGAAAGTAAATGGTAATAATGTTTTACATAGAAGTAATATGTAGCCAGTTAGATAGTTATAGAGAATGTTTAATAATGTTATTAGAAGACTGAGGACAGGAAAGAACTGAAAGCCGAATTTCAGAGAAAAGTGAACCTGTAGGGGTTAGTGAGTCCTCCTGGAAACCATAGAGAGATGGTTGACTGATCTTATACTGTGAATCAAGATGAGAAAAGCTTACAGAAGGAAAGAGGCAGTAGGCCTGGGCAGATAGACAGGTGGTCCTGCATATGAAGAATCAGAGTAAAAAGGAAAATGTTGCACTTAGAAAAAGAGAAGTAACGAAAAGTTTATTTATATTTCAGAGTTTTATAACAAGCCTTTAGTGGGTTCAGCTTATACGCCCTTAAAGGAAAGGTTAAATGATTGTTCAGACTTTGCACTTAGTAGAATACCCAGCTGGGTAATAGAAGTTATTTAAGTATGTTATTTAACATATTTAAACATGTTTCTGTTTGTAACGTTCAAGAGTCCTCACCTCCCATAAAGGGAAGCACTGTTAAAAATTTACTTGTTCATTGCATTTCAAAATTTTGTATGTCTTTTTCTGACATGTATTGTTGTTTTCTTCCCAGCCCGGGAGTACTGGATTTACCCGGGGGGGAGTGCAGCGCCCCAGAGACCTTGTCGTTGCAGTGACGTCACTCTGCCACTAAGGGGAGTGATGGTACGTCTGATTGCACTAAAAGAGTTCACCTGACCAGGTATCACAGTCACGCAGTACACTTCACAGTCTGGCCACCAGGGGGAGCAAAGGGTTCTATGTATTAGGCCACTCCCCACACTTGGGTAAAACTGGGGGCTGGATAGGAAGTTAGAGAGAAGCTGACTGGGTTTTGCCCAGGCAACACCTATTGAGAAAAGGGGTTGCTTGGGAAGATTCAGGGGGGTCCCTGTCAGGGGTGGGATCCTGACAGAGGCCTAGCGAACAGAACAGATCGTTACGGAACCGCGCCTGCACTACATTGCGGCGGTGTCTTAAGAAAGGACAAGAAGCGAGGTTTATTGTGGAGAAGTGAGAAACGAGATCACAGCAAAAAGGCGATAATACCACTAGGAGTCGTGCCCCGAGATCGGCAACATCCTACTGAGGCGCGTAGCCAGTGGCCGGAACGCCGAGGAAGTATTGGGCTCCAAGCATTCCTTCAAACCAACGGCAGGACAGTTAACTATAGGTTGGCTGTCTCACCTAAATCACCTAAGCAGACATAGGAGGCAACTGTGGGAGAGGGGTGACTCTAGGGTCCCGGAAGAACTCCAGGCCTACCCGTCATACGGGTGCGTCCTAGCCATATCATCTGGGGGATGGAGAGAAACGAGCATCAGAATAGAAACGAGAGTTGTGAGAAAGAACACCAGAAACAGACACAACAGTTGTGAGGACTATCCCGTGGTGCTCAGCAGGGAAGTACTACAACACACAGGCGCTAGAAGGTAGGCACTGATTTCCACCTGTAAAGGGAACTCTGGATGTGCCTTCGGACCGGCCGGTCTCAGCCAGCCCTGTTAGCTGTGCTCTGGATTGCGGATCACAAAGCCTTCAGTAAAGAGGTAAAGAGACTGCAACCCTGTGTCCTCGTTATTTCATCGCACCACGCACCACCACCTTTAATTGGACGCCCCTTAGCAGGGTCACGGACCGGGCCAGGCCACTGTGACAAGACCGAGACAGAGAGGCCCGGTACCGAGTACCCCACAGCCCTGCGTCTGGGGGCGCTCCATATCCCTTGGGCTATCTTAACTGTTTCAGCCATCTCCCTCTGCACCTGCTTCTGGGAAGTGACAAAAGCCCTGTGCTCCACAGATAACTCCTGCATCATCTGATTAAGGTTAGTCACTTGGTCCGCCAGAGTACGGAGCGGATCCATACCAGAGAAAGGAAAAAAAGTGCAAAATCCCCTTTAAATGCCTGGGTCAGTGATAATGTAATACAACTGCAAGGCAGTTGCGCGCAACAGCCACCAGGCGGTGCATGTAAGGGGAAACAGGTAGCACTCACCATGTAGCACCACAGTGCAAGGCGCGGAGCACCACTAGGCGGCAACAGAGTAGTCAGGCAGGCCGGTCAGCAACAAACAGGAAGACAAAGTACCAGAGGTCACAGCAATGCGCATGGTCAGAGACACGTTAGAAATTGGTGCCAGACGGGAGCGCGGGATCCAAAACGTGAGACAGAAGACGTAGTTGGACTTAGAGCCAAAAAGTCAAAACCAGATGGGAAACGTAGTAACAGAGACAGTTCAGAATTCAAGCCGAGTAATACACTGAGGGAACTACCAAACACACACTTTGGGCTCATTTCCACTTGCGAGGAAAACGGACGAGTGCAATCCGTTAAAAAATCGGATTGCACTTGGACCAATATTATTCAATAGGTGTCTTTTCATTTGCGATTTTTTTCCTCAGCCGAAATCGGACTGAGAAAAAAATCGCAGCATGCTGCATGTTGCAAGTCAATGGGTGCGAGAAAAAAAACGCATGGAATACGTACCATCCGTATTCCGTTCATTTTTTACGGATACCTTACCATTCTGTTGCATAGAACACTGTAAGTGGTCCTGTAAATGACTGTATAAAAATAGTTGCAGAGAAAAAAAACGGATTGCATACGGATGTCATACGGATGTAAAACAGATGGTGCAATTAAAAATCGCATTGAACTCGCATAATACTCGCATGACAATCGCATACGCTACATCCGTTTTTTCAGTCCAGATTACGGACCGTTTTTTTCTCTTGCAAGTGGAAATGAGCCCTAAGTCAGGGATAGGGAACGGGTCAGGCACAAATACGGGTAGTCAGAGGCAGAAGGATCACTAGGGTATACGGGTCAGGTGCTCAAGCCAGAGACTGGAACTATCACTAACAAATGCTACCAGAAATGGCACCAATAAATAGCCACCCATGAAAGAAAGAGAGGCAGGAAAGGTTAACCCCACCATAACAAGGCCAGGGAAAGAAAATCAAGAAGCAAACCCTGACCTGGATCATGACAAGGATGTTTCACATAATGCCAATTGTGAAGGAGCATCTTCTGAAGGCACAGGCAAGGGTATATAACCGATCAGCAAGGCTGAGGCAGTCCCAGCCTGGGAACCACGTGCTAGTGCTTATCCCCACAGTGGAGAGCACGTTCATAGCCAAGTGGAAAGGTCCATACGATGTGGTGGAAAAGCTGGGTGAGGTGAATTACAAGGTACACTAGCCCGGTCGAAGGAAGCTGCACCAAGTGTATCATGTGAACTTGCTCAAAACATGGCAAGATTGGAAGTCGTTGGAATCTCTTTGCCTGGGAACCCGTCCCGAAGCCAAAGTGGAGGAGGTCACAATTTCAAAGACTCTGATGCAGTCCCAGAAGCAACTGCTGCAGCAGAGACTTTTTCTCAGAGTTGCCAGGGCGTACACAGGTGGTGGAACACAACGTGTTAATAGAGCAGTATGTCAGGGTGAACCTCAAGCTGTATAGAATTCATGAAGCATGCTGGGAGATAATATGAAAGGAGGTTAAGAGAATGATAGACCTTGGTGTGATAGAGGAGTCGATAAGTGGATGGTTGAGTCCCATCATCCTCGTGCCGAAGCCCGAGTTAAGTGGCGGTTTTGTAATGACTACCGCAGACTGAATGAGGTGTCCAGTTTTGATACATATCTGATGCCCTACGTGAAAGGACTCATTGAGAGACTTGGACCTGCGAGATACATTACAACCCTCTACCTGACAAACAGCTATTGGCAGATTCTCATGTCTCAGAGTACCAAGGAGAAGAAGGCCTTCTCAATGCCTGATGGGTGTTTCCAGTACACCAGAATGCGCTTTACGACTGCAGGGAGCCCCAGCTACCTTTCAGAGGGCGATGGATTGAATCTTGGCTCCAGATAAGACATATGCTGCAGCCTACCTTGATGACATTGTGGTGGTCTTCAGCCCTGACTGGAGTAGGCATCTACCAAAGGTACATGCGATCTTAGATGTGTTAAGAAAAGCTGGGTTCACTGTGAATACGAAAAAGTATGCCATAAGGAAGGAAGAGGCCAAGTACTTAGGCTACGTCGTCGGGAGAGGCGAAAACAAGCCACAGTTAAACAAGGTCAAGGTAACTCAGAAGAGAGTGCAGCCGTTTCTTGGAATTGTGGGTTATTACCAGCGGTTTATCCCAAGTTTCACCATAATTGCCGTACCATTAACGGATCTCTTTAAGGGCACCAAGTTGACGATGGTAAAATGGACTACTGACACAGAGGTGGCATTTCAGGAGCTTAATCGGGCTCTGTGCAAACAACCGATTCTGGTCGCACTGGACATTAGCAAAGAATTCATGGTCCAGACGGATGCTTCAGAAGTAAGGCTGGAAGCTGTGCTGTCTCAGGAAATAAATGTATAAGAGCATACCATCCTGTATCTGAGCCGGAAACTTTCTTCCTGCGAGAAAAACTATGTGATTGTTGAGAAGGAGTGTTAAACCATAAAGTGGGCCGTGGATACACTGAAATATTACCTACTAGTCCAAAAGTTCAAAGTAGTGTCAGGCTATGCCCCTTTGAGATGATTAAGAGAAAATAAGGGTAAGAATGCCCAGGTGACTAGGTGTTTCTTAACCCTGCAAGATTTCAGCTTCTACATGGTGCATAGACCAGGCAGGTTACATGTTAAAGCGGAGCTATCTCCTGAATCCCCTGTTTGGTGTGAAGGTGCCAAAACCCCTGACTTTAGGCAGAGGGGGTGGGGATATGTGACAGGGTCACTGGCACTGTATGTGAGGGAAGTTATGTGTGGCGAAGATTGCTGTCTTCCGTGATCTAAAAAGCCATAAGTTTCGCTCCAGCATGCTATGTGCTGAAAGAGTTAATCAGCCATGATAATTTTTTAGGTGCATAGGTTAGAGATGGGAGGGACGACTACTCACTATATCTCCACACCAAGGGTGTGGCTGGGAAATTAAATGTTCAGCCACTGTGTTTTTTTTTTTACTCTGTGAGTGTTTGGAGAGGAAAGTCTCCAGAAGGTGGCTCCAGGGGAAGCTGAGGTATGTGGGTGTTACCTGAAACCCTGCAGGAAAAAGGACTCTATGGAACTTTATCTTTGTTTTTTCTTTTTGCCTTTATGCCAGAATTGTTGAACCCTGCTACGGTTTATGCTGCGCTCTAGTAAAGCACCACAAGACGCATTCCTGTGTTTCCCTCTGCAAGCAGGTATATATATTTTATTATTACCAGTCAGGGACACCACTTCCTGTAATGTCTGTGTCCTTCGCCTCATTCTCCTATCTGTTATAAAGCCGCTGCTTGTAGTATATGCATACAGTTGTGCTCAAAAGTTTACATACTCTGGCAGAATTTTTGCTTTCTTTGCCTTTTTTCAGAGAATATGAATGATAACGCCAAAACTTTTCCTCCACTCATGGTTAGTGGTTGGGGGAAGCCATTTATTGTCAAACTACTGTGTTTTCTCTTTTTAAATCATAATGACAACCCAAAACATCCAAATGACCCTGATCAAAAGTTCACACACCTCCGCATACATGACTCGATACACACAAAGCTCCGCACACCAAAGGCTGCGTATACACTCCACCATACACACAAGGCTCCGCATACACAGCTCCATACAAAAGGCTCCGCACACACAGCTCCATAGACACTCCTCCGCACATACAGCTCCATACACACTCCTCCGCACACAGAAGGCTGTATATACACTCCACCATACACACAAGGCTCCGCATACACAGCTCCATACAAAAGGCTCCGCACACACAGCTCCATAGACACTCCTCCGCACATACAGCTCCATACACACTCCTCCGCACACCGAAGGCTGTATATACACTCCACCATACACACAAGGCTCTGCATACACAGCTCCATACACACTCCTCCGCACACACGAGGCTCTGCACATACAGCTCCATACACAAGGCTCCGCACTCACTGCTCCATACACACTCCACCGTACACACAAAGCTCCGCACACAAAAGACTTCGCATACACTTGACCGTACACACAAGGCTCCGCACACATTGCTTCATACACACTCCTCTGTACACACAGGGCTGCATATACACTCCACCGTACGCACAAGCCTCCACACACACTGCTTCATACACACTCCTCCGCACACACGAGGCTCTGCATACACTCCACCGTACACACAAGGCTGCATATACACTCCACCGTAAACACAAGCCTTCGCACACACAAGGCTGCGTATACCCTCCACCGTACACACAAAGCTCCACATACACTCCACCATACACACAAGGCTCAGCACACCTTGCTTCATACACACTCCTCCGTACACACAGGGCTGTGTATACACTCCACCACACACACAAGGCTCCGCACACACTGCTTCATACGCACTCCACCTGATGGGGATCTTAGGGACCACCTTGGCATACTCTTTAATTCACATATATATATTTCTTATTCTAACAAGACATGTCCAGTTTGCTATCTCGTTCTGACCTTTGATTAGAGTTGTTGACATGACTACGCCTAAGTTATATTGATTTACAGTTGTGGCCAAAAGTATTGACACCCCTGCAATTCTGTCAAATAATACTCAGTTTCTTCCGGAAAATGATTGCAAACACAAATTCTTTGGTATTATTATCTTCATTTAATTTGTCTTAAATGAAAAACACAACAAGAATTGTCCTAAAGCCAAATTGGATATAATTCCACACCAAACATAAAAAAGGGGGTGGACAAAAGTATTGGCACTGTTCGAAAAATCATGTGATGCTTCTCTAGTTTGTGTAATTAACAGCACCTGTAATTTACCTGTGGCACCTAACAGGTGTTGGCAATAACTAAATCACACTTGCAGCCAGTTGACATGGATTAACCCCTTCACCCCGAAGCCTGTTTTCACCTAAGTGACAGGGCCAATTTTTACAATTCTGACCACTGTCACTTTATGAGGTCATAACTCTAAAACGCTTCTACGGATCCTGGTGATTCTGACACTGTTTTCTCGTGACATATTGTACTTCATGATAGTGGTAAAACTTCTTCGATATGACTTGCATTTATTTGTGAAAAAAACAAAAATTTGTCAAATTATGAAAATTTAGCAATTTTCAAACTTTTAGTTTTTATGCCCTTAAATTAGAGAGGTATATCTCATAATATAGTTAATAAACAACATTTCCCACATGTCTGCTTTACATCAGCACAATTTTGGAAACATAATTTTTTTTTTGTTAGGGAGTTATAAGGGTTAAAAGTTGACCAGCGATTTCTCATTTTTGCAACAAAATTTTTTTTTACGGACCACCTCACACTTGAAGTGACTTTGAGGGGTCTATATGACAGAAAATGCCCAAAAGTGACACCATTCTAAAAACTGCACCCCTCAAGGTACTCAAAACCACATTCAAAAAGTTTATTAACCCTTCAGGTGCTTCACAGGAATTTTTGGAATGTTTAAAAAAAAATTGAACATTTTAACTTTTTTTTCACACAATTTTTACTTCAGATCCAATTTGTTTTATTTTACCAAGAGTAACAGGATGAATTTGACCCCAAAATTTGTTGTGCAATTTGTCCTGAGTACGCTGATACTTCATATATGGGGATAAACCACTGTTTGGGTGCATGGCAGAGCTCGGAAGGGAAGGAGCACCATTTGACTTTTCAATGCAAAATTGGCTGGAATTGAGATCGAAACCCATGTCGTGTTTGGAGAGCCCCTGACGTGCCTAAACAGTGGAAACCCCCACAAGTGACACCATTTTGGAAAGTAGACCCTCTAAGGAACTAATCTAGAGGTGTGGTGAGCACTTTGAACCTCCAAGTGCTTCACAGAAGTTTATAATGTAGAGCCGTAAAAAAAAAATTCATATTAATTATCACAAAAAATGATCTTTTTGCCCCAAATTTTTTATTTTCCCAAGGGTAACAGGATAAATTGGACCACAAAAGTTGTTGTGCAATTTTGTACTGAGTACGCTGATACTTCATATATGGGGATAAACCACTGTTTGAGCGCATGGCAGAGCGCGGAAGGGAAGGAGCGCCATTTGACTTTTCAATGCAAAATTGGCTGGAATTGAGATCGGAACCCATGTCGTGTTTGGAGAGCCCCTGACGTGCCTAAACAGTGGAAACCCCCACAAGTGACACCATTTTGGAAAGAAGACCCCCTAAGGAACTTATCTAGATGTGTGGTGAGCACTTTTAACCCCCAATTGTTTCACTAAAGTTTAGAATGTAGCGCTGTGAAAATTAAAAAATCATTTTTTCTTTCCACAAAATGATGTTTTAGCCCGCAATTTTTTTTTCCCCAAGGGTAACTGGAGAAATTGGACCACAAAAGTTGTCCAATTTGTCCTGACTACGCTGATACCCCATACATTGGGGGAACCACTGTTTGGGCGCATGGCAGAGCTCGGAAGGGAAGGAATGCAGACTTAGATGGATTGGTCTGCAGGAGTCATGTTGCATTTGCAGAGCCCCTGATGTACCTAAACAGTAGAAACCCCCCACAAGTGACCCCATATTGGAAACTAGACCCCCCAAGGAACTTATGTAGATGTGTTGTGAGAACTTTGAACCAACAAGTGTTTCACTACAGTTTATCACGCAGAGCCGTAAAAAAAAAAATATTATTTTTTCCACGAAACTGATATTTTAGCCCCCACGTTTTTATTTTCCCAAGGGTAACAGGACAAATTGGACCCCAAAAGTTGTTGTCCTGAGAACGCTGATACCCCATATGTTGGGGGTGAACCACTGTTTGGGCGCACAGGAGAACTCGGAAGGGAAGGAGCACTGTTTTAGTTTTTCAAAGCAGAATTGGCTGGAATTGAGATCGGATGCCATGTCGCGTTTGGAGAGCCCCCGATGTGCCTAAACAGTGAAAACTCCCCAATTCTAACTGAAACCCTAACCCTAGTCCTAACCCTAGCGCTACTTTCACACTAGCGTTTTTTTGCATACATCGCAATGCGTCGTTTTGGCGAAAAAACGCATCCTGCAAAGTCATCTGCAGGATGCATTTTTTTCCCCATAGACTAACATTAGCGACGCATTGCGACGTATTGACACATGTCGCAACTGTCGTGCGACGGTTGCGTCGTGTTGTGGCGGACCGCTGGCAGCAAAAAACGTTACATGTAACTTTTTTTGTGCCGACGGTCCACCATTTCCGACCGCGCATGCGCGGCTGAAACTCCGCCCCCACCTCCCCGCACCTCACAATGGGGCAGCGGATGCGTGGAAAAACAGCATCCGCTGCCCCCATTGTGCGGCGCTTGCACAGTATGCAGTATGCAGCGCGACGGCCCCGTACCGACGCTAGTGTGAAAGTAGCCTAACGGGAAAATGGAAATAAATATATTTTTTTAAATTTTATTATTTTTCCCTAACTGAGGGGGTGATGAAGGGGGATTTGATTTACTTTTATAGCGTTTTTTGGGCGGATTTTTATGGTTGGCAGCCATCACACACTAAGGCTATTTTCACACTTTGCGGTTTTTGCTGTGGATCCGCAGCGGATTTGCAGCTGCGGATCCGCAGCAGTTTTCCATGCAGGGTACAGTACAATGTTACCCTATGGAAAACAAAAACCGCTGTGCCCACTTTGCGTTTTTCCGCTTGAAAATCCGCGCGGATTTTCTGCGGAAAAAAAGAAGTAGCATGTCAATTCTTTCTGCGGATTCCGCAGCGGTTTCCCACCTGCACCAATAGGAAAGTGCAGTTGGAAACCCGCAGTGGAATCCGCAGTAGAAACCGCACAAAAAACCGCAGTGAAAACCACCGCGGTTTTGCACTGCGGTTTTTCCAAATCCGCAGCGGAAAAATCCGCAGCAAAAAAAGGAAAGTGTGAACAAGCCCTTAAAGACGCTTTTTATTGCAAAAAATAGTTTTTGCATCACCACATTTTGAGAGCTATAATTTATCCATATTTTGGCCCACAGAGTCATGTGAGATCTTGTTTTTTGCGGGACGAGTTGACGTTTTTATTGGTACCATTTTCGGACACATGACATTTTTTTTATCGCTTTTTATTCCGATTTTTGGGAGGTGGAATGAACAAAAACCAGCAATTCCTGAATTTTTTTAGGGGGGGCGTTTATACCGTTCCACGTGTGGTAAAATTGATAAAGCAGTTTTATTCTTCAGGTCAGTACGATTACAGAGATACCTCATTTATGTAACTTTTTTATGTTTTGGCGCCTTTACACAATAAAAACTATTTTATATAAAAAAATAATTGTTTTTGCATCGCTTTATTCTGAGAGCTATAACTTTTATATTTTTCTGCTGATGATGCTGTATGGTGGCTTTTTTTTTGCGGGACAAGATGACGTTTTCAGCGGTACCATGGTTATTTATATCCGTCTTTTTGATCGCGTGTTATTCCACTTTTTGTTTGGCGGTATGAGAATAAAGCGTTGTTTTTTGCCTCGTTTTTTTTTTTTTTACGGTGTTCACTGAAGGAGTTAACTAGTGATATAGTTTTATAGGTGGGGTCGTTACGGACGCGGTGATACTAAATATGTGTACTTTTATTGTGTGATTATTTTTTTTTTTATTTAGATAAAGAAATGTATTTATGGGAATATATATATATATATATATATATATATATATATATTTATTTATTTATTTATTTTTTTTCTTTATTTAGGATTTTTTTTTCTTTTTTTTTTTACACATGTGGACATTTTTTTTTTTTTTTTTACTTTGTCCCAGGGGGGGACATCACAGATCGGTGATCTGACAGTGTGCACAGCACTCTGTCAGATCACCGATCTGACAGGCAAGGGCAGAGGCTTGCCGGCGCCCGCTATTAGGAACTCTCAGCAGGCGCCGGCAAGCTAGGTCATCTCATGACCCGGAAGGAGTCCCGCGGCCATCTTGGATCCGGGGACTCCTTCCAGGTCACTGGAGCAGCGCGATCTCATCGCGTTGCTCCTGTGGGAGAGCGCAGGGAGCCCCCGTCCCTGCGCGATCCCCCTCTATGCCGCTGTCACTATTGACTGCGGCATCAGAGGGGTTAAATGCCCGTGATCGGCGATAGCGCCGATCGTGGGCATTGCTGCGGCGTGTCAGCTGTCATATACAGCTGACACCCGCACCCGATCACCGCGGCGCTCAGCGCGAGAACGCGGTGATCGATGCGCCGTACTAGTACTGCTGCTGGCACAAATGCAGTGCCGGCAGTTCAGTACTAGTACAGCGCATGTCGCGAAGGGGTTAAAGTTGACTCAACCTCTGTCCTGTGTCCTTGTGTGTACCACATTGAGCATGGAGAAAAGAAAGAAGACCAAAGAACTGTCTGAGGACTTGAGAAACCAAATTGTGAGGAAGCATGAGCAATCTCAAGGCTACAAGTCCATCTCCAAAGACCTGAATGTTCCTGTGTCTACCGTGTGCAGTGTCATCAAGAAGTTTTAAAGCCCATGGCACTGTGGCTAACCTCCCTAGATGTGGACGGAAAAGAAAAATTGACAAGAGATTTCAACGCAAGATTGTGCGGATGTTGGATAAAAAACCTCGACTAACATCCAAACAAGTTCAAGCTGCCCTGCAGTCCGAGGGTACAACAGTGTCAACCCGTACTATCCGTCGGCGTCTGAATGAAAAGGGACTGTATGGTAGGAGACCCAGGAAGACCCCTCTTCTTACCCCGAGACATAAAAAAGCCAGGCTGGAGTTTGCCAAAACTTACCTGAAAAAGCCTAAAACGTTTTGGAAGAATGCTCTCTGGTCAGATGAGACAAAAGTAGAGCTTTTTGGGCAAAAGCATCAACATAGAGTTTACAGGAGAAAAAAAGAGGCACTCAAAGAAAAGAACACGGTCCCTACAGTCAAACATGGCGGAGGTTCCCTGATGTTTTGGGGTTGCTTTGCTGCCTCTGGCACTGGACTGCTTGACCGTGTGCATGGCATTATGAAGTCTGAAGACTACCAACAAATTTTGCAGCATAATGTAGGGCCCAGTGTGAGAGAGCTAGGTCTCCCTCAGAGGTCATGGGTCTTCCAGCAGGACAATTACCCAAAACACACTTCAAAAAGCACTAGAAAATGGTTTGAGAGAAAGCACTGGAGACTTCTAAGGTGGCCAGCAATGAGTCCAGACCTGAATCCCATAGAACACTTGTGGAGAGATCTAAAAATGGCAGTTTGGAGAAGGCACCCTTCAAATATCAGGGACCTGGAGCAGTTTGCCAGAGAAGAATGGTCTAAAATTCCAGCAGAGCATTGTAAGAATCTCATTGATGGTTACCGGAAGCGGTTGGTCGCAGTTATTTTGGCTAAAGGTTGTGCAACCAAGTATTAGGCTGAGGGTGCCAATACTTTTGTCTGGCTCATTTTTGGAGTTTTGTGTGAAATGATCAATGTTTTGCTTTTTGCTTCATTCTCTTTTGTGTTTTTTCATTTAAGACAAATTAAATGAAGATAATAATACCAAATAATTTGTGTTTGCAATAATTTTCAAGAAGAAACTGAGTATTATCTGACAGAAATGCAGGGGTGTCAATACTTTTGGCCCCAACTGTATATTGATATGGGTGAGGCTAATTAGATTAATGTTGTAAGGTCCTAAAGTCAAACATCTGTTCACAAGTCACTTCTAATGGAAAATCGCCTGATGAATTAAGAATGATCTCATATGTAATAAACAGCTGATGTACGCATGATCAGAATGTATTCGCCCACTCAAGAGTATATAAGGGCATGATAATTGATTAAAACTTTATGGTTCTGGAAACAGATCATCTGTCTCTGTCCCATCATTGCTCGAGCATCCTCATATCTGGCAACCATCCAATATCCCTGAGGGTCTGACTTGCAGACCACCCTAACACACCGTACACACAAGGCTCCGTACACACACTACACCATACACACAAGGCTGCGTATACACTGCTTCATGCACACTCACTCACGCGCACATAAGGCTCCGCCCAGACAAGGCTGCATATACACCCCTCCGCAAACACAAGGCTCCGCACACAGCTCCATACACACTCCTCCATACACACAAGGCTGCGTATACACTCCACCGTACACACAATGCTCTGCACACACAAGGCTGCATATACACTCCACCGCACACACAGGGCTCCGCTCACACAAGGTTGCGTATACACTCCTCTGCACACACAAGGCTCTGCACACACAAGGCTCTGCACACACAAGGCTCTGCACACACAAGGCTCTGCACACAGCTCCATACGCACTCCACCATACACACAAGGCTCAGGAAACACAATGCTGCGTATATACTCCACCGTACACACAAGGCTCCGCACACACTGCTCCATACACAGTCCACCATACATACAAGTCTCTGCACACACAAGGCTACATATACACTCCACTGTACACACAAGGCTCTGCACACACTGCTCCATGCACACTCCTCCGCACACACTAGTCTCCACACACATGCCTCTGCAATGCACATGGTTCCACTTCATACACCTCATAAATGCACGGCTCTGCACAAACACTGCTCCACACACGGCTCTGCTTCTCGCACAGTTTCACTCTGTACACACATGGCTCCATACACACAGCTCCACTCTGCACAGTGCTCTGTGCACACAGGGCTTCGCACACATAAGGATCTGTTCTGCACACACTGGGCTCAATACAGAGACAACTCTGCTCTGCACACAGAAAAGGCTCTGCCCTCTACACTTCGTGCACGCACGCATGGCTGTGCTACATCCACACTGTAAACCCTTCCTGACCCCACACATAAACTTCCCCTCATCCATCCAGCACCATGACAACCAGCACAGCAGAGTCCTGCATACACTGAGGCCCCTGATCATGTGACCCCTGACTCCTCCCCTCCTGTGACCTCATTAAAGGTCCTGTGCGCACAGAACAGCCCTATATGCATACCTCCCAACCGTCCGGTATCCTACCGGGCAGTCCCGATTTTTGAGGCGGTCACGGACGGTACTTGTCCCACACTGCAGAGCCGCATCCATCCACATGCAGAGCAGCACACCACATATATGGCTGCCGCTGCTCTGTGCACACAGGACCTGTGATGAGGTCACAGGAGGGGAGGAGTCAGGGGTCACATGATCAGGGCCCTCAGTGTATGCAGGACTCTGCTGTGCTGGTTGTCATGGTGCTGGATGAGGGTAAGTTTATGTCTGGGGTCAGGAGGGATTTAGGGTATATGCACAAGTAGAATGGTCCTCTGCGGATTTTTCCGCAGTGGATTTGATAAATCCGCAGGGCTTTTTTCCTGCGGATTTACCGCGTTTTTTGTGCGTATTCTAATGCGGTTTTACACCTGCGGTTTTCTATTTTGGAGCAGGTGTAAAACCACTGCAGATTCCGCACAAAGAATTGACATGCTGTGGAATGTAAACCGCTGCGTTTCCACGCGTGTTTTTTCACAGCATGGGCACAGCGTTTTCGGTTTCCCGTAGGTTTACATTGTACTGTAAACTCATGGGAAAATCCTGCGGATCCGCAGCAAAATCCGCATCGTGTGCACATAGCCTTACAGTGTGGATGTAGCGGAGCTGCGTGTATACGAGGTTTACGGAGCGGAGCCGCGTGTGTGAGGTGAGCGGAGCTGTGTGTATACGAGGTGCACAGAGCAGAGCCGTGTCTATGGAGCGGAGCCGTGTGTGCAAGGAGTACGGAGCGCAGCCACATGTGTAGGAGTAACTGTGTGGCCATTATTCTGCACACAATATCATGTGTGGCCATTATACAGTATGGAGCATCATGTGCAGCCAGTATACAGTATGGAGCATCATGTGTGGCCATTATACAGTATGGAGCATCATGTGCAGCCAGTATACAGTATGGAGCATCATGTGTGGCCATTATACAGTATGTAGTATCATTTGGGGCCAGTACACAGTATTGAGCATCGTGTGGCCATTATACAGTATTGAGCATCATGTGGGATCATTATACAGTATGGAGCATCATGTGTGGCCATTATACAGTATGGAGCATCATGTGTGGCCGTTATGCAGTATGGAGCATCATGTGTGGCCATTATGCAGTATGGAGCATCATGTGGGGTCATTATACAGCATCATGTGTGGCCATTTTTTTTGTTTATAATTGTTTATGAAACAGTGTGATCAGCAGTGCTAAATGAGTATGGTTTGGACATGGATATGGGTGTGACTAGCTGTGAAATAGGTGTGGTCAGAGGCGTGGCTTAAAATTTGCCACTGCGTGCGCCACAAAATTTGTCCCTCTTTCCCTTCTTCAAACGTTGGGAGGTATTGTATATGTGGGTTTGTGGCTAAATCCAAGTGACCAGAGTGACGTGTTCCTTTACACCACTTGGATTCAGCTTTCTCACAGTGAGTCGGCTATTTCCCAGTGGCTATAGGACACCTATTGTATCTAAATATGTATGAATCCGGGCATTTTTTTTTCGCAGTAATAGTGTGTAAACGATAAGATATGAAGTCTGATCACCAATGTTTATTTTTCGGTTACTTTTATACACCAGTATCTTCCCACTGATTTCAGCATGTAGAATACACTGCACCCATTACATCCGCATCCCATCTCATCTAGCACTAATCATTTTTGTGGATTAGACCACCACAAGTCTTTCCATGCAGCCCAGTGTTTTTTTTTTTTTTTTTGTTTGTTTGTTTGTTTTCGTTTTCCCTCCCAATCTTCCAAGAGCCATAACTTTTTTTTTATTATTATTATTCTATTCATATCACTGTATGAGGGGTTTTTTTTGTTTGTTTTTTTTTTGGTGTCCTCAGCTGACAGTGGATACAATGATTTCTTCGCCTCTTGTTGTAATTTATTGCAATGTTGTGGCTGCCAAAAATTCTGTAATTCTCACATTTCGATATTTTTTTCTCCTTACGCCATTTACCAGTTGTATTAATTTTCTATTTTGATGTATCGGACATTTGTGAACACAGTAATACCAGATATTTGCATAATTTTCTTTAATGGCGCAAGAGAGGGATTTGAAAATATATCTACCGTATATACTCGAGTAGAAGCCGAGATTTTCAGCCCACTTTTTTGGGGGCTGAAAGTGACCCTCTTGGCTTAGTCAGTGTTGGCGGGTGGGTCGGCGGGTGAGGGGGAGCGGCGCAGTGACATACCCACCTGCTCCTGGCACGGTCCCTGCATGTCCCATGGTCTCCGGGCAGCTCTTCCTGTGTTCAGCGGTCACTTGGTACCGCTCATTAAAGTAATGAATATGCACGCATATTCATTACTGTAATGAGCGGTATGTGACCGCTGAACACAGGAAGATGCCACCGGCTCCCGGAGACCATCTGACAGTGAGACGCTGCCAGGGACCGCGCCGGGAGCAGGTGAGTATATCGGGGGAGGTGAGCATTGTGCGATAGTCACCTTCCTCGTTCTATCACTGCGCGCTGCTCTGTCTTCCATCCTCTGCACCGTTCAGGTCAGAGGGCGCGATGACGCGATTAGTGTGCGTGCCGCCCTCTGCCTAAACAGTCAGTGCAGAGGATGGAAGACAGAGCGGCGCGTGGAACGAGGAAGGTGACTATCGCAAGTGCCGGGGGCCTGAGCGAAGAGAGGTGAGTATGTGATTTTTTTTATTTTTTATTTTAATCGCAGCAACAGCAAATGGGGCAAATGTATGGAGCATCGTATGGGGCCATAATGTGTGGAGCATGTTATGGGGCCGTCAACCTTTTATGGAGCATCTTATGGGGCAAATGTTTCTATGGAGCATCTTATGGGGCCATTATTAACCTTTGTGCAGCATTATATGGGTAATATTTTAATATGGAGCATTATATGCGGCATATTTTGTATGGAGCATTATATGGGGCGTATTTTGTATGGAGCATCTTATGGGGCCCATCATGAACTTTATGGAGCATTATATGGGGCTCCTGATTCAATATGGATATTCAAAACACTTAACCTACTGATGTCTCAATGAATTTTACTTTTATTGGTAGCTATTCTTATTTTTGACATTTACCAGTAGCTGCTACATTTTCCACCCTAGGCTTATACTCGAGTCAATAAGTTTTCCCAGTTTTTTGTGGCAAAATTAGGGGGGTCGGCTTATACTCGGGTCGGCTTATACTCAAGTATATAATCTATCTATCCCATATAAGCCGAGAATTTCAGCCCATTTTTTTTTTTTTTTTTAGGCTGAAATTACCCCTCTTGGCTTATACTCGAGTCATTCCCAGGGGTCGTCAGGGGAGGGGGAGCGGCAGCTGTGTAATAATACTCACCTGCTCCTGGCGCAGTCCCTGCAGGTCCCTGGTTCTCCGGGCGCTGACAGCTTCTTCCTGTGTTGAGCGGTCACATGGTACCGCTCATTACAGTAATGAATATGCGGTCAAGCAGTCCAGTGCCAGAGGCAGCAAAGCAACCCCAAAACATCAGGGAACCTCCGCCATTTTTGACTGTAGGGACCGTGTTATTTTCTTTGAATGCCTCTTTTTTTCTCCTGTAAACTCTATGTTGATGCCTCTTTGCCCAAAAAGCTCTACTTTTGTCTCATCTGACCAGAGAACATTCTTCCAAAACGTTTTAGGCTTTTTCAGGTAAGTTTTGGCAAATTCCAGCCTGGCTTTTTTATGTCTCGGGGTAAGAAGTGGGGTCTTCCTGGGTCTCCTACCATACAGTCCCTTTTCATTCAGACGACGACGGATAGTACGGGTTGACACTGTTGTACCCTCGGACTGCAGGGCAGCTTGAACTTGTTTGGATGTTAGTCGAGGTTCTTTATCCAACATCCGCACAATCTTGCCTTGAAATCTCTTGTCAATTTTTCTTTTCCGTCCACATCTAGGGAGGTTAGCCACAGTGCCATGGGCTTTAAACTTCTTGATGACACTGCGCACGGTAGACACAGGAACATTCACGTCTCTGGAGATGGACTTGTAGCCTTGAGATTGCTCATGCTTCCTCACAATTTGGTTTCTCAAGTCCTCAGACAGTTCTTTGGTCTTCTTAATCCATGTCAACTGGCTGCAAGTGTGATTTAGTTATTGCCAACACCTGTTAGGTGCCACAGGTAAGTTACAGGTGCTGTTAATTACACAAATTAGAGAAGCATCACATGATTTTTCGAACAGTGCCAATACTTTTGTCCACCCCCTTTTTTATGTTTGGTGTGGAATTATATCCAATTTGGCTTTAGGACAATTCTTTTTGTGTTTTTTTTTTTTTTTTTCATTTAAGACAAATTAAATGAAGATAATACCAAAGAATTTGTGTTTGCAATCATTTTCAGGAAGAAACTGAGTATTATCTGACAGAATTGCAGGGGTGTGAATACTTTATATATATAAAATTTATTTTAGGACTTCTGACTAAATTGCATCATATTTCGGTAATAGATTACCATATATACTCGAGTATAAGCCGAGATTTTCAGCCCAAATTTTTGGGCTGAAAGTGCCCCTCTCGGCTTATACTCGAGTCACGGTCGGCGGCAGGGTCGGCGGGTGAGGGGGAGAGGGCGCTGAGGCATACTTACCTAGTCCCGGCGCTCCTGGCGCTCCCCCTGCCCGCCCCACGGTCTCCGGGTGCCGCAGCTCTTCCCCTGTTCAGCGGTCACATGGGACCGCTCATTAGAGAAATGAATATGGACTCCACTCCCATAGGGGCGGAGCCACATATTCATTTCTCTAATGAGCGGTAACTGTGACCGCTGATAGAGGAAGAGGCTGCGGCACCGAAGACCAGCTGTCCGGGGGAAGGAGTGGGACGCCGGGAGCAGGTAAGTATTACATATTCACCTGTCCGCGTTCCACACGCCGGGCGCCGCTCCATCTTCCCGGCGTCTCTCCGCACTGACTGTGCAGGTCAGAAGGCGCGATGACGCATATAGTGTGCGCGCCGCCCTCTGCCTGATCAGTCAGTGCAGAGAGACGCTGGAATGGGATGCTGAGGAGCTGCAAGCAAGAGAGGTGAGTATGTCTTTTTTTTTTTTTAATTGCAGCAGCAGCAGCAATGGCACAGCTTTCTATGGTACATCTATGGGGCAATAATGAACGGTGCAGAGCACTATATGGCACAGCTATGGGGCAATAATGAACGGTGCAGAGCATTATATGGCACAGCTATGGGGCAATAATGAACGGTGCAGAGCACTATATGGCACAGCTATGGGGCAATAATGAACGGTGCAGAGCACTATATGGCACAGCTATGGGGCAATAATGAACGGTGCAGAGCACTATATGGCACAGCTTTCTATGGTACAGCTATGGGGCAATAATGAACGGTGCAGAGCACTATATGGCACAGCTATGGGGCAATAATGAACGGTGCAGAGCACTATATGGCACATCTTTCTATGGTACAGCTATGGGGCAATAATGAATGGTGCAGAGCACTATATGGCGCAGCTTTCTATGGTACAGCTATGGGGCCATAATGAACGGTGCAGAGCACTATATGGCACAGCTATGGGGCAATAATGAACGGTGCAGAGCACTATATGGCACAGCTTTCTATGGTACAGCTATGAGGCAATAATGAACGGTGCAGAGCACTATATGGCACAGCTTTCTATGGTACAGCTATGGGGCAATAATGAACGGTGCAGAGCACTATATGGCACAGCTATGGGGCAATAATGAACGGTGCAGAGCACTATATGGCACAGTTTTCTATGGTACAGCTATGAGGCAATGAACGGTGCAGAGCACTATATGGCACAGCTTTCTATGGTACAGCTATGGGGCAATAATGAATGGTGCAGAGCACTATATGGCGCAGCTTTCTATGGTACAGCTATGGGGCCATAATGAACGGTGCAGAGCACTATATGGCACAGCTATGGGGCAATAATGAACGGTGCAGAGCACTATATGGTACAGCTATGGGGCAATAAGGAACGGTGCAGAGCACTATATGGCACAGCTATGGGGCCATAATGAATGGTATGGAGCATCTATTTTTATTTTTGAAATTCACCGATAGCTGCTGCATTTTCCACCCTAGGCTTATACTCGAGTCAATAAGTTTTCCCAGTTTTTTGTGGCAAAATTAGGGGGGTCGGCTTATACTCGGGTCGGCTTATACTCGAGTATATACGGTAATACTATAACTAAAAGACCAGATCGCTAGGCGTGTTTTAATACCAGGTTAAAAGGACCAGGTGCCTTGGAGTGGTTTAATACCAGATTTACAGTAGTAAGCTGAAGGACCAGGTCTTTCTCCTACTTGGATTTTGCGTGCTCACTTTGAGAAAGCTAAATCCCAGTGGACTAAAGGACCAGGTCCCTTGGAGTGGTTTAATACCAGGCTTTAGTAAGCTAAAACACCAGGTCATTCTGCCCACTTGGATTTAGTTTGCTTTATATAACATTCTAGTGGGCAACGCAGTCCAACAGTGATTCACCAATCTGATGCACTGTAATGATTCCACTGGTTCACTGTCAGACTTCCGTACTGTAGTGCCCCTGTGTCACGCAGGGGGCAGTCCGGCAATCTAACCTACTACAATGTTTCCGCCAGGTTATGCGTATTGCCGGTCACTGTGCTCCTTGAGTTCACCTCAAGTGACAGTTGACAGCTCAGAGGGTGCTGCGATAACCGCAAACTGTCATCTCCAGTGACCTCAGAGGTGGCGGCTTCCATGCCACCCTTAGGGTATGTGTCCACGTTCAGGATTACATCAGGATTTGGTCAGGATTTGTCATCAGTATTTGTAGCCAAAACCAGGAGTGGGTGATAAATGCAGAAGTGGAGCATATGTTTCTGTTATACTTTTCCTCTAATTGTTCCACTCCTGGTTTTGGCTACAAATACTGATGAAAAATCCTGATGCAATCCTGAACGTGGACACATACCCTTAGTGTGTGTACGGCGGACACGGGGAGGGGTCACATTTTATGATGTCACTGTGGCTTCTGTATGTATTGGAGCCGGGGATCGTCTTGGGACCTCGACGTGGATTACGCGGGACCTTATGGATTACTTTGACCTGCAGGTTTTTTTGGTAAATAAATGGATGAAAGAGGGTGTCTGTTTTTATTTTTAAATTACCGTATATACTCGATTATAAGCCGACCCCCCCTAATTTTGCCACAAAAAACTGGGAAAACTTATTGACTCGAGTATAAGCCTAGGGTGGAAAATGCAGCAGCTACCGGTGAATTTCAAAAATAAAAATAGATGCTCCATACCGTTCATTATTGCCCCATAGCTGTGCCATATAGTGCTCTGCACCCCATAGATGTGCCATAGAAAGCTGTGCTGCTGCTGCTGCAATAAAAATAATTAAACACATACTCACCTCTCTTGCTTGCAGCTCCTCAGCGTCCCGTCCCGGCGTCTCTCCGCACTGACTGATCAGGCAGAGGGCGGCGCGCACACTATATGCGTCATCGCGCCCTCTGACCTGAACAGTCAGAGCAAGAGGACGCGAAGACAGAGCGGCGCCCGGCGTGTGGAACGCGGACAGGTGAATATGCGATACTTACCTGCTCCCGGCGTCCCGCTCCTTCCCCCGGACAGCTGGTCTTCGGTGCCGCAGCCTCTTCCTCTGTCAGCGGTCACCGGCACCGCTGATTAGAGAAATGAATAGGCGGCTCCGCCCCTATGAGAGTGGAGTCCATATTCATTTCTCTAATGAGCGGTCCCACGTGACCGCTGAACAGGGGAAGAGCTGCGGCACCCGGAGACCGTGGGACGGGCAGGGGGAGCGCCGGAAGCTGGTAAGTATGCATCAGCACCCTCTCCCCCTCACCCGCCGACCCTGCCGCCGACCGTGACTCGAGTATAAGCCGAGAGGGGCACTTTCAGCCCAAAAATTTGGGCTGAAAATCTTGGCTTATACTCGAGTATATACCGTACATGTTTTTAATCTGTGTGTTTCTTTATTTTTACTTACAGTGTTAGTAAACGGGGTGTTTCATAGACACCTCTCTATTACTAACCCTGGGCTTGATGTCCGCTGTGATTTTTGACAAATCACAGTTGTAATTATACTTACAGCCCTGGCAAAAATTAAGATACCACTGAAAAATGTCCAGTTTGTCTGATTTCTCCCTTTATAGGTATATTTTTGAGTAAAATGTAAATTGTTCTTTTATTTTATACACTTCTGACAACATGTCTCCGAGGTTCCAATCAATAATTTTTTTTTTTTTTTTTTCTGAAAAAAAGTCAAAATTAAAAAACAAACAAACACTGCTTTCAGACCTCAAATAATGCAAAGAAAACAAGTTTAAAATGAGTTAGAAACAACAATACTAATGTTTTACCTCAGGAAGAGTTCAGAAATCAATATTTTGTGGAATAACCATGATTTTTAATCAGCTTTCATGCGTCTTGGCATGCTTTCCACCAGTCTTTCACACTGCTTCTGGCGCAAAAATGTAAGCAGTTCTTCTTTGTTTGATGGCTTGTGACTATCCATCATCTTCTTGATTACATTCCAGAGGTTTCCAATGGGGTTCAGGTCTTGAGATTGGGCTGCCCATGACAGGGTTTTGATGTGGTGGTCTCTTAATTTTTGCCGGAGCTGTATATATTACCCCAGTTGCCACTTCACAAAAGCAATCAGGAAGAGCTGAGGTGATGCGCAAGAAATGACGCTTCTAATAGATGCTCCATTTCTCATGCGGCTGAGGACCAGTCTTATTAGTGTTGGAAGGGGCCAATATCCATGGACCTTCACAGCTTTTTAACCCCTTCATGACCTTGGGATTTTCCGTTTTCCCGTGTTCGTTTTTCACTCCCCTCCTTCCCAGAGCCATAACTTTTTTATTTTTCCGTCAATTTGGCCATGTGAGGGCTTATTTTTTGCGGGACTAGTTGTACTTTTGAACGACATCATTGGTTTTACCATGTCGTGTACTAGAAAACGGGAAAAAAATTCCAAGTGCGGTGAAATTGCAAAAAAAGTGCAGTCTCACACTTGTTTTTTGTTTGGCTTTTTTGCTAGGTTCACTAAATGCTAAAACTGACTTGCCATTAGGATTCTCCAGGTCATTACGAGTTCATAGACACCTAACATGACTAGGTTATTTTTCACCTAAGTGGTGAAAAAAAATTCCAAACTTTGCAAAAAAAAAAAAAAATTTTCCGATACTCGTAGCGTCTCCATTTTTCGTGATCTGGGGTCAGGTGAGGGCTTATTTTTTGCGTGCCGAGCTGGCGTTTTTAATGATACCATTTTGGTGCAGATACGTTCTTTTGATCGCCCGTTATTGCATTTTAATGCAATGTCGCGGCGACAAAAAAAACGTAGTTCTGTCGTTTCGAATTTTCTTCTCGTTACGCCATTTAGCGATCAGGTTAATGCTTTTTTTTTTTTTTTTATTGATAGGGCGATTCTGAACGTGGCGATACCAAATATGTGTAGGTTTGATTTTTTTTTTTTTTTTTTAATTGATTTATTTTGATTGGGGCGAAAGGGGGGTGATTTAAACTTTTATATTTTTTTTTTTTACTTTTTTCACATTTTTTTTAACTTTTGCCATGCTTCAATAGCCTCCATGGGAGGCTAGAAGCAGGCACAGCACGATCGGCTCTGCTACATAACAGCGATCATCAGATCGCTGCTATGTAGCAGAAATTCAGGTGTGCTGTGAGCGCCGACCACAGGGTGGCGGTCACAGCTGCCGGAGATCAGTAACCATAGAGGTCTCAAGGACCTCTATGGTTACCATTCTAAAGCATCGCCGACCTCCGATCATGTGACGGGGGTCAGCGATGACGTCATTTCCGGCCGCCCGGCCGGATGCGGTAGTTAAATGCCGCTGTCTGCGTTTGACAGCGGCATTTAACTAGTTAATAGCGGCGGGTGAATCGCGATTTCACCCTCCGCTATTGCGGGCACATGTCAGCTGTTCAAAACAGCTGACATGTCCCGGCTTTGATGCGGGCTCACCGCGGAGCCCTGCATCAAAGCAGGGGAACTGACCTCGGACGTACTATCCCGTCCGAGGTCAGTAAGGGGTTAATATCAGCCCTTGGCTGGTTATTAAAAATGGAGGGGACCCCAATTAATTTTTTAGGTGAGTCCACCCATTTTTTTAATAACCAGCAAAAAAGAAAAAGCAGACAGCTGTTGACTGATTAATAGGCTGAAAAGATTAATGTTTATTGGGCCCTTCCCAGCATGAGACCAGCTCACAGCCAATAGAAGCCAATATGGTCTCGATCTTTTGTGTTGTAAAATGGGGGTAGTAAGGGGGTAAAGCCTAAAAATTGAACAAAATGGGGGTAAGCAGGACAATAGCCCTGAAAACAAATGTGGATAGTGAAATCACTTAAAATAACAGAGAATAAAAAGTAATAATAATCTTGAAAGAGGCATAGGTCCATATGTAGGAGGAAGTGTAGTAGGTGGATGAGTGTGAGGTGGAAGTGGCGATGAAGGTGGAAGAGGCAGGTATCCAACACAGTTTTTGTGTTTGCTTGTTTTTTTTTTTTTATTTCAGGGACAGCACTTAAAAGAACATGGTATAAAAAAAGAACAATGAAGATACAGTAGTTGGATGTCCAAGTGGAGGAGGAGGTGGTGTAGGTGGACCAGCAATAGGTGGACATTACGGTGTAGGTGGAAGAGGCAGGGCAGTTGGTATCCAACACTATTTTTGTGGATTTTTTTTTTTTCTCTTCCTTTTTGGTGAGGCCCCCAAATAAAATGAATGGCAAATAGAATATAACAATGTCTGGGTGCAGATAGTAAATTTGTCTGGTCAGTCACAGGTACAGACAAGTCCTGTGGGCTCCACTCCTGGTTTCTTTTAATGAATGCGAGAGTGCCCACGTTGGCTTTGGACAGTTGGATGCGCCTATGTGTGATTACATCCCCCTGCTGTGATAAACACACATTCCATCATTACACTTGCCACGGGGCATGCCAGCACTTCCAAGTCAAAAAGTACAAGCCTAGGCCATGTGTCCAGTTTGGAAACCAAAAAGTTAAATGGGCACACCCTTCACTTAGTACATGCATAGGTGTGGACATGTACTCTTCCACCATGTTGTTATGACCCTGGCACCTGGTAGTGCAGAGTGTATCAGATGGTGGTGCTGGATGTTCTGGCGTGCTGATGAATTTTTTTTTTCACATTTTAGCCATGCTAACCCTCCCTTCCGAGGTGGTGCCCCAGCTGTGTTGGCGACTTCCTCCTCCTCTGCCTTGTGTTTCTTCTGTGAGGTGGGAACGCCATCAGTAGTGCCTCTACCAGCATGTGCTTATATTCACACATTTTCCATCCCGCTCCAGTGACAGAAGTAATGATGGTAGTTAGTCTTTGCAGCAGGGATCCAGCAGGGCGGCCACCCAGTAATCGGTAGGAGTAAGATCTGGGCAATTCTGCGGTCGTTGCGCAGGCACAGCAGCATGTATTGGCTCATTTGTGCCAGGCTGCCCAGAGGCTAAGACAAGCTGTCCTCTGTGGGAGGTGTATGGTCTTTGTCCTATATCCTCTGTTAGGGTGGTCTCAAACAGACCATAGTATATTGGATGGTTTTCAAGTATTATGAGGACGCTCGAGCAGATGATGAATTCACACAGAGACAAATTGTATCTGCATAAAAGAATCATAATCATTTATTGTACAGCTGATATTATATACCCTTTCAGATTAGGGCGTTCACATTAGTGCTGTGTGCAAACTATCGATTGTCTAAAAACCCGTTCTCCTATGGAAAAGTACCGTTCTCATACGAAAAAGTAGATAATTAGTATAATTTAAGGTGGACAACGCTCATTAATCATTACTATCTGATAGCTCCCATCACCAACACTGTTATTAACTATTCCTTTAAGCAACATAGTATTTGGCAATAGTTTCAGTCACGTACATAGTTTCTGGAAGAGTACAGTGATTCAGCAAGAGAGGTGAAATATAAGTCATAGAAATTCATATATGTGAAGATAAGCTGAGGGTCCCTGAATACCCTATCCCCTCCCTGCCATGCTCCAGTGATGCCCATGAGCTACAGTACTTTCAGTGTCACACTGTTGTGTTCACGACATGATGGTGAAGTGGTGTTCCGCAAAGCAACTTGCCCGTGCGTGCTGCAGCTGAAACTCCAGTATTGCTTGCTTATGCTTGCACAGCGTATTCAACTTTTGAGTTCCACCATGTTGATATGTCGCATATGAGGCACTGAGCGGGAAGGCAGAAGTGATGCTGCAGAGCAGACAGGCGAGCAGCTGCAGGGTGTGAACACCATAATCGTGCACAGACGACCTCTCACATATGGGTAATTTTTAAGAAAGATTTGCACCACTAAACTTAACACATGTGCCAGGCAAGGGATGTGGTCAAACCGGCTAGGCCTAGAGCTGCTACCACATTTCGCCCGTTATCGCACACCACCAGGCCGGGATTTAATTTCAGTGGCACCAAAAACTCATCAGTCTCTTGTTTAATCTCTGTCGACAGCTCCTGCACAGTATGGAACTTGTCCCCCAAAATGATGAGTTTGAGAACAGACTACTGTCTTTCCCCCCTGGCTGTGTTGAAGTTGCTGGTGCAAGTCTTACTGCTAGGTGATGGAGTAAGCGGAGTAGGAGGCCACATGGGCAGAGCAATGTCCAGCAATAGTTGTAGGACATGTGCTACAACGCCTTCCACCTCTGTCAGAGCTGCCACATTTACCCAGTGTGCAGCTAGGGAGATGTAATGTCCCTGCCCAAGCTTACTGGTCCATGTATCGGTAGTTATCTGGACCTTGCCACTGCGTTGCGCAGTGCATACCTGATTTTGGGTGCAACATGTGTGTGCTGGCAGGGATGGCCAACTTGAAACATTAGTGGTGGATGGGAACTACGTACTGCGCAACAACCACCACCATCAGTTTTTTAAAACTGTTTTTCTCAATCAGCTGGAATGGCAGCGTTTCAAAGGCCAGGAATTTGTAAATGCTGTTATTCAGGGCCTGTGGGCGGGTAGTGGGGTATTTCCTCTTTCTCTATGGGGTTTGGGTGATGGAGAGCTGAGCACTTCCATGGGACAGGGTGGAGATGCTTGGTGACACTGCTGGGGGTGGTGCTGTCACATCCTGTCTTTGCGGGTAGGCTGTTCGTGAGCTGGATGAAGAGGTCAAGACCGCAGCAGAAGAGGGAGGAGGAGGAATCTCACATCTGTCATGGTTTTTTTTTTTTTTTTTTTTTTTTTAAGGTGTCTACTCTACTGCAGCTCGTACTTAGAACTCAGATGCAGGTGGTGCTCAAGTTACGAAAATGTTAAAAAATCAGAGTCTGCGTCATGACTTTAGGCTGATATTGCTTGGCCGATTTGCAAAGGGGTGAGGTGGAAGAAAGATGTCCAAGTTCCTCAAGTGAAAAAACAGATTACTTACCTGTAATACACAGAAGAGATAAAAGGAGCGGCCCCCCTCGTTCCCTCAGTTGGATTAGAGTATGAAAGGAACCGCCACACAAGCATTAGTCAATTGATCCGCAAGTCATTTAAAGTATGAATCTCTTTACATCTCTAGATATGTACAACTGTATATCCTTTTCCATAAACAACTAATCCGTCACGAATCGGAGAAAGCCATGTGTAACTACAAACTAAGGGAGGGAAGTGGGTGGGTTCTGTTGTGGACTCTATAAAAGAGTGTTACCGGTAAGTAATCTACAGAAGAAGACAAGTCAAGCCTGTAGTGCCTGTAGAAGGTGAGGACCACGTTGTGGCCTTACATATAAATTCAATCTGGCCATCCACTCTTTCAGCCCAGGAGGATACTACGGCTCATGTGAAATGTGCTTTCATGCCCTGCGGCGGGTTCTCCTCTTTTGCCGAGTAAGCCAGACCAATCGCCTCTCTCATCCATCAAGAAAGCGTGCCTTTTGGGATTCCAGACCCCGTCCTGTGGCCCTGAAAGGACACAGAGAGCCCTGATCTGCCTTCATGGTCTAATCCTATCTAAATAGGCTAAGACAGCTCTCTTCATGTCTAACGTATGAAATTTTTTCCTCCTCCGGTGTTGTCGGGTTATCATAAAATGAGGGAAGATAAATTCTCCTGGGATCTATGGAATTTAGTAGACACCTTAGGAAGGGTCTGTTTTTAATACTGTCTTATCATGGAATATTGACAGGGCCTGGATATCACTCACTTTTCTTGCTGATACTAGGGCCACTAATAAGGCCGTCTTTAATATAATGCATTTTAATGAGGCTGAGTGTAATGATTCAAATGGACCCCCTGTCAATGCATCTAGAACTAGGTTGAGATCCCAAGATGGTATATGAGAATTATGCACTGGGTAAGCTCACTGACATGCTGAAACAAACCTAGCTACACATCTGTCTCCAGCAACATTGTAACTATATAAGGCTCCCAGAACCGATGTTTGGACCTTGGCCTCTTGGGCCTAAACGGGGTTATCAAGATCACTTTCGCTCCTTCCTCCCTTATTTTTCTAATAACTATTGGTAGAGTTATCATCGGGGGGAAAGGCATAAGCCTGATGAAAGGTCCATGAGGACTGAAGGGAGTTGAGTATATCCGGATGGTTCTCTCCTCTCTGTATAGCGAAGTGAACCTTTCGACCTGCCGGTTGTTTCTTGTAGCAAAGAGGTCTATCTCTGGCATGCCCCACATGTCCGTTATCTTCTCGAAAATGCAACGGCTGAGCACCCATTCTCCTTAATGCAGAGTAATGCGACTTAGGTAGTCTGCTACAGAGTTGTCTACACCCCTGACGTGAAGGGCTGACATGGACAAGGGGTGTTCTTTGGCCAGATACAGGATTCTGTCCGTGGTAGACATCAGAGTTCCTGATCGTGTTCCTCCTTGATGATTTAAATATGCTACTGTAGTGGTGTTGTCTGATACAACTCTTGTATGAGTTCCTTGCAGCTGTGGAAGAAAATTATGCATGGCATGATAAATAGCTTTTAACTCCCTTAAATTTGATGAGTTGTTTTCTTCAGCTAGAGACCATTGTTCCTGAACTATGTTTTCCCCTAAATGCACTCCACGGACTAGCAACCGTGGAAATTATTTTTGAGAGTCTTACTACCCACAGAACTCCTCTCGAGAGGTGTCTTGGATTTAACCACCATTCCAGGGATCTAACTACCTCAGTTGAAAGTGATTACTCCCTCCAACTGTCCCTGGAGTCTTTCCTCTTCCTGTAGGATGACCCGCTGTAGCTGTCTAGTATGGAACTGGGCCCACTGTACTGCAGGAATACATGATGTAAGAGAGCCAAGCAGAGACATACCCTCCTTCAGGGACATTCTAGGGTTGTCAATTGAGGAATGTACTTTATTAACTATTGTTAATCTCTTCGCTTTCAGAAAGAGGCATTTCTGACTTGCAGAGTCTAGATGGTAGCCCAGTAACGTCTGGCAGGTTATTGGGAGAAACCTGGATTTGTTCCAGTTGATCAGCCAACCCAAATCCTGCAAAGATGAAATTACATTAACCAGCCGCCGCTCACATTGGATGGCTGAGTTTCCTACCACCAGAATATCATCCAAGTATGGGACTATTAAAGTGTCCTTTTAACCAAGTGCAACATCACCTCCAGCACTAACTTGGTGAAGACCCGGGGCGCCATGGACAATCTGAAGGGCATCGCCGTGAACTGAAGATGATGGATCTGACCTTCTAACACGACCACCACCCAGATGTATTGTTGATGCAAAACATGAATTTGGAGATGATAATATGCATCCTTGAGACCCAGGACTGCCATGAAGCATCAGGGAAATACATTTTTATAGCTGATCGAATGGACTCCATTTTGAAAGCCCAAGATCTTATAAAGGTGTTTAGCCTCCTAAAATTAATTATTGTCCTATAAGAGCCATTTGGCTTAGAGACAAGAAATAAGAGGGAGTAAAATCCTTTCCCCCTTTGGTCTGCCGGAGCCTCTTCTAGAACACGTTTAGCTAACAGACCCTTAAGGTACCTTCACACGAAGCGACGCTGCAGCGATAGCGACAACGATGCCGATCGCTGCAGCGTCGCTGTTTGATCACTGGAGAGCTGTCACACAGACCGCTCTCCAGCGACCAACGATGCCGAGGTCCCCGGGTAACCAGGGTAAACATCGGGTTGCTAAGCGCAGGGCCGCGCTTAGTAACCCGATGTTTACCCTGGTTACCAGTGTAAAAGTAAAAAAAACAAACAGTACATACTCACCTGCGCGTCCCCCAGCGTCTGCTTCCTGACACTGACTGAGCTCCGGCCCTAACAGCACAGCGGTGACGTCACCGCTGTGCTTTCACTTTCACTTTAGGGCCGGCGCTCTGTAAGTGTCAGGATACAGACGCTGGGGGATGCATGTGAGTATGTACTGTTTGTTTTTTTTACTTTTATGCTGGTAACCAGGGTAAACATCGGGTTACTAAGCGCGGCCCTGCGCTTGGTAACCCGATGTTTACCCTGGTTACCAGTGTAAAACATCGCTGGTATCGTTGCTTTTGCTTTCAAACACAACGATACACGGCGATCTGACGACCAAATAAAGTTCTGGACTTTATTCAGCGACCAGCGACATCACAGCAGGATCCTGATCGCTGCTCCGTGTCAAACTAAACGATATCGCTAGCGAGGACGCTGCAACGTCACGGATCGCTAGCGATATCGTTACAAAGTCGTTTCGTGTGAAGGTACCTTTAATTTCCAACTCCAAAGCCTCCTGCTGAGCATGAGACTTTAGAGAAGTCAATAGGATGGAGTCTGGAGGGACCTGGGCAAACTCTAATCTTAAGCCAGATGTCACGAGGCTAACGGCCCAGGAGTTAGATGTTATTGCTTTCCATTGTCGGCAGAAGACCATAACCTGCCGCCCACCGGCAGGTCAGAGTTACCGGGACTTAACTCCACTCTTGAAGGGATGGCTGCCAAACAAGGTACCCTTCTGCTTAGTTTCTTTGTTGCCCCAGTGGTTTTGGTCCTATAGTCTCTGTTCCTGTTGAATGACTGCTTCCTAAAAGCTCTCTTACAGGATGGAATGTATGCATTAGGGAACCCCTTCTTCCTTTCTCCCGATTTGGTCAGAATTTCATCCAATATTTTGCCAAACAGGTACTCACCATGGTATGGCACAGAGTTTTGATTTGGTCTGGGCATCACCTCTCCAGCCTTTTACCCATAAGGCCGGACGGCCTGCAATGGATAATCCTGCGGATTTTTGCCGCTAGACACAGAGATTTGGCCAAGATGTCTGCCAAGAAGGCTGCTGCACCTCTGATTAGAGGGATAGAAGCACATAATTTGTCCCTGGATAGACTGGCTTTTTTATTCTCTTCCAATTGATCTAACCAAACTAGCATGGATCTTGCAGTGCAAGTGGCTGATATTGCTGGTTTGAAGGCTCCCGTACATGCCTCCCAGGACTTCTTAAGGATTGTATCCGCTTTATCCAGGGGGTCAGAAAGCATTCTTGAGTCTTCCACTGGTAAGGAAGATCGACGGGAGGTAGGGGCTCCGGCTGCATCTACTTTGGGAGCTTTTACCCAAGAGACTAGATAATTATCATCGAAGGGATATCATCACTTAGATGTTGAGGGAAGGAAACCTCTCTGTCCTTGTTTACCCCATTCTTTTTTCACTAGTTCTTTAACCGCTGATATTACCGGAAATGCTCACCTCTTAACCTGAGAGAGATCTGCAAACATAATTTCCTGAGGCGTCTTGGGGTCTAACCCTATTGTCTTCCGAACTGATCTGACAAGGTTATTAATGCTGTAAGTCGGAAAGCAATTAAGCTCCTCCTCTTCTGAAGATAATGTCTCCTGGGATGAATCTGAGCCGAGTTTGCCACTGTCCGAAGAGGACCTGGACCTAGGGGAGGTATATTGCCTGCTAGGCTTCTGCCCCTTGGTTCACCTGGAACCGCCCAGGGCCTGTAACTCTTCCCTGATCATAAGCCTAATGTCCTCCTTTTTAACTGAAGTCTCTACCTGCAGAGTATGCCCAATGCAGATCTGACACAGCCTTTTGGGATAACTATCTGGAAGGGGCTGGGAACACAAGGCACATTCTTTATGCTTATATTTTCTGGTCTTTTTAGCCTGAAGGGGTATATAGAAAGCAGGGGCTTTCAGCTTAATAGGTGTAATTAGTAACACTCACCCAGTGAAGCTTGTTAACATGGTACCGGTTGCGAAAGTGAAGGCACAGGCTGAGATGTGGAATTACTCAGCTTTTTGCCTCTACCACTTTTGTCTGTGGAACCTCTCTGTCCGGAGCGTCCACTGCCACTTTTCCTGCTGCTGTGCGTAAGCACCACCACTTCCTCCAGTGGGTGCATAGCGGTGTCATTTTGGGATGACATCACTGTACACCAGTAAGACTGTAGCCAGTGCTTTTATGCAGCATGCCCTGTTAGGGTGGTTTCACACTTGCGTTTTTGTCTGCAGCGTTTTTTGCACAAAAAAACGCATGCGTTTTTTTCCCTTCCCCCATGACGGCACACCTGAGAGAGGGGATCCGCCCAGCCAGGACAGGAAACCCTACTGAAAATAAAAGGGCGGTACCTCTGTCGCTTCAGTTGGGTTTCCTGTCCTGACAGGGACCCTCGTGCTGAACACGGCGGTGATTCCACTCACCCAGGTCCCGTCCCGGCGTTGAAGAGCAGGCAGCGCCTGTGTGTCGGTGTTCGGGAGCATGGAAGCGCCGTCCGCAGGTCCCCCGGGGTCTCTGCGTCCGAGCGGGCGTTGGTGCAGCACGGTCGGACCCGGCTCCTTCCGTGGCTGCCACGCGGCCCTCCTCCCTCTGCCGGCATCCAGGTGCGGAGGCCGCTTCTGTGTCGCCCGTCTGACGTCACGCGCAAGGCACGCTAGGAATGGGCGTGCCCGCGTGACGTCGGGGGCGGGCGCCGGATCCAAGATGGCGGCGCCCATGAAGAAACGCCGGCCGGTGGAAAAAGGACTCCGGCGGCGCGGCAGAGGAGGGGAGGGGCCACCATTGGGCACCGGAGGAGGCGGGGAGTGCAGTGGTCCCCCATAAATGGGTGTCTGACCACAGAAGACGCGCTCATGTCCAAAAACTTCAGCATGGAAGTGGGACAACCAGAGCAGCAGCAGCAGCCGCCGCCATCACAGCAGCAGCAGCATCAGGAGCTCTCGCCAGATGCCTTGCCGAGCCACCAGCACAGGAGCAGTCGCTCAAGTGGTAGGAGCAGCAGCCGTCCTGTCCAGCAAGACTCTTCAGCGTCCAGAAGGGACACTGCACGTGCATCTGTCCAGCCTCCAAAACCGGTACCCTTGACTGACGGCGGTGGTGAGTGATCTTCGTGAATGTCACCCTTATGGTAACAGGGTCCATTTTTTCTGTTTGATCACTAGGGCCCGAGGAAATCTAGCGGCAAAACAAAGAACCGCGAATGTGCCCTTTGTAAAGCCCCGCTTGCAGTTCAGTGGCAGAAGGACCTCTGCTCTGACTGCATTCAAAAAACCATACATGATGAGACTCCTAATTTCGCCACTAGCCTCAAGGCCATAATTCAGGCAGAAATTAAAAACTCCCTAAACCTGGCCCTTAAAAAATCAGGGAGGAAGAGCCGTAAAGTGTCTACGGATTCGGAGGCCTCTCAGAAACAGGAGAGTCAGAAATCTCCCTCTGCCTCCTCCGCCTCTATCCAGTCCTCAGATTCCTCCTCAGATAGTGATACAGGAGGTCGCCCGTGTTTCCCAACTGAGGATGTAGAAAAATTAGTCAAAGCAGTCAGATCTGCAATGGGACTTAAAGAGGAAAAGACACCTAGGTCACTTGAGGATGTCATGTTTGGCGGTTTAGAGGAAAAAAGCATTTCCGGTCAATGCAAAAATTAAAGCATTGATCGAAAAAGAATGGAAAAAACCCGAAAAAATCGGTACCTTACCTTCTTCATCTCAAAGGAGATATCCTTTTGAAGAAAAAGACTCTGAATCCTGGGAGAAAATCCCTAAGGCTACGTTCACATTTGCGTTGTGCGCCACAGCGCACAACGCAAACAAAAACGCAGCAAAACGCATGCACAACGCTGCGTTTTGCGCCGCATGCGTCCTTTTTTTAATTGAATTTGGACGCAGCAAAAATGCAACTTGCTGCGTCCTCTGCGCCCAGACGCGGGCGCCGCAGCGACGCATGCGGCGCATGTCCATGCGCCCCCATGTTAAATATAGGGGCGCATGACGCATGCGGCGCCGCTGTGGCGCCCGCCGCTAATGTGAACGTAGCCTAAGATTGATGGTGCGGTAGCCAAGTCCCTGAAAAAATCATCCCTTCCTTTAGAAGATTCAGGGATCCTAAAAGATCCACTGGACAAAAAAGCAGATGGGTTTTTGAGGCACATCTGGGAAGCAGCGGCAGGGGGCTTGAAACCAGCTATAGCTGGAACATGTACAGCTCGCGCTCTTATGGTCTGGTTACAGCAGATAGAAGACCAGCTAAGGGATAAAGTCCCTAGGAATGACATTCTTGCAAATATATCCCTAGTTCAAGGCGCAGCAGCATTGCTGGTGGATTCCTCTGTGGACTCCGCGAGATTAAGAGCAGCGGGCCTGTCCAATGCGGCCAGAAGAGCCCTATGGCTTAAGGGTTGTCCGGGAGATTTGCCATCCAAACACAGGCTATGTTCCATCCCATGTGACGGTCAACTCCTCTTTGGGAAAAAGTTAGAGGAGATTTTGG
Source organism: Ranitomeya variabilis (assembly GCF_051348905.1). NCBI lineage: Eukaryota > Metazoa > Chordata > Amphibia > Anura > Dendrobatidae > Ranitomeya > Ranitomeya variabilis. The sequence goes on along the minus strand of NC_135235.1, from coordinate 693,190,402 downwards.
AACAGGCAGGAGACAAAAAGAAAGCCTTTCCAACCTTCCCGAAAGATCCGAAAAAACCCTTTTTTCGGAGGAGATTTAACAGAGGCCGACCTCCAGGAGATAGGAGAAATTGGGACTTCAAAGATAAAAGGAAATCAGGCTATATGTTCAAAGGGCCCTCTACATCTGCCAAAAAGTCCCCCCAATGACATTACATCAGAGGTTGGAGGAAGGCTCTCCCTCTTCTATCCAGCCTGGATAAACATCTCCCCGAGCATCTGGGTTTTAAATATCATAAAAGAAGGCCTAAAAATAAAATTTATCCGTCCACCCAGGCACAATTTCGTAATAACTCCCTGGAGGAAAGCCTGGCAGGAACAATTAGCTCTAGAAACGGAAGTCCTCGGACTGATTCAAAAGAATGTCTTGCAAGAAGTCCCGGTTCAGGAGTTGGGAAGAGGGTTTTACTCCCCCCTCTTTCTAATTCAAAAACCCGATGGCTCTTGGAGGACCATAATCAACCTAAGAAAACTCAACCTTTCAATAGACAATCACTCCTTCAAGATGGAGTTTATCAACACAACCACAAAACTTCTATTTCCTCACTGCTTCATGGCAGTAATAGACTTAAAGGACGCATATTACCATATTCCAATACATCACAAATACTGGAGATACTTGAGAGTGGCACTCTACATACAGAACCAAGTGAAACATTACCAATACACAGCCCTTCCATTCGGCCTATCTACTGCTCCCAGGGTCTTCACCAAGGTGATGGCAGAGGTAATGTCATATCTCCATTCTCGGAATATTGTAATTGTCCCATACTTGGACGATTTTCTTGTGATAGGGAAGACAGAGGCCGATTGCTCCCATCAGATAACGACCGTAATATCAACTCTAACAGAACTCGGTTGGTTAATAAATGTCCCCAAGTCGAAGTTAGTTCCTGTAAAGGTACAATCCTTCCTGGGCCTGATACTAGATTCAGAACGTCAACTCTGCCTCCTCCCGGAGAACAAAGTAACCAAAATAATCAATTTGACCACTGCAGCGATACATCAACCAGCAATGACCCTAAGGAAAGCGATGTCCCTACTAGGCTCATTAACGTCCTGCATTCCAGCGGTAGGGTGGGCACAATTCCACCTGAGACAACTGCAGTGGGAAGTTCTGTCAGCCCAAAGACTGTTAAGAGGGCATTTGGAAGGAAGTCTATGTCTTCCTCAGGATGTAAGAAATTCCTTAAAATGGTGGACCATAGAGGAACATCTCACTATGGGAGTCCAATGGCAGAAACCGGTCGAGGATGTAATCACGACCGACGCAAGCAACATAGGTTGGGGAGTTCACTTAAGATCCCATTCAATTCAAGGAACTTGGTCCCCCCAAGAAAAGAGCTATGCCTCAAACGTAAAAGAACTATTGGCAGTAGTAAAGTCCTTGAAACATTTTCTTCCCCGGCTCCAGGGCCGCCATGCTCGAGTCATGACGGACAATCGAGCAGTAGTGGCCTATATGAATCACCAGGGGGGGACGAGGTCTTGGAACCTCATGGAGGTGTCAAACTCACTATTTCATTGGGCAGAACAACACCTATCTTCCCTAACAGCTCTACACATAAGAGGGGTAGAAAACTTTCAGGCAGACTTTCTGAGTCGCAGAGTTCTGAGACAAGGGGAATGGTCCCTGAATCCCGAGATATTCCAACAAATAATACAGGCCTGGGGTACACCAGAGATAGACTTGTTTGCCACCTCACGCAACAAAAAAGTGAAAAAATTTTGCTCACTGAACCCAAACGAACATCCTTTCGCAGTAGATGCCCTACTAATACCGTGGAAATTCTCTCTGGCTTACGCATTTCCCCCAATAGTGATGATTCCAACAGTAGTCCGGAAAATCAGAGAAGACCGAGCAAAAATAATACTCATAGCTCCATTCTGGCCAAGAAGACCATGGTTCTCCCTTCTAAGGCAGATGTCGTTAACAGACCCATGGATTCTGCCAGATGTGCCGGACTTGTTAACCCAGGGACCAGTGACCCACTCTCAGGTGAAGGGCTTCCATCTGGCAGCCTGGCTTTTGAGAGGGCGCTACTAAGCCGCCAAGGATTCTCACCAGGGTTAGTCTCCACCCTGTTAAAAAGCAGAAAGCCTATAACGTCTAGAGTCTACGGTAGGACCTGGAAGAAATTTTTAGATTTCTTAGGGGAGCCGTTAGGGGATGTAGCTCCAGTGGGTCCCATCCTAGAATTTCTACAAGCAGGCTTGCAGCTAGGGTTAGCAACTAGCACCCTTAAGGTTCAAGTTTCAGCCTTAAGGGCCCTATATAATTGCAACCTAGCATCTAATAGATGGGTTTCACGATTTATAAAATCCTGTGGCAGGTCTAGACCAGTTATTATTCCCAAAATCCCTCCTTGGGATCTAAATCTAGTCTTGGAGGCTTTAACCAAAGATCCTTTTGAGCCTTTACAGAAATTATCACCTAAATTACTCACCCTGAAAACGGTCCTGCTAGTAGCCCTATCATCGGCCCGTAGAGTAGGTGATTTACAAGCTCTATCAATATGCCATCCTTACACTCAGGTTTTTGATGACAGAATAATCTTAAGATCAGATCCAGCGTATCTCCCCAAAGTAGTCCAAAAACTTCATAGGAGTCAGGAGATCACATTACCATCATTTTGTAATAATCCTAAAAATCCGGGTGAACTAAAGTTCCATATGCTAGATGTGAGGAGATCCATGTTACAATATATAACCATGACTAGTCAGTGGAGGAAAGATCAAACCCTATTTGTAGCCTTTCAAGGTAGTAAAAAGGGATGTGGGGTAGCTAAAAGTACCATTGCTAGATGGATCAGGGAGGCCATTAGTCTGTCCTATTCTGCAAGTGGCACTCCGGTTCCTGACGGCCTCAAGGCTCACTCCACCAAAGCTGTGGCTACCTCCTGGGCAGAGAAAGCTGAGGTATCAATTGACCAAATTTGCAAGGCCGCTGCCTGGTCCTCACCCTCAACTTTTTTCAAACACTACCGGCTAGACCTTTCCTCCTCTGCTGACCTAACCTTTGGTAGAAGGGTACTCCAAGCAGTGGTCCCTCCCTAAGGGTTTTTCTTTCTACAAAAGTCTCTCAGGTGTGCCGTCATGGGGGGAAGGGAAAACACCAAGGTTACTTACGGGTAGCCGGTTTTTCCAGAACCCATGACGGCACCCGTATATTCCCCCCCTTTTTTAACCTTTTTGGTGTGCACTATCGTTTTGGGTGTTTTTAGTTAATATAATGTGGTGTTGGATTGCCATGTGTACTAACCAGGGGGGCCTCTCATGCTCTGAAAACCAACTGAAGCGACAGAGAGGTACCGCCCTTTTATTTTCAGTAGGGTTTCCTGTCCTGGCTGGGCGGATCCCCTCTCTCAGGTGTGCCGTCATGGGTTCCGGAAAAACCGGCTACCCGTAAGTAACCTTGGTGTTTTCCCTATATTTAACATTGAAAACGCATGCGTTTTTTTTGTACGTGTTTGGTCGCGTTTTCAAACGCATGCGGGTTTTTTCTGCATGCGTTCATTTTCAGAAATGCAACCTGCAGTATTTTCTTGCGGCGTTTTTTTGCCGCGAAAAAACGCATGCGTTTTTTCGCGGCAAAAAAATGCATTGCTGTCTATGTAAACGCATGCGTTTTTAAGCACATGCGTTTGTTTGCGTTAAAAACGCATGTGTTTTTATAGAAAAAAAAACAGAAAACACACTGAAAAGCCACCCACCACCATCAAGGTGCTAAAGGGATCCAAACCCTAACTCTACCCCTAACCTCACCCCTAACCGTTTAATGAACATTTTCTGACAGTCATAGTGCCACGTATTTAAGTGCCACGTATTTCAGTTGCACGTATTTAAGTGCCACGTATCACGTATTTAAGTGCCACGTATCACGTATTTAAGTGCCACATATTTCAGTGCCACGTATCACGTATTTAAGTGCCACGTATTTCAGTGCCACGTATCACGTATTTCAGTGCCACGTATCACGTATTTCAGTGCCATGTATCACGTATTTCAGTGCCACGTATTTCAGTGCCACGTATATCAGTGCCACGTATTTCAGTCACGTTTAGGGTTAGGGGTAGGGTTAGGGTTTTCTTGTGTTTTCTTGTGTTTTCTTGTGTTTTCTTGTGTTTTTCTATAAAACGCATGCGTCTAAAAAACGCATGCGTTTTACCGCGTTTACATGTGTTTTTTCACACATGCGGTTTTTTAAAAAACGCATGCAGATAAAAACGCAAGTGTGAAACCAGCCTTAGCGATGGAATCCTCAAAAAAAAATTTTTTTCAAACACTTCACCCAGAAGCATTACCATCACTTCCAGGTCGCGCATCCCCACTCTGTGCGCCTGCGCGGACTCGCCGCCCTGTACAGGCGCCCAGACTCTACAACCTCAAAGCTAAAGCCAGCACTTCCAGGGGAGAGCACTCTCTTGAGCAACTGTACATGCGCCCGCTGGCTCCGCCGGACCGCATGAAGTCTTCAGGGAAACAGTGTGGCTGATACTCACACCCTGCTCCCTCGCAGTCCTGGACAAGTACCTGCCGTACTGCGCTCTCCACGTGAGCCAGGGTGGCCCTTCCCGGACCCTGACCTCCTGGTGTCCATCTGCTGAGGGGGAAGATGAACACAGGAGTCCCCCCGACTCTGCATCCGGTGCTGGAGCCCCTGCAGAGACTGCACAGGCGGCATCACAGCCCAGGTATCCTCTTGCGACCTTCTCTCCACAGGTTGACTTAGGAACAGGAAACCAACTGAGGGAGCCCGCCCCTTTTATCTCTCTGTAGGTTTCCTGCTCCTAGGGGCGGATCTTCTCTCTCAGTGGGTGCTCTCGTGGCGAAGAGAAAAACTGCGCTTTGGCAGTGGACCCAATGGAAGGAACTGGAGGTGCTCTCAGCCATCTAACCTAACACCGCCTCTACATTCTTGACTCACTATCCATCCAGCTCCCGCGGTGCTCGTGCCTAGGCTATGATGCACAACATCCAGTGCACTGCATGCACCAGAGGAACGTGTTTGATGTAGACACGTAACAGGCACAGATCAACCATGTCATCTCCTTGAAGCAGGTACACCTCCACCATGACTTTCATTTGATGCTCTCCTCATGTTTTCCCCCCAACAATAAATAATTCCCAGAAGAGAAGAGGCTGAATTAGGGCACACTGAACCATGTTTTTTTTTTTTTTTTTTTTACTGGCAGCGTGCATCAGGTTGTTACGGCATGCTGCACCAGGGTGGTAAATAAACAGTAGAATTGTCTAAATTTTTCTTTAAAAAGGTAAAATATTAAAATTTGAGAATCATCAGTGATTGAAACCCTTTTAAAGGAGAACTGTAAAATGATTGTATGCAGCATCTTCGGAGTCTCCTCTGGTCTCTCTCAGGCTCAGTATAGGAGGACGCTTACAAGTAAGGATAAAGAGTGCTGCCATCCTCATCCAGGAGAACGGGATGATTTTTTTTTCTCACTCCTCATTGGTGTGCTAGCCCAATTTTTTATAATCAGGAGCTATTAATCTTACAGGACCATTTCCATATTACAGAATTGTATCTTTATTAATGTCGCACTGATGGGTCGTATGGCATCCAATGTTTTCTGCTCACACACATCCGAATACAGCCGAGAAAAACTCCACAGATCTGCCCTGCCTGATAGAAGAACATTACTTCCAATATTTACAGGATTGCACTAATCCGATTATTATACCAGCATGAGCGAGACACAAAATGTGAAGAGTCCCATATTCTACAGAACTGGCAGTAAATAAGACAAGTGATGCAGACCTATCAATATGCGAGAGGAATAAACAGTTGTGGCCATAAATATTGCAGCAGATCATAGATAAGGAGGGTAAGGTTTTATTGTCCTGTGATTTAGGTGGGAATCCAGGGTGGTGAAGTCTCCAGGAAGCCTGAGGAGCACATCCCTTAACTGATGTAGCAAGAGAAATACATGGGACACATTCATTCCAGCTCTGTCACAGGTTGTCAGAATTTTGTAAACTATTAGTACAAAAAAATTAAAATGTGAATATTACCTAACATTACAAAGATACATTTTTCCTCTGGAAATTATGCCATAGCCTGTCCCATCAGTGGTGGCAGCAGCAGTCAAACCCTCAGCGAAAAGCAGCTTATGTCTTTTTAAGAAAAAACAATTATGGATTTAAAAAAAAAAAACAACAAAAAAACTACAGCTAGTCCGGCTGTATGGGCTACATGGAAGTGCGGGTCCGGTCTACTGGTGAGGACGTCCCTACAGATAGTTTCCCCAATAACCTGCAATGTGTAAACTCAGCCTGTTCCAGATCCAACTGCGTTACTCTCCACTAATGTCACCCCGAGCTTTAGAATAATAGAAATGAAAATTCAACTCATAGCTGTCAAACCATTTTAATACAAGTCAAATAGTTAGAACTAAAAAATAGAAATATCTATATATATATATATAGCATCGTGATTACTCGCTAATCCCGCCCCCTGCACAGTAGCTCCGCCCCCACCACATCACCACACACAATCCCGCCCCCACCACATTACCACACACAATCCTGCTCCCCCACCACATTACCACAAGCAATCCCACCCCCACCCCATTACCACACATAATCCAGCCCCCCACCCCATTACCACACACAATCCAGCCCCCCACCCCATTACCACACACAATCCAGCCCCCCCACCTTATTACCACACACAATCCCGCCCCCCAACACATCACCACACACAATCCCGCCCCCACCACAATATCACACACAATCACGCCCCCCCACCAAATTACCACACACAATCCTGCCCTCCACATTACCACACATAATCCCGCCCCCCCACCACATCACCACACATAATCCCGCCCCCACCACATCACCACACATAATCCCGCCCCCCACCACATCATCACACATAATCCCGCCCCCCCACATCACCACACATAATCCTGCCCCCCACCACATTACCACACAATCCCGCCCACCACCCCATTACCACACATAATCCCGCCCCCCACTCCATTACCACACATAATCCTGCCCCCCACCACATCACCACACATAATCCCGCCCCCACCACATCACCACATATAATCCCGCCCCCCGACACATCACCACACATAAAATTACCACACATAATCCCGCCCCCCACCACAATATCACACACAATCACGCCCCCCCACCAAATTACCACACACAATCCTGCCCTCCACATTACCACACATAATCCCGCCCCCCACCACATCACCACACATAATCCCGCCCCCCCACCACATCACACATAATCCCGCCCCCCACCACATCATCACACATAATCCCGCCCCCTACCACATCACAACACATAATCCCGCCCCCCCACATCACCACACATAATCCTGCCCCCCACCACATTACCACACAATCCCGCCCCCCACTCCATTACCACACATAATCCTGCCCCCCCACCACATCACCACACATAATCCCGCCCCCACCACATCACCACACATAATCCCGACCCCCACCACATCACAACACATAATCCCAACCCCCACCACATCACCACACATAATCCTGCCCCCCACATTACCACACATAATCCCACCCCCCACCACATTACCACACATAATCCCACCCCCACCACATCACCACACATAATCCTGCTCCCCCACCACATTACCACACATAATCCCACCCCCCCACATTACCACACGAGGCTCCGTCCCCACACATTACCACACGAGGCTCCGTCCCCACACATTACCACATGAGGGTCCGTCCCCACATATTACCACACGAGGCTCCGTCCCCACACATTACCACATGAGGCTCCATCCCCTCATATTAGCACACAAGGCTCCGTCCCCACACATTACCCAGCTCCGTTAATTAGATAGCAATGAGCATGCCGAGCAATAGCTGGCTGGAAACAGCTAGTATAAATATATGCATACATGCAAATGAGTTAAGCCACATTAGAGATTAATGACAAAAGCAAAACACATTTTGTACCAAAGTCCCCTGTGCTTCAGCAGCAAAAATTGTATTGCGGTGCTTAACACAAAATTCCTCTCATTGAATACACTATAAGACGACGAAGTGGAGGGCCGACGGGGACAGAGGGCCGACGGGGACAGACCCCTAGTAAGACAATATAAATGGACAGAAAGGGAGGTTGTGTTTTTTGGAATTATATTCATCAATCTGACATTATCAGACGCCCACAGTGTCATCCCTTTGGGTCCTCACATGGATTGTGGGGGCACTGGCATTCCACTTGGTGAAGAGAAGTCCAGTGATGAAATGACATCTGCAGGGAGGTCTCTGCTATGGGGGACACAGGATGGGGAAAGCCACAATACCTAGAATAAAACAGATAAAACAGAAAAGATCATGCAGAAAACTTGATACAAGTAGTGGCTGACACCAGTGGCCACCGGGCTAACACTGACCAGCACAGCGTGCGAGGGGAGAATGAAGCCCGGGATCGGGAGACATTATTGTCACGCAGTTTCGCTCCCACAGGTCATAGGTCAGTCGTCAACCTGACGTCATGTGTCCCCAATAATATTAATGAGAAAACGTTTTATGTAAAACAAAACAAAACAGGACGGCCTCCTCACCTTCAGGCAGAGATTCTCATGCTAAGTAATATCAATCCCTCAGATCTCCATCATCATTCATCCCCTCCCCTGTTCGCCCCCACACACGTAGCACTATACTTCCTATAGGCTCCATTATTCTCTATGTGGAGTGCGGCTCTGCGGGTGGAGGTCGGAGCTGGAGGCTCCATTATTCTCTATGTGGAGTGCGGCTCTGCGGGTGGAAGTCGGTGCTGGAGGCTCCATTATTCTCCATTATAACTGTAATGTTGTTGCAGGTAGTCTGTACTAATTATTGCCTTGCCTCTGTGGGTGGAGGTTGGTGCTGGAGGCTCCATTATTCTCTGTGGAGTGCGGCTCTGCGGGTGGAGGTCGGTGCTGGAGGCTCCATTATTCTCTATGTGGAGTGCGGCTCTGCGGGTGGAGGTTGGTGCTGGAGGCTCCATTATTCTCTATGTGGAGTGTAGTATTATTACCTTGCCTTTTTTAACAGATTCCTTGCAACTGGCAAATCCCATTCCTCACTCTATTTTCAATTCAGACTCGGGATTTCCACTATATATATCGGGGATTGTTAGATGCACCTGCCGCGCATTGTGGGACTGTTTACATGAGGAATATATCCCACATCCCACAATGTAGAGTTGGCTGGACATTGACAAATTTTTGGGAAGTTTTCTGCAGTTTCTCAATTGCTTGGGTGCAGTGGACGGGAAACATATTCGGATCCTCAAAGCTGCTGCATCTGGCTCTGAATATTTCAACTACAAGAAATAGTTCTCCATCGTGCTCATGGCCATTGCAGACACACAATACAAGTTTAACGGCCGATATTGGGGCCTATGGCCGCTCCAATGACTCTCAAGTTTTTAAATTGTCTGCAATGGGACGTCATCTCTATGGAAACATCTTCCAATTTCCACCACCAAGACCGCTGCCTGACACCTCTGGGCCACCAATGCTGTTTGTATGTGTTGGAGATGAAGCGTTCCAACTCTCGGAACACCTGTTGAAGCCATACGCAAGTAGTGGATTGACGCCAACAAAAAGAGTTTTTAATTACCTCTTAACACGAGAGCGAAAAATTGTGGAGTGTGCTTTTGGCATTCTAACATCCAAATGGCGAGTTCTGTTGACTGCTATTAACCTGAAGGCTGACTCTGTGGATGAGGTGGTGAAAGCTTGTGTGGTCCTGCACAATTTCATAATATGCAAGGAACAGATTGCCATGGATGACAACTTCGTTGAAACCTCCTTGAATGATTACTAGTGATGAGCGAATATACTAGTTAAGCGAGATTTCTCGAGCATGCTCAGGTGTCCACTGAGTATTTTTTAGTGATCGGAGATTTAGTTTTTATTGCAGCAGCTGAATGATTTACATCTGTTAGCCAGCATAAGTACATGTGGAGATTCCTTAGAAACCAGGCAACCATCACATGTACTTATGCTGGCTAACAGATGTAAATCATTCAGCTGCGGCAATAAAAACTAAATCTCCGAGCACTAAAAAATACTCGGAGGACCCCCGAGCATGCTCGAGAAATCTCGAGTAACGAGTATATTCGCTCATCACTAATGATTACCATAGCATTACTTTTAGAAGTCCTGAGTCATTTTCAAGAATGAGGGACAAATTTGCAGAGTACTTTATTTCACCTCAAGAAGAGTAGACTGGCAGGATGAGATGGCTTGATAGCTTTGTATTGGACCTTGTTTTACCCAACCAAAATATTTTACATTGTTTTACTCAACCAAAGTATTTTATCTTATCATTAAATGAAAGACACACAGCTTTTTATACAAAAAATAAAATTTTATTTATTTACAACATTATAAATTTAGGTAGTGTGGGGTGGAAATAGTACTGGCGGGGCTCACAGATCGGACCACTTCGACAGTGGGAGCGTGGAGAGAGGATTGTTGTGGTGACGGGTCAGAAAAACAAGATGAAGGTGTGGAGAAACCAAGTGGATGGGTGGATAAAAAAACTGGACTAGGGATGGGATTTAGTAAGGTTTGAGGGGCGGAGTAGAGGGATTTGGAAGCAGAAGAGGTGGTGGGTGGAGAAGAGGGTTGTCTTTGGGGCATGATGGGTTTGGAAGGAGACTGGTGGTAGTAGGCAGGGAGTACAGGTTGGGCAGGGAGTGGAGACACAGATGCTGTGGCTGGGAGCTGGTACGGGGCAGGAACCTGTTATTGTTTAGGAGGGGGAGGAGGGACAGTGGCTGGATGGGGGGAGGTGCGGGAGGAACTACCAGGGCGGGTGGAGGGGCTTGGGAGCTAACCTGCGCTAGAGCAAACTGGCAGGCTTACATTACATGCATCTGCTGGTCAGGAGATGGCTTGTCTATGTGCTCGACTACTGCCTGGAAAAAGGAATGATTGGGAGATTTACTTGCATCTAAATGCATCCTATCCAGACGTGTGCTCAATTCAAGAAGACTGTTGTTCATGAGGTTAAATCCAGCAGTGATTTGCTCTGACAACAGTTTGCGACCGTTCTTGAAGGCTGCATTTAGATGCAAGAACTTGGGCGCATAGCTCTTTTCATAACCTCTCTGGCGCTGCCACACAGAACCCAAAGGTGTTCTATAGGTGGCAGCAGTGTCAGAGGGGTGGGGTAAAGGAAAAGCTACATCCTCACCAGCAGCTTCATGTAATGAAGTCTGCCATGATGCTCCAGCGCTGGTGGATGGGACCGAGGGACCAGATGTGAGGGAAGGGCACAAATAAGGAAGTTGGGGGTGGCGGAGGCATGGGGGGTGGGGTTAAAACAGTTAGTAATTTAAGAAAGAATAGAGGTACAGAGAGGAACATCAAGTGCATGTATACTAATGCCAGAAGCCTCGCCAACAAAATGGACGAATTAGAACTAATGTTGTTGGTACATAATTATGACATGGTGGGGATATCTGAAACATGGCTGGATGAGAGCCATGACTGGGCTGTAAACTTGCAGGTCTATATCCTGTTCAGAAATGACCGTACAGATAAGCGGGGGGGTGGGGTGTGTCTGTTTGTAAAATCGACCTTAAAACCCATCCTGCGTGATAATATAGGTGAATCTAATGAAAATGTAGAGTCCCTGTGGGTGGAGATAAGGGGAGGGGGAAAAAATAATAAATTACTGATAGGGGTTTGTTATAAATCTCCAAAAATAATGGAAGCAATGGAGAATATCCTTGTAAAGCAAATAGATGAAGCTGCGACTCAAGGAGAAGTCATTATTATGGGGGACTTCAACTACCCTGAAATAGATTGGGGAACAGAAACCTGCAGTTCCAGTAAAGGTAATCGGTTTTTGACAACTATGAGAGACAATTACCTTTCACAACTGGTTCAGGACCCAGCAAGAAGGGGGGCACTGCTAGACCTAATATTAACCAACAGGCCAGACCGCATATCAAATATAAGGGTTGGGGGTCACTTGGGGAATAGTGATCATGATCACAAAATAATAAGTTTTCATGTCTCCTTTAATAAGATGTGTAGTAGAGGGGTGACAAGGACACTAAACTTCAGGAGGGCAAATTTCCAACGGATGAGAGAGGATCTTGGTGCAATTAACTGGGACGATATCCTGAGACATAAAAGTACACAAAGAAAATGGGAGACATTTATTAGCATCCTGGATAGGACCTGTGCACAGTATATACCGTATGGGAATAAATATACTAGAAATAGGAGGAAACCAATATGGCTAAATAGAGCTGTAAGGGGCGCAATAAGTGACAAAAAGAAAGCATTTAGAGAATTAAAGGATGTAGGGAGTGAGGAGGCATTAAATAAATACAAAAAATTAAATAAATTCTGTAAAAAGCAAATCAAGGCAGCAAAGATTGAGACAGAGAGACTCATTGCTAGAGAGAGCAAAAATAACCCCAAAATATTCTTTAACTACATAAATAGTAAGAAACTAAAAAATGATAGTGTTGGCCCCCTTAAAAATAGTCTGGGTGAAATGGTGGATGAGGATGAGGAAAAAGCCAATATGCTAAATGACTTTTTTTCATCAGTATTTCCAAAAGAAAATCCCATGGCAGCCAATATGACTAGTGATAATAATTCCCAATTTAATGTTACCTGCTTAACCCAGCAGGAAGTACGGCGGCGTCTAAAAATCACAAAAATTGACAAATCTTCGGGCCCGGATGGGATACACCCCCGAGTACTGCAGGAATTAAGTGCAGTCATTGATAGACCATTATTTTTAATCTTTAAAGAGTCCATAATAACAGGGTCTGTACCACAAGACTGGCGTATAGCAAATGTGGTGCCAATTTTCAAAAAGGGGACAAAAACTGAACTCGGAAATTATAGGCCAGTAAGTTTAACCTCTACTGTGGGTAAAATCCTGGAGGGCATTCTAAGGGATGCTATACTGGAGTATCTGAAGAGGAATAACCTCATGACCCAGTATCAGCATGGGTTTACTAGGGACCGATCATGTCAGACTAATTTGATCAGCTTCTATGAAGAGGTAAGTTCCGGTCTGGACCAAGGGAACCCAGTAGATGTAGTGTATATGGACTTTTCAAAAGCTTTTGATACGGTGCCACACAAAAGGTTGATACATAAAATGAGAATAATGGGGATAGGGGAAAATATGTGCAAGTGGGTTGAGAGTTGGCTCAGGGATAGGAAACAAAGGGTGGTTATTAATGGAGCACACTCGGACTGGGTCACGGTTAGTAGTGGGGTACCACAGGGGTCAGTATTGGGCCCTCTTCTTTTTAACATATTTATTAATGACCTTGTAGGGGGCATTCAGAGTAGAATTTCAATATTTGCAGATGACACTAAACTCAGCAGGGTAATCAATACAGGGGAGGACAATTTTATATTACAGGCTGATTTATGTAAACTAGAAGCTTGGGCTGATAAATGGCAAATGAGCTTTAATGGGGATAAATGTAAGGTCATGCACTTGGGTAGAAATAATAAGATGTATAACTATGTGCTTAATTCTAAAACTCTGGGCAAAACCGTCAATGAAAAAGACCTGGGTGTATGGGTGGATGACAAACTCATATTCAGTAGCCAGTGTCAGGCAGCTGCTACAAAGGCAAATAAAATAATGGGATGCATTAAAAGAGGCATAGATGCTCATGAGGAGAACATAATTTTACCTCTATACAAGTCACTAGTGCGACCACACTTAGAATACTGTGCACAGTTCTGGTCTCCGGTGTATAAGAAAGACATAGCTGAACTGGAGCGGGTGCAGAGAAGAGCAACCAAGGTTATTAGAGGATTGGGGGGTCTGCAATACCAAGATAGGTTATTACACTTGGGGCTATTTAGTTTGGAAAAACGAAGACTAAGGGGTGATCTTATGTTAATGTATGGGTTGAACTAGATGGACTTAAAGTCTTCCTTCAACCTTAATAACTATGTAACTATGTAACTACACTCACCGGCCACTTTATTAGGTACACCATGCTAGTAACGGGTTGGACCCCCTTTTGCCTTCAGAACTGCCTCAATTCTTCGTGGCATAGATTCAACAAGGTGCTGGAAGCATTCCTCAGAGATTTTGGTCCATATTGACATGATGGCATCACACAGTTGCCGCAGATTTGTCGGCTGCACATCCCAAAGATGCTCCATACAAGGCAGGATGGATCCATGCTTTCATGTTGTTTACGCCAAATTCTGACCCTACCATCCGAATGTCGCAGCAGAAATCGAGACTCATCAGACCAAGCAAAGTTTTTCCAATCTTCTACTGTCCAATTTCGATGAGCTTGTACAAATTGTAGCCTCAGTTTCCTGTTCTTAGCTGAAAGGAGTGGTACCCGGTGTGGTCTTCTGCTGCTGTAGCCCATTTGCCTCAAAGTTCGACGCACTGTGCGTTCAGAGATGCTCTTAGGCCTACCTTGGTTGTAACGGGTGGCGATTTGAGTCACTGTTGCCTTTCTATCAGCTTGAACCAGTCTGCCCATTCTCCTCTGACCTCTGGCATCAACAAGGCATTTCCGCCCACAGAACTGCCGCTCACTGGATTTTTTTTCTTTTTCGGACCATTCTCTGTAAACCCTAGAGATGGTTGTGCGTGAAAATCCCAGTAGATCAGCAGTTTCTGAAATACTCAGACCAGCCCTTCTGGCACCAACAACCATGCCACGTTCAAAGGCACTCAAATCACCTTTCTTCCCCATACTGATGCTCGGTTTGAACTGCAGATTGTCTTGACCATGTCTACATGCCTAAATGCACTGAGTTGCCGCCATGTGATTGGCTGATTAGAAATTAAGTGTTAACAAGAAGTTGGACAGGTGTACCTAATAAAGTGGCCGGTGAGTGTATGTGCAGAGGGGACGAGTCTGTCGACGTGGTCCCTGGTGGCGGACTCCTGAGGGATCGCTCCAGAAGGGTTCAACTCTGCAGGCTCCAGAGTGCTGCAGACAGTGCTGTGAAACAGAAAAAAAAAAGGAATTAATATTTTGTTATTGCATGGCCCTTGCTGAGACCAAAAAAAGGGTTACACATGTAAACATGTTTACTTAGTAAATGGGGTGGGGAATATTTAAATACTGCTGACCATTGTCGACCGGAGGAACACCAGGGCTCTAGCATACTTGTAGTTGCTCCTGCGTCCTCCGACCCTGCATCTCCTTGTTGAACTCTTTCTTGAAGCAATCACTGAGTGACCGCCACCGCTTGATAACTCTGTCCCCTGTAAAGTGAAAATACAAATTGGTTAGTATACAACACATTACATCCAGCAACATAACTGAACTGTGAATACTTACGTGCGTCATTCTGGGCCCGAACTTCAAGGTCCTCCCAATGTTCCACAACTTTGTGGCAAATTTCCTCCCAGATCAGACGGGTCATGCAAAGATCAGCGTGGCAGCGGTCCCCCATATTTCACAGCGGCTCACTCTCTCAGACTAGATAGATGAGGAGGTCGATATCCAGACCGGCCTCCTCACCGTCAGAGTCCAGAGCATGCTGTGAAGCCTGTAAAAAAAACAAACAGACAAACAAAAACATTATACTCAAATCCTCAACATGAATTGAAAAAAAAAAAACTTGATGGCGACCGCCCCGATGCTCATGCCGATGACCCTGGGAGGTGCTTTGAGGACATCTTGGAGCCCCAGTATCTGAAGACTAGAAAGAAAAACAAAAAACATGTGCTTGGATGTAGGCTTATGTTTTGTGTGTACTGTGATGTTTGTGATGATCTGGTTCTGTGTTGCATGTAACTTACAAAATGCGAGCCCGCTCCGGGTATTTCTCCAACCCATCTATCTCCTTCTGGAAGCACATCTGATGCTGCAGCTTCCTGTTAAACAAGAATTAACGCATATTAGGATGTGTACAAAAAATGTTACATCACCAAAAATATATATATATTTACCTCACTACGCTGACAATGTGAGGGAGGGCTCCCAGAAGAAGACATTGAGACCTGCTGGCTGGCCTGGTAGGCTGTGGCTGGCTGGTCTCAGGCTGGCTGGTCTTGGGCTGTCTTGCTTGCTGGATGGCTGGTAAATGGATGAGTGAAGCCCTACCTGGCAGGCTTTAAATACATTTCCTAATTGGGGGCTGGCCAATTGTATCCTAATTAAATCTGAGCATGCGCAGATTAAAAAAAAACAGAATCCGGCCCTGGATTCAGTTATTTGATGGATTCGGCGCCCATAGGCTTCCATTCTAGCAAACGCCGGATCTGTCGCTGTCTGATTTTTCAACGGAAACAAAAACGTAACTTTGAAGATACCACTGGCGCTTACCACTATCGACAGGGATAAAAGGAGAGTACAGAAGCAGCTGGAGATTATAAACAGGTTCTGTGTATATACCTGTAAAAAATGGGTATGCTAGAAACATAGCATAGTGGCCCCACCGAGCCACTCTTTGCGGCAATACCTTTTCCAATTGGCGGCCAGCCCCAGATCCGTTCCTCGGTGCTGTATCACCGCCACCTCGGGTCCTTCCGAGCACACCCGCTCGCCAGTGTGCCTCCCTTTAGAGGCTCCCTACTCAGCTGCCCTCTGCACCAGCATCTTGTGCCATCGTCGGCTGGTCCCAGCTTCGTACCCCAACGTTACATTCCTGCTACGTGGAGGTCCTGCCTAACACATCTGGAAGTAAGTGCGCTCTTCCACTACAATATCTTTAGGGCACCACATTTGGATACCCTGCTGTGTATCATTAATATATTCTATTTAGGCACGGCAGTGGCTCCTCATCATTATTGCTCTAGTATACCTTCCTCCAGTCTGTATTTTCCATGGGCCGGTAATCCACCTAGTTTCAGCCCACCGCTTACTGAGTAGTAACTCTATAGTGCACGCAGCATCGCCTATTACCACCCATAAGTACTCTCCTTTTTCTTTAACACACTACATGAGCTTACAGCTACGTAACTAATACCATCATATTAATTTCCAGCATATGGTATATATACTTCTCTTTTTCAAGTGTTAAAGTCCTTTCTACAGCTACACCAGCCAGCAATTATCCTACCATACGTCTACCATCTATGCCAAATAAGTGAGTACTAGCATACCTCTTATACATATATACAGTTAGGTCCAGAAATATTTGGACAGAGACAACATTTTTCTCATTTTGGTTATAGACATTACCACAATTTAATTTTAAACAAAACAATTCAGATGCAGTTGAAGTTCAGACTTTTAGATTTCATTTGAGGGTATCCATATTAAAATTGGATGAAGAGTTTAGGAGTTTCAGCTCCTTAACCTGTGCCACCCTGTTTTTTCAAGGGACCAAAAGTAATTGGACAATTGACTCCAAGGCTATTTCATGGACAGGTGTGGGCAATCCCTTCATTATGTCATTCTCAACTAAGCAGATAAAAGGCCTGGAGTTGATTTGAGGTGTGGTGCTTGCATTTGGAAGGTTTTCCTATGAAGTAAACATGCGGTCAAAAGTGCTCTCCATGAGGGTGAAACAAGCCATCCTTAAGCTGTGAAAACAGAGAAAAAACCCATCCGAGAAATTGCTACAATATTCTGAGTGGCAAAATGTACAGTTTGGTACATCCTGAGAAGGAAAGAAAGCACTGGTGAACTCATCAATGCAAAAAGACCTGGGCGCCCACGGAAGACAACAGTGGTGGGTGATCACAGAATAACCTCCATGGTGAAGAGAAACCCCTTCACAACAGCCAACCAAGTGAAGAACACTCTCCAGGAGGTAGGCGCATCAATATCCAAATCTACCATAAAGAGAAGACGGCATGAAAGTAAATACAGAGGGTTCACTGCACGGTGCAAGCCACTCATAAGTGTCAAGAATAAAAAGGCTAGACTGGACTTGGCTAAAAAACATCTAAAAAAGCCAGCACAGTTCAGGAAGAACATTCTTTGGACAGATGAAACCAAGATCAACCTCTACCAGAATGATGGAAAGAGAAAAGTATGGCGAAGGCTTGGTACAGCTCATGATCCAAAGCATACCACATCTTCTGTAAAACACGGTGGAGGCAGTGTGATGGCTTGGGCATGCATGGCTGCCAGTGGCACTGGGTCACTAGTGTTTATTGATGATGTGACACAGGACAGAAGCAGCCAAATGAATTCTGAGGTATTCAGAGCCATACTGTGTGCTCAGATCCAGCCAAATGCAGCAAAACTGATTGGTCGTCGTTTCATACTACAGATGGACAATGACCAAAACATGAAGCCAAAGCAACCCAGGAGTCTATTAAAGCAAAGAAGTGGAATATTCTTGAATGGCCAAGTCAGTCACCTGATCTCAACCCAATTGAGCATGCATTTCACTTGTTAAAGACTAAACTTCAGACAGAAAGGCCCAGAAACAAACAGCAACTGAAAACCACCGCAGTGAAGGCCTGGCAGAGCATCAAAAAGGAGGAAACACAGCGTCTGGTGATGTCCATGAGTTCAAGACTTCAGGCAGTCATTGCCAACAAAGGGTTTTCAACCAAGTACTAGAAATGAACATTTTATTTAAAATTATTGAATCTGTCCAATTACTTTTGGTCCCTTGAAAAAACAGGGTGGCACATGTTAAGCAGCTGAAACTCCTAAACCCTTCATCCAATTTTAATGTGGATACCCTCAAATGAAAGCTGAAAGTCTGAACTTCAACTGCATCTGAATTGTTTTGTTTAAAATTAAATTGTGGTAATGTCTATAACCAAAATGAGAAAAATGTTGTCTCTGTCCAAATATTTCTGGACCTAACTGTATATACATCTTTTGGCATCATTTAGGTTCGGTGTATATTCTTTTCTTCAACCTAGTTAGCGCGGAGATTACATCTTACTCTTTTCTAAAAACGTAACTTTGTTCGTCGTTTCTGGCCACCGGGCAAACAATTTTCAACGAATCCGGACGACGGATGAAGCGTGAGGCCATCCATCACTAATACAAGTCTATGAGAAAAAAACTGATTTGGCGGCATTCGTCGCCGAATCTGTTTTTTTTTTTTTCAAAATTCGACGGATTGTGAAGGATTGAAAAAAACTTTGATGTGTGAAAGGGGCCTCATCCTCCTATACCAAGACATGGGGAACACCTCACTACTATTAGACACTCCCTCACAATAGATCATTATCAGGACATCTGACACTACCTCACAATAGCTCTTGGCTGTGAGGTCACTTCCTGCTGGCCATGACTTTTCTGCACAGAAAAGCAGCAAGTAATGATACCTGCATTTTTGCAGCGTTTTTTTTCCAACACTCATTCAAGCCAATGGATGAAAAACGCTGAAAGAAGTGACATGCTCTGTCCAAAAAAAAGCTGAAAAGCACAAAATCCTGAGGACATAAAAAACCAATGTGTGTGCATGAGATTTCTGAAATCTCATAGGCTTTGCTGGTAATGGAAAAAAGCAGCTAAAAATTAACATTAACAAAACAGAAAAAAAAAAACACACAGCAAAAACGCCCTTTGTGAACTTACTAATAATTACTAATACTCCTTGGACAGTTCTAACAAACACAGAAAAGTGCCCCTTTATGGAGGTGACAAAGTCTGTTTAGTCACTTTAGCTTCATAGTATCAGCTCTAATCCAATGGGGAGATAGCGATTAACCCTGAGGAGTCACAGATTGTGGGGTTGTTATAGAAATATTATATTTAGGGGTTTTGTGTTGTCTCCTTATAAGAATCACAATGGTTTTGTTTTTCCGCTGAAAGATACAAACAAATGATCCAAATATGAAAGACGAGATCTGATGGGGAAATTAGGGACCACTTCGATATATTCTTTAATTCACATATATATTTCTAGTTCTAACAAGACATGTCTAAAGACATGTCTAGCTTTGCTATTACATTCTGACCTTTGATTAAGACTGCTGACAGCAATTAAATGAACCTTGGGACCTTCCAACACTAAACATCTGCCCACAGTTCATTTCTTATGTAAAGATCACCTGATGAATTAGGAATGATCTCATATGTAATAAACAGCTGATTCGTGCACAAACATAATGTGTACGCCTACTCAAAAGAGTATATTACTGCATGTGACCAGTAAACTTTATGGCATCTGAAACAGACCACCATCTGTCTCTGTCCCATCATTGCTCAGGCATCCTCATATTTGGCAACCATTGAATATCCCTGAGGAGACATCCTCTTGGGGAGTGATAGGGATATGGTGTAAAAAGCCGATCAAATCAGGATAGGACCCCTGCAGTTCTCTCCGGTGACTCCTTGGGGCATCCTGAGTCAGGGGTCAGTCCGTTTGTGTCTATCTGTCCTGTATGTAAGCACAAGCTGCCCCCCCCCAGATGGTGCCAGTAGATCGAGAGAGAATTTTGATCACATTAATCTGCCTACTGCTAGTTAGTTTTGTTCTCTGGTTAATACATAGAGTTTCTGTGTACGCCATATTAAACATGAGGAGCGTGCGATTCTCTTACTAGGAGGCCTCAGTGGGATTAGTGAAGTGATGTTGTGGCGGTCACAAGGGCCAAATCACTAATCATTACCCCTGTAGTCTGCACACCTATAAGCTGAGAGTTCAGTATAGGTTGCTAAACAGGTAGAGAAGGGGAATTATGTTTCTACACACCTGAGCTGTGAGAGCAGTATACGTTACGGAAGTGTGGATAGTTAGGGTGCTAGCGCCATAGGAAAAGGAGGGGCCGGGAGAAGTGGGCACAAAAAGGAAGGCTACCTATTAGGAGAACAGAAGCTAGAGAAACCAGAGAACATGAGAGAGAGCAGGCAGAAATGGGAAATACAGATAG
This sequence comes from Ranitomeya variabilis, assembly GCF_051348905.1. Lineage (NCBI taxonomy): Eukaryota > Metazoa > Chordata > Amphibia > Anura > Dendrobatidae > Ranitomeya > Ranitomeya variabilis. The sequence continues at coordinate 693,169,586 of NC_135235.1, read as the reverse complement.
CAAAGAGCACAGGGAGGGGTGCAGCGCCCAGGAGATAGTGAAGAAAAGGAAAGGTAAAGTTGCTGTGGAGGATTCGAGTAAGTTGTTAAAGGGTTTGGGGATGAAGAGTGACCCGCTAGATTCTTCCCTCTGGGTCTCAGCTCTAGCAGGGGGTATGGGATGGATTATGGACAATAAGTTTGTAATACAAGCAAGGGCTTGGGCGGATGTAACAAAGGAGTTGAAAAGAGAAGGAGGTTGGGTTAAGGTAGAAACACCACAAGGGATGAGATACCGACAGAAAGCAAAAATGCCTCCACCATATCAACCTCATCTCACAGCTCCTGCTCTGCCAGGTCCAGAAGGATGGGTGTGTGTGTGGACAGCAAAACCCCAACTGGCGTGAACAATGTTCTGCCTGCGGGAGGCCGAGACCCTATGGGGCAACAGGACTTTATCCTGTCATTCACACTCACACTAGGACACAAGAACCTGGGTACAATGTGACAATAAAACCAGAAGAAAGTCTGGTCACACCCAACACTTTAGATGATGGAGAGTATCAACCTCCAACTCTCCAGACTATGGACGCAACCGGCACATCTACCGCCAGATGTCCAACTGTACCCATGACTACTACAATGACTGTCTCCCATTACAAACCATGGAGCCCAAAGGACCACATGACACTGATCAAGGACGCCCCAGACCTATATGACTTACCATCCATCTATAGAAGGCCATGGGTAAGACTGAATAATACCCACACATATACATGGGCAGACTTAGAGTCCATCTTAAGGGGGAAAATTGGGGATGCAAGAATGGAGTCATTTTTGGAGGCAATAACTAGGGCAGGAAGATCATATAGTTTAGAACAGGAGTTGGGAGCGCAGTATGTCAGAACTGTAGAATCGGGGGCACACTTCCTAAAGGGTTTACATACATGGTGCCAGGCAAGAGTGGGGGAATCCACAATTTCCCTACTGGACATAGTACAAGGTCCTAATGACACAGTAGACCATTTCTGGGGGAACTTGAAACTGAGACACACAGTTTTGGGCGATGAACAAATGGGAGAACCTGGTAGGAAGCTTTTCCATGGGGCATTTATAGCAGGGCTCAAGCCACAGCTCAGACAAAAGGTCCAGACAGCTAAGCCTGACTGGAGAACATGCCCAATAGAGGAATTGGTGCGGGTGGCAAAAGGGGTTGAATTAGATCAGAAGACGAAGCCAATACAGATACATTATGCTTCCAATGACGTTCAGCACGGTTACAGGACTAATTCTGTCAGGAGAGACCGACCAACAGATTGAGTGCTATAATTGTGGGAAAAAGGGGCACATCAGCCATCGTTGCAGGTCACCCAGAAAAGAGAACCAGCCCAAGATGGACGCTCCAACCCAAAACGCACAATAGGAAACATGCAACCCCGTAGCCATCTACCCCCTTAGGGCACCTTCACACCCAAGCCCACAAGGGGTAGTCCCAGTACATCTCCCAGATGGTAGAAAAATCCCATTCCTGGTGGATACGGGGCAGCCAAAACAGTTATCTGCCAGGAACATATCAGACATATCAGACGATACCCTCTACACTCAAGGTTTTGAGGGACTGATCCAAGAATGTAAATTGACTAAACCATTGCCCGTCCATTTAGTTGACCACACATGTCTCACAAGGCTACTGATCAGTGACAAATCACCTGTTAACTTGCTAGGTTCTGACGTACTACAAGCAATACAAGCACATAACATGTACGAACCTGACGGTACAGTTAAGTTGACAGCTGGTATTCCAGAATCCACACTGTGCAAGGTATTGGCATGCCTGCATGTATCAGACTCCCCCTCCCCACCTGAAGGCGATGAGTCACTGGCACAGGTCCCAGACGTGCTATCGGCAAAGACTAAGACTGATATCGGACATATGCCAGTTCCTCCGGTAATGATTAACTTGAAACCAGGAGCAAAGCCACCTCAAGTTAGACAGTACCCTTTAAGTGCTGCTCAGGAAGAAGCAATAGGAAAGAATATCACAGATGTAATTGCTTCTGGGGCCATAAAATCCACAAAGTCTGTAGCAAACACTCCCTTATTTCCAGTAAAGAAAAAGGGTAGGAAAGGGGAGCCAGTCACTTACAGAATGGTCCATGATCTTAGGGCCATAAATGCAGTCACTGAATTACTCACACCAGTGGTACCAAACCCACACACAATTATGTCACAGATCCCGACAGCGTCTGCTTGCTTCACCTGCATTGACCTCGCTAGTGTCTACTTCTCTGTGCCGCTACTTCAGGACTGTCAATATCTTTTTGCTTTCACTTTCAGGGGCCAGCAGTATACTTGGATGGTGTTACCACAAGGTGCTCACAACTCCCCAACCCTGTATACTGCTGCATTGCAACTTGTTTTGCAGGATTGGATCATTCCACATGCTGAGGTAGTCCTACTCCAATATGTGGATGACCTACTCCTTTGTGCCCCAAATAGAGCTGTATGCTGTGAAACTACAATCTCACTGCTTCAACACTTTGCTGCCAAAGAGTGTAAAGCCTCGAGAGAAATTACAGTTTTGTCAACTAAAGGTTGTATTCCTTGGATATTGCATATCACAGGGAGCAGCACGCCACCTGACAGAGGATAGGAAAAAGGTCAATTGAACTACTAAAGCCTCCCACAGGGATTCAACATCTACACACTTTCTTGGGGTTAGCATCATATTGTAAGCAATGATGGCATCTGAAACAGACCACCATCTGTCTCTGTCCCATCATTGCCAAATATGAGGATGCTCGAGCAACCATCCAATATCCCGGAGGGTCTGACTTGCAGACCACCCTAACAGAACCAAGGAAACCTGTATTACTCTCATAGTACGGGGCCCCTTTCTTGGCCCCAGACACAGTATAATGTTCCCCCAGTATCCTCCACACATTATGATAGTACAAGATGACCCACACAATATGCTGCCACCCAAAACACTAGATAATAAATCCTCACTTATACCCATTCTTGATACCATACAGCCACTTTCTTAGTTCTCACACACAGTATAATTTTTCCACAATACCTCCATCCCCAATCTTTGGGGGGTGTTTTTCATGTAATATATGGAAGCCTATAAGAAAATACTAAAAAAAAAACATAATATAAAGAGAAAATAAAACACTGTACATGGAGACATTGTTATCAAATATCTCCTGTCTTGATGTTCTTACAATCTTTTATAAAAGCCCCAAACTTCTGTGTGTGAATCAGACCTGAGATCTAACGTGATAGAAGATTACAGTGCGGGGAAGACTGGAAACCTTCATATAGACGGCTGGTGGTGATGGAGTCAGTGACGGACTGTGGACAAATCTGTTTCTAGATACATACTAGAAGATGAAGATGTCGTCCTCATCATGAAGTAGTTATTTCTCATGTCCCGTGTAATGAATATCTCCTACAGTATTGCTAATGCCGATTCCAGTGTCGGTAAATGAGATGAGAATTAGCGTTATGGAAGATGAGTCTATGAGAAACGTATTCAGCTGCCGACTCCGAGGAAGAAACTGCTTGTTGTCTATGGCCTAAATACATAGGTTTTATTAGTAGATGTCAGGGAAGAACGCTGTATGTTGTAAAATAAAAAAAAATGCTATTATTGCTTGGGTCCCCGCCAGTCTCTGTATTTTCTCGTCATTCTAAACAAACTTGTGATTCCTACAGCCAAACAGTTGCTGAAGCAGTGAGTAACAGCCAGTGATTGGGAGCATGGAGGAGATTTCCTAGTCAGCTATTCAGCTTATGTTCCAGTCCATACAAGACTAGAGAATACAACATCTACACATTCTATCTCTTTATATGTTTCCTTTAATATTTCCAGTTTTTGTATTATTGCACAGGATTTTTATGATGTTACATCGGCTCATCTTCTTCTCATTCAGGTCTCTATCCTCTATCCTCAGATCCTCTCAGTGAAGATCTTCCATTTAAGTGCATTTTCCTGATTAACCCATCAAAGATGGATATGAACAGAGACAAGATGGTGGAGAGGATATTACACCTCACCCTGGAGATCCTCTTCCGGCTTACTGGAGAGGTGAGAGATTCTGATGACGTCACATTACATCATTCTTATCTATGGGAATAACAGACGGACAGAACTGCAGAGGTGAGGACTCTGGAAATGTCTGTAGTGAGATTTATTAATGTCTCTCCATTACCAGGATTACACAGTAGTAAAGAAGACCTCTAGTGAGCGCTGTCAGGACCCTGTGTCTGAGGGATGCGGAAGACCCCTGAGCCCAATCCCAAGACCTCCATGTAACCCCCTGGTATATCAATCAATCAATCACCAGAAGATCCTAGAACTTAACTACAAGATGATTGAGCTGCTGACTGGAGAGGTGACACTGCTGGGAAATTATACAGTAATGCTATGAAGGGAACGGGGGATGATGGTATCATTCTATGTGTCAGGTTCCTATAAGGTGTCAGGATGTCTCCATCTATTTCTCCATGGAGGAGTGGGAGTATTTAGAAGGACACAAAGATCTGTACAAGGACATCATGACGGAGGTTCCCCAGTCCCTCACATCACCAGGTAATAGACAGGACTAAATACAGACGGCCTAAATTATGTCTGTAAAGAATGAATTAAATCCCTGTATGTGTTTCCTCCAGATCTATCCAGTAAGAGGACAACACCAGAGAGATGTCCCCGTCCTCTTCTTCCACAGGACTGTAAACAAGAAGATCCCAATGTTCCTCAGGATCATCAGGTAGATGGAGAGAAGGTGTCGTGAGATCTCCCCTATGTGTAGATGGCTGTGAAGGTCTTGTGCTCAGCTTTGTTTTATCCACCAGTATTATATGTTTCTCCTATGCCTCATTGGGGGACACAGGACCATGGGTGTTATGCTGCTTGCCACTAGGAGGACACTAAGTAAACACAAAGAGTTAACTCCTCCTCTGCAGTATACACCCCTTGACTGGCCAGTAACGACTCAGTTCTTGCTTAGTGTCTGTAGGAGGCACTTGGGTCTGTTCAGACCCCACCATTTATTATTCTATTTTTATTTTCTGTAAATTTTTATTTTTTATCTAATGAAGTGAAGGGGGCGACGGACTCTTTTCCAGGGTCCGCTCTCCCCCGAACCATCAACAGGCGAGTATACCTCCCCGTTCTTCTCCTGCGACGTATGGGGTACGCCTAACCTAACCCGGGGCGACGGTTCCTACTCGGTCCCAATCTCCCCCATTATAGGAGGGCGAGCACATAGAGTATACCTCTCATGTGCATCTCCCGGGCTCCACCGCACTCAAGCCCTCACCTCGGCGTCTTGTAGTCCCCACGGTAGCCGTAAGTCCCCTGTGGCAGGCACATCTGCATGGTGGCACAGCCATAAGTCCCCCGAGGCAGGCGCATACGATGCTCTCATCCCCCGGTGCAGGGAGGACGGATTGAGCTGGAAGCCGCACTGAGGCTCTGTGAGTATTCCCCTCCTCACGCTGCGGCGTTGGAGGATGTGGTCCGGGTCCCTGGGGAGAGGCGCCACTGTTGCCGCAGCGGCGATCGTTCAGCGCTACACCGCGCCCGCAGGCGGGTGCCGCCGGCAGCCTGTGTAAATTTAGTCCCCGGCTTTTCTGCCGGCCTAGGCCGCGTTTTGTAATTCCCGCCCACCGCTGAAGCTCCGCCCACCGCTCAGGCGCTTCTCGTTCTGAACGAGAACAGCCCTGCAGATCTCCGCCGCCATATTGGGTCTCCCTCTCCTGTGTGGAACGCTGCAGAAAATGCTTTCTCTTCCTCCCTGGGGACACCGACACAGGTCCGTGGGTAAGCTGCCCCTTCCTATAGGGAAACGCTTAACCCCTTCTCTGCAAAATCCCAGGCTAGTGCAGTATTTTGGAGGCAGACATACAGCTATGTCTCAGTCTAAGGAGGCAAAAAAGGGCAACAAAAAGCACACTGTCTTTTTTACCGTATCTGCCACTTGCAATTCTTCTTTGCCGCGGGCCCACAGTACTCCCTTGTGCCAGAACTGTGTCCCGGCCTGTGCGCAGCCACCTTCTGCCGCTACCTCCAATGTCGCCACCGACCCCGCCGAGCCTAACCCTCCTGTGTGGGCCGCGTCCCTGTCACGTTCAATGGAATCCTTAGTCAAGGCATTGGACTCTTTCCGAGGGTCCTCCTTGAGCCAGAACTCACCTCCGTCGGCTGCGACGGAATCTGGTGACGGTGCGGGGCCGTCTGACCACAGGGGGCGTACCATTCTACGGGACTCCCGGGGTTCCAGAAAAAGGACCCTTCCCTCATCTCCCGTACACGCCCGAGTTTCAGCTTCTGCGAGCTCATCTTCTCGCTCTCCCTCCCCTGAGGGTCGCAGCGTACGGGACTCAGTATATGAGTCAGAGGGATCTTTAACCCAAGACTCCTCTATCGGTCAGGAGACACTTGACTCCCTTATTGAGGCAGTCAACAAAACATTAATGGTGGACGACGAATCTGCTTCCTCTCAGGAACACGTCGTATCTTTTAAAAAGACTAAACGCGTCCAAAAGATATTTGCTAATCACCCTGAGTTTCAGGACATTATCCAAAAACACAGGGAGCTCCCTGAGAAGCGCTTCACGGCTCAGAAAGCCACGGAAGCTAAATATCCTTTCTCTAAGGATCTGGTCAAGGAGTTGCTTTTCTCTCCTTCTGTGGATCCGGCCGTATCGCGACTCGCATCCAAAATGGTCTTATCCCTGTCAGACGGTTCATCAGTCAAAAATCCCTCTGACCGTCAAATTGATTATTTGGCTCGCTCAGTCTTTGAAGTCTCAGGAGCGGCTCTTCTTCCATCCTTTGCAGCTACCTGGGTAGCTAAGGCTATGGTGGCCTGGGCAGAGGTGTTAACCTCTTCTGTCCACGCCAGTTCTCTTCCCCCAGAGGCGGCCAGACTAGCTAGCCAGATAGCTCAGGCCGGAGATTTCGTGGTTAACACTTCCATAGATGCGGCGAATTGCGCAGCGCAAGCAGTGGCAAACGCAATTTCCGTCAGGAGGGCCTTATGGCTCCGCGATTGGCGAGCGGATTCTGCTTCTAAGAAGTCGCTGACTTTTCTACCTTACCAAGCGGGTCGTTTATTCAGGGAGAAACTAGACCAAATCATTTCTGACGCTACCGGAGGGAAGAGTAAATTTCTTCCCCAGCAAAAACCGGCCCGGCCTTTTCGGAATCAACAGCAGTTTTGATTCCGGTCCTTTCGTAACAACTCCGGTTGGTCCTACTCTTCCCCTGGTTCGGGACGACGGGACAACAGAACTTCCCAGGTCTCATATAGACCAAACCGTTCCTGGAAACCCAGACCGAGACCGTCTGCCCCTAAGCCGTCCGCATCCCTTAAACCTTCCACGCAATGACTCGTTGGCGTGTCCGACGGACACCGACAGAGTAGGCGGACGCCTTCTTTCGTTCCGTCAAAATTGGCTCTCGGTCGTTCACGACCAGTGGGTCAGAGAGCTCGTGTCCTCCGGATACAAAATTGAGTTTTCTTCCATCCCCCCTCCGCGTTTCTTCCAGTCTTCTCCCCCCAAATCAAAGGCGTCACATCTCTTTCAGGCCATACAGGCGCTTCAAAGGGACGGGGTCATCGCTCCGGTCCCTCGAGACCAAAGGTTCAAGGGGTTTTACTCCAACCTTTTCGTGGTCCCAAAGAAGGACGGGACTCTACAGCCCATACTGGACCTCAAACTGCTGAACAAGTTCGTACGGGTCCGACACTTGAGGATGGACTCGCTCCGTTCTGTTGTCGCGTCCCTGGAAAAAGGAGAGATCCTTGCATCCATAGACATCAAGGATGCTTATCTACACATTCCAATTTTTCCTCCTCATCAGCAGTTCCTGCGCTTCGCAGTCCAAGAAGAACACTTCCAGTTTGTGGCCTTGCCCTTCGGACTTGCCACCGCCCCCAGAGTCTTCACAAAGGTCATGGCGGCTGTCATGGCCATTCTTCACGCTCGGGGAGTGGTAGTCCTACCCTATCTAGACGACCTATTAATCAAAGGTCCGTCCCAGTCCGCCTGCGAGGAGTCTGTCAGCATCACCGTGGATTCTCTTTCTCACCTGGGTTGGAAGATCAACTTCGAGAAATCATCTCCAGTGCCGGCTCAGCAAATCTGCTTCCTTGGCATGATTCTGGACTCTTCCCGCGGGTTGGTCATTCTCCCTCCAGAGAAGGTTTTATCCTTACAACAAGCTCTCTCGCCCAGTCACTCACTCCATTCGCTTCACGATGCGCATCCTGGGAAAAATGGTTGCGGCAATGGAAGCCGTTCCATTTGCGCAGTTCCATCTCCGCCCTTTGCAACAGGCGCTCCTGTTAGCCTGGGACAGGAGCCCGAATTCCCTCGACCGTTGTTTTCGCCTGCCCCCGCCAGTCAGGCAGACCCTCAGGTGGTGGACGCTACAATCCTCCCTGAACCAAGGAAAGTCCTTTCTTCCTGTGCGTTGGTTAGTGGTAACCACCGATGCCAGCCTCTTGGGCTGGGGTGCAGTTTTCAATCACCACTCGGCACAGGGTCGTTGGTCCACAAGGGAGTCGTGTCTCCCAATCAATATCTTGGAAATTCGAGCGATCACTCTTGCCTTACGCAACTTTCACCACCTTCTCGCAGGCCATCCCATCAGAATACAATCCGACAACGCCACGGCCGTGGCGTACATCAACCGACAAGGGGGAACTCGCAGCAGAGCAGCCATACTCGAAGTCTCCCACATCCTGCGCTGGGCCGAGACCAATCACTCGCTCATCTCGGCAATCCACATACTGGGCGTGGACAATTGGGAAGCGGACTTCCTCAGTCGCCAAGGTCTTGCCTCGGGCGAGTAGTCCCTCAATCCGGAAGTCTTCCAGCAGATTTGCCTTCGCTGGGGGACGCCGGATGTGGATCTCATGGCCTCGAGGTTCAACAACCAGGTTCCCCAGTTCATTGCTCGTTCCCGCGATCCTTGCGCCGTCGGGGCAGATGCCCTGGTCCTGTCATGGCATCGGTTCCAGCTGCCATACATATTTCCACCTCTTCCTCTGCTTCCGAGAGTCATCAAGAAGATCAGAGCAGAGGGGAGACCGGTGATTCTCGTCGCGCCCGACTGGCCGCGCCGAGCATGGTACGCGGAACTCGTCCAAATGGTCACCGACACCCCCTGGGGCCTTCCAGATCGCACGGACCTTCTCTCACAGGGCCCGTTTTACCACCAGAACTCCGGGGCCCAGTCTTTGACGGCGTGGCCGTTGAATCCTGGATTTTAGCCCAAGCCGGATTCTCTCCAGGGGTTTCTTCTACCATGATTCGCGCTAGGAAACCCGTATCCATGCGCATTTATCATCGCACCTGGCGCATCTTCTTTTCATGGTGCCATACCCATGGACGTTCTCCCTTGGTCTTTTCCATTCCATCCATTCTGGAGTTTCTCCAATCCGGTCTAGACTCAGGCCTTGCCCTAAGCTCGCTCAAGGGGCAGGTGTCCGCATTGTCCGTCCTTTTCCAGCGGAAGATCGCTTCCAAACTGTCCGTTAAGACGTTCATCCAAGGAGTCTCCCGAGTGGTTCCTCCCTATAGAATGCCTTTGGCGTCATGGGATCTTAACTTGGTTCTCGGAGTTCTTCAGGAGGCCCCTTTCGAACCATTGCAGGACATTTCTCTCACCCTCCTTTCATGGAAGGTGGTCTTTCTCGTGGCGATTACGTCAATCAGGGGGGTTTCTGAGTTGGCGGCTCTTTCTTGCCGACCCCCCTTCTTGATTTTTCACCCAGACAAGGTAGTTCTGAGAACCTCTCCTTCCTTCCTACCGAAGGTCGTCTCCTCCTTTCATCTAAATGAGGACATTGTCTTGCCGTCATTCTGTCCGGCACCAACCCATCGTATTGAGAAGGCTCTCCATACTCTGGATGTGGTTAGAGCCCTTCGGCGGTACATCTCTCGCACGGCTCCCTTCCGTAAGTCGGATGTCCTGTTCGTGCTTCCGGAAGGACACAGGAAAGGTCTACCTGCCTCGAAGGCCACTCTAGCCAAATGGATTCGTTCCACTATTCAGGAATCTTATCGCGTCAGGAACACTCCTGTCCCAGCAGGGATTACGGCGCATTCGACTCGGTCGGTCGGCGCTTCTTGGGCCATTCGGCACCAGGCGTCTGCACAACAGCTTTGTAAAGCTGCGACTTGGTCCAGTCTGCATACCTTCACGAAGCACTATCACATCCATACCCAGGCTTCGGCAGACACTGCCCTCGGCAGGCGTATTCTGCAGACAGTGGTACCTCAGTAAGCCAGTGGTGCATGGGGTTTTTAGCAGTGCAATTGCTTTAGGACGTCCCATGGTCCTGTGTCCCCCAATGAGGTGTAGGAGAAAAGGAGATTTTTGTGTACTCACCGTAAAATCTTTTTCTCCGAGCCAATCATTGGAGGACACAGCACCCGCCCTGTTAGCCTTTTGGCTGGTTGTTGTTGGTATTTTGTTCCTTAGTTTTGGACATAGTTTACATGTCTTGGTTTTACTCCTACTGCTTTACTACCGAACTGAGTCGTTACTGGCCAGTCAAGGGGTGTATACTGCAGAGGAGGAGTTAACTCTTTGTGTTTACTTAGTGTCCTCCTAGTGGCAAGCAGCATAACAACCATGGTCCTGTGTCCCCCAATGATTGGCTCGGAGAAAAAGATTTTACGGTGAGTACACAAAAATCTCCTTTTTATACTTGTGTAATGAGAACGGTGGAGATGGCAGGATTAGAGCTGATCATAGATGTGACTTCTCCATCTGTGACTTTTACAATATTTGTTTCAGGGTGAAGATCTGACCCATATTAATACTACAGAAACATATGTGAGGGGCGATAAATGGTGTAAGGAGGGGATTCCTACATATGACAACCCAGGTGAGTAGTAACCACTAAATGCAGAGAAGTCACAGATTCTTCTCAGTCACCAGCTGTGGCTGCTTTGTCAATTGCCTGTTCTGGTCATATCACAATTGTGTGATCACCATTTTGCCACTAGACCACAACATTCTGCTCCATTTGGAAATGTTGAAATTACTTTGAGAAATTGTTAAATTTTACTCTATAGAACTTATAACCTGGAGTATCCACCTACCCCCTGGGTTTAGGAGATGCTGCCCTTACCTGCCCAGATCTGTAAACTACAAAGCCAAATGACGTAGAATGTGCTGACAAGGTAGAAAATCACTTGAAGAAAAATATTATGATGGGCCTGTATGGCTATGTGCACACACAGGAAATGTAGTGCAGAATTTTCTGCACAAAATCCGCATCTCCTGGCAGAATCCGCAGCTGCGGATTTGCTGCGTTTTTTATGCGGATTTTGTGCGGATTTGCTGCCGAATTGATGCGGATTTTGTGCAGATTTTCTGCAGTTTTTGCCACTGCAGATTTCTATCATGGAGGGGTGCAGAAACGCTGCAGATCCACACAAAAGACATGCACTTCTTTTAAATCCGCAGCAATTCCGCACTGATTTTTCTGCACCATCTGCACAACTTTTTTTTTTTGGCCATTGATTTACATTGTACTGTAAATCACAGTGCGGATCTGCAGCGTTTCTGCGTGGAAAAAAACGCTGCGGATCCGCACTAAATCCGCATCGTGTGCACACAGCCTAAGAGAATTCGGAATATAATGATGCTGTTGGCTTCCTAGAACCCTGATATCTTATTGGATGAATCTCCCTTCTCTCCTTTCTGTGCTGCTAAATGTGCTCATATGGTCCCTACAAGACCAGGTCAGACTGTGGCCAAACTTCACTTTTATGATCGACAACATTAAATGTGCAGTGAGGCCAAGTGTGAATTTCTGTACAATAACAGAATTTCCTTTTATCCTGACTTTTCTCAACTCACCCATTATATGGATTTTTCTTCACTCCTTCCCACACGGGAAGAGGTTGAGCAGTGGGTTCAATATGTAAAAAACAGATGAATTCCAGCGGGAAACGAAGATTTCATACAAAATTCTATATATATTTGCACATATTAAAATATCCATCCCTGTGGTACACCACCAAATTAAGTGAGAACAGCAGTGTGCACAATCCAGCGTTAAACACAACGTTTACCAACATGTTTCGACGTGAGTCTTAACCCCTTAATGACCGCCGATACGCTTTTTAACGGCGGTAGTTAAGGGTACTTAAACCACATCGCCGTTAATTAATGGCGCTGTGGAAAAAGTGAATAGTGCCCCCCAGAGTCGGATTTTCTCTGGAGTCTCGGTTACCGGGGCTAGCCGAGACCACTAAGAAAATGATTCAGGTTTTTTTTACCGACCCCCGGGGTGCAATCGCTGGTAATTAACAGTTTACTGGTGGCGGCAAAAAAAACAACAACAAAAAAAGCAATTTCCCATTCAATTTCTCTGTCCTCCGATGTGATCGCACATCAGAGGACAGAGAAATGGGGTCCCCGATCGCCCCCCGATACTCACCCGTCTCCTCCGATGCTCTTCGTGGCTCCTGATGAGCGCCGCCATCTTCTTCCGGTAAAAAAACTGGCTGGCACCCGGAAGATCTTTGGGGTCTCGGCTGCCGGGGGTAGCCAAGACCCCAAAAGAACAATGATCGGTGGTTTTTACTGACCCCTGTTTTGCGATCGCCGGTAATTAACTGTTTACCGGCGGCCGCAAAAAAAAAAAAGCGATGTGTCATTCTCTGTCCTCTGATGTGATCGCACAACAGAGGACAGAGAAATAGGGGGATCGGGGATCCTGTTATACTTACCGGTGTTTCTGGGTCCTCCTGCATCCCCTCCTGGCCGCCGGCTTCTTCCTCTGGTAAGAAAATGGTGGGCGCATGCGCAGTGCGCTTGCCGTTATCTGCCGTCCGGCAACTAGAGGAATTGGGCTAAAGTTAGGGTTGGGGCTAAACTTAGCGTTAGGGCTAGGATTAGGGTTGGGGCTAAAGTTAGGGTTAGGGCTAGGGTTGGGGCTAAAGTTAGGGTTGGGTTGGGGCTAAAGTTACGGTTAGGGTTGGGGCTAGGGTTGGGGCTCAAGTTAGGGTTAGGGTTGGGGCTAAAGTTAGGGTTGGGGCTAGGGTTAGGGTTGAGGCTAGGGTTAGAGTTGGGGCTAAAGTTAGGGTTGGGGCTAAAGTTAGGGTTAGGGTTGGGGTAAAGTTAGGGTTAGGGTTGGGGCTAAAGTTAGGGTTGGGGCTAAAGTTAGGGTTAGGGTTGGGGCTAAGGTTAGGGTTGGGGCTAAAGTTAGGGTTAGGGTTGGGGCTAAAGTTATGGTTAGGGTTGGGGCTAGGGTTAGGGTTGGGATTAGGGTTTGCATTAGGGTTAGGGTTGACATTAGGGTTAGGATTGGCATTAGGGTTACGTTTGGGATTACGGTTTAGGTTTGGGATTAGGGTTAAGGTTAGGATTGGGACTAAGGTTAGGGGTGTATTGGAATTAGGGTTAGGTTTGAGGTTAGGGTTGAGATTAGGATTAGGGGTGTGTTGGGCTTAGGGTTGTGATTAGGGCTATGGTTAGGGTTGTGATTAGGATTATGGATCGGGTGGGGGTTAGGGGTGTGTTGGGGTTAGGGTCGGAGTTAGAAATGGGGGTTTCCACTGTTTACGTACATCAGCGGGTCTCCAAATGCGACAGCCAACTTTGCGCTCAAAAAGTCAAATGTGCTCCCTCCCTTCTGAGCTCTGCCATGTGCCTAAACAGTGGTTTACCCAACATATGGGGCATCAGCGTACTCAGGACTCATTGGACAACATCTTTTGAGGTCCAGCTTCTCCTGCTACCCTTGCGAAAATAAAAAAAATTGGGGGCTAAAAAAATCATTTTTGTGGGAAAGGATTTTTTATTTTCACGGCTCTACGTTATAAATTTCTGTGAAGCACTTGGGGGTTCAAAGTGCTCACCACACATCTAGATAAGTTCCTTAATGGGTTTAGTCTCCAAAATGGTGTCACTTGTGGGGGGGTTTCCACTGTTTAGGCACATCAGGGGCTCTCCAAACGCGACATGGTGTCCGATCTCAATTCCAGCCAATTCTGCATTGAAAAAGTAAAACTGCACTCGTTCTCTTCCAAGCTCTGCCATGCGCCCAATCTGTGGTTTACCCCCACATATGGGGTATCGGCGTACTCAGGACAAATTGCACAACAACTTTTGTCATCTAATTTCTCCTGTTACTGTTGTAAAAATAGAAATTTGGGGGCAAAAAGATCATTTATGAAGAAAGAATGCGATTTTTTTTTTTATTTTCACGGCTCTACGTTATAAACTTCTGTGAAGCACTTGGGGGTTCAGAGTGCTCACCACACATCTAGATAAGTTCCTTAAGGGGTCTAGTTACCAAAATGGTGTCACTTGTGGGGGGTTTCCTCTGTTTAGGCACATCAGGGGCTCTCCAAATACGACATGGCGTCCGATCTCAATTCCAGCCAATTCTGCATTGAAAAAGTCAACCAAAAAAAGGAGAAAAAGCCAGCTCATCAGTAACCACCGCAGGTGCCACCAACTCCATAGCAAGCAAACGTAGTGTTCATAGAAAAAGAAAGATTAGTTCCAGCTCCTTAAAATTCTTCTTTATTTCATCATTAAAAGTAAAAATAAATCCACATGGTGTACATGCTCCCTAGAGTATATGCCAAACACGGACCAAGGCAACGCGTTTCGATCTCACCGATCTTTGTAAAAGCCATACCATAGTCTATATACACCCACCCTATATACAGGGGAGTCTCCAATAGAAAACACAGTTGGTATCACATGACATAAAGAAAGGTCCTTCTTGTTAAAAATAGATTCAAATTTATAAAATCTTTCACAAATTACATATCACAGTCAACAATAATGCAGCATTAATTCGTTTCGATTATTTAATCCTTCAGGGAATCTAGTATTCAGGTGGTATATCCAGTAAGCTTCTCTATCTCGTCTGATATCTCCCCCTCAAGCTGGCATACTGACATGTTCTATTCCCTGGACTTGAAAATGTGCCGTGCTGCGGGCATGGTGTGTAATAAAGTGGCCGCTGCTGACCCATTCCTATCTGTGTTGTTAGTGTTATTGGTGTTGTATAAGTGTTCCCTGATGCGTGTCTTTAGTTTTCTGGATGTCCATCCCACATATGATAGATTGCAAGCTTTGCAGTCTATTTTATAGACTACATTTGTAGAACTACAATTCATATATTGTTTGATATGAAAGCTAGCTGTACTGTCCGTGTTATAGAAGATTGTTGTGATAACTGCATGTTTGCAAGTCTTACAATTATTTGTTCCACATCTATCAAATCCAGTACAGTTTAACCAGGTTTTTTTCCCTCTCTTGCTGTCAGAGGGAAACACACTAGGTGCGATTTTATTGCCAATTGTTGGTGCTCTTCTGACACCATTCTAAAAACTGAACACCCCCAAGGTGCTCAAAACCACCGTAAATATCCCCAATGGACTATTAATAGAGCACAAAATATTGCAAATCAGAAAGACCGAAAAAAGCTAATTATGGCTCAAAGAAATACTAACTCAGATGTGGAAAATAAACCTTATGTCTGTTTCCAGTATAGCCCACAATTTACTCAAATAAAGGGCATTATCGAGAAATACTCGCCCATTTTATATGAAGATGCACAACTAACAAATATTTTGAACTCAGGTGTAAATGTGGTGTCAAGAAGAGCCCCAACAATTGGCAATAAAATCTCACCTAGTGTGTTTCGCTCTGACAGCAAGAGAGGGAAAAAAACCTGGTTAAACTGTACTGGATTTTATAGATGTGGAGCAAATAATTGTAAGACTTGCAAATATGCAGTTATCACAACAATCTTCTATAACACGGACAGTACAGCTAGCTTTGATATCAAACAATATATTAATTGTAGTTCTACAAATGTAGTCTAACCCGTTCATTATGTCATGTGATAACAACTGTGTTTTCTATTGGAGACTCCCCTGTATATAGGGTGGGTGTATATAGACTATGGTATGGCTTTGACAAAGATCGGTGAGATCGAAACGCGTTGCCTTGGTCCGTGTTTAGCATATACTCTAGGGAGCTTGTACACCATGTGCATTTATTTTTACTTTTAATGATGAAATAAAGAAGAATTTTAAGGAACTGGAACTAATCTTTCTTTTTCATTGAAAAAGTCAAACGGCGCTCCTTCTCTTCCGAGCTCTCCCGTGCGCCAAAACAGTAGTTTACCCCCACATATGGGATATCAGCGTATTCAGGAGAAATTGCACAACAAATTTTGTGGTTCATTTTCTCTTTTTACAGCTGTGAAAATAAAAAAAAAATTGGTTCTGAAATAAAATGTTTGCAAAAAAAAGTTAAATGTTCATTTTTTCCTTCCACATCGTTTCAGTTCCTGTGAAGCACGTAAAGGGTTAATAAACTTCTTGAATGTGGTTTTGAGCACCTTGAGGGGTGCAGTTTTTAAAATGGTGTCAAGTTTGGGTATTTTCTGTCATGTACACCCCTCAACGTGACTTTAAATGTGAGGTGGTCCCTAAAGAAATGGTTTTGCAAATTTTGTTGGAAAAATTAGAAATCGCTGGTCAACTTTTAACCCTTATAACGCCCTAACAAAAAAAAATGTTGGTTCCAAAATTGTGCTGCTGTAAAGGAGACATGTGGGAAATGTTATTTATTAACTATTTTTTGTGACATATCGCTCTGATTTAAAGGCATAAAAATTAAAAGTTTGAAAATTGCAAAAACTTTCGCCATATTTCCATTTTTTTTATAAATAATCGTAAGTAATATCGAATAAATGTTACCACTATCATGAAGTACAATATGTCACAAAAAAACATTCTCAGAATCAGCGGGATCCGTTGAAGCGTTCCAGAGTTATAACCTCATAAAGTGACTGGTCAGAATTGTAAAAAATTGGCCCGGTCATTAAGTACCAAATTGGCTCTGTCACTAAGGGGTTAATCATGGTCTAAACCATAACCATGATTAAGACTCACATTGAAACGCATTGGTAAATGCTACGTTTAATGGTGGATTGTGCACAGTGCTGTTCTCACTTAATTTGGTGGTGTGCTACAGGGATGGATATTTTAATATGTGCAAATAAATGTAGAATATTTTATGAAATCGTCGTTTCCCGCTGGAATTCATCTGTTTTTTACATAAATTCCATTATGTTTTCAATCCTAAGGAATTCAGATTACTGCACAATCTCTCCTGAAATGGGGGCACTAATACTTTCTCTACTCTTATCTTTGACTACTATTTCTTCTTGAAACTTAGCTGACAGAAAATTATGATCATTTAGATTGCCAAGGACCACCAAGCCCCATACTGTAAGGGTATGCGCACATGTTGCAGATTTGCCTGTGGAATTTTCTGTGTAGATTCTTCCTCTCTTGGCAGAAATCGTAGGTGCGGATTTGATGCGATTTTTTGGGGGGGTATGTCTCTTTACTCAGTTTTGTACATCGAGAGACTGAAATTCTTGCCCATTCTTCCTTGGCAAACAGCTCGAGCTCAGTGAGGTTTGATGGAGATCGTTTGTGAACAGCAGTTTTCAGCTCTTTCCACAGATTCTCGATTGGATTGAGGTCTGGACCTTGACTAGGCCATTCTAACACCTGGATACGTTTATTTGTCAACCATTCCACTGTAGATTTTGCTTTATATTTGGGATCATTGTCTTGTTGGAAGACAAATCTCCATCCCAGTCTAAGGTCTTTTGCAGACTCCAACAGGTTTTCTTCAAGAATGGTCCTGTATTTGGCTCCATCCATCTTCCCATCAATTTTAATCATCTTCCCTGTCTCTGCTGAAGAAAAGCAGGCCCAAACCATGATGCTGCCACCACCATGTTTGACAGTGGGGATGGTGTGTTCAGGGTGATGAGCTGTGTTGCCTTTACGTCAAACATATCGTTCGGCATTGTTGCCAAAATGTTCGATTTTGGTTTCATCTGATGAAAGCACCTTATTCCACATGTTTGGTGTGTCTCCCAGGTGGCTTGTTGCAAACCTTAAACGACCTTTTTTATGGATATCTTTGACAAATGGCTTTCTTCTTGACACTCTTCCATAAAGGCCAGATTTGTGCAGTGTACGACTGATTGTTGTCCTATGGACAGACTGTCCCACCTCAGCTGTAGATCTCTGCAGTTCATCCAGAGTGATCATGGGCCTCTTGGCTGCAACTCTGATCAGTCTTCTCCTTGTGCGAGATGAAAGTTTAGAGGGACGGCCGGGTCTTGGTAGTTTTGCAGTGGTATGATATATCTATCCATCTATCTATATAGATATATCTATCTACAGATATCTATCCATCTATCTTTATAGATATATCTATCTACAGATATATCTATATCCATCTATCTACAGATATATCTATCCATCTATCTATATGGATTGTAATGCAGCGGTATGACCATATGCAGTGAAATGGCAGTGACCCAAGCAAGTTCAAACAAAGCGTTTCTTTATTATGTTACTTCACAGTCTTTTAGCAATACATCCAGGCCAAAGGAAAATATACAGTACACGGCTTGTTCACACAGTCCATCAGAAATACACAGTAACCGAATTTACCTTTGCAGTCCCTACACCGGCCAGACTTCCCTTTGTCCAGTTTCCCTGGGGGCGTCCGCCCGCTGATACCAAGTCTCTTTACTCACGCCGTGCACATCACGCTATCCTCCGGATTGCAGCCTGGCAACACAAGACAGCCCGGGACGAAGGGTGTCAGTTCCTTCTGCCCCTGTGTTGCTCCACACACAAAGAGCTCTGCAGACCACTTCTCTGTCTGCTTCCAGACCAATACTGACACAGCTCCCCCTCTACTGCAGTGCTTTTAATCAGTCACTGCTTCACTATTCTGATTACAGCCACACCTGTGTCTGCAGTACCCCCTCATGGCCTCACTATGCTTCCATGCGCATTCTGGAGAGCACATACAGCACCCCCTAGCTGTAACAGGGGTCACTGCCTCACAGGATATATCTATCTACAGATATATCTATCCATCTATCTATATAGATATATCTATCTACAGATATACTTTGCCTGAGATATTTTAAACAGTTTTTGGACCACTAAAGCTTGGATTTTATTCCGGTGAGTGCCACCTCTTTTTCACTTGGTTTATAGATATATCTATCTACAGATTATATCTATCCATCTATCTATATAGATATATCTATCTATAGATATATCTATCTAATGATCTATCTATAATACCAAGCCCGAGTTTTAGTAATAATAACGACGACCTCCCCAATAGAACAGTGAAATTGGGTGATGTCACTGCTCTATAGGCCTCCTGTGATTCACTGACAGGAGATAATGGCTTGTTAGCCGGAGTATTACCACAGCAGCGCGTGTTACTTCATATAAGCAGCAGAATCCAACGTAAGGCAAACTGTGTTTAATATATGCAGCTTGAACTGGAACAAAATAAGAAAGCTTTGACAGTAACTACCGATATAATCTAGTCCATGTAACACATGTCTCTCTGTGAAGGAAACAGCAGCAGACTGATGCAATCAGTGAGTGTCCTCTGACCTTTTTTTTTTTTTTTTTTACAAACTTTAACAATCACAGCATAGCTGACAAATGAACACTCATAGACATTCAATGCAGACTACAACAGGAATGGAGTTGTTGCATTTAAACTTATTCCAACACCCCCACTCAACAACTGCTTATCCTGTTAGTCCCATTGCAGTTCTGAATTCTTCAAACTTGGCTCTTGACAATGGCTTTGTCAAAACATCTGCTAACATCTTGTCAGATTCACAGTAAACAAACTTTAGAACTTCACGCTCTACTAAGTCACGCAAGTGATGATGTTTAACATCAATGTGCTTTGTTCTTGCACTTATCCTTTCACTGCTGGCGAGCTTGATACATCCTTGGTTGTCCTCATAGATAACAGTTGGTTCAGCTAGTGGTTTGCCGAATTCTTCCAAAAGTTGCTTCAACCAAATTAACTCTTGACTTGCATGAGCAGCTGATGTATACTCTGCTTCTGTAGAAGACAATGCAACTGACACTTGTTTTCTACTCGACCATGAGATTGAAGTGTGTCCTAACTTGAACAAGTAACCACTTGTTGATCTTCGATCACTTGAGTCTCCAGCCCAATCTGCATCTACATATCCTCTGAGAATTAGATCTCCTGATGCAGAAATCTTTAGACTTAACTCTTGGGTTGCCTTAAGATACTGAAGAAGTCTCTTAATTGCATTCCAATCTCTTTGGCGTGGCTTGCTTACACGTCGGCAGAGAATTCCCACTGTGGCTGAGATATCTGGACGGGTTGTGGTTGCTATGTATAGAAGTGCCCCCACTGCTTGTCTGTAACTGTCATTTGTGGGTAGCAGATCTTCTTCTCCTTCCAATTTTAGGTAAGATGGATCCATTGGAGTTGATATGCCTTTGGCTTCTGACATTCCAAACTGGTTTAGAACTGTGGAGATTTTAGAATTTTGATTAAGAAGAAAACTTCCATCTTCCTCTCTCTGGATTTGGATTCCCAAATAGTATGTCACATCTCCAAGGTCCTTGGTCTCGAAATGCTTGTTCAGAATTTGACCTAGTTTTGAAATTTCTCTCTCTTCTTGATGCGCTATTATTACATCATCCACATATAGAATAACATACATCCAATCTTGTGATACACTTTTTGTATACAAACATGGATCCGCTTGAGACCTTTTAAATCCTTCGTCGATTAACACTTTGTTCATCTTAGTGTTCCATGCTCTTGCTGATTGCTTAAGGCCGTAGAGAGATTTTTGCATTCTGCAAACAAGGTTCTCTTTACCCCTTTTAACATAGCCTTCTGGTTGAGTCATGTACAGCTCTTCTTCAATGTCTCCATGTAGAAAGGCTGTTTTGATGTCAAAATGTCTTACTTTCATCTGCTGAACAGCAGCTATGGATAATAAAGTTCTGAATGTAGTTTGCTTGGCAACTGGAGCAAAAGTAGCATCATAATCTTCACCATATTTTTGTGAATATCCTTTTGCGACCAATCTTGCTTTAAAACGGTGAATATTACCTTCGGAGTCATATTTGTTCTTAAAGACCCACTTACATCCAATTGCTTTCTTGCCTTGAGGTAGCTCTGTGAGCTCCCATGTTTTGAGCTTATGAAGGGATTCCATTTCTTCATCAGCAGCTTTTATCCATTTTTGCTTCTTATGAATAGGCAGTTTTTGCATTTCCTGCCATGACTGTGGCTCTTCTTCTGGAATTGATCTGACCATATAAGAAAGGCGTTTAGCTGGAATTCCTTTATTTGATCTTTCTGATCTTCTGATCTCCTGAGGTTGGCTTGGTTCTTCTGTTTCTTTTTCAGTACTTTCAGAGCATATCCAGACTTCAGTATTTTCTTTGAGATTCTCTTCAATGTCTGGAATCACTGACTGAAATTCTTGTTCCTTAGGTTGAATTATTTGCGTAACCTCATGAAATTTGAGCGATACTGAGTTTTCATCAATCACTACATCTCTGCTGATTGTTACTGTGTTGGTCTGTGGATGCAGGATTCTGTATCCTTTCTGAGTTTCACTGTACCCCACAAGAACTCCTTCCTTTGCATGAGATTCCCACTTAGAACGTTTTTCTTTGGGAACATGCACAAAAGTTTTGCTTCCGAATATCCTGAGATGCTTCAGGTTGGGCTTCTCACAGTTCCATAGCTCATACGGAGTTTTACTTGTAGCTTTACTTGGCAGTCGATTTTGAAGATAGGTAGCAGTCATGATGGCTTCTCCCCAATATGTTGTAGGTAGGTTTCCATCAAATAGCATACTTCTTCCACTTTCACAAAGAGTTCGGTTCTTTCTCTCTGCTGTGCCATTCTGCTCTGGGTTGTATGGAACGGTTGTCTGGAACACGATTCCATTCTTTTTCAGGATGGTTTGCACTTTACCACTTGTATATTCAGTTCCATTATCTGCTCGCAGTACCTTTGGTATTCTTCCAAATTTGTTAAGAACTGCAGCAAGATATTCTTCAAGTTTCTGTGGAACTTCATCTTTACTTTGAAGTAGGTAAGTAACAGTATATCTGGAATAATCATCAATGAATGTGAGAAAATATCTCTTCTTGCTGGGAGTAAGAACACTCATTGGACCACACACATCTGTATGTATCAAATCCAGTATCTGTGCAGATTTAGTAGTGCTTACTTTAGGAAACGATTTTCTGGACATTTTCCCTTTTAGGCAACTTGTGCACTTCATTGTTTGATTACACTGGTTGATTGCAATACCATTTGCAAGTTGAGCTAGTTTCTTTACTGCTTCTGGATCTCTGTGGCCTAGGCGTCTGTGCCACACATGAATACAGTCCTTATGAAAATCTTGTCTAGCACTGTAAACAGTTTCATTGCATTTCAGCTGATAAAGTTCATCTTTGATTTTTCCTTCGGCAAGGGTATGACCCTTCTTTGAAATGATGCATCTGTCATCCTTAAATGTAACTATATTTCCTTGTTGTGCAAGCTTCTTTACAGATAAAAGGTTACTTTCAAGTTTGGGAACATACAGCACGTCTTTAACTGGGATTTTTCTGACTTGTGCTGAGGATTGAACTTGACAATGGAAATAACCATCTCCTATTCCTTCTGATGTCATATAGTGACCATTAGCTAAAATTACCTTTTCAGACTTGCTTTCATCTAGATTAATGAAGAAATCCTTATCACGTGTCATGTGAGCAGTCGCTCCAGAGTCAATACACCAAACATGGTTTGCATATGGGCTTGTGCTGACCCCAAATGCAGTCGCAATACATGCATCTTCCTTCTTTACAGCTGTTTTAACCTTTTGATGACTGTCCTGCTTTTTAAACTGATTCATTCTTGCTTTCCACACTCTGCAGTCTGCTTTAAGGTGACCAGGCTTTTTACAGACAAAACATTCACGAGTTTCCTTTAAATGACTCTGAGCTTTAGAAAAGTACTGTGTCTTTAATGCTGTTTCTGCTTTGCATATATTATTGCTAATAGTCTCTGACTTTCTCTTGTATTCATCTGCAAGTTTCCCTTTCACATATTCTAGTGTGAGTTCATCATCTGGTCTGGCATCTAATGCAGTCACAAGCGTGTCATAACTTTCTGGAAGACCACTTAATAGTAATGCAGCAACATGAAAATCTTTAATTTCTTCACCAATACCCCTTAGGCGCTCCACAATCTCTAGGGTGTTTCTGATATAGTCCTGCATATGCTGGCCATCATTTAATTTAGACTGATACAGCTTTCTCATAAGATATAGCTTATTGCTGAGATTTGACCTTTCATGCACTTTCTGTAATTCTTCCCACATTTTCTTTGCAGTATCACATTTGCATACATGTACAATCTGGTTATCATCTATGCTGAGGGAAATAGTGCTTTGTGCTTTCTGATCAGTCTCTAGCCAATCACCCGGTACTGGGTCAGGCACAGGCTGTTCAATACATTTCCATGTACCCTCTCTTATAAGTAACATCTTTACCTTGAATTTCCAGGAGCTGTAATTGTGATTTGTGAGACTTGGCACTGTGTACTTCACTGCATTCCTTTCTGTAGACATTCTTGTCTCTTGTACCTCTTTTGTTTTTGTTTGTTACTGGCCCTTTAAGCTGCGCTGTCCGGTGCTCTGTACACTGCGGTACCTTTGCGTTCCGGTGTCCTTGTATTCCGGGGGTTCCTCTGTGCTGTCTGCGCTTGGCTCGCTGCTTATTCTGGTGACTGGGCTTTTTACCATTTACTTTCCGGTGGCTGGGCCCATAACCTGTTAGCCGGAGTATTACCACAGCAGCGCGTGTTACTTCATATAAGCAGCAGAATCCAACGTAAGGCAAACTGTGTTTAATATATGCAGCTTGAACTGGAACAAAATAAGAAAGCTTTGACAGTAACTACCGATATAATCTAGTCCATGTAACACATGTCTCTCTGTGAAGGAAACAGCAGCAGACTGATGCAATCAGTGAGTGTCCTCTGACCTTTTTTTTTTTTTTTTTTACAAACTTTAACAATCACAGCATAGCTGACAAATGAACACTCATAGACATTCAATGCAGACTACAACAGGAATGGAGTTGTTGCATTTAAACTTATTCCAACATGGCTCCTGCAGTGCATCACTGAAGAGGTTACCTTAGTTCATTCTCTCGCTTTACGGCAATGCTGCATGGCAATTTTCTCACACAGCGTTGCCGGTGAGAGTGACCTCTCTCCATGCAGCGGTGGAGGGATATACATCACTGAGGATTACCCCAGCTGTCAGTTCATCGAGGGGCCCATGTAGAGCGCTGACATCGCCCAAAGTAACTGTTCTACATGGGAGATCGTCGTGGGACACTCAGTATTAACTGGACTATGGCGAAAAGATAAGTACAGGTTGTTTTATGATGTTATATTTATCACAGGAGAATAGAGGGCTTCAGGGACTAGGAGTTTGGTAAGTATGCACTCTGTTATTGGAATGTACTGTATATTGTATGTTTTTTGTGTTTGTTTTTTTTATTACTGAACACATGCATTGTCTGATGGGACTACTTTCCCATCATCGGCAATGCTGCCATTGTGAGCATTCATTGCCGGATGGAAGCAGTAGTCCTATCAGACCACGGCTGCTTACACAGACACGCACACACAGACCCGCGCACACACATAATACGCGCAGACCCCTGCACACACACATACACGCACATAGCTCTGCCCACACTCCGCCCACACACTCCCCAACACCCAATCTGCAGCATTTCATCCAGACCGCAGATCTTTTTTACATCTGCGGGTTTACTGTGGATGTGCCTGACTCAATGGAAGTCAATGGGTGCAGAAACGCTGCAGATCCGCCAAAAGAATTGACATGCTGCGGGGAAAAACAAAGCCGTGATTCCGCA
This sequence comes from Ranitomeya variabilis, assembly GCF_051348905.1. Lineage (NCBI taxonomy): Eukaryota > Metazoa > Chordata > Amphibia > Anura > Dendrobatidae > Ranitomeya > Ranitomeya variabilis. The sequence continues at coordinate 693,144,741 of NC_135235.1, read as the reverse complement.
GCATGTGCACAACAAATGTCAATGTCCCATAGACTAACATTGGCTGTGCACTACACTGCGGATTTGATGCGAATCCATTTCGCCAAAATCGCTGCGGAAACGCATCAAAATCCACAACCTGTGCACATAGCCTAACAACTCCAGAGAGGTTTCACCACTAGTTTCTCCTTTTTTATTGATGAAGATGGTTGAGTTTGATCATTTCAGTTCATGTGCTATTGTCTATATTCACAGTTTTTGACTACAGTAGTTGGTTCACAAAATATTTGATTAACAGTTCTTGCAGCCAGTTTTGTGTTCCTAATCAATCAGGGCCATTTTTTCAAATCTGACTTGTCACTTCAGGTGGTGATAATTTTAGAATTCTTCACAAAATATAAGCCCAATTTTTTTCACTTTCACAAAGAGTAATAGCAAACAGATGGACCGCACAAATTATTTTACAATTTCTCTTTTATCCGACAATACTCTATATACGGTTGTACATTACTGTTTGGGCACATTTCAGGAGAGAAGGGAAAGCGCGCCATTTAGCTATTTTAATCCATATCTTACTGGTATAGTTTGCAGAAACAATGTATTAAGAGCAGTGTTTGTGCCAACCTGCCTGCTCAAAAGATGGCCACCATGAAAAGGCTTAGTGCTATCTACTCCAATTACCTGAACCCAGGGATTTTCTTTCTCATCACCCTTTAACAACACTACATGGATCTGGACTTGCATCGAGACCTTCCTGGCTTGGGCCACAGTGTTGCCTGCTGTTTAGTGGTGTGAAATGGGAAGAACAATAGTCAGGTAGTCTGGTCAGAACCAGTAAGGCAGAGAAAATACAAAATCAGAAGACGTAAGAGTAGTCAGCAAACGGGCTGGGATCACAATAGGAAACAAATACATAAGTCATGAGCTGAGCATGGAGGACTGAACCAGAGTAGAACAAGGCTGTATCTGGCAGCTTCCTTCAATATGCTTAGAGCTTTCATAGAATATGGTGCTATCCAATTGAATCATAGAATGGTAGAGTTGGAAGGGACCTCCTGGGTCATCTGGTCCAACCCCCTGCTCAAAGCAGGACTCACTAAATCATCCCAGACAGATGTCTGTCCAGCCTCTGTTAGAAGACTTCCATTGAAGGAGAACTCACCACCTCTCGTGGCAGCCTGTTGCACTCATTGATCACCCTAACTTTCAAAAAGTTTTTTCTAATATCTAATCTGTGTCAACTCCCATTCAGTTTCATCCCATTGCTTCTAGTCTTTCCTTGTGCAAATGAGAATAAAAATGATCCTTCTAGAATGTGACAGCCCTTGAGATATTTGTAGACAGCTATTAAGTCTCCTCTCAGTCTTTTTTGCAAGCTAAACATTCGCAAATTCTGTAAATGTTCCTCATAGGACATGGTTTGCAGACCGGTCACCATTCTGCTCGCTCTTCTCTGAACTTGCTCCAGTTTGTTGATCTCTTTTTTAATATGTGGTGCCCGAAACTGAACCCAGTACTCCAGATGAGGTCTGACAAAGAGGAGTAGATGGCAACAATGACTTCATGTGATCTAGACTTTATGCTTCTGTTAATACATCCCAGAATTGTATTTGCCTTTTTTGCTGCTGCATCACACTGTTGACTCATGTTCAGTATGTGATCTATTAGTATACCCAAGTCTTTTTTTTACATGTGCTGTTGCTTAGCCCTATTCCTCCCATTCTCTATGTGTTTTTTTCACTTTTATTGCCCAGATGTAGTACTTTGCATTTTTCCCTGTTAAAAACCATTCTGTTAGTTGCTGCCCACTGCACATTATCAAGAGGAGACTGACCCTGTGTGTGACCTGTACCATATCGCTGTGAACGGATCAATGATGATTGAGCTAAGTTATCTTCTATGACATGTATACTCCTGATAAACCTCATACATAGAGGGAAAACGCGTCGAGTTTTATATACATGGTGATATGGGCTCATGTGAATACGGGGAATTGTAACGCTGTGTTATACTCTTATTGTGGAGACTGTTTTCTGGGATAAATTGCTTTGTTGAATAGGAGCTTCTGGGGGAAGGCTCCAACTTGGTAAATGATTTATATGGCAATCTATATGTGAGGAACCGGTTTATATTTTGACATTTTGTATATCATGCTTTCCCAGTATTTTTATGTCCTTTTCTCTATTCGCATTTTTGTCCATTGTCTTTATAAGAGCACTGTAGCACTTTAGCTCTACTAACAACCTTGCCATAAATGAGGCATTAGGGTTTTGTCTGGGACAGACGAGGAGGAGCGGGGGCGCCATTAGCGTTTATATTTAATAGGGTGCCAACCTCTGCTGCCAGGCAGGGACAGAATAGGGTCTTTGTAGAATACGGCCCGTTATCAATCTCCTACAATCTTTAATCCTGTTCCCTTCCTTAACAATTCCACATTTTATAAGGTGCTTTCTCCCTGCTTCCAGTAGGGTGTACAGGGATTAGAAGGGCGAGCCTACGTGGAGCAGGGGCGCCACTGGGCAGGACATAGGGTGCCAACCTCCGCTGTCAGGCAGGGATGTTTTGAGGCCTAGTAGTAGGGCAAGGCACCATCCTGGGCCTTTTTCTATTTTAAATATTGTCGTATTTTCTTGGTGATGGTATTGTTTAGTGTACCGGTATTTTGTATCAATAAAGTAATAGTTTTTATAGAGCAATTGGGGTTTTTTCTGTGAGCTATTTAAAAAGTTTCTACTCCAAAAAATACATTTTTTCTGTGAGTTTTCTGCCCACTGCTCCAGTTTATTTATATCTTTTTGAATCCTCTCTCTTCTCTAGTATTAGCTATCCCTCCTAGCTTTGTGTCATCAGCAAATTTAATCAGTGTACCCTCAATTCCTTTATCTAAATCATTGATAAAGATGTTGAACAATACAGGGCCCAGGACAGAACCTTGTGGTACCCCACTTGAGACATTCTTCCAACTGGATGTGCAGCCATTTACGACCACTCTTTGGGTCCTATCACTAAGCTAGTTATGAATCCACCTAACAGTTGCCTTGTCCATTCCATACTTAGTCATTTTTTTAATAAGGATTCTGTGAGATACTTTATCAAACGCTTTGCTGAAGTCAAGATATACTATATCTACAACATTTCCCTGATCCACCCAGTCAGTGATTCTGTCATAGAAGGAAAGAAATTGGCTGAATCAAGGAGCAGATTACTTCAGCTGGACAGCACAACACCTATACTCCCAGACAGGATGGTACTACTTGTCCCAGGCACCCTAATCTTAGTGACTGAATTGAGCCTATTTTATCCAGACTTTCTGGTACCAATGTCTACACCATTTCAAGCCCGGCCTGCCATATGAATAAGGACAAGCCTGGTGACGTCATAGGAGCAGATTCCAGAAGAGATGTGACACACCATCTGCAAAAGCCCTAATATGACAAAATTTCAGAAAATCGGAGCTGTAGGCATCCCCATAAAATTACTCCATTTTGGAAATTATAACCCTCAGAGAACTAATGTATTGGAGCAGTGACTATTTTTGATTCCACATGCACTTTCCGGAAATTAGCACACAGTGGATGTAGGAGAAAAAAATAGCAAATATGCCATTTTATTACCCAATACATAGTGCCCTGATAGTGCTCCAGGAGACACGCACACTGTAAATTAAGTGGGTTCTTCTCACTATAGTAATGCCAAATACATGTGGTACGGGCACATTGAAAGGCTCAAAAGTGAGGGGGGAAGTTTGACTTTGGCAGAGTGGATATTGCTGGATTGGTTAATGGAAGCCATATTACTTTTCAAGAGCCTTTGAGCCACAAATAATGTGGAAACCTCTGTTTTTCCACTGAACGATGATGGACCTGAGTGGGGACTTGTTTTTTTTGATGAATAGAAGTTTTTATTGGTATTAGGTTCATCAACATAACATTTCTTTGTGCCTTTTTATTCCATATTTGGAAGGCAGAATGAACAAACAGTTGAACACCATGCTCCACTGGTTCATCTTATGAGATCTTCTATTAGACTGCGAGCTATAATTGTTTTGGTGAAGAATTCAGTATTTTTACATAACTTGCCATTTTTTACAGTCAGCTGAAGTAGAAATGGTAAATGACATTCAAAGATATTTTATTCAAAAATAATAATTGGTTTATATCTTGGCAGATGACTGTACCAGGAGATCCAAGGAACAGCTGACATCTTCAATTTTTAAATCGGATGATATTGGGATCCCACTGGATACAATTAAAGTTAATGCCATTACTCCAGATATACCATCATACCTTCACAGCAAAGATCTCTCATCTGATCCTTTGAAACAGGTCCTGTCTTCTGATTCATTGGCGACAACTAAGGAAAATCAGAGTCACAATATAAGCATTAAAAATGGAAAAACTCCTAAATCAAAGAAGCCATTTTCATGTCCAGAATATGGAAAAAGTTTTCCCATCGAAAAGTCTTTTCTTAAACATCCAAAAATTCACACAGTGGAGAAAAGATTTCCTTGTTCCAAGTGTGGAAAATGTTTTAAATTCAAATCAGCTCTTGTTAGTCACCAGAGAACTCACACAGGGGAGAAACCATTTTCCTGTTCAGAATGTGAGAAATGTTTTTCCGAGAAGCGCAAACTTGTTGTTCACCAGAGAACTCACACAGGGGAGAAGCCTTTTTCCTGTTCAGAATGTGGGAAATATTTTAGCCAGAAGTGCAAACTTGTTATACACCAAAGAACCCACACAGGGGAGAAACCTTTTTCCTGTTCGGAATGTGAGAAATGTTTTATTAGGAAATGTAGTCTTGTTACACACCAAAGAACCCACACAGGGGTAAAACCTTTTTCATGTTCAGAATGTGAGAAATGTTTTAACAGGAAAAAAGATCTTGTTATTCACCAGAGAACTCACACAGGGGAGAAGCCTTTTTCCTGTTCAGAATGTGGGAAATGTTTTAACGAAAAGAAAGATCTTGTTATTCACCAGAGAACTCACACAGGGGAGAAGCCTTTTTCCTGTTCAGAATGTGGGAAATGTTTTAATAGGAAAGGTAGCCTTGTTACACACCAAACAACCCACACAGGGGCAAAACCTTTTTCATGTTCAGTATGTGAGAAATGTTTTAACAGGAAAAGAGATCTTGTTATTCACGAGAGAACTCACACAGGGGAGAAGCCTTTTTCCTGTTCAGAATGTGGGAAATGTTTTAACGAGAAAAAAGGTCTTGTTACACACCAAAGAACCCACATAGGGGAGAAAACTTTTTCATGTTTAGAATGTGAGAAATGTTTTATCAAGAAATCGGCTTTGGTTAAGCACCAGAGAACCCACTCAGGGAAGAGGCCTTTTTCCTGTTCAGAATGTGAGAAATGTTTTAATAAGAAATGTAATCTTGTTACACACCGAAGAACCCACAAAGGGGAGAAATTTTTTTCATGTTCATAATGTAGGAAATGTTTTAACTAAAAACTGTATTTTTTAAAGGGATTGTCCATTACTAGGACAACACCTTGTCATTCCTCATGTTTGTCAGATTTCAAATAAAACACTCATACTCTTTTTCCATGCCGGCGCTGTTCAAGTGGTCTTGACACGTTCTCTGGGCTCATGTGAGGTTGTTACATGAATTAGAAATCAATTACACCAGCGCCCTTAGTCATAGGGGTACCTTAAGGAACAATACTAGTTGGCAAATAGGATATGCTTGCTGCTGGCAAAGCTCAGGATCCTGTGTGTCAGATCCCATACATAAATAATAAATGATTGCAAATGGTTTGCCGCACTAAATCCCTCTAATAGTCACCTAATTGTCCCAAAAGACTATATTAGATAACATCAAAAAAATGCATATGAAAAATACCTGAAACCGTAATGCTAAATACACCAGGAAAATATCCAATGTAATATTAACCCCTTCATGACCCAGCCTATTTTGACCTTAACGACCTGGCCATTTTTTGCAATTCTGACCAGTGTCCCTTTATGAGGTAATAACTCTGGAACGCTTCAACGGATCCTAGCGATTCTGAGATTTTTTTTTTCTGACATATTGGGCTTCATGTTAGTGGTAAACTTAGGTCGATAATGTTTGCGTTTATTTGTGAAAATTTTTTTCTAATTTTGAATTTTTATTCTGGTAAACCAGAGACTTATGTGACACAAAATAGTTAATAAACAACATTTTACACATGTCTACTTTACATCAGCATAATTTTGGAAACAAAATTTGTTTTTGTTAGGAAGTTATAAGGGTTAAAATTTGACCAGCGATTTCTCATTTTTTACAGCAAAATTTGCAAAACCATTTTTTAAGGGACCAAATTACATTTGAAGTGACTTTGGTGAGGTCAATATGGCAGAAAATACCCAAAAGTTACACCATTCTTAAAACTGCACCCCTCAAGCTGATCAAAACCACATTCAACAAGTTTATTAACCCTTCGGGTGTTTCACAGCAGCAGAAGCAACATGGAAGGAAAAAATGAACATTTAACTTTTTAGTCACAAAAATGATCTTTTAGCAACAATTTTTTTTATTTTCCCAAGGGCAAAAGTAGGAAGTGGACCACAAAAGTTGTTATCCAATTTGTCTTGAGTACACTGAAACCCCATATGTGGGGGGGGGGAAGAGCAGGGCGCACAGCAGGGCTCGGAAGAGAAGGAGCACCATTTGACTCATATACCTCATATGTGGTCATAAACCACTGTTTGGGCGCACGGCAGGGCTCTGAAGGGAAGGAGAGCCATTTGAGTTTTTGAAGGGAAAATTAGCTCCAATCGTTAGTGGATGCCATGTTGCATTTGGAGAGCCCCTGTGTGCCTAAACATTGGAGCTCCCCCACAAGTGATCCCAGTTTGGAAACTAGACCCCCAAAGGAACTTATCTAGATGCATAGGGAGCACTTTGAACCCCCAGGTGCTTCACAAATTGATCCATAAAAATGGAAAAGTACTTTTTTCACAAAAATTTTCTTTTAGCCTCAATTTTTTCATTTTCACATGGGCAGCAGGATAAAATGGATCCCAAAATTTGTTGGTCAATTTCTCCTGAGTACACCGATACCTGATATGTGGTCATAAACCACTGTTTGGGCGCACGGCAGGGCTCTGAAGGGAAGGAGTGCCATTTGAGTTTTTGAAGGGAAAATTAGCTCCAATCATTAGAGGACACCATGTCGCGTATGGAGAGCCCCTGTGTGTTTTAAATTTTGGAGCTCCCACACAAGTGACCCCATTTTGGAAACTAGACCCCCCAGGGAACTTATCTAGATGTGTGGTGAGCACTTTGAACCCCCAAGTGCTTCACAGAAGTTTATAACGCAGAGCCGTGAAAATAAAAAAATCTTTTTTTTCCTCAAAAAATGATTTTTTTAGCCCACAATTTTTTATTTTCACAAGGGTAACAGGAGAAATTGGACCCCAAAAGTTGTTGTCCAGTTTGTCCTGAGTACACTGATGCCCCATATGTTGGGGTAAACCACTGTTTGGGCGCATGTCAGGGCTCGGAAGGGAGGGAGCACCGTTTGACTTTTTGAAAGCAAGATTGGCTGGAATCAATGGTGGTGCTATGCCCCCTTTGGAGACCCCCTGATGTGCCTAAACAGTGGAAACTCCTCAATTCTAACTCAAACACACCCCTAACCCTAATCACAACCCTAACCATGACCCTAATCATAAACCTAAACCCCAACACACCCCTAACCATAACCCTAACCACAACCCTAACCCTAATTCCAACCCTAATTCTAACCCTAATACCAACCCTAACCATAATTCTAACCCTAACCCTAGTGAAAAAATAAAAATAAATATATTGTCTTTATTGCATTATTTTCCCTACCTATGGGGGTGATAAAGGGGGAGGTTTATTTACTATTTTTTTATTTTGATCACTGTGATAGGTCTATCACAGTGATAAAAATGTACCTGGAATAAATGAATGAATCTGCCGGCCGGCAGATTCGGGGGGCGCACTGCGCATGCACCCGCCATTTTGGAAGATGGCGGCGCCCATGGAGGAAGACGGAGGATACCGGGAGAGACGGAGAGACTCGGCAAGTACCGGGAACGATCAGACCACGAGGAAGCGCAGGACAGGACGGAGGGCAGCAGAGGACAGGACGGAGGGGTGGAAAGACTGATGGAGGCGGCAGATCACCGCCGTCAGTCGGTGGGGGGGCAGATCGCCGTCTCCAGCCGTGGCCGATGATATTGCAGCATTGGCCATGGCTGGTGTTGTGAATTTGCTTTTTGCTCCCTCTAGTGGTTACTAGTTTTTTGACTCTGGTTTTTCTGTCATTCCTTTTATCCGCACCTGGGTCGTTAGTTAGGGGTGTTGCTATATAAGCTCCCTGGACCTTCAGTTCAATGCCTGGCAACGTAGTTATCAGAGCTAGTCTGCTGTGCTCTTGTCTACTGATCCTGGTTCCAGTTATATCAGCTAAGTCTGCCTTTTGCTTTTTGCTATTTGTTTTGGTTTTGTATTTTTGTCCAGCTTGTTCCAAAACTATATCCTGACCTTTGCTGGAAGCTCTAGGGGGGCTGGTGTTCTCCCCCCGGACCGTTAGACGGTTCGGGGGTTCTTGAATTTCCAGTGTGGATTTTGATAGGGTTTTTGTTGACCATATAAGTTACCTTTCTTTATTCTGCTATCAGTAAGCGGGCCTCTCTGTGCTAAACCTGGTTCATTTCTGTGTTTGTCATTTCCTCTTACCTCACCGTCATTATTTGTGGGGGGCTTCTATCCAGCTTTGGGGTTCCCTTCTCTGGAGGCAAGAAAGGTCTTTGTTTTCCTCTACTAGGGGTAGCTAGATTCTCCGGCTGGCGCGTGTCATCTAGAATCAACGTAGGAATGATCCCCGGCTACTTCTAGTGTTGGCGTTAGGAGTAGATATATGGTCAACCCAGTTACCACTGCCCTATGAGCTGGATTTTTGTATTCTGCAGACTTCCACGTTCCTCTGAGACCCTCGCCATTGGGGTCATAACAGTTTGCCAGGCCAGTATTAAATGTTTAATGCATTGCAGAAGAGGGATTATAAGAAAGAAGATTCTGAGTTTTTTTTTTTTTTTTCTTCTTCCCCTTTACCTCAGAGTGGCTATGCTTGCTGCAGACATGAATGTCCAGACCTTGATTACAAGTGTGGACCAGCTGGCTACTCGTGTGCAGGGCATACAAGACTATGTTATCAGAAATCCTAGGTCAGAACCTAAAATACCGATTCCTGAACTGTTTTCCGGAGACAGGTTTAAGTTTAGGAATTTCGTGAATAATTGTAAATTGTTTTTGTCCCTGAGACCCGGTTCATCTGGAGATTCTGCTCAGCAAGTAAAAATTGTTATTTCGTTCTTACGGGGTGACCCTCAGGATTGGGCTTTTTCGCTGGCGCCAGGAGATCCGGCATTGGCTGATCTTGATGCGTTTTTTCTGGCACTCGGTTTACTTTATGAGGAACCCAATCTTGAGATTCAGGCAGAAAAGGCCTTGCTGGCTATGTCTCAGGGGCAGGACGAGGCTGAAGTGTATTGCCAAAAATTTCGGAAATGGTCCGTGCTGACACATTGGAACGAGTGTGCACTGGCCGCTAATTTTAGAAATGGCCTTTCTGAAGCCATTAAGAATGTTATGGTGGGTTTTCCCATTCCCACAGGTCTGAATGATACTATGGCACTGGCTATTCAAATTGACCGGCGGTTGCGGGAGCGCAAAACCGCAAATTCCCTCATGGTGTTGTCTGAACAGACACCTAATTCGGTGCAATGTGATAGAAAAACCGCAAATTCCCTCATGGTGTTGTCTGAACAGACACCTGATTTAATGCAATGTGATAGAATCCTGACTAGAAATGAGCGGAAAATTCATAGACGCCGGAATGGCTTGTGCTACTACTGTGGTGATTCTACACATGTTATCTCAGCATGCTCTAAACGTATAGCTAAGGTTGTTAGTCCTGTCACCGTTGGTAATTTGCAACCTAAATTTATTCTGTCTGTAACTTTGATTTGCTCACTGTCATCTTATCCTGTCATGGCGTTTGTAGATTCAGGTGCTGCCCTGAGTCTCATGGATCTCTCATTTGCTAAGCGCTGTGGTTTTACTCTTGAACCATTAGAAAATCCTATTCCTCTTAGGGGTATTGATGCTACACCATTGGCTGCAAATAAACCGCAGTATTGGACACAGGTTACCATGTGCATGACTCCTGAACACCGCGAGGTGATACGTTTCCTGGTTTTACATAAAATGCATGATTTGGTTGTTTTAGGGCTGCCATGGTTACAGACCCATAATCCAGTCCTGGACTGGAAGGCTATGTCAGTCTCAAGTTGGGGCTGTCGTGGTATTCATGGGGATTCCCTGCCTGTGTCTATTGCTTCTTCTACGCCTTCGGAAGTTCCGGAGTATTTGTCTGATTATCAGGACGTCTTCAGTGAGTCTGAGTCCAGTGCACTGCCTCCTCATAGGGACTGTGACTGTGCTATAGATTTGATCCCAGGCAGTAAATTTCCTAAGGGAAGACTGTTTAATCTGTCGGTACCTGAACATACCGCTATGCGTTCATATATCAAGGAGTCTCTGGAGAAAGGACATATTCGTCCGTCTTCTTCCCCTCTTGGTGCGGGATTCTTTTTTGTGGCAAAAAAGGACGGATCTTTGAGACCTTGTATTGATTATCGGCTTTTAAATAAGATCACTGTCAAATTTCAGTATCCTTTACCGCTGTTGTCTGACTTGTTTGCCCGGATTAAGGGTGCCAAGTGGTTCACCAAGATAGACCTTCGTGGTGCGTACAACCTTGTGCGCATTAAGCAAGGTGATGAATGGAAAACCGCATTCAATATGCCCGAAGGTCATTTTGAGTACTTGGTGATGCCTTTTGGTCTCTCCAATGCGCCTTCAGTTTTTCAGTCCTTTATGCATGACATTTTCCGGAAGTATCTGGATAAATTTTTGATTGTTTATCTGGATGATATTTTGGTTTTTTCTGATAATTGGGATTCGCATGTGGAGCAGGTCAGGTTGGTCTTTAAAATTTTGCGTGAAAATTCTTTGTTTGTCAAGGGCTCAAAGTGTCTCTTTGGTGTACAGAAGGTTCCCTTTTTGGGGTTCATTTTTTCCCCTTCTGCTGTGGAGATGGACCCAGTCAAGGTCCGAGCTATTCTTGATTGGACTCAGCCCTCGTCAGTTAAGAGTCTTCAGAAGTTCTTGGGCTTCGCTAACTTCTACCGTCGTTTTATCGCTAATTTTTCTAGCATTGTGAAACCTTTGACGGATATGACCAAGAAGGGCTCCGATGTAGCTAACTGGGCTCCTGCTGCCATGGAGGCTTTCCAGGAGTTGAAACGCCGGTTTACTTCGGCGCCTGTTTTGTGCCAGCCTGACGTCTCACTTCCCTTTCAGGTTGAGGTGGATGCTTCGGAGATTGGGGCAGGGGCCGTTTTGTCGCAGAGAGGCCCTGGTTGCTCTGTTATGAAACCTTGTGCCTTTTTCTCTAGGAAGTTTTCGCCTGCCGAGCGAAATTATGATGTGGGCAATCGGGAGTTGTTGGCCATGAAATGGGCATTTGAGGAGTGGCGTCATTGGCTCGAGGGTGCTAAGCATCGTGTGGTGGTCTTGACTGATCACAAAAATCTGATGTATCTCGAGTCTGCTAAACGCCTTAATCCGAGACAGGCCCGCTGGTCATTGTTTTTCTCCCGCTTTGATTTTGTTGTCTCGTATTTACCTGGTTCAAAGAATGTGAAGGCTGATGCTCTTTCTAGGAGCTTTGTGCCTGATGCTCCTGGAGTCGCTGATCCTGTTGGTATTCTTAAAGATGGAGTTATCTTGTCAGCTATTTCTCCGGATCTGCGACGTGTGTTGCAGAGATTTCAGGCTGATAGGCCTGTGGACCTGTGATAAGTGGACCAGCAGAGTCATTTCCGAGGTTCATTCCTCGGTGTTGGCAGGTCACCCGGGAATTTTTGGCACCAGAGATCTGGTGGCCAGGTCCTTTTGGTGGCCTTCCTTGTCAAGGGATGTGCGGTCATTTGTGCAGTCCTGTGGGACTTGTGCTCGAGCTAAGCCTTGCTGTTCTCGTGCCAGCGGTTTGCTCTTGCCCTTGCCTGTCCCGAAGAGACCTTGGACACATATCTCCATGGATTTCATTTCTGATCTTCCGCTATCTCAGGGCATGTCCGTTATCTGGGTGATATGTGATCGCTTCTCCAAGATGGTCCATTTGGTTCCTTTGCCTAAGCTGCCTTCCTCTTCCGATCTGGTTCCTGTGTTTTTCCAGAACGTGGTTCGTTTGCACGGCATCCCTGAGAATATTGTGTCTGACAGAGGATCCCAGTTCGTTTCCAGGTTCTGGCGATCCTTTTGTAGTAGGATGGGCATTGATTTGTCGTTTTCGTCTGCTTTCCATCCTCAGACTAATGGACAGACGGAGCGAACCAATCAGACTTTGGAGGCTTATTTGAGGTGTTTTGTCTCTGCTGATCAGGACGATTGGGTGACATTCTTGCCGTTGGCTGAGTTTGCCCTTAATAATCGGGCTAGTTCCGCCACCTTGGTTTCACCTTTTTTCTGCAACTCTGGTTTCCATCCTCGCTTTTCTTCGGGTCATGTGGAGCCTTCTGACTGTCCTGGGGTGGATTCTGTGGTGGATAGGTTGCAGCAGATCTGGAATCATGTGGTGGACAACTTGAAGTTGTCACAGGAGAAGGCTCAGCGCTTTGCCAACCGCCGCCGCGGTGTGGGTCCCCGACTACGCGTTGGGGATTTGGTATGGCTTTCTTCCCGCTTTGTTCCTATGAAGGTCTCCTCTCCCAAATTTAAACCTCGTTTTATTGGGCCTTACAAGATATTGGAAATCCTTAATCCTGTATCTTTTCGTCTGGATCTCATACCTCCCAACCGTCCCGATTTCAGCGGGACAGTCCCGCTTTGGCACCGGGGTCCCGCTGTCCTGCTTCGGGCATTTAAAATCCCGAATTTGCGGCCGCCGGTGAAGCCCCGCCCACTTCCGGGACGTAGAGAGAGCCGTTTTTTTTTCTTATACATGCTGGGTCTCCTCCCGACCGATCCCGCCCCCGCCCCCGCCCCCTGTGTGTGTGGCGCTGCCACGCTGAGGAAGAGAGCCAGCAGCGATCAAGATGAGAGGTCAGCCACTCACTTCCTCCTGTGTGTGCACGGAGCTCCGGCGTCTCCTGCTCTTAGCTGCTATCCCGGCAGAGAAGGAGAGACGGGGGAGGTGCCGGGACAGTGCAGAGCTGTGAGCAGCCGGAGATACTGAAGAGCTGCAGTGCACATGGCCAGATCAGCCGCCCCTGCACCACAGAGGAGATTGTGTGTGTGTGTGTGTGTGTGAGATGTGTGATGCTGCATTTGTGTGTGTGTCATGTGTGTATGAGGTATCTGGTGTGTGTGATGGCTGGGTGTGTGTGTGTGTGATGGCTGGGTGTGTGTGTGTGATGGCTGGGTGTGTGTGTGTGATGGCTGGGTGTGTGTGTGTGTGATGGCTGGGTGTGTGTGTGTGATGGCTGGGTGTGTGTGTGATGGCTGTGTGTGTGTGTGTGATGGCTGTGTGTGTGTGATGGCTGTGTGTGTGTGATGGCTGGGTGTGTGTGTGTGATGGCTGGGTGTGTGTGTGTGATGGCTGGGTGTGTGTGTGTGATGGCTGGGTGTGTGTGTGTGATGGCTGGGGGTGTGTGTGTGATGGCTGGGGGTGTGTGTGTGTGTGTGTGATGGCTGGGGGTGTGTGTGTGTGTGTGTGATGGCTGGGTGTGTGTGATGGCTGGGTGTGTGTGATGGCTGCGTGTGTGTGTGATGGCTGCGTGTGTGTGATGGCTGCGTGTGTGTGTGTGATGGCTGCGTGTGTGTGTGTGATGGCTGCGTGTGTGTGTGTGATGGCTGCATGTGTGTGATGGCTGCGTGTGTGTGTGTGATGGCTGCGTGTGTGTGTGTGTGATGGCTGCGTGTGTGTGTGTGTGATGGCTGCGTGTGTGTGTGATGACTGCGTGTGTGTGATGACTGCGTGTGTGTGTGATGGCTGTGTGTGTGATGGCTGCGTGTGTGTGTGATGACTGCGTGTGTGTGTGATGGCTGCGTGTGTGTGTGTGATGTGTGTGTGTGATGGCTGCATGTGTGATGCATTTGTGTCAAAGCTGCATGTGTTTGTGAGCTGCGTTTGTGATGCTGCGTGTGTATGTGTGATACTGTGTGTGTGATGCTGCATTTGTGTGAGCTGCGTGCCTGTATGTCATTATACAGTATGGAGAACTGTGGCCATAATACAGTATGGAGCATCATGTGGGGTCATTATACAGTATGGAGCATCATGTGCAGCCAGTATACAGTATGGAGCATCATGTGTGGTCATTATACAGTATGGAGCATCATGTGCGGTCATTATACAATATGGAGCATCATGTGCGGTCATTATACAGTATGGAGCATCATGTGCGGTCATTATACAGTATGGAGCATCATGTGCGGCCATTATACAGTATGCATGCGGTCATTATACAGTATGGAGCATCATGTGCGGTCATTATACAGTATGGAGCATCATGTGCGGCCATTATACAGTATGGAGCATCATGTGCGGTCATTATACAGTATGGAGCATCATGTGTGGCCATTATACAGTATGGAGCATCATGTGCGGTCATTATACAGTATGGAGCATCATGTGCGGTCATTATACAATATGGAGCATCATGTGCAGCCAGTATACAGTATGGAGCATCATGTGTGGTCATTATACAATATGGAGCATCATGTGCGGCCATTATACAGTATGGAGCATCATGTGCGGTCATTATACAGTATGGAGCATCATGTGCGGTCATTATACAGTATGGAGCATCATGTGCGGTCATTATACAGTATGGAGCATCATGTGCGGTCATTATACAGTATGGAGCATCATGTGCGGTCATTATACAGTATGGAGCATCATGTGCGGTCATTATACAGTATGGAGCATCATGTGCGGTCATTATACAGTATGGAGCATCATGTGTGGCCATATTTTTTTGTTTATAACTATTGTATATGAAACAGTGTGATCAGCAGTGCTAAATGGGTGTGCTTGGGACGTGGATATGGGTGTGACTAATTATGAATGGGTGTGGTCAGAGGCGTGGCCTAAAATTTACCGCGCCGCGCTTCGCGCGCCGCAAACTTTGTCCCTCTTTCCCATCTTCAAAAGTTGGGAGGTATGTGGATCTTCCTGTGTCGTTTGCTATTCACAATGTATTTCATAGGTCCTTGTTGCGGCGGTACATTGTGCCTGTAGTTCCTTCTGCTGAGCCTCCTGCTCCGGTGTTGGTTGAGGGCGAGTTGGAGTACGTGGTGGAGAAGATCTTGGATTCTCGCCTCTCCAGGCGGAGGCTTCAGTACCTGGTCAAGTGGAAGGGCTATGGTCAGGAGGATAATTCCTGGGTGGTCGCCTCTGATGTTCATGCGGCCGATTTAGTTCGTGCCTTTCATGCCGCTCATCCTGATCGCCCTGGTGGTCGTGGTGAGGGTTCGGTGACCCCTCACTAAGGGGGGGGTACTGTTGTGAATTTGCTTTTTGCTCCCTCTAGTGGTTACTAGTTTTTTGACTCTGGTTTTTCTGTCATTCCTTTTATCCGCACCTGGGTCGTTAGTTAGGGGTGTTGCTATATAAGCTCCCTGGACCTTCAGTTCAATGCCTGGCAACGTAGTTATCAGAGCTAGTCTGCTGTGCTCTTGTCTACTGATCCTGGTTCCAGTTATATCAGCTAAGTCTGCCTTTTGCTTTTTGCTATTTGTTTTGGTTTTGTATTTTTGTCCAGCTTGTTCCAAAACTATATCCTGACCTTTGCTGGAAGCTCTAGGGGGGCTGGTGTTCTCCCCCCGGACCGTTAGACGGTTCGGGGGTTCTTGAATTTCCAGTGTGGATTTTGATAGGGTTTTTGTTGACCATATAAGTTACCTTTCTTTATTCTGCTATCAGTAAGCGGGCCTCTCTGTGCTAAACCTGGTTCATTTCTGTGTTTGTCATTTCCTCTTACCTCACCGTCATTATTTGTGGGGGGGCTTCTATCCAGCTTTGGGGTCCCCTTCTCTGGAGGCAAGAAAGGTCTTTGTTTTCCTCTACTAGGGGTAGCTAGATTCTCCGGCTGGCGCGTGTCATCTAGAATCAACGTAGGAATGATCCCCGGCTACTTCTAGTGTTGGCGTTAGGAGTAGATATATGGTCAACCCAGTTACCACTGCCCTATGAGCTGGATTTTTGTATTCTGCAGACTTCCACGTTCCTCTGAGACCCTCGCCATTGGGGTCATAACAGGCTGGATTGTAATCTTTCACCAAGTTTCATTGGTGAAATACTACAATTGGTCTGATTGGCTGTTTCACTTTCAACAGCCAATCAGAGCGATTGTAGCCACGTGGGGGCAAAGTTGTTTCCCATCAACTTTGGCTTTAACAGATGACTAGCAGTTGGTAAGAGTGTCTTTGTACGCCTACTCATGTGACTCTATGCCGGCCTGCTGTCTAGGCCTTGGGTGGATGTGTTACTGTGATCCAGTATAGACAGACATACATCCATACCTGCCTGTTTTGCTTTCTGCATGAGGTTTTTTTTTGCCATTTTTACTGCTGACTCTGCTTTCCCATTACTCTGAGGATATCTCGACTGGTGTTCAAATTCCCATTTCTTGCTGAAGGCTTTGAACTCTTCTGAAATAAACTGTGCCGCATTGTCCAAGAAAACGATATCTGGAATGCTGTACCTGGCAAAATAGGCCTTGAGTTTTTTAGTCACTGTTCTTGCCCTTGTGTCTTGCAACAAATCAACGTCCCAGAAGTTCAAAAAATAGTCCACTGTAATCAGGTATTCTGTGTCATTCCATATGAACAAGTCCTTTCCTATTTTTGACCATTGCCTATGTGGAATATCATAAGGTTTCAATGTCTACTTTGGTTGTTTGTAACTGCAGGACACACATAATTCACATTGTGCTATATAATATTTAATGTAGTCATTCATTCCTGGCCAATTAGCAGATTCTTGTGCTCGATGTAGACATCCTTTCATGCCTAAGTGAGAAGAGTGCAATGTTTTCAGTAGGTCTCTTCTGAGAACTTCTGGTATAACAGCTGTTAGGTGTTGAGTTCCCGCAGCTGCACAGGGGGAATCTCGAACCATGTCCTCTGCGGTCTCCCATTCTTCCCCAGCTGCAGAGGAGCCTGCTCAGCAGAGACGTCGGTCCCAGTGTCTTGCTCAAGCTGATGCTGTCTGTCTGATTACTCGTGCCATCCCAGGTCTAGCTAATATAACCAGCATTAGTCAGCGGCGAGCAGACGCTTCAGGAACTAAGTCCTGTTTTTGCCTACTGAGCATGCCCGTGGGGCGGTCACAAGCTCAGGTCCTCAATCGGCTCTTATTGGACCACTGGCAAGGTCCCGGAAAGCTGCAACTACAAAAGGTTCACATGGCTGCTCGGCTATGCGCTAGTATAAACTGAAATTGTGTGTGTGGATGTGCGTATGTTATCTGGTTAAAGCTCCTAATCATCCCCTTCCCTAACATTGTTGTATGCGGTTGGGTGTTTGGAGCTGACTAGTGCCAGTTTGTGCCATCCAGCACTAGGCACTATCTTACAGCGTCAATTCAGCAGCATCCGCCAGTGCGGCGCCGTGCGCAGCTAGTGCGCTTTCTGGTCCCTAGTTAGGGCAGTTAGTGGCGCATGCCAGAGCGGCGCTGCATGCACTCAGTGCGCTAAATCTTCATTATTTAGGTTTTTTGGCACTGCAGTTGCGGCGCCGAGCGCTAGTGGGTCTAGTGGGACTCTAGCCCCGTGTTCTTGGGGCAGAGTCCTGTGACCAAACAATAGCGTTCACTCAGCGGTATTGCGGCTCTGTGACGCAACAGGGTCCGTCTCCTTGCATACCGGGTGAAGTTAATCCATGTGTGTTCTCATTATACTGCCATATACTGTCAGCCATTACCAAGCAGCAGGTGTCTGCACGGTGGACCCCGGGCTGCGAACGCCCCTTTAGCTGTTAGGGCTAGCGGAATGCACCGAGTAAATATAGATGTTATTATTGGTGCTTTCGCAGCCCAGGGTACACCCTGCAGGAGGAACCTGCTGCTAGCAAATGACGGCACTATATGGCGGTTTAAGCAAACTGTTACTTCACAGAGTCACACGGAAACAAGACGCTGTGACCTGTTAACCCCACAGGAGTTCACAGCTAACTGCCGAGCTGAAGGCAGTCTGTGGTCACGCACACATACAATCTCCTCACCAGAGAAGCCGGTATTCCAGGGGCTTATGTCAGCCGGGGCCCTAGATCCACACACACAATCTCCTCGCCGGAGGTGCCGGCATTCTAGGGGCTTATTTCAGCCGAGTCCCTGAACACACATAAATGTGACCACACTGGCGCATGCACATAACAGATTTGATACTAGCGCATGGCCGTGCGGCCATGCGAGCCTTATATAGCTGCAGCAAGTAAAAGACCTTCCTAGAAGGACCAATGAGAGATTGCCATACCTGAGCATGTGACCCTAGATCTCCACTGAGAGATCTGGCCCTGGGCATGCTCAGTGTGTGTAGAGCAGGACTTAGTCCTAGCACTTACAGTACCTTCCTGAAAGGACCAATGGACTTAGCTGCAGTATCTGACCATGTGACCTTCAATCCCCACTGAGAGATCTTACTCAGGGCATGCTCAGAATGGGAAAAGCAGGACTTAGTCCCAGAAGCATCTGCTCGCTGCTGCCCAGCACTGACTTCAATGGCAGAAGCAGGAAAAGCAGCAGTAACTCTTTGTACAGAGTTGGACTGAGCAAGATGCTGGGACCGACGTCTCCACTGAGCAGGCTCCACTGCGGCAGGAGAAGAATGGGAGACTGCAGCGGAGATGGCCCGAGATTCCCCCTGTGCAGAGGCGGGAACTCAACCCCTAACAATAGCTTCCTTTATATTATTGGGTGTCTTCCGCCTGCCCTAACAGCCCTGTCTCCTTTAAAGATGCCTTGCGCAGGCGTGTACTATGGAGGACAGAGAATGAACTTCAATCCAATATTGCAGCCAGTGGGTAAGGAAAGGGTGAATCAAACAGCCGAAAACCCCGCCTCTATGGCTGAAAATTGTTCCCTCCAAATTCAGGTGACAGAGTCCCTTTAAAGTAAGTACTGCCCTATCGTGTGGCTTGATCAATAATTGCCCCTTTTCCAGCACATCTCTTCAAAATTGAGTCAACTTTAGGGGTTCTGGCAACAGTAGCCAATTTTCTCACCTTGCCAATCAGTGCAGCAGCATGTCCTTCTTGCAGACTGTCTCTTATAGCCAGCTGTAGCGTATGCACAACACAGCGCATGTGATGAATGAAAGAACGTAGTAACACAGTTTCAACAAGATCATCTAAGCTATCATGTTGCTGTTCATCTGCAGCAACTTCAGTTTGCTCCTCAGTTACAATACTGTGTTCCTCTATTTCAAACATTTCTGTGTCTGTGGACCCAGAATGTTCTTCTAGCTGCTGGTCACCATCATTACTCTCATTCATTGGCTTAATAGTACTTATCATATTTGAAGCATTGTCAGTTATGACAGAAAGAACTTGCTCTTTTTTAAGTTCATAGTCTTGCAGAACCTTTTCCACCAAGACCTGGAGAAACTCACTGGTGTGATGAGCTTTGGTGTCTTTTACTGCCAATGTCTTGGTAACTATTTCATTTTTGTCACAAACAAATCGGATATTGATGTCAAAATAGTTCACTCTGTGATGTGTGCAGGCATCCTTTTTAAGAAACAGAGAGTGTCCCTTGAGAGTTTTTTAAGTTCTTCCTTTTGTGTAAAAGCTTTTTCGATTACTAATTTTCTAATACTCTCTCTCTACAGAGAAACACCAAGCTTGCGGGCCATTTCCCCATTCAGACACATAAAAGCTGGTCATGAAAATAATGAAATAGGCACACTATCCTTTACAACAAGCTCTATGATGTTTTTTAAATGTATCTACTGTCATTGTCACAGTAACTTTGTCACTGACAAAATATCTTGCAACTGATGGCTGCAAAGTTCTCTGCTCTTTTGTTTGGCTGGAAGAGCTGGGCACTGGTTAATTGGTTTGGATGCAGTCTTTCTCATCCACTGCTTTCAGTACTTCTGGATGAAAGCGCTGTAAATGTCTCTTTAGATTAGAAGCTCTGGTAGGAGCCTTTTTTTGTCTTTGCCTGAATATGCACTGATCTTGGCTTCACAGCATTTGTTTTCGTCTGGATCATTTGTCATACACTGACAGACATAATGTTTTCTATCTTGAGTGATGTTCAAATACAGCTGATTTAATGTGATGCTTCTTTGACATTCTCAGGTTTTTAATTCTGCATTCACAATCCAAATGACAATTGTTTACCTAAAAACAATTGTACAAAATTATTGCCAGGTCATACAACTGATATAGTGGTCGGTAATACTGTTATTCCTCATGTACTCACAGTTAACTGATGCAAAGTTTGTTGAAAGGATAATACTTCTTAAGGTACCGTCACATTAAGCGACGCTGCAGCGATAGCGACAACGATGCCGATCGCTGCAGCGTCGCTGTTTGATCGCTGGAGAGCTGTCACACAGACCGCTCTCCAGCGACCAACGATGCCGAGGTCCCCGAGTAACCAGGGTAAACATCGGGTTGCTAAGCGCAGGGCCGCGCTTAGTAACCCGATGTTTACCCTGGTTACCAGCGTAAAAGTAAAAAAAACAAACAGTACATGCTCACCTGCGCGTCCCCCAGCCTCTGCTTCCTGACACTGACTGAGCTCCGGCCCTAACAGCAGAGCGGTGACGTCACCGCTGTGCTTTCACTTTCACTTTAGGGCCGGAGCTCAGTCAGAGCAGGAAGCAGAGGCTGGGGGACGCGCAGGTGAGCATGTACTGTTTGTTTTTTTTACTTTTACGCTGGTAACCAGGGTAAACATCGGGTTACTAAGCGCGGCCCTGCGCTTAGTAACCCGATGTTTACCCTGGTTACCAGTGTAAAACATCGCTGGTATCGTTGCTTTTGGTGTCAAACACAACGATACACAGCGATCGGACGACCAAATAAAGTTCTGGACTTTATTCAGCGACCAGCGACATCACAGCAGGATCCTGATCGCTGCTGCGTGTCAAACTAAACGATATCGCTAGCGAGGACGCTGCAACGTCACGGATCGCTAGCGATATCGTTTAGTGTGACGGTACCTTTACAGTCTTCCTCTTCTGAGTAGCAGCTGTGAGATGCTTGGAAGACACACACCTAGTAAACATCTAGTCTAGAGGAGGAGCTTTACTACTAAGAATTTGCAACACATTTTCACTTTCAGTTTCATACATTGTAAGAAGGGGGGTTGGGGCAGCATGAGGTTAACCAAGTATAAGATTAGATAAGGGCAGTGGAGAACAGTGAGGCTGAGTTCACATGTTGCAGAATTGCCGCGGAAATTTCCGCGGCAATACTGCGCCTAATGCCACGGGTATATCGCATGCAGAATTAGGCATGCATATACCCGCAGAAAACTAGCGTTTTGCAAGCATAATTAGCTTGCAGAAAGCTAGAGTTTACCAAGCGATCTGTAGCATCGCTTGGAAAACTGATTGACCGGTTGGTCACACTTGTCAAACATAGTGTTTGACAAGTGTGACCAACTTGTTACTATAGATGCTGCCTATGCCGCATCTATAGTAAAAGATAGAATGTTTAAAAATAATAAAAAAATAAAAAACATGGTTATACTCACCTGCAGACCTCAGCGGCGTCCGTTCCTTTAGCTGTTGTGCGGTGAAGGGCCTGTGATGACGTCACGGTTTGTGATTGGTCACGTGACCGGTCACATGCGGTCTCGCGACCAATCACAAGACCGTGACGTCATCGCAGGTCCTTCACCGCCCAGCAGCTATAGGAACCGAAGCGGCAGCGTGCAGCGGAGAGGCCGGAAGACTGCGGGGGACATCGAAGGTGAGTATATCGCTATTTATTATTTTAATTATTTTATTTTTTACCAATTACACAGGTCAACAAAAAAAAAATTTTTTTCTGGTGTCCAAAATATTTTAATGAATTTGGGGTATTTTTGGGGTGCTGATTCTGAATATGCTATCAGTTTTGCCAGATTGGCTCAAGTTTTTGACATTTTTGGTATCTTATTTATAGCACTTGTTGGTAAATGCGACGCATCATCTCATTAATTTCTTTGGATTAGTACTTGAACTGAGCAGTTCTCAATATAGTTTTGTGTCAATTAGTGTTCTAAAAGTTTGTTCATAGCTTGATTTTTGCACTAACTTTATGTTGTTGTCTGTTTTCCAGTGAAAAGCATGAACTCATCAAGAAGAAGTTGTCTTAACGATCCAGACTCATTCTGTTACATTTGTGGTGAATACACACTGCCAAAACATAGAAGAAACATAACACACTTCGTAAAAAAAGTGTATTTTGCCTATTTTGGGGTTATGCTTGGGGACCAAGACAAGTTTTGGGCACCACACATAGTGTGCAAAGCATGTATCGAATTATTACGAAAATGGAGCAAAGGACAAAGAAAAAGCTTCAAATTTGGTGTTCCAATGGTGTGGAGAGAGCTAAAAAATCATCATGATGACTGTTATTTCTGTGCAGTGCAAGTGCAAGGATTCAATAAGCATAAGAAACGAAAATGGGAGTAACATGGAATCTGCAAGAAGGCCTGTCCCTCATTGTGAAGATGTGCCTGTACCTGTGTTTACCATAAATAACAGTCATCATGATGATTTTTTGGCTCTCTCCACACCATTGGAACACCAAATTTGAAGCTTTTTCTTTGTCCTTTGCTCCATTTTCGTAATAATTCGATACATGCTTTGCACACTATGTGTGGTGCCCAAAACTTGTCTTGGTCCCCAAGCATAAAACCAAAATAGGCAAAATACACTTTTTTTACGAAGTGTGTTATGTTTCTTCTATGTTTTGGCAGTGTGTATTCACCACAAATGTAACAGAATGAGTCTGGATCGTTAAGACAACTTCTTGATGAGTTCATGCTTTTCACTGGAAAACAGACAACAACATAAAGTTAGTGCAAAAATCAAGCTATGAACAAGCTTTTAGAACACTAATTAACACAAAACTATATTGAGAACTGCTCAGTTCAAGTACTAATCCAAAGAAATTAATGAGATGATGCGTCGCATTTACCAACAAGTGCTATAAATAAGATACCAAAAATCTCAAAAACTTGAGCCAATCTGGCAAAACTGATGACATATTCAGAATCAGCACCCCAAAAATACCCTAAATTCAATGAAATATCTTTGGCACCAAAAATGCTGTTGACCAGTGTTATTTGGTGCCCAGTCCGTGGAGGAGAGTATCCTCTCCTCCACCCTGGGTACCAACCGCACATGATCTGCTTACTTCATGGTGTGCACAGCCCCGTGCGGGAAATAAGCAGATCAATGCACTCCTATGGGTGCAGAATCGCCGCGATTCCGCAATTTTAATGAACATGCTGCGTTTTTTTCTGGAATGCGATTCCGCTCAGGAAAAAAATGCAGCATGTGCACAAAAAATGCGGAATGCATTCTGTTACATAGGATGCTTAATGGTAGCGTTTTTTTCGCGGTTTTATAGCGTTTTTATAGCAAAAAAAATGCTAAAAAAACGCGAAAAATATGCTACGTGCGCACACAGCCTGACACACAAGAAGTAAGAAATGTCTCTATCTCCAGTAGAACTGCTTATCACTGTTGTTCATAGTTTGAACATATATATTTGAGTAACGTATAAAATTCATATGAAAGTTCAATTATGAAATATTAATACATTTTTTTTAAAGCTGGAGTCGGAGTCGGTACATTTCTACCGACTCCAACCAAAACTAACTCCGACTCCACGACTCCGACTCTGCTGCCCTGCAGCAGAGCACAGAGTTACATTGCAGCTTGCTCCATAATCCAGCTGAAATCTAATGGGCTTCTCATCCAACAAGAATGTTGCATAAATCTGCTTGGCATCCTTGACTACTGACTGCCTGACTACATTGACTTTCTCTGCTGCAGGCCGCAGTCATAGCCATGTAATGTCCTCTGCACTCTCCGTGTCACAGTGTGAATCTGTACTGTTTGACTGTTCCTAGCCTGCAGACAGCTGACAAATGATTCTTCTTGCCACATGAACTGCAGGTTTCCCCATATGCTGGACACTTGTTTTTTTCTCTCTCATGTCTTTTCCCACAATACTTGCAGTGGACAGTGCTTATAGGGGAGCATGGTCTCGTCTTTCCTTTCATAGATAAGGTACATGCAGTATCATCATCATTCTCACTGGTGCCTGCCATCATCTTTAGGCTGTGTTTTGTCAGCTCTGAAGTCCTGTTGATTTGCATGCATTTCTCTAAAGTCAGGTCTCCCTCTCTCAGTAATCTGTCCTTGAGGTGACTGTCTTTAATGCCACACCATTCTGTCCTTGATTAAACTGTCCCTGATCTCTCCAAAGCCACATGTTGCTGCAAGTCTCCTCAGCTCTGTCAGAGACCTGTCCACATTTTCACCATCCTCCTGATGTCTTGTGACAAAAATTATATCTTTACACTGTCTCATTCTTCTTTGGGTCACAGTGTTAATCAAATGACTGCACAATATCTGCTAGGAGGAGGTTGTCTGTGCCTGGGAGTAAGGTGTGGGCTAATGTAGTGAGCTGGCCGGCTGTGGCTGTTCCGTTATCATTGACATAGAATCTGTGACAGACCCTGCCCCCGTGTGGCCAGAAGTTATACCTATGCCGAATGTGATTACAGAGAAACAAACTGTATTGGCTAAACTCCCCCCTGTTATGTCATGTGAACAGGAAGGGGAGGGAGAAGAGAAAGAGCCCGGGAAACCAGTCGGTGCAGAGAGAGGTCTGTGTGTGCTGGCGTCCTCCTGTAGATGCGATATAGAAGATTGCCTGGATTACCCCTCTCTCTTGGAAGCTGACATCCAGATTGTTCCCAGCTCCCACACTGTGGAGCACTCAGCGGTGACATCTTCACAGATCCTGAAGCTCATGAACTGTAAGCGGGTCCTCTATTGAGAGGCCGAACATTCCACCCCTACCTGCTGAACCCCAAGGACTACAGTCTGGACCTGAGAGACAAAGTTTTGTTTAATTCCTTTTTTCTCTTCGGCTGGAGCGTCTCCCTGCTGTGACCGACAGGCCTGCGACATGGGAAGATAACCTCTTGGAGCAAAGGAACTGGTAACGTGTGGATAGGGACAGTGAGGGATAGTTTGTTATTACACGTTATTTCTGTGAATAAGCATACTTTGTACTGTCTATTATTGTGTTCTGCTGTGTTAAGAAAAATGTATAACAGTAAAGATACGTTTGTTAAGATGGAATCTGAATGTGGAGGTTTTGCTGGGCCAGATCATGGATATGCATGGGCGGCCTTGCCCTCGGACACTTCACTAATTCTCTGCCATTTTCCCCAATTAGGTAATAAAACAGCTTTTCTTTCCGTTTGTCATCAGTGGGGGCCACTGTCAGATCCACATACAGTGTAAACTCTTCCTTCCAATGTCTCCAAGTCTGGGACAGATTACATGACGTGACATCCAGCATCTGAGGGGGGTTCAGACCAGTCTCCATTTTGCCATAATGTCAGGGAATCTGTGCTTACAGGTGCTGTGATCCTCTGTACAGTCCCAGCCTCACACAAACTCTGAGCCCAGCTGCCACCATGTTCTGTTAGTTGTTTCCCGTCATGGATCACACTGTGTTGGTAATTACAGGCTGTTTATTACATGCAGTGTAAGCCTCCATTACATGAGTCTCCACATACCAAGTTCCAAGAACACAATTGAATACACATAAAAGTAGTGAGACTCCTAGAGGCCAAATCACCATATAACATATTGCTACAGTATATACTATAAGCATAGCTCCCAACCGTCCCTCATTGTGCGGGATTGTCCCAGATTTCATTCTTTGTCCTGCTGTCCAGCGCAGGACGCTGTGATCCCGGGAGACAGCAGGAGACCTCCCGTCACGCCCCCTTTTGTTAGGCCATGCCCCTTCCCCTGTATGTTTTTGAGTCTCCCTGCGTCACTGTTCAGAGAGGGAGAGAGGGGAGTGACTCACTTCTAGTTTCAGTTTGAGGTACGCAATTAGTAACACAGCCGAACACAGCCTGGGTGCCAGCGGCAATGTAAGCAGCAGACCAGTGTGTGAGTGGACTGCTGGAGCTGCTAATTATAATGCCTGGCTAATAATAATCATGCGGAATGAGAGTGGGGCTGAGCAGGGAGGGACGGACACACTCACAGCCTCCCTCTGTTTGCCTCGGCTGCTCAGTGCTCACTGCTGTGTTCTTATTGCAGAGAGCCCAGTGTGAGTGAGTAGTCCATGTCACAGATCGATGACTCACTGACATGTCTGTCTCCAGTCAGTGGCATTTGAGGAGGAGCAGCTGCAGCTCCGACGGGGAGGGTGACGACACGACGCTATTGTGGCTGCTATTTCCCCACGCATAAAAGGGCTACCAAAGCCCCTGTGACAGTCTAACACTGTATCATCATGTGCTATGAGACAGCAAATCTTGGCACAATTAATTCATTGCTCTCCACAAAAATTACAAGCAGCTCCGCTCGGTACACAGTCTGCTCCGCTCGGTACACAGTCTGCTCCGCTCGGTACACAGTCTGCTCCGCTCGGTACACAGACACACACGTGGCTCCACTCGGTGCACCTCGTACACACATGCGGCTCCGCTTGGTACACTTCGTACACACACGCGGCTCCGCTCGGTACACCTCGTACACACACGAGCGGCTCCGCTCGGTACACCTCGTACACACAAGCGGCTCCGCTCGGTACACCTCGCTCACACACACACATGCGGCTTCACTCGGTACACCTCGTACACACACACAAGCGGCTCCGCTCGGTACACCTCGCTCACACACACACACACGCGGCTTCGCTCGGTACACCTCGTACACACACACAAGCGGCTCCGCTCGGTACACCTCGCTCACACACACACGCGGCTTCGCTCGGTTCACCTCGTACACACACACGCGGCTCCGCTCGGTACACCTCGTACACACACACACGGCTTCACTCGGTTCACCTCGTACACACACGCGGCTCCGCTCGGTACACCTCGTACACACGCGGCTCCGCTTGGTACACCTCGTACACACACACGCGGCTCCGCTCGGTACACCTCGTACACACACACGCGGTTTCGCTCGGTTCACCTCGTACACACACGCGGCTCCGCTCGGTACACCTCGTACACACGCGGCTCCGCTTGGTACACCTCGCACACACACGCAGCTCCGCTCGGTACACCTCGTACACACGCGGCTCCGCTTGGTACACCTCGTACACACACACACGCGGCTCTGCTCGGTACACCTCGTACACACACGCGGCTTCGCTCGGTTCACCTCGTACACACACGCGGCTCTGCTTGGTACACCTCGTACACACACACACGCGGCTCCGCTCGGTACACCTCGTACACACACACACGCGGCTTCGCTCGGTTCACCTCGTACACACACGCGGCTCCGCTCAGTACACCTCGTACACACACGCGGCTCCGCTGTATAGATCAGCTGAGATGCTCAGTTCAGAGCGGGCTCAGCGCCGGAGCCCGCGCTGAAACAGGGTTTATTACCTATGTCGTACTATTACGGCATAGGTAATAAAGCAGTTAAAGAACAGCACCAGAATGAGGGGGGCATATACCAAGATAAGGGATATATATTACCAGGATGGGGATATATATACCAAGATGAGGCCAAGTATAAGGGACATATACCAGTGTGTGTATATAGATAGACTAGCTATTGAACCCGTTCTACGCCCGGGTGGCGAGCATTTATATTGGTATATGGTCTCCATCCTGATATGTACTGCTTCCATCCTGCATCCCAATCCTGTCATTTGCTCCCATCCTGCGCCCCCATCCTGTCATGTGCTGCTCCCATCCTGCGCCCCCATCCTGTCATTTGCTCCCATCCTGCGCCCCTATTCTGTCATGTGCTGCTCCTATCCTGCGTTCTGTCATGTGCTGCTCCCATCCTGCGCCCCCATCCTGTCATGTGCTGCTCCCATCCTGCGCCCCCATCCTGTCATTTGCTCCCATCCTGTGCCCCTATTCTGTCATGTGCTGCTCCCATCCTGCGCCCCTATTCTGTCATGTGCTGCTCCTATCCTGCGCCCCCATTCTGTCATGTGCTGCTCCCATCCTGCGCCCCCATCCTGTCATGTGCTGCTCCCATCCTGTGCCCCCATCCTGTCATTTGCTCCCATCCTGTGCCCCTATTCTGTCATGTGCTGCTCCTATCCTGCGCCCCCATTCTGTCGTGTGCTGCTCCCATCCTGCGCCCCCATCCTGTCATGTGCTGCTCCCATCCTGCGCCCCTATCCTGTCATGTGCTGCTCCCATCCTGCGCCCCCATCCTGTCATGTGCTGCTCCCATCCTGCGCCCCCATTCTGTCATGTGCTGCTCCCATCCATATGCCCCGTATGCTGCTCCATGAAGGTTGATGGCCCCCATAAGATGCTCCATAGCATAATATGCCCCGTATACTGCTGCGATAAAAAAAAAATGGCTCAGGCCCCCGACACTTGCGAAATTCACCTGTCCCCGTTCAACCGCTGTGCTCCAGTCTGTCTTCCGGGTCTCTGGCTGTGACTGTTCAGTCAGATGGCGCGCACTAAGCACGTCATCGCGCCCTCTGACCTGAACGTCACAGCCAGAGGATGCAGAAGCCGTAGCCCAGTGGTTGAACGGGGACAGGGGAATATCGCATACTTGCCTGTTGTGAATTTGCTTTTTGCTCCCTCTAGTGGTTACTAGTTTTTTGACTCTGGTTTTTCTGTCATTCCTTTTATCCGCACCTGGGTCGTTAGTTAGGGGTGTTGCTATATAAGCTCCCTGGACCTTCAGTTCAATGCCTGGCAACGTAGTTATCAGAGCTAGTCTGCTGTGCTCTTGTCTACTGATCCTGGTTCCAGTTATATCAGCTAAGTCTGCCTTTTGCTTTTTGCGATTTGTTTTGGTTTTGTATTTTTGTCCAGCTTGTTCCAAA
Organism: Ranitomeya variabilis; assembly: GCF_051348905.1. Lineage (NCBI taxonomy): Eukaryota > Metazoa > Chordata > Amphibia > Anura > Dendrobatidae > Ranitomeya > Ranitomeya variabilis. Next base: position 693,115,689 of record NC_135235.1, on the reverse strand, counting down.
ACTATATCCTGACCTTTGCTGGAAGCTCTAGGGGGGCTGGTGTTCTCCCCCCGGACCGTTAGACGGTTCGGGGGTTCTTGAATTTCCAGTGTGGATTTTGATAGGGTTTTTGTTGACCATATAAGTTACCTTTCTTTATTCTGCTATCAGTAAGCGGGCCTCTCTGTGCTAAACCTGGTTCATTTCTGTGTTTGTCATTTCCTCTTACCTCACCGTCATTATTTGTGGGGGGCTTCTATCCAGCTTTGGGGTCCCCTTCTCTGGAGGCAAGAAAGGTCTTTGTTTTCCTCTACTAGGGGTAGCTAGATTCTCCGGCTGGCGCGTGTCATCTAGAATCAACGTAGGAATGATCCCCGGCTACTTCTAGTGTTGGCGTTAGGAGTAGATATATGGTCAACCCAGTTACCACTGCCCTATGAGCTGGATTTTTGTATTCTGCAGACTTCCACGTTCCTCTGAGACCCTCGCCATTGGGGTCATAACAGTTTGCCAGGCCAGTATTAAATGTTTAATGCATTGCAGAAGAGGGATTATAAGAAAGAAGATTCTGAGTTTGTTTTTTTTTCTTCTTCCCCTTTACCTCAGAGTGGCTATGCTTGCTGCAGACATGAATGTCCAGACCTTGATTACAAGTGTGGACCAGCTGGCTACTCGTGTGCAGGGCATACAAGACTATGTTATCAGAAATCCTAGGTCAGAACCTAAAATACCGATTCCTGAACTGTTTTCCGGAGACAGGTTTAAGTTTAGGAATTTCGTGAATAATTGTAAATTGTTTTTGTCCCTGAGACCCTGTTCATCTGGAGATTCTGCTCAGCAAGTAAAAATTGTTATTTCGTTCTTACGGGGCGACCCTCAGGATTGGGCTTTTTCGCTGGCGCCAGGAGATCCGGCATTGGCTGATCTTGATGCGTTTTTTCTGGCGCTCGGTTTACTTTATGAGGAACCCAATCTTGAGATTCAGGCAGAAAAGGCCTTGCTGGCTATGTCTCAGGGGCAGGACGAGGCTGAAGTGTATTGCCAAAAATTTCGGAAATGGTCCGTGCTGACACATTGGAACGAGTGTGCACTGGCCGCTAATTTTAGAAATGGCCTTTCTGAAGCCATTAAGAATGTTATGGTGGGTTTTCCCATTCCCACAGGTCTGAATGATACTATGGCACTGGCTATTCAAATTGACCGGCGGTTGCGGGAGCGCAAAACCGCAAATTCCCTCATGGTGTTGTCTGAACAGACACCTAATTCGGTGCAATGTGATAGAAAAACCGCAAATTCCCTCATGGTGTTGTCTGAACAGACACCTGATTTAATGCAATGTGATAGAATCCTGACTAGAAATGAGCGGAAAATTCATAGACGCCGGAATGGCTTGTGCTACTACTGTGGTGATTCTACACATGTTATCTCAGCATGCTCTAAACGTATAGCTAAGGTTGTTAGTCCTGTCACCGTTGGTAATTTGCAACCTAAATTTATTCTGTCTGTAACTTTGATTTGCTCACTGTCATCTTATCCTGTCATGGCGTTTGTAGATTCAGGTGCTGCCCTGAGTCTCATGGATCTCTCATTTGCTAAGCGCTGTGGTTTTACTCTTGAACCATTAGAAAATCCTATTCCTCTTAGGGGTATTGATGCTACACCATTGGCTGCAAATAAACCGCAGTATTGGACACAGGTTACCATGTGCATGACTCCTGAACACCGCGAGGTGATACGTTTCCTGGTTTTACATAAAATGCATGATTTGGTTGTTTTAGGGCTGCCATGGTTACAGACCCATAATCCAGTCCTGGACTGGAAGGCTATGTCAGTCTCAAGTTGGGGCTGTCGTGGTATTCATGGGGATTCCCTGCCTGTGTCTATTGCTTCTTCTACGCCTTCGGAAGTTCCGGAGTATTTGTCTGATTATCAGGACGTCTTCAGTGAGTCTGAGTCCAGTGCACTGCCTCCTCATAGGGACTGTGACTGTGCTATAGATTTGATCCCAGGCAGTAAATTTCCTAAGGGAAGACTGTTTAATCTGTCGGTACCTGAACATACCGCTATGCGTTCATATATCAAGGAGTCTCTGGAGAAAGGACATATTCGTCCGTCTTCTTCCCCTCTTGGTGCGGGATTCTTTTTTGTGGCAAAAAAGGACGGATCTTTGAGACCTTGTATTGATTATCGGCTTTTAAATAAGATCACTGTCAAATTTCAGTATCCTTTACCGCTGTTGTCTGACTTGTTTGCCCGGATTAAGGGTGCCAAGTGGTTCACCAAGATAGACCTTCGTGGTGCGTACAACCTTGTGCGCATTAAGCAAGGTGATGAATGGAAAACCGCATTCAATACGCCCGAAGGTCATTTTGAGTACTTGGTGATGCCTTTTGGTCTCTCCAATGCGCCTTCAGTTTTTCAGTCCTTTATGCATGACATTTTCCGGAAGTATCTGGATAAATTTTTGATTGTTTATCTGGATGATATTTTGTTTTTTTCTGATAATTGGGATTCGCATGTGGAGCAGGTCAGGTTGGTCTTTAAAATTTTGCGTGAAAATTCTTTGTTTGTCAAGGGCTCAAAGTGTCTCTTTGGTGTACAGAAGGTTCCCTTTTTGGGGTTCATTTTTTCCCCTTCTGCTGTGGAGATGGACCCAGTCAAGGTCCGAGCTATTCTTGATTGGACTCAGCCCTCGTCAGTTAAGAGTCTTCAGAAGTTCTTGGGCTTCGCTAACTTCTACCGTCGTTTTATCGCTAATTTTTCTAGCATTGTGAAACCTTTGACGGATATGACCAAGAAGGGCTCCGATGTAGCTAACTGGGCTCCTGCTGCCGTGGAGGCTTTCCAGGAGTTGAAACGCCGGTTTACTTCGGCGCCTGTTTTGTGCCAGCCTGACGTCTCACTTCCCTTTCAGGTTGAGGTGGATGCTTCGGAGATTGGGGCAGGGGCCGTTTTGTCGCAGAGAGGCCCTGGTTGCTCTGTTATGAAACCTTGTGCCTTTTTCTCTAGGAAGTTTTCGCCTGCCGAGCGAAATTATGATGTGGGCAATCGGGAGTTGTTGGCCATGAAATGGGCATTTGAGGAGTGGCGTCATTGGCTCGAGGGTGCTAAGCATCGTGTGGTGGTCTTGACTGATCACAAAAATCTGATGTATCTCGAGTCTGCTAAACGCCTTAATCCGAGACAGGCCCGCTGGTCATTGTTTTTCTCCCGCTTTGATTTTGTTGTCTCGTATTTACCTGGTTCAAAGAATGTGAAGGCCGATGCTCTTTCTAGGAGCTTTGTGCCTGATGCTCCTGGAGTCGCTGATCCTGTTGGTATTCTTAAAGATGGAGTTATCTTGTCAGCTATTTCTCCGGATCTGCGACGTGTGTTGCAGAGATTTCAGGCTGATAGGCCTGAGTCTTGTCCACCTGACAGACTGTTTGTCCCGGATAAGTGGACCAGCAGAGTCATTTCCGAGGTTCATTCCTCGGTGTTGGCAGGTCACCCGGGAATTTTTGGCACCAGAGATCTGGTGGCCAGGTCCTTTTGGTGGCCTTCCTTGTCAAGGGATGTGCGGTCATTTGTGCAGTCCTGTGGGACTTGTGCTCGAGCTAAGCCTTGCTGTTCTCGTGCCAGCGGTTTGCTCTTGCCCTTGCCTGTCCCGAAGAGACCTTGGACACATATCTCCATGGATTTCATTTCTGATCTTCCGCTATCTCAGGGCATGTCCGTTATCTGGGTGATATGTGATCGCTTCTCCAAGATGGTCCATTTGGTTCCTTTGCCTAAGCTGCCTTCCTCTTCCGATCTGGTTCCTGTGTTTTTCCAGAACGTGGTTCGTTTGCACGGCATCCCTGAGAATATTGTGTCTGACAGAGGATCCCAGTTCGTTTCCAGGTTCTGGCGATCCTTTTGTAGTAGGATGGGCATTGATTTGTCGTTTTCGTCTGCTTTCCATCCTCAGACTAATGGACAGACGGAGCGAACCAATCAGACTTTGGAGGCTTATTTGAGGTGTTTTGTCTCTGCTGATCAGGACGATTGGGTGACATTCTTGCCGTTGGCTGAGTTTGCCCTTAATAATCGGGCTAGTTCCGCCACCTTGGTTTCACCTTTTTTCTGCAACTCTGGTTTCCATCCTCGCTTTTCTTCGGGTCATGTGGAGCCTTCTGACTGTCCTGGGGTGGATTCTGTGGTGGATAGGTTGCAGCAGATCTGGAATCATGTGGTGGACAACTTGAAGTTGTCACAGGAGAAGGCTCAGCGCTTTGCCAACCGCCGCCGCGGTGTGGGTCCCCGACTACGCGTTGGGGATTTGGTATGGCTTTCTTCCCGCTTTGTTCCTATGAAGGTCTCCTCTCCCAAATTTAAACCTCGTTTTATTGGGCCTTACAAGATATTGGAAATCCTTAATCCTGTATCTTTTCGTCTGGATCTTCCTGTGTCGTTTGCTATTCACAATGTATTTCATAGGTCCTTGTTGCGGCGGTACATTGTGCCTGTAGTTCCTTCTGCTGAGCCTCCTGCTCCGGTGTTGGTTGAGGGCGAGTTGGAGTACGTGGTGGAGAAGATCTTGGATTCTCGCCTCTCCAGGCGGAGGCTTCAGTACCTGGTCAAGTGGAAGGGCTATGGTCAGGAGGATAATTCCTGGGTGGTCGCCTCTGATGTTCATGCGGCCGATTTAGTTCGTGCCTTTCATGCCGCTCATCCTGATCGCCCTGGTGGTCGTGGTGAGGGTTCGGTGACCCCTCACTAAGGGGGGGGTACTGTTGTGAATTTGCTTTTTGCTCCCTCTAGTGGTTACTAGTTTTTTGACTCTGGTTTTTCTGTCATTCCTTTTATCCGCACCTGGGTCGCTAGTTAGGGGTGTTGCTATATAAGCTCCCTGGACCTTCAGTTCAATGCCTGGCAACGTAGTTATCAGAGCTAGTCTGCTGTGCTCTTGTCTACTGATCCTGGTTCCAGTTATATCAGCTAAGTCTGCCTTTTGCTTTTTGCTATTTGTTTTGGTTTTGTATTTTTGTCCAGCTTGTTCCAAAACTATATCCTGACCTTTGCTGGAAGCTCTAGGGGGGCTGGTGTTCTCCCCCCGGACCGTTAGACGGTTCGGGGGTTCTTGAATTTCCAGTGTGGATTTTGATAGGGTTTTTGTTGACCATATAAGTTACCTTTCTTTATTCTGCTATCAGTAAGCGGGCCTCTCTGTGCTAAACCTGGTTCATTTCTGTGTTTGTCATTTCCTCTTACCTCACCGTCATTATTTGTGGGGGGCTTCTATCCAGCTTTGGGGTCCCCTTCTCTGGAGGCAAGAAAGGTCTTTGTTTTCCTCTACTAGGGGTAGCTAGATTCTCCGGCTGGCGCGTGTCATCTAGAATCAACGTAGGAATGATCCCCGGCTACTTCTAGTGTTGGCGTTAGGAGTAGATATATGGTCAACCCAGTTACCACTGCCCTATGAGCTGGATTTTTGTATTCTGCAGACTTCCACGTTCCTCTGAGACCCTCGCCATTGGGGTCATAACACTTGCCCTCCTGGCATGTCCGTGCTTCTCCGTCAGAGATCTCAGTATGCGTTCAGTGCTTACGTACCTCTAGTTGTGTTGCATAGGTTCAGATTTGCGATCAGTCCAGTTACCATCTCCCTAGAGCTTGTCCTTAGTTTATTCACTTGCTGGTCTATTCGTGATCCTCAGCCACTAAGGATCATAATAGTACAGCCGGCCATTAAAGTGTTAATTGCATGGCAGAAGCAGGAGAAAAGAAGCCTTGAGAATTTTTTTTTTTTTTTGTCGTGTGTCTAGTTGCTGTGGCTTACGCATACTGCGATCTCTGTTGTGAACTCTGTTTTCAGGCTCCCTCTTGTGGTCACTGGTGGTATGGTGTGACTTTTGCTTTGGGCTCCCCCTGGTGGCTTTGTTTGTTATCCTGCTGGTCTCTGGCTATCAGCTGGTTCGTTATCCTCTGGGAGGTTCCTATATAGCTCTGTTTTACTTCCACTTGTTGCCGGCTGTCGATGTAATCAGTACTACTCAGATTCCTTCTGACTACCTTGCTCCCAGTCCATCCAGGACAAGCTAAGTTTTCTTTGCTCATTTTTTGATCAGCAGTGTTTATCATGTTGTCTTGTCCAGCTTGCTAAAATGTGATTCCCTCGCTTGCTGGATGCTCTAGTGGACTGAGTTTCTCCCCACACACCATTAGTTGGTGCGTGGGTTCTTGAAATCTCAGGATGGATATTTTGTAAGGGTTTTTTATTGATCGCATAGACCCCTGCTCTATTTTCTGCTTTCTAGTACTAGTGGGCCTCTTTTGCTGAATCTGATTTCATCCCTACGTATGTGCCTTCTTCTTACTTCACCGTTAATATTTGTTGGGGGCTTCTATATCTTTGGGGATTATTTCTCTGGAGGCAAGCGAGGTCTCTCTTTCTCTTTAGGGGTAGCTAGTTCCTCAGGCTGGCTCGAGACGTCTAGGAAATTTTTAGGCACGTTCACCGGCTACCTCTAGTTGTGTTGCATAGGTTCAGATTTGCGATCAGTCCAGTTACCATCTCCCTAGAGCTTGTCCTTAGTTTATTCACTTGCTGGTCTATTCGTGATCCTCAGCCACTAAGGATCATAACAGTACAGCCGGCCATTAAAGTGTTAATTGCATGGCAGAAGCAGGAGAAAAGAAGCCTTGAGAATTTTTTTTTTTTTTTGTCGTGTGTCTAGTTGCTGTGGCTTACGCATACTGCGATCTCTGTTGTGAACTCTGTTTTCAGGCTCCCTCTTGTGGTCACTGGTGGTATGGTGTGACTTTTGCTTTGGGCTCCCCCTGGTGGCTTTGTTTGTTATCCTGCTGGTCTCTGGCTATCAGCTGGTTCGTTATCCTCTGGGAGGTTCCTATATAGCTCTGTTTTACTTCCACTTGTTGCCGGCTGTCGATGTAATCAGTACTACTCAGATTCCTTCTGACTACCTTGCTCCCAGTCCATCCAGGACAAGCTAAGTTTTCTTTGCTCATTTTTTGATCAGCAGTGTTTATCATGTTGTCTTGTCCAGCTTGCTAAAATGTGATTCCCTCGCTTGCTGGATGCTCTAGTGGACTGAGTTTCTCCCCACACACCATTAGTTGGTGCGTGGGTTCTTGAAATCTCAGGATGGATATTTTGTAAGGGTTTTTTATTGATCGCATAGACCCCTGCTCTATTTTCTGCTTTCTAGTACTAGTGGGCCTCTTTTGCTGAATCTGATTTCATCCCTACGTATGTGCCTTCTTCTTACTTCACCGTTAATATTTGTTGGGGGCTTCTATATCTTTGGGGATTATTTCTCTGGAGGCAAGCGAGGTCTCTCTTTCTCTTTAGGGGTAGCTAGTTCCTCAGGCTGGCTCGAGACGTCTAGGAAATTTTTAGGCACGTTCACCGGCTACCTCTAGTTGTGTTGCATAGGTTCAGATTTGCGATCAGTCCAGTTACCATCTCCCTAGAGCTTGTCCTTAGTTTATTCACTTGCTGGTCTATTCGTGATCCTCAGCCACTAAGGATCATAACAGTACAGCCGGCCATTAAAGTGTTAATTGCATGGCAGAAGCAGGAGAAAAGAAGCCTTGAGAATTTTTTTTTTTTTTTTGCCGTGTGTCTAGCTGCTGTGGCTAGCTTCTCTCCTCCTCTTAATCTTGGTGTGGCTCTGAGTTCAGCTGCTGACATGGATGTCCAGAGCTTGGCTTCCAGTCTGGATCATCTTGCTGCTAAGGTTCAAAGTATTCAGGATTTTGTTGGTCACAGTCCTATGTCAGAGCCTAGAATACCTATTCCGGAGTTGTTTTCTGGAGATAGATCTAGGTTCCTGAATTTTAGGAACAATTGTAAGTTGTTTCTTTCTTTGAAACCTCGTTCCTCTGGTGATGCCGTTCAGCAAGTTAAGATTATCATTTCCTTTTTGCGCAGTGACCCTCAAGATTGGGCCTTTGCATTGGCGCCAGGGGATCCTGCATTGCTTAGTGTAGATGCGTTTTTTCTAGCCCTTGGATTGCTCTATGAGGAACCTAATCTTGAGAACCAGGCTGAAAAAACGTTATTGGCCCTCTCGCAGGGGCAAGATGAAGCAGAGGTGTACTGCCAGAAATTTCGGAAATGGTCGGTGCTTACTCAGTGGAATGAGTGTGCCCTGGCTGCAAATTTCAGAGAAGGTCTTTCTGAAGTCATTAAGAATGTCATGGTGGGGTTCCCTACGCCTGCAGGTCTGAATGAGTCAATGACTCTGGCCATTCAGATTGATCGGCGTTTGCGGGAGCGCAAACCTGTGCACCATTTGGCGGTGTCTTCTGAACAGACACCTGAATCTATGCAATGTGACAGAATTCTGACCAGAAGTGAACGGCAAAATTATAGACGGCAAAATGGGTTGTGCTTTTACTGTGGTGACTCAGCTCATGTTATCTCAGCATGCTCTAAGCGCAAAAAAAAGGTTGATAAATCTGTCACCATTGGTACTTTACAGCCTAAGTTCATTTTGTCTGTTACCCTGATTTGTTCCCTGTCATCTTACCCGGTTAATGCTTTTGTAGATTCAGGTGCCGCCCTGAGTCTGATGGATTGGTCATTTGCCAGGCGCTGTGGTTTTGATTTCGAGCCTTTATAATTCCCTATTCCACTAAGGGGAATTGATTCTACACCATTGGCTACGAATAGACCTCAGTACTGGACACAAGTGACCATGTGCATGACTCCTGTTCATCAGGAGGTGATTCGCTTTCTTGTACTGCATAATTTGCATGATGTCATCGTGTTGGGTCTACCATGGTTGCAGACTCATAATCCAGTCCTGGATTGGAAAGCTATGTCGGTGTCAAGTTGGGGTTGTCGCCTCTGATGTTCATGCGGCCGATTTGGTTCGTGCCTTCCATGTGGCTCATCCTGATCGCCCTGGGGGTTTTCATGAGGGTTCGGTGACCCCTCCTTAAGGGGGGGGTACTGTTGTGAACTCTGTTTTCAGGCTCCCTCTTGTGGTCACTGGTGGTATGGTGTGACTTTTGCTTTGGGCTCCCCCTGGTGGCTTTGTTTGTTATCCTGCTGGTCTCTGGCTATCAGCTGGTTCGTTATCCTCTGGGAGGTTCCTATATAGCTCTGTTTTACTTCCACTTGTTGCCGGCTGTCGATGTAATCAGTACTACTCAGATTCCTTCTGACTACCTTGCTCCCAGTCCATCCAGGACAAGCTAAGTTTTCTTTGCTCATTTTTTGATCAGCAGTGTTTATCATGTTGTCTTGTCCAGCTTGCTAAAATGTGATTCCCTCGCTTGCTGGATGCTCTAGTGGACTGAGTTTCTCCCCACACACCATTAGTTGGTGCGTGGGTTCTTGAAATCTCAGGATGGATATTTTGTAAGGGTTTTTTATTGATCGCATAGACCCCTGCTCTATTTTCTGCTTTCTAGTACTAGTGGGCCTCTTTTGCTGAATCTGATTTCATCCCTACGTATGTGCCTTCTTCTTACTTCACCGTTAATATTTGTTGGGGGCTTCTATATCTTTGGGGATTATTTCTCTGGAGGCACGCGAGGTCTCTCTTTCTCTTTAGGGGTAGCTAGTTCCTCAGGCTGGCTCGAGACGTCTAGGAAATTTTTAGGCACGTTCACCGGCTACCTCTAGTTGTGTTGCATAGGTTCAGATTTGTGATCAGTCCAGTTACCATCTCCCTAGAGCTTGTCCTTAGTTTATTCACTTGCTGGTCTATTCGTGATCCTCAGCCACTAAGGATCATAACAGATCTCCTGGGCCACAATTCTCATCCCCGGATGCATAACTCTGTAGAGTCCAGACTGCGCAGGCGCTTGCTCAGTTTATAAAGGCTTCAGACACAGTGATGCTCCCAGTGTTATATTATAGATATGATGCGGGGGCCCGGTTCAAATCTTGCACCACAACCCATCACACTCTATTTATGCCGCTGTTCTTGGTTGCTCTATGTGACTGTAGACATTTGAATCTTCACAGCGTTCACATCGCACGCTGTGAGGATTCTCCAGACACGGCAGCAGGCGGTTATATGACTTTGAGTATGTGACTTGCATACTCCTTTAAACATTCTCATACCTCCCAACCGTCCCGGATCCCGCGGGACTGTCCTGATTTTGACAGTCAGCCCCGGGATCCCGGACGGGACATTAGTTGCCCCGCATTATGTGCCTAGCGCGGGAACAATGCAGCAGGGGGCGGCAGCTGAATAAGGTTTGTGTCTTTTTTTTTTTTTTTTAATAAAAGCTGGGTCTCACCTCCCGACCGACCCCGCCCCCTGTGCGGCGCTGCCACGCTGAGGGAGAGAGCCAGCAGCAATCAAGATGAAAGGTCAGCGACTCACTACCTCCTGTGTGTGCACGGAGCTCCGGCTTCTCCTGCTCTTATCTGCTATCCCGGCAGAGAAGGAGAGACGGGGGAGGTGCAGGGACAGTGCAGAGCTGTGAGCAGGAAAAACTGAAGAGCTGCACATGGACATCAGCCGCCCCTGCACTACAGAGGAGATTGTGTGATGTGTGTGTGTGTGAGCTGTGTGATGCTGCATGTGTGTGTGTGTGTATGAGGTATCTGGTGTGTATGTGATGGCTGCGTGTGTGTGTGTGATGGCTGCGCGCGTGTGTGTGTGTGTGTGATGGCTGCGTGTGTCTGTGATGGCTGCGTGTGTGTCTGTGATGGCTGCGTGTGTGTCTGTGATGGCTGCGTGTGTGTCTGTGATGGCTGCGTGTGTGTCTCTGATGGCTGCGTGTGTGTCTGTGATGGCTGCGTGTGTGTCTGTGATGGCTGCGTGTGTGTGTGATGGCTGCGTGTGTGTGTGATGGCTGCGTGTGTGTGTGATGGCTGCGTGTGTGTGTGATGGCTGCGTGTGTGTGTGTGATGGCTGCGTGTGTGATGCATTTGTGTCAAAGCTGCATGTGTTTGTGAGCTGCGTTTGTGGTGCTGCATGTGTATGTGTGATACTGCGTGTGTGTGTGTGATGCTGCATGTGTGTGAGCTGCGTGCGTGTGTGAGCTGTGTGTGTGAGTTGTGTGCGTGGGTGTGAGCTGCGTGCCTGTGTGTGCTGCGTGTGTGTGAGCTGTGTGCGTGTGTGTGAGCGTGGGTGTGAGCTGCGTGCCTGTATGTCATTATACAGTATGGAGAACTGTGGCCATTATACAGTATGGAGCATCATGTGCAGCCAGTATACAGTATGGAGCATCATGTGCAGTCATTATACAGTATGGAGCATCATGTGCGGTCATTATACAGTATAGGGCACTGTGTGGCCATATTTTTTTGTTTATAATTATTGTATATGAAACCGTGTGATCAGCAGTGCTAAATGGGTGTGGTTGGGACGTGGATATGGGTGTGACTAATTATGAATGGGTGTGGTCAGAGGCATGGCCTAAAATTTGCAGCTTCGCGTGCCGCAAACTTTGTCCCTCTTTCCCATCTTCAAAAGTTGGGAGGTATGTATAAGCTCACTATAAAAAAAAAACTAAGAAACATAGTGATTGAACACCCTGCAGTAAATAAACAGCAATAGTGCATGAAAATAATATAGAGTACTTAGATAACATGTTTTTTGATGAAAGAAATGCAAAAGCCACCCCACCACTTCACAGTGACCTTAATTGGGACAGTCCTACCTCTAATATTAAAAACCTTATCGATTGTAAAGTGACATGCATGTGGATAAGGACTGGTCCCAGCCATCAGAAACCACATCAATATAATGCCCAGCTTAAAGGAAAGCCAGGCCACACTTGATGCAAACAGACTGAAAAAACCCAAAGGTATGAACTGGGATGTAAACTGGTGTGCATGCAGCGTGTCAGCGCACATTCACACTGGCCGCTGACCAGAAGAACACCTGGGGTCCATCCAAAACCTCAATGCAGACTCTAAATGTCCTAAGAACTGGACCTGCTCTACTTTAAAATAACATTTCTCCACTTTAGCAAATATATGGTTGTCATATAGAACCTGGAGAACCTGTCTGACATGCTCATGATGCTCCTCCAGAGTACGCGAGTAACTCAGTAGGTCGTCCAGGGAAAATACCGCAAATCTACCCATCAGTCAGCATAAAACTATAATTTATGAAAATTCCAAAGCCTGCAAAAGCATTGGTTATTCTCAATGACAGCACCAAATTTTAAAAATTACACTGAGGTGTTTTGAATGTGGTCTTCCATTTGTCACCCTGACGGTTAGGGTACCGTCTCACAGTGGCACTTTGGTCGCTACGACGGTACGATCCGTGACGTTCCAGCGATATCCATACGATATCGCTGTGTCTGACACGCAGCAGCGATCAGGGACCCTGCTGAGAATCGTACGTCGTAGGAGATCGTTTGGAACTTTCTTTCGTCGCTGGATCTCCCGCTGACATCGCTGGATCGTTGTGTGTGACAGCGATCCAGCGATGCGTTCGCTTGTAACCAGGGTAAACATCGGGTTACTAAGCGCAGGGCCGCGCTTAGTAACCCGATGTTTACCGTGGTTACCAGCGTAAAAGTAAAAAAAAAAAAACAGTACATACTCACATTCCGGTGTCTGTCCCCCGGCGTTCTGCTTCTCTGCACTGTGAGCGCCGGCCAGCCGGAAAGAGAGCACAGCGGTGACGTCACCGCTGTACTTTCCGGCTGGCACAGACACAGTGGAGAGAAGCAGAACGCCGGGGGACAGACACCGGAATGTGAGTATGTATGTTTTTTTTTTTTTTACTTTTACGCTGGTAACCACGGTAAACATCGGGTTACTAAGCGCGGCCCTGCGCTTAGTAACCCGATGTTTACCCTGGTTACCCGGGGCCTTCGGCATCGTTGGTCGCTGGAGAGCGGTCTGTGTTACAGCTCTCCAGCGACCACACAACCACTTACCAACGATCACGGCCAGGTCGTATCGCTGGTCGTGATCATTGGTAAATCGTTATGTGAGACGGTACCCTTATATGCCCCTCTCAAGTCAAGCTTGAAAAATCATTTATCTCCAGATAATTGGTTAAACAGGTCAGGTATAAGGGGTAAAAGATAGGGATCGAGAACCGTGACTGTAACCCTTTACGACCTTGGATGTATAGGTCGTGTCCCTGTCTTTGAAGTGGGCTCCCTCACTGAGCCGTTATCTTTCCCTGCACATGACAGCTTATCTGATCAGCTGTCATGTGCCTCTAAGGCTGTGTGCACACGTAGCAGATTTTTTGCAGTTTTTTCGCGGTTTTTCGCTATAAAAACGCTATAAAACCGCGAAAAAAACGCTAACATTAAGCATCCTATATAACAGAATGCAATCCGCATTTTTTGTGCACATGCTGCATTTTTTTCCTGAGCAGAATCGCAATCCAGAAAAAAACGCAGCATGTTCATTAAAATTGCGGAATCGCGGCGATTCTGCACACATAGGAGTGCATTGATCTGCTTACTTCCCGCACGGGGCTGTGCACACCATGCGGGAAGTAAGCAGATCATGTGCGGTTGGTACCCAGGGTGGAGGAGAGGAGACTCTCCTCCACGGACTGGGCACCATGTATTTGGTAAAAGAAAAAAGAATTAAAATAAAAAACAGCGATTTACTCACCTTCTGGCGGCCCGACCTTCTCAGCGGCTTCCGTGGTGTGTGTGAAGGACCTGCGATGACGTCGCGGTCACATGACCGCGATGACGTCACGGTCACGTGACCGCTACGTCGATGGAAGGTCCTGAACACACAGCATTAGGAACGGAAGCCGCTGAGGTGAGTATAACCTTTTTTTTATTTTTTTTTATTATTTTTAAACATTCTATCTTTTACTATAGATGCTGCATAGGCTGTATCTATGGTAAAAAGTTGGTCACACTTGTCAAACACTATGTTTTACAAGTGTGACCAACCTGTCAAACAGTTTTCCAAGCAATGCTACAGATCGCTTGGAAAACGCTAGCATTCTGCAAGCTAATTATGCTTGCAAAACGCTAGTTTTCTGCGGGTATATGCATGCAAATTCTGCATGTGATATACCCGCGGCAGGAGGCGCAGAATTGCCGCGGAAATTTCCGTGGCAATTCTGCTACGTGTGCACTTAGCCTAAGGGTATGTGCACACGTCAGGATTTCTTGTAGAAATTTCCTGAAGAAAAACGGACATTTTCTGCAAGAAATCCGCATTTTTTTTTGCGTTTTTTTCCCGTTTTTTTCACGATTTTTTAGCATTTTGCAAGCGTAATTAGCTTGCAGAATGCGAAAGTTTTCCAAGCGATCTGTAGCATCGCTTGGAAAACTGACTGACAGGTTGGTCACACTTGTCAAACATAGTGTTTGACAAGTGTGACCAACTTTTTACTATAGATGCTGCTTATGCAGCATCTATAGTAAAAGATAGAATGTTTAAAAATAATAAAAAAAATAAAAAAATGGTTATACTCACCCCCTGCAGACAGCTGATCTCAGCGGCGTCCGTTCCTATAGATGGTTTGGTTCAGGACCTTCGATGACGTCGCGGTCACGTGAGCGGTCACATGAGCGGTCACGCGACCAATCACAAGACAGCGACGTCATCGCAGGTCCTTCACCACACCATCTATAGGAACGGAAGCGGCAGCATGCAGCGGTGAGAGGCGGGAACACTCCGGGGGCCATCGAAGGTGAGTATATGACTATTTTTTATTTTAATTCTTTTTTTTTGACCAATTATATGGTGCCCAGTCCGTGGAGGAGAGTCTCCTCTCCTCCACCCTCGGTACCAACCGCACATGATCTGCTTACTTCCCGCATGGTGGGCACAGCTCCGTGCGGGAAGTAAGCAGATCAATGCATTCCTAGGTGTGCGGAATCCCCGCAATTCCGCAAATTTAATGAACATGCTGCTTTTTTTTCCGCAATGCGATTTTTTCGAGGAAAAAAATGCAGCATGTGCACAAAATATGCGGAATACACTGAAAATAATGGGAAGCATATGTTAGCGTTTTTTCACGTTTTTATCACGTTTTTATAGCGAAAAAACGCGAAAAATACTGAACGTGTGCACATGGCCTACCAGCCACAGGAGGATCCGAGATCTACTAGTGGCTGTGAACCAGTTAAATGCCGTGGCCAATTACTGACAGCGGCATTTAACACACACTGGATGGAAGCGCATCACAGGTCCCACCTATTGGCGCCACTGTCACTTGATCACGGAGTGCTGATGGGTTATCATGACAGCCGGGGGTGGGTCATTCCATGTCAAGTGAACCAATTAATTTTTCCGCTATATTTTTAATTCTTTTAGAATTTTTTTCTACATATTTTGCATTCCCTACCACTATTACTAGAGAACAAAGTCTCAAAATATCTTTTTCTATTAATTTTCAACGTTTTGAGAAAAATGCTAATTTCTATGTTGCCTGCCTTTAAGTTTCTCCTCGTAACTGAGGCCAGAACTGAGATAAACAAATGGGAAAAAACACTATTCCACTTAGCACTGCACAGGGTTCCACCCGATATGTCACAAGAGTATCTTTGTTAATATTTTACCCATGCAGCCTCAAAATTTTAAAAAGTATTTCCAAAAACACTATATAACATTTTCAAAAAATTCCCATGTGCCTCCTATGCTCCTAGCCACATCTGTTCCAACATTCAAGTTGGTATCTCAAAGGGTCATATTTCAAAAAATGACTATCTGAACAGTGTCGAATTGTAAATCTTGAATTCAGATCTGCTCAGCCTGTGATCTCAAAGTGTGGGGTTTATATTTTACAAATGAAAAAAATAGTTTCATGACTTGGTCTGCTGGTAAACCAGGAAATTATTAGATAAGTCTATAGTGGATACAGTCAGGGACGTATTTGCCACTAGGCACCCGAGGGCACGTGCCTAGGGCGGGGACGATGCGGGGGGGCGGCACCAGAGCAAGTGAGCAAGGTTTTTTTGTTTTTTTGTTTTTTTTTTCCCACCTCCCGCCGCCCCAACCCCCGCCCCCCCAGCCCCCCCCCCGGACCAGACTCCCACCCACCCTCCGACCGCCACTCCCCCCGCCCTCCTTGAAGACGATACTCACCTTGCTCCAGCGATGCCTGGTCTCAGCTTCTGTAGCGCGTCCTGAGTGAGCTGTCATGTGGTACCGCTCATTAAGGCTCATGAATATGCGCATATTCATGAGCCTTAATGAAGCGGTATCACGTGACCGCTCACGCAGGAAGAAGGAGCTGCGAGCATGCGCCTGTGCGCCGGGAGTCGGGACAGAGAGCCGGAGGGATGTCGCCGTCGGTGCGCCCGCTTGGTGTGAGACAGCTGACAGGTGAGTATGAGGGACAGAGGACAGGGGGGATTGAAGGAGGACGGTAAGCCGCCCGTGCCATGGGAGAAGGAGCGGGGAGCGGAGGGGGGAGTGATGAGCCATGCATGGGGGGGGGAGGAGGGGGAGTGATGAGCCATGCATGGGGGGGGAGGAGGGGGAGTGATGAGCCATGCATGGGGGGGGGGGAGGAGGGGGAGTGATGAGCCATGCATGGGGGGGGAGGAGGGGGAGTGATGAGCCATGCATGGGAGGAGGGGGAGTGATGAGCCATGCATGGGGGGGGGAGGAGGGGGAGTGATGAGCCATGCATGGGGGGGAGTGATGAGCCATGCATGGGAGGAGGGGGAGTGATGAGCCATGCATGGGGGGGGAGGAGGGGGAGTGATGAGCCATGCATGGGGGGGGAGGGGGGAGTGATGAGCCATGCATGGGGGGGAGGGGGGAGTGATGAGCCATGCATAGGGGGAATATGAGTCGTGCATACAAGAGGTGGGGGGGGGGGTTATGAGCCATGCATACAGCCAGGGGGCGGGGGGGCGGATATGAGCCATGCATACAGGGGGGGGGAATTATGAGCCATGCATAGGGGGATATGAGCCATGCATACAGGGGGGCGGATATGAGCCATGCATACAGGGGGGGGAATTATGAGCCATGCATAGGGGGATATGAGCCATGCATACAGGGGGGCGGATATGAGCCATGCATACAGGGGGGGAATTATGAGCCATGCATAGGGGGATATGAGGCATGCATACGGGGGGGTGGATATCAGCCATGCATACAGGGGGGAATTATGAGCCATGCATACAGGAGGTGGGGGGGAATTATGAGCCATGCATATGGGGATATGAGCCATGCATACGGGGGGGGGAATTATGAGCCATGCATACGGGGGGGGGGAATTATGAGCCATGCATACGCGGGGGGATATGAGCCATGCATATGGGATGGGAGGAAGGTGAGCCATGCATACAAGATGGGAGGGCGGCATTATACACTATTGAGCATCATATGGGGTCATTATACAGTATGGAGCATCATGTGTGGTCATTATACAGTATGGAGCATCATGTGTGGCCAATATACAGTATGGAGCATCATGTGCGGTCATTATACAGTATGGAGCATCATGTGCGGTCATTATACAGTATGGAGCATCATGTGCGGTCATTATACAGTATGGAGCATCATGTGCGGTCATTATACAGTATGGAGCATCATGTGCGGTCATTATACAGTATGAAGCATCATGTGTGGCCAATATACAGTATGGAGCATCATGTGCGGTCATTATACAGTATGGAGCATCATGTGCGGTCATTATACAGTATGGAGCATCATGTGCGGTCATTATACAGTATGGAGCATCATGTGCGGCCATTATACAGTATGGAGCATCATGTGCGGTCATTATACAGTGTATGGAGCATCATGTGCGGTCATTATACAGTGTATGGAGCATCATGTGCGGTCATTATACAGTGTATGGAGCATCATGTGCGGTCATTATACAGTGTATGGAGCATCATGTGCGGTCATTATACAGTGTATGGAGCATCATGTGCGGTCATTATACAGTATGAAGCATCATGTGCGGCCAATATACAGTATGGAGCATCATGTGCGGTCATTATACAGTATGGAGCATCATGTGCGGTCATTATACAGTATGGAGCATCATGTGCGGTCATTATACAGTATGGAGCATCATGTGCGGCCATTATACAGTATGGAGCATCATGTGCGGTCATTATACAGTATGAAGCATCATGTGTGGCCAATATACAGTATGGAGCATCATGTGCGGTCATTATACAGTATGGAGCATCATGTGCGGTCATTATACAGTATGGAGCATCATGTGCAGTCATACAGTATGGAGCATCATGTGTGGCCATTATACAGTATGGAGCATCATGTGCGGTCATTATACAGTGTATGGAGCATCATGTGCGGTCATTATACAGTGTATGGAGCATCATGTGCGGTCATTATACAGTGTATGGAGCATCATGTGCGGTCATTATACAGTGTATGGAGCATCATGTGCGGTCATTATACAGTGTATGGAGCATCATGTGCAGTCATTATACAGTATGGAGCATCATGTGTGGCCATATTTTTTTGGTTATAATTATTGTATATGAAACAGTTGTGATCAGCAGTGCTAAATGGGTGTGGTTGGGACTTGGATATGGGTGTGACTAGTTGTGAAATGGGTGTGGTCAGAGGCGTGGCCTAAAATTTGCCGCGGCGCACTACGTGCGCCGCAACCTTTATACCTCTTTCCCTTCAAGAGTTGGGAGGTATGGTACCGCATTTGTCAGATCACAGCAAGTGCCACAAATCCCATAGGGAATGAATGAAGCCAAGCGCAGTGTTGCCGTAAGTGATCCGTTGTAAGTGATCCGTTACGTGGCAGATGCAAAAAAACTGCCCGATCTGCTGCAAAAGGCTATTTTCACAACAGCGATTCTTGCCAAAGTCACTGCCGATAGTGTCATACTCACCAATGGGGGGGACAGCAGCGCTAAAAGTGCCTAGGGCAGCAGAAACTCTAAATACGGCCCTGGATACAGTGACAGGTTTTTACAATAGTGATGACATGAGACGGATCATACCTGGCACGTAAGACCGCGTGTCTATAAAAGTGGATAGTGAGAAAGATCATGTCCATATGATAATGCATCTTGCCAATTTGAAAGAGACCTATGAATTATTTTTTTAATTCAACTTGTGCTAAAATAGGATTTTCCCAATGTGCTGACCTGGGGTGTGTTGGGGTTAGGGTTTTGATAAGGGTTATGGTTGGGATTAGGGGTGTGTTGGGGTTAGGGTTTTGATTAGGGTTAGGGGTGTGTTGTGGTTAGGATTATGGATAGGGTTGGGAATAGGGTTAGGGGTGTGTTGGGGTTAGGGGAGGAGTTAGAATTGGGGGGTTTCCACTGTTTAGGTACATCAGGGGGTCTCCAAATGCGACATGGCTCCACCATTGATTCCAGCCAATTTTGCGTTCAAAAAGTCAAATGGTGCTCCATGCCTTCTGAGCTCTGCTGTGCGCCCAATGGTTTACCCCCACATATGGGGCATCAGCATACTCAGGATAAATTGGACAAGAACTTTTGGGGTCGTTTCTCCTTCTTCCCTTGTGAAAATAAAAACAAAATTGGGGGCTAAAAAATCATTTTTGTGGAAAAAAATGATTTCTTATTTTCACAGCTCTGCGTCATAAACTTCTGTGAAGCACTTTGGAGTTCAAAGTGGTCACTACACATTTAGACAGGCTCCTTGGGGGATCTAGTTTCCAAAATGGGATCACTTGTGGGGTATTTCTACTGTTTAGGCACATCAGGGGCTCTCCAAACGCAACATGGCGTCCGATATCAATTCCAGCCAATTCTGCATTGAAAAAGTCAAATGGCGCTGCTTCCATTCCGAGCTCTGCCGTGCACCCAAACAGTGGTTTACCTCCACATATGGCATATTGGCATATTCAGGAGAAATTGCACAACAAATTTTGTGGTTCATTTTCTCTTTTTACACTTGCAAAAATAAAAAAAATGGTTCTGAAGTAAAAGGTTTGTAAAAAAGTTAAATGTTAATTTTTTCCTTCAACATTGCTTCAGTAACTGTGAAGCACGTAAAGGGTTAATACATTTCTTGAATGTGGTTTTGAGCACTTTGAGGGGTGTAGTTTTTAGAATGGTGTCATACTTTTGGGTATTTTCTGTCATGTACAGCCCTCAAAGTGACTTTAAATGTGAGATGGTCCCTAAAAAAATGGTTTTGTAAATTTTGTTGTAAGAATGAAAAATCTCTGGTCAACTTTTAACCCTTATAACTTCCTAACAAAAACAATTGTTTCCAAAATTGTGCTGATGTAAAGTAGACATGTAAGAAATGTTATTTATTATGTATTTTGTGTGACATATCGCTCTGATTTAAGGGCATAAAAATTCAAACTTTGAAAATTGCAAAATTTTTAAAAATTTCGCCATACTTGTTTTTTTTTTATAAATAAACACAAGTAATTTTGAAGAAATTTTACCATCATTTAGTACAATATGTCATGAAAAAACATTATCAGAATCAGTAGGATCCGTTGAAGCGTTCCAGAGTTATAACCTCATAAAGTGACAGTGGTCAGAATTGTAAAAATTGACCTGGTCACTAAGCTGCAAATTGGCTCCGTCACTAAGGGGTTAAAAGTAAACACAAATCGGATATAACTGAGATGGAGCCAAACCCCATAACAGCCAGACAGACTGACAAAAGGAAACGGCCATTGATAGGAAGAGATTGTGGACAAGGTCATATTTCACCCAGTAGAAGGGACAAATTGATGATAAATGAACAAATGCAAGAGCGCAATAGGGTCTTATCTAATGAAAATAATTGGTACAGAAGTATTATTCTTCTGACCTAATAGAGTTGTGTGAGACACAACACATATAAAGCTCTGAATACAGATACTGCTGCTTCCAGGTAAAAATGGAGGTTTATTTGTCTACGCGTTTCAAAGTTCACCGACTCCTTCCTCAGGATGACCATACACAATGAGATAATCAACTAATTAACATAAATAGTATAAATATTAACTTCTAAGAAAAAGCGCACCAAGGAACAGAGTGAAGGGTGTATACAGTTACATGTCTATTTGTTAAACATGCTTATTTCTTATATTTACTTAATCAGGACTCTTTAACAGATGCCTCATATAAAATGTAGTGGTTTATTGGATTGTCCACCAAAAAAAACATAATTGCAGGAAAATATAAAATAGGTGAAATAGTTACAAAGAGATTGTCCATTTCTCCATATCAAAGTTTGTTCCCCATGTTTCCTGAGATTCTGAATGGTAAATGGCGTCTCTCTCTCTCGTGCATTATGGTTCAAGTCATCATCGCTAACGCACATACAAGTTGTTCATTCCATTTGTGTGGAGACTGAAGTCCGTAGAGAGGGAAGGAGAAAGCCCCAAGTGACCGCCCCCCTCCTATGAGCAGTGGATATATATATGTCCAATAGAGCACGTGTTCTCTCTATATGGTGTTAACTTTTACTCTGAGCTAAATATACAGAAATAGCATATGTAATGTCTGCGAAAGGCAATGTGCTCAGTACAGATTTGAGAATAAGTCAAGAATCAATAATTAATATTTAACAATTCCCCCTTTTGAGGGTGACAGACATTGATTGGAACCCTCAAAGTAGATATATTGATAAGATCTTCTTTGGCAAAATAATTTAATATCAATAATAATAATAATATTGCTATACGTACTCAATAACAATTATATGTAAATTCATGTTATGGTAAGCCGTGATCAATATTCATATAAAATATATTATACTTTCCTATACAGTACAGACCAAAAGTTTGGACACACCTTCTCATTTAAACATTTTTCTATATTTTCATGACTATGAAAATTGTACATTCACACTGAAGGCATCAAAACTATGAATTTACACATGTGGAATTATATACTTAACAAAAAAGTGTGAAACAACAAATTATGTCTTATATTCTAGATTCTTCAAAGTAGCCACCTTTTGCTTTGATGACTGCTTTGCACACGCTTAGCATTCTCTTGATGAGCTTCAAGAGGTAGTCACCGGGAATGGTTTTCACTTCACAGGTGTGCCCTGTCACATTTAATAAGTGGGATTTTTTGCCTTATAAATGGTGTTGGGACCATCAGTTGTGTTGTGCAGAAGTCTGGTGGATACACAGCTGATAGTCCTCCTGAATTGACTGTTAGCTGCTTTTTTCTTGCCTTGCCATAATACAAATTCTAAGTAAAGAAAAAGGAGTGGCCATCATTGCTTTAAGTAATGAAGGTCTGTCAGTCCAAAAAATAGGGAAAACTTTGAAAGTGTCCCCAAGTGCAGTGGCAAAAACCATCAAGAGCTACAAAGAAACTGGCTCCCATGAGGACCGCCCCAGCAAAGGAAGACCAAGAGTCACCGCTGCTTCTGAGGATAAGTTTATGAATTACCAGCCTCAGAAATTGCAGGTTAACAGCAGCTCAGATTAGAGACCAGGTCAATGCCACACAGAGTTCTAGCAGCAGACACATCCCTACAACTGTTAAGAGGAGACTTTGTGCAGCAGGCCTTCATGGTAAAATAGCTGCTAGGAAACCACTGCTAAGGACGGGAAAAAAGCAGAAGAGACTTGTTTGGGCTAAAGAACACAAGGAATGGACATTAGACCAGTGGAAATCTGTGCTTTGGTCTGATGAGTCCAAATTTGAGATCTTTGGTTCCAACCACCATGTCTTTGTGTGATGCAGAAAAGGTGAACGGATGGACTCTACATGCCTGGTTCCCGTGAAGCATGGAGGAAATGGTGTGGGGGTGCTTTGCTGGTGACACTGTTGGGGATTTATTCAAAATTGAAGGCATACTAAACCAGCATGGCTACCACAGCATCTTGCAGCGGCATACTATTCCATCCGGTTTGCGTTTAGTTGGACCATCATTTATTTTTCAACAGGACAATGACACCAAACACACCTCCAGGCTGTGTAAGGGCTATTTAACCAAGAAGGAAAGTGATGGGGTGCAATGCCAGATCACCTGGCCTCCACAGTCACCAGACCTGAACCCAATCGAGATGGTTTGGGGTGAGCTTGGACCGCAGAGTGAAGGCAAAAGGGCGAACAAGTACTAAGCATCTCTGGGAACTCTTTCAAGATTGTTGGAAGGCCATTCCCGGTGAGTCGGTGACTACCTCTTGAAGCTCATCAAGAGATTGCCAAGAGTGTGCAAAGCAGTCATCAAAGCAAAAGGTGGCTACTTTGAAGAACCTAGAATATTAGCCATAATTTGTTGTCTCACACTTTCTTGTTAAATATATAATTCCAAATGTGTTAATTCATAGTATTGATGCCTTCAGTGTGAATGTACAATTTTCATAGTCATGAAAATACAAAAAAAAAATCTTTAAATGAGAAGCTGTGTCCAAACTTTTGGTCTGAGTAGTAGAGCATAGGGACCTTTCGTCAAACTCAATTTGACAGGTGGACACGCCCCTATCAAGTGTATCAAAGTGTGTAACCCCACCCCTCCCTGTCTGCTGACAGCAGCTGTGTGCCTGCTCCCCCCCTCCCTTTTTGATATAGTTTAATTTGTTAATACAGTGAATATTATCCCAGTAATTGTTTTATATTAGTTGTTTATCTGCTATATTAAGAGTAGCCTTATTTGATAATCCGCTGGTAGGGAGTGTGAGGCTGTGTTTCTGTAGTATTAATGGCTAATGGTGTTCTCATTTATATGTGATTTATAATGCGCACATTATGTATGTGGGCATATTACAACACCCGCAAGTATGGAGCGCTGTGTTTTATACGTATATAAAAAGCAAAGTCCCAGTATTGTTATTCTCATTTATATGTGTTTTATAATGGGCACATTATGTATGCGGACATATTACAACACCCGCAAGTATGAAGCGTGGTGTTTTATACGTTTATAAAAAAAGCAAAAGACACGGTATTGTAAAATGTAAAAGATTTTTATTGTAAAATAAACACATCTCAGAGACATTTCAATGCTGCATCGTACAAAATAAATAATTATACATCATTACACTTCTTACAAAACAAATAGCATCGTTTGAATATACATCATTTGACTTCTTACAAAATAATATGGTGACACAAGTCATGTACGTCATATTTATCCAGTACATTCTTTACATCGTGAGCCACATGGTTTGTAGCACCGGTAGAGACCTTTTTTTAGGTAGCAGAGTTCCACGTGTGGTACCTAATGACGGGGAATGTAAAGATTGGATTGTACGCGGCGTCGGAGCTAGTTTCTGCGGCGTAGATACAGCGTGTGTCTCGCTGCTGGAAATTTTTAGTTCATCTAAAAGCTTCCTAGTAGTGGGATTACCAACAACTGTAGACGGCATATTTAGCTCGGCCATAGCCTGCATAAATGACTCCCACCCCGGCGGTAAATTTCTGCCGGTCAGAGCATGACTCTGCGTAGTACTACGTACCAAATCCAGTAAGTTAGACCCCGATATTACGGATCCTTTGAAAATAAATTCAGCTTTATTATTCCATGCTGTAACATTTTTATTCTGTAGTAACCTGTTTAGTAAAAATTCAGCATTCTTTTTATATCGTTGGTTTATGTGGCTGACAATTTCAGCGATCTCTTGATTTTTATCAGAGTCGGTATTTGACAATTGTTGCTGACCAGGATCAGGAGTGCTAACGAGATTTAAAGCCGTTACTTCTTTTGAGCTGTGCCGCGTATGCACCAAGTATCGTTGTAGCGCTGTGCTATACATTTTAATTTTCACATCATCGGGAATGTCACAACGTTGTAAAATGTCGCTAATTTCGCCATCAAGGCGATTAATAACGCTGTCGCGTATGTTAGCTGTAGCGCCGGGTCTTAGTTTGTCTAGCTCCTGTTTGGGGACTAGATACATTTTCTCTGTATGCTCCATTATCTTCCTGCGAGCAGGCTTGTTATTATAGGGATTGCAAAAGCTAAAAGAGGGCCGATAAACCCGCCGGCCTGCTTTAGTAGCCGCTTCTTTTTCTTTATGGGCTGTGATCTGTCGCTCAGGGTTCTTATAGCTTTACGCCACTTCTTTAATATGCCTTTTTGACGCTCTTTCAGCGGGATCCTGCCTTTTAAGATGTTTAAAGCAATCTCTCCTATGGCTGTAATTAAATCATTGCTCGCATTGCGCAAAATAGACTTTCGGACAGCCGGGGTTGCCTTCACCAGAGTTTTTAAGAGAGCCCAGTTACGGCGGAGTCTCTCAGACATCTTTACAGCACAACGCACACAGCGTAGAATGTCTGATACCTGGGTAAAATTCACTTTTTAGAAGTGTTTTTCTTTTGAACATAAACAGCAGGCAACGCTGGTGGAAACAAGCCGGTCCTTAAGCGAAGTTCCTCAGGGGTATTAGCTCTCAAATCTACAAGCAAATACCCGTAAGGTTCCCGCGTGGCATCCTCAAAAGCTTCTAGGAAAAAACGTGTTTTTCCGGGATACATCTGGCGAGCTAGAGTTAAAATTTGTAATTTATCTCGGGGGTTATTAAAAAGCACCATGTATTTTGTGTTTAAATTTATCGTACGGCTTTTCTTTCCCTGGCAAAATATGTTTTGTACCAGGTAGAAAATGCTGAGATTTCTGTGGTGCACATACTTGGTAAAGGCTTTTTCTATCTCACAATTTTCACTAGCACTCTCCATGAGATCATCAACAATAGCCAAATTCACCTTCTCCGGCGGGAATAATTCGTCATCTACGAATGTATTCGGCAGACCCTCCACAAATCTGGCGTGGGGAAAAGAGAGAGAGATTTCATCATATAGTTTTTGCCAACACGAATAAAACCAAACAATATTATCAGGCTTCTGAGAAAAATTAGTTTCAATATTATACAGCAGTTGTTTTACAAAATAGCTCTTTCCAGAATTAGACGGGCCTGCTAGAATGCATGAGAATGGGTGTTGCAAGCGTGTATCCATCAGCACAATACTCTGCTAATGCCCAAAAGGCAGGGTTGTGAAGCCGTCAATTAGTCGCCGCTTTGTATAAACGCACTTTTGTGTTTTGCGTAACGGCCTCGTTTCAATCTCCCAGTACTTTTTATTTCTTACAATGGACGGCTGTTGTACGACAGTACGTTTCTGCGTATCTGTGTCAGAATTGCTCGGGTAGTCCAGAACTAGATCTTTTAGACTGTTGAAATTAATAGATTGAGAGTTACCAACATTTAGTGTTATCCCCTTAACTTTTAAGACAGTTTTACCCGTGTTGAGTTTGTACCCATAAGTTTTGGGGCCCGCGGATACAAATTCTGTGATGTGTGTACCATCGGGTATTTCACTGGTCAGCTCCCCCAGGTAATCGCCTAAAGGCGGCTGCCACTCACCATCTCTCTGTACAAAAATAACTGAATCTGTGTCGTGATAAAGGCACCTCTCCTGCAGCCGGTCCAGCAGCGAATAGAGCTCTAGCCGGGCATACGCGGTTGTAAAACATGAACAACACCGCTATTTTTAATGATGGTGACGACTAGCTTTAACGAATTGGATGCTAGACATTCAGCGTTACTTTGAAGTGTACGGGCAACGGCATTTAAAAAAGATTCAGAATTAAAATCTTCCCTGGTTTGTTTTGTAGCGAAAATAGGGTCTAGAGTATCCCCGCATTCAAGCCTTAACTGTACAAAGTCACCAGGTTCAATGTCCCTGATGATTCTATCCAGTAATGACTGAACCCAGTCATGAACAATATTCACGGCCTCTACAAATGATTGTACACGCTCCAAATTTACAAATCTAAAATGATCCGTATGTATATGACCTCTGAAATTGCGGAGAGCCCTTTGATGATGATAAAAATGCTGTAAAACGTCTGAACGATCTACGATCATTTCATTATCACAAACACCATTACCTACAGAGGTTGCATCATGCGCATTTTCAGTATGTGTTTCAAGATGCCCGCTGCTGTGAACATCTGGAACAGCACTGGTGTTGTCACTTCCAGGGTTGTCTTGGGTGTGTAAAACAGTAGTTGAATCATGTAACAACCTCTGGGGATATTGTGTAGTTATAGCGCTGTAAACTGGCTTTCGCCCACTTCTAGCTGCTTGCGACCTTCTGGATTTTTTCAAACCGTGCCCAACCAAGCTTAGTCAGGTGGCTTTAGATTTATTTAGATTCACAGGTGTTGTATGTACACAGGCATGGTTTAGTTTAAAATCATATAGCTCGGCGATAATGTCAGGGGTTGGACATGCATTTATCAGTCTTTCATACGTGTCACAGAAAGATTTTAGTTTGATCTGTGCGAGTTTGTTATGGACGTACTGATCAGACATGCCAATAAACATTTTGACATGTTCATCGTCCCACACAGGCCTCCCTGTGTAAGACGATTGTTCAGCAACTTTCTGTTTTTTACTTATACGACGGCGTGACACTGAACGTTTCTTTAGAGGTAATACATTGGTAAAATCGCTAGAAGATCCTGCAAGAGCAGTATCTGTAGGTTGTACAGTTTGACACACACGTATATTACCACGGTTATTACTCTTCTTACCAGCAACGAGCTGCGTAATTTCTCTGTTTTCAGGACTAGCTTGCGGACTGCCGACTATGCTATTGACTTCCTGAGTTATGCAGGGGCTAGCGTTCTGCGACGCAGATCTCTCTCTTGAAGCATACATATATTTTTGATGTGTGATCTTGGGGCTTGGGTACCCGGTGTGTTTGGGTGCCGCGTAGCTTCCCTCTCGATCCACAACACAGATGGGGGAGAGAGGTGTTGTTCTCACAGTCGCACTAGCTCTTTGTGGTTGATTCTGTGCAGTTCCGTAATTACGCCGCTGCAAAACTCGTGGTTGAAGATCCGGCGTATCTAAAAGAAAAGACAAAAGTGTCTGTTACCCGCGAAACCGGTGTAAAATTGGAAAAGCGACACACTGGGTGTTATCCAAGATCCTGCGTAATATTTTAAAAGTTAACTGCGACAGTGTTCCATGAAACCATTGCAACACTATTTGCATAAACCCGGCATGGAGCAGACCAGATATACACTTACAAGTATGAAGCGGGAATTGCACCTCCGCGGCTCCTGGTTTAATGGACACCGCATTGATCGAGCTCGTTGAGACGGGGATATTCTCTTTTTCAAACTGAATTTTTCTGACAACTAGTTTTGCGGATGTAAATAAAACATGACTATTAGTTAACACAGAGATGGTTTTCTACATAAAACTGCCTCGTTGAGACGGAGATATTCTATTTTTCAAATTGAATTTTTCTGGCAATTAGTTTAGCGTATGTAAATAAAATATAACTATTAACACAGAACTGATTTTCTACACAAAAGTGTGAATCGTGTGTATTTCAAGCGAGGCGTTACCTTTTCTATTCTTGAGACGCGTGCTTAACGAATTTCCACGTCTTTTAGTAGCAACGGGTATCGGTGAAATTACAGTGTTCTTGACATCTATGATCTCGACGTCTGAATCCAGATTTCCGCATGGTTCGGGAACGCACCAGTTTTCCGGTATACAGAGCGATGGCTGCGTGTCAGTATCTGTATGAGAAATTTCACTTAGTTCGTGTTTAAATACATGGATTAAATCAGCTGATACAGTATAATATAGTTTACGGTATACCGCTGTTTATGTTGTATCAGTTTTAACCCCTTAGTGACAGAGCCAATTTGGTACTTAATGACCGAGCCAATTTTTACAATTCTGACCACTGTCACTTTATGAGGTTATAACTCTGGAACGCTTCAACAGATCCTGCTGATTCTGAGATTGTTTTCTCGTGACATATTGTACTTCATGTTAGTGGTAACATTTCTTCGATATTACTTGCGTTTATTTATTAAAAAAATGGAAATATGGCGAAAATTTTGAAAATTTTGCAAT
Organism: Ranitomeya variabilis; assembly: GCF_051348905.1. Taxonomy (NCBI): domain Eukaryota; kingdom Metazoa; phylum Chordata; class Amphibia; order Anura; family Dendrobatidae; genus Ranitomeya; species Ranitomeya variabilis. The sequence continues at coordinate 693,087,037 of NC_135235.1, read as the reverse complement.
TTTCAAAATTTGAATTTTTATTCCCTTACATCAGAGAGATATGTCACACAAAATGGTCAATAAATAACATTTCCCATATGTCTACTTTACATCAGCACAATTTTGGAAAAAAAAAAAAAAATATTAGGGAGTTATAAGGGTTAAAATTTGACCAGCAATTTCTTATTTTTACAGCAAAATTTACTAAACCATTTTTTTTAGGGACCACCTCACATTTGAAGTAAGTTTGAGGGGTCTATATGGCTGAAAATACCCAAAAGTGACACCATTCTAAAAACTGCACCCCTCAAGGTGCGCAAAACCACATTCAAGAAGTTTATTAACCCTTCAGGTGCTTCACGAGAGCTAAAGCAATGTGAAAGGAAAAAATGAACATTTTACTTTTTTTCACAAACATTTTACTTCAGAACCAATTTTTTTTATTTTCATAAGTGTAAAAAAAGAAAATGAACCACATAATTTGTTGTGCAATTTGTCCAGAGAATGTCGATATGTCATATGTGGGGAAGGACCACTTTTTGGGTGCACAGCAGAGCTCCGAAGGGAAAGAGCGCCATTTGACTTTTTCAACACAGAATTCCCTGGAATTGAGATCGAACACCATGTCGCGTTTGGAGAGCCGCTGATGCGCCTAAACAGTGGAAACCCCCCACAAGTGACCCCATTTTGGAAACTAGACCCCCTAAGGAACTTATCTAGGTGTGTGGTCAACACTTTGAACCCCCAAGTGCTTCACACAAGTTTATAACGTAGAGCCGAAAAAATTAAAAATCTTTTTTTTTTCACAAGAATGATCTTTTCACCCCCAATTTTTTATTTTCCCAAGGGTAGCAAGAGAAATTGGTTCCCAAAAGTTGTTGTGCAATTTGTCCTGAGTATGTCGATACCCCGTATGTGGGGGTAAACCTCTGTTTGGGTGCACAGTAGAGCTCAGAAGGGAAGGAGCGCCATTTGGCTTTTTCAACATAGAATTCCCTGGAATTGAGATCGGACACCATGTCGCGTTTGGAGAGGCGCTGATGTGCCTAAACAGTGGAAACCCCCCACAAGTGACCCCATTTTGGAAACTAGACCCCCTAAGGAACTTATCTAGGCATGTGGTCAACACTTTGAACCCCCAAGTGCTTCACACAAGTTTATAACATAGAGCCGAAAAAATTAAAAATCATTTTTTTTTCACAAGAATGATCTTTTCACCCCCAAGTTTTTATTTTCCCAAGGGTATCAAGAGAAATTGGTTCCCAAAAGTTGTTGTGCAATTTGTCCTGAGTATGTCGATACCCCGTATGTGGGGGTAAACCTCTGTTTGGGTGCACAGTAGAGCTCAGAAGGGAAGGAGCGCCATTTGGCTTTTTCAACATAGAATTCCCTGGAATTGAGATCGGACACCATGTCGCGTTTGGAGAGGCGCTGATGTGCCTAAACAGTGGAAACCCCCCACAAGTGACCCCATTTTGGAAACTAGACCCCCTAAGGAACTTATCTAGGCATGTGGTCAACACTTTGAACCCCCAAGTGCTTCACACAAGTTTATAACATAGAGCCGAAAAAATTAAAAATCATTTTTTTTTCACAAGAATGATCTTTTCACCCCCAAGTTTTTATTTTCCCAAGGGTATCAAGAGAAATTGGTTCCCAAAAGTTGTTGTGCAATTTGTCCTGAGTATGTCGATACCCCGTATGTGGGGGTAAACCTCTGTTTGGGTGCACAGTAGAGCTCAGAAGGGAAGGAGCGCCATTTGGCTTTTTCAACATAGAATTCCCTGGAATTGAGATCGGACACCATGTCGCGTTTGGAGAGGCGCTGATGTGCCTAAACAGTGGAAACCCCCCACAAGTGACCCCATTTTGGAAACTAGACCCCCTAAGGAACTTATCTAGGCATGTGGTCAACACTTTGAACCCCCAAGTGCTTCACACAAGTTTATAACATAGAGCCGAAAAAATTAAAAATCATTTTTTTTTCACAAGAATGATCTTTTCACCCCCAATTTTTTATTTTCCCAAGGGTAGCAAGAGAAATTGGTTCCCAAAAGTTGTTGTGCAATTTGTCCTGAGTATGTCGATACCCCGTATGTGGGGGTAAACCTCTGTTTGGGTGCACAGTAGAGCTCAGAAGGGAAGGAGCGCCATTTGGCTTTTTCAACATAGAATTCCCTGGAATTGAGATCGGACACCATGTCGCGTTTGGAGAGGCGCTGATGTGCCTAAACAGTGGAAACCCCCCACAAGTGACCCCATTTTGGAAACTAGACCCCCTAAGGAACTTATCTAGGCATGTGGTCAACACTTTGAACCCCCAAGTGCTTCACACAAGTTTATAACATAGAGCCGAAAAAATTAAAAATCATTTTTTTTTCACAAGAATGATCTTTTCACCCCCAAGTTTTTATTTTCCCAAGGGTATCAAGAGAAATTGGTTCCCAAAAGTTGTTGTGCAATTTGTCCTGAGTATGTCGATACCCCGTATGTGGGGGTAAACCTCTGTTTGGGTGCACAGTAGAGCTCAGAAGGGAAGGAGCGCCATTTGACTTTTTCAACATAGAATTCCCTGGAATTGAGATCGGACACCATGTCGCGTTTGGAGAGGCGCTGATGTGCCTAAACAGTGGAAACCCCCCACAAGTGACCCCATTTTGGAAACTAGACCCCCTAAGGAACTTATCTAGGCATGTGGTCAACACTTTGAACCCCCAAGTGCTTCACACAAGTTTATAACATAGAGCCGAAAAAATTAAATATCATTTTTTTTTCACAAGAATGATCTTTTCACCCCCAATTTTTTATTTTCCCAAGGGTAGCAAGAGAAATTGGTTCCCAAAAGTTGTTGTGCAATTTGTTCTGAGTATGTCGATACCCCGTATGTGGGGGTAAACCTCTGTTTGGGCGCACTGCGGAGCTTGGAAGGGAAGGAGCGCCGTTTGACTTTTTAATCTCTTAATTGTGAGAGCGGACGCCATTTTGGGTTTGTAGATGTGCCTAACAGCAGAAACCCCCCACAACTGACCCTGTTTTGGAAACTACACCCCTCAAAGAATTTAATCAGGGGTATATTGAGCAATTTGAACCCACATGTACGACACAGAGTTTGATAACATTAGGTCGGCATACTGAAAAAATTCATTTTTTTCCACGAGAATCTTGTTTTAGACCTGAATGTCTCACTTTTTCAGAAATAACATCAAAAAGTGGACCCCACAATTCGTTACCCACTTTATTATGAGTGCAGCGATATCCCATATGTAGTCAAAAAGTTCTGTTTGGACAAATGGCAGGGCTTGGACAGAAAGGGGCACAATGTGACAAATTTGGCTTTATTTGAAATTGAAGATCCAGGACCCATTCAAAGCTTCTAGAGATATTGAGCAAAAAAGAAAATCCTTCCAGGAATTATTACTCACAAAGTGAGGCATGCTCCTAAAACACTTTGGCTGACTATAAAATTGGTCTTGCTAACAAAACAGTTGTCCCGCATTTGCGTATATTGTAGCAGGAAGAATAAACTGTACTGGAATGAAGGGCAAAATGTGTAGCAAAATGCAGCCAACTATGTGGCAAAGCGGAGTTTGTTCCAAAGATGAAAGAACACCATCAGGGCTAGAATGGCACAGCAGACACTTTCAGAGACTGGTCGTACAACGTCCTTTTAGCTCCATCAATCCCTATATGGGGACAAATGTGCCAATAGACGTGGTACACCATAGCAAGCTCCCACCCGCCAAGGTCAGAACCGCTATATGCACAAAACAACCAGTTCTCTATAGAAAGTATTGTCTGGTACCAGAGGTTCGGCAAGAACCATAAAGTAAAGCCCATAGTGTATAAGTACGGAACTTCCTAATTTTTTTAGAAATCCTACAATAAAATGATCATGCCCGTATCATCAGCATAAATATAAGTAATATAAATGGAAGCCAAAGTTTTGTGTAGCAAGACAGTCATAAAAAATGGTCAAAAATAGATAAATGGTCAAAAATGTTTGTGAGTAATCAAGTCCTAGAATTCATTTTCAGATGATCTCACTTTTCAAGATCATTTCTGGGGTCCACATTCTAACGCTTATTGACATGGGTACGTGGACGAGAATTTGTTGGAATAGTAGTTTGGCATGGGATTGATCAAGTTCTAGAATTGTCAGATGACCTGACTTTGCAAGAACATTTGTGGGGTCCACACTCTAGAGCGTACAGACGTGGGTACGTGGATGAGAATTTGTTGGGATAGTAGTTTGGTATGGGATTGGTCAAGTTCTGGAATTAATTATGAAATGGGGTAAAATGGGATCTACTAATTAAAATAATATTTATCAATTGTTCCAAATTGTACTACTTGGGCCACTAAGCAGAAAATAAAAATTATTGAAAAAAAAAAACCAAACTAATAATTGTAGGTGGTGTGGTAGGTCTCAAAACAGGGGGAGATACAAAGGCCTGGTTGGGATGGGCATGTGGGGCAATAGAATCGGGAATCACTCCGTCTGCCATGCTTTCTGCAGACTCGGCACCTTTTTTGAGGATACCTTTGGGTGGGAGTGACAGGGACAGGGTGAGGAAAATGGCGTTCTGAAAGTCTCCGGGAATCCTCAGAGTCGAAGGCTTCCCCCGGTGCCATGGACTCAAATATGAGGCTCTCTATAATTTTTTCCTGAAAGTGCAGGAACGTAAGTGGGCCTTGTGATTTTTTATATAGGACAAAACTGTTATAAGTGGCAGTTTGGATTAGATAGATTGCCACCTTTTTATACCATGCCCTGGTCTTCCTCTTGACCAGGTATGGTTGCAGAACCTGGTCTGACAAGTCTACGCCACCCATGTGTTTGTTGTAGTCTGTGACGCAGACAGGTTTTTCTTTGTCCCTGGTGGCACCCCTCTCTCTGACCGTCACAGTGGTGTCCGTATGCAGTGTGGAAAGCATGAAGACGTCCTTCCTGTCTTTCCACTTCACTGCAAGAAGTTGGTCGCTTGCAAGTGAAAATGACGCCCCCCTCTCCAAGCGTCTGGACACCAACTGTGACGGAAGCCCCACTCTATTTTTCCTCACTGTCCCACAGGCCCCTGTATTTGCAGCATGGAGGGATTTGTATAGGGGGATGCTCGTATAATAATTGTCCGTGTACACGTGGTACCCTTGATTGAGAAAGGGCGTCATTAGCTCCCAGACAATTTTGCCTGGGATACCAATTGTCTGGGGGCAGTTTGGGGGGTTAATTTGGCGGTCCCTACCTTCATAAATTAAAAAGGTGGACGTGTACCCTGATGAGCTCTCGCATGCTTTATATAATTTTACACCGTATTTGGCTCTCTTGGAGGGAATAAATTGGCGGAATGACAGACGGCCCTTGTAGCTCATCAAGGACTCGTCGACTGCCACATTTTGCTCTGGGGTATAGGAATTTAGAAAGGAAGTTTTTAGGAGGGAAATTAGGGGTCTTAATTTATTTAGCCGATCGTAGTTGGGGTCAGTTCTTGGGAGGGCTTGGGAATTGTCACTAAAGTGGAGGAATCTCATCAGGGCTTCGTAACGGACTCGGGACATGATGGCTGCAAATACAGGGGTGCAGTGGACAGCTTTTGTTGCCCAGTAAGAGCGGAGAGTGGGTTTTTTGACTATACCCATATTCAGGGTGAGGCCTAAGAATTTTTTTATTTCGGGGACATTTGTGGGGATCCAGGAACGGGAATGAAAGGCATTGGGTTTTTGGGAAATATACTGGCGGGCATATAGGTTGGTTTGGTGGACGATTAATTGCAGGACTTCGGGGCTAATGAAAATTTCAAAAAAATCAATGGGGGTAAAATTGGCGACATTTACTTTTATTCCAGGGACTGCAGAAAAAGGGGGAATTTGAGGGGAAAATGAGGTGTCATTATACCACAGCGGTGGGGGCACTGCGGTACTTGGTCCTGCCTCTGAAGCTTCAGCAGTGACGACCGACTCCATCGGGCCGGGGGATCCCGTGGAGGAAGAGTCGTCATCACTGTCTGAAAGCTGCTCAGCTTCAGAGGCAGATTCTGTTTCACTGCCGGAGCTGCCGGAGCAAAGCAGGCTGTAAGCTTGCTCCGCGCTGAACGTTCTGCGGGCCATTTTATTTATTTCCAACCCCAACACCAACCCTAACCCTAACCCTAACCCTAACCCTAACCCTAACCCTAACAAAAAATTTTAAAAAAAATTATATATATATATTTTTTTTTTTTTTTTTTTTTTTTTTATAATCCCCTGCTTATGATGCAGGGATTACGGAGAACGGGGGTGGATAAATTCGATGCTGGCGGATATGGAAATGGCTTTTTTTATTACTGACAGGGCAGCGCTTGATATGTAGTCTCTCTCTCTTCTCTCCCAGAACAACTACAAGGAGAGAAGAGAGAGGTACATCCCAAGTGCTGCCATGTTTATAAAACATTTGGGGTTTTGATCACTGTGATAGGACATATCACAGTAATCAAAACCCAGCAGCCTATGAGAAAATTCTCACAGGTTGCTGGGTCTCTGCTGGCAGATCATGGCAGGCGTACTGCGCATGCGCCCGCCATTTTCTTCCAGCAGAGAAGAAGAAGGGGGGCCGGGAGCTGTGGGCTGGGGACCCGGGAGCTGTGGGCTGTGGGCTGTGGACCGGAGACACACCGGAGGCATGGTGGGGGGCTCTGGGGACTCTATTTCTCTCCCTTCTGATGTACGATCACATCAGAGGGGAGAGAAATGAAAAGCACACTGTTTTTTTTTTTTTTTACAAACTATATGCAGCGATCGCAACCCCGGGGGTCTGTAAAGACCCCCGGGATTGCGATCGCTCCAGGGGTCGGTAAAAACCGACCCCAATACAATGCGGGGAGGCTGGGTTCTGGCGGCCGGAGTTAACTTTCGGCGGGCGCATCTGCTCATGCGCCCGCCATTTTGGAGCCGTGAGAGGAAGGAGGAGGGTCGGGGACCGGAGGGGGGACTTTTACGGTACATAAGGTACCGTGGGGGGCTCGGGGGACCCTATTTCTCTCCCCTCTAATGTGCGATCACATTAGAGGGGAGAGAAAGAAAGCGCAAGTCCGGATTTTTTTTTTTTTTTGCGATCGCCGGTAAACGGTTAATTACCGGCGATCGCAAAAGCGGGGTCGGTAAAAACCGACCCGAATCATGTTCTCTGGGGTCTCGGCTACCCCCGGCAGCCGAGACCCCGGAGAAAATCGGACTGTGGGGGGCGCTATACACTTTTTCCACAGCGCCGTTAATTAACGGCGCTGTGGTTTAAGTACCCTTAGCGGCCGCCGTTAAAAGGCGTATCGGCGGTCGTTAAGGGGTTAATAATAGTATTATATTGATGAATCGCTGCATTATTTGTGTTAATAATTTAAGCGTGTGTTTATTATGCCATGATTTGTGTAATACAGTAGATAATAGCTGTTAATACAGCCTAACTAGTGTATTAAGCGCGTACTTATTACCTATTTTAGCTTATTATAAACATTTATGCCGAACTCACAAATTTATTTGTTACGGTATATAAAAATGTGTTTGTCTGTGGTGTGAGATTAACATAGATAATATAAATATATATATATATATATATAGGCTTCCTACATGTAATACAGGAAAGATAAATATCACGGTACCGTGTTACAACGACATTTTTCCCTATCTAAATGCAATAAGGAGAATCTAATTACCCGTGATGATGTGAAGAGCAGGCTCATTATCTTCTAACGGTTCCTCAGCTACGTGTTCAAAGGGTTCATAATTCTGCGTGGCGAAATTATTGCGATAATCGGGAGACATACACTCCTCTTAAATAAGAAAGAATGCAGGAATATATAATTAATATAAATTACTTATAATATAATGGCTTAATCAGAATGAACCAATACTCTGTACATTATATTCGGTATACCTAGTTGCGTGCTTGTAAGCAAAGGACTGTATTGATCGCGGGGATATTGGAATTCCATCTTAAATAAAAAAATAAAATAAAATAAAAAATAAATAAATAAATAAAAATAGGGGGTAGAGTTTCATCTATATGTATACCGACGATAAATACAGATTTAACTATATAACAAATATATATATACTATATATGAGTTAGCGCTGACAAAAATTACCTAACAAGGTATGAAGTGACACATTAGTAAATAAAAGTAAAAATATCTTTATTGACATATTATTTTAAAAATTACACATCTTTAAAAGACAGGGTGTTGGAAGAAATAGGACCTCCAACGCCTCTTTAGAAGAACCGCATGGCAGTCTTATATCTGATTGAAGGGTATAACTAAAAATAGGCAATCAGAAGTATAAATAATACTATATATCAATTAGAAAGATTTAGTTTTTAACTATTATTATTATTATTTATTTATATAGCACCATTAATTCCATGGCGCTGTACATGAGAAAGGGGCTGCATACAGCCTCTTTAGAAGAACCGCATGGCAGCCTTATATCTGATTGAAGGGTATAACTAAAAATAGGCAATCAGAAGTATAAATAATACTATATATCAATTAGAAAGATTTAGTTTTTAACTATTATTATTATTATTTATATAGCAGCATTAATTCCGTGGCGCTGTACATTAGAAAGGGGTTGCGTACAGGGGTTATAAATATCGTTTACAGTAATCAAGTTTACAGTGACAGGCTGGTACAGAGGGGACCCTGTCCTTGCGGACTTACATTCTATGGTCCTATATAACAAATACATGCTGTACATGAATTATAATATCGGGGCGCAAATAAACCAGTTAGCACTTACCTTTTAAAATATCAGCTATTCAGGCTCGCAGAAAAGCTGTCTTCAGTGTCAAAGCTATAGCAGTGTGACCAGTATTTAAAGAAAAACAAGCAGCGTCTGTGACCGTCTCTTCAGCGATTTCAACCAGGCAGTATCGGATTACACTAATGGCTCGCAGCTGTTGTGTAAAAAAAAAAAAAAAAAAAAAAAAAAAAAAACTAAGCAAGTTATCTTGGACTGGGATATTTGGGATAAATACAGCGTTTAATATAAAATTTTATACAGTTGAAGAAGCAGACGGCTGTTGTTCGTTGAGGCACAGTCATTTATTCAGCCATGGATTCTAATACCCGGGATCGCATATTAGAAAAGCAGTATTTTACAGCAGGCAATTCCAGGTTATTCTATGGAATAGACAAATTATTTAGAGCGACGAGAGACCGCGGAATAAAGAAATCTGACGTGTCTGAGTGGCTGGATAGACAAGACGCTTATACGTTGCACAAACCCATCAGAAAACATTTTTTGTCAAATAAAATTTATGTCTCGAACGTTGACGAGCAATGGCAGGCGGATCTCGTAAGTTTAATCGACTATTCAAGGGAAAATGATAATGTCAAATACATCCTGACGGTGATTGATACTCTATTGAGATACGCGTGGTGTGTTGCTTTGTCATGCAAAACGGGCTCCAGTGTGGCTAGATCGTTCGAATTAATATTTCAAAATGATAAGCGCATACCGAAGAAATTGCAGACGGATCGCGGCAAAGAATTTATAAATTCGTCAGTCAAGCAGCTGTGTAATTTACATAATATTCACCACTTTTTTACCAACAACGCTGTGAAAGCAGCTATGGTAGAGCGCTTTAATCGCACATTAAAAACTCGTATGTGGCGCTATCTCACGAAGCATAATACCTTTAGGTATATTGATATTTTACCGGATTTGGTGCATAGCTACAATCATACGTATCATTCTACCATACGATGTACTCCCGCTGAAGTGACAGAGAAAAACGCTATGCAAATCTGGCGCAATATTTACAGTTCTACTATTGCTAATAAACTGATTAAACTGACTTTAAAGGTCGGAGATCATGTGAGAATTTCCCGCTATAAAGATACGTTCTGTAAGGGGTATGAGAAAACGTACAGCGAAGAGATTTTTTTAATTACCGGGGTCTCCAATAAATTTCACAAACCTCTTTATAAAATTGCTGATTTAGCCGGCGACCCTGTAGAGGGGTCATTTTATAAGGAGGAGCTGCAAAAAATACCTATGGATGAGAATCGCGTCTACAGAGTAGAAAAGATTTTGAGAAAAAAACGTGTCGGGGGTGTAAGTCACTGCCTCGTCAAATGGCTGGGGTACCCCGAAAAATTCAATAGTTGGATCCCGGCTTCGGAGTTGACAGATATATAGCTATGGAAGCGCGCTCCTTTTTCGTGACTCTTCCCAGTAATTCGTCAATTAATATCTACCCCGATAACACCATATCGAATTACAACACCAAGCTAGCGAGGGCCGTTCATCTTTCAGAAGCTTATGAAGTGGCGTTAACGGAAATACAGTACCCCCATACGTGGAACACGTTTGAGGCTTTTGAAGGAAACTTCTACGCCGCGAAACACGGTGAACCGTTAGAACATTATCACATAAAATCAGGGTTTTACTCGAACATTCATAAGCTGGTTGCCACGGTCAATACCCGAATAGAAGCGCTGAATTTATCCGCGCCAGCCTACAGAATACGGTATGATGAGCTACGCCGAGAGGTGATCCTGCCCGACCTGGCCCCTATACAGTTTGCTCTGGGTACTAAGCTAAAATTTATCTTCGGCCTACAGACCGTCGATGACTCCCCCGTTGCTTTAATGCCGTGGAATCGCCGCTTTTACCCCGATTCAAAGGCTGGTTTTTATTCGCTTTTTGTATACACCGATATAATTCAGCACCAGCTTGTAGGCGACAGTTACGTTCAGCTGTTGCGGACCGTAGAAGTTAGCGGCGATGATAATGATATTGTCACGGTGCGATACACGCGTCCAGATTACATACCGCTGTGCAAACAACACTTTGACTCCATAAACATTACAGTCATGTTGGACCAGGCTACGCCAGTTAAATTCAGATACGGGAAGTGTATAGTGCGATTACATTTCAGACCGCGACAGTATTGACACGATAAAATGGTGTCTCAAAGGGTGTATGGAGATCCTGCTGTTTATGCCCGCTACTATACTGCACAGTCGGGACACGGGCTAGAGGGCTTCCGCGGGAGCGAGTACATGTATGGCTCCGGCCTGGCCGGGATATTTAAAGGATTGTTTCGACGCACCGTACCGCTTTTCAGAAAAGGCTTAGAATTAGTAAAACCGCACATAAAGACGGCGGTCCGGAACATCGCGACGGACGCCGTCACGACCGCCTCAACGGCCCTTATGAAACGGATAAATACACAGCCGCAGCAAGACGGGTCTGGGTTAATTTATGTCGCTAAAAAAGCGCAAAAAAGAAAGAGGCGCGCTTGCCCGCCTTTACCGCCGATGCTCATGAATAAAACTACCGCCAAGAGACGTCACCGTCAGAAACGAGTAAGACGCTCTGCGGACGACATCTTCTAATCGGTTATCATGGCTTTCCTGCATGACGCTTCTGTAGAGTGTGCAAAATCTGAACTGGATATTTTTGACGTACCCCCGACACAAACAAGTATAGAGAAATCTCTATTTGTAGAAGTACAACCGGTTGCGGCTCTGTCAGACAATGGTCCTTTGGAATTTTTCATGTCTGGGAGCGGCGATTATTATTATGATCTGAACAACACTCTGTTGTACGTAAGTTGTCGCATCGTGAAGCAAGATAACACGGCTATTGGCGACGGTGCCCGTGTGGCCCTCATAAATTATCCTCTAGCCACCCTTTTCAACCAGGTCGACATTACTCTGGGGGACCGACTTATCTCACAATCGGACAATCTCTACAGCTATAGAGCGTACATAGAGACCCTTTTAAATTACAGCTCGCAGACGCTGGCATCACAATTTACAGCCGGTTTGTTCTATAAAGACACTGCGGGCCATCATAATGACCGGAGCTTGGATGGCGCAAATGCAGGGTTTATCAAAAGAGCCAATGCGGCTTCTCGCTCAAAGCCCATCGACCTCTTGGGTCCCATCTTTGGGGATATATTTAATCAGCCAAAGTTAATATTGAACGGGCTTGACCTTAAGGTTAAGCTAACAAGAAATAAGGATGCTTTCTGCCTCATGTCCGCAGAAGCCGAGCCGCTGAAGGTGCAAATCTCGCAAGCGGCTCTCTACGTGAAAAGAGTGCAGGTGTCTCCAGCTGTCCGAATCGGCCACAGCCAGGCCCTCCTATCCGCAACAGCCAAGTACGCTATTGACCGAACATGTCTGAAAGTCTACAGCATCGCCGCTGGGACACGGATCACGAACCACGAGAACCTCTTCCTAGGCCAGATCCCAAAGACTGTTATATTGGGCTTTGTGGATAATGAAGCGTTCAGTGGAGCTTATGCAAAAAATCCCCTTCAATTCCACCACTACCACATCAACCACGCCGCCTTATATCTGGACGGTCAGCAGATACCCGCGAGGCCTTATAATCCTAATTTTAATGATGGATTAGCCATCAGAGAGTATATGGCGCTTGCCCATATATCTGGCAAGCAAAAGGCTGATTGTGCCATGGCGATAGATCGTGAAGAATTTATGGATGGATTCACTCTGCTTTTGATTTATCGCCTGATCAAAAGCCTGGAGGACATTTCTCGCTCATTAAAACAGGTAACCTACGTGCTGAAGTCCGCTTTGCGCTAGCGACACCCCACACGATAAATATGGTTGTTTTTGCAGTCAATCACACCATTCTGGAAATTAATAATAGGAGAGAGATCTTGTACGATTTTAATTAACGATGGACAGCCTGCAGCTTACAACGATACTGAAGTCCGATAATTATACAGATCGCATATTCGCCGGTGTGTTTCCGTGTGATTTGCTCCCGGAAGAAAGGGTGACTCAGAGACCTGCGGCATATATCGTGAATACAGACCCGGCGAATCAAGCCGGACGTCACTGGGTATTAATCGTACTCTGCGATGATAAGACGGGCATATTTTTTGATAGTTACGGCCTTAGCCCTGAAAATATTATCTTCCCACGCGATTTTGTGACATTCCTGAACAAGAATTGTGACGCTTATTGTTATCAGAACGCCCAAATTCAAGATCTGCATAGTCACACTTGCGGACATTACTGCGTATATGTTTTACATCATTTAGCGCGCGGATTACCATTCAAGACGCTTTTACAGCGCTTCAGTTCTGATGTACAAAGAAATGAAAGAACCGTAACAACTTTTATCTCATCAACATTTTCAAATTTAACTACGATTAGAACGAATTATCAATTTAATCAAAACTGCACTTGCTTTCAATGATCTAAATATTTGTCCACGTCCTAGTTAGAAGACGTTCAAGGGTGACAGCGCTGACAGCTGCTAGCAATTAGTTCTGGCTTGCTTTACTGCAGACAATAAAAGATTTTAAACCATTCTGTGTTTTCTCAGTTATCTGGGATACCAGAGAAACAGCTGTTGGGAATGTGTCAGATATGTGTGTGAACAGGCTATGCGGACATTTCCCAAGCACTGCGATCACATCTGCTTATGTGCTTATGTAGGCGGCAGTCCCTGCCTGTCGTTTCTGCAATTAGAATGTGTTCAGTGATAATGAAGCACAGCTTATAGTGGATAAATGACTTGTAACAACATATTATTTTGTAAGAAGTTTGTTTACAATAAAAATCTTTTACATTTTTTACAATACCGTGTCTTTTGCTTTTTTATAAAACACTTGTAAATGAGAATAACAAAATGTATGTCATGCAGACAAACACCTGTTTTGTGTTTATTTAAGGGATAGAGGAGACTCACACATTTTTTCTGACTGCAGCCCTGCATCCTGTACACAAACTCATCCAGAATAGGCATGGAGTTGGGATAATCTATCAAATATAGTATCAGACTCAATAACCCCAAACCAGTAAATGAAAGATCTAATATAAAAAAAAAACGCTGTGATAATAATCACAGTCATACTTGCGGGTGTTGTAATATGCCCACATACATAATGTGCGCATTATAAATCACATATAAATGAGAACACCATTAGCCATTAATACTACAGAAACACAGCCTCACACTCCCTACCAGCGGATTATCAAATAAGGCTACTCTTAATATAGCATATAAACAACTAATATAAAATTACTGGGATAATATTCACTGTATTAACAAATTAAACTATATCAAAAAGGGAGGGGGGGAGCAGGCACACAGCTGCTGTCAGCAGACAGGGAGGGGTGGGGTTACACACTTTGATACACTTTGATAGGGGCGTGTCCACCTGTCAAATTGAGTTTGACGAAAGGTCCCTATGCTCTACTACTGGTCTGTACTGTCTAAATTGTCATCTGATCTTCATCTTGATGTCTTCTGTCTTCGTTCTATTAAAACAATATTTATTATAATTTTTTTGAAATGGCATGTAGATATTCCAGGGACTGTGTGTCATGTGTCAATCAAAGTCCATAAATTCAAATGTTGATAAGAAAACAAAGTCCATATACGAAATGTAGCTTTAATATCTGTGCAGTGTCACCTTTAGAGACCTGGACTTACATTGGCCAACTTGGATATTTCTGGAATTCTTCTATATCATCTGCATTGGTCTTGGAACAGGTGTGATGTCTTTGGTCAGCACAGCAAGGGTTTAATTGACTCTTCCTTGCTAAACATAGCACCATGGCCAGTCCTTAGTCCCAATGCACAGGACACACGTCAGGGTTGTAGCTTCCTGACAATTACCTTATTGTTCACCAGCTTTTCTTCAAAGCTTTATAGGTGATAGGAAACCACTGGAACATGATAAAAACGTGATAACACAGTTCATTTTAGCATCATAGGATCATCGTCCTCTCCTATTGTGGTTGCCAGTTTAGATACTGCAATAATGGTTGTCAGTGATGGATACTGCAATTGTAGTTGTCAGTAATGGATGCTGCAGTCGTGGTTGTCAGTGGTGACATGAATTGTAATTGACACAGTCTATTATTACTCAGAAATCATAGCATTGTTACCTTGTGGAACTTATGGATAGCGGCTTTTTCTTCTTGCAACTTTTAAGAATCTTTTGGATTTAGAAATATGAAAAGTCTTTATTAACATAACTCCAGTATCTTGATTGAAGTCTTCATTCCCTAGTCTATACCAAATCTGGTAATTTTCCTAACCTATAATATCACAGCGTACCATAGCAATCAATAATATCCATATAATTATTATCAGATTATTAATATGGAATTCATAATTCATTCTTATTTAATAAAAATAAAGCCTTTATATGTTAATGACAAATGCAGAGTAATTATGTTCTCAGTAACACATACCCTTAATATTTCCATTGATGATTTCATATTTGTCAACCTTGTAGTACCAAAATATTGAAAATATGCAACTTTGCATATAATACCCTTCATTAGAGTAAAAAATGACTCTTTTATAATACTTAACCCCTTCACCCCCAAGGGTGGTTTGCACGTTAATGACCGGGCCAATTTTTACAATTCTGACCACTGTCCCTTTATGAGGCTATAACTCTGGAACGCTTTGACGGATCTTGGCGATTCTGACATTGTTTTCTCGTGACATATTGTACTTCATGTTAAAGGTAAAATTTATTCGATATAACTTGCGTTTATTTGTGAAAAAAATGGAAATTTGGCGAAAATTTTGAAAATTTTGCAATTTTCCAACTTTGAATTTTTGTGCCCTTAAATCACAGACATATGTCACGCAAAATACTTAATAAGTAACATTTCCCACATGTCTACTTTACATCAGTACAATTTTGGAACCAAAATTTTTTTTTGTGACGGAGTTATAAGGGTTAAAAGTTGACCAGCAATTTCTCATTTTTACAACACCATTTTTTTTTAGGGACCACATCTCATTTGAAGTCATTTTGAGGGGTCTATATGATAGAAAATACTCAAGTGTGACACCATTCTAAAAACTGCACCCCTCAAGGTGCTCAAAACCACATTCAAGAAGTTTATTAACCCTTCAGGTGTTTCACAGGAATTTTTGGAATGTTTAAATAAAAATGAACATTTAACTTTTTTTCACACAAAATTTATTTCAGCTCCAATTTGTTTTATTTTACCAAGGGTAACAGGAGAAAATGGACCCCCAAAGTTGTTGTACAATTTGTCCTGAGTACGCTGATACCCCATATGTGGGTGTAAACCATTGTTTAGGCGCATGGCAGAGCTTGGAAGGGAAGGAGCGCCATTTGACTTTTCAATGCAAAATTGACTGGAATTGAGATGGGACGCCATGTTGCGTTTGGAGAGCCCCTGATGTGCCTAAACATTGAAACTCCCTACAAGTGACACCATTTTGGAAAGTAGACCCCCTAAGGAACTTATCTAGATGTGTGGTGAGCACTTTGACCCACCAAGTGCTTCACAGAAGTTTATAATGCAGAGCCGTAAAAATAAAAAATCATATTTTTTCACAAAAATGATCTTTTCGCCCCCAATTTTTTATTTTCCCAAGGGTAAGAGAAGAAATTGGACCCCAAAAAATGTTGTGCAATTTGTCCTGAGTACGCTGATACCCCATATGTGGGTGTAAACCATTGTTTGGGCGCATGGCAGAGCTTGGAAGGGAAGGAGCGCCATTTGACTTTTCAATGCAAAATTGACTGGAATTGAGATGGGACGCCATGTTGCGTTTGGAGAGCCCCTGATGTGCCTAAACATTGAAACTCCCTACAAGTGACACCATTTTGGAAAGTAGACCCCCTAAGGAACTTATCTAGATGTGTGGTGAGCACTTTGACCCACCAAGTGCTTCACAGAAGTTTATAATGCAGAGCCGTAAAAATAAAAAATCATATTTTTTCACAAAAATGATCTTTTCGCCCCCAATTTTTTATTTTCCCAAGGGTAAGAGAAGAAATTGGACCCCAAAAAATGTTGTGCAATTTGTCCTGAGTACGCTGATACCCCATATGTGGGTGTAAACCATTGTTTGGGCGCATGGCAGAGCTTGGAAGGGAAGGAGCGCCATTTGACTTTTCAATGCAAAATTGACTGGAATTGAGATGGGACGCCATGTTGCATTTGGAGAGCCCCTGATGTGCCTAAACATTGAAACTCCCTACAAGTGACACCATTTTGGAAAGTAGACCCCCTAAGGAACTTATCTAGATGTGTGGTGAGCACTTTGACCCACCAAGTGCTTCACAGAAGTTTATAATGCAGAGCCGTAAAAATAAAAAATCATATTTTTTCACAAAAATGATCTTTTTGCCCCCAATTTTTTATTTTCCCAAGGGTAAGAGAAGAAATTGGACCCCAAAAAATGTTGTGCAATTTGTCCTGAGTACGCTGATACCCCATATGTGGGTGTAAACCATTGTTTGGGCGCATGGCAGAGCTTGGAAGGGAAGGAGCGCCATTTGACTTTTCAATGCAAAATTGACTGGAATTGAGATGGGACGCCATGTTGCGTTTGGAGAGCCCCTGATGTGCCTAAACATTGAAACTCCCTACAAGTGACACCATTTTGGAAAGTAGACCCCCTAAGGAACTTATCTAGATGTGTGGTGAGCACTTTGACCCACCAAGTGCTTCACAGAAGTTTATAATGCAGAGCCGTAAAAATAAAAAATCATATTTTTTCACAAAAATGATCTTTTTGCCCCCAATTTTTTATTTTCCCAAGGGTAAGAGAAGAAATTGGACCCCAAAAAATGTTGTGCAATTTGTCCTGAGTACGCTGATACCCCATATGTGGGTGTAAACCATTGTTTGGGCGCATGGCAGAGCTTGGAAGGGAAGGAGCGCCATTTGACTTTTCAATGCAAAATTGACTGGAATTGAGATGGGACGCCATGTTGCGTTTGGAGAGCCCCTGATGTGCCTAAACATTGAAACTCCCTACAAGTGACACCATTTTGGAAAGTAGACCCCCTAAGGAACTTATCTAGATGTGTTTTGAGAGCTTTGAACCCCCAAGTGTTTCACTACAGATTATAACGCAGAGCCGTGAAAATAATTTTTTTTTTTTTCTCAAAAATGATTTTTTAGCCCCCAGCTTTGTATTTTTACAAGGGTAACAGAATAAATTGGACCCCAAAATTTGTTTTCCAATTTGTCCTGAGTACGCTGATACCCCATATGTGGGGGGGAACCACTGTTTGGGCGCATGACAGAGCTCGGAAGGGAAGGAGCGCCATTTGGAATGCAGACTTAAATGGATTGGTCAGCAGCCGTCACGTTGCATTTGCAGAGCCCCTGATGTACCCAAACAGTACAAACCCCCCACAAGTGACCCCATATTGGAAACTAGACCTCCCAAGGAACTTATCTAGATGTGTTTTGAGAACTTTGAACCCTCAAGTGTTTCACTAAAGTTTATAGCGCAAAGCCGTGAAAATAAAAATTCTTTTTTTTTTTTCACAAAAATGATTTTTTAGCCCCCAGTTTTGTATTTTCACAAGGGTAACAGGATAAATTAGACCCCAAAAGTTGTTGTCCAATTTGTCCTGAGTACGCTGATACCCCATATGTCGGGGGGAACTACTGTTTGGGCGCATGACAGAGCTCGGAAGGGAAGGAGCGCCATTTGGAATGCAGCCTTAAATGGATTGGTCTGCAGGCGTCACGTTGCATTTGCAGAGCCCCTGATGTACCCAAACAGTACAAACCCCCCACAAGTGACCCCATATTGGAAACTAGACCTCCCAAGGAACTTATCTAGATGTGTTGTGAGAACTTTGAACCCCCAAGTGTTTCACTACAGTTTATAATGCAGAGCCGTGAAAATAAAACATCTTTTTTTTCCCACAAAAATGATTTTTAGCCCCCCAAATTTTTATTTTCCTAAGGATAACAAGAGAACTTGGACCCCAGAAGTTGTTGTTCAATTTGTCCCGAGTACGCTGATAACACATATGTTGGGGTAAACCCCTTTTTGGGCGCACGGGAGAGCTCGGAAGGGAAGGAGCACTGTTTTACTTTTTCAACGCAGAATTGGCTGGAATTGAGATTGGACGCCATGTCGCGCTTGGAGAGCCCCTGATGTGCCTGGACAGTGGAAACCCCCCAATTCTACCTGAAACCCTAACCCAAACACACCCCTAACCCTAATCCCAACGGTAACCCTAACCACACCCCTAGCCCTGACACACCCATAATTCTAATCCCAACCCTAATCCAAACGTAAATGTAATCCAAACCCTAACCCTAACTTTAGCCCCAACCCTAACTTTAGCCCCAACCCTAACTTTACCTCCAACCCTAGCCCTAACCCTAACCCTACCCCTAACCCTAAACGTGACTGAAATACGTGGCACTGAAATACGTGGCACTGAAATACGTGGCACTGAAATACGTGGCACTGAAATACGTGGCACTGAAATACGTGATACGTGGCACTTAAATACGTGGCACTGAAACACGTGGCACTGAAATACGTGGCACTGAAATACGTGGCACTGAAATACGTGGCACTGAAATACGTGGCACTGAAATACGTGATACGTGGCACTTAAATACGTGGCACTGAAACACGTGGCACTGAAATACGTGGCACTGAAATACGTGGCACTGAAATAAGTGGCACTGAAATATGTGATATGTGGCACTTAAATTCGTGGCACTGAAATACGTGGCACTGAAATACGTGGCACTGAAATACGTGGCACTGAAATACGTGGCACTGAAATACGTGATACGTGGCACTTAAATACGTGGCACTGAAACGCGTGGCACTGAAATACGTGGCACTGAAATACGTGGCACTGAAATACGTGGCACTGAAATACGTGGCACTGAAATATGTGATACGTGGCACTTAAATACGTGGCACTGAAACACGTGGCACTGAAATACGTGGCACTGAAATACGTGATACGTGGCACTTAAATACGTGGCACTGAAACACGTGGCACTGAAATACGTGGCACTGAAATACGTGGCACTGAAATACGTGGCACTGAAATACGTGCAACTGAAATACGTGGTACTAAAATATGTGGCACTGAAATACGTGATACGTGGCACTGAAATACGTGGCACTGAAACACGTGGCACTGAAATACGTGATACGTGGCACTGAAATACATGGCACTGAAATACGTGGCACTGAAATACGTGGCACTGAAACACGTGGCACTGAAATACGTGATACGTGGCACTGAAATACGTGGCACTGAAACACGTGGCACTGAAATACGTGATACGTGGCACTGAAATACATGGCACTGAAATACATGGCACTGAAATACGTGGCACTGAAATACGTGGCACTGAAATACGTGGCACTGAAATACGTGGCACTATGACTGTCAGAAAATGTTCATTAAACGGTTAGGGGTGAGGTTAGGGGTAGAGTTAGGGTTAGGGTTTGGATCTCTATCACCTTGATGGTGGTGGGTGGCTTTTCAGTGTGTTTTCTGTTTTTTTTCGATAAAAATGCATGCGTTTTTAACGCAAACAAACGCATGTGCTTAAAAACGCAAGAAAATACTGCAGGTTGTATTTCTGAAAATGAACGCATGCAGAAAAAAACCGCATGCGTTTGAAAACGCGACCAAACGCGTACAAAAAAACCGCATGCGTTTTCAATGTTAAATATAGGGAAAAAACGCATGCGTTTTTTTGTGCAAAAAACGCTGCAGACAAAAACGCAAGTGTGAAACCAGCGACGCTTTTTATAGCAAAAAAGTTTTTGCGTCTCCACATTTTGAGACCTATAATTTTTCCACATTTGCTCCACAGAGTCATGTGAGGTCTTGTTTTTTGCGGGACGAGTTGACGTTTTTATTGGTAAAATTTTCGGACACGTGACCGTTTTTGATCGCTTTTTATTCCGATTTTTGTGAGGCAGAATGACCAAAAACCTGCTATTCATGAATTTCTTTTGGGAGAGGCGTTTATACCGTTCCGGGTTTGGTAAAATTGATAAAGCAGTTTTATTCATCGGGTCAGTATGATTACAGCGATATCTCATTTATATCATTTTTTTTATGTTTTGGCGCTTTTATACGATAAAAACTATTTTATAGAAAAAATAATTATTTTGGTATCGCTTTATTCTCAGGACTATAACTTTTTTATTTTTTTGCTGATGATGCTGTATGGTGGCTTGTTTTTTGCGGGACAAGATGACGTTTTCAGCGGTACCATGGATATTTATATCAGTCTTTTTGATCGCGTGTTATTCCACTTTTTGTTCGGCGGTATGGTAATAAAGCGTTGTTTTTTGCCTCGTTTTTTTTTTTTTTTCTTACGGTGTTTACTGAAGGGGTTAACTAGTGTGGCAGTTTTATAGGTTGGGTCGTTACGGACGTGGCGATACTAAATATGTGTACTTTTATTGTTTTTTTTTTTTTAATTTAGATAAAGAAATGTATTTATGGGAATAATATTTTTTTTTTTTTTCATTATTTTGGAATATTTTTTTTTTTTTTTTTTTACACATTTGGAAATTTTTTTTTTTACTTTTTTACTTTGCCCCAGGGGGGGACAATACAGATCGGTGATCTGCCAGTTTGCATAGCACTCTGACAGATCACCGATCTGCGAGAAGTGCAGGCTGCTTCACAGTGCGTCTGTGAAGCCACCTCCCTCCCTGCAGGACCCGGATCCGCGGCCATCTTGGATCCGGGTCTGGAGCAGGCAGGGAGGGAGGTAAGACCCTCGCAGCAACGCGATCACATCGCGTTGCTGCGGGGGGCTCAGGGAAGCCCGCAGGGAGCCCTCTCCCTGCGCGATGCTTCCCTGCATCGCCGGCACATCGCGATCATGTTTGATCGCGGTGTGCCGGGGGTTAATGTGCCGGGGGCGGTCCGTGACCGCTCCTGGCACATAGTGCCGGATGTCAGCTGCGATAGGCAGCCGACACCCGGCCGCGATCGGCCGCGCTCCCCCCGTGAGCGCGGCCGATCGGCTATGACGTACTATCCCGTCGGCGGTCATACGGGCCCACCCCACCTCGACGGGATAGTACGTCAAATGTCGGGAAGGGGTTAATGTTATACCCAATAGTGCCTTATAAATATTTATTAAAATGTGTGAAGAGGTAATCATGAAATGTGATGATGTAATCAGGATCAAAAACACATTTCCCCTTAACGCCAAAAAATATTATTTTATGAAAAAAGTAATTAGTAAAAAACCAAAATTAAAAAAAATTAACTATTTTATAACAAAACACTGAATACCATAAAATTATAATTTTGAAAAAAAAATATTCTAAATGTAGATTTTCTTGATAAACCATATTGATGTGTGATTGCACTTATCCATTATTAACTACATTAAGAAATAATAATTGCTGAAGAAATATAGAAATATATGTTGAGTAGAGTAGATAATATTTCATTATCTTAAGTCATGAGGCCTCTTTCATACATACACATTCACATTTCACATTACTCTTATGTTATATTCACTCTTAGCAGCTGCTCATACACGCATCTGTCATCTGTCACTCCGACTGTGACACATACAAGTTCACACCACAAATTCCCCATACAAAGGTATGAATACATGTATATTAACCCAAATTATTGTATCCTAATTATCAATGCGCATTGTAAACTATTAGATTTAATATCTTATTTTTTTAATATTCCCTATATACACATAACCTAACACTGTAAACCATTCTCATTTCTTCTTACTAAGATTACAAGTGCTTTAAACTGAAACAGGGGTGTATGGTATCCTTATTATTAGCCCACAGTTTAGATGTCACCTGCTATAACTGTCAAGTCATGCCGTGCAGTAAAGATATGTTATTACCATGCAAAGAAAGAAAATTTGCAAAATGTTACAAAAAATGTTAACAGTACACAAAAGCTAAATTTTAGATTAATTATTTATTATTTTTTTAAGTGTTAAATATATAAAATCATGCAATTATTATATCTTCCTGTGTAAATAAAGACATAAATCCATGTAAGAGGGTTTTTTTTTTCAAATTCTGCTTTGAAATGAAAATTCTAAAGAAAAATAAGATAAAGGTTAAATAGAATATTCATTCAAAACAAATAATTTAAATATCTTATACATATGTATATATTTAATATACTGTATGTATTTAATGTAATTCTAAGTATTATTACTGGAGTAAATTTTAATTATTTCACTATACATAAAAATACAGTTATACAATCTCTACTTACACAGATATACCATTTACTGTATACTGCATGAATATACATATATATATATATATATATATATATATATATATATATATATCTACAAACACTATAGAACTACAGAATTATACCGTTTAAGATAATTCAAAAGACTAAATAATACATTGTATAACACTTTTACACAACACATAATTACATTTTTAGCCAATTCCTAAACCAAATCTTATCTCTCTGTCGATAATGTCCTGAAAAGCTCTATTTAAAATTGCCATTTTTAGACTTACAGATTCTTTGCAGAGCTCCGATAATGGAGTCTTCAGCTTACCACCCATGAGAGGTCAGAACCTTGAATTTTTAATTCTTTCAATGCAACTTTTTCAGTGGACTCTTGGATCATTTGGTAGAGCTTATAACAACTATGTAATTTTCTTCGTACTTCATAGATTTGATTTTGGAGAAAACTCCGTTTTGGAAATTTTGATTTTGGCTTCTGATAAGATTTTACTCTACCTGTTTTCACAAGCTTAGTATGATTTATTTTCCTTTCAAGATTCTCATGTTTTGTAGAAAAATCAAGTGATTGCGCGCATTCAAATAAAGAATCTTTTTGTCATGCAATAACACGAGATACATTTTATCATTGATTATTTATTTGGAATGACAATTTTGTACAATCTTTCAAATATGGACATGAATGTAAAAGTACATTCTTTCAGGCCAATCCTTAATTTTTGAAGAATATCAATATCTGGATAATTTTCATTTAATCCACAGAACATCAGAATTCTTAATCTGTCCATATTGGTTAATTCTTTGTGTAACTCATCATCATTCTGCTTTTTCAATGTTAACCTTCTAGAAAAAGTTACTGGAAGACACATTTTAAACAACTGATTTTTCTCCTCATTAGTGAAATCAAACTTATCAGCAAAACTCTAAATATCCCTGAAATTCTGCACACATAGATTTTGTTATCATATGCAAGAATGATTTTGCATAATTTTAACAAGTTTTTCCTAACTTTAATTTGGAGTTGGGCCTCTGAGATGTCTTCTATTTTTAGTGGCCCTTGTACATCTGTCCCTAGTATGTCATCTTCGTCATTTCTCATGTCTCCCACGTTTCCTCCATCTTTTTTTACATCATAAGACACAAGTTCAGCGTGAGTGGCCATTACAGACACGTGCCTCACATCTTGTTCACTCTCCACATCACAGTCAATCTTGGGAACATCGCTACTTTCCTTTGACACTCTTTCTACACAGTCTTTTTTGGATTTCCCGGACACAAACTTGTGAAATACACCGGCCAACTGTAACTGTAACCCATTTCTGTTTTTCTCTATTGTAGGACACAGAGCTATATCTAGGGTTTCTGGCACTCGGGGCAAGAATTCATTTTGGCGCCCCCCCCCCCACCACCACCACCAAAAAGGACATATGAGATTTTCACATTTAGTCTTGTACCCATGAGCTCCGCTCCCTAATGCTCTCAATGATCAGTGAAAAACTGAGAGAAGCAGGAAGAGAAGCTCATTGTCACAGGACCACAAGTATGAAAGTCGCATATGTCCATGTGACGACTACTGGAACCTGCAGAGCTGAATCCTGACATTGCAGACTTCTGAATTCTCACAACTAATGCACTGCACACTTTTAGGATTCTCCCTTGCCAGTGGACAGTCATGTCAGCACAAGCATGCGATTTGCATACCTCTGGCCACATTCCGACTAGACGTGCCCGGCCTCACTCAGTTTATTTTCATTGAGTGAGGCCACACATGTCTAGTCAGCACATGACCGCATGTATCTAAATCGCCAGCACAAGAGAATTCTGACAGCGTGCAGGGCGCACTGTGAGAAGTCAGAAGTCTGCAGTCACAAAGAATAACTGCAGACTCATTACAAACCTGGACATCCCCTTTTATGCTCCTAACATAAATAAAAACATGAGAGTTGGTCAGTAACACACATAACATTTACATCCAGGTACCTTATAGATGACGTCGTCTCTGGAGCCAATCTCCTTCTTTTCTTCATCTTGTCCAGACCCCATGATGAGTTTTCTCATCCACAGCCGTCTCTGCAGACTTCCATCTTCTCCGCTCTTTTGCAGAAAATCTCCACATGATGCCCTTAAAGATACAAGTGTCATTAAAATTCTCCTGAATAAAAAATTGCCCCTCACTATATTGTCTGCATAAAATATGACCCCCCCCCCACACTGTCCCTCTTATGGTACATGCTCTTCACACTGACCTCTCCTTTCCATACCGGCCCCCTCTTCACACTGTCCTCTCATACTGTGTCCCCCCTATAGGGCCCAGTATTTATACTATCATCACACTCCCCCTCCTTGGTATACTGTCCCCTCCTGGATGTGCCCTTACACTGTCCCCCCATGCTACACCCTTACTATTCAGTTTCTATTCTGTGCCCACTTACTTTTGTCCCCCCATACTGTCTCCTCACACTATTCCCCTCCCTCCTCATACTGTCTCCTCTTACATCCCCCTGTTCACCATACTGTCTCCTCATATATTTACCGCCTCATTTTCTACACTAACTGCTCACCTAATTCCCCATACTGTCTGCACACATCCCATCACCCTCACTCCCCATACTCTGTCCACATACTTTTTTCACATCGCTCCTCATACTGTGCCCTCATTCTCCCATATTGTTTTCTCATAGATGCCCTCCATTCCCTCATAGTTTCCTCATATATGCCCCCAATTCCCCCATACTGTTTCCTCATATATGCCCCCCATTCCCCCGTACTGTTTTGCTCATACATGTCCCCAATTCCCCCATACTATTTCCTCATACATGCCCCCAATTCCCCAATACTGTTTCCTCGTACATGCCCCCAATTCCCCAATACTGTTTCCTCGTACATGCTCTCATTCCCCAATACTGTTTCCTCATATATGCCCCCAATTCCCCCATATTGTTTCCTCATACATGCCCCCATTCCCCAATACTGTTTTCACGTACATGCCCTCATTCCCAATACTGTTTCCTCGTACATGCCCTCATTCCCCAATACTGTTTCCTCATACATGCCCCCAATTCCCCCATATTGTTTCCTCATACATGCCCCCATTCCCCAATACTGTTTCCTCGTACATGCCCTCATTCGCCAGTACTGTTTCCTCATACATGCCCCCAATTCCCCCATACTGTTTCCTCATACATGCCCCCATTCCCCAATACTGTTTCCTCGTACATGCCCCCATTCGCCAATACTGTTTCCTCATACATGTCCCCAATTCCCCCATACTGTTTCCTCATACATGCCCCCAATTCCCCCATACTGTTTCCTCATACATGCCCCCAATTCCCCCATACTGTTTCCTCATACATGCCCTCATTCCCCAATACTGTTTCATCATACATGCCCCCAATTCCCCCATATTGTTTCCTTATACATGCCCCCCCATTCCCCCATACTGTTTCCTTATACATGCCCCCCATTCCCCCATACTGTTTCCTCATACATGCCCCCCATTCCCCAATACCGTTTCCTCGTACATGCTCTCATTCCCCAATACTCTTCCCTCATACATGCCCCCAATTTCCCCACATTGTTTCCTCACACATGCCCCCATTCCCTCATACTGTTTCCTCATACATGCCCCTATTCCCCAATACTGTTTCCTCATACATGCCCTCATTCCCCAATACTGTTTCCTCATACATGCCCTCAATTCCCCCATATTGTTTCCTCATACATGCCCCCATTCCCTAATACTGTTTCCTCATACATGACCCCATTCCCCCATACTGTTTCCTCATACATGCCTCCCATTCCCCTATAGTATTTCCTCATATATGCCCCCCATTCCCCAATACTGTTTCCTTGTACATGCCCTCATTCCCCAATACTGTTTCCTCATACATGCCCCCCATTCCCCTGTACTGTTTCCTCATATATGCCCCCATCTCCCCTTTTGCTCTTCATTTTGTGTCAACAAATCTCCCCCACACATTAAATCCCCCATCCTCACTCCAAATCTCACCCCACACATAATAAATTCCCCCATCCCCAAATTCTCCCCACACATAATAAATCCCACTCAAATTGTACACATATTATTGTCCTCTACCCCACCCCATCATTGCTCTTCACCACCTCCATCATTGCCTTCTCCATCACGCCCATCATTGCCCATTTCACCACCTCCAGCATTTCCTCCCCCAATCCCATCATTGCCCTTTCCACCACATCCATCATTTCCTCGTCCCCCACCATCCCCATCTTTGCCCATTCCACCACTTCCATCATTTCCTCCTCCCCACCATCTCCATCCTTGCCCATTTAACCACTTCCATCATTTCCTCCTCCCCTACCATCCCCATCCTTGCCCATTCCACCACTTCCATCATTTCCTCCTCCCCCACCATCCCATCTTTGCCCATTCCACCACTTCCATCATTTCCTCCTCCCCCACCATCCCCATCCTCGCCCATTCCACCACTTCCATCATTTCCTCCTCCCCCACCATTCCCATCCTTGCCCATTCCACCCCTTCCATCATTTCCTCCTCCACCACCATCCCCATCATTGCCCTCTCCCCGTCAGCCCCATCCTTGCCTTCTCCTCCCCCACCATCCCCATCATTGCCCTCTCCTCCCCTACCATCCCCATCATTGCTTTCTCCCCGTCAGCCTCATCATTGCCCTTTCCTCCCCCACCATTGCCCTCTCCCCGTCAGCCCCATCATTGCCCTCTCCTCCCTACACACACACACCATTTACTTCTCTGCACATTCCCCTGCAGCGTGCCACACAAACACACACCCCTCTCACCTCTCCTCGTGCTCTGCCACAGCATCTCCATTGCCTTCCTCTGACACAGCCGGCCGCTGAATGATGACGTCATCCAGCGGCACGTCTGTTTGAGAGGAAGCGTGAGCAGAAAGCAGGAAGACAGATCGCTGCAGCTCCGCTGCTATTTTCACTTGTAGGCAGTGGAGCTGCAGGGATTTCTCTCTGCCCGCCACAGCCACTGTGCAGGGGCCACCCTCCATCTCCGCACATGTTGGGAGCCGGCACTCTGCAGCTTCTCTGTGCTGGCTGTCAGCTTGACAGTCGGCACAAAGAACAGCTGACTCCCAGACCGGGGGCGGCAGAATGCAGCTGCCGGGGGAGACACTGTGGACCGCCACATTAGGCAGCCCAACTGTGCCCCCCTGCCGGCTACTCCCAGGGCACATGCCATGGCTGCCCCCCCTAGATACGCCACTGGTAGGACATCAGCTTAGAATCTATCTTTAGATTTGTTATCTTGCATTCTGCATATAAGGAAAGCCATAAGACTTCTAAATTAGACTCGTTTAAAGATATAAATTTCAATTGACTTAACTTAGAATAGGAATTAATTATATTCATTTTTTTACCTTGAAATATCTCAGCTTGTAGTTCCTTTGTTAGACAACGCTGGGCTCTGGTCATCAGCACATCTATCTTCAGTACGTCTGGTACTTGTAGTACTTCTAGTACTGGTCAATCCATCTGGCACCTGTTAGTCTCACTCATAGGTTCTGTCTGATCCTTGTGACTTGACGTAGCGTAGTGGAATTCCTGAAAATTTGCACAATTGACGTTTAGCGAAGCTCTTCACTTCCCCGTGTGCAAATAGAAGGAAATCCATGAAAAATAGCACAAAAAAATCAGGTATGGCTGGCTTGGCCAAATGTTAAATATGCTTATTTTGTATATTTATTTAATCAGGACTCTTTACGAGATGACTCATAAAAAAATGTAGTGGTTTATTGGATTGTCCACCAAAAAGCATAATTGCAGCAAAACATAAAATAGATGAAATAGTTACAAAGAGATTGTCCATTTGTCCTTATCAAAGTTAGTTCCCCATCTTTCCTGAGATTCTGAATGGTAAATGGCATCTGTGTCTGTCATGGATTATGGTAGAAGTCATCATAGCTAACGCACATACCAGCTGTTCATTCCGTCTGTTGGGAGACTGAAGTCCATAGAGAGTGAAGGAGAAAGCCCCAAGTGACGTCCCCTCCTACGAGCAGTGGATATATATACACTGTGTTCCAAATTATCATGCACTAAGGGTACCGTCTCACAGTGGCACTTTGGTCGCTACGACGTCACGATCCGTGACGTTCCAGCAATATACATACGATCTCGCTGTGTCTGACACGCTACTGCGATCAGGGACCCCGCTGAGAATCGTACGTCGTAGCAGATCATTTGAAACTTTATTTCGTCGCTGGATCACCCGCTGTCATCGCTGGATCGGTGTGTGTGACGCCGATCCAGCGATGTGTTCGCTTGTAACCAGGGTAAACATCGGGTTACTAAGCGCAGGGCCGCGCTTATTAACCCGATGTTTACCCTGGTTACCATTGTAAATGTAAAAAAAATCACTACATACTCACCTTCTGATGTCTGTCACGTCCCTCGCCGTCAGCTTCCCGCACTGACTGTGAGCGCCGGCCGTAAAGTAAAGGCAGAGCACAGTGGTGACGTCACCGCTGTGCTGTGCTTTATGGCCGGCACTGACACAGTCAGTGCGGGAAGCAAGCTGACGGCGAGGGACGTGACAGTCACCGGAATGTGAGTATGTAGTGTTTTTGGGTTTTTTTACATTTACAATGGTAACCAGGGTAAACATCGGGTTACTAAGCGTGGCACTGCGCTTAGTAACCCGATGTTTACCCTGGTTACCCGGGGACTTCGGCATCGTTGGTCGCTGGAGAGCTGTCTGTGTGACAGCTCTCCAGCGACCACACAACGACTTACTAACGATCACGGCCAGGTCGTATCGCTGGTCGTGATCGTTGGTAAATCGTTTAGTGTAACGGTACCCTAAGAGTTTAGGAGTGATAAGGTTACAATTTTTTTGTTTGTCATTTAAACTCATTGATGGTGATGTGTGTCAGGGCTCTTTATATCACTGAAAGCAATTGCAGATACCTGTGCAAATTAGTTTGGCAGGTGTGTCCAAATAAAGGCAAGACTACTTAAGAAGGCTGTTCCACATTATTAAGCAGCCTACATTTTTTGCCAAAATGGGAAAGAAAAAGGATGTGTCGGCTGCTGAGAAGCAACAAATTGTGGAGTATTTAGGTCAAGGCATGACTACAATCAACATTGCCAAGACACTTCATCGTGATCATCGCACAATCAAGAAGTATGTAGCTGATTCCCAGCGCACACGTGTGCGTGTTGATAAGGAAAAATTGAGGACTCTTTCCAACAGGCAATTGCGTAAGGTTAAAAGAGTAGCTGCAAAAATGCCTTGTCATAGCAGCAGACAAATTTTTGAAGCTGCTGGTGCCTCCAACGTCCCCAGAACAACAAGATGCAGGGTCCTTCAGAGGTTTGCAGCTGTGCGTAAGCCATCCTGTCGACCACGTCTATCTACTGCTCACAAGCAGAAACGGCTCCAGTGGGCCAAACGATACATGAAGACAGACTTCCAAACTGTTTTGTTCACCGATGAGTGCATTGCAACGCTCGATGGTCCAGATGGATGGAGTGGAGGATGGCTGGTTGATGGACACCCCATGAAAACTAAGGCACCAACAAGGAGGAGGTGGAGTAATGTTTTGGGCTGGAATCATGGGGAGAGAGATTGTCGGCCCCTTTATGATCCCTGAAGGGGTAAAGATGAACTCCATAATCTATGTGGAGTTTCTAAAACCACAGTTCCTGCCATGGTTCAAGAGGAAGAACCGTGTTTTAAGCAGCAAGATCATTTTCATGCATGATAATGCACCGTCTCATGCTGCAAAAAACACATCTGCATCTCTGGCTGCTATGGGCATAAAAGAGGACAAACTTTTGGTGTGGCCACCATCTTCCCCTGACCTCAACCCTGTGAGAACCTCTGGAGCATCATCAAAAAGAGTGTCTATGATGGCGGGAGGCAGTTCACATCTAAGCAACAGCTCTGGGAGGGTATTCTGTCCACATGCAAAACAATTGAAGCAGAAACCATCCAAAAACTGACAAATTCAATGGACGAGAGAGTTCAGAAGCTTCTTTCGAACAAGGGGTCCTATGTGCAAATGTAACATCACCTAGAATAAAGTTTTCACTTGAAAACTGTTTTATTTCATTTTGTAATAAGCTGATAATGCTTATAACTTCACAATTGACCATTTTTTTGTTCAAAATAATAAAAAAAGGTTGAAAACTCTGCTGTGCATAATAATTTGGAACATGCATTTTGAGTGTTTATTTTTTTAAAAAAGATACTGTTTTCATAGGCAGTTTGTTCCAAAACATTGCAATTATACTAGAATAGTAGATGACTGGAAAATAACAATGACTGCAATTCAGATAGGTAATTTAGAGAAAATATGAGGAAATATTATTTGCATAATAATTTGGAACACAGTGTATATACAGTTAGGTCCATATATATTTGGACAGAGACAACATTTTTCTCATTTTGGTTATAGACATTACCACAATGAATTTTAAACAAAACAATTCAGATGCAGTTGAAGTTCAGACTTTCAGCTTTCATTTGAGGGTATCCACATTAAAAATGGATGAACGGTTTAGGAGTTTCAGCTCCTTAATATGTGCCACCCTGTTTTTTAAAGGGACCAAAAGTAATTGGACAATTGACTCCAAGGCTACTTCATGGACAGGTGTGGGCAATCCCTTCATTATGTCATTCTCAACTAAGCAGATAAAAGGCCTGGAGTTGATTTGAGGTGTGGTGCTTGCATTTGGAAGGTTTTCCTATGAAGTAAACATGCGGTCAAAAGTGCTCTCCATGAAGGTGAAACAAGCCATTCTTAAGCTGTGAAAACAGAGAAAAAACCCATCCGAGAAATTGCTATAATATTAGGAGTGGCAAAATGTACAGTTTGGTACATCCTGAGAAGGAAAGAAAGCACTGGTGATCTCATCAATGCAAAAAGACCTGGGCGCCCACGGAAGACAACAGTGGTGGGTGATCGCAGAATAATCTCCAGATCATGAAAAATGGAGACGCTACAGGTATCAGAAAATGGCACAATTTTTTATTTATTTTTTTTTTTAGCAAAGTTTGGAAATTTTTTTACCACTTAGATAAAAGAGAACCTAGACATATTTGGTGTCTATGAACTCGTAATGACCTGGAGAATCATAATGGCAGGTCAGTTTTAGCATTTAGTGAACCTAGTAAAAAACCAATCCAAAAACAAGTGTGGGATTGCACTTTTTTTGCAATTTCACCACACTTGGAATTTTTTTCCCGTTTTCTAGTACACGACATGGTAAAACCAATGATGTCGTTCAAAAGTACAACTTGTTTTGCAAAAAATAAGCCCATATTGATGGAAAAATAAAAAAGTTATGGCTCTGGGAAGAAGGGAAGCAAAAAAACGAACACGGAAAAACGGAAAATCCCAAGGTCATGAAGGGGATAATATATGCTATTCACAATAAATACTGGACGTGAAGCACCATGTATCTTATCAATGGTATCTAGTGGAGGGACCACTATTAGTGTTTATCAGCAGGAGCTATCCTCCAGGGACAACAGAACAATATAGTATATCATTAATCTGCATATAGTTTATCCCCATGAGGATTTAAGTAAGGTGGATGGTAGATCTATATCTAGATGGGAAAAGATGACTACAAGGAAAGGGGAGTATGGAATTAAGATGGGGAATTGTGGCTAGAGAAAGAAAGCCCAGTAGGTTCTCATCCGTGCCGATTCTACCTTCAAGAATCTTGTTATGGGAGAGAAAGGGGGGGGGGGCAGGGCCGTATTTGCCACTAGGCACTCGAGGGCATGTGCCTAGGGCGGCGACATTGCGGGGGGCGGCACCTGAGCAAGGTTTTTATTTTTTTATTTTTTTTTTAGTCCCGGGTCACAAACGCGACCGACCGCCCCGCCCGCGCCCGCCTCCGAGGCCCACCCACCCTCCTTGAAGACGATACTCACCCTGCTCCAGCGATGCCTGGTCTCAGCGTCAGTAGCGCGTCCTGAGTGAGTGGTCATGTGGTACCGCTGATTAAGGTCATGAATATGCGCATATTCATGACCTTAATCAGCGGTACCACATGACCGCTCACTCAGGAAGAAGGCGCTGTGGCGGGACAGAGCAAGAGGGAGGATGTCGGCGCAGCCGACAGGTGAGTATGAGGGACGGGGGATGAAGGAGGAAGGTAAGCCGCCTGAGACATTCAAGATGGGAGGAGCGGGGGAGGGGGTGGAGAGATGACCCATGCATACTGGGGAGTATGAGCCATCAGCCATGCATATGGGGGGGGGACTTATGAGCCATCAGCCATGCATACAGGGGGGGGAATTATGAGCCATGCATACAGGGGAATATGAGCCATCAGCCATGCATATGGGGGGGGAATTATGAGCCATGCATACAGTGGAATGTGAGCCATCAGCCATGCATACAGGGGGGGGGGAATTACGAGCCATCAGCCATGCATACGGGGGGGGGGAATATGAGCCATCAGCCTTACATACAGGGGGAGATTATGAGCCATGCATACAGGGCAGGGGGGGTGGAGAGATGAGCCATGCATACAAGGGGGGTGGAGAGATGAGCTATGCATACAGGGGGGGAGGTAGAATATGAGCCATGCATACGGGGGGGGGGGGGGGGAGTATGAGCCATGCATACAGGGGGGGAATATGAGCCATGCATACAGGGGGGAATATGAGCCATGCATACAGGAGGGGGGGGGTCATTATACAGTATGGAGCATCATGTGTGGCCATTATACGGTATTGAGCATCTTGTGTGGCCGTTATACAGTATGGAGCATCATGTGTGGTCATT
This sequence comes from Ranitomeya variabilis, assembly GCF_051348905.1. Taxonomy (NCBI): domain Eukaryota; kingdom Metazoa; phylum Chordata; class Amphibia; order Anura; family Dendrobatidae; genus Ranitomeya; species Ranitomeya variabilis. Next base: position 693,053,255 of record NC_135235.1, on the reverse strand, counting down.
ATACAGTATTGAGCATCATGTGTGGCCATTATACAGTATAGAGCACTGTGTGGTCATTATACAGTATGGAGCATCATGTGGCTATTATACAGTATGGAGCATCATGTGTGGCCATTATACAGTATGGAGCACTGTGGCCATATTGTTTCGTTTATAATTATTGTATATAAAACAGTGTGATCAGCAGTGCTAAACGGCTGTGGTTGGGACGTGGATATGGGTGTGACTAGTTGTGAAACGGGTGTGGTCAGAGGCGTGGCCTAAAATTTGCCGCGGCAAAAGTTGGGAGGTATGGTACCGCATTTGCCAGATCATGGCAAGTGCCACAAATCCCATAGGGAATGAATGAGGCCGAACACAGTGTTGCTGTAAGTGATCCGTTACGCGGCACACGCAGAAAAACTGACGGATCTGCTGCAAAAGGCGACTTTCATATCAGCGATTCTTGCTAAAGTCACTGCCGATAGTGTCATACCCACCAAAGGGGGAGGTAGCACTAAAAGTGCCTAGGGCAGCAGAAACCCTAAATACGGCCCTGGGGGGGGCTAAAATATATTTGATAATTTATAGCTAATTTATAAACCAAACTTGTTGATTGTCTCTTAGGCCAGACACATCCACATAATCACAGGGAATGAGTTTGTGAAGTCAAAATAGTATTTTGATACTTTCACTGCTTCAAATAGAGACTTCATTGCTAGTGCATAAATCAAGAAGCAGTAGAACAGTGAAAACCCCACAATGTCCATATACCAAAGAGGCATACACAGACAAGACAGATCTATAGAGATGATTACATTACCCAGATATGCCCTTTTACACACGTTTCACTTCTAATGCTTCCTCAGAAAGGGTTTCTGCCACGTTCTGCTGCTTATGCACTAGCAATGAAGACTTTATTTGAAGCAGTGACCGTGTCATGCCCATAATGCCACACATGCCCTATGGAATTTATTGCGTGTAATATTTTTGAATATTTACATGAGCACTGTCACTTTTAGTCTACAATGTAATATTTATTCATGTGTGGATTGTAAACCCGTTCTATATATTGTTTTGTATATGGGTTTATTGTGAAATGCTATTTACCACTCAGTGGAAACCTTACACCAGAGCTTGTTAAAGGGAACCTGTCACCCCCAAAATCGTATATGAGCTGCGGCCACCGGCATCAGGGGCTTATCTACAGCATTCTGTAATGCTGTAGATAAGCCCCCGATGTAACCTGAAAGATGAGAAATAAAGGTTATATTATACTCACCCAGGGGCGGTCCCGCTGCAGTCCGGTTCTGATGGGCGTTGAGGTCCAGTCCGGCGCCTCCTATCTTCATGCGATGACATCCTCTTCTTGCCGCAGCTCTGGCGCAGGAGTACTTTGTCTGCCCTGTTGAGGGCAGAGCAAAGTACTGCAGTGCGCAGGAGCTGGGCCTCTCTGACCTTTCCTGGCACCTGCGCACTGCAGTACTTTGCTCTGCCCTCAACAGGGCAGACAAAATACACCTGCGCCGGAGCCACGGCAGGAAGGCAAGAAGAGGACGTCATCGTATGAAGATAGGAGGTTCCGGACCCGGACCGCGATGCCCATCGGACCCGGAACGCAGCGGGACTGCCTCTGGGTGAGAATAATATATTTCTCATCTTTCAGGATACATTGGGGGCTTATCTACATTACAGAATGCTGTATATAAGCACCCGATGCCGGTGGCCGCAGCTCAAGAACGATTTTGGGGGTGACAGATTCCCTTTAATGATATAGGATGATATGGTGTATAATTGTAATACTTTTTTCATATGGGCTTTCCACTTAAAATTATATATATATGTAAAAGGGTTTTACTAAACTATACTATAGATTCAACTAAGTTTTATATACCGTGTATATACTCAATAGTATAAGCAGAGATTTTCAGCCCCTTTTCTTAGGCTAAAAGTGGCCCTCTCGGCTTATACTCGAGTCATTGTCCCAGAGGGGCAGCGGGAGAGGGAGAGCTGCTGCTGTCACAATATACTCACCTGCTCCGGCGCGGTCCTTGCTTCTCAGATGATCTCTGATCCCGGAAGCTTGTTCCTGTGTACAGAGGTCACATGGTACCGTTCATTAAAGTAATTAATATGGAGCACATATTCATTACTTTAATGAGCGGTACCATGTGACCGCTGAATACAGGAACAAGCTGCCGGCGCCAGAGACCATCGCATCTGAGAAGCAGGGACTGCGCCAGGAGGGGGCGAGTATGACGGGGGAGGGTGAGCCATGCAATATTCACCTGTCCCCGTTCCACCGCCGGGCTCTGTCTTCCACGTCCTCTGGCTGTGATGTTCAGGTCAGAGGGCACGATTACGGGTTAGTGCGTGCCCTCTGCCTGAACAGTCACTGCAGAGAGCCGGAAGACATACGTTGTGGTGGAACGGGGACAGGTGATTATCGCAGGTGTCGTGGGCCTGAGCGATAAGAGGTGAGTATGTCTTTTTTTTTTTTCTTTTTTAATCGCAGCAACAGTAGCATATGGGGCATAATATGCTATGAAGCATCTTATGGGGCCATCAACCTTTGTGCAGCATTATATGGGGCATAATATGCTATGAAGCATCTTATGGGGCAATCAACTTTTGCGCAACATTATATGGAGCATAATCTATGGAGCATCTTATGGGGCCATCAACCTTTTTGCAGCATTATATGGGGCATAATCTATGGACCATCTTATGGGGCCATCATCCTTTGTGCGCCATTATATTGGGCATAATCTATGGAGCATCTTATGGGGCCATCAACCTTTCTGCAGCATTATATGGGGCATAATCTATGCAGCATCTTATGGGGCCATCAACCTTTGTGCAGCATTATATGGGGCATAATATTGGGCAATCAACTTTTTATGCAGCATTATATGGGGCATAATATTCTATGGAGCATCTTATGGGGCCATCAACCTTTTATGCAGCATTAGATGGGGCATAATATTCTATTGAGAATCTTATGGGGCCATCATTAACTTTTTATGCAGCTATATGGGGCATATTTTAATATGGAGCATCTTATGGGGCCCATCATGAACGTTATGGAGCATTATATGGGGCGTATTTTGTATGGAGCATCTTATGGGGCTCATCATGAACTGTATTATATGGGGCATTATATTGGTCTCCTGATTCAATATGGATATTCAAAAACACTTAACCTACTGATGTCTCAATCAATTTCACTTTTATTCGTATCTATTTTTATTTTTGAAATTTACTAGTAGCAGCTGCATTTCCCACTCTACGCTTATACTCGAGTCAATACGTTTTCCCAGTTTTTCGTGGCAAAATTAGGGGTCTCGGCTGATACTCGGGTCGGCTTATACTCGAGTATATACAGTACTTTCCCAATGATTTTTCTCTGCATAATCTCTTCTTTTTACATGTTTTTATGTTTTCTTGAAATAAAGATATTGTATTTCACACTGAAATTTTGTTTATGAGAGTAGGCTATGTTGCTGATTTCTACTCCTGAATATAGAGAAGACCTCGTTTGGGCTTTTTATATATAGTTAAACAAAGGAACTACATATTGAGGCAAAACGTGTATACATTCTAACCTCATACTGCTGGGAAAGACCATAAAGAAAGTGATAATACAACATGACAATATTTAGGAGTATTTTACCAAACTCCATTACAATCCATAAATCCCCAGGACCCATTTAACTAATGTCGTTACTCACATAACTCTAAACATATTGACTACTGTATTGTCCTTGTCACAGACACTACTTACTACTATAAGACACCACTTATTCACTCTCACAATGCCCTGCAGCTATTCCTATTAATGTTTGTGTATGCTAACCATACCTGCTAATGGCTCTGATGTCATTTTATGTCTCCATTCTGGATAGAACTCCCATAAAGGCATCTCATTAGCTGCAAAGTTAGTTAGCGAATGTTTTTCCAAGGTGGCAGCTGAGTCTGACATGGCTGTTCAACATATTTAGTACTGATCATTGCTGTACATTGAATGTTTTATTTTAACATGGCCAAACATGAGGAATGACAAGTCGATGTCCTTGTAGTGGTCAACCCCTTTAAGAAGACACAATTTTCAGTTAAAATATTTCCCACATTCTGAACATGAAAAAGTTTTCTCCCCTGTGCAACTTCTTTGGTGACTAAGAAGAGATGTTTTCTGCACAAAACATTTTCCACATTCTGAACAGGAAAAAGGCCTCTCCCCTGTGTGAATTCTCTGGTGTCTAACCAAATCACTTTTCTGTTTAAAACATTTCCCACATTCTGAACAGCAAAACGGCTTCTCCCCTGTATGAGTTCTATGGTGATTAACCAAATATGATTTCTGGTTAAAACATTTCCCACATTCTGAACATGAATAAGGCTTCTCTCCTGTGTGAAGTCTCTTGTGCTTAACCAAATATGATTTATCTGTAAAACATTTCCCACATTCTGAACAAGAAAAAGGCTTCTCCCCTCTGTGAGTTCTTTGGTGATTAACCAAATTTAATTTCCGGGTAAAACATTTCCCACATTCTGAACAGGAAAAAGGTTTCTCCCCTGTGTGAGTTCTTTGGTGATTAACCAAATCTGATTTCTGGTTAAAACATTTCCCACATTCTGAACAGGAAAAAGGTTTCCCCTCTGCATGAGTTCTATGGTGATTAACCAAATCTGATTTCCGTTTAAAACATTTCCCACATTCTGAACAGGAAAAAGGTTTCTCCCCTTTGTGAGTTCTTTGGTGCGTAACCAAATTTGATTTCTGGTTAAAACATTTCCCACATTCTGAACAGGAAAAAGGTTTCTCCCCTGTATGAGTTATATGGTGCTTAACAAAATCTGATTTGTGGTTAAAACATTTCCCACATTCTGAACATGAAAATCTATTCTCTGCTGTGTGAATTTTTTCATGTTTAAGAAAAGTCTTTTCGAGAAAACTATTTCCATATTCTGAATATGAAAATGGCTTCTTTCCTTTAGAATCAATTAGTTTTTTAATGCTTATATTATTACTTTGATCTTCCTCAGTAGTTGGTAATGAACCAGAAGACAGAACCTGTTTCAAACCATCAGATGACATATCATTGCTGTGAAGAGATGATTGTATATCTGAAGTAATGGCATTCACTTCAATTATATCCTGTGTGATCTCAAGATCATCTGATTTAAACATTGAAGAGGTCAGCTGTCCCTCTGATCTCCTGGTACAGTCATCTGCTAAAAAGAAAACAAATTATGAATTTTGAATAAAATAACCTCAAATTTTATACTTTTGAACATTTCTACTTAAGCAGTCAGTAAAAATTACAAGTTATGTAAAAATATTGAATTATTCACCAAGACAATGACAGTTCACAGTCTAATCGAAAGCCTCACAGCATGAACCAGTGGATCGTGGTGTTCAATGGATTGTTCATTCTGCCTCCCAAATATGGAATAAAAAGCCACCAAACAATGTTATGTAGGCAAAAATTATACCAACAAAACTTCTACTCATCTCATGAAATACAAGACACCACTAAGGTCCATCATCTGTCAGTGGAAAAACAAAGGTTTCCACATTATTAGTGGCTCAAAAGCTCTTAAAAAGCAACATGGCTTCCATAAACCTATCAAGCAATATCCGCTCTCCCAAAGTCAAATTTCTACTCGCTTCTGAGCCTTGCAGTGTGCCCAAACCACATTTAGCATCAATATATTTGGCATTACTATAGTGAGATGAACCCACTTAAGTTCGGTGTGTGTGTGTGTCTCCAGAAGCACAATCTGGGAACTATGTGTTGGATAATAAAATAGTAGCAATGTGCAATTTTCACGTTGCAACATCCAGTGCAAACTAATTTCTGTAAAGAGGCTGTGGAGTCAAAATAGTCACTACTCCCATAGAATAATCCACTGTGAGTTATAAATTCCAAAATGGATGTCACGGGTAGACTAGGTGAGCGAGAGCTAATAACCCGGGCCCCTGCAATTTCCCTCAGACTAGGGAAATCCTGACTGACCCTCTACCTGGAGTTTACACTGATGGTGTGCATGTCCAGGCCTCGAACCTCACCCTGTCTTCTGTTTCAACCCTAGGCTGAAACCTGCGCCCACCACCCAGTGAAGAGGTAATACACCAATACCCACAGTTAGCACAGACAAGGATAAAGGAAAATATACACCACGCCGCAGTCACTCAGGAATACACTATAAATGTGCAGGGCAAAATAAATACAAATATAGGAAGGAGTAAATAAGACAAAGGAAAATACACCACCAACAATGAGGCTATGTGCACACGTTCAGGAATTCTTGCAGAAAATTCCTGAGGAAAACCTGAAATTTTCTGCAAGAAATCTGCTAGAAACCCGCATGCGTTTTTTGCGCGTTTTTACCGCGTTTGTGACGCGTTTTTGATGCGTTTTTTTCCGGACATATCCCAATGCATTTTAAGTGGGAAATCCGCAAAAAAACCGCAAAATTAATGAACATGCTGCGTTTTTTACCGCGATGCGTTTTTACCGCGGAAAAAAACGCATCATGTGTACAAAAAGTGCTGAATTCATTAAAAATGATAGGATGCATAATATAAGCAGATTATTTGCGGTTTTATAGCGTTTTTATAGGGAAAAAACGCGAAAAAAACGCGAATAATCTGCAACGTGTGAACACAGCCTGAATCTCCAACAACCAGCTCTCCACTCCAGACCGAGATAACAACGCACAAGACAGTAGCTATAACCGGCGACGCCCAATGATCAGGAGAACTATTTAAAGGCAATGGGCATGGCCCAGCTTCCAATCCGAGGATCAGGTAAATTAACCCCGGAACAGCTAGATAAAATCTAGCCGACACCAATGAGCACATAGTGGTCAAAAGCGGAATTACCGCTATCTGTCGAACGACCTGGTCTGAACAGCGTCCGACATGACAGTACCCCGCCTTCTACGAGGGACCCCAGGGCCCTCACGGCTTATAGGACCCGGCTTGTCTGGATGGCGACGATGAAAAAACCTGACCAGCCGATCCGCATGAATGTCCGAGGCTGGTACCCAGGACCTCTCCTCAGGCCCATAACCACGCCAGTGAACCAAGTACTGTAAAGTGCGGAGCACTACATGAGAGTCAAAAACATTGGAGACTTCAAATTCCAAATTACCATCCACCAAGACTGGAGGTGGCATAGGCGCTGCGTCCACAGAACCCACCACCTTCTTTAGAAGAGACCTGTGGAACACGTTGTGTATCTTATACACCGTAGGGAGCTCCAATCGGTACGCTACTGGGTTAATGACGGCGGTGACCTTAAATGGACCAATAAACCGTGGACCCAATTTAAGGGATGGTATTTTGAGTCTTATGTTTTTTGTGGATAACCACACCCAGTCATCCACACTCAGGTCCGGACCTGGCACACGCCTACTGTCAGCCACACGTTTGTACCTAGCACCCACACTCAACAGGCGCTGTTTAACTCTCCTCCAGACTGATGGCAATTGTGCTCCTAACTGGTCCTCCTCCGGAACGCAGGAAGAGCCCCTCTGACTCAAAGTACAAAATTGAGGATGTAGCCCGTAAACACAAAAAAACGGAGACTCCCCAGATGACTCCTGGTGGTGATTATTGATGGCAAACTCAGCCAAAGGAAGGAACGTAGACCACTCCTCCTGGTTATCAGAGACAAAGCAGAGTAAATACTGTTCCAAATTTTGGTTCATACGCTCAGTCTGACCATTTGACTGAGGATGAAACGCCGAAGAATGAGACAACTTGATCCCCAGCCATGAGCAAAATGCTTTCCAAAATTTTGCCACAAACTGAGACCCCCTATCAGACACGATGTCAGACGGAAACCCATGAAGTCTGACCACCTCCTGTACAAATACCTGAGACAGAGTCTTAGCGTTAGGCAACGAAGGCAAAGACACAAAGTGCGACATTTTTGAAAACCGATCAACTATCACCAAGATGACCGTGTTCCCAGCTGAGGAGGGCAAATCAGTGATGAAATCCATGGAGATTTCCGTCCATGGCTTACTAGGTACCTCAAGAGGAAGTAGTGTGCCAACAGGACGGGAGCGGGGCGTCTTAGCCCTAGCGCACGTGGTACAAGCTGACACATATGAGACCACGTCCTGTCGGATCTTGGGCCACCAAAACCGACGTGACACCAACTCCAAGGTACCTCTAACCCCTGGGTGGCCAGCCAGGACAGCATCATGATGCTCCGCCAAAACCTTTAAGCGGAGATGAAGCGGTACAAAAGATTTGTTGATGGGAAGCTCAGATGGTACCTGCTCCTGAGCCTCGGCAATCTCAGCCTCAGCCTCGGTAGTGAGAGCCAAAACCACAACACCCTTTTGGAGGATGGGTACTGGATCCCCCGAGGTTCTCCCCCTGGAAAACACCTGGACAGAGCATCCGCCTTAGTGTTTTTAGACCCCGGTCTGTAAGTGACAACAAAATTGAACCGCGTGAAAAACAATGGCCAGTGAGCCTGCCTGGGGGACAGACGCTTGGCTGACTCCAAATACAGCAGATTCTTATGATCGGTAATAACAGTAACCTGATGTACCTACCCCTCCAAGAAGTGTTGCCATTCCTCAAAGGCCAACTTAATAGCCAACAACTCCCTATTGCCGATATCGTAGTTACATTCGGCGGACGACAGTTTCTTGGAAAAATAGGCGCACGGAAAAAAACACTCAAAGATGAGCCTTGAGATAGTACCGCCCCCACACCAACCTCAGACGCATCGACTTCCACAACAAAGGGTTTTGATACGTCTGGCTGCACAAGAATGGGGGCTGAAACAAAACTGTTCTTAAAGGGCCACTGTCACCCCCCTCCAGCCGTTATAAACTAAAAGAGCCACCTTGTGCAGCAGTAATGCTGCAGTCTAACAAGGTGACTCTTTTAGTTTTTGCTTCTGTTATTCCCTCAATATAGCGTTTTATAATTTTCCCCAAATACCTATCTTTGTACTTGGAGGCAGGTCCGAAGCCTCCTCTGTGAAGCGCCCAACTGCCGTCACTCATCTCTTCTGGGGCGCTGGTCGCTGCCCCCTGTGCGCTGTTCTTCTTAAATCCGGCGCCTGCGCTGTGCGTGCCTGCCTGGGGCAGGCGCAGTGTTCATTGGCCATCATAGCTCAGATGCCGGGTGCCTGACTGCGCCTGTGCGGGCAGTGCGGCCACGCTGTTACTGAATCCCCGCCCCGCACTGTGTTATGCATTATGCACAGTACGGGCTGGGATTCCTGGGCAGATTCCTGCACAGACCGACGCTGGAAGGCGGGGAACCAGGGGGAGCGTCTGACAAGCGCAGTGCGCATGCCCAGGAATCCCAGCCCCGCACTGTGCATAATGCATAACACAGTGCGGGGCAGGGATTCAGTAACAGGATGGCCGCACTGCCCGCACAGGCGCAGTCAGGCACCCGGCATCTGAGCTATGACGGCCAATGAACACTGCGCCTGCCCCAGGCAGGCACGCACAGCGCAAGCGCCGGATTTAAGAAGAACAGCGTGCAGGGGGCGGCGACCATCGCCCCAGAAGAGATGAGTGACGGCAGTTGGGGGCTTCACAGAGGAGGCTTCGGACCTGCCTCCAGGTACAAAGACAGGTATTTAGGGAAAATTATAAATACCTTTATTGAGGGAATAACAGAAGCAAAAACTAAAAGAGCCACCTTGTTAGAATGCAGCATTACTGCTGCACAAGGTGGCTCTTTTAGTTTATAACAGCTGGAGGGGGTGACAGTGGCCCTTTAAGAAATTCAAATGCGCGCACAGCAGCCTCAGGCCAAATGGAGAAATTGGTACCCTTTTTAGTCATGTCAGTTAGCGGTTTAGCAATGATGGAAAAATCCTTGATAAATTTCCTATAGTAGTTAGAAAACCCAAGGAACCGCTGAAGTGCTTTCAGGTTATCAGGACGTTCCCAATGCAGCACCGCTTGCACCTTAGCGACGTCCATTTTAAAACCAGAAGCAGACACAATATAACCCAAGAAAGGCAACTCCTGAACAAAAAAGCCGGATTACTCACCGGTAATGCTCTTTTAGTGAGTCCACGACAGCACCCTACTGGAGAGAGGGATCCGCCCTGCAGGAACAGGAAACCTATTGAGAAACAAAAGGGGGGCGGTCCGCCTTTCCTCCTCAGTTTTGATTTCAGAGTACCCGGAGGACCGCCAGTATTAGGCAAATATCATTTATTTCATTGTTTAAACTTATTTGCTTATGATTAAAAGGATTTTACTCAAATAATATGTATTATATTAATCTAGGGAGGGATGTAAGAGGGTGCTGTCGTGGACTCACTAAAAGAGCATTACCGGTGAGTAATCCGGCTTTTTACTCTTCGCCACGACAGCACCCTACTGGAGATCTTTCAGAGACCATCACCTAGGGAGGGGACCACCGTGCTGAGGACAGTCCTGCCAAAGTCTAGGTCAGAAGTTGACGATAGGTCTAGCCTATAGTGGTTATAGAATGTAGAAGGATTTGACCAAGTTGCCGCCTTACATATAGTTTCAATCGGGACGTCTCCCCTCTCTGCCCAGGAGGATGCCATCGCTCTGGTAGAGTGTGCCGTTATGCCTTCCGGAGGGTTTTCTTTCCTCGCGGAGTAAGCCAGTTTGATAGACTCTCTGATCCACCGGGATAAGGTGCTTTTTGTTACTCCATGACCCTTCTTGACACCCTGGAAGGAAATAAACAGAGCCCTACTCTGTCGCCAGCTGCTGGTCTTTTCAATGTATTTTAACACTACTCTTTTAACGTCTAGAGTATGATATTTTTGTTCTTCAGGAGTGGATGGATTACTGAAGAAAGTGGGCAAGATTATTTCTTGTGACCTGTGGAATTTTTTCGCTACTTTGGGCAGGTAGGAAGGGTCTGGTTTAAGAATTAACTTATCCTGAAAGGTTAACAAAAAAGGTGGATCTATAGAGAGTGCTTGGATGTCACTGATTCTCCTAGCTGAAGTCAGTGCTACCAAGAGGGCCGTTTTTAGTGATAGACATTTAATTGGTATTGAGTCTATTGGCTCGAATGGAGAGTCTGTTAGGGCTTGTAAGACTAAATTTAAATCCCAGGGTGGAATCCTAGGTATGTTAACTGGATTCATTCTTTCGCAGGCCGTAATAAATCTGGATACCCATCTATCCCCCGCGATGTTATGGCCATAGAGGGCTCCTAGTGCTGAAACATGAACCTTTAAGGTGTTTACAGTTAGACCTAGTTCTCTCCCTTTTTGAAGAAACTCCAAGATAGAATGTATCGGAATCTCTGATGTGTTGGTAGATGTATGGAATTGAAAAAATGTTTTCCATACTCTTGTATAGATTTTTGTGGTGGAGGGTTTTCTACTATGGAGAAGCGTATCAATTAAACCCCCCGAGAATCCTCTCGATCTTAGCATCTGCCTCTCAAGTTCCAGGCCGTCAGGTGGAGATTGTCCACCTGAGGGTGGAAAAACGGACCCTGGAAGAGAAGGTTGGGCGTTGAGGGGAGGACCCAAGGATCTGAGACCGACATGGTCTGTAGCCATGAGAACCATGGTCTCTTGGGCCAGAATGGAGCTATCAGTACAACTCTCGCCCCTTCTCTGATTTTGCGTATAACTTGAGGTAGCAATATGATCGGAGGAAACGCGTACGCCAGACTGAACTGCCAAGGGGCTTGGAGAGCGTCCAGAATGTCCGGATGATCCGCTGGAGATAGAGAAGCAAATCTCCGGACTTTTCTGTTTTTCCTTGTGGCGAAGAGATCTATCTGAGGACGGCCCCAAAGAGATATTATGTCCAGAAATATTTGCTGGTTTAGACACCACTCTCCTTGTCTCAGGGTGTGTCGGCTTAAAAAGTCCGCCTGCTGATTGTTTGCTCCTCTTATGTGCAGTGCAGTAAGGGATGTTAGGTGACTTTCTGCTAGATTTAAGATTTCTGTAGCAGAAGACATCAGAGTCTCTGATCGCGTACCTCCTTGCCGATTTAGATACGCCACTGTGGTGGTGTTGTCGGATAGGACTCTGACGTCTTTCCCCCGAAGCTGTGGGAGGAAATGATATAAGGCGTATTTTACAGGATTCAGTTCTTTAAAGTTAGAGGAGCTGCCGCTTTCCTCCATGCTCCATGACCCCTGGCAATAATCATTTCCCATATGAGCGCCCAATCCATGAGGACTGGCGTCAGTGGTTATGGTATGAGATGGCGTTATTGCCCATGGAACCCCACTCATCAAATGGTTTGAGTCTAGCCACCATTCTAAGGAAGTTAAAACCTCCTGAGATAAGGTTATTTTTGCATTTAGGCGCCCAAATAACCGTCTATCCTCTTGTAAAACTTGATGTTGTAGTGTTCGAGTATGGTGTTGAGCCCATCTCACTGCTGGTATACAAGAGATAAGAGACCCTAATAACGACATAGCTTGTCTTAGGGATATACGCGGATTATTTATTGCAGCTAGGACTTTGTGTCTGATCAGTAGAACCTTTACCTGCGGCAGAAGACACTTTTGAGATATGGAGTCTAACTGGAACCCCAAGAACGCCTGACGGGAAAGCGGAGTGAGTCTGGATTTGTCGGTATTGATTATCCAGCCCAGGTCCTGTAGAGAGGAAATTGCGTGAGCTAAACGATCAGTACATTGAGTAACTGAATTTCCTATTACCAGAAAGTCATCCAGATAGGGCACAATCAAAGTCTCCTTCTGGCGTAGGTATGCCATCACCTCTAGCATTATCTTGGTGAAGATCCTCGGCGCTGTTGAGAGGCCGAAGGGTAAGGCCGCATACTGGAAGTGACGAACCTCGTTGTTGATTTTTACCGCCACTCTGAGGAATTTTTGGTATCTGTCATGAATGGGGAGATGATAGTAAGCATCCTTTAGATCAATGCCCCCCATCATACAGTTTGGGAATAGGAGCTTTATGGTGGACCTAATGGATTCCATTTTAAATGTATAGTTTTCAATGAATGAATTGAGTTTTCTAAGGTTTATGATTGTCCTGAAAGAACCGTCGGGCTTAGAAATTAGGAATAGGGGAGAGTAGAATCCCCTACCCTCCTGTCCCACCGGCACTTGGACTAGGACCCGTTTTGATATTAGGGTTTGAATTTCAAGCTCTAGAGCCTGTTGCTGTATAGGCGAGCTGAGAGATGTTATAATATAAGACTCATGGGGAACACAAGAGAATTTTAATTTAATTCCATCTCGGATGATATTTAAAACCCACGAGCTAGATGTTATTTTCTCCCATTGAGTGGTAAAAAACTTAAGTCTGCCCCCAACTGGTATATCCTCAGTATTTGTTGTCTTTTGGGGGGTTGGGTCTTCTAAACATGGTACCTCTCTGCTTGTCGTCTTTAGGGGTCCATGTTGTAGACCTATCTGTTTGTCTCCTCTTGCCAAACGGCCTCCTCTTAAAGGCTCTCCTGTAAAAGGGAATAGAGGATTCAGGAAAAGCTTTCTTCCTGTCCTTTGCTTTCTTGAGTATCTCGTCTAAGGTTTTACCAAAGAGGTACTCACCCTCACATGGGATTGCGCATATTTTGGATTTAGATTGCGCGTCCCCTTTCCAACTCTTCATCCATAGAGCTCTTCTTGCGTTATTCACAAGGCCCGCAGATCTTGCTGCTAAACGGAGTGAGTCGGCGGAGGCGTCTGCCATAAAGGCTGCTGCTCCTCGTATTAAAGGAATGGCTGCTCGTAGTTTCTCTCTCGAGCTTTTGTTTTCAATTTGCTGGTCTAATTGATCAATCCAGATGATCACTGACCGGGCCGCGCAAGTGCTGGCTAGAAACTATAGCCATACTGGAAGAACTAAGCAATGAGACTCCAACATCCACTGAGTAAATTTATGGCATTTAAACCTAAAAAGTTCCCATCACTTAGTCTCTATCCTGACATTGACTTATTTGTCCGTTTGGTTGCTGATGAATTTCGTCGTATCCCTACTGGGATACAACATGACAATTTGACGAGAAAACAGAGGATGGCCCTTAAGGAATTGAGATCTCTTGATAATATTGTAATCAAACCCTCTGATAAAGGGGGAAACATTGTCTTGTGGCCTTCCCCGATGTATGAAAGAGAAGCATATAGGCAATTGAGGGATTCAAACTGCTATAAACGTCTCACTTTTAATCCCACGACCATTTACCAAAATCAATTGAGAGATTTGGTGGAACAAGCATTCTACAACGGCACCATATCAAAAGAAATTATGGATGGCTTGGTTCCGGAGACACCACGGACACCGTGTTTATACTTACTCCCTAAAGTGCATAAGTCCACCACTAACCCCCCTGGACGTCCCATTGTATCAGGGGGGGGTGGACTTTGTGAACAGATTAATAAATTCCTTGACTTCCATTTAAAACCTATGGTTGAATGCCTTCCATCTTATATTCAAGATACGGGTGACGTACTCCGTAAACTGATGGACATCCCTCTTGAAACCGATATGTGGTTGGTAACCCTAGACGTTGAGTCTTTGTACACGTCTATCCGCCACAATGATGGTATTGAGGCAGTTAGAAGTTTCCTCCATATGTCCAGTTGTGATAATGACCTAATTGAGTTTCTCATCACATTACTGGAATATGCACTCACTCACAACTTCTTCATATTCAAGGAAATTCTGTACCTCCAATTACAGGGGACTGCTATGGGGGCTGCATTTGCGCCCTCATATGCAAATTTGTTTATGGGGTCATGGGAGCGTGATATCTTCCTAACTAACACTATCCCTTCGATTGAGAAAGTTTGTACCTGGGTACGATTTATAGATGACATTTTTGTCATCTGGCAGGGTTCTGAGGAGGATTTAATTTCTTTCATCCAAATTCTGAATGATAATTCACTAAATATCAAGTTGACCCATAAGTATAGTCAGTCAGCTATTGAATTTTTGGATACAAAAATCTTCAAAGGTGAGGACGGCTTCCTACATACTGAGGTCTTCAGGAAGGAAACATCCGTTAATTCGGTTTTGCACGCCACTTCTTCACACCCTAGACCACTCAAGGATAGTATCCCTTATGGGCAGTTCCTAAGAACCAGGAGAATTTGTTCTACTGAATCCTCATTTCAAACTCAATCGTCTGAGCTGGCGCAACGGTTCGTGGAAAGAGGATACTCAAATCGGGTGATTAAACAGGGTTGGTCTAGAGCAGATAAGAAATCTAGGCAGGAGTTGTTGAAATTAAAACCAAAAAATGCATCTAACACGCAAGCTACGGTGAGATTTATATCGGACTATAATGAAAAATGGAAACCAATGAGACAAGCCTTGTCTAAGTTCTGGCCTATTATCACAAATGACCCCCTCTTGGCACAAAATATCTCTGTGACTCCTACAATTACATACAGGAGGTCTCGGAACCTCAAAGACATACTGGTTCATAGCCAATATAAGGGGACCACCAATCGCAATGCTTTTAGCACCAGAGGACCCAAATGGGGTTTTTTCCCCTGCAAAAAGTGTCTGGCCTGTCGCAACATGGACAGGGCCCAGGAATTTAAGGACATATATGGCAAGAGTTTTCGTATCACCCACAACATTACGTGTGGCACGGACTGTGTGATCTATTATGCCACATGTCCGTGCCACTTGATTTATGTGGGTATGACGTCCAGACAACTCAGGATACGGACTCGTGAACATGTTCGGGACATAGCCAGTGCCTGTGGGATTACTGACCTGACACTTTTAAAACCTATACCGCGGCATTTCAAACTAGCCCACAACTGTGATCCGAATGGATTGAGGGTAATTGGTATTGATAGAATTCTGGTGGACTCGAGAGGTGGCAATACTAAAACCAGACTGGCCCAACTTGAGACAAAATGGATCTCAAAAATTGGCTCACTCCAACCTAAGGGCTTAAACGAAGTTATGAGCTTTGCTCCTTTTCTTTAAAAATTGTTATTTGGGTTATGTTGCTGTGTTCCTTTTTTGTTTTTAATTTTTAATGATTCGGCTGTTTGTGTGTGCATCCACACACCCCTTATCTAATTATATGTATTTTTATGCTTTTTAACCGCTTTTTTGTATTTATGAGTATTAATTGTTTGTGTTATCTCCCTCTTAGTGGTTTACGTCCTTTGCATGAGAACATGATCTGATCAGCTGCTGTCTACCTACATCCTTCATACAATATTATCTAATTGGATTTCATTTATTTATATATGAAATGACTATTAATTTCACTGTTATTATCTCTGTATATCCATTTATTACTGTATAGTCGTATAGTTGTTTGTATGTATATTTATGATAATTGTTGGTATGTTCACGTGTCCAGTCACTTCTCTTTTTTATTATATGTATTTTCTATATGTACTTATTCGCTTTTTTTATTTATGTAAAATTTTTTATACTTAGTGGCACTTTTATACATCTTTTATCAGCTTTAATGTTATACTTGCACTTTTATTCATGAATTACAAATATGCACCTACTATGTACTTTGCACTTTGTACACTTTAATCTTTGACTGTATATGTCATTTTTATGACATGAGTCTTTACATGTCTATTCACATCTCTTTTACTACATATTTACTATTCTCCTATTTATTTAGTAACACTTACACTCTTACTGGATTCATTGCCATACCCACTTATTCATGGATTGTGCACATATTCCCCTCACCTACTATGTCTCTCCCCTTCGGCTGTACACGGTACCAGATTTGTTCTCTGCGTTTAGGATTCTCCTTACACTGCTTCCTTGCTACAGCGCAGTGCGCTTGCGCCCGTCGGCCATCTTGGGTTGCCGTGGTAACGTGTCCCTCAGCGTCGTCTTGTCCCTCACTCCTCTGACGCGTCGGAGGTGGGCGGGACTGGATGACGTGGGACGCCGGACCCACCGCTTCCTGTCTTGTGTCTGATGGACGCTAAGCGCCGAGATAACCGCTGCACATAAAAGGCCTGCACCATGCCCCCTGTATTACCACTACCCCCAGGAAGAAGCTACGTTGCGAAACGCGCGTCGGGGTTCATTCCCACACCGCAGCCCTCTCGCCAGCAGGTAGTTATATGATATTGAGTGCTCTTATTATTTTTCATTGCTCTTGCGTTGTCCCTTTATTATTGTCCACAGGCCTGATGGTCAATCCTGTGCATGCACTGACACTTTATTAATTCACTACTTACCTTACGATTTTGGTCATATATTCTTTCAATACACATATACGTGCAGCATAACATCTATGGGACATACCTATATATTTCTATGAGCCATGATATCTATCTATATAGAATTAATTTCAGCGATATTTGCTAGTACAAATCCTGAGCCTGCTGTTGCATAGAACTTTATCGTATATTTAGTACAAGTTCATTATGTCTATATGTATATGCTTGGTTATTTGACCTTTATGTGGACTGCTGTGGGGCCACTCTGCCTTGTTCCTACACCCTTGTTCCAATATGTGTTTGTCTAAATATTTCTTTTTGCTTTTAATTATCTTTAATAAAACAATTTGAATTTTATACTTCCTTTGCGTGGTACCTCCCTTTTCTTTTGGATATAAGTGCTGGCTACTGCAGGTTTGAATATTCCTGTAGCCGCTTCCCAAGAACGTTTAAGGGATGATTCAGCCTTACGATCCAAAGGATCGACTAGTAGTCCTGCATCCTCCACAGGTAGAGTGGATTGCTTAGAGGTAGAAGCTACAGCAGTGTCGACCTTAGGGACTTTGGTCCATGTAAGAAGCTCCTCGTCACTGAACGGATATTTACGTTTTGACGGTGAGGGTAGAAAGCTTCTCTGATCCTGCTTCTCCCACTCTCTTTTAATTAATGTTTTCACTGCTGGTATAACTGGAAAACATCTCCTCTTTCTGTCTGCCAAACCCGCGAACATTATGTCCTGCGCGGATTGCGCACCCTTAGACTCTTCACACCCCATGGTATTTCGGATTGACTTTACCAAGTTGTCCACACTGTCTAAGGGAAAACATGAGCGTCCCTCGATCTCTGATGAGGATGATGATGCTGAACATGATGACAGGGAGGCGTCTGACAGTATAGGTTGGTCACTGTCGGAGTCTGACACAAGTGTCGGTGTTTTAGACTTAGCACTACGCGGTTTGTCCTGGGTCATATTTTTTAGCTCCTCTCTAATAATGGCCCGTAATGGACACTGCTGCTTCCTGTGTTGTTTCCTTAAAGCAGTCCTTGCAAAGCTTTTTGGGGTATGAGTCAGGAAGGGGCTGGTTACACAAGGCACATTCCCTGTGCTTCGTTTTTTGTCGTTTTTTGCTCTAAGCGTATAAGTAGAGAGAGAAAGGGAAAAGAGAGAGAAATAGGGAGACAGCGTCAGCTTAATAGGCAGAGTTCACAACTCACCCAGTGAAGCAAATAATACCGGATCAGAAGGCCGAGATCCTGTTCTGGAACCGTCACTTTTACGAGCGGTGTCCGAGGATCCTCTGGCGTGATCTTTGGCGGGGGGTACTGGATCTCCAGCTGTGGGGTCCATGGCACCTGGGGATGACATCTCTGCATCGCCGTTCTAATGTTTGTGAGCGATTTAAATAGTGCGCCAAAATTTTTTTTTTGCGCATGCGCAGATCGGCGCCGGCTTCCCCCCGCCTTGGATCCGGCCTGGGCGCCCCGGAAGTCCATGATTCACTTCCGGGGTAGCCTGTATTGCGGTGGTCGGCGCATGTGCGGCCCGGGATTCAGCGCCGGGCCGCAATGGAGGATCACCTTACCCGGCTCCTGGTCATGCTGCCACACCGCACGCTGGGAAGGACGCCGGTCGGCCCTCCCCGGACCCGGCCGTCTGCCCGCTCCATCAGACGAGGAGGGAGCCGTCTAACGGAACTCCCCCGACGCTGCTTCTGAGCCGCAGCCCCTGCCGTTCTCTCGGACACCGCGCAGGCGGCATGCTAGCCCAGGTATGTTTCCCATAACGAAGTCCTGTCGTTCCCGCAGGAACAGGAAACCTAAACTGAGGAGGAAAGGCGGACCGCCCCCCTTTTGTTTCTCAATAGGTTTCCTGTTCCTGCAGGGCGGATCCCTCTCTCCAGTAGGGTGCTGTCATGGCGAAGAGTAAAAATACACATTTCTCAAGTTTAGCATACAGCTTATTCTCTCTGAGAAGCTGTAACACCTGCCTGACATGATCTAAATGAGCATCACGGTCGCAAGAATATATGAGAATGTCATCTAGGTACACGATAACGAATTTCCCCAAAACATGAAAGAACACATCATTGATGAAATGTTGGAACACTGCTGGTGCGTTAGTCAACCCAAATGGCATCACCAAATTTTCAAAATGACCCTCAGGGGTATTAAAAGCCGTCTTCCACTCATCACCTTGACGGACTCTTATGAGGTTGTACGCCCCCCTGAGGTCAAGCTTGGTAAACCACTTAGCACCCGCCACCTGGTTGAACAAATCTGGTATCAGTGGCATAGGGTATGGATCACGAACCGTAATCTGGTTCAACTCCCTGAAGTCCAAACACGGGCGTAATCCGCCATCTTTCTTCTTCACGAAGAAGAACCCTGCTGCCACCGGCGAGGATGACGGCCTGATGTGCCCCTTGCTCAAGCTTTCAGCAATATAATCTTTTAACGCTTGTCTCTCCGGACCGGAGATGTTAAACATCCTTGCTTTAGGCAACTTGGCCCCTGGTTTAAACCTGATAGAACAGTCATAGGGCCGATGTGGTGGCAACTCTGAACAACCCTTCTCAGAGAACACATCCACAAAATCCAGAAGTGACTCCGGAACGCTTGAAGTCACCGCAGCCACACATGTGGCCAGGCAATTCTCCTGGCAGAACTCGCTCCACTGAATTATGTCCTGAGTTTTCCAGTCAATTACCGGGTTGTGCATAGACAACCAAGGAAAACCCAAAACCACCTGAGCAGGAAGATTCCTGAGCACCTTACATGTAACCCGCTCGGAATGTAGAACCCCAATGTGGAGTTTCACCTCAGCCACAAATTCAGTAATCTCCCCCTGAGAGAGAGGAGCAGCATTGATGGTGACCACGCGGATAGGATGAGACAGTTTTTCAATCCTAAAACCTGCTGTGCGCGCAAACTCCTCATCAATAAGATTTGTGGCTGAACCACTATCCACAAAAACAGTAATTGGCAGCTCACTGCCAGCGATATAAACCTTAGCAGGGAGCATGCATTGAGAAACCACCATGGAGGATATACATAAGCTCAGATTGGTCTCCTCCACACCCTCTGAGCTTAGAAGTTTTCCGCCGTTGCGTTTTTCTTAGACAGCAGAGGACAGATGTTAATAAAATGACCAGTTTTACCACAGTAAAAACAGGCTCCCTGCTTCCTGAGCTCAGGGACTCGACGCTTCACATCTGACACCCCTGCGATATGCATAGGCTCCGTGGGCTCACCTGCAGCAACCTCACGTGAACCTAAACCCTCTCCCATAGGCGGTGTCTCATGCTCCCCCTGACGCAAACGGCGATCAATGCGGACAACCAGACTCATAGCGGAATCTAGAGAAGCAGGAGTCTCGTACATCAGAAGGGCTTTTTTAACCCTTCCAGAAACCCCATGAATAAACTGACTCCGCAATGCTGGATCATTCCATTGTGTATCGATCGCCCAGGGACGAAATTCAGAACAGTAATCCTCTGCAACTCGCTCCCCCTGGCGAATAGTGCATATCTTAGATTCTGCTAGAGCCATTCTGTCAGGTTCATTGTAGATTTTTCCAAGAGAGGAAAAAAAACTCTCCACAGAGTCAAATGCAGCAGAATCAGATGACAAAGAAAACACCCATGCTTGGGGATCCCCGCTTAACAATGACAACACCAGGCCCACACGCTGAGCCTCATTACCCGAGGAGATCGGGCGCATACGGAAATATAAACAAAAAAAAACAAAAAAAGCACTTGGCACTCAGAGATTCATTTGCAAAAAAACGTGAGAGTTTTACATACATGTGGGCCTCTCTGGCTTATGTATTGCGCAATCCTGCCTCCAGGTAGTGTATATAAACTTTCTCTGCTGTGGTCTCTAGCTTATGTCACCATTAGACATTATTAGCACTCCTGGTTGGGGATACTATATCATAGTGTAGTATGCGCTATATACATGGTAGTACCTTTATACGGGGTGGGCGTACATATATTGCTGGAGTTCACCCTATCCATTTGACTCTCCTCTGTTCATTCACAATGTCACATTTCTATTGTAGGTATTCACCCTGCACTCTTGCTCCTAGTGCCACCATCAGACACCCTGCAGCACTGCTCTCACAGTATCCTTTTGGGCATTTGCTCAAGTTGTTGTTAATCTCGGCATTAAGGGTGTGCAATTGCTTGTTATCCTTATCCACGTTCACAGCTTCCTATAGCCTAACCTGAGAATTCTACGACTCATGGATCACCAGTCTGGATTTTTTTCCTGACCGTCACGGTTGTTATTGACTGTTTATTTATTTATTTATTCATCATGTGCTGATCTCTTCTGTACAAAACATTCGTTGTAACCAGACTTGTTCTCCTTTTATGTACAAATCTGTTAATCAATTGTATATCAGATGTCTTTTACAATCTTGTAATTGTTGTTTACATATTTTTCAGTTTCATGAGAGATGTTTCTGATGAAGGTCTTATGACCGAAAACGTTTAAACACTCTTGATCTGGTCGCATAAATAAATAAAAAACTCTCACGTTTTTTTGCAAATGAATCTCTGAGTGCCAAGTGCTTTTTTTGTTTGTATACGGGTTGGATACCCTACTTGTGCACCACCAAGGAACCTTGAGTGCCGTGGACTATTTCTATATTTGAATACTTCCTTACACGGGCACCCTGGACGATGTCTAATGAGACTTTTTCCTTCAATGCAACGGAAGTGGCGGAAATCCTTTCTAAAGTGACCGCCCCTAGTGATTTTCTTCAGATTCCCACCCAGGAACTCAAGAATCGAGACCTGGAACGTGAGTCCAGAAGAGCTATTAATTTGGAGCTCCATATTATCACACTAGCTGAATACCTTCGGGTCCAACGGATCCCGAGAGGCCTGCAGGTCTCCTTACAACCTACATTTTTCAGGGAAGATAAGGACTATTGTACAAAATTTGAACATATCCTTAACAAATGTTCGGCAGACCTGATGACGTTAACCCTTTCCTACCTGCAAAAAAACCTAGACACAGTGAATGCCCAGATAAATGCAATCGAAAACCAATTGTCCAGTACCCTACCTCAGGAGGAGTTTCAAGAACTCAAGATAAAGAATCAAGACATGCTGCGAACACACAGGTTGGAGTTGGAGAAAAAGAAAAGATCAAAATTCTTGAGGGATACAGAAGACTATTTACAAAACCGCGTATATCAGTGGCGGGATACTCGGCATTTCACCAGACGACACAGCTCCCTCAGCTCTTCTGGTTCCACCGAGAGCAGACCCGGCACCTCAAATACTTCTACCTCCCATTCTTTTTTAGGACACGGCCGCAGTCGCCAGAAAGGAAGACGAGGCGGGGGGGCCAATGTCGCAGGGGAGTCCAGAAGCCAGATGTCAACACGCTCTCAGGTAAGGACCTCCCGCTGGTGATTAACATCTCCTCCAAGAACCTGGATCCACATCAACTATCCTTACTTCAAAAGGGCTTATCATTTTGCCCTATGTATAAATTCAACTCCTTTGAATTGAACATGGACCTACAGAGGTTTTTTCGGAACCTCCGATTACGGGTCCACTTCTCTAACAAACCACCTGTGTTGACTTCATCATCCCAGGGAAACGCCCCTCTTCTTGAACTCCGGGGGTTGGGACTAAGGACTTCCAGCTCCTTCATGCCACCACGTGATAATCCACCAGTAGAGACGTTTGTGTCCTTGGTGGAAAAAGACATTCATGTATTTACTCGGGGGGTGGAACAAGGGTTTTTTCACTGTCATACTAATTTGTCACAGTCTGAGAAATTATCTCTGGACCAATTGTCAGCAGATAATTCTCTTATAATTAAACCAGCGGACAAGGGTGGTGCTACCGTGATCATGGATAAGTCTGACTATCTGGAGGAGGTATTTAGGCAACTAAATGACACTTCAGTATACAAAAAAATAGCACAGAATCCATTAAACCAACTAATCCAAAAAATTAAACCAATTGTGGAGTACCATCTCCAGTCGGGCACTATTGATACTAAAATAGGGGATTTCCTCATCAAAACAGACCCCATCACCCCTATATTTTACATTTTGCCCAAAATTCACAAGAGATTGATAAAACCCCCAGGACGACCTATTGTGGCACTAACGGACTCCGTTTTATCTCCATTGGCCATCATATTGGAAAAAATCATCACCCCATTGGTTAAAACCACCCGATCTTTTTTACTTGATACTAACGATTTTATCAAGGTCATCAGGTCTCTGGGCCCCCTCTCCCCCACCTGTCTATTGATTACGTGGGACGTCAATAGCCTTTATACGTCCATCATCCATGAAAAAGGTTTGGCAGCCACGGATAGACTTTTAAGTGAGGCCGGGGTAGACATGAAAATTCGTCATTTCTGTGCTGACCTTTTGGACTTGGTGCTTAGAGAGAACTACTTTATGTTCCAAGATTCCTTCTATGTCCAGCAACAAGGCACAGCAATGGGCTCTAATGTAGCGCCTCCATATGCTGTTGCATACATGGCAGCCTTCGAAAACGACTTTGTATATGGTCATCCCCTGTTCTTAGCTCACTGTATCACTTGGCGGAGATATATTGATGACATTTTTTGCATCTGGGATGGACCTATGGAGTCACTTATAACCTTTGATAATCACATCAACAACATCTGGCCTGAACTCAAATTTTCCATACAATACGATACAAACAGAATCAGTTTCCTGGACACCTCGATTTATCGGGAGAGGGGGGGGACACTTGGCATAGACCTATTCACCAAACCTACAGATAGGAATGGCCTACTACATTTCACCAGTTGCCACCCCCCATCCATAAAAAACTCTATTCCTAAGTCACAGTTCCAAAGGGTGGACAGGATTGTCTCCAATAGGGACACCAAACAGGTTAGGCTAACTGAAATGGAAAATAAATTCTCGGCCAGGGGTTATCCACAGGGGGTGCTCACAAAGGCCAAAAATGACATAACATCCAGGAAATCCACTGAGGGGTGTAAAAGAATTCCCTTTGTCACTACCTTTCACCCGTTCTCTGGTTTGGTACAATCCACCATCAGGAGGCATTGGGGCATACTCGCAAAAAGCTACCCACACATCCCTGAGTTTAAGGTACCATTCATGTCCTGTTTTAGACGGGCCAAAAATCTTAAAGACAGATTGGTCAAAGCAGATGTGGGTTCAGGTACGATTCTTCCAAAACAGTCCTTTCTGCAGACCCAAAGACAAGGCACTTTCCCTTGCCTCAACTGCCTCCAGTGCAGTAACGTACAAAAGGGCCCTTCAGTCTTTCATCCCCACACGGGCAGAGCTATTCCAATTAAAGGTTTCTACACATGTGAGTCCTCATTTGTAGTGTACTTGATTAAATGCCCATGTGGCCTGGCCTATGTGGGAGAGACCACTCAAACGGTTCGGGACAGGGTGTCTCAGCATAAGTCAACCATTCGCTGCAAAAAAACCCACCTTCCCCTCCCGTCCCACTTTCTTGAAAAGAACCATAATATCTCCCAACTTAGGTTTCAGGTCTTAGAACAAATAGACCCCCTAAGGAGAGGCCAGAATCGTATTAAAATGCTTAAAAAGAGGGAGGCCTTCTGGATCTTTACACTGCAGACCCTGGAACCCAAGGGGTTAAATAGAGATTATGATATTTCAGCCTTTCTACAATAATGCTAACCATGTTTATTGGAGCTTCTATATATTTTATTTTATTGTTTTTATTGCTGTTGTTTTTGCTTTGTTCAAGCACTTAACCTAATACTTTTTCTTTTACTGTCTTTTAGAATCGTTAAACTCAGTCACGCACTGGGCACTGGTGGCACCACATATGGTAGAGTATATATGTGCTTTGTTCCGTTTATTCAGGGGTCACCATGCATACACATTAGCCAGCTTCTCTCTTTTCCTTATTTTCTTCCTAAGGACACCCCCCCCCCCCCCTAGAGCTCATATCATTAGTGATACTACCAGCGCTGCTTACTATTTATTTTTTACAGCGCTTACCCATAGGCTTACAGCGCTTGTCTTTAGCACTTCTTCTCCCCTTTTTACCCTGCGCAGGCGCAGAGCTCTGAGCACAGCGCTCTGCTCCTGCTTATGACAGCCCCTGACTCAACGCAGGCGATCATGTGCCCTATGACGAGGCGGGTCACATGACCCGCTCTGGGCGCTTTTATACCCGGAAGTACCGCTGTCACACAGCGGCTTCTGCCTTTACCGGACCCCCAGCACCTCGGCACCCCGGACCTGGATTCTCCTGGTAAATATACTTGGCTCATGTTTAGAGCTCACCCCGCTTTTGTACGTTCTCTAGGGATTTCTCCCATTGTGTATTTATCTTTGCAGCGCCAATCCCTGCAGCGGCTGTTTGCCCTCCCAGAGCGCTCTTCCTCCCACACATCCCCCAGGATCCCCGAGGTAACATTCAGCTCCAGCACACATCACCGGTTATACTATTACACCCTATGTTCGCCCTGCTTTTCATAACCTATAACACGGTCCTTATCATACCCTCCAGGTGTTTTTGCAAGGTCCCTCTTACATACATGTGGGCCTCTCTGGCTTATGTATTGCGCAATCCTGCCTCCAGGTAGTGTATATAAACTTTCTCTGCTGTGGTCTCTAGCTTATGTCACCATTAGACATTATTAGCACTCCTGGTTGGGGATACTATATCATAGTGTAGTATGCGCTATATACATGGTAGTACCTTTATACGGGGTGGGCGTACATATATTGCTGGAGTTCACCCTATCCATTTGGCTCTCCTCTGTTCATTCACAATGTCACATTTCTATTGTAGGTATTCACCCTGCACTCTTGCTCCTAGTGCCACCATCAGACACCCTGCAGCACTGCTCTCACAGTATCCTTATGGGCATTTGCTCAAGTTGTTGTTAATCTCGGCATTAAGGGTGTGCAATTGCTTGTTATCCTTATCCACGTTCACAGCTTCCTATAGCCTAACCTGAGAATTCTACGACTCATGGATCACCAGTCTGGATTTTTTTCCTGACCGTCACGGTTGTTATTGACTGTTTATTTATTTATTTATTCATCATGTGCTGATCTCTTCTGTACAAAACATTCGTTGTAACCAGACTTGTTCTCCTTTTATGTACAAATCTGTTAATCAATTGTATATCAGATGTCTTTTACAATCTTGTAATTGTTGTTTACATATTTTTCAGTTTCATGAGAGATGTTTCTGATGAAGGTCTTATGACCGAAAACGTTTAAACACTCTTGATCTGGTCGCATAAATAAATAAAAAACTCTCACGTTTTTTTGCAAATGAATCTCTGAGTGCCAAGTGCTTTTTTTGTTTGTATACGGGTTGGATACCCTACTTGTGCACCACCAAGGAACCTTGAGTGCCGTGGACTATTTCTATATTTGCATACGGAAATATAGTTTGCAAGCTTCACGAAAAGAAACAAATTTACTGCGTTCCCCAGCAAATTTTTCAGGCAAAGGGGATTTAGGCTCAGCAACTCTTCCTGTCGCTCCAGCTTGCACATTAGATACTGCTAGTCCCTGTTGCTGTACTGCCCCCCTCAACTCAGTGACCTGTAGGGACAGCGCCTCCAATTGGCGGGTTATGGAAGTCATGGGATCCATGACAAAACACAAAAAAAAGAAACCCTTTTTTTTGTTTTCTTTTTTGTTGTTGGGCCGATTATAATGTCACGGGGAGACTAGGTGAGTGAGAGCTAATAACCCGGGCCCCTGCAATTTCCCTCAGACTAGGGAAATCCTGACTGACCCTCTACCTGGAGTTTACACTGATGGTGTGCATGTCTAGGCCTCGAACCTCACCCTGTCTCCTGTTTCAACCCTAGGCTGAAACCTCCGCCCACCACCCAGTGAAGAGGTAATACACCAATACCCACAGTTAGCACAGACAAGGATAAAGGAAAATATACACCACGCCGCAGTCACTCAGGAATACACTATAAATGTGCAGGGCAAAATAAATACAAATATAGGAAGGAGTAAATAAGACAAAGGAAAATACACCACCAGCAACGAATCTCCAACAACCAGCTCTCCACTCCAGACCGAGATAACAACGCACAAGACAGAAGCTATAATCGGCGACGCCCAATGATCAGGAGAACTATTTAAAGGCAATGGGCATGGCCCAGCTTCCAATCCGAGGATCAGGTAAATTAACCCCGGAACAGCTAGATAAAATCTAGCCGACGCCAATGAGCACATAGTGGTCAAAAGCGGAATTACCGCTGTCTGTCGAACGACCTGGTCTGAACAGCGTCTGACATGACAATGGAATCACTTTATGGGGATTTCTACTGCTTTAGTTTTTTGTAATTTTGTTATATTAGGACATCTGCATGTGTCCCATCTCCACTGGAATCTTCTCCTGTGATGTTTGCTTCCATCACCAGGCAGAGTGTAATTTATTGTGCAGGCGTTGCTGGTAATAGAGGAGAGGCCGAAACCAGAAGCTCTGGGTGGTGCTGTCCCTGTCCAGCCACTAAGATTAGGGTGCTTCAAACCAGTAGTACTATCTAGTCTGGCAGTATGGGTTTGTGTGCTGTCCAGCTGGAGCAATCTGCTACCTGCTTAAGCCAATTTTAAAGTAACAAACACTACTAAAGCTTGAAGCATATTGCCAGAAGCTGCCAGATACGGCCTTGTTCCCCTCTGGGAATGCCAAGAGTGTGCAAAGCAGTCATCAAAGCAAAAGATGGCTGCTTTGAAGAACCTAGAATATAAGACATATTTTCAGTTGTTTCACACTTTTTTGTTAAGTATATAATTCCACATGTGTTAATTCATAGTTTTGATGCCATCAGTGTGAATTTACAATTTTCATAGTCATGAAAATACAGAAAAATCTTTAAATGAGAAGGTGTGTCCAAACTTTTGGTCTGTACTGTAAGTGAGGCAGGCCGATCCCACCATCATAAAACTACCATACAAAATGTACCTGTATAAAAAAGACATAGAATAAAAAAATTTATCTCCCCAACAACAACATATGTTAGGGGGTAAGCTCCATCACTAAACCGGAGTTGCACTTATTTATGGTGGACCATTGGAGCTACTGAGTTCTGAAATTATTTATTGCTCCCCATATCGGAAGAGATTGTGCAGTAATCTCTCAATTCCTTAGGCTCGAAAACATAATGGAATTTATGATGTTGGCTGATTCCTTGAAACCTGGACTTCAGCCATGCCAACACATCTCCTGCAGGCGTGAATAAATGTATATTACATCCATCAGCCACGCACAGCTTAGAGATATATCATGGCACAGGTGTAGTGTGTTTTATGTAGATTATCACAATCCTGTTTATCCACTTCCTGAAGATCAGGAGTAATAATATGCCGATGTCGGACTCCCTCCCCTTGATGTGGGCTCCGGCGGTGAGCCCACATCTTTTCTGAGACATGTCAACTGTTTTGAACAGCTGACATGTGCCCGGAACAGCCACGGTTGGAATTGCGATCCAAAGCGCGGCTATTAACCAGTTAAATGCTGCTGACAGTGGCATTTAACAAGCGCTTCCGGCAATTGCGCAGGAAATCCGCCCACCGATGACCCACGTCACAAGATTGCGGGTAACCGGTGGGTTGGCATGACAACCAGAGGTCTCCTGGAAACCTCTATAGTTGTCAGTCCCAGATTGCTATGAGTGCCGCCTTGTGGTCGGCACTCATACCAAGTCAGTAAATCTATTACATACAAGTGATCTGATCATTGCCTATATGTAGCACAGCCGATCAGGCTATAGCAGCTTCTAGTCTCCCATGAAGACTATTGAAGCAGGCCAAAAGTTAAAAAAAGGTTTTAAAAAATATATATTAAAAAAATATATAAAAGTTTCGCCTCATTTAAAATAAAACAATAAAAAAATCAAACATACACATACATTTTGGTATCGCCGCGTTCAGAAACGCCCGATTCATCAATAATAAAAAGGATTAACCTGATCGCTAAACGGCGTAGCAATAAAATAAAATCAAAACACCAGAATTACGTTTTTTTGGTCGGGATCAAAAGACCGTATCTGCACCAAAATGGTATTAATAAAAATGTCTGCTCACCACACAAAAAATAAGCCCTCACCCAACCCCAGATCACGAAAAATAGATTCGATACAGGTATCAGAAAATGGCGCATTTTTTTTCTTTAACAAAGTTTGGAATTTTTTTAACCTCTTAGATAAAAAGAACCTAGACATGTTTGGTGTCTATGAACTCGTAATGACCTGGAAAATCATAATGGCAGATCAGTTTTAGCATTTAGTGAACCCAGTAAAAAAGCCAATCAAAAAACCATTGTGGGATTGCACTTTTTTTGCATTTTCACAGCACTTGGATTTTTTTTCCTGTTTTCTAGTACATGACATGGTACAACCAATGGAGTCATTAAAAAGTACAACTTGTCCCGCAAAAAATAAGCCCTCACGCGGCCATATTGACTTAAAAATATAAAGTTATGCCTCTGTGAAGGAGGGGAGCGAAAAATTAAAATGCAAAAATGAAAATATCTCTGAGGGTTAAGGGGTTAAAAATAGTCAGTTTTAAAAGAAACTGAAAAGTCAGGATAAAGGGAAACTCTGTTATTATTGTACAGAAATTCACATTTGGCCCTCACTGCACATTCAATGTTGTCGATCATAAAAGCGAAGTTTGGCCAGAAAGACTGGACCTGGTCATGTAGGGACCATATGAGAACATTCAGCAGCACAGAAGGAAGAGAAGGTAGATTCATCCAATAAGATCTCAGGGATCTAGGAAGCCAACAGCATCATTACCCTCCGCTTTCTCTTACAGGCCCATCATAATATTTTCTTCCAGTGATTTTCTAACTTGTCAGCACATTCTATGTACGCTGTCATTTGGCTTTGTAGTTTACAGACCTGGGCAGGTAACAGTCATCGTCATATAGAAAAGGGCTTTCAATGCCCAAAGTCATTTGAACAGAATTTGGTGGAGGAGAATGTTGTGGTGTAGAGGAAAACTGACGATCGCACGATTGTGATACTGCCAGACTACACCACCGATAAAGCAGCCATAGCCGGTGACTGAGAAGAATCTGTGACTTCTCTGCATTTAGTGGTTACTACTCACCTGGGTGGTCATGTGTAGGAATCTCCTCTTTACACCGCTCATCACCCCTTACATAGGTCTCTGTAGTAATAATATGGGTCAGATCTTCACCCTGAAACAAATATTGTAAAAGTCACACACAGATGGAGAAGTCACATCTATGATCAGCCCTAGTCCTGCCATCTCCACTGTTCTCTTTACACAAGTTCTGGGATGTATTAAGAGAAGCATAGAGTCTAGATCACGTCAAGTAATTATTCTCGTCTACTCCTCCTTGGTCAAATCTCTTCTGGAATACTGTGTCCAGATCTGGGCACCACATTTGAGAAAAAAAAATGAAGAGCTGGAGCAAGTTCATAGTAGAGCTACCAGAATGGTGAGCAGATGGCAAAGTATGTTCTACGAGGAACGGTTAAAGGATCTGCAAATGTTTATCTTGCAAAAAAAAAGGCTAAGAGGAGACTTAATAACTGCCTACAAATATTTGAAGGCATGTCATAGTGTAGAGGGATCATCCTTATTCTAATGTACACATGGAAACTCAAGGAGCAATGGAATATAACTGAAAATATGATTCTAAGTATAAAAGACATAATACTGGGGGATAAAACAAGACTGAGCACAAGATCTTCATAGCCATCTACACAGCATAGGGGAGATCTCCTGACACCTTCTCTCCATCTACCTGATGATCCTGAGGAACACTGGGATCTTCTTGTTGATAGTCCTGTGGAAGAAGAGGATGGGGACATCTCTCTGGTGTTGTCCTCTTACTGGATAGATCTGGAGGAAACACATACAGGGACTGAATTCATTCTTTACATACAGATAATTATAGGCCGTGTGTATTTAGTCCTGTCTATTACCTGGCGATGTGAAGGACTGAGGAACCTCCATCATGACGTCCTTATACAAATCTCTGTGTCCTTCTAAATACTCCCACTCCTCCATGGAGAAATAGACAGCGACATCCTGACACCTTATAGGAACCTGACACATACAATGATACCGTCATCCCCCGATCCCTTCATAGTGTTACTGTATTAAGTCCCAGCATTCCCAGCAGTGTCACCTCTCCAGTCAGCAGCTCAATCATCTTGTAGATGAGTTCTAGGATCTTCTGGTCATTGATGTCCTCATGTATCAGGGGGTGAGGTGGAGGCCCCATTATTGGGCTCAGGGGTCTTTCCCATCTCTCAGACGCAGGGTCCTGACAGCGCTCACTAGAGGTCTTCTTCACTACTGTGTAATCCTGGTTATGGAGAGACACATTAATAAATCTCATTACAGACATTTCCAGAGTCCTCACCTCTCCAGTTCTGTCCATCTGTTATTCCCATAGATAAGAATGATGTAATGTGACATCATCAGAATCTCTCACCTCTCCAGTAAGCCGGAAGAGGATCTCTAGGGTGAGGTGTAATATCCTCTCCGCCATCTTGTCCCTGTCCATATCCATCTTTGACAGGTAAATCAGGAGAATTCTCTTATACAGAAGACCTTCACTGAGAGGATCCGATATTGTAGAGACCTGAATGAGAAGATGAGCCGATGTAACATCATAAGAATCCTGTGTAATAATACAATTACTGGAGATAATAAGGGAAACATATGAGGAGATTTATTATTTTACAGTATTTATTTTTCTTCTTTACATCTACTAATAAAACCTCAACACAGTGCTATTATACTATGTGGAGGGAATTGTGGTGCTGTAAGAATATACTGAGTGTGGTGGATTTGTGGTACTAGGAGAACATTGTACTGTGTGGGGGGGTGGCGGTACCATGGAAATATAAATATCTTTTGTGTGTGAGATGTCATCACTGTTTGAACATTATACTGTGTGAATGGCATCACATATACTGCATAATGGGTTTTAAAAAGGAGTGCTATAGGAAGCTGGAATTCTCAGCAATGTGCTGCATTTGTATAAGAAGACTGCCATCTACCATCCAGGTGGGACCCTGAGGAATCAATGGGAAGAGGGAGAGTTTCAGCAAGGAAGAGTCTTGACGATGCAGTTTCTTGAAATAAAAGTACAAAGGAGCAAATTTGGCGGCAAGCAAAGAACAGGCAGGTCGTGTGTCGGGGAAGAAACTGAGGCCGAGATACCAGGCCATGGTAAAGTGCCTGAGGCAGCAGGTTGTGGCATGCCGGGAAGCAGAACCCAGGCGACATCAGATGAGTCCCAGAGTCCAGGTTATGCCATTCAAGACCTGAGAACCAAACCTGTGTCAGTCAGCGAGCCTTAATAGACTTTATCAGGAGGACATGTGGCCTAGCGGGAAGAACCAGAGACCTCCACTATGGCCGGTGTTCGCAGAAGAGGTAGTGTTTAGGCCTATATGTGTCAAGACCATCGCCCTTGTCAGTAGCTAAAGTAGCATACGGTTAGAGGCTGCTATTACAGTGAGAGTGAGCCGGAGAATTCATTGTATTTATGATATTGTATATTTCACCTCGTTATCACCCTGTTTTGTATTATATACTGTTGCCATAGTGATCACAATTCCGTCACATCAGGGAATTAAATAATGATATTGGTTACTTCTACCTTGTGTTTGTCTGTATGTTTTATCTGGTCACTTAATACAGGGACATAATGGGGGCATTACACTGTATGGGAGGATGGCGGTACTGTGGGAACATTATACTGTGTGGGGGGCATCATACATACTACATAAGGAGCATTACACTGTGTGGCACCAAGAAAGGGGCCCTGTACTATGAGAACAATCCATTTCCTCACTTCCTGTCTTCCATAGTTGGGTCGTATGTATCTATCACAGGAAACAGAACAGATTCTTATAAAGTGGCATCAAAAACACCAGAAAAGTCTCAGTACTGAAGGGGTTAATGTCCCCCGTGCTCAGTAATGGGGAATCTCCACCACCTACCTCCACCCGCAGAGCCGCCACCACAAATATGGCTGCTCTGTGCGCACAGGACCTGTTATGAGGTCACAGGAGGGGGAGGAGTCAGGGGTCACATGATCAGGGGCCTCAGTGAATGATATCTGTAGTGCAGACCCTACATGGAGACTTCTCCTCAGTCAGTGACATTCCCGCCATTATTCCCCCTCACTACTGGCACAATTACCCCGCGCCGCCTTTTCTACACAGTGTTATGTGTGGAATGTAACGTGTGATTTCTCTGGAGACAAATAGACCCCACACATGAGGGAATTATCACCAGTTACCGGACGTCTAGTATATGGCGACATATTTCTCTTGACTTATTGTAGTTTATTATAGTGGTAACATTTCTTTGATATGACTTGTGTTTGTTTGTGAAAAAAATAAGAAATTTTATGAAAATTTTGAAAATGTTGAAATTATCAAATTTTCAGTTTTATCTTTCACTCAGAGATATGTCACACAAAATAGTTAAGTAATATCATTTCCCACATGTCTACTTTACATCAGCACAATTTTGAAACATAATTTTTGTAAGGAAGTTATCAGGGTTAAAAGTTCACCAGCAAATTCTATTATTTTTACCAACAAATTTACAAAACCATTTTTTTAGGGACCACCTCACATTTGAAGTGACTTTGAGGGGCCTATATGACAGAAAATACCCAAAAGTGACACCATTGTAAAAACTGCACCCCTCAAGGCTCTCAAAACCACATTCAACACGTTTATTAACCCTTCAGGTCTTTCACAGGAATAAAAGGAACGTGGAAGGAAAAAATGAACATTTACCGTAACTTTTTTCACAAGCATTTCATATTAGACACCATTTTTTTATTTTCACAAGAGTAACAGGAGAAAAGGAACTGTATAATATGTTGTGCATTTTTTCCTGAGCACCCCGATACCCCATATGTTGAGGAAAACTACTGTTTGGGCGCACGGCAGGTCTCGGAAGGGAAGGAGCACTATTTTACTTTGTGAATCCAAAATAATTGCTGGAATCATTGGCAGACACCGTGCCACGATTGGAGAGCCCTTGAAGTGCCCAAAGAGTGGAAATTCCCTCGAGTGACCCCATTTTGGAAACTAGACCTCTCAAGGAACTTATCTAGATGTATGGTGAGCACCTTGAACTCCCAGGTGCTTCATAGAAGCTGATATTGTTGAGCAGTGAAAATAAAAAAAAAATCACATTTTCCCAACAAAAATCTTTTTGGCCCCCAATTATTTATTTTTGCAAGGTTAACGGGAGAAAATAAACCTCAAAATTGGTTTTGCAATTTCTCCAGATGGGGGCTGGAATGGGCACAGCTTGATGGAGGCCCCCCCATGACTGCGTTGCCATGGGAGGGGTTTTTCCCATATTGTTTTTTAAAAGCGGTGCGTAGGATTGGCTGTAGGAGAACAGGGGAGGAGTTTGGGGGTTGGGGACGGGCGACAAGGGGGGAAAAGTGCGGGAAAATGCCATTCACAGGAAAGAACACAGCGGGAAAAGGAGCGTGGAAGGAACTCACAGGAAAGATTCAGCGTAAAAGGCCTTCAACCCCCTGTTAGGGTTGGCGGAAAGCACCGAATATATTTATTAGATGGGATTGGTGCGTTCGCAACCCGGGATCCACTGTGCAGGAAAGAACCTGCTGCTAAGTAAATGGCGGCACTATATGGCGATATGAACCAGCTCTGTTAGCTTCACAGAGCGGCAGAGAAAGCAAAGCTCTGTGCCCTGTTAGACTTTCACAGAGGCACAGGCTAACTACCCAAATGAGAGCAGTCAGTGGTCATGCATGCACACAAAACTCCTCGCCAGAGGTCCCAGCATTCTAGGGGCTTATTTCAGCCAGGTCCCTGAATACACACAAACACAATCTCCTCGCCGGAGGTGCCAGCATTCTAGGGGCTTATTTCAGCCGGGTCCCTGAACACATACAAACACATGACCACACTGGCGCAAAGCACATAACTTAGGAAGATACTAGCACATGGCTGTGCGGCCATGCGAACCTGAAATAGCTGCAGCACGTACAGGACCTTCCTAGAAGGACCAATGAGAGGCTGCCACAGAGCCTGCACACCTACAGGACCTTCCTAAAAGGACCAATAGATTTGGCTGCAGTACCTGAGCATGTGACCCTTGATCTCCACTGAGAGATCTTACCCTGGGCATGCTCAGTGTGTGCAAAGCAGGACCTAGTCCCAGAAAAGCCTGCTCGCCGCAGATCAGTGCAGGGTACAATAGCAGAGCCTGGAGAGGCAGCAGTAACCCTTTGCACAGTATCGGTCTCAGTGAGACGCTGGGACCGACGTCTCCGCTGAGCAGGCTCCACTGCGGCCGATGCAGAATGGGAGACCGCAGCAGACACGGATCGAGATTCCACCTGTGCAGCAGAGGAAACTTGACTCCTAACATTACCACCCCTCCTAGGGCCCCCCCCTCCTTGATCCTCGCTACGCTCAAAAGCTGCAATGAGCAGCGGAGCCCAAATGTGCTCCACAGGCTCCCAGGTTCTATCCTCTGGACCGTGACCCTTCCAGTCTACGAGATAAAATTTCTTGCCACGTACCACCTTGCCCCCATGATAGCATTCACCTCAAACTCATCCGTGGATGAACCCGATGTCCCGGCAGATGACTCAGAAAACTGGGACAAATGAACGGGCTTTAAGAGGGAAACGTGAAAAGTATCGATGATACCAAGGCGTGGAGGAATAGCCAAATGGTAGACCACAGGGTTGACCTGTTCCAGAACCTTGAACAAGCCAATGTAGCAAGGCGCAAACTTAGTGGACTCAAATTGCAGCCTAATGTTACGGGCGGAGAGCCACACTAAGTCGCCAGGAGCATAGGTCGGAGCGTGTGTATCAGCCGAAACCCTCATTCTCTCCTTGGAGGCCCGGATGGCATCCTGTGTGCGGTCCCAGATGTCACGTGTCTCCAGTCCAGTCTGCCACCCTAGAATCGGTGGATGACACGGACATGGGCACAGGGACACGCGGATGCTGGCCGTAATTAAGGAGAAAAGGAGTCTGACTAGTGGAATCGGCTATGGCGTTGTTCAAGGCAAATTCCGCCCAGTCATCCTCCCTAGCAGAGACAAAATGTCGCAAGTATGTCACCAGAGTCTGGTTGGTTCTCTCTACCAACCCATTCATCTCGGGATGATATGCAGAGGAGAGATTCAGCTCTATGCTGAGTAAATGGCAGAGCTCTCTCCAAAACCGAGACGCAAACTGGTTGCTGGTCGCTGACAATTTTATCAGGCATTCCATGTAAGCGGAAAATATGTTTTCTGATCAACGCCGCCAAGGCCCGTGCAGAAGGTAACCGTGGAAGTGGCACCAAATGCACCATCTTAGAAAAATGATCGGTGACTACCCAGATAACGGTGCAGCTACGAGACTTGGGTAAACCCACCACGAAGTCCATCCTGACCATCTCCCAGGGCCTGTCTGCCACCGGCAGGGGGTAAAGTTGCCCAGCAGGCCATTGCTGAGGAGACCGATTCTGGGCGCAGGAGACACACGCCCGAATATAGTCCCCGACGTCACGGGCCATATGCGGCCACCAGTACATCCTCGCCAAAAGCTCAGATGTCCTCTTGGACAAGTGAGCCCAAGAGAGAACCTCCGGTCGCAAATTCGCTGGTACGTAAGTCTTGCCCGGGGGCACAGACTCTAGCGAAACCGGAGCCACAGTTCTCAGGCTCTCAGAAGGGACAATAAGCCGAGGCTCCTCCTCAGATGACACTACGGAGCGGGAGAGAGCGTCGGCACGAATGTTCTTCTCCCCAGAGAGAAAATGGAGAGTAAAATGGAACCGGGAGAAGAACAGGGACCATCTAGCCTGGTGAGAATTCAGCCGCTGGGCCGTCTGTATATATACCAAGTTCTTGTGGTCAGTGAACACTTGGAAGGGAAAGCGAGCTCCCTCCAAGAGGTGTCTCCACTCTGAAAAAGCCAACTTCATGGCTAGTAACTCCCTGTCCCCGATGGAATAATTCCTCTCCGCTGGTGTGAAGGTCTTGGAGAAGAAGAAGCAAGGATGCTTCCGACCTTGAGCATCCTTTTGGAAAAGGACTGCTCCAGCACCAACGGATGAGGCATCCACCTCCAAGATAAATGGCTTATCTACATCGGGGCGATGTAGGATGGGAGCGCTAGCGAAGTGTGACTTAATCGAGAGAAAGGCCTTGGAGACCTCCTCTGACCACAACTTGGGATTTGCTCCCTTCTTGGTGATGGCAACCAAGGGAGCTACCAAAGTTGAGAAGTGTGGAATGAACTGGCGATAGTAATTAATGAACCCCATAAAGCGCTGCACCACTTTAAGAGAATGGGGTTCCTGCCAGTCCATCACAGCCTGTAGCTTGGCAGGATCCATAGCCAAACCCTGGGCAGAGATGATATCACCAAGGAAAGGCAAGGACTCCTGCTCAAACACACACTTCTCCAACTTGGCGTAGAGGGAGTTTGCCCGTAAGAGGTCGAAGACTTTGCGAACATCTCTCCGATAAGAGGCAATTTCTGGAGAGTAGATGAGAATATCATCCAGATAGACTACGACCGAGGTGGTGAGCATATCCTGGAAAATGTCATTCACAAAGTCTTGGAAAACGGCTGGAGCATTACAGAGCCCGAAGGGCATCACCAGATATTCATAGTGCCCATCCCTGGTGTTAAAAGCCGTCTTCCATTCGTCCCCCTCACGGATGCGAATCAGATTGTAGGCACCCCGCAGATCCAATTTTGTAAATACCCTTGCTCCCCGTAGCCTATCAAAAAGCTCAGATATCAGTGGTAATGGGTACTTGTTCTTAACCCTGATGGCGTTAAGACCCCTGTAGTCTATGCATGGATGTAAGTCTCCAGTCTTCTGTACGAAGAAGAACCCAGCCCCTGCAGGTGACACTGACTCAGATTCTCTTGGATGTACTGGGACATTGCCTCCATCTCCGGGAGAGATAACGGATAGACTCGACCCCGGGGAGGCTCAGCACCAGGCAAGAGGTCAATAGGACAGTCATAGGGGCGGTGAGGCGGAAGGGTCTCCGCAGCCCTTTTGGAGAACACGTCT
This sequence comes from Ranitomeya variabilis, assembly GCF_051348905.1. Classification (NCBI taxonomy): domain Eukaryota; kingdom Metazoa; phylum Chordata; class Amphibia; order Anura; family Dendrobatidae; genus Ranitomeya; species Ranitomeya variabilis. The sequence goes on along the minus strand of NC_135235.1, from coordinate 693,015,046 downwards.
GCATAGGGCCAATAGTGCTTGGGGAGAGAGGAAAGATCTGCGGGTACCTGTGTTGTAGCAACCTGAATGCACTCCCTCTGACATCTGCCCTCGCAGGATTTACTCCATCCCAAAATTCTCCCTGAGGACCACTCTATATGAGGAGAATGATAGTGTAGCCAAGGTATCCCCAACAGGACCTCATCAATTCCCTCAGGAATGACTAATAGGGAGATAATCTCCTGATGTGATGGAGACACAGAAAGCGTGATAGGAATGGTTTGGTGGGTAATCTGAGAGGGTAGTGTCGACCCATTTACCACTCGAACGGTTACTGGTTTGGCGAGCATAACCAGGGGTATTGCGTGATGCTGGGCGAAAGCAGATGACATAAAATTACCCTCCGCCCCAGAGTCCACGCATAGCTCTACCATAAGAGTGGATGGGCCAAAGGTAATTGTCCCCTTGAAGGACAACTTTGAGGCAAACGTCGCCGTGTCTAGTGTACCTCCTCCAACTGCCACTAGACGCTGACGTTTCCCCGACCGCTGAGGACACTTGGAGGCAAGATGTCCTGACTGCCGGCAAACATGACAGACCTTATGTGCACGAGCGGACTGGGACTTGGGTCCCGCTCGTGTCACCTCTATGGCCTCATGTGACTCGGACGCCTGGACTGGAGATTCCAGAGGTCTGGCGAAGGTGGGAGCCAGCCGAAACCTCTGCCTACACTGGGCTTGCTCCAACCTTCGCTCATGAAAACGAAGGTCTATGCGAGTTGATACAGCTATGAGCTCCTCCGGTGTGGCGGGAATCTCCCTAGTAGCCAAAGCGTCCTTCACATGGTCAGCCAGCCCCCTCCAAAATACGGGAATGAGGGTTTTATCTGGCCATTCCAACTCAGACGCTAATGTCCGGAAGTGAACCGTAAAATGGCTGACCATGGTTGAAACCACACCAAGCAATAATTAATCAACTATACTAGACAACACTCGCAGGTGGGCATGGGGGATGGGTATCCCTGTTACACCCTAATAATCCCTATCTGTACCCTACCTGTCTGCGGAGGTTGGCACCCTCTTGAACGCAATGTGGCGCCCCCGCTCCTCGGCGGCTTGCCCTTATCTCCCTAGCAAATCCCTTGTATATACACCAATAGGGGATTCACGAAAAATGCCACTACACAGGGATACAGCACACAATGACTTTTCTTGATTATAACCAAAAAAAAGGGGAGTAGGACAGCAATATACAAAACCAACCAAAAAAAGTGCAGTGAATAAAACCAGTCTGATATTCTGGGAGCATAAATATAGATATAAGGATATCTTGCCTACCAGGTCCCTAGAGTAATCCCTGCCTATCAGCGGAGGTTGGCACCCTCTTGGACGCAAAATGGCGCCCAAGAATATCAGATTGGTTTTATTCACTGCACTTTTTTTGGCAAGATATCCTGATATCTATATTTATGCTCCCAGAATATCAGATTGGTTTTATTCACTGCACTTTTTTTGGTTGGTTTTGTATATTGCTGTCCTACTCTCCTTTTTTTTGGTTATAATCAAGAAAAGTCATTGTGTGCTGTATCCCTGTGTAGTGGCATTTTTCGTGAATCCCCTATTGGTGTATATACAAGGGATTTGCTAGGGAGATAAGGGCAAGCCGCCGAGGAGCGGGGGCGCCACATTGCGTCCAAGAGGGTGCCAACCTCCGCAGACAGGTAGGGTACAGATAGGGATTATTAGGGTGTAACAGGGATACCCATCCCCCATGCCCACCTGCGAGTGTTGTCTAGTATAGTTGATTAATTATTGCTTGGTGTGGTTTGTTTTTAGGTCATTGGTTATATTTTTTTAAAAAAAGCAGTTTAATAAAAATTATTTTTATGGTATTAGTTTTTTTGGTGAGACGTTGTTTACACTAATCCAGCAATATAGGTAATATACTTTTTTTCGTGACCATGGTTGAACCCTGAGTCAAAGCCAGCAGTTGGAGCGCTGTATCATGGGTGACTTGAGGTCCTACAAAGACCTGTTTCAGAGTGTCCAGAAACCGAGGAACACTCCGCACCACATGATCGTTGCGCTCCCACAGCGGCATAGCCCACTCCAACGCCCTGTCCGACAAGAGAGAGATTATGAATCCCACCTTTGCCCGCTCTGTGGGAAAACGTGCAGCCAGGAGCTCGAGATGTATACCACACTGGCTCACGAAACCCCTACAGGACTTACTGTCCCCAGAGTATCTCTCAGGCAATGGGAGGTGAGATAAGGTCGGAACAGAGGTGGCAGTGGGTAAAGCTGCTGCAGCCATGCTAGCAGCCTGAACAGCTATTACGGTAACATCCACCGCCGAGGTTGCACGCTCAAGAGACGCCAACCGGCCCTCCAGCAGCTGGATGTACCCCTGCAATCGCTGTTCATCCGCCATTACTTAGCCAGATCGATAGTATAGTTAGGGTTGGCGGAACCCACCGAATATATTTATTAGATGGGATTGGTGCGTTCGCAACTCGGGATCCACCATGCAGGAAAGAACCTGCTGCTAAGTAAATGGCAGCACTATATGGCGGTATGAACCAGCTCTCTTAGCTTCACAGAGTGGCTGAGAAAGCAAAGCTCTGTGCCCTGTTAGACTTTCACAGAGGCACAGGCTAACTACCCAAATGAGAGCAGTCAGTGGTCATGCATGCACACAAAACTCCTCGCCGGAGGTGCCAGCATTCTAGGGGCTTATTTCAGCCAGGTCCCTAAATACACACAAACACAATCTCCTCGCCGGAGGTGCCAGCATTCTAGGGGCTTATTTCAGCCGGGTCCCTGAACACATACAAACACATGACCACACTGGCGCAAAGCACATAACTTAGGAAGATACTAGTGCATGGCCGTGCGGCCATGCGAGCCTTAAATAGCTGCAGCACATACAGGACCTTCCTAGAAGGACCAATGAGAGGCTGCCACAGAGCCTGCACACCTACAGGACCTTCCTAAAAGGACCAATAGATTTGGCTGCAGTACCTGAGCATGTGACCCTTGATCTCCACTGAGAGATCTTACCCTGGGCATGATCAGTGTGTGCAAAGCAGGACTTAGTCCCAGAAAAGCCTGCTCGCCGCAGATCAGTGCAGCATACAAAGCAGAGCCCGGAGAGGCAGCAGTAACCCTTTGCACAGTATCGGTCTCAGTGAGACGCTGGGACCGACGTCCCCGCTGAGCAGGCTCCACTGCGGCCGATGCAGAATGGGAGACCGCAGCAGACACGGATCGAGATTCCCCCTGTGCAGCAGAGGAAACTCGATTCCTAACACCCCCCTCCTTTGGACAGACTTACCATGGAGTCTGTTGATATCTTGGTAGACAGGCTGCGGGACATGGCAAGATCGCGAAGGGACGGCTGGCTCCAGGAGCAGCTGGCTTCCTTGCTGGGCGATGCAGGTCAGCGGGGCAGCAGGACACGGAGGACCAGGCCCCCTGAGCGGCTATCGCCGGAGATCGCGTCGTGGGCTGCAGCCGGCCCGCCTGGCTCCACATCCGGCAGGAATCCAGGCACCCACTCTGCCGGCGGCGCACCACTGAGACAAGGAGCACTGCGGCCAGCCAGGCTTCGCCGGAAATGCAGGCCGCACTGGAAGTTCGGCCTGCGCCGGGGGCTGGTGCAGGCCAGGAGAGGGCCTAGCAGTGCCGGCGAAGCACCGGAGAGTGTGGCCCGGCCAGCGGCGGTGAGAGGGAGGCAGGCAGCTGCAACAGCTGCAAGAAGAAGTCCGGCGGTGTCTGCGGCCGCAGATACCCGGGGAACAGCCAGAGGAAGGGCACCTGACACGCGGAGCGGCAGGCAGAGCAGGGCAGGCAGCCTCCAGATGCTTTGCCGGGCTCTCTATCTGGGCATGACAGCAGCGCACTGACGGGCGGCAGGCTACGGGAGGCTGCTACTGCTTACAGATCCAGGTCCATCAGATGGTCGAGGGAGCGGCAAGGATCCCCTGCTTCGGTCCATCCTGGTGACGTGGAGGCCAGGGGTGTGGGCCTGGAGCAGCAAGAGGACGACGTGGGGAGCGAGCAGCCGGTGGATGGAGAACAGCAAGAGTCTGGATGTCCAGCTGGTGGAGACACAGCACCCGCGCAGCCTCGTGAGTATATGTCCATGTCTCGTTTGTCACCGTCGGAGGGTTGGTTAGGTGAGGTTGGGGGAAGTCAGGGTGCAGCAGCTGACATCGGCGCGCTAGCGGGGGTGGGGGGCCCTGTGGTGTCGAGAATTAGCGATATTCTGGCTGGGGTGTCGCATTTTTGAGAAGTCTAGAAGGGGGAGTTGCGGAAGGGGCTGGGGGCTCACCGCTGGGAGCCTGGTTACATGGTTTGGGTATTGGATCGTGGGTGGTGAGCGACACAGCAAGGCCAGGGGGGTCGGCACAGGCGTCATCCGCCAGTGTATCGGTGTCAGTGCAGACCGAGAAAGATAAGGGGGATACAGTAAAGTTGGACATCAGAGCGAAAGGGGAGGTGTATGTATGCTTTGAGGGTCCGCTTGGTGCGCATCTGAAGAAGGAGGTGAAGGAGAAAATTTGGAAGGATGAGTATGTGGAGATTTTCTCCCTCCTTCCTTTAGAAAAGTTTAACTTGGACAAGGGTAAGAAGGAGGATAGTAAAAAGGAGGAGGAGAAGAGGAGGTGGCAGTTGATTCCGCAAACTTTCGTTAATTGGCAACAGGCTTTTGTGATACTGGCTAGTGTAATAGGCTAGAAATTTCCAGACAACTGTTCAGGTCTTTTTTGTTACTTTGACTCGATAGGCGAGGCACATCGTACCTATGGGGGTCAGGCGTGGCTGCGTTATAACGAGCAGTTCCATCAGAGGAAGGCGGTTAGGCCAGAAATCAAATGGGATCAAAAGGTCATTGGACTTTGGTTGAAAGTCATGGCCCCATGAGGTATGGGCAGTCCTTTCATGGGAGCGGTGGCGCCGGCAACCAACAGTTAGGACATGGCAGCGGAGGGCAGAGGGCCCAGGGAGGGAAAGAGAAGTCAGGAACATGTTGGCAGTTTAATGACGGCCAATGTAAGTACGGGAACTCCTGCAAATTTAAGCATGTTTGTTCCCATTGCAACGGAGGCTCTCACGGAGCATCTAAATGTTTCAAGAAAGCAAGGGGTAAGCCTGGAGTGGGTGGCAGTCAAGGGGGAGACCCCAGTGAGGCTTCAAAAGATGGCCCCTTATCTAAATAGATACCCGGATCAAGAAAAGGTGGGAATTTTTTTACGCGGGTTTTCTGATGGTTTTCGGATTCTGGCTCCTAATCATGCGGTTCCTTTTACTACCAAGAATTTGAGGTCAGCAGATCTGCATGCTGCGGTGGTCAGCAGTAAGTTGGCGAAGGAGGTGGAACTGGGTACGATGGCTGGGCCATTTAGTTCTTTGCCGACTGAAGGCACGATTGTTTCACCATTAGGGGTGGTGCCTAAGAAGGAGCCGAACAAGTTTCGCTTGATCCAGCATTTGTCATATCCACGGGGTAGGTCAGTTAATGACGGCATAGATGAGGAGTTATGTTCAGTGGTGTACACTTCATTTGACGCAGCAGTACAATGGGTACGGTGGTATGGTAAAGGGGCTTTATTAGCTAAGACGGATATTGAATCGGCTTTTCGGTTGCTCCCGGTTCACCCAAATAGCATTCCTTAGCTGGGTTGTTTTTGGAATGGTGGTTTTTATTTAGATAGATGTTTGCCTATGGGCTGTTCGATTTCTTGTTCATTGTTTGAGACGTTTAGCACTTTTCTTGAATGTGTGATTAGGGACGTTACCGGAGTTCCTTCCACCATTCATTATTTGGATGACTTTTTGTTTATTGGTCCCCCGGGCTCTGCCATATGCAGGAATTTGTTGGCTACCATGAAGTGGATGGCTAGGCTCTTTGGCGTGCCGTTGGCAAGGTTTTGAGTTTTTTTCAGAGAAAATGGAGTGTAGGTTGCCTGAGGATAAGCTTTTGTTGCTGGTACAGGAAGTACACAGGATTGGTCGATTGCGTAAGGCGACTTTAAAGGAGTTGCAGTCCCTTTTGGGACGTTTGAACTTTGCGTGCCAGATTATGCCCATTTGTAGGATTTTTTGCCATAGGTTGTCGTTGGCGATGGCCGGAATCAGGGCGGCACATCATTTTGTTCGTTTAACTAATTAGCATAGAGAAGATTTGGTTGTTTGGCAGCGTTTTTTTATCAAATTACAATGGTAGATCGTTGATTCAGCTGGAAACTGTGAATGATTTTGATTTCGAGATTTACACGGACGCAGCCGGTTTGGTGGGATACGGTGTGTATTGTGGAGGTCGGTGGAGTGCCGGGTTGTGGCCGGATGGTTGGCAGAAACAGGGTTTCAACAAGAATCTTGCACTGTTAGAATTGTTCCCAATTGTGGTATCAGTTGTGATTTGGGGTGACATTTTTCAAAATCGGAAGGTCAGTTTTCACTGTGATAATCTAAGCGTGGTCTCTATTATCAATAGTCTAACTTCTTCCTCTCCCCCGGTGATTAGATTGATTAGGGAGCTGGTGTTGCGATGTTTGGAATTGAATGCATACATTTCTGCGGTACACGTACCGTGTGTGCAAAATTCAATAGCAGATGCTTTGTCTCGTTCACAGTTGGAATGGTTCTGGGAGTTGGCGCCAGACGTGGACGCCTCAGGAGTGGTATGCCCTTCACGTTTGTGGAAAATTGTTGCGGACGAGGAGGTCGGTTGATTCAGTCCTCAGTCTCGAGCTCAACGTGGCTAGCTTACAAATCAGCTTGGGAGATCTGGGAAAGCTGGTCTGGTCAATGGGGAGGGGTGGAATCCGACAGTGACAGGACCCTGGTGATATTGTTTTTGGTGGGCAAAGCGGCGGAGTGGGGTTGGTCCGTATCAAAAGTGAATACATTTATGGCAGGCTTGGCTTTTGGTTTTAAGCTGCAGGGATCGGTCGATATTACCAAAAACTTTCTGATAACACAGGCTCCGAAGGGTTTTCATAGCGGGAACGTTAGTGTTGACAAGCGCAGACCCATTTCGTTCAGCTTGTTAACGAGGTTGGGTTACGTAGTTGGGAGAATTTGTTGTTCTCATTTCGAAGCCTCCCTGTTTAGGTTGGCTTATTCTTGGGCGCTCTTTGGGGCTTTGAGATTGGGGAAGCTGGTGTCTCCTAGCAAACTTAGGGCAGAAGGTTTGTTGGCAGAGGACGTTGAATTTTGGGCAGGAGGTATTTATTTTTTGATTCGGCGGTCCAAAACTGACAGGTATGGAAAGGGTAAGCGGGTGGTCTTAGGGAGGGTCGATGGATGTTTGATGTGCCCGCAACGTTGTTTGGAGGAGTACTGGAGTCTGTTGTCTGGTAGATCGGGGCCGCTGCTTTGTCACCAAGACGGGACCTTTCTGTCACGTTTTCAATTTTCGGCGGTTTTAAAAAAGATTTTGACTGAGTTGGGATTTGATTGTGGGTCCTTCGGGTCTCACTTTTTTAGAATTGGGGCTGCTACAGAGGCAGACGTTTTGGGTCTAGGAGCCGAAGTGATTAAACGGATTGGGAGATGGAATTCTAATCGTTATTTGACTTACGTGCATCGTTAGGTGTTTTTGGGGTGTATTGAGTTATTCTGGTATGTAATTGTTTTCTGTTTTTTAGGTCGTCCCCCGCTATTGACCTGGATTTTTGGACATTGGTTCGTGTTTTGGGGTGCAGCGTGGGCCGACATCAGGCCAGATGGCAGGCAGCTAGGTTTTAGCCGTGATACTGTAGTGATTCGATGGTTGGGGTTTCAGGGCATGCTATGGAACAGGGTGTTGCCATAATTTTCCCGGGCCGCGCGTTTGGATAGAGCTCCGGATATTTTACTGGTGCACATGGGGGGGAATGATTTGGGTGCGAAACCGGTTAGGGAACTGATTAGAGACATCTGTTTTGATTTTTTGAGATTGTGGGTCTCTTATCCAGGAGTTCTCACGGTGGGGTCTGACATCGTGCCTAGGAAGCAATGGAGTTTGGCTCGATCCTTGAAAGGCATTAATAGGGCCAGGATAAAACTTAACAGGGCAGTGGCGAAGTTTGTATCCAGGAATGGGGGAATTGCGGTGAGGCATTTTGAGTTGGAGGCTGGGGTCGGCAATTTTTGGAGAGAGGATGGTGTGCACCTGAATGATATCGGTGTTGATTTGTGGGCGCTCGCCCTGCAGGAGGGAGTCGAAAGGGCGCTGGCTGTGGTGGGGCACTCACGAGCCTGAGGTGGTCAGGGCTGTTCGTGGTTGGCGGGGGGGCGGGTTCTTGGAGTTGATGTGTTATTGGAGGAAGGTCAATTGGATGGGGGTTGATCTGGCTTGTGGTTACGGGCTCTGGATGGGGATTGTCCTCGGCAGCTTTGGGGTTTTTGGTCTGCCCTGAAAAGGCTTACATTGTGCCCTCGAACTGGTGGTCACGGCTGAGGGTAAAAAAGTGTTGGTTAAAAAGTTTGGGGCATTTTTTGCCTATACATATATGATGCCAGATCTTTTAGTTCCAAGAACCCTCCCCCTCAAGTTTTCAGATGTTTTGTTATAATTATAATAATTATTTTTGTTTGTTAATAAACTGGCCGCTGTGGCCAAAATTATCCAAAGAATTAACATGTTATGTTTTTATTGCATAATTAGCGTTAAGTGGGGGGTGGCGGAATTTTGTTTGGTCACAAGTGGCGGGTTTGGTGGAGTGATGTTGGGAAAAGATTGTGGCCATTTGGTTTCTGATGCTAGCAGTCACTTCATTTCATATATATTTAGTCTGGCTGGGATAGTACGCGTGCGGGTTCGCGTGTGCAACAGATATTAAGTGCAACGGTATAAAGTGCATGGCAGTTATACAATGGCAGTTGGACAGGGCAGGAGACAGGTAAGGTGCATAAGTTTAACAAACAATCAGTCTTGGTCAGTCATAATACATTATGCATTGATCATATCAATCTGCTTCTTATTGGTTTTTACTTCTGCCTACTCACAACTCGCCCGCCCTTCAACACATTCTGGGCACTCACTCTATATCCACCCCTCCCTTCTCCCCTCTCCCATGTATAACGCTGAGGCTCTACTGACATTTCTTACCCACTCCAAACCAGCCACTACCGCCATGCAGCACTCAAAACGTTCATACAAATCATCCCACCACCTGCTCTTTCTGTTTTTTCTCCTTCTACTAGTTGCAGGTGACATCTCCCCGAACCCTGGCCCCCCCTCCACCAGCTTACTTTACTCTCCTCCAGCTGCATATAGAAACCCTGCTAATCTTATTAACATTCAGTGCATGCCTTCTCCTATAGCTTTCCAATGTGCACTCTGGAATGCTCGGTCTGTGTGTAACAAACTAACTTACATTCACGATCTTTTCCTCTCTAATTCCCTTAACCTTCTGGCTATTACAGAAACCTGGATCCAACATTCAAACACCACCGCTGCTGCCGCTCTCTCATTTGGTGGGCTGAAGTTTTCACATACCATCAGACCTGAAAACAGACAGGGTGGGGGTGTTGGTTTGCTCCTTTCAGCACAATGTGCTTTCCAGGTCATCCCCTGGTTCCCTCACTTACATTTCCTTCCTTTGAAGTCCACACCGTCAGACTCTTTAAGCCCTTCTCCTTGCGGGTGGCGGTTGTTTACCGCCCTCCAGGCTCCTCCCGCCTGTTTCTAGACCACTTTGCCACCTGGCTTACTCACTTTCTATCTTGTGACATCCCCACCCTCATCATGGGAGACTTTAACATCCCCATCAATTATCCCCTCTCCCAATCTGCCTCATCTTCTTTCTCTAACTTCTTCATTCGGCCTCTCACAGTTTACTAATTCTCCTACGCATGAGGACGGGAATACTCTGGACCTGGTTTTCTCCCGTCCCGGATCGCTGCACGACTTTACTAACTCCCCTCTCCCTCTTTCAGACCACAACCTTCTTTCCTTCTCTGTCAAGAATTGTCTCCTCACTCGGGACACCCCCACTTACCACACTTATCGAAATACACGTTCCATTAATACCCAGCAGCTTATGGACAATCTCCACACATCTTTAGCCCCCATCTCCTTCCTCTCCTGCCCAGACTTAGCATTGTCACACTTCAATAATACACTGAAGAATGCCCTAGATGAAGCAGCACCTTCTACACGCAGAAAGACCCGACAGACAACGGCAGCCCTGGCACACTAAGCAAACACGCTTTCTTCAGCGTTGTTCAAGGTGTGCAGAGCGGCAGTGGAGAAAGTCTCTCTTATCAGAAGACTTCATCCACTATAAGTTCATGCTCAAAACCTATAACTCTGCCCTTTATGTGGCCAAACAATCCTACTTCACCACCCTCATCACCTCACTATCCAACAACCCAAAACGACTTTTTGAAACCTTAAACTCCCTCCTGAAACCTAAAGTACAGGCCCCCATCACCAATCTCAGTGGATCTGGCCACTTACTTCCTAGAAAAAATCAACCACATCCATCTGGATATCTCAGCGCAATCTCCTCAGTGCCTGGATCCCCTTCTCCGCACCTCAAGCTCACTAGACATCTTTGAGCCTGTCTCAGAAGAAGAAGTTTCCAAGCTCCTCGCTTCTGCTCAGCCTACAACCTGCAACAGTGACCCCATTCCTTCACCTCTCCTGCAGTCTCTCTCACCAGTGGTCACCACTCACCTGACTAAAATATTTAACCTCTCTCTACCCAACATCGAAATTACCCTAGAGGGTTCAACCATAACTCCCAAGCAGCATGCCCACTGTCTTGGGGTGATATTCGACACCGAACTTTCCTTTACTCCCTATATCCGATCACTCACTCGCTCTTGTCACCTGCATCTTAAAAACATCTCCAGAATCCGACCTTTTCTCACCCTTGAAACTGCTAAGACTCTTACTGTCGCTCTTATTCATTCTCGTCTGGACTACTGCAACTCTCTTCTGATCGGTCTCCCTCTTACCAAACTTTCTCCTCTCCAATCCATCTTGAATGCGGCAGCCAGGGTCATATTTCTGTCTAACCGCTTCACCGATGCCTCCATCTTGTGCCAGTCATTACACTGGCTACCCATTCGCTACAGGGTCCAGTATAAACTCTTCTCTCTCACCCACAAAGCCCTCCACAGTTCTGCACCGCCTTATATCTCCTCTCTCATCTCTGTCTATTGCCCTACACGTGCCCTCCGTTCTACAAACGACCTAAGGCTAACATTCCCCGTAATCCGAACCTCACACCTCCGTCTACACGACTTCTCTCGTGCTGCACCAGCTCTCTGGAATGCACTTCCCCAGACGATCAGACTGATACCTAGCCCCGACCTATTCAAGCGCGCTCTAAAAACCCATCTCTTCAAACAAGCCTACCACATCAACTACTCAGTAAACTAATTTTGCCCTGTTCCCTCCTTCCAAATATCACTCTGAATATGCACCCTACTATTCATCTGTCTCCACACCCTCCATGCACATGATAACTGCACTTGATACTTGACTATTGCACTTAAACACACGGGCTGATGACCGGATCATGCAGCTTTGTATGAAAATCCCTATGTATTATAATTGCCAGACCTGAAATAACAAGCACTTTGCACCTATTGTGTCCCCCCATTTCCTTGTAGATTGTAAGCTTGCGAGCAGGGACCTCACTCCTAATGTCACTGTTTAAATTGTCTTAACTTGTATTGAATTTGTCTGTCTTAACTTGTATTGAATTTGTCTGTATAAGTCCCCGCTTAATTGTAAAGTGCTGCGGAATATGTTGGCGCTATATAAATAAAGATTATTATTATTATTATTATTATTATTAAAAGATCCCAAATGGGCTATACGCGGTCATGAGTTGTGATGGGCGAACCCCTAGATGTTCAGGGTTCGACCGAACAGTTAAAAACAGTACCTGAATACGGAACCCTTTCACTTGAATAGGAGGCCCGAACACCAGGTATTTGCCATGCTGTCAAGAACAGTACATGACAGTGCGGCAGACACGGCCTCTAATCGGTGGCTAAATCATTACAGCTGGTCAGAGAGCTGCGACTCTCATGCAAATGACAGGGTGAGCCTGCAGCAGTGACTGTACGTAAAAAATTTACCTCCGGTCACTGGCATCGGCTGATGGGACTACTACTCTCCCATCAAATTGAAAAAATTAAGATGCTTAGTACATAATTTGGCCAATTAATGCATGCCCAGCAGCCAACGATAAAGTGGTCTCAAAACTGCTGGGAACCTATGTGTCTAGTGTGAATACCTCTCTTTGGCTGAAGTCTGAATTTCTGAGTAGATGTGAATACCTCTTTTTAAAGCCTGAATTTATGGATAGGTAGTGGAGATAAGAGAATATGTTCAGAAAATGATTGCCAAACATACAGTAAATTTGGCACTTTCGGATTCATGTTCAGAAACATGACTTGGATGTCGGGTGACCCGGGACAGGGGCTCATTCCCTGTCCCTAACGCTAAAGGGCACCCTAGCTTACCCTGTTCCCCGGTTTACTTCTGAAGGTGAAGATGCTGGGGCCATGTACTTTGCCTTATCTCTTGAATCGGCCCTCCGTCTGTTCCCTTCCCCCACAAAGGGAAAAGGGGAGCAGTTGTGCAGTGCAGTACATCAAATAGATGAACAAGGCAACACAAACAAGGGTAACTGAAAATATCAGGCATAAAAATATTCACTCATATATAACAGAGAAATACACCTGAGTGTGGAGGATGTGAAAAAAGCAAAGTAGGAGAAGGAAAGGGAATTATCACTCTTACAAACCCAAGCAACAGTCACAGATAAATCCACCAATCTTCCTCTCACTGTAATAAGATTATGCTAATGTTCTATGGAGACCGATGACGTGAGTCAGAATGATGACAAACAGTATATCACAGTTCAAGATATATATTATTGTAGGATGATGAACTTCAGATAACTGATGCAAACTGCAGCTTTACAGATAAACAAGTAAACAGTCTCAAGAATATGCAGATATTAGAAGTACAGACCGAGGGTGCAAGTTCAAGTCCAGCAATGCAGTATCCAGAGGTCAGAGCCTGGGCTGGCTCCTAGCAGAGGGGCAGACTGTAGCAGAGGTGGGTGCAGAGCAGGTGAAGAGTAACAGAGTCTTTCCGGAGGTACGTAGATCCAGAAGCAAGTGGGGTATCCCGATGAGTAGAAGAAACAAGCAGGCTGCAAGTCCTTGCGCTTGGCAGCAAGTGAGATACAAGATACACAAGCAAGGTATAGTGTGCAGAATTCCTTTATATATGTAGCAGACAGGAAACAAGGAGTATCAGACAGGAAACAAGATGGCCCCCGTGAAGCCAGCCACTCCATCTTGGGTAAGGGCAGAATCCAACAGAACTAAGGACAAGAACAGACAAAAACAGGTATGCAGTCTCAGTCCTTACATTACTCTCCTCTTTAAAGATGTCCTCTGGATGTTCTTATATCTGGTTTATTGGGGTATCTGCTGTGGAACTGTCTGATCAGACGAGGAGCGTGAATATTTTCTAGAGGTTCCCAGGAATTCTCCTCAGACGAATATCCTTGCCACTTTACCAGATACTGAAGTCGTCCCCTATGAATCCGAGAATCGATGATCTTCTCCATGATGAATTCCTCCTGCCCATCTATGAGAATTGGATCAGGAGGAGCAGATGTGTTCCCGAAGAAAGGATTTGCCACTACCGGTTTAAGCAGGGAAACATGAAAGACAGGCTGTATTTTTAAAGAATTAGGCAACTTGAGTCGGCAGGCTACCGAACTCACTACTATGCTACTGATCTTGTACGGACCAGCATATTTTTGCCCCAATTTAGTTTTTGGAACTCTGAGTTTCAAGTTCTTTATTGAGAGCCAACCATGTCTCCTACCTTATATGTGGGTACTGGTTTACGGAATCTGTCTGCTGCCTTCTTGTATCTTTCTTGTGCTGTGGCCAGCATCTGCTTCAGAACTTCCAGATTCCGCTGCAGGGATGAAATGCAGTCGGCTACCGCAGGTACAGACATGTCTATCGGAAGTCGAGGAGGAATGCTGGGATGATATCACTTATTAGCAAAAAATTGAGACATTTTGGTAGATGCAATCTGTGAGTTATTGTACGTGAATTCAGCCAGTGGAAGCAGACTCACCCAATCATCTTGTAAGTGACACACATAGCAACGCAGATATTGCTCCAAAGTTTGATTGGTCCGTTCAGTTTGGCCATTAGACTGCGGATGGAAAGCAGATTTCAAATTTACCTTGATGTCCAGAGCAGCACAAAAACTTTGCAAAATTTTGAAGTAAATTGGACCCCTCGAGCAGATATTACTTCATCCGGGACTCCATGTAATCGAAAAATATTTTGTACGATAAGATCCGCAGTCTGTTTGGCTGTCAGTAACCCGGTATAAGGAATGAAATGAGCAGCTTTGGTTAATCGATCAACTACTACTAGAATCATGCTCTTCCCTTGGGATGTAGGCAACTCTACGAAAAAGTCCATTGATATAGACCCCCAGGGACGAGATGAGATAGTAAGAGGTTGCAATAGTCCAGTAGGCAAATCAAATCAAAAAAGTGGAAAATAAAACATAACTTTTAATACTATAAAGTCATAAAAGGCAATTCATCACCCAGTGAACATGCAAGACGGGGCCAAGTCACTGCCATATCAAATGGACTCTCTGAAAAAAATGACAAGCCCTAAAACAGGATTAAAAGATCCCAACAATTATGTGGAATCAAACTGAACCAGAGTATACAGTGACCATACAAAGATATTGTTGGTTATTCACTAACTCTGTATCTGCAGACGCATATGATAATAGTACACAGTAATAAACATTTGTACAAAGTAATCACTGTAACTAGAAAAGAAAACGGAACGGTCTCACCAATTCCATGAAGAGGGCACACGGAGCACCGAGTATTCCCCAGTCAGGTAAATAGCCGGTTACTGATGTTATAACTATACAGGGGTAGCTGTGGACTGCCCTTGTAAGGGCAGGAGCTCTGGGGATAGACTATTGTAGCCCCGTAGGGTTTGACATAGGGACTGTCATCCCATCAGTAACCGGCTATTTACCTGACTGGGGAATACTCGGTGCTCCGTGTGCCCTCTTCATGGAATTGGTGAGACCGTTCCGTTTTCTTTTCTAGTTACAGTGATTACTTTGTACAAATGTTTATTACTGTGTACTATTATCATATGCGTCTGCAGATACAGAGTTAGTGACTAACCAACAATATCTTTGTATGGTCACTGTATACTCTGGTTCAGTTTGATTCCACATAATTGTTGGGATCTTTTAATCCTGTTTTAGGGCTTGTCATTTTTTTCAGAGAGTCCATTTGATATGGCAGTGACTTGGCCCCGTCTTGTATGTTCACTGGGTGATGAATTGCCTTTTATGACTTTATAGTATTAAAAGTTATGTTTTATTTTCCACTTTTTTGCTTTGATTTGTATAAATAACAGTGGATTCATCTGTAGGACTTGCACTCCACATACAGATATTGCTTTATTATCAATAGTCCAGTAGGCAAGGAGCGAGGAACTTTTGATCTGGCACATACCTCACATGACGACACGTACAGTCGCACGTCTTTTTGGAAAGTTGGTCACCAAAAGAAACGAGACACAAATTCTTGAGTTTTCTGAACTCCTCTATGACCAGCGATCTTAGAGTCATGCATCAGTTTCAATACTCTTAATTTCATTGTTTCTGGGACATAGGCCGTTTTTCAAGGTTAAATTTACCTGATTAGGTGGTTTAATTAGGAGTGAATCTGTGTCGTAGGCCTCCTTAATATCCTTTAATAGATCTTGATTATGCAGCACACTTACAAAGTTTCATTCTGATAGTATGGTCCTTGAAGGCGAAGCTGAGGTTACGTCATCCGAATGAATCCTGGATAGAGCGTCGGCCTTCCCATTGCGAAAGCCTGGTCTATAGGAAATAATGAAATCAAATTGATTAAAAAACAGATTCCACCAAGCTTGTCTGGGTTTTAGACACCTTGCCGACCTCATGAATTCAAGATTTCGGTGATCCGTGAGCACAACAGTCTGTTGGGATGCTCCCTGTAGCAGATGCCTCTATTCTTTGAAGGCGGCTATAATCGCCAACAACTCTTTATTCCCAATGTCATAATTCTTTTCTGCAGGTGACAACTTTTGGGAGAGAAAAGCACAAGGGTGTAGAAGATCTTTCTCACCTGTTTTCTGCGAGAGTATGCACCTATAGCACAGTCCGAGGCGTCGACTTCCACTATGAAGGCCCGATCTGGGTCTGGATGCAAGAGAATAGGGGCCGAAGTAAATTTAGCCTTCAATTTAGAAAATGCTAGTTGTGCCTGTGGTGACCAAACAAACGGCGTCTTCTTCCGAGTCAATTGAGTGATGGGTGCGACGATCTCCGAAGTTTTTCATGAACCGCCTGTAAAAATTGGCAAATCCAATGAATCGTTGGACCTCCTTCACAGACCTGGGAATTGGCCACTCTTGAATAGCTTGTGTCTTGCTCGCATCCATGCTGAGGCCCTGGGGAGAAATAACATAGCCCAGAAATTGTATTTCCGTTTTGTGAAACTCACATTTCTCCAGTTTGATGAATAAATGGTGTTGCCGTAAACGATCCAGAACCATTCTCACATGCCGCTGGTGATCCTCGATATTGCTGGAAAAAATTAAAATGTCATCCAAATAAATCACAACAAAAATATTGAGTATGTCCCTAAAAATATCATTTGCCAGATGTTGGAATGTAGCCGGTGCATTGCGCAGACCAAAAGACATAACGAGATACTCAAAATGTCCATAACGTGACCGGAAAGCTGTTTTCCACTCGTCCCCGGGGCGAATCCATACTAAATTGTAGGCACCACGGAGATCTAATTTTGTGAAGATCTTGGCGTGTCGCACCCTCTCGAGTAATTCGGGAATTAGTGGAAGTGGATAAGAGTTTCTAATAGTAACCTTGTTAAGTTCACGGTAGTCAATACATGGGCGGAGAGAGCCAGCCTTCTTTTTGACAAAGAAGATTGGGGCACCTGCTGGGGAGGAAGATGGTCGTATAAATCCCTTCGCTAAGTTCTCATCAATATACTCTTTAAAGGGCCACTGTCACCCCCCGCCAGCCGTTATAAACTAAAAGAGCCACCTTGTGCAGCATTAATGCTGCATTCTAACAAGGTGGCTCTTTTAGTTTTAGGTTCAAGCATACCCCAAATAAAACGTTTTTATACTTAGCCACAATTCCTGTCTCTAGCCACGTAGGCGGGTCCTCACTCCCCAGCTTGGCCAGCTCCTCTGCCGTCACTCACATCTTCCTGCGCTTTCGGCGCCGCCCCCTCAGCGCTGTTATCGTTTCAAATCCGGCGCCTGCGCTGTGTACTGGTGTCCTGCGCAGACGCAGTAAGCTCTGGCCGTCTGATGTAATGGCTGATACCAGAGAACAAAAGACATCGACAGAACACCAGGATGGATCTGCTGCACAGCAAATAGCTGTAGGACCTGCGATGACGTCACTGCCATGTGATTGCCCTAATCACATGGCAGTGACATCATCGCAGGTCCTACAGCTATTTGCTGTGCAGCAGATCCATCCTGGTGTTCTGTGGATGTCTTTTGTTCTCTGGTATCAGCCATTACATCAGACGGCCAGAGCTTACTGCGTCTGCGCAGGACACCAGTACACAGCGCAGGCGCCGGATCTGAAACGATAACAGCGCTGAGGGGGTGGCGCCGAAAGCGCAGGAAGATGTGAGTGATGGCAGAGGAGCTGGCCAAGCTGGGGAGTGAGGACCCGCCTACCTGGCTAGAGACAGGAATTGTGGCTAAGTATAAAAACGTTTTATTTGGGGTATGCTTGAACCTAAAACTAAAAGAGCCACCTTGTTAGAATGCAGCATTACTGCTGCACAAGGTGGCTCTTTTAGTTTATAACGGCTGGAGGGGGGTGACAGTGGCCCTTTAAGAGCTTTCAATTCAGGTCCAGACAAGGGATAAATATTCCCAAATGGAATCGCGGGCACCAGGGAGTAGTTCCACAGGGCAGTCGTATGGTCGGTGCGGTGGCAATTTGTCTGCACTTTTTTAATCGCATACATCCGCAAAATCTTGAAATTCAATTGGTAATTTTAACTCAATTGTAATTGCTGACCTGACTGAAGTTAATTCTCCAGATGATGTCTGTTTACTTGGAAACTGCAATTCTTTCGTCTTCCAATCAATAGAGGGATTTTGCCGCTGTTACGGAGACGCGGGGTCAGTGGGTGCTCTCGTCCGCTGGCCCGGCTGTCTTTAACAAGACTGCATGGACCACGGCTCATACCACTGAACGCCCGCTCTATCTCCCAGTGGGAAATACACTACACAGAAAACACAGGGTTAAGGTAAAACGGTGGCAATACTTTATTGAACCACAGCACACAATAGCAAACAGAACACTCCCAACATGCCTGGAATTGTATGGGTACATGGGCGCATATAAAAGATCACTGCGTCTCCACGTATTTCCAGTATGACACGATGTCAGGGCTCCCAGGGTCACATGGGCGCATATAAAAGATCACTGCGTCTCCATGTATTTCCAATATGACATGATGTCAGAGCTCCCAGGGTCGCTACTCCATCTCTGGATGAACGCACAGAGAAGGGGTAACGACAAGCATAGGGAGATGACCAAGAACTGTCCGTAGAGTCCATACAAGGTCCAAAGCCAGTTGACATGAGAGTCACCACCTGGCTTATCTGACCATCTCCATGGAACCAGGCGACCAGCGGGTCCCAACCCTGGCTTTCTCCAAACATATCTATGGTGCAGAGATGGTCACTGGATCAGATCTGTGTCCTTCCAACCGGAGCCGAAAACCCCTAGGTTGTATCCTATAGAATCCTAGATCAGTGTCCCTCGTGATGGTGCCATGATGAATTGGCTGCAGTCCTTTCTCTTGTCTGTTGGGTGGTTTTCAGAATGTCTGGCTCGTAGCTCTGTATTACTTCAGACTCCAGGATGTGATCTCTGAGTCTTTCTAAGCCCAAGGCATGTAAGCCACTCCCAGAATCACCCAGGGTCTCCCAGTCCAACATCAAGATAAGGCAAACAATGGTGATGAGATTAAGTAGCACTATTAGCATATAAGCACACATCAATAAACAAAGCCCAACACACTCAATGTACAGTCACCATTACAGACCTACACAGCACGTTAGATAGTATATCAGTTGGCAAGTCTGTATTCCTGACCCACCAGACACAAACACTCAGGGTATGTGCACACGTCTGGATTTCTTGCAGAAAATTCCTGAAGAAAACCGGAAATTTTCTGCAAGAAATCCACATTTTTTTTTTGCGTTTTTTTTGCGTTTTTTTCGCGTTTTTTTTAGCATTCTGCAAGCGTAATTAGCTTGCAGAATGCTAAAGTTTTCCAAGCGATCTGTAGCATCGCTTGGAAAACTGACAGGTTGGTCACACTTGTCAAACATACTGTTTGACAAGTGTGACCAACTTTTTACTATAGATGCTGCTTATGCAGCATCTATAGTAAAAGATAGAATGTTTAAAAATAATAAAAAAAATAAAAAAAATGCTTATACTCACCTGCAGACCTCAGCGGCGTCCGTTCCGTATAGATGGTGTGTGCACGCAGGACCTTCCATGACGTCGCGGTCACGTGAGCGGTCACATGACCGGTCTCGACCAATCACAGGACCGTGACGTCATCGCAGGTCCTTCACCGCACACCAGCTACAGGAACCGAAGCGGCAGCATGCACCTGAGAGGCGGGAAGACATCGAAGGTGAGTATATCACTATTTTTTATTTTAATTCTTTTTTTTTTACCACTTATATGGTGCCCAGTCCGTGGAGGAGAGTCTCCTCTCCTCCACCCTGGGTACCAACTGCACATAATCTGCTTACTTCCTGCATGGTGTGCACAGCCCCGTGCGGGAAATAAGCAGATCAATGGACTCCTAGGTGTGCGGAATCCCCGCAATTCCGCATTTTTAATGAACATGTTGCTTTTTTTTCCGCGATGCGATTTTTTCGCGGAAAAAATCGCAACATTTGCACAAAAAATGCGGAATACACTGTAAATAATAGGAGGCATAGGTTAGCATTTTTTTCGCGTTTTTATCACGTTTTTATAGCGAAAAAACGCGAAAAATCCTGAACGTGTGCACATGGCCTCAAATGCACAAGCAAATATACAGATGAAAAGCCAGTTCTTATTGGTCTGCAAAAACGTAGCTGTCTGGGTAATTAAGATACAATCTGGTTTCTTCACATTCCTCCACCATCTTAACTAACCAGACATGATAGGCTTCCGATCATTCAGTTTCCTTAGAGCATATTCCATATGCTCCTTACGAAAATAAACTCCATACGTAATTGAAGAGTAACAACTGGTATCCATTGGGTCCACGCATGGCTTCCTCTGCATTCCGTAGTTCCTGCCTTAATTCTATTCAATCTGTTGAAGCTGGAGCATCTCCTGTAGTTTCCGTTTCTTGTTGAGGTCACATAGCTACTCTGGTCCTCTTCCCAAGGCCGATTTGGTGGAGTTGGATATAGTGGCATCCGAAACCTGCTGTGCATGCCTCATCGATGGTCTGCTGGGTCTATCTGTATACCTCCCTTGTTGTGGAGCCCTGGATGGTGTGTGAGAACACCAGTCCCCTGCAGCTCCCCCGGTTCCGCCGGGCTGAGTAGTGTCCCACTGCTGCCACCAAAGTTACGGAGACACGGGGTCAGTGGGTGCTCTCGTCCGCTGGCCCGGCTGTCTTTAGCAAGACTGCATGGACCACGGCTCATACCACTGAACGCCCGCTCTATCTCCCAGTGGGCAATACACTACACAAACACAGGGTTAAGGTAAAACAGGGTGGCAATACTTTATTGAACCACAGCACACAATAGCAAACAGAACATTCCCCACATGCCTGGAATTGTATGGGTACATGGGCGCATATAAAAGATCACTGCGTCTCCACGTATTTCCAGTATGACATGATGTCAGGGCTCCCAGGGTCACATGGGCGCATATAAAAGATCACTGCGTCTCCATGTATTTCCAGTATGACATGATGTCAGAGCTCCCAGGGTCGCTACTTCATCTGTGGAAGAATGCACAGAGAAGGGGTAACGACAAGCATAGGGAGATGACTAGTGTTGAGCATTCCGATACCACAAGTATCGGGTATCGGCCGATATTTGCGGTATCGGAATTCTGATACCGAGATCCGATACTTTTGTTGTATCGGGAATCGGTATCGGGATCGATATAATGTGTAAAATAAAGAATTAAAATAAAAAATATTGATATACTCACCTCTCCGACGCAGCCTGCACCTTACCGAGGGAACCGGCAGCCTTCTTTGCTTAAAATGCGCGCGTTTACTGCCTTCCGTGATGTCACGGCTTCTGATTGGTCGCGTGCCACCCATGTGACCGCGACGCGACCAATCACAAGCCGTGACGTAATTTTCAGGTCCTGAATGCCTAATTCTAGGCATTCAGGACCTGAAAATTACGTCACGGCTTGTGATTGGTCGCGTGCCGCCCATGTGACCGCGACGCGACCAATCACAAGCCGTGACGTAATTTTCAGGTCCTGAATGCCTAATTCTAGGCATTCAGGACCTGAAAATTACGTCACGGCTTGTGATTCGTCGCGTCGCGGTCACATGGGCGGCACGCGACCAATCAGAAGCCGTGACGTCACGGAAGGCAGTAAACGCGCGCATTTTAAGCAAAGAAGGCTGCCGGTTCCCTCGGTAAGGTGCAGGCTGCGTCGGAGAGGTGAGTATATCAATATTTTTTATTTTAATTCTTTATTTTACACATTAATATGGATCCCAGGGCCTGAAGGAGAGTTTCCTCTCCTTCAGACCCTGGGAACCATCAGGGATACCGTCCGATACTTGAGTCCCATTGACTTGTATTGGTATCGGGTATCGTTATCGGATTAGATCCGATACTTTGCCGGTATCGGCCGATACTTTCCGATACCGATACTTTCACGTATCGGACGGTATCGCTCAACACTAGAGATGACCAAGAACTGTCCATAGAGTCCATACAAGGTCCAAAATCCAGTTGACATGATGTCAGAGCTCCCAGGGTCGCTACTCCATCTGTGGAGTCCCAACCCTGGCTTTCTCCAAACATATCCATGGTGCAGAGATGGTCACTGGATCAGATCTGTGTCCTTCCAACCGGAGCCGAAAACCCCTAGGTTGTATCCTATAGAATCCTAGATCAGTGTCCCTCGCGATGGTGCCATGATGAATTGGCTGCAGTCCTTTCTCTTGTCTGTTGGGTGGTTTTCAGAATGTCTGGCTCATAGCTCTGTATTACTTCAGACTCCAGGATGTGATCTCTGAGTCTTTCTAAGCCCAAGGCGTGTAAGGGTACCGTCACACAGTGCAATTTTGATCGCTACAACGGCACGATTCGTGACGTTCCAGCGATGCATTTACGATATCGTTGTGTCTGACACGCTACTGCGATCCGGATCCCCGCTGAGAATCGTACGTCGTAGCAGATCGTTTGAAACTTTCTTTCGTCGTCTAGTGTCCCGCTGTGGCGGCATGATTGCATTGTGTGACACAGGTTGTATACGATGTGCGCACAGTAACCAACGGCTTCTACATCGCAAATACGTCATGAAATTATCGCTCCAGCGCCGTGTATTGCAACGTGTGACCGCAGTCTACGACGCTGAAGCGATACTTATACGACGCTGCAACGTCACGAATCGTGCCGTCGTAGCGATGAAAATGGCACTGTGTGACGGTACCCTAAGCCACTGCAAGAATCACCCAGGGTCTCCCAGTCCAACATCAAGATAAGGCAAACAATGGTGATGGGATTAAGTAGCACTATTAGCATATAAGCACACATCAATAAACATAGCCCAACACACTCAATGTACAGTCACCATTACAGACCTACACAGCATGTTAGGGTACTGTCACACAGTGCCATTTTCATCGCTACGACGGTACGATTCGTGACGTTCTAGCGATATCCATACGATATCGCAGTGTCTGACACGCAGCAGCGATCAGGGACCCTGCTGAGAATCGTACGTCGTAGCAGATCGTTTGGAACTTTCTTTCGTCGCTTGATCACCCGCTGACATCGCTGGATCGTTGTGTGTGACACCGATCCAGCGATGTGTTCGCTTGTAACCAGGGTAAACATCGGGTAACTAAGCGCAGGGCCGCGCTTAGTAACCCGATGTTTACCCTGGTTACCAGCGTAAACGTAAAAAAAACAAACCGTACATACTCACATTCCGGTGTCTGTCCTCCGGCGTCTCAGCTTCTCTGCACTGTGAGCGCTGGCCAGCCGGAAAGCGAGCACAGCGGTGACGCGGTGACGTCACCGCTGTGCTTTCCGGCTATGGTGCTTACACAGTGGAGAGAAGCAGAACGCCGGGGGACAGACACCGGAATGTAAGTATGTACTGTTTGTTTTTTTTACGTTTACGCTGGTAACCAGGGTAAACATCGGGTTACTAAGCGCGGCTCTGCGCTTAGTAACCCGATGTTTTTACCCTGGTTACCCGGGGACTTCGGCATCGCTCCAGCGCGTGATTGCACAGTGTGACCGCAGTCTACGACGCTGGAGCGATAATCATACGACGCTGCGACGTCACGAATCGTGCCGTCGTAGCGATCAAAATTGCACTGTGTGACAGTACCCTTAGATAGTATATCAGTTGGCAAGTCTGTATTCCTGACCCACCAGACACAAACACTCACATGCACAAGCCAATATACAGATGAAAAGCCAGTTCTTATTGGTCTGCAAAAACGTAGCTGTCTAGGTAATTAAGATACAATCTGGTTTCTTCACAGCCGCTGTAACCATTGTAAGATTGCTCTTACTGAGTGTATTGGGGGACACTCACTTGGCACGGGATTCAAGCACACGGGCACGGGTTTTTCCAAACAAAGCAGTCCATATGGTTTATTAGGCCTCATAAACCATATCATGAACAGTCCATTTACACACTGAACCTGGACATCACATCAAGTTTCAGATCCTTAGTCTGTGGCAACTAAACATGCTGGTCCTCTCTGACCAGTTGACGTGGGTTACCACATGGTTCATGATACAGTAAGCACCAACAGTTTATGGAGGTACCTTACGGGAGCTCCTGCTCCACCTGCTAACTCCTTGTCAGTCCTCTCTTCCGGGTAAGCTGCCTCACGGGGATCACCAACTTGCCTGGGCGGCATATCTTAGTCAGTCCAGACCCACTGGAGGACTGTAGCTTCCCCACACAGTAGCTGTCACTGGCTCTGCAGATCCCTGTCCTCACCTCGTGCTGTTCAGGGATCCGGTCCTACTCCCAGGACCTCCCAACAGCCAGGTTACACAGGATCACACAGGTGGCCAGTCCGGGTACTATTCAGGACGTCCATCCCCAGCTGGGACCGTCCAATACCCAGGCCACCAGTAGCAAAGTCCCACCACGTGCTCTTCAGGGCTTAGCACACCCAACACCGAGGTATCTCTCAGGACCTTGCACCTGTACTATACAGGTCTACACACTCAGACCACACAGGAACCATGTGACCCACACCCTGGTCACATTATATACCTTTTAACCACTCCCCCGGGTGGGAGTGTGGGTGTGTGGCACTCTCATGGCCTCAATACACCTCTGTGTGCATACTGGGGAGACCATGCAGTGCCCCCTACCTGTTACAGGGGTCACTGCATCACACCATGGTAACCCTAGAATTATAGGGAAGTGAGGAGAGGAAATTAGCAAAAATGACAGTTTCTCAGAATGATCTGCTCCCATACGAATTTTCAGAGGTGTTGTTTGAAAGTCTACTGGCCCAGATACCAACGGAGACCCATCTACGGTCTCCATTAACACCGGTGAACGTCTCTTCTGCGAGTGTATACCATGTTTTTTAGCAAATGCAATGTCCATGCAATTGCCGCTAGCCCCAGAGTCAATCATGGCTGTACTAGTAACCCAACAGGATTGCACTCAGATCTTAATGGGAATAGTACAAAGTGAGTCTTTTCTGACATCGCCTGAGATTGACGTAGCAGAACTTATTGAACTTATTGAAAATACTTCCCCACCCACCGGTGACGATGCTACTGAACTACAATCAGGAAAGTCTGGATTTTCATCTGACATCACTTTCGTGCAAGAAATTGACTGAGAGCATACAGAAGAGACATCGGAAAAGTCACATTCGATTACCGCAGCTGCGGACTTGCGATTTTTTCCCGGACAGACCGAGATGTAGTGACCCGATTTTCCACAGTAGAAACATACCGTATATACTCGAGTATAAGCCGACCCGAGTATAAGCCGACCCCCCTAATTTTGCCACAAAAAACTGGGAAAACTTATTGACTCGAGTATAAGCCTAGGGTGGAAAATGCAGCAGGACCGGTGAATTTCAAAATTAAAAATAGATACTCCATACCGTTCATTATGGCCCCATAGATGCTCCACATAAAGCTGTGCCACATATAATGCTCTGCACCGTTCATTATGGCCCCATAGATGCTCCACATAAAGCTGTGCCATATATACAATGCTCTGCACCATTGCCCCATAGATACTCCACATAAAGCTGTGCCATATATACAATGCTCTGAACCGTTGCCCCATAGCTGTGCCATATATATAGTGCTCTGCACCGTTGCCCCATAGCTGTGCCATATATATAATGCTCTGCACCGTTGCCCCATAGCTGTGCCATATAGTGCTCTGCACCGTTGCCCCATAGCTGTGCCATATATATAATGCTCTGCACCGTTGCCCCATAGCTGTGCCATATAGTGCTCTGCACCATTGCCCCATAGCTGTGCCATATAGTGCTCTGCACCATTGCCCCATAGCTGTGCCATATAGTGCTCTGCACCGTCCATTATTGCCCCATAGCTGTGCCATATAGTGCTCTGCACCATTGCCCCATAGCTGTGCCATATAGTGCTCTGCACCATTGCCCCATAGCTGTGCCATATAGTGCTCTGCACCGTCCATTATTGCCCCATAGCTGTGCCATATAGTGCTCTGCACCATTGCCCCATAGCTGTGCCATATAGTGCTCTGCACCGTCCATTATTGCCCCATAGCTGTGCCATATAGTGCTCTGCACCATTGCCCCATAGCTGTGCCATATAGTGCTCTGCACCATTGCCCCATAGCTGTGCCATATAGTGCTCTGCACCATTGCCCCATAGCTGTACCATATAGTGCTCTGCACCATTGCCCCATAGCTGTGCCATATAGTGCTCTGCACCGTTGCCCCATAGCTGTGCCATATAGTGCTCTGCACCATTGCCCCATAGCTGTGCCATATAGTGCTCTGCACCGTCCATTATTGCCCCATAGCTGTGCCATATAGTGCTCTGCACCATTGCCCCATAGCTGTGCCATATAGTGCTCTGCACCGTCCATTATTGCCCCATAGCTGTGCCATATAGTGCTCTGCACCATTGCCCCATAGCTGTGCCATATAGTGCTCTGCACCATTGCCCCATAGCTGTGCCATATAGTGCTCTGCACCATTGCCCCATAGCTGTGCCATATAGTGCTCTGCACCATTGCCCCATAGCTGTGCCATATAGTGCTCTGCACCGTTGCCCCATAGCTGTGCCATATAGTGCTCTGCACCATTGCCCCATAGCTGTGCCATATAGTGCTCTGCACCGTCCATTATTGCCCCATAGCTGTGCCATATAGTGCTCTGCACCATTGCCCCATAGCTGTGCCATATAGTGCTCTGCACCGTCCATTATTGCCCCATAGCTGTTGCTGCTGCTGCTGCTGCAATAATAAAAAAAAAAAAACATACTCACCTGTCTTGCTTGCAGCTCCTCGGCGCCATCTTCCCGGCGTCTCTCCGCACTGACTGATCAGGCAGAGGGCGGCGTGCACACTATATGTGTCATCGCGCCCTCTGCCTGAACAGTCAGAGCGGAGAGACGCCAGGAAGATGGCGCGACGCCCGGCGTGTGGAACGCGGACAGGTGAATATGTCATACTTACCTGCTCCCGGCATCCCGCTCCTTCCCCCTGCCTGTCTTCGGTGCCGCAGCCTCTTTGTCTATCAGCGGTCACCGGCACCGCTTCATTAGAGAAATGAATAGGCGGCTCCGCCCCTATGGGAGGTGGAGCAGCCTATTCATTTCTCTAATGAGCGGTCCCACGTGACCGCTCAGGGGATGAGGCTGCGGCACCGAAGACAGTGTGACTGGCAGGGGGAGCGTCAGGATCGCCGGGACTAGGTGAGTATATGACAGTGCTCACCCGCCGACCCCACCACCGATCATGACTCGAGTATAAGCCGAGAGGGGCACTTTCAGCCCAAAAATTTGGGCTGAAAATCTCGGCTTATACTCGAGTATATACGGTAAATTTTCTCTGAAGCGATGTTCCTTGCGTGCGTCGATGGTACTCCTCCGAACCGCATCAACCTGCATAGGTTCAGGCTCTGCTGGAGAAGACGACCTGTTTTGAGTTTCCCTGGAGGAGGATGGGAGGAATATAGGGTTATTACGGTTGGCTTCCGCCCACTTCTCTTGCCGGCATTCGGTAAGACAAATATCTATCCAGATACAATGATTTATAAAGTCAGTCAGATTAGTAGGTGATTCACCCCGAGCCAATTCATCCTTAATAGTAGCAGACAAACCCCTCCTGAATACTGCATATTTTGCTGAGTCACACCATGTAGTGTCCAGCACCCATCTCCGAAATTCCATAGCATATTCCACGACAGGACGCTTTCCTTGACGAAGTGTTAATAAAGCAGCCTCTGCGGTGAGGTTTCTGTTGGGATCGTCGAACATCTGACACATTGCAGTAATAGTCATTCAGAGAATTTAGACATGCATCATTGGTTTCAATCAGAGGATTAGCCCAGGCTGGACTTGGAACTGGGGCTGGAACCGCAGCTACAGCTGTAGTCTCCACATTTGAGAGGTGAGTAGCTAGAGACTGGATAGATGTATCAGCCACATTTGCATTATGATTAGTTTGAGACTCCAATGCCCCCAGCTTTGTCTTAATTGCCTGAAGCTCCGCATGCAGTCCTGTGACAAATGAGCACAGCTTTTTCACCCGCACCTCCATAGAATCTGACCCAGTGATCTCCATTTCTTTTGAGTCTTGTGTATTCTGTAATAACATTATGCTAATGTTCTATGGAGACCGATGACGTGAGTCAGAATGTGTCATGTCGGACGCTGTTCAGACCAGGTCGTTCGACAGACAGCGGTAATTCCGCTTTTGACCACTATTTGCTCATTGGCGTCGGTTAGATTTTATCTAGCTGTTCCGGGGTTAATTTACCTGATCCTCGGATTGGAAGCTGGGCCATGCCCATTGCCTTTAAATAGTTCTCCTGATCATTGGGCGTCGCCGATTATAGCTTCTGTCTTGTGCGTTGTTATCTCGGTCTGGAGTGGAGAGCTGGTTGTTGGAGATTCGTTGCTGGTGGTGTATTTTCCTTTGTCTTATTTACTCATTCCTATATTTGTATTTATTTTGCCCTGCACATTTATAGTGTATTCCTGAGTGACTGCGGCGTGGTGTATATTTTCCTTTATCCTTGTCTGTGCTAACTGTGGGTATTGGTGTATTACCTCTTCACTGGGTGGTGGGCGGAGATTTCAGCCTAGGGTTGAAACAAGAGACAGGGTGAGGTTCGAGGCCTGGACATGCACACCATCAGTGTAAACTCCAGGTAGAGGGTCAGTCAGGATTTCCCTAGCCTGAGGGAAATTGCAGGGGCCTGGGTTATTAGCTCTCGCTCACCTAGTCTCCCCGTGACATTATAATCAGCCCAACAACAAAAAAGAAAAAAAAAAAAAGGGGTTTCTTTTTTTTTTCTTTTGTCATGGTTCCCATGACTTCCATAACCCGCCAGTTGTAGGCGCTGTCCCTACAGGTCACTGAGTTGAGGGGGGCAGTTCAGCAACAGGGACTAGCAGTATCTAATGTGCAAGCTGGAGCGACAGGAAGAGTTGCTGAGCCTAAATTCCCTTTGCCTGAAAAATTTGCTGGGGAACGCAGTAAATTTGTTTCTTTTCGTGAAGCTTGCAAACTATATTTATCCCGCGACAAAGAAGGCCACCAAAAAGACCTACCAACCAAATCTCTGGTACCAAAAATACCAGGATGACCAGCCAACACAGAACAATGAACCTCCGAAATCACCCTACTTGTCCATTTATCAGGAACGAACAGTTTCCCCACTGGACAGCGGTCAGGTTTGTCAGCCTGAAATTCCTGAAGAACCCGTCGCAGATCAGGAGAGATGGCAGAAAGAACCACCCCTTCCTTTAGAATGCCGACCGGTTCAAGGACCTCTGGAGAATCAGGCAAAAAGCTCCTAGAGAGGGCATCAGCTTTAATATTCTTAGAGCCCGGAAGATACGAGACCACAAAATCAAAACGGAAGAAAAACAAAGACCATCGAGCCTGTCTAGGATTCAGCCACTTAGCAGACTCGAGGTAAATCAGATTTTTATGATCGGTCAAGACCACAATACGATGCTTGGCTCCCTCAAGCCAATGTCGCCATTCTTCGAACGCCCACTTCATAGCCAACAATTCCTGATTGCCGACATCATAATTACGTTCAGCAGGCGAAAACTTTCGGGAAAAGAAGGCACATGGTTTCATCAAGGAACCATAAGAATTCCTCTGAGATAAAACGGCCCCTGCCCCAATCTCAGACGCGTCAACCTCCACCTGAAACGGAAGAGAAACATCTGGCTGACGCAACACCGGAGCCGAAATAAATCGACGCTTAAGCTCCTGAAAGGCAGAGACAGCCGCAGAGGACCAATTCGTCACATCAGCTCCCTTTTTCGTCAAATCGGTCAGGGGTTTAACCACACTGGAAAATTAGCAATGAAACGGCGATAAAAATTAGCAAAGCCCAAAAATTTTTGAAGACTCTTCACGGACGTGGGCTGAATCCAATCGTGAATGGCCTGAACCTTAACCGGATCCATCTCTATAGATGAGGAGGAAAAAATAAAGCCCAAAAAAGAAACCTTCTGTACTCCAAAAAGACACTTAGACCCCTTCACAAACAAAGCATTGTCACGAAGGATCTGAAAAACCATCCTGACCTGTTTCACATGAGACTCCCAATCATCGGAAAAAAACAAAATGTCATCCAAATATACAATCATGAATTTATCAAGATAATTCCGGAAGATATCATGCATGAAGGACTGAAAAACAGATGGAGCATTAGAGAGCCCGAAGGGCATCACAAGGTATTCAAAATGACCCTCGGTCGTATTAAACGCAGTTTTCCATTCGTCACCCTGCTTAATACGAACAAGATTATATGCCCCTCGAAGGTCAATCTTAGTAAACCAACTAGCCCCCTTAATCCTAGCAAACAAATCGGAAAGCAGAGGTAAAGGGTACTGAAACTTGACCGTGATCTTATTCAAGAGGCGATAATCAATACAAGGTCTCAAGGAGCCATCCTTCTTGGCAACGAAAAAAAATCCCGCTCCCAATGGTGAAGACGATGGCCGAATATGCCCTTTCTCCAATGACTCCTTAATATAAGTCCGCATAGCGGTATGTTCAGGCACAGACAGGTTGAAAAGTCGGCCCTTAGGAAACTTACAACCTGGAATCAAGTCAATAGTACAATCACAGTCCCTATACGGTGGAAGGGAACTGGACTTGGGCTCATTGAACACATCCTGAAAATCAGACAAGAACTCTGGAATTTCAGACGGGGAGAATAGGAGATTGACATCAAAGGAACGTCACCATGGACTCCCTGACAACCCCAACTAGTCACGGACATAGATTTCCAATCCATCACCGGATTATGTACCTGCAACCATGGAAAACCCAGCACAATAACATCATGCAAATTATGCAACACCAAAAAGCGACAATCCTCCCGATGGGCTGGCGCCATGCACATGGTCACCTGCGCCCAAAACTGGGGTTTATTTTTAGCCAAAGGTGTAGCATCAATGCCCCTTAAAGGAATAGGGTTCTCCAAAGACTGCAAGGGAAAACCACAACGTCTAGCGAATTCAAAGTCCATTAAATTCAAAGCGGCACCAGAATCTACAAACGCCATGACAGAGAATGACGACAATGAGCAGATCAATGTCACAGATAACAGAAATTTAGGTTGTACGGTACCAATGGTAACTGAACTAGCAATTCTCTTAATACGCTTAGGGCAGACCGAAATGACATGAGAAGCATCACCACAGTAAAAACACAACCCATTCTGACGTCTGAATCCCCGTCGTTCAGCTCCGGACAGAATCCTATCGCACTGCATAGGCTCAGGCATCTGCTCTGAGGACAACGCCACAGCACGCACAGCTCTGCGCTCACGCAGGCGCCGATCAATCTGAATGGCCAGAGACATAGAATCGCTCAGACCAATAGGCGTGGGAAACCCCACCATAACATCTTTAACAGATTCAGAAAGACCCTTTCTGAAAATTGCCGCCAAAGCATCCTCATTCCATTTAGTCAGCACAGACCATTTTCTAAATTTCTGACAATATCATTCTGCCGCTTCTTGACCCTGAAACAGGGTCAACAAGATCTTCTCAGCATGATCCACAGAATTTGGTTCATCATATAATAACCCTAGAGCTTGAAAAAAGGCGTCTACATTAAGCAAGGCAGGATTCCCAGATTCCAGGGAAAATGCCCAATCCTGAGGATCGCCACACAGCAAGGAAATGATAATCTTAACCTGCTTAATGGGATCACCAGAAGAACGAGGTTTCAGAGCAAAAAACAGTTTACAGTTATTTTTAAAACTCAAAAATTTAGACCTGTCCCCAAAAAATAACTCCGGAGTAGGAATCCTAGGCTCTAAAACCGGAGTCTGAACAATATAATCGGAAATACCCTGAATCCTAGCAGCTAGTTGGTCTACACGAGAAGCTAATCCCTGAACATCCATGCTAGCACACAGCTCCTCAGTCACCCAGAGAAAAAGAGGAAAGGAAAGACAAAACAGACTGCAGAAAAAAAATGGCTCAGGACTTTTCTTCCCTTCTTCTGAGATGCATTTAACTCATTGTTGGCCAGTTGTACTGTTATGATCCGGTGACCCTGGAGCCGCATGAGACTATCTCTGGAGTAGGTGGTAACTGTACTGACCGCAATCCTAATACTGACACCGCAACTAGAAGTAGCCGTGGGATGTACCTATCCAGGCCTAGACACCTCGACACAGCCGGAGAACTAAATACCCCTAAAGATGGAAATGGGAAATCCTATCTTGCCTCAGAGCAGAGCCCCAAAGGATAGGCAGCCCCCCACAAATATTGACTGTGAGTTTAAGAGGAAATACGTACACAGGCAGAAAAAACAGAGTTTAGCAAAAGAGGCCCTTCTAGCTAGATAGAAAGGATAGGACAGAGTTCTTAGCGGTCAGTATTAAAACACTAGAAAATTCCACAGCAGAAAATACTATATACTACATCTAACTAAAGACATAGGATGTATATCTGCATCTCCAGAGAAACCAGCATGACAGAAAAAATCCAAACAAGTCAAGCTGGACAAAAACACAATAGATTGCACTGCACATAAAAGCACACTGCGTGCGTGCTACAGAGAACCAAAAACAAGGCACTTATCTGAGCTGAAATGACAGCAGGGCCGTGGAGCCAGACAGAGATGCAATCCCTCCAAGATACAATGGGCAACTGGCAGGGATTGATGGATTCTACAAGCCTAAATACCGAATAGAGCTGCAATAAGCAGAAACACCTGCCCGGCCTATAATCCAGAGACCACAGCACTACCACTAACAACCACCGGAGGGAGCCCAAGAGCAGAATTCACAACACAAATCCATGAAAAATAGCACAAAAAGAAAATCAGGTATGGCTGGCTTGGCCAAATGTTAAATATGCTTATTTCGTATATTTAGTTAATCAGGACTCTTTACCAGATGCCTCATAAAAAATGTAGTGGTTTATTGGATTGTCCACCAAAAAGCATCATTGCAGCAAAACATAAAATAGATGAAATAGTTACAAAGAGATTGTCCATTTGTCCTTATCAAAGTTAGTTCCACATCTTTCCTGAGATTCTGAATGTTAAATGGCATCTGTGTCTGTCATGGATTATGAATAATAAGGAGAAATTAAGAGTTTTTACGTATAAGAATAAATGTATATTTTATTACATATAGTATTAACAAATAGTCATCATTACAATAGTACAAAAGACGATATGTCAATATGGAAAAAATGATCCAACTCGGTGATAGCGCAGCGTGATCCCTAGCAAAGGGCTGACAATGTGCCAGGATTCCAAATAATTACTGAACTGCCAGATAGGCGTATACAAAATAACACCAAATAGTCTTGTGTTAAATAAGTGTGACACAGGTTAGGAAATAGTAGTCCTAGCCGCGCTAATTAAGTAACAGCGCTGATCTAATAATAGTAAGCGTCACACCTAACATTCAATAAGGAACCGCACATAAAAAGTAAAACAGTATAAAGGTTATTTACCCATGTTGTTAAAGATGTCAGCCCTGAGAGCGATCACTCTCCCCGACGCGCGTTTCGCGAGAAAGATTCTCGCTTCCTCAAGGGGGCATCCTTCTCTATATGGTGTTAACTTTTACTCTGAGCTAAATATACAGAAATAGCACATGTAATGTCAAGAATGTTGAGAAGAATAAGTCAAGAATCAATAATTAATATTTAACACTATCGCAGTCATACGTCTTATTACAGTTACATGTCTTTTAATGTCACATGTCTTATTACAGTCATGTCTTTTACAGCCACATGTCTTATTACCCTCCCCCACTGCATCTAGCTCACTCTCTGATGTTGAACCAGTCATAGAAGAAGATCTGATCAGGATCATTGCATCTTCTCGTCCTACTACTGGCACCAGTGACCCTATTCCGTCACATCTCCTCCAGTCCCTTTCCCCTGCTGTCACCACTCACCTAACAGAAAAAATAAACCTCTCTATCTCTTCTGGTATATTTCCTGTTGTGAACTCTGTTTTCGGGCTCCCTCTTGTGGTCACAGGTGGTATTGTGAGTTTTGTTTTTGGGCTCCCCCTGGTGGCTTTGTTTGTTATCCTGCGGATCTGTGGCTGGATCAGCTGCCTCGTTATGCACTAGGGAGTTTCCTATTTAGCTCTGCTTCACCTCCACTTGTTGCCGGCTGTCGATGTATTCAGTGCTATTCTGATCTCCCCTGATTATCTTCATTTTCAGTCTCTTCTGGAGAAGCTAAGTTTCTGTTTGATTATTTTTTGCTCATCATTCTGCAATATGATTTCAGTGTATGACGAGTTTAGTCCAGCTTGCTAATATGTGAGTTCTTGCTGCTGGTAAGCTCTGGGGTACGGAGTTGGTTCCCCCGCACCGTTAGTTGGTGCGGGGGCTCGAGCAATCTCTGCGTGGATATTTTGCTTAGGGTTTTCTATTGACCGCACAGCTCCCTTCCTATTTTCTGCTATCTAGTGTTAGCGGGCCTCATTTGCTAAATCTATTTCATCTCTGCGTTTGTGCTTTCCCCTTAACTCACCGTTAATATTTGTGGGGGGCTTTTCTATATCTTTGGGGTCATTTCTCTGAGGCAAGTAAGGACTTAACTTTCCCTCTAGGAATAGGTAATTTCTCAGGCCGTGAAGAGACATCTAGGATTTCCAGTTAACGTTCCACGGCTGCCTATAGTTGTTTGCGGATAGGATCAGGTTGTGGTCAATCCAAAAACCACTTCCCCAGAGCTGGTCGTCGGTTACTTAGCTAGTCAAACTTGCGATCCTTGCCACTAGGATCACAACAGTACAGCCGGCCATAAAGTGTTAATTGCATGGCAGAAGCAGGAGAAGAGAAGCCTTGAGGAATTTTTTTTTTTTTTTTTTGCTGCCGTGTGTCTAGCTGCTGTGTGTCTAGCTTCTCTCCTCCTCTTAATCTTGGTGTGGCTCTGAGTTCAGCTGCTGACATGGATATCCAGAGTTTGGCCTCCAGTGTAGATCATCTTGCTGCAAGGGTACAAAGTATTCAGGATTTTGTTGTTCACAGTCCTATGTCAGAGCCTAGAATACCTATTCCGGAGTTGTTTTCTGGAGATAGATCTAGGTTCCTGAATTTTAAGAACAATTGCAAATTGTTTCTTTCTTTGAAACCTCGTTCCTCTGGTGATTCCGTTCAGCAAGTTAAGATTATTATTTCTTTCTTGCGCGGCGACCCTCAAGATTGGGCCTTCGCATTGGCGCCAGGGGATCCTGCATTGCTCAGTGTGGATGCGTTTTTTCTGGCCCTTCGATTGCTCTATGAGGAACCTAATCTTGAGGACCAGGCTGAAAAAGCTTTGTTGGCCCTCTCTCAGGGGCAAGATGAAGCAGAGGTGTATTGCCAGAAATTTCGGAAATGGTCGGTGCTTACTCAATGGAATGAGTGTGCCCTGGCTGCAAATTTCAGAAAGGGTCTTTCTGAAGCCATTAAGAATGTCATGGTGGGGTTCCCTACGCCTGCAGGTCTGAATGAGTCAATGACTTTGGCCATTCAGATTGATCGGCGTTTGCGGGAGCGCAAACCTGCGCACCATTTGGCGGTGTCTTCTGAACAGACACCTGAGTCTATGCAATGTGATAGAATTCTGACCAGAAGTGAACGGCAAAATTATAGACGGCAAAATGGGTTGTGCTTTTACTGTGGTGACTCAGCTCATGTTATCTCAGCATGCTCTAAGCGCACAAAAAAGATTGATAAA
Source organism: Ranitomeya variabilis (assembly GCF_051348905.1). NCBI lineage: Eukaryota > Metazoa > Chordata > Amphibia > Anura > Dendrobatidae > Ranitomeya > Ranitomeya variabilis. The sequence goes on along the minus strand of NC_135235.1, from coordinate 692,979,323 downwards.
TCTGTCACCATCGGTACTTTACAGCCTAAGTTCATTTTGTCTGTTACCCTGATTTGTTCCCTGTCATCTTACCCGGTTATGGCTTTTGTAGATTCAGGTGCTGCCCTGAGCCTGATGGATTTGTCATTTGCCCGGCGCTGTGGTTTTGTTTTGGAGCCTTTAAAATTCCCTATTCCACTAAGGGGTATTGATGCTACACCATTGGCTATGAATAAACCTCAGTACTGGACGCAAGTGACCATGTGCATGACTCCTGTTCATCAGGAGGTGATTCGCTTTCTTGTTCTGCATAATTTGCATGATGTTGTCGTGTTGGGTCTGCCATGGTTGCAGACTCATAATCCAGTCCTGGATTGGAAAGCAATGTCTGTGTCAAGTTGGAGTTGCCAGGGAATTCATGGCGACGCTCCTGTGGTGTCAATTGCTTCATCCACTCCTTCTGAAGTCCCTGCGTTTTTGTCGGACTACCAGGATGTATTTGATGAGCCCAAACTCAGTTCTCTACCTCCTCATAGGGATTGTGATTGTGCTATAAATTTGATTCCTGGTAGTAAGTTTCCTAAGGGACGACTTTTCAATTTGTCAGTGCCGGAGCATGCTGCTATGCGGAGTTATATAAAGGAGTCTTTGGAGAAAGGACTTATTCGCCCCTCCTCCTCCCCTCTGGGTGCGGGATTCTTTTTTGTGGCTAAGAAGGATGGGTCCCTGAGACCTTGTATTGATTATCGCCTTCTAAATAAAATCACGGTCAAATTTCAGTATCCTTTGCCATTGTTATCTGATCTGTTTGCTCGCATTAGGGGGTCTAGTTGGTTCACCAAGATAGATCTTCGTGGTGCGTATAACCTTGTGCGTATTAAGCAGGGTGATGAATGGAAAACTGCATTTAATACGCCCGAAGGCCATTTCGAGTACTTGGTGATGCCTTTTGGACTTTCTAACGCTCCTTCTGTCTTTCAGTCCTTCATGCACGACATCTTCCGCGAGTATCTGGATAAAATTATGATTGTGTATATGGATGATATTCTGTTTTTTTCTGATGATTGGGAGTCCCATGTTAAGCAGGTCAGGATGGTGTTTCAGGTCCTGCGTGCCAATGCTTTATTTGTGAAGGGCTCAAAATGTCTTTTTGGAGTCCAGAAGGTTTCTTTTTTGGGTTTCATTTTTTCCCCTTCTACTATTGAGATGGACCCAGTCAAGGTTCAGGCTATTCATGACTGGACTCAGCCTACATCTGTTAAGAGTCTTCAGAAGTTCTTGGGTTTTGCTAATTTTTGCCATCGCTTCATCGCTAATTTTTCTGGTGCTGTTAAGCCTTTGACGGATTTGACCAAGAAGGGTTCTGATGTTACTAATTGTTCTCCTGCGGCTGTGGAGGCCTTTCGGGAGCTGAAGTGCCGGTTTTCCTCAGCTCCTGTCTTATGTCAGCCAGATGTCTCTCTTTCTTTCCAGGTCGAGGTTGATGCTTCTGAGATTGGAGCGGGGGCTGTTTTGTCGCAGAGAAGCTCTGATGGCTCTGTGATGAAGCCATGTGCTTTCTTTTCAAGAAAGTTTTCGCCTGCCGAGCGGAATTATGATGTCGGTAATCGGGAGTTGTTGGCTATGAAGTGGGCATTTGAGGAGTGGCGACATTGGCTCGAGGGAGCTAAGCATCGTGTGGTGGTCTTGACTGATCACAAAAATCTGATTTATCTCGAGTCGGCCAAGCGGCTGAATCCTAGACAGGCTCGTTGGTCTTTGTTTTTCTCTCGTTTTGATTTCGTGGTCTCGTACCTGCCTGGTTCGAAGAATGTGAAGGCTGATGCTCTTTCTAGGAGTTTTGTGCCTGACTCTCCTGGAGATTCTGAGCCGGCTGGTATCCTCAGAGAAGGGGTGATTTTGTCTGCCATCTCCCCAGATTTGCGACGAGTGCTGCAGTAGTTTCAGGTGGATAGACCTGACCGTTGTCCCAGATAGATAGACCAACAGAGTTATTTCCGAGGTTCATTCTTCGGTGTTGGCAGGCCATCCTGGAATATTTGGTACCAGAGATTTGGTGGCCAGGTCCTTTTGGTGGCCTTCCTTGTCGCGGGTTGTGCGTTCCTTTGTGCAGTCTTGTGTAATTTGTGCTCGGGCTAAGCCTTGCTGTTCTCGTGCCAGTGGTTTGCGGTTACCTTTGCCTGTCCCGAAGAGGCCTTGGACGCACATTTCCATGGATTTTATTTCAGATCTCCCTGTCTCTCAGAGAATGTCTGTCATCTGGGTGGTGTGTGATCGTTTTTCTAAGATGGTCCATTTGGTGCCCTTGCCTAAGTTGCCTTCCTCCTCCGAGTTGGTTCCGCTGTTTTTTTCAAAATGTGGTTCGTTTGCACGGGATCCCTGAGAATATTGTTTCCGACAGAGGATCCCAGTTTGTGTCTAGATTTTGGCGGACCTTTTGTGCTAAGATGGGCATTGATTTGTCTTTTTCGTCGGCCTTCCATCCTCAGACGAATGGCCAGACCGAGCGAACTAATCAGACCTTGGAAACCTATTTAAGATGTTTTGTTTCTGCTGATCAGGACGACTGGGTGGCTTTTTTGCCATTGGCCGAATTTGCCCTTAATAATCGGGCTAGTTCTGCTACTTTGGTTTCGCCTTTTTTTTGTAATTCGGGGTTTCATCCTCGTTTTTCCTCGGGTCAGGTGGAGCCTTCTGACTGTCCTGGAGTGGATCTTGTGGTGGATAGGTTGCATCAGATTTGGGATCATGTGGTGGACAATTTGAAGCTGTCACAAGAGAAGGCTCAGCGCTTTGCCAACCGCCGTCGCTATGTGGGTCCCCGACTTCGCGTTGGGGACTTGGTGTGGTTGTCTTCTCGCTTTGTTCCTATGAAGGTCTCCTCTCCCAAGTTCAAGCCTCGGTTTATCGGTCCTTATAAGATTTTGGAAGTCCTTAACCCTGTGTCATTTCGTTTGGACCTCCCAGCATCGTTTGCTATTCATAATGTGTTCCATTGGTCGTTGTTGCGGAGGTATGTGGTGCCTGTGGTTCCTTCGGTTGAGCCTCCTGCCCCTGTGCTGGTTGAGGGAGAATTGGAATACGTGGTGGAGAAGATCTTGGATTCTCGTATTTCTAGACGGAGGCTTCAGTATTTGGTTAAGTGGAAGGGCTATGGTCAGGAGCATAATTCCTGGGTTGTCGCCTCTGATGTTCATGCGGCTGATTTGGTTCGTGCCTTCCATGTGGCTCACCCTGATCGCCCTGGGGGTTTTTGATGAGGGTTCGGTGACCCCTCCTCAAGGGGGGGGTACTGTTGTGAACTCTGTTTTCGGGCTCCCTCTTGTGGTCACAGGTGGTATTGTGTGAGTTTTGTTTTTGGGCTCCCCCTGGTGGCTTTGTTTGTTATCCTGCGGATCTGTGGCTGGATCAGCTGCCTCGTTATGCACTAGGGAGTTTCCTATTTAGCTCTGCTTCACCTCCACTTGTTGCCGGCTGTCGATGTATTCAGTGCTATTCTGATCTCCCCTGATTATCTTCGTTTTCAGTCTCTTCTGGAGAAGCTAAGTTTCTGTTTGATTATTTTTTGCTCATCAGTCTGCAATATGATTTCAGTGTATGATGAGTTTAGTCCAGCTTGCTAATATGTCAGTTCTTGCTGCTGGTAAGCTCTGGGGTACAGAGTTGCTTCCCCCGCACCGTTAGTTGGTGCGGGGGCTCGAGCAATCTCTGCGTGGATATTTTGCTTAGGGTTTTCTATTGACCGCACAGCTCCCTTCCTATTTTCTGCTATCTAGTGTTAGCGGGCCTCATTTGCTAAATCTATTTCATCTCTGCGTTTGTGCTTTCCCCTTAACTCACCGTTAATATTTGTGGGGGGCTTTTCTATATCTTTGGGGTCATTTCTCTGAGGCAAGTAAGGACTTAACTTTCCCTCTAGGAATAGGTAGTTTCTCAGGCCGTGAAGAGACGTCTAGGATTTCCAGGTAACGTTCCACGGCTGCCTATAGTTGTTTGCGGATAGGATCAGGTTGCTGTCAATCCAGATACCACTTCCCCAGAGCTGGTCGTCGGTTTAGTTACTTAGCTAGTCAAATTTGCGATCCTTGCCACTAGGATCACACCAATTTCCCTCCTCATTTAAGCATGCCATCATACATCCATTACTTAAAAAACTATCCCTCGACCAAAATTGTGCAGCTAACTATAGACATGTCTCTAATCTTCCCTTCATCTCTAAACTCCTAGAATGCCTTATCCACTCCTGTCTGATCCGCTATCTCTCAGATAACTGTCTTCTCGACCCTCTTCAATTCGGTTTCCACTCTTTACTAAAACTGCCCTCACTAAAGTCTCTAATGATCTACTAACAGCTAAATCTAATGGTCACTTCTCCATGCTAATTCTCATGGAGCTCTCAGGGTGGCATGGTGGTTCAGTGGTTAGCACTGCAGCCTTGCAGCGCTGGGGTCCTGGGTTCAAATCCCACCAAGAATAACGTGTGCAAGGAGTTTGTATGTTCTCCCCGTGTTAGCACGGGTTCCCTCCTGGTACTCCGGTTTCCTCTCACACTCCGAAAACATACTGGTAGGGAATCTAGATTGTGAACCCCATCAGGGATAGTGATGATAATGTGTGCAAACTGTAAAGCACTGCGGAATATGTTAGCACTATATAAAGATTATTATCTCTCTGCAGCATTCGACACTGTGGATCACCCTCCTCATCATGCTCCACTCCATTGGCCTCAAGGACACAGTTCTCTCCTGGTTCTCCTCCTACCTCCCTGATCGCTCCTTAACTGTATCTTTCGCTGGCTCCTCCTCCGCTCATCTATCCCTTACTGTTGGAGTTCCTCAAGGATCAATCCTAGCCCCTTCTCTTCTCTTTGTTTGTCCAATAGGAGCAGTATACAATCAGTAGCCTTGGTTTCCAGTACCATTTCTATGCTGATGACACCCAATTATACACCTTTTCTCCTATTCTACCAGGAATGGATAATAAACGTATGCTGAAATATGTCAGATCCTAAATAAATAAGTATTAAAATACATTAGTATCAAGTCATGTGCTTTTTGATGTGCTATCTGGTAATAAAAGGAAAAGAAACATGAAGTGGATAGCTACGTGTAGAGCTAAAGGGCGGTGCGATTATCAGTTGTGCTCGTGGGTTGATAAAAGTTGAAATAACCTGGTAGCTAAACATAGTATAAATTATGGGATGGATGTTCCTAGTGTTCTGATATGTGTTTTAGTGGATTAAGAAATATTTAATTCCATGTTCATTTTATTTATTTAAAATGTAATAAAATTCTGTAGTTATTTGAATAAAAAGCACAGTGAGCTCATACTTCACTGCCTGAAGAGTGGCACCAAGAACGGGGAAAAATAATGAGCGGACCGCAACATCGGGGGGGAAAGGGGGAAACTCTGAGATGGGATTCCTCTCAGTGCCGAGCTGAAAGAGTGAGGTCAACTCAGTTTAATAGTGGGGAATTCACTCCACTCACAACTAAACAGCATGAAGAGGAAACCAGAGAGGTAATATACCAGAGCCATAGACAGGAAACCAGAGAGGTAAGATACCGGGGTCATGGAAAGGAAACCAGAGAGGTACTATACCAGAGTCATGGACAGGAAACCAGAGAGGTAAGATACAAAGGTCAAGGATAGGAAACCAGAGCAGTAAGATACCAGGGTCATGGACAGGAAACCAGAGCAGTAAGATACCAGGGTCATGGACAGTCAACCAGAGAGATAAGATACCAGGGTCAGGGAGTGCAAACTAGAACAGAAAGATACCAGGGTCATGGACAGGAAACCAAAGCAGTAAGATACAAGTGTCATGGACAGGAAATCAGAGCGGTAAGGTACCAGGGTCATGGACAGGAAACCAGAGCAGTAAGGTACCAGGGTGATGGACAGGAAACCAGAGCGGTAAGATACCAGGGTCATTGACAAAAAAACAGAGCGGTAAGATACCACGGTCATGGACAGGAAACCAGAGAGGCAAGATACCAGGGTCTTGGACAGGAAACCAGAGAGGTAAGATACCAGGGTCATGGACAGGAAACCAGATAGGTAAGATACTGGGGTCATGGACAGGAAACCAGAGAGGTAATATACCAAGGCCATGGAGAGGAATCCAGAGAGGTAATATCCCAGGGTCATGGACAGGAAACCAGAGAGGTAAGATACCAGGGTCATGGAGAGCAAACCAGAATGGAAAGATACCAGGGTCATATACAGGAAACAGGAGGAGTAAGATACCAGCGTCATGGACAAGAAACCAAAGCGGTATTATATACCAGGGTCATGGACAGGAAACCAGAGAGGTTAGATATCAGGGTCATGGACAGGAAGCCGGAGAGGTAAGCTACCATGGTCATTGATAGGAAACCAGAGAGGTATTATATACCAGGGTCATGGACAGGAAACCAGAGAGGCATTATATACCATGGTCATGGACAGGAAACCAGAGAAGTAAGATCCCAGGGTCATGGACAGGAAACCAGAGCTGTAAGATACCAGGATCATGGGTAGGAAACCAGAAATGTAATGTACCAGGGTCATGGACAGGAAACCAGAATGGAAAGATACCAGGGTCAAGGACAGGAAACCAGAGAGGTAAGATACCAGGATCATGGACAGGAAACCAGAGAGGTAATATACCAGGGTCATGGACAGGAAGCCAGAGAGGTAAGATACCAGGGTCATGAACAGGAAACCAGAGAGGTAATATAGCGGAGGTCAGAATCATGAGTTCCAGAATAAATGATTGAAGCATTTCTTATGTACTGATGTGTTTTTTTGAGGCTGTTTAAATGTATAAATATTTTTAGTCATGCTAATTTTATGTTGAGTTTATTCTAATTATTTGAATTAAAATAATTCTAAGCTCAAACTTCACTGCATAAGGAGCAGGCACAGAGAGCAGTAAATCACCAGAATGAGCCGAACTCTGCGTCAGAGCTTGGAACCCGCTCCTGCTGAGGTCAGAAATATCGCGTCAATCTGTTCTGCTCACAAATAGCAGTATGGACAGTAGACAAGAACCACTGTGTACCAGGGCACAGAGAGAAACATGGGTTCTAGGACATACGGGCTGTAATAACAAGAAATCAAGAATATCAAGCAATTTATGGAAAAAGAAGAAAATAGAAAAATGGGACGGAAAGAAAAAGGGGTACGTTTTTCATATTAGGCTCAATATATACCTGGCTTGGTTTTAATAAGGGGGAAATATAATTTTCACACCATTACGGTTCAGGAATTAACAAGGAAGTTATCAATTGTAACCAGAACCTTTGAAACTTTGGGATAGTACAGACCCAGTTTTTAGTTTGACATATGTTAAATCTACCTATCTCAAAAAACTGCCCATTATAACCTCTTTCTGACATCGGACGGGATAGTACGTCCGAGGTCAGATCCCCTGCTTTGATGCAGGGCTCCGGGTCCTTGCGACCTCTATGGTTACTGATGCCGGCCTGCTGTGAGCGCCCCCCTGTGGTCAGCGTTCATAGCACACCTGCATTTCTGCTGCATAGCAGCGATCTGATGATCACTGCTATGTAGCAGAGCCGATCGAGTGGTGTCAGCTTGAGGCTATTGAAGCATGGCAAAAGTAAAAAAAAAAAAAGTAAAAAAAAATGTGAAAAAAATAAAAAATATAAAAGTTTAAATCACCCTCCTTTCGCCCCATTCAAAATAAATCAATAAAAATAAAAAAAATCAAACCTACAAATATTTGGTATCACCGCGTTCAGAATTGCCCGATCTATCAATAAAAAAAAGCATTAACCTGATCGCTATGCAACATAGCGAGAAAAAAATTTGAATCGCCAGGATTACGTTTTTTTGGTTGCCGCGACATTGCATTAAAATGCAATAACGGGCGATCAAAAGAACGTATCTGCACCAAAATGGTATCATTAAAAACGCCAGTTCGGCAAGCAAAACATAAGCCCCAACCGACCCCAGATCATGAAAAATGGAGACGCTACAGGTATCAGAAAATGGCACAATTTTTTATTTATTTTTTTTTTTTAGCAAAGTTTGGAAAAACTTTTACCACTTAGATAAAAGAGAACCTAGACATGTTTGGTGTCTATGAACTCGTAATGACCTGGAGAATCATAATGACAGGTCAGTTTTAGCATTTAGTGAACCTAGTAAAAAACCAATCCAAAAACAAGTGTGGGATTGCACTTTTTTTGCAATTTCACCACACTTGGAATTTTTTTCCCGTTTTCTAGTACACGACATGGTAAAACCAATGATGTCGTTCAAAAGTACAACTTGTTTTGCAAAAAATAAGCCCATATTGATGGAAAAATAAAAAAGTTATGGCTCTGGGAAGAAGGGAAGCAAAAAAACGAACACGGAAAAACGGAAAATCCCAAGGTCATGAAGGGGATAATATATGCTATTCACAATAAATACTGGACGTGAAGCACCATGTATCTTATCAATGGTATCTAGTGGAGGGACCACTATTAGTGTTCATCAGCAGGAGCTATCCTCCAGGGACAACAGAACAATATAGTATATAATTAATCTGCATATAGTTTATCCCCATGAGGATGTAAGTAAGGTGGATGGTAGAGCTATATCTAGATGGGAAAAGATGACTACAAGGAAAGGGGAGTATGGAATTAAGATGGGGAATTGTGGCTAGAGAAAGAAAGCCCAGTAGGTTCTCATCCGTGCCGATTCTACCTTCAAGAATCTTGTTATGGGAGAGAAAGGGGGGGGGGGGCAGGGCCGTATTTGCCACTAGGCACTCGAGGGCACGTGCCTAGGGCGGCGACATTGCGGGGGGCGGCACCTGAGCAAGGTTTTTATTTTTTTATTTATTTTTTTATTCCCGGGTCACAAACGCGACCGACCTCCCCGCCCCCCCACCTCCCGCCCGCACCCGCGCCCGCCTCCGAGTCCCACCCACCCTCCTTAAAGACGATACTCACCCTGCTCCAGCGATGCCTGGTCTCAGCGTCTGTAGCGCGTCCTGAGTGAGCGGTCATGTGGTACCGCTGATTAAGGTCATGAATATGCGCATATTCATGACCTTAATCAGCAGTACCACATGACCGCTCACTCAGGAAGAAGGCGCTGCGGCGGGACAGAGCAAGAGGGAGGATGTCGGTGCAGCCGCACGGTGTGTGGGACAGCTGACAGGTGAGTATGAGGGACGGGGGATGAAGGAGGAAGGTAAGCCGCCCGAGCCATTCAAGATGGGAGGAGCAGGGGAGGGGGTGGAGAGATGACCCATGCATACCGGGGAGTATGAGCCATCAGCCATGCATATGGGGGGGGGGGACTTATGAGCCATCAGCCATGCATACGGGGGGGGGGGGAATTATGAGCCATGCATACAGGGGAATATGAGCCATCAGCCATGCATACAGGGGGGGGGGGAATTATGAGCCATCAGCCATGCATACAGGGGGGGAATTATGAGCCATGCATACAGGGGAATATGAGCCATCAGCCATGCATATTGGGGGGGAAATTATGAGCCATGCATACAGGGGAATTTGAGCCATCAGCAATGCATACAGGGGGGGGGATTATGAGCCATCAGCCATGCATACGGGGGGGGGGGGGAATTGTGAGCCATGCATACGGGGGAATATGAGCCATCAGCCATACATACAGGGGGTGGGATTATGAGCCATGCATACAGGGCAGGGGGGGTGGAGAGATGAGCCATGCATACAAGGAGGTGGAGAGATGAGCCATGCATACAGGGGGGAGGTAGAATATGAGCCATGCATACAGGGGGGGAGGGGGGGGGGGAGTATGAGCCATGCATACAGTGGGGGGGGAGTATGAGCCATGCATACAGGGGGGGAATATGAGCCATGCATACAGGGGGGGGGGGTCATTATACAGTATGGAGAACTGTGTGTGGCCATTATACACTATGGATCATCATATGTGGCCATTATACGGTATTGAGCATCATGTGTGGCCATTATACAGTATTGAGCATCATGTGTGGCCGTTGTACAGTATGGAGCATCACGTGTGGCCATTATACAGTATGGAGCATCATGTGTGGCCATTATACAGTATTGAGCATCATGTGTGGCCATTATACAGTATTGAGCATCATGTGTGGCCGTTATACAGTATGGAGCATCATGTGTGGCCATTATACAGTATTGAGCATCATGTGTGGCCGTTATACAGTATGGAGCATCACGTGTGGCCATTATACAGTATGGAGCATCACGTGTGGCCATTATACAGTATTGAGCATCATGTGTGGCCATTATACAGTATGGAGCATCATGTGTGGCCATTATACAGTATGGAGCACTGTGGCCATATTGTTTCGTTTATAATTATTGTATATAAAACAGTGTGATCAGCAGTGCTAAATGGCTGTGGTTGGGACGTGGATATGGGTGTGACTAGTTGTGAAATGGGTGTGGTCAGAGGCGTGGCCTAAAATTTGCCGCGGCAAAAGTTGTGAGGTATGGTACCGCATTTGCCAGATCATGGCAAGTGCCACAAATCCCATAGGGAATGAATGAGGCCGAACACAGTGTTGCTGTAAGTGATCCGTTACGCGGCACACGCAGAAAAACTGACGGATCTGCTGCAAAAGGTGACTTTCATATCAGCGATTCTTGCTAAAGTCACTGACGATAGTGTCATACCCACCAAAGGGGGAGGCAGCACTAAAAGTGCCTAGGGCAGCAGAAACCCTAAATACGGCCCTGGGGGGGCTAAAATATATTTGATAATTTATATTATATTTATAGCTAATTTATAAACCAAACTTGTTGATTGTCTCTTAGGCCAGACACATCCACATAATCACAGGGAATGAGTTTGTGAAGTCAAAATAGTATTTTGATACTTTCACTGCTTCAAATAGAGACTTCATTGCTAGTGCATAAATCAAGAAGCAGTAGAACAGTGAAAACCCCACAATGTCCATATACCAAAGAGGCATACACAGACAAGACAGATCTATAGAGATGATTACATTACCCAGATATGCCCTTTTACACACGTTTCACTTCTAATGCTTCCTCAGAAAGGGTTTCTGCCACGTTCTGCTGCTTATGCACTAGCAATGAAGACTTTATTTGAAGCAGTGACCGTGTCATGCCCATAATGCCACACATGCCCTATGGAATTTATTGCGTGTAATATTTTTGAATATTTACATGAGCACTGTCACTTTTAGTCTACAATTTAATATTTATTCATGTGTGGATTGTAAACCCGTTCTATATATTGTTTTGTATATGGGTTTATTGTGAAATGCTATTTACCACTCAGTGGAAACCTTACGCCAGAGCTTGTTAAAGGGAATCTGTCACCCCCAAAATCGTATATGAGCTGCGGCCACTGGCATCAGGGGCTTATCTACAGCATTCTGTAATGCTGTAGATAAGCCCCCGATGTAACCTGAAAGAAGAGAAATAAAGGTTATATTATACTCACCCAGGGGCGGTCCCGCTGCAGTCCGGGTCCAATGGGCGTTGAGGTCCGGTCCGGCGCCTCCTATCTTCATGCGATGACATCCTCTTCTTGTCTTCTTGCCGCAGCTCTGGCGCAGGAGTACTTTGTCTGCCCTGTTGAGGGCAGAGCAAAGTACTGCAGTGCGCAGGAGCTGGGCCTCTCTGACCTTTCCTGGCACCTGCGCACTGCAGTACTTTGCTCTGCCCTCAACAGGGCAGACAAAATACACCTGCGCCGGAGCCATGGCAGGAAGGCAAGAAGAGGACGTCATCGTATGAAGATAGGAGGTTCCGGACCCGGACCGCGATGCCCATCGGACCCGGAACGCAGCGGGACTGCCTCTGGGTGAGAATAATATATTTCTCATCTTTCAGGATACATTGGGGGCTTATCTACATTACAGAATGCTGTATATAAGCACCCGATGCCGGTGGCCGCAGCTCAAGAACGATTTTGGGGGTGACAGATTCCCTTTAATGATATAGGATGATATGGTGTATAATTGTAATACTTTTTTCAGATGGGCTTTCCACTTAAAATTATATATATATGTAAAAGGGTTTTACTAAACTATACTATAGATTCAACTAAGTTTTATATACCGTGTATATACTAGAGTATAAGCAGAGATTTTCAGCCCATTTTTTTAGGCTAAAAGTGGCCCTCTCGGCTTATACTCGAGTCATTGTCCCAGGGGGTCAGCGGGAAGGGAGAGCTGCTGCTGTCACATCATACTCACCTGCTCCGGCGCGGTCCTTGCTTCTCAGATGGTCTCTGATCCCGGAAGCTTGTTCCTGTGTACAGAGGTCACATGGTACCGCTCATTAAAGTAATGAATATGGAGCACATATTCATTACTTTAATGAGCGGTATCATGTGACCGCTGAATACAGGAACAAGCTGCCGGCGCCAGAGACCATCGCATCTGAGAAGCAGGGACTGCGCCAGGAGGGGGCGAGTATGACGGGGGAGGGTGAGCCATGCGATATTCACCTGTCCCCATTCCACCGCCGGGCTCCGTCTTCCACGTCCTCTGGCTGTGATGTTCAGGTCAGAGGGCACGATTACGTGGTTAGTGCGTGCCCTCTGCCTGAACAGTCACTGCAGAGAGCCGGAAGACATACGTTGTGGTGGAACAGGTACAGGTGATTATCTCAGGTGTCGTGGGCCTGAGCGATAAGAGGTGAGTATGTCTTTTTTTTTTCCTTTTTTAATCGCAGCAACAGTAGCATATGGGGCATAATATGCTATGAAGCATCTTATGGGGCCATCAACCTTTGTGCAGCATTATATGGGGCATAATATGCTATGAAGCATCTTATGGGGCAATCAACTTTTGCGCAACATTATATGGAGCATAATCTATGGAGCATCTTATGGGGCCATCAACCTTTTTGCAGCATTATATGGGGCATAATCTATGGACCATCTTATGGGGCCATCATCCTTTGTGCGCCATTATATTGGGCATAATCTATGGAGCATCTTATGGGGCCATGTTATGATCCTTAATGGCTGAGGATCACAGATAGGACTAGCTAAGTTACTGAACATAGAACAAGCTCTAGGGAGGTGGTAACTGGACTGACCGCAAAACCTGATCCTAACCAAACACACTAAAGGTAGCCGGTGAACGTGCCTGAATTCCTGGACGTATCGACGCAGCCTGAGAAACTTGCTACCCCTATAGAGAAAGTAAGACCTCACTTGCCTCAGAGAAATGACCCCAAAGATATAGGAAGCCCCCAACAAATAATAACGGTGAGGTAAGGGGAAAATACAAAACGTAGAAATGAAAACAGATTCAGCAAATGAGGCCCACTAATACTAGATAGCAGAAGACAGGCAGGGAACTGTGCGGTCAGTAAAAAACCCTATACAAAATATCCACGGTGAGAGTTCAAGAACCCCCACACCAACTAACGGTGTGAGGAGAGAAACTCAGCCCCCTAGAGCTACCAGCAAGCAAGGAAATCACATATTAGCAAGCTGGACAAGGACAAATAAATAACCAAGAAACATATTGAACACTGATGAGCAAAAAATAACCAAACAGAAACTTAGCTTCTCTTGGCGAGACTGATAACGAAGGAATTCAGGAAAGATCAAAATAGCACTGAATACATCGACAGCAGGCAACAACTGATAGTCCAGGTGAGCTAAATAGGAAACCAACTAACAGATAACGAGACAGCTGATCCAGCCTCAGACCTGCAGAATGACACAAAGAGCCACCAGAGGGAGCCCAAAGACAGCACTCACACAGTACCACTTGTGACCACAAGAGGGAGCCCAAAAACAGAGTTCACAACAGTACCCCCCCCCCTTGAGGAGGGGGTCACCGAATCCTCATCAAAACCCCCAGGGCGATCAGGATGAGCCACGTGGAAGGCATGAACCAAATCGGCCGCATGAACATCAGAGGCGACAACCCAGGAATTATCCTCCTGACCATAGCCCTTCCACTTAACCAAATACTGAAGCCTCCGTCTAGAAATACGAGAATCCAAGATCTTCTCCACCACATACTCCAATTCGCCCTCAACCAGCACCGGGGCAGGGGGCTCAACGGAAGGAACCACAGGCACCACATACCTCCGCAACAAAGACCTATGGAACACGTTATGAATGGCAAACGACGCTGGGAGGTCCAGACGAAATGACACCGGGTTAAGGATTTCCAAAATCTTATAAGGACCAATGAAGCGAGGCTTGAATTTAGGAGAGGAGACCTTCATAGGAACATACCGAGAAGACAGCCATACCAAATCCCCAACATGAAGTCGGGGACCCACACAGCGACGGCGGTTGGCAAAGCACTGAGCCTTCTCCTGTGACAACTTCAAATTGTCCACCACATGGTTCCAAATCTGCTGCAACCTATCCACCACAGAATCCACCCCAGGACAGTCAGAAGGCTCAACCTGACCCGAGGAAAAACGAGGATGAAAACCAGAATTGCAGAAAAAAGGCGAAACCAAAGTAGCAGAACTAGCCCGATTATTAAGGGCAAACTCGGCCAATGGCAAAAAAGTCACCCAATCATCCTGATCAGCAGAAACAAAACATCTTAAATAAGTTTCCAAGGTCTGATTAGTTCGCTCAGTTTGGCCATTCGTCTGAGGATGGAAGGCTGACGAAAAAGACAAATCAATGCCCATCTTAGCAAAAAAGATCCGCCAAAATCTGGACACGAACTGGGATCCTCTGTCAGACACAATATTTTCAGGGATGCCGTGCAAGCGGACCACATTCTGAAAAAATAGAGGAACCAAATCGGAGGAGGAAGGCAACTTAGGCAAGGGCACCAAATGGACCATTTTGGAAAAACGATCACACACCACCCAGATGACAGACATTCTCTGAGAGACTGGAAGATCCGAAATAAAATCCATGGAAATGTGCGTCCAAGCCCTCTTCGGGACAGGCAAAGGCAAAAGCAAACCGCTGGCAAGAGAACAGCAAGGCTTAGCCCGAGCACAAATCCCACAGGACTGCACAAAGGAACGCACATCCCGCGACAAGGAAGGCCACCAGAAGAACCTAGCCACCAAATCTCTGGTACCAAAAATCCCAGGATGGCCTGCCAACACCGAAGAATGAACCTCGGAAATAACTTTGCTGGTCCATCTATCTGGGACAAACAGTCTCTCTGGTGGGCAACGGTCAGGTCTATCCGCCTGAAATTTCTGCAGCACTCGTCACAAATCTGGGGAAATGGCAGACAAAATCACTCCCTCTCTGAGGATACCAGCCGGCTCTGAAACTCCCGGAGAGTCAGGCACAAAACTCCTAGAAAGCGCATCAGCCTTCACGTTCTTCGAACCAGGCAGGTACGAGACCACGAAATCGAAACGGGAGAAAAACAACGACCAATGAGCCTGTCTAGGACTCAGCCGCTTGGCAGACTCGAGATAAATCAGATTTTTGTGATCAGTCAAGACCACCACACGATGCTTAGCTCACTCGAGCCAATGTCGCCACTCTTTAAATGCCCACTTCATAGCCAACAACTCCCGATTACCAACATCATAATTCCGCTCGGCAGGCGAAAACTTTCTTGAAAAGAAAGCACAAGGCTTCATCACAGAGCAATCAGAGCTTCTCTGCGACAAAACAGCCCCTGCTCCAATCTCAGAAGCATCAACCTCGACCTGAAAAGGAAGAGAGACATCAGGCTGACACAAAACTGGAGCCGAAGAAAACCGGCGCTTCAGCTTCCGAAAGGCCTCCACGGCCGCAGGAGACCAATTAGTCACATCAGAACCCTTCTTGGTCAAATCCGTCAAGGGTTTAACCACGCCAGAAAAATTAGCAATGAAGCGATGGTAAAAATTAGCAAAACCCAAGAACTTCTGAAGACTCTTAACAGACGTGGGCTGAGTCCACTCATGAATAGCCTGGACCTTGACTGGGTCCATCTCAATAGTAGAAGGAGAAAAAATAAAACCCAAAAAGGAAACCTTCTGTACTCCGAAGAGACATTTTGAGCCCTTCACAAATAAGGCATTAGCACGTAGGACCTGAAATACCATCCTGACCTGCTTCACATGGGACTCCCAGTCCTCAGTAAAGACCAAAATGTCATCCAGATACACAATCATAAATTTATCCAGATATTCTCGGAAGATGTCATGCATGAAGGACTGGAACACAGAAGGAGTATTAGAGAGTCCAAAAGGCATCACCAAGTACTCAAAATGGCCTTCGGGCATATTAAATGCTGTTTTCCATTCATCCCCCTGCTTAATACGCACAAGGTTATACGCATCACGAAGATCTATCTTGGTGAACCAACTGGACCCCTTAATCCGAGCAAACAGATCAGATAATAATGGCAAAGGATACTGAAATTTCACCGTGATTTTATTTTAGAAGACGATAATCAATACAAGGTCTCAGAGAACCATCCTTCTTGGCCACAAAAAAGAATCCTGCACCAAGGAGGATGACGGGTGAATATGTCCCTTCTCTAAAGACTCCTTTATATAGCTCCGCATCGCGGCATGTTCTGGTACAGACAAATTAAAAAGTCGTCCCTTAGGGAACTTACTACCAGGAATCAAATTTATAGCACAATCACAATCCCTATGAGGAGGTAGGGCACCGGATCTGGGCTCATCAAATACATCCTGGTAGTCCGACAAAAACTCAGGGACCTCAGAAGGAGTGGAAGAAGCAATTGACACCAAAGGAGCATCGCCATGAATCCCCTGGCAACCCCAACTTGAAACAGACATAGCTTTCCAATCCAGTACTGGATTATGAGCCTGTAACCATGGCAGACCCAAAACGACAACATCATGCAAATTATGCAGCACAAGAAAGCGAATCACCTCCTGATGTACAGGAGTCATGCACATAGTCACTTGAGTCCAATACTGAGGCTTATTCTCAGCCAATGGTGTAGCATCAATTCCCCTCAGTGGAATAGGGAATTCTAAAGGCTCCAGGACCAAACCACAACGCCTGGCAAACGACAAATCCATCAGGTTCAGGGCAGCACCTGAATCCACAAAAGCCATAACCGAGTAGGATGACAGAGAACAAATTAAAGTAACAGACAAAATGAATTTAGGCTGTATAGTACCAACGGTGACAGTTTTAGCGATTTTTTTTAAGCGCTTAGAGCATGCTGAGATAACATGAGTTGAATCACCACAGTAAAAGCACAACCCATTTTGACGTCTATGATTTTGCCGCTCAATTCTGGTCAGAATTCGGTCACATTGCATAGACTCAGGTCTCTGTTCAGAAAACACCGCCAGATGGTGCGCAGATTTGCGCTCCCGCAAACGCCGATCAATCTGAATGGCCAAAGCCATTGAGTCATTCAGACTTGCAGGTGTGGGGAACCCCACCATAACATTCTTAATGGCTTCAGAAAGACCTTCTCTGAAATTTGCAGCCAGGGCACACTCATTCCATTGAGTAAGCACCGACCATTTCCGAAATTTTTGACAATACACCTCAGCTTCATCCTGGCCCTGAGAGAGAGCCAGCAAGGCCTTTTCTGCCTGGTTCTCAAGATTAGGTTCCTCATAAAGCAAACCAAGCGCCAGAAAAAACGCATCCACATTCAGCAGTGCAGGATCTCCTGGCGCCAGGGAGAAAGCCCAATCTTGAGGGTCGCCACGTAACAGGGAGATAACAATTCTAACTTGCTGAGCGGAATCACCAGAGGAACGAGGTCTCAAAGAAAGAAATAATTTACAATTATTCTTAAAATTCAGAAACCTAGATCTATCTCCAGAAAACAACTCAGGAATAGGTACTTTTGGCTCAGACATAGGACTGCGAACAACAAAATCCTGAATGCTTTGCACCCTTGCAGCAAGATGATCCACACTAGAAGTCAGACTCTGAATATCCATGTCTGCAGCCTAACTCAAAGCCACCCAGAGATTAGGGGATGAGAGAAGCTGGACAGACTGCAGCAAAGGGAAAGTAAAAAAAAAAAAAAAAAAAAATTGTACTCAGGACTTCTCTTATCCCACTTCTGCGATGCATTAACACTTTTTGGCCTGCTGTACTGTTAAAATCCTTAATGAGAAATGACCCCAAAGATATAGGAAGCCCCCAACAAATAATAACGGTGAGGTAAGGGGAAAATACAAAACGTAGAAATGAAAACAGATTCAGCAAATGAGGCCCACTAATACTAGATAGCAGAAGACAGGCAGGGAACTGTGCGGTCAGTAAAAAACCCTATACAAAATATCCACGGTGAGAGTTCAAGAACCCCCCACACCAACTAACGGTGTGAGGGGAGAAACTCAGCCCCCTAGAGCTACCAGCAAGCAAGGAAATCACATATTAGCAAGCTGGACAAGGACAAATAAATAACCAAGAAACATATTGAACACTGATGAGCAAAAAATAACCAAACAGAAACTTAGCTTCTCTTGGCGAGACTGATAACGAAGGAATTCAGGAAAGATCAAAATAGCACTGAATACATCGACAGCAGGCAACAACTGATAGTCCAGGTGAGCTAAATAGGAAACCAGCTAACAGATAACGAGACAGCTGATCCAGCCTCAGACCTGCAGAATGACACAAAGAGCCACCAGAGGGAGCCCAAAGACAGCACTTACACAGTACCACTTTTGACCCCAAGAGGGAGCCCAAAAACAGAGTTCACAACAGGGCCATCAACCTTTCTGCAGCATTATATGGGGCATAATCTATGCAGCATCTTATTGGGCCATCAACCTTTGTGCAGCATTATATGGGGCATAATCTATGGAGCATCTTATGGGGCCGTCAACCTTTGTGCAGCATTTTATGGGGCATAAAATTCTATGGAGCATCTTATGGGGCCATCAACCTTTGTGCAGCATTATATGGGACATAATATTGGGCAATCAACTTTTTATGCAGAATTATATGGGGCATAATATTCTAAGGAGCATCTTATGGGGCCATCAACCTTTTATGCAGCATTAGATGGGGCATAATATTCTATTGAGAATCTTATGGGGCCATCATTAACGTTTTATGCAGCTATATGGGGCATATTTTAATATGGAGCATGTTATGGGGCCCATCATGAACGTTATGGAGCATTATATGGGGCGTATTTTGTATGGAGCATCTTATGGGGCTCATCATGAACTGTATTATATGGGGCATTATATTGGTCTCCTGATACAATATGGATATTCAAAAACACTTAACCTACTGATGTCTCAATCAATTTCACTTTTATTCGCATCTATTTTTATTTTTGAAATTTACTAGTAGCTGCTGCATTTCCCACCCTACGCTTATACTCGAGTCAATACGTTTTCCCAGTTTTTCGTGGCAAAATTAGGGGTCTCGGCTGATACTCGGGTCGGCTTATACTCGAGTATATACAGTACTTTCCCAAAGATTTTTCTCTGCATAATCTCTTCTTTTTACATGTTTTTATGTTTTCTTGAAATAAAGATATTGTATTTCACACTGAAATTTTGTTTATGGGAGTAGGCTATGTTGCTGATTTCTACTCCTGAATATAGAGAAGACCTCGTTTGGGCTTTTTATATATAGTTAAACAAAGGAACTACATATTGAGGCAAAACGTGTATACATCCTAACCTCATACTGCAGGGAAAGACCATAAAGAAAGTGATAATACAACATGACAATATTTAGGAGTATTTCACCAAACTCCATTACAATCCATAAGTCCCCAGGACCCATTTAACTAATGTCGTTACTCACATAACTCTAAACATATTGACTACTGTATTGTCCTTGTCACAGACACTACTTACTACTATAAGACACCACTTATTCACTCTCACAATGCCCTGCAGCTATTCCTATTAATGTTTGTGTATGCTAACCATACCTGCTAATGGCTCTGATGTCATTTTATGTCTCCATTCTGGATAGAACTCCCATAAAGGCATCTCATTAGCTGCAAAGTTAGTTAGCGAATGTTTTTCCAAGGTGGCAGCTGAGTCTGACATGGCTGTTCAACATATTTAGTACTGATCATTGCTGTACATTGAATGTTTTATTTTAACATGGCCAAACATGAGGAATGACAAGTCGATGTCCTTGTAGTGGTCAACCCCTTTAAGAAGACACAATTTTCAGTTAAAATATTTCCCACATTCTGAACATGAAAAAGCTTATCCCCTGTGTGACTTCCCTGATGTTTATTAAGAGTTGATTTCTGTGTAAAACATTTCCCACATTAAGAACATGAAAAAGTTTTCTCCCCTGTGCAACTTCTTTGGTGACTAAGAAGAGATGTTTTCTGCACAAAACATTTTCCACATTCTGAACAGGAAAAAGGCCTCTCCCCTGTGTGAATTCTCTGGTGTCTAACCAAATCTCCTTTCTGTTTAAAACATTTCCCACATTCTGAACAGCAAAACGGCTTCTCCCCTGTATGAGTTCTATGGTGATTAACCAAATATGATTTCTGGTTGAAACATTTCCCACATTCTGAACATGAATAAGGCTTCTCTCCTGTGTGAAGTCTCTTGTGCTTAACCAAATATGCTTTATCTGTAAAACATTTCCCACATTCTGAACAAGAAAAAGGCTTCTCCCCTGTGTGAGTTCTTTGGTGATTAACCAAATCTAATTTCTGGCTAAAACATTTCCCACATTCTGAACAGGAAAAAGGTTTCTCCCCTGTGTGAGTTCTTTGGTGCTTAACCAAGACAAATTTCTGGTTAAAACATTTCCCACATTCTGAACAGGAAAAAGGTTTCCCCTCTGCATGAGTTCTATGGTGATTAACCAAATCTGATTTCCGTTTAAAACATTTCCCACATTCTGAACAGGAAAAAGGTTTCTCCCCTTTGTGAGTTCTTTGGTGCGTAACCAAATTTGATTTCTGGTTAAAACATTTCCCACATTCTGAACAGGAAAAAGGTTTCTCCCCTGTGTGAGTTCTATGGTGCTTAACCAAATTTGATTTATGGTTAAAACATTTCCCACATTCTGAACATGAAAATCTATTCTCTGCTGTGTGAATTTTTTCATGTTTAAGAAAAGTCTTTTCGAGAAAACTATTTCCATATTCTGAATATGAAAATGGCTTCTTTCCTTTAGAATCAATTAGTTTTTTAATGCTTATATTATTACTTTGATCTTCCTCAGTAGTTGGTAATGAACCAGAAGACAGAACCTGTTTCAAACCATCAGATGACAGATCATTGCTGTGAAGAGATGATTGTACATCTGAAGTAATGGCATTCACTTCAGTTATATCCTGTGTGATCTCAAGATCATCTGATTTAAACATTGAAGAGGTCAGCTGTCCCTCTGATCTCCTGGTACAGTCATCTGCTAAAAAGAAAACAAATTATTAATTTTGAATAAAATAACCTCAAATTTTATACTTTTGAACATTTCTACTTAAGCAGTCAGTAAAAATTACAAGTTATGTAAAAATATTGAATTATTCACCAAGACAATGACAGTTCACAGTCTAATCGAAAGCCTCACAGCATGAACCAGTGGATCGTGGTGTTCAATGGATTGTTCATTCTGCCTCCCAAATATGGAATAAAAAGCCACCAAACAATGTTATGTAGGCAAAAATTATACCAACAAAACTTCTACTCATCTCATGAAATACAAGACACCACTAAGGTCCATCATCTGTCAGTGGAAAAACAAAGGTTTCCACATTATTAGTGGCTCAAAAGCTCTTAAAAAGCAACATGGCTTCCATAAACCTATCAAGCAATATCCGCTCTCCCAAAGTCAAATTTCTACTCGCTTCTGAGCCTTGCAGTGTGCCCAAACCACATTTAGCATCCATATATTTGGCATTACTATAGTGAGATGAACCCACTTAAGTTCAGTGTGTGTGTGTCTCCAGAAGCACAATCTGGGAACTATGTGTTGGATAATAAAATAGCAAATGTGCAATTTTCACATTGCAACATCCAGTGCAAACTAATTTCCGTAAAGAGGCTGTGGAGTCAAAATAGTCACTACTCCCATAGAATAATCCACTGTGAGTTATAATTTCCAAAATGGATGTCAGGGGGAGACTAGGTGAGCAAGAGCTAATAACCCGGACCCCTGCAATTTCCCTCAGACTAGGGAAATCCTGACTGACCCTCTACCTGGAGTTTACACTGATGGTGTGCATGTCCAGGCCTCGACCCTCACCCTGTCTCCTGTTTCAACCCTAGGCTGAAACCTGCGCCCAACACCCAGTGAAGAGGTAATACACCAATACCCACAGTAAGCACAGACAAGGATAAAGGAAAATATACACCACGCCGCAGTCACTCAGGAATACACTATAAATGTGCAGGGCAAAATAAATACAAATATAGGAAGGAGTAAATAAGGCAAAGGAAAATACACCACCAACAATGAATCTCCAACAACCAGCTCTCCACTCCAGACCGAGATAACAACGCACAAGACAGTAGCTATAACCGGCGACGCCCAATGATCAGGAGAACTATTTAAAGGCAATGGGAATGACCCAGCTTCCAATCCGAGGATCAGGTAAATTAACCCCGGAACAGCTAGATAAAATCTAGCCGACGCCAATGATCACATAGTGGTCAAAAGCGGAATTACCGCTGTCTGTCGAACGACCTGGTCTGAACAGCGTCCGACATGACAGTACCCCGCCTTCTACGAGGGACCCCAGGGCCCTCACGGCTTATAGGACCCGGCTTGTCTGGATGGCGACGATGAAAAAACCTGACCAGCCGATCCGCATGAATGTCCGAGGCTGGTAACCAGGACCTCTCCTCAGACCTATAAACACGCCAGTGAACCAAGTACTGTAAAGTGCGGCGCACTACACGAGAGTCAACCACCTTGGAGACTTCAAATTCCAAATTACCATCCACCAAGACTGGAGGTGGCATAGGTGCTGCGTCCACAGAACCCACCACCTTCTTTAGAAGAGACCTGTGGAACACGTTGTGTATCTTATACACCGTAGGGAGCTCCAATCGGTACGCTACTGGGTTAATGACGGCGGTGACCTTAAATGGACCAATAAACCGTGGACCCAATTTAAGGGACGGCATTTTGAGTCTTATGTTTTTTGTGGCTAACCACATCCAGTCATCCACACTCAGGTCCGGACCTGGCACACGCCTACTGTCAGCCACACGTTTGTACCTAGCACCCACACTCAACAGGCGCTGTTTAACTCTCCTCCAGACTGATGGCAATTGTGCTCCTAACTGGTCCTCCTCCGGAACGCCGGAAGAGCCCCTCTGACTCAAAGTACAAAATTGAGGATGTAGCCCGTAAACACAAAAAAACGGAGACTCCCCAGACGACTCCTGGCGGTGATTATTGATGGCAAACTCAGCCAAAGGAAGGAATGTAGACCACTCCTCCTGGTTATCAGAGACAAAGCAGCGTAAGTACTGTTCCAAATTTTGGTTCATACGCGCAGTCTGACCATTTGACTGAGGATGAAACGCCGAAGAATGAGACAACTTGATCCCCAGCCATGAGCAAAATGCTTTCCAAAATTTTGCCACAAACTGAGACCCCCTATCAGACACGATGTCAGATGGAACCCCATGAAGTCTGACCACCTCCTGCACAAATACCTGAGACAGAGTCTTAGCGTTAGGCAACGAAGGCAAAGACACAAAGTGCGACATTTTTGAAAACCGATCAACTATCACCAAGATGACCGTGTTCCCAGCTGAGAAGGGCAAATCAGTGATAAAATCCATGGAGATTTCCGTCCATGGCTTACTAGGTACCTCAAGAGGAAGTAGTGTGCCAACAGGACGGGAGCGGGGTGTATTAGCCCTAGCGCACGTGGTACAAGCTGACACGTATGAGACCACGTCCTGTCGGATCTTGGGCCACCAAAACCGACGTGACACCAACTCCAAGGTACCTCTAACCCCTGGGTGGCTAGCCAGGACAGCATCATGATGCTCCGCCAAAACCTTTAAGCGGAGATGAAGCGGTACAAAAGATTTGTTGATGGGAAGCTCAGATGGTACTTCCTCCTGAGCCTCGGCAATCTCAGCCTCGGTAGTGAGAGCCGAAACCACAACACCCTTTTGGAGGATGGGTACTGGATCCTCCTGAGGTTCTCCCCCTGGAAAACACCTGGACAGAGCATCCGCTTTAGTGTTTTTAGACCCCGGTCTGTAAGTGACAACAAAATTGAACCGCGTGAAAAACAATGCCCAGCGAGCCTGCCTGGGGGACAGACGCTTGGCTGACTCCAAATACAGCAGATTCTTATGATCGGTAATAACAGTAACCTGATGTACCGACCCCTCCAAGAAGTGTCGCCATTCCTCAAAGGCCAACTTAATAGCCAACAACTCCCTATTGCCGATATCGTAGTTACGTTCGGCGGACGACAGTTTCTTGGAGAAATAGGCGCACGGAAAAAAACACTCAAAGATGAGCCTTGAGATAGTACCGCCCCCACACCAACCTCAGACGCATCGACTTCCACAACAAAGGGTTTTGATACGTCTGGCTGCACAAGAATGGGGGCTGAAACAAAACTGTTCTTAAGAAATTCAAATGCGCGCACAGCAGCCTCAGGCCAAACTGAGAAATTGGTACCCTTTTTAGTCATGTCAGTTAGGGAGTAAATAAGACTGAGGAAAATACACCACCAGCAACGAATCTCCAACAACCAGCTCTCCACTCCAGACCGAGATAACAACGCACAAGACAGAAGCTATAATTGGCGACGCCCAATGATCAGGAGAACTATTTAAAGGCAATGGGCATGGCCCAGCTTCCAATCCGAGGATCAGGTAAATTAACCCCGGAACAGCTAGATAAAATCTAGCCGACGCCAATGAGCACATAGTGGTCAAAAGCGGAATTACCGCTGTCTGTCGAACGACCTGGTCTGAACAGCGTCCGACATGACAATGGAATCACTTTATGGGGATTTCTACTGCTTTAGTTTTTTGTAATTTTGTTATATTAGGACATCTGCATGTGTCCCATCTCCACTGGAATCTTCTCCTGTGATGTTTGCTTCCATCACCAGGCAGAGTGTAATTTATTGTGCAGGCGTTGCTGGTAATAGAGGAGAGGCCGAAACCAGAAGCTCTGGGTGGTGCTGTCCCTGTCCAGCCACTAAAATTAGGGTGCTTCAAACCAGTAGTACTATCCAGTCTGGCAGTATGGGTTTGTGTGCTGTCCAGCTGGAGCAATCTGCTACCTGCTTAAGCCAATTTGAAAGTAACAAACACTACTAAAGCTTGAAGCATATTGCCAGAAGCTGCCAGATACGGCCTTGTTCCCCTCTGGGAATGCCAAGAGTGTGCAAAGCAGTCATCAAAGCAAAAGATGGCTGCTTTGAAGAACCTAGAATATAAGACATATTTTCAGTTGTTTCACACTTTTTTGTTAAGTATATAATTCCACATGTGTTAATTCATAGTTTTGATGCCATCAGTGTGAATTTACAATTTTCATAGTCATGAAAATACAGAAAAATCTTTAAATGAGAAGGTGTGTCCAAACTTTTGGTCTGTACTGTAAGTGAGGCAGGCCGATCCCACCATCATAAAACTACCATACAAAATGTACCTGTATAAAAAAGACATAGAATAAAAAAATGTTATCTCCCCAACAACAACATATGTTAGGGGGTAAGCTCCATCACTAAACCGGAGTTGCATTTATTTATGGTAGACCATTGGCGCTACTGAGTTCTGAAATTATTTATTGCTCCCCATATCGGAAGAGATTGTGCAGTAATCTCTCAATTCCTTAGGCTCGAAAACATAATGGAATTTATGATGTTGGCTGATTCCTTGAAACCTGGACTTCAGCCATGTCAACACATCTCCTGCAGGCGTGAATAAATGTATATTATATCCATCCGCCACGCACAGCTTAGAGATATATCATGGCACAGGTGTAGTGTGTTTTATGTAGATTATCACAATCCTGTTTATCCACTTCCTGAAGATCAGGCGTAATAATATGCCGATGTCGGACTCCCTCCCCTTGATGTGGGCTCCGGCGGTGAGCCCACATCTTTTCTGGGACATGTCAACTGTTTTGAACAGCTGACATGTGCCCAGAACAGCCATGGTTGGAATTGCGATCCAAAGCGCGGCTATTAACCAGTTAAATGCTGCTGACAGTGGCATTTAACAAGCGCTTCCGGAAATCGCGCAGGAAATCCGCCCACCGGTGACCCACGTCACAAGATTGCGGGTCACCGATGGGTTGGCATGACAACCAGAGGTCTCCTGGAAACCTCTATAGTTGTCAGTCCCAGATTGCTATGAGTGCCGCCTTGTGGTCGGCACTCATACCAAGTCAGTAAATCTATTACATACAAGTGATCTGATCATTGCCTATATGTAGCACAGCCGATCGGGCTATAGCAGCTTCTAGTCTCCCATGAAGACTTTTGAAGCATGCCAAAAGTAAACAAAGTTTTTTAAAAATATTAAAAAAAATTATATATATATATATAAGTTTCGCCCCATTTAAAAAAAAACAATAAAAAAAATCAAACATACACATACATTTTGGTTTCGCCATGTTCAGAAACGCCCGATCTATCAATAATAAAAAGGATTAACCTGATCGCTAAACGGCGTAGCAATAAAATAAAATCAAAACGCCAGAATTACGTCTCCCCTCTCCCCGCTCCAATCTGTCCTGAATGCTGCTGCCAGGATCATATTCCTCGCCAACCGTTACACCGATGCCTCTACCTTGTGCCAGTCATTACACTGGCTACCCATCCAATCCAGAATCCAGTACAAAACTACTACCCTCATCCACAAAGCACTCCATGGCTCAGCACCACCCTACATCTCCTCTCTGGTCTCAGTCTACCAACCTACCCATGCCCTCCGCTCTGCTAATGACCTCAGGTTAGCATCCTCAATAATCAGAACCTCCCACTCCCGTCTCCAAGACTTTACACGTGCGGCGCCGATTCTTTGGAATGCACTACCTAGGCTAATACAATTAATCCCCAATCCCCACAGTTTTAAGAGTGCCCTAAAAACTCATTTGTTCAGATTGGCCTACCGCCTCAACGCATTAACCTAATTATCCCTGTGTGGCCTATTAATAAAAAAACAACAACATAATCACGTTCCTCCATCATGTTCTCATACACTTTATGCAGTTAATAGCCTCTGTGTCTGTACGGTTACATACTTAGGCAGTTAACTGGTTCATGCAGCTTTACATGAACACCCGAGCCTTACACTATGGCTGGTCCAAATAACTAAAGCAATTGTTACCATCCACCTCTCGTGTCTCCCCTTTTCCTCATAGATTGTAAGCTTGCGAGCAGGGCCCTCATTCCTACTGGTATCTGTCTTGAACTGTGATTTCTGTTATGCTGTAATGTCTATTGTCTGTATAAGTCCCCTCTATAAGTTGTAAAGCGCTGCGGAATATGTTGGCGCTATATAAATAAAATTATTATTATTATTATTTATTACGTTTTTGGTCAGGATCAAAAGATCGTATCTGCACCAAAATGGTATTAATAAAAATGTCTGCTCGCCACACAAAAAATAAGCCCTCACCCAACCCCAGATCACGAAAAATAGATTTGATACGGGTATCAGAAAATGGCGCATTTTTTTTCTTTAACAAAGTTTGGAATTTTTTTAACCTCTTAGATAAAAAGAACCTAGACATGTTTGGTGTCTATGAACTCGTAATGACCTGGAAAATCATAATGGCAGATCAGTTTTAGCATTTAGTGAACCCAGTAAAAAAGCCAATCAAAAAACCATTGTGGGATTGCACTTTTTTTGCATTTTCACAGCACTTGGATTTTTTTTCCTGTTTTCTAGTACATGACATGGTAAAACCAATGGAGTCATTAAAAAGTACAACTTGTCCCGCAAAAAATAAGCCCTCACGCGGCCATATTGACTAAAAAATATAAAGTTATGCCTCTGTGAAAGAGGGGAGCGAAAAATTAAAATGCAAAAATGAAAATATCTCTGGGGGTTAAGGGGTTAAAAATAGTCAGTTTTAAAATAAACTGAAAAGTCAGGATAAAGGGAAACTCTGTTGTTATTGTACAGAAATTCACATTTGGCCCTCACTGCACATTCAATGTTGTCGATCATAAAAGCGAAGTTTGGCCAGAAAGACTGGACCTGGTCTTGTAGGGACCATATGAGAACATTCAGCAGCACAGAAGGGAGAGAAGGTAGATTCATCCGATAAGATATCAGGGATCTAGGAAGCCAACAGCATCATTACCCTCCGCTTTCTCTTACAGGCCCATCATAATATTTTCTTCCAGTGATTTTCTAACTTGTCAGCACATTCTACGTACGCTGTCATTTGGCTTTGTAGTTTACAGACCTGGGCAGGTAACAGTCATCGTCATATAGAAAAGGGCTTTCAATGCCCAAAGTCATTTGAACAGAATTTGGTGGAGGAGAATGTTGTGGTGTAGAGGAAAACTGACGATCGCACGATTGTGATACGGACGGACTACACCACCGATAAAGCAGCCACAGCCGGTGACTGAGAAGAATCTGTGACTTCTCTGCATTTAGTGGTTACTACTCACCTGGGTAGTCATATGTGGGAATCTCCTCTTTACACCACTCATCACCCCTCACATATGTCTCTGTAGTATTAATATGGGTCAGATCTTCACCCTGAAACAAATATTGTAAAAGTCACAGACAGATGGAGAAGTCACATCTATGATCAGCCCTAGTCCTGCCATCTCCACTGTTCTCTTTACACAAGTTCTGGGATGTATTAAGAGAAGCATAGAGTCTAGATCACGTCAAGTAATTATTCTCGTCTACTCCTCCTTGGTCAAATCTCTTCTGGAATACTGTGTCCAGATCTGGGCACCACATTTGAGAAAAAAAAATGAAGAGCTGGAGCAAGTTCATAGTAGAGCTACCAGAATGGTGAGCAGATGGCAAAGTATGTTCTACGAGGAACGGTTAAAGGATCTGCAAATGTTTATCTTGCAAAAAAGAAGGCTAAGAGGAAACTTAATAACTGCCTACAAATATTTGAAGGCATGTCATAGTGTAGAGGGATCATCCTTATTCTAATGTACACATGGAAACTCAAGGAGCAATGGAATATAACTGAAAATATGATTCTAAGTATAAAAGACATAATACTGGGGGATAAAACAAAACTGAGCACAAGATCTTCATAGCCATCTACACAGCATAGGGGAGGTCTCATGACACCTTCTCTCCAACTACCTGATGATCCTGAGGAACACTGGGATCTTCTTGTTGATAGTCCTGTGGAAGAAGAGGACGGGGACATCTCTCTGGTGTTGTCCTCTTACTGGATAGATCTGGAGGAAACACATACAGGGACTGAATTCATTCTTTACATACAGATAATTATAGGCCTTGTTTATTTAGTCCTGTCTATTACCTGATGATGTGAAGGACTGAGGAACCTCCATCATGACGTCCTTATACAAATCTCTGTGTCCTTCTAAATACTCCCACTCCTCCATGGAGAAATAGACAGCGACATCCTGACACCTTATAGGAACCTGACACATACAATGATACCGTCATCCCCCGATCCCTTCATAGTGTTACTGTATTAAGTCCCAGCATTCCCAGCAGTGTCACCTCTCCAGTCAGCAGCTCAATCATCTTGTAGATGAGTTCTAGGATCTTCTGGTCATTGATGTCCTCATGTATCAGGGGGTGAGGTGGAGGCCCCATTATTGGGCTCAGGGGTCTTCCCCATCCCTCAGACACAGGGTCCTGACAGCGCTCACTAGAGGTCTTCTTCACTACCGTGTAATCCTGGTTATGGAGAGACACATTAATAAATCTCACTACAGACATTTCCAGACTCCTCACCTCTCCAGTTCTGTCCATCTGTTATTCCCATAGATAAGAATGATGTAATGTGACGTCATCAGAATCTCTCACCTCTCCAGTAAGCCGGAAGAGGATCTCTAGGGTGAGGTGTAATATCCTCTCTGCCATCTTGTCTCTGTCCATATCCATCTTTGACAGGTAAATCAGGAAAATTCTCTTATACAGAAGACCTTCACTGAGAGGATCCGATATTGTAGAGACCTGAATGAGAAGATGAGCCGATGTAACATCATAAGAATCCTGTGTAATAATACAATTACTGGAGATAATAAGGGGAAACATATGAGATTTATTATTTTACAGTATTTATTTTTCTTCTTTACATCTACTAATAAAACCTCAACACAGTGCTATTATACTATGTGGAGGGAATTGTGGTACTGTAAGAAGAATATACTGAGTGTGGTGGATTTGTGGTACTAGGAGAACATTGTACTGTGTGGGGGGGTGGCGGTACCATGGAAATATAAATATCTTTTGTGTGTGAGATGTCATCACTGTTTGAACATTATACTGTGTGAATGGCATCACATATACTGCATAATGGGTTTTAAAAAGGAGTGCTATAGGAAGCTGGAATTCTCAGCAATGTGCGGCATTTGTATAAGAAGACTGCCATCTACCATCCAGGTGGGACCCTGAGGAATCAATGGGAAGAGGGAGAGTTTCAGCAAGGAAGAGTCTTGACGATGCAGTTTCTTGAAATAAAAGTACAAACAAAGGAGCAAATTTGGCGGCAAGCAAAGAACAGGCAGGACGTGTGTCGGGGAAGAAACTGAGGCCGAGATACCAGGCCATGGTAAAGTGCCTGAGGCAGCAGGTTGTGGCATGCCGGGAAGCAGAACCCAGGCGACATCAGATGAGTCCCAGAGTCCAGGTTATGCCATTCAAGACCTGAGAACCAGACCTGCGTCAGTCAAGACCCAGAGTCCATACTGCTCCAGGAAACAGCCGAGTCCTAGCCCTCAATACTTCAGGTACGAGAGATGTCTGCTGTTGGTCAAGCACCGAAGATCAGATCGGAGATTCTGATCGGGAGTATACGCCTGCAGTGAAGAGCAGGAGGTGCGAATGATCTGCTTTCAGCACTAGTGCACGGTATAGGGGTTGGTCTGGGATAGTACAACAGTCAGGAGAGGGGCAGATTGAACTGAAGGCAGGTCAGCGAGCCTTAATAGACTTTATCAGGAGGACATGTGGCCTAGCGGGAAGAACCAGAGACCTCCACTATGGCCGGTGTTCGCAGAAGAGGTAGTGTTGAGGCCTATATGTGTCAAGACCATCGCCCTTGTCAGTAGCTAAAGTAGCATACGGTTAGAGGCTGCTATTACAGTGAGAGTGAGCCGGAGAATTCATTGTATTTATGATATTGTATATTTCACCTCGTTATCACCCTGTTTTGTATTATATACTGTTGCCATAGTGATCACAGTTCCGTCACATCAGGGAATTAAATAATGATATTGGTTACTTCTACCTTGTGTTTGTCTGTATGTTTTATCTGGTCACTTAATACAGGGACATAATGGGGGCATTACACTGTATGGGAGGATGGCGGTACTGTGGGAACATTATACTGTGTGGGGGGCATCATACATACTACATAAGGAGCATTACACTGTGTGGCACCAAGAAAGGGGCCCTGTACTATGAGAACAATCCATTTCCTCACTTCCTGTCTTCCATAGTTGGGTCGTATGTATCTATCACAGGAAACAGAACAGATTCTTATAAAGTGGCATCAAAAACACCAGAAAAGTCTCAGTACTGAAGGGGTTAATGTCCCCCGTGCTCAGTAATGGGGAATCTCCAGCACCTACCTCCACCTGTAGAGCCGCCACCACAAATATGGCTGCTCTGTGCGCACAGGACCTGTGATGAGGTCACAGGAGGGGAGGAGTCAGGGGTCACATGATCAGGGGCCTCAGGGAATGATATCCGCAGTGAAGACCCTACATGGAAACTTCTCCTCGGTCAGTGACATTCCCGCCATTATTCCCCCTCACTACTGGCACAATTACCCCGCGCCGCCTTTTCTACACAGTGTTATGTGTGGAATGTAACGTGTGATTTCTCTGGAGACAAATAGACCCCACACATGAGGGAATTATCACCAGTTACCGGACGTCTACTATATGGCGACATATTTCTCTTGACTTATTGTATTTTATTATAGTGGTAACATTTCTTTGATATGACTTGTGTTTGTTTGTGAAAAAAATAAGAAATTTTATGAAAATTTTGAAAATGTTGAAATTATCAAATTTTCAGTTTTATCTTTCACTCAGAGATATGTCACACAAAATAGTTAAGTAATATCATTTCCCACATGTCTACTTTACATCAGCACAATTTTGAAACATAATTTTTGTAAGGAAGTTATCAGGGTTAAAAGTTCACCAGCAAATTCTATTATTTTTACCAACAAATTTACAAAACCATTTTTTTAGGGACCACCTCACATTTGAAGTGACTTTGAGGGGCCTATATGACAGAAAATACCCAAAAGTGACACCATTGTAAAAACTGCACCCCTCAAGGCTCTCAAAACCACATTCAACACGTTTATTAACCCTTCAGGTCTTTCACAGGAATAAAAGGAACGTGGAAGGAAAAAATGAACATTTACCGTAACTTTTTTCACAAGCATTTCATATTAGACACCATTTTTTTATTTTCACAAGAGTAACAGGAGAAAAGGAACTGTATAATATGTTGTGCATTTTTTCCTGAGCACCCCGATACCCCATATGTTGAGGAAAACTACTGTTTGGGCGCACGGCAGGTCTCGGAAGGGAAGGAGCACTATTTTACTTTGTGAATCCAAAATAATTGCTGGAATCATTGGCAGACACCGTGCCACGATTGGAGAGCCCTTGAAGTGCCCAAAGAGTGGAAATTCCCTCGAGTGACCCCATTTTGGAAACTAGACCTCTCAAGGAACTTATCTAGATGTATGGTTATCACCTTGAACTCCCAGGTGCTTCATAGAAGCTGATATTGTTGAGCAGTGAAAATTAAAAAAAAATCACATTTTCCCAACAAAAATCTTTTTGGCCCCCAATTATTTATTTTTGCAAGGTTAACGGGAGAAAATAAACCTCAAAATTGGTTTTGCAATTTCTCCAGATGGGGGCTGGAATGGGCACAGCTTGATGGAGGCCCCCCCATGACTGCGTTGCCATGGGAGGGGTTTTTCCCATATTGTTTTTTAAAAGCGGTGCGTAGGATTGGCTGTAGGAGAACAGGGGAGGAGTTTGGGGGTTGGGGACGGGCGACAAGGGGGGAAAAGTGCGGGAAAATGCCATTCACAGGAAAGAACACAGCGGGAAAAGGAGCGTGGAAGGAACTCACAGGAAAGATTCAGCGTAAAAGGCCTTCAACCCCCTGTTAGGGTTGGCGGAAAGCACCGAATATATTTATTAGATGGGATTGGTGCGTTCGCAACCCGGGATCCACTGTGCAGGAAAGAACCTGCTGCTAAGTAAATGGCGGCACTATATGGCGATATGAACCAGCTCTGTTAGCTTCACAGAGCGGCAGAGAAAGCAAAGCTCTGTGCCCTGTTAGACTTTCACAGAGGCACAGGCTAACTACCCAAATGAGAGCAGTCAGTGGTCATGCATGCACACAAAACTCCTCGCCGGAGGTCCCAGCATTCTAGGGGCTTATTTCAGCCAGGTCCCTGAATACACACAAACACAATCTCCTCGCCGGAGGTGCCAGCATTCTAGGGGCTTATTTCAGCCGGGTCCCTGAACACATACAAGCACATGACCACACTGGCGCAAAGCACATAACTTAGGAAGATACTAGCACATGGCTGTGCGGCCATGCGAACCTGAAATAGCTGCAGCACGTACAGGACCTTCCTAGAAGGACCAATGAGAGGCTGCCACAGAGCCTGCACACCTACAGGACCTTCCTAAAAGGACCAATAGATTTGGCTGCAGTACCTGAGCATGTGACCCTTGATCTCCACTGAGAGATCTTACCCTGGGCATGCTCAGTGTGTGCAAAGCAGGACCTAGTCCCAGAAAAGCCTGCTCGCTGCAGATCAGTGCAGGGTACAATAGCAGAGCCTGGAGAGGCAGCAGTAACCCTTTGCACAGTATCGGTCTCAGTGAGACGCTGGGACCGACGTCTCCGCTGAGCAGGCTCCACTGCGGCCGATGCAGAATGGGAGACCGCAGCAGACACGGATCGAGATTCCACCTGTGCAGCAGAGGAAACTTGACTCCTAACATTACCACCCCTCCTAGGGCCCCCCCCTCCTTGAGCCTCGCTACGCTCAAAAGCTGCAATGAGCAGCGGAGCCCAAATGTGCTCCACAGGCTCCCAGGTTCTATCCTCTGGACCGTGACCCTTCCAGTCTACGAGATAAAATTTCTTGCCACGTACCACCTTGCCCCCACGATAGCATTCACCTCAAACTCATCCGTGGATGAACCCGATGTCCCGGCAGATGACTCAGAAAACTGGGACAAATGAACGGGCTTTAAGAGGGAAACGTGAAAAGTATCGATGATACCAAGGCGTGGAGGAATAGCCAAATGGTAGACCACAGGGTTGACCTGTTCCAGAACCTTGAACAAGCCAATGTAGCAAGGCGCAAACTCAGTGGACTCAAATTGCAGCCTAATGTTACGGGCGGAGAGCCACACTAAGTCGCCAGGAGCATAGGTCGGAGCGTGTGTATCAGCCGAAACCCTCATTCTCTCCTTGGAGGCCCGGATGGCATCCTGTGTGCGGTCCCAGATGTCACGTGTCTCCAGTCCAGTCTGCCACCCTAGAATCGGTGGATGACACGGACATGGGCACAGGGACACGCGGATGCTGGCCGTAATTAAGGAGAAAAGGAGTCTGACTAGTGGAATCGGCTATGGCGTTGTTCAAGGCAAATTCCGCCCAGTCATCCTCCCTAGCAGAGACAAAATGTCGCAAGTATGTCACCAGAGTCTGGTTGGTTCTCTCTACCAACCCATTCATCTCGGGATGATATGCAGAGGAGAGATTCAGCTCTATGCTGAGTAAATGGCAGAGCTCTCTCCAAAACCGAGACGCAAACTGGTTGCTGGTCGCTGACAATTTTATCAGGCATTCCATGTAAGCGGAAAATATGTTTTCTGATCAACGCCGCCAAGGCCCGTGCAGAAGGTAACCGTGGAAGTGGCACCAAATGCACCATCTTAGAAAAATGATCGGTGACTACCCAGATAATGGTGCAGCTACGAGACTTGGGTAAACCCACCACGAAGTCCATCCTGACCATCTCCCAGGGCCTGTCTGCCACCGGCAGGGGGTAAAGTTGCCCAGGAGGCCATTGCTGAGGAGACCGATTCTGGGCGCAGGAGACACACGCCCGAATATAGTCCCCGACGTCACGGGCCATATGCGGCCACCAGTACATCCTCGCCAAAAGCTCAGATGTCCTCTTGGACGAGTGAGCCCAAGAGAGAACCTCCGGTCGCAAATTCGCTGGTACGTAAGTCTTGCCCGGGGGCACAGACTCTAGCGAAACCGGAGCCACAGTTCTCAGGCTCTCAGAAGGGACAATAAGCCGAGGCTCCTCCTCAGATGACACTACGGAGCGGGAGAGAGCGTCAGCACGAATGTTCTTCTCCCCAGAGAGAAAATGGAGAGTAAAATGGAACCGGGAGAAGAACAGGGACCATCTAGCCTGGTGAGAATTCAGCCGCTGGGCCGTCTGTATATATACCAAGTTCTTGTGGTCAGTGAACACTTGGAAGGGAAAGCGAGCTCCCTCCAAGAGGTGTCTCCACTCTGAAAAAGCCAACTTCATGGCTAGTAACTCCCTGTCCCCGATGGAATAATTCCTCTCCGCTGGTGTGAAGGTCTTGGAGAAGAAGAAGCAAGGATGCTTCCGACCTTGAGCATCCTTTTGGAAAAGGACTGCTCCAGCACCAACGGATGAGGCATCCACCTCCAAGATAAATGGCTTATCTACATCGGGGCGATGTAGGATGGGAGCGCTAGCGAAGTGTGACTTAATCGAGAGAAAGGCCTTGGAGACCTCCTCTGACCACAACTTGGGATTTGCTCCCTTCTTGGTGATGGCAACCAAGGGAGCTACCAAAGTTGAGAAGTGTGGAATGAACTGGCGATAGTAATTAATGAACCCCATAAAGCGCTGCACCACTTTAAGAGAATGGGGTTCCTGCCAGTCCATCACAGCCTGTAGCTTGGCAGGATCCATAGCCAAACCCTGGGCAGAGATGATATAACCAAGGAAAGGCAAGGACTCCTGCTCAAACACACACTTCTCCAACTTGGCGTAGAGGGAGTTTGCCCGTAAGAGGTCGAAGACTTTGCGAACATCTCTCCGATAAGAGGCAATTTCTGGAGAGTAGATGAGAATATCATCCAGATAGACTACGACCGAGGTGGTGAGCATATCCCGGAAAATGTCATTCACAAAGTCTTGGAAAACGGCTGGAGCATTACAGAGCCCGAAGGGCATCACCAGATATTCATAGTGCCCATCCCTGGTGTTAAAAGCCGTCTTCCATTCGTCCCCCTCACGGATGCGAATCAGATTGTAGGCACCCCGCAGATCCAATTTTGTAAATACCCTTGCTCCCCGTAGCCTATCAAAAAGCTCAGATATCAGTGGTAATGGGTACTTGTTCTTAACCCTGATGGCGTTAAGACCCCTGTAGTCTATGCATGGATGTAAGTCTCCAGTCTTCTGTACGAAGAAGAACCCAGCCCCTGCAGGTGACACTGACTCAGATTCTCTTGGATGTACTGGGACATTGCCTCCATCTCCGGGAGAGATAACGGATAGACTCGACCCCGGGGAGGCTCAGCACCAGGCAAGAGGTCAATAGGACAGTCATAGGGGCGGTGAGGCGGAAGGGTCTCCGCAGCCCTTTTGGAGAACACGTCTGCATAGGGCCAATAGTGCTTGGGGAGAGAGGAAAGATCTGCGGGTACCTGTGTTGTAGCAACCTGAATGCACTCCCTCTGACATCTACCCTCGCAGGATTTACTCCATCCCAAAATTCTCCCTGAGGACCACTCTATATGAGGAGAATGATAGTGTAGCCAAGGTATCCCCAACAGGACCTCATCAATTCCCTCAGGAATGACTAATAGGGAGATAATCTCCTGATGTGATGGAGACACAGAAAGCGTGATAGGAATGGTTTGGTGGGTAATCTGAGAGGGTAGTGTCGACCCATTTACCACTCGAACGGTTACTGGTTTGGCGAGCATAACCAGGGGTATTGCGTGATGCTGGGCGAAAGCGGATGACATAAAATTACCCTCCGCCCCAGAGTCCACGCATAGCTCTACCATAAGAGTGGATGGGCCAAAGGTAATTGTCCCCTTGAAGGACAACTTTGAGGCAAACGTCGCCGTGTCTAGTGTACCTCCTCCAACTGCCACTAGACGCTGACGTTTCCCCGACCGCTGAGGACACTTGGAGGCAAGATGTCCTGACTGCCGGCAAACATGACAGACCTTATGTGCACGAGCGGACTGGGACTTGGGTCCCGCTCGTGTCACCTCTATGGCCTCATGTGACTCGGACGCCTGGACTGGAGATTCCAGAGGTCTGGCGAAGGTGGGAGCCAGCCGAAACCTCTGCCTACACTGGGCTTGCTCCAACCTTCGCTCATGAAAACGAAGGTCTATGCGAGTTGATACAGCTATGAGCTCCTCCGGTGTGGCGGGAATCTCCCTAGTAGCCAAAGCGTCCTTCACATGGTCAGCCAGCCCCCTCCAAAATACGGGAATGAGGGTTTTATCTGGCCATTCCAACTCAGAC
Organism: Ranitomeya variabilis; assembly: GCF_051348905.1. Lineage (NCBI taxonomy): Eukaryota > Metazoa > Chordata > Amphibia > Anura > Dendrobatidae > Ranitomeya > Ranitomeya variabilis. The sequence goes on along the minus strand of NC_135235.1, from coordinate 692,941,772 downwards.
GCTAATGTCCGGAAGTGAACCGTAAAATGGCTGACCATGGTTGAAACCACACCAAGCAATAATCAACTATACTAGACAACACTCGCAGGTGGGCATGGGGGATGGGTATCCCTGTTACACCCTAATAATCCCTATCTGTACCCTACCTGTCTGCGGAGGTTGGCACCCTCTTGAACGCAATGTGGCGCCCCCGCTCCTCGGCGGCTTGCCCTTATCTCCCTAGCAAATCCCTTGTATATACACCAATAGGGGATTCACGAAAAATGCCACTACACAGGGATACAGCACACAATGACTTTTCTTGATTATAACCAAAAAAAAGGGGAGTAGGACAGCAATATACAAAACCAACCAAAAAAAGTGCAGTGAATAAAACCAGTCTGATATTCTGGGAGCATAAATATAGATATAAGGATATCTTGCCTACCAGGTCCCTAGAGTAATCCCTGCCTATCAGCGGAGGTTGGCACCCTCTTGGACGCAAAATGGCGCCCAAGAATATCAGATTGGTTTTATTCACTGCACTTTTTTTGGCAAGATATCCTGATATCTATATTTATGCTCCCAGAATATCAGATTGGTTTTATTCACTGCACTTTTTTTGGTTGGTTTTGTATATTGCTGTCCTACTCTCCTTTTTTTTGGTTATAATCAAGAAAAGTCATTGTGTGCTGTATCCCTGTGTAGTGGCATTTTTCGTGAATCCCCTATTGGTGTATATACAAGGGATTTGCTAGGGAGATAAGGGCAAGCCGCCGAGGAGCGGGGGCGCCACATTGCGTCCAAGAGGGTGCCAACCTCCGCAGACAGGTAGGGTACAGATAGGGATTATTAGGGTGTAACAGGGATACCCATCCCCCATGCCCACCTGCGAGTGTTGTCTAGTATAGTTGATTAATTATTGCTTGGTGTGGTTTGTTTTTAGGTCATTGGTTATATTTTTTTAAAAAAAGCAGTTTAATAAAAATTATTTTTATGGTATTAGTTTTTTTGGTGAGACGTTGTTTACACTAATCCAGCAATATAGGTAATATACTTTTTTTCGTGACCATGGTTGAACCCTGAGTCAAAGCCAGCAGTTGGAGCGCTGTATCATGGGTGACTTGAGGTCCTACAAAGACCTGTTTCAGAGTGTCCAGAAACCGAGGAACACTCCGCACCACATGATCGTTGCGCTCCCACAGCGGCATAGCCCACTCCAACGCCCTGTCCGACAAGAGAGAGATTATGAATCCCACCTTTGCCCGCTCTGTGGGAAAACGTGCAGCCAGGAGCTCGAGATGTATACCACACTGGCTCACGAAACCCCTACAGGACTTACTGTCCCCAGAGTATCTCTCAGGCAATGGGAGGTGAGATAAGGTCGGAACAGAGGTGGCAGTGGGTAAAGCTGCTGCAGCCATGCTAGCAGCCTGAACAGCTATTACGGTAACATCCACCGCCGAGGTTGCACGCTCAAGAGACGCCAACCGGCCCTCCAGCAGCTGGATGTACCCCTGCAATCGCTGTTCATCCGCCATTACTTAGCCAGATCGATAGTATAGTTAGGGTTGGCGGAACCCACCGAATATATTTATTAGATGGGATTGGTGCGTTCGCAACTCGGGATCCACCATGCAGGAAAGAACCTGCTGCTAAGTAAATGGCAGCACTATATGGCGGTATGAACCAGCTCTCTTAGCTTCACAGAGTGGCTGAGAAAGCAAAGCTCTGTGCCCTGTTAGACTTTCACAGAGGCACAGGCTAACTACCCAAATGAGAGCAGTCAGTGGTCATGCATGCACACAAAACTCGTCGCCGGAGGTGCCAGCATTCTAGGGGCTTATTTCAGCCAGGTCCCTAAATACACACAAACACAATCTCCTCGCCGGAGGTGCCAGCATTCTAGGGGCTTATTTCAGCCGGGTCCCTGAACACATACAAACACATGACCACACTGGCGCAAAGCACATAACTTAGGAAGATACTAGTGCATGGCCGTGCGGCCATGCGAGCCTTAAATAGCTGCAGCACATACAGGACCTTCCTAGAAGGACCAATGAGAGGCTGCCACAGAGCCTGCACACCTACAGGACCTTCCTAAAAGGACCAATAGATTTGGCTGCAGTACCTGAGCATGTGACCCTTGATCTCCACTGAGAGATCTTACCCTGGGCATGATCAGTGTGTGCAAAGCAGGACTTAGTCCCAGAAAAGCCTGCTCGCCGCAGATCAGTGCAGCATACAAAGCAGAGCCCGGAGAGGCAGCAGTAACCCTTTGCACAGTATCGGTCTCAGTGAGACGCTGGGACCGACGTCCCCGCTGAGCAGGCTCCACTGCGGCCGATGCAGAATGGGAGACCGCAGCAGACACGGATCGAGATTCCCCCTGTGCAGCAGAGGAAACTCGATTCCTAACACCCCCCTCCTTTGGACAGACTTACCATGGAGTCTGTTGATGTCTTGGTAGACAGGCTGCGGGACATGGCAAGATCGCGAAGGGACGGCTGGCTCCAGGAGCAGCTGGCTTCCTTGCTGGGCGATGCAGGTCAGCGGGGCAGCAGGACACGGAGGACCAGGCCCCCTGAGCGGCTATCGCCGGAGATCGCGTCGCGGGCTGCAGCCGGCCCGCCTGGCTCCACCTCCGGCAGGAATCCAGGCACCCACTCTGCCGGCGGCGCACCACTGAGACAAGGAGCACTGCGGCCAGCCAGGCTTCGCCGGAAATGCAGGCCGCACTGGAAGTTCGGCCTGCGCCGGGGGCTGGTGCAGGCCAGGAGAGGGCCTAGCAGTGCCGGCGAAGCACCGGAGAGTGTGGCCCGGCCAGCGGCGGTGAGAGGGAGGCAGGCAGCTGCAACAGCTGCAAGAAGAAGTCCGGCGGTGTCTGCGGCCGCAGATACCCGGGGAACAGCCAGAAGAAGGGCACCTGACACGCGGAGCGGCAGGCAGAGCAGGGCAGGCAGCCTCCAGATGCTTTGCCGGGCTCTCTATCTGGGCATGACAGCAGCGCACTGACGGGCGGCAGGCTACGGGAGGCTGCTACTGCTTACAGATCCAGATCCATCAGATGGTCGAGGGAGCGGCAAGGATCCCCTGCTTCCGTCCATCCTGGTGACGTGGAGGCCAGGGGTGTGGGCCTGGAGCAGCAAGAGGACGACGTGGGGAGCGAGCAGCCGGTGGATGGAGAACAGCAAGAGTCTGGATGTCCAGCTGGTGGAGACACAGCACCCGCGCAGCCTCGTGAGTATATGTCCATGTCTCGTTTGTCACCGTCGGAGGGTTGGTTAGGTGAGGTTGGGGGAAGTCAGGGTGCAGCAGCTGACATCGGCGCGCTAGCGGGGGTGGGGGGCCCTGTGGTGTCGAGAATTAGCGATATTCTGGCTGGGGTGTCGCATTTTTGAGAAGTCTAGAAGGGGGAGTTGCGGAAGGGGCTGGGGGCTCACCGCTGGGAGCCTGGTTACATAGTTTGGGTATTGGATCGTGGGTGGTGAGCGACACAGCAAGGCCAGGGGGGGTCGGCACAGGCGTCATCCGCCAGTGTATCGGTGTCAGTGCAGACCGAGAAAGATAAGGGGGATACAGTAAAGTTGGACATCAGAGCGAAAGGGGAGGTGTATGTATGCTTTGAGGGTCCGCTTGGTGCGCATCTGAAGAAGGAGGTGAAGGAGAAAATTTGGAAGGATGAGTATGTGGAGATTTTCTCCCTCCTTCCTTTAGAAAAGTTTAACTTGGACAAGGGTAAGAAGGAGGATAGTAAAAAGGAGGAGGAGAAGAGGAGGTGGCGGTTGATTCCGCAAACTTTCGTTAATTGGCAACAGGCTTTTGTGATACTGGCTAGTGTAATAGGCTAGAAATTTCCAGACAACTGTTCAGGTCTTTTTTGTTACTTTGACTCGATAGGCGAGGCACATCGTACCTATGGGGGTCAGGCGTGGCTGCGTTATAACGAGCAGTTCCATCAGAGGAAGGCGGTTAGGCCAGAAATCAAATGGGATCAAAAGGACATTGGACTTTGGTTGAAAGTCATGGCCCCATGAGGTATGGGCAGTCCTTTCATGGGAGCGGTGGCGCCGGCAACCAACAGTTAGGACATGGCAGCGGAGGGCAGAGGGCCCAGGGAGGGAAAGAGAAGTCAGGAACATGTTGGCAGTTTAATGACGGCCAATGTAAGTACGGGAACTCCTGCAAATTTAAGCATGTTTGTTCCCATTGCAACGGAGGCTCTCACGGAGCATCTAAATGTTTCAAGAAAGCAAGGGGTAAGCCTGGAGTGGGTGGCAGTCAAGGGGGAGACCCCAGTGAGGCTTCAAAAGATGGCCCCTTATCTAAATAGATACCCGGATCAAGAAAAGGTGGGAATTTTTTTACGCGGGTTTTCTGATGGTTTTCGGATTCTGGCTCCTAATCATGCGGTTCCTTTTACTACCAAGAATTTGAGGTCAGCAGATCTGCATGCTGCAGTGGTCAGCAGTAAGTTGGCGAAGGAGGTGGAACTGGGTACGATGGCTGGGCCATTTAGTTCTTTGCCGACTGAAGGCACGATTGTTTCACCATTAGGGGTGGTGCCTAAGAAGGAGCCGAACAAGTTTCGCTTGATCCAGCATTTGTCATATCCACGGGGTAGGTCAGTTAATGACGGCATAGATGAGGAGTTATGTTCAGTGGTGTACACTTCATTTGACGCAGCAGTACAATGGGTACGGTGGTATGGTAAAGGGGCTTTATTAGCTAAGACGGATATTGAATCGGCTTTTCGGTTGCTCCCGGTTCACCCAAATAGCATTCCTTAGCTGGGTTGTTTTTGGAATGGTGGTTTTTATTTAGATAGATGTTTGCCTATGGGCTGTTCGATTTCTTGTTCATTGTTTGAGACGTTTAGCACTTTTCTTGAATGTGTGATTAGGGACGTTACCGGAGTTCCTTCCACCATTCATTATTTGGATGACTTTTTGTTTATTGGTCCCCCGGGCTCTGCCATATGCAGGAATTTGTTGGCTACCATGAAGTGGATGGCTAGGCTCTTTGGCGTGCCGTTGGCAAGGTTTTGAGTTTTTTTCAGAGAAAATGGAGTGTAGGTTGCCTGAGGACAAGCTTTTGTTGCTGGTACAGGAAGTACACAGGATTGGTCGATTGCGTAAGGCGACTTTAAAGGAGTTGCAGTTTCTTTTGGGACGTTTGAACTTTGCGTGCCAGATTATGCCCATTTGTAGGATTTTTTGCCATAGGTTGTCGTTGGCGATGGCCGGAATCAGGGCGGCACATCATTTTGTTCGTTTAACTAATTAGCATAGAGAAGATTTGGTTGTTTGGCAGCGTTTTTTATCAAATTACAATGGTAGATCGTTGATTCAGCTGGAAACTGTGAATGATTTTGATTTCGAGATTTACACGGACGCAGCCGGTTTGGTGGGATACGGTGTGTATTGTGGAGGTCGGTGGAGTGCCGGGTTGTGGCCGGATGGTTGGCAGAAACAGGGTTTCAACAAGAATCTTGCACTGTTAGAATTGTTCCCAATTGTGGTATCAGTTGTGATTTGGGGTGACATTTTTCAAAATCGGAAGGTCAGTTTTCACTGTGATAATCTAAGCGTGGTCTCTATTATCAATAGTCTAACTTCTTCCTCTCCCCCGGTGATTAGATTGATTAGGGAGCTGGTGTTGCGATGTTTGGAATTGAATGCATACATTTCTGCGGTACACGTACCGTGTGTGCAAAATTCAATAGCAGATGCTTTGTCTCGTTCACAGTTGGAACGGTTCTGGGAGTTGGCGCCAGACGTGGACGCCTCAGGAGTGGTATGCCCTTCACGTTTGTGGAAAATTGTTGCGGACGAGGAGGTCGGTTGATTCAGTTCTCAGTCTCGAGCTCAACGTGGCTAGCTTACAAATCAGCTTGGGAGATCTGGGAAAGCTGGTCTGGTCAATGGGGAGGGGTGGAATCCGACAGTGACAGGACCCTGGTGATATTGTTTTTGGTGGGCAAAGCGGCGGAGTGGGGTTGGTCCGTATCAAAAGTGAATACATTTATGGCAGGCTTGGCTTTTGGTTTTAAGCTGCAGGGATCGGTCGATATTACCAAAAACTTTCTGATAACACAGGCTCCGAAGGGTTTTCATAGCGGGAACGTTAGTGTTGACAAGCGCAGACCCATTTCGTTCAGCTTGTTAACGAGGTTGGGTTACGTAGTTGGGAGAATTTGTTGTTCTCATTTCGAAGCCTCCCTGTTTAGGTTGGCTTATTCTTGGGCGCTCTTTGGGGCTTTGAGATTGGGGAAGCTGGTGTCTCCTAGCAAACTTAGGGCAGAAGGTTTGTTGGCAGAGGACGTTGAATTTTGGGCAGGAGGTATTTATTTTTTGATTCGGCGGTCCAAAACTGACAGGTATGGAAAGGGTAAGCGGGTGGTCTTAGGGAGGGTCGATGGATGTTTGATGTGCCCGCAACGTTGTTTGGAGGAGTACTGGAGTCTGTTGTCTGTAGATCGGGGCCGCTGCTTTGTCACCAAGACGGGACCTTTCTGTCACGTTTTCAATTTTCGGCGGTTTTAAAAAAGATTTTGACTGAGTTGGGATTTGATTGTGGGTCCTTCGGGTCTCACTTTTTTAGAATTGGGGCTGCTACAGAGGCAGACGTTTTGGGTCTAGGAGCCGAAGTGATTAAACGGATTGGGAGATGGAATTCTAATCGTTATTTGACTTACGTGCATCGTTAGGTGTTTTTGGGGTGTATTGAGTTATTCTGGTATGTAATTGTTTTCTGTTTTTTAGGTCGTCCCCCGCTATTGACCTGGATTTTTGGACATTGGTTCGTGTTTTGGGGTGCAGCGTGGGCCGACATCAGGCCAGATGGCAGGCAGCTAGGTTTTAGCCGTGATACTGTAGTGATTCGATGGTTGGGGTTTCAGGGCATGCTATGGAACAGGGTGTTGCCATAATTTTCCCGGGCCGCGCGTTTGGATAGAGCTCCGGATATTTTACTGGTGCACATGGGGGGGAATGATTTGGGTGCGAAACCGGTTAGGGAACTGATTAGAGACATCTGTTTTGATTTTTTGAGATTGTGGGTCTCTTATCCAGGAGTTCTCACGGTGGGGTCTGACATCGTGCCTAGGAAGCAATGGAGTTTGGCTCGATCCTTGAAATGCATTAATAGGGCCAGGATAAAACTTAACAGGGCAGTGGCGAAGTTTGTATCCAGGAATGGGGGAATTGCGGTGAGGCATTTTGAGTTGGAGGCTGGGGTCGGCAATTTTTGGAGAGAGGATGGTGTGCACCTGAATGATATCGGTGTTGATTTGTGGGCGCTCGCCCTGCAGGAGGGAGTCGAAAGGGCGCTGGCTGTGGTGGGGCACTCACGAGCCTGAGGTGGTCAGGGCTGTTCGTGGTTGGCGGGGGGGCGGGTTCTTGGAGTTGATGTGTTATTGGAGGAAGGTCAATTGGATGGGGGTTGATCTGGCTTGTGGTTACGGGCTCTGGATGGGGATTGTCCTCGGCAGCTTTGGGGTTTTTGGTCTGCCCTGAAAAGGGTTACATTGTGCCCTCGAACTGGTGGTCACGGCTGAGGGTAAAAAAGTGTTGGTTAAAAAGTTTGGGGCATTTTTTGCCTATACATATATGATGCCAGATCTTTTAGTTCCAAGAACCCTCCCCCTCAAGTTTTCAGATGTTTTGTTATAATTATAATAATTATTTTTGTTTGTTAATAAACTGGCCGCTGTGGCCAAAATTATCCAAAGAATTAACATGTTATGTTTTTATTGCATAATTAGCGTTAAGTGGGGGGTGGCGGAATTTTGTTTGGTCACAAGTGGCGGGTTTGGTGGAGTGATGTTGGGAAAAGATTGTGGCCATTTGGTTTCTGATGCTAGCAGTCACTTCATTTCATATATATTTAGTCTGGCTGGGATAGTACGCGTGCGGGTTCGCGTGTGCAACAGATATTAAGTGCAACGGTATAAAGTGCATGGCAGTTATACAATGGCAGTTGGACAGGGCAGGAGACAGGTAAGGTGCATAAGTTTAACAAACAATCAGTCTTGGTCAGTCATAATACATTATGCATTGATCATATCAATCTGCTTCTTATTGGTTTTTACTTCTGCCTACTCACAACTCGCCCGCCCTTCAACACATTCTGGGCACTCACTCTATATCCACCCCTCCCTTCTCCCCTCTCCCATGTATAACGCTGAGGCTCTACTGACATTTCTTACCCACTCCAAACCAGCCACTACCGCCATGCAGCACTCAAAACGTTCATACAAATCATCCCACCACCTGCTCTTTCTGTTTTTTCTCCTTCTACTAGTTGCAGGTGACATCTCCCCGAACCCTGGCCCCCCCTCCACCAGCTTACTTTACTCTCCTCCAGCTGCATATAGAAACCCTGCTAATCTTATTAACATTCAGTGCATGCCTTCTCCTATAGCTTTCCAATGTGCACTCTGGAATGCTCGGTCTGTGTGTAACAAACTAACTTACATTCACGATCTTTTCCTCTCTAATTCCCTTAACCTTCTGGCTATTACAGAAACCTGGATCCAACATTCAAACACCACCGCTGCTGCCGCTCTCTCGTTTGGTGGGCTGAAGTTTTCACATACCATCAGACCTGAAAACAGACAGGGTGGGGGTGTTGGTTTGCTCCTTTCAGCACAATGTGCTTTCCAGGTCATCCCCTGGTTCCCTCACTTACATTTCCTTCCTTTGAAGTCCACACCGTCAGACTCTTTAAGCCCTTCTCCTTGCGGGTGGCGGTTGTTTACCGCCCTCCAGGCTCCTCCCGCCTGTTTCTAGACCACTTTGCCACCTGGCTTACTCACTTTCTATCTTGTGACATCCCCACCCTCATCATGGGAGACTTTAACATCCCCATCAATTATCCCCTCTCCCAATCTGCCTCATCTTCTTTCTCTAACTTCTTCATTCGGCCTCTCACAGTTTACTAATTCTCCTACGCATGAGGACGGGAATACTCTGGACCTGGTTTTCTCCCGTCCCGGATCACTGCACGACTTTACTAACTCCCCTCTCCCTCTTTCGGACCACAACCTTCTTTCCTTCTCTGTCAAGAATTGTCTCCTCACTCGGGACACCCCCACTTACCACACTTATCGAAATACACGTTCCATTAATACCCAGCAGCTTATGGACAATCTCCACACATCTTTAGCCCCCATCTCCTTCCTCTCCTGCCCAGACTTAGCATTGTCACACTTCAATAATACACTGAAGAATGCCCTAGATGAAGCAGCACCTTCTACACGCAGAAAGACCCGACAGACAACGGCAGCCCTGGCACACTAAGCAAACACGCTTTCTTCAGCGTTGTTCAAGGTGTGCAGAGCGGCAGTGGAGAAAGTCTCTCTTATCAGAAGACTTCATCCACTATAAGTTCATGCTCAAAACCTATAACTCTGCCCTTTATGTGGCCAAACAATCCTACTTCACCACCCTCATCACCTCACTATCCAACAACCCAAAACGACTTTTTGAAACCTTAAACTCCCTCCTGAAACCTAAAGTACAGGCCCCCATCACCAATCTCAGTGGATCTGGCCACTTACTTCCTAGAAAAAATCAACCACATCCATCTGGATATCTCAGCGCAATCTCCTCAGTGCCTGGATCCCCTTCTCCGCACCTCAAGCTCACTAGACATCTTTGAGCCTGTCTCAGAAGAAGAAGTTTCCAAGCTCCTCGCTTCTGCTCAGCCTACAACCTGCAACAGTGACCCCATTCCTTCACCTCTCCTGCAGTCTCTCTCACCAGTGGTCACCACTCACCTGACTAAAATATTTAACCTCTCTCTACCCAACATCGAAATTACCCTAGAGGGTTCAACCATAACTCCCAAGCAGCATGCCCGCTGTCTTGGGGTGATATTCGACACCGAACTTTCCTTTACTCCCTATATCCGATCACTCACTCGCTCTTGTCACCTGCATCTTAAAAACATCTCCAGAATCCGACCTTTTCTCACCCTTGAAACTGCTAAGACTCTTACTGTCGCTCTTATTCATTCTCGTCTGGACTACTGCAACTCTCTTCTGATCGGTCTCCCTCTTACCAAACTTTCTCCTCTCCAATCCATCTTGAATGCGGCAGCCAGGGTCATATTTCTGTCTAACCGCTTCACCGATGCCTCCATCTTGTGCCAGTCATTACACTGGCTACCCATTCGCTACAGGGTCCAGTATAAACTCTTCTCTCTCACCCACAAAGCCCTCCACAGTTCTGCACCGCCTTATATCTCCTCTCTCATCTCTGTCTATCGCCCTACACGTGCCCTCCGTTCTACAAATGACCTAAGGCTAACATTCCCCGTAATCCGAACCTCACACCTCCGTCTACACGACTTCTCTCGTGCTGCACCAGCTCTCTGGAATGCACTTCCCCAGACGATCAGACTGATACCTAGCCCCGACCTATTCAAGCGCGCTCTAAAAACCCATCTCTTCAAACAAGCCTACCACATCAACTACTCAGTAAACTAATTTTGCCCTGTTCCCTCCTTCCAAATATCACTCTGAATATGCACCCTACTATTCATCTGTCTCCACACCCTCCATGCACATGATAACTGCACTTGATACTTGACTATTGCACTTAAACACACGGGCTGATGACCGGATCATGCAGCTTTGTATGAAAATCCCTATGTATTATAATTGCCAGGCCTGAAATAACAAGCACTTTGCACCTATTGTGTCCCCCCATTTCCTTGTAGATTGTAAGCTTGCGAGCAGGGACCTCACTCCTAATGTCACTGTTTAAATTGTCTTAACTTGTATTGAATTTGTCTGTCTTAACTTGTATTGAATTTGTCTGTATAAGTCCCCGCTTAATTGTAAAGTGCTGCGGAATATGTTGGCGCTATATAAATAAAGATTATTATTATTATTATTATTATTATTATTATTATTAAAAGATCCCAAATGGGCTATACGCGGTCATGAGTTGTGATGGGCGAACCCCTAGATGTTCAGGGTTCGACCGAACAGTTAAAAACAGTACCTGAATACGGAACCCTTTCACTTGAATAGGAGGCCCGAACACCAGGTATTTGCCATGCTGTCAAGAACAGTACATGACAGTGCGGCAGACACGGCCTCTAATCGGTGGCTAAATCATTACAGCTGGTCAGAGAGCTGCGACTCTCATGCAAATGACAGGGTGAGCCTGCAGCAGTGACTGTACGTAAAAAATTTACCTCCGGTCACTGGCATCGGCTGATGGGACTACTACTCTCCCATCAAATTGAAAAAATTAAGATGCTTAGTACATAATTTGGCCAATTAATGCATGCCCAGCAGCCAACGATAAAGTGGTCTCAAAACTGCTGGGAACCTATGTGTCTAGTGTGAATACCTCTCTTTGGCTGAAGTCTGAATTTCTGAGTAGATGTGAATACCTCTTTTTAAAGCCTGAATTTATGGATAGGTAGTGGAGATAAGAGAATATGTTCAGAAAATGATTGCCAAACATACAGTAAATTTGGCACTTTCGGATTCATGTTCAGAAACATGACTTGGATGTCGGGTGACCCGGGACAGGGGCTCATTCCCTGTCCCTAACGCTAAAGGGCACCCTAGCTTACCCTGTTCCCCGGTTTACTTCTGAAGGTGAAGATGCTGGGGCCATGTACTTTGCCTTATCTCTTGAATCGGCCCTCCGTCTGTTCCCTTCCCCCACAAAGGGAAAAGGGGAGCAGTTGTGCAGTGCAGTACATCAAATAGATGAACAAGGCAACACAAACAAGGGTAACTGAAAATATCAGGCATAAAAATATTCACTCATATATAACAGAGAAATACACCTGAGTGTGGAGGATGTGAAAAAAGCAAAGTAGGAGAAGGAAAGGGAATTATCACTCTTACAAACCCAAGCAACAGTCACAGATAAATCCACCAATCTTCCTCTCACTGTAATAAGATTATGCTAATGTTCTATGGAGACCGATGACGTGAGTCAGAATGATGACAAAGAGTATATCACAGTTCAAGATATATATTATTGTAGGATGATGAACTTCAGATAACTGATGCAAACTGCAGCTTTACAGATAAACAAGTAAACAGTCTCAAGAATATGCAGATATTAGAAGTACAGACCGAGGGTGCAAGTTCAAGTCCAGCAATGCAGTATCCAGAGGTCAGAGCCTGGGCTGGCTCCTAGCAGAGGGGCAGACTGTAGCAGAGGTGGGTGCAGAGCAGGTGAAGAGTAACAGAGTCTTTCCGGAGGTACGTAGATCCAGAAGCAAGTGGGGTATCCCGATGAGTAGAAGAAACAAGCAGGCTGCAAGTCCTTGCGCTTGGCAGCAAGTGAGATACAAGATACACAAGCAAGGTATAGTGTGCAGAATTCCTTTATATATGTAGCAGACAGGAAACAAGGAGTATCAGACAGGAAACAAGATGGCCCCCGTGAAGCCAGCCACTCCATCTTGGGTAAGGGCAGAATCCAACAGAACTAAGGACAAGAACAGACAAAAATAGGTATGCAGTCTCAGTCCTTACATTACTCTCCTCTTTAAAGATGTCCTCTGGATGTTCTTATATCTGGTTTATTGGGGTATCTGCTGTGGAACTGTCTGATCAGACGAGGAGCGTGAATATTTTCTAGAGGTTCCCAGGAATTCTCCTCAGACGAATATCCTTGCCACTTTACCAGATACTGAAGTCGTCCCCTATGAATCCGAGAATCGATGATCTTCTCCATGATGAATTCCTCCTGCCCATCTATGAGAATTGGATCAGGAGGAGCAGATGTGTTCCCGAAGAAAGGATTTGCCACTACCGGTTTAAGCAGGGAAACATGAAAGACAGGATGTATTTTTAAAGAATTAGGCAACTTGAGTCGGCAGGCTACCGAACTCACTACTATGCTACTGATCTTGTACGGACCAGCATATTTTTGCCCCAATTTAGTTTTTGGAACTCTGAGTTTCAAGTTCTTTATTGAGAGCCAACCATGTCTCCTACCTTATATGTGGGTACTGGTTTACGGAATCTGTCTGCTGCCTTCTTGTATCTTTCTTGTGCTGTGGCCAGCATCTGCTTCAGAACTTCCAGATTCCGCTGCAGGGATGAAATGCAGTCGGCTACCGCAGGTACAGACATGTCTATCGGAAGTCGAGGAGGAATGCTGGGATGATATCACTTATTAGCAAAAAATTGAGACATTTTGGTAGATGCAATCTGTGAGTTATTGTACGTGAATTCAGCCAGTGGAAGCAGACTCACCCAATCATCTTGTAAGTGACACACATAGCAACGCAGATATTGCTCCAAAGTTTGATTGGTCCGTTCAGTTTGGCCATTAGACTGCGGATGGAAAGCAGATTTCAAATTTACCTTGATGTCCAGAGCAGCACAAAAACTTTGCAAAATTTTGAAGTAAATTGGACCCCTCGAGCAGATATTACTTCATCCGGGACTCCATGTAATCGAAAAATATTTTGTACGATAAGATCCGCAGTCTGTTTGGCTGTCAGTAACCCGGTATAAGGAATGAAATGAGCAGCTTTGGTTAATCGATCAACTACTACTAGAATCATGCTCTTCCCTTGGGATGTAGGCAACTCTACGAAAAAGTCCATTGATATAGACCCCCAGGGACGAGATGAGATAGTAAGAGGTTGCAATAGTCCAGTAGGCAAATCAAAGCAAAAAAGTGGAAAATAAAACATAACTTTTAATACTATAAAGTCATAAAAGGCAATTCATCACCCAGTGAACATGCAAGACGGGGCCAAGTCACTGCCATATCAAATGGACTCTCTGAAAAAAATGACAAGCCCTAAAACAGGATTAAAAGATCCCAACAATTATGTGGAATCAAACTGAACCAGAGTATACAGTGACCATACAAAGATATTGTTGGTTAGTCACTAACTCTGTATCTGCAGACGCATATGATAATAGTACACAGTAATAAACATTTGTACAAAGTAATCACTGTAACTAGAAAAGAAAACGGAACGGTCTCACCAATTCCATGAAGAGGGCACACGGAGCACCGAGTATTCCCCAGTCAGGTAAATAGCCGGTTACTGATGTTATAACTATACAGGGGTAGCTGTGGACTGCCCTTGTAAGGGCAGGAGCTCTGGGGATAGACTATTGTAGCCCCGTAGGGTTTGACATAGGGACTGTCATCCCATCAGTAACCGGCTATTTACCTGACTGGGGAATACTCGGTGCTCCGTGTGCCCTCTTCATGGAATTGGTGAGACCGTTCCGTTTTCTTTTCTAGTTACAGTGATTACTTTGTACAAATGTTTATTACTGTGTACTATTATCATATGCGTCTGCAGATACAGAGTTAGTGACTAACCAACAATATCTTTGTATGGTCACTGTATACTCTGGTTCAGTTTGATTCCACATAATTGTTGGGATCTTTTAATCCTGTTTTAGGGCTTGTCATTTTTTTCAGAGAGTCCATTTGATATGGCAGTGACTTGGCCCCGTCTTGTATGTTCACTGGGTGATGAATTGCCTTTTATGACTTTATAGTATTAAAAGTTATGTTTTATTTTCCACTTTTTTGCTTTGATTTGTATAAATAACAGTGGATTCATCTGTAGGACTTGCACTCCACATACAGATATTGCTTTATTATCAATAGTCCAGTAGGCAAGGAGCGAGGAACTTTTGATCTGGCACATACCTCACATGACGACACGTACAGTCGCACGTCTTTTTGGAAAGTTGGTCACCAAAAGAAACGAGACACAAATTCTTGAGTTTTCTGAACTCCTCTATGACCAGCGATCTTAGAGTCATGCATCAGTTTCAATACTCTTAATTTCATTGTTTCTGGGACATACAGACGTTGTCTCTGAAACCATAGGCCGTTTTTCAAGGTTAAATTTACCTGATTAGGTGGTTTAATTAGGAGTGAATCTGTGTCGTAGGCCTCCTTAATATCCTTTAATAGATCTTGATTATGCAGCACACTTACAAAGTTTCATTCTGATAGTATGGTCCTTGAAGGCGAAGCTGAGGTTACGTCATCCGAATGAATCCTGGATAGAGCGTCGGCCTTCCCATTGCGAAAGCCTGGTCTATAGGAAATAATGAAATCAAATTGATTAAAAAACAGATTCCACCAAGCTTGTCTGGGTTTTAGACACCTTGCCGACCTCATGAATTCAAGATTTCGGTGATCCGTGAGCACAACAGTCTGTTGGGATGCTCCCTGTAGCAGATGCCTCTATTCTTTGAATGCGGCTATAATCGCCAACAACTCTTTATTCCCAATGTCATAATTCTTTTCTGCAGGTGACAACTTTTGGGAGAGAAAAGCACAAGGGTGTAGAAGATCTTTCTCACCTGTTTTCTGCGAGAGTATGCACCTATAGCACAGTCCGAGGCGTCGACTTCCACTATGAAGGCCCGATCTGGGTCTGGATGCAAGAGAATAGGGGCCGAAGTAAATTTAGCCTTCAATTTAGAAAATGCTAGTTGTGCCTGTGGTGACCAAACAAACGGCGTCTTCTTCCGAGTCAATTGAGTGATGGGTGCGACGATCTCCGAAGTTTTTCATGAACCGCCTGTAAAAATTGGCAAATCCAATGAATCGTTGGACCTCCTTCACAGACCTGGGAATTGGCCACTCTTGAATAGCTTGTGTCTTGCTCGCATCCATGCTGAGGCCCTGGGGAGAAATAACATAGCCCAGAAATTGTATTTCCGTTTTGTGAAACTCACATTTCTCCAGTTTGATGAATAAATGGTGTTGCCGTAAACGATCCAGAACCATTCTCACATGCCGCTGGTGATCCTCGATATTGCTGGAAAAAATTAAAATGTCATCCAAATAAATCACAACAAAAATATTGAGTATGTCCCTAAAAATATAATTTGCCAGATGTTGGAATGTAGCCGGTGCATTGCGCAGACCAAAAGACATAACGAGATACTCAAAATGTCCATAACGTGACCGGAAAGCTGTTTTCCACTCGTCCCCGGGGCGAATCCGTACTAAATTGTAGGCACCACGGAGATCTAATTTTGTGAAGATCTTGGCGTGTCGCACCCTCTCGAGTAATTCGGGAATTAGTGGAAGTGGATAAGAGTTTCTAATAGTAACCTTGTTAAGTTCACGGTAGTCAATACATGGGCGGAGAGAGCCAGCCTTCTTTTTGACAAAGAAGATTGGGGCACCTGCTGGGGAGGAAGATGGTCGTATAAATCCCTTCGCTAAGTTCTCATCAATATACTCTTTAAAGGGCCACTGTCACCCCCCGCCAGCCGTTATAAACTAAAAGAGCCACCTTGTGCAGCATTAATGCTGCATTCTAACAAGGTGGCTCTTCTAGTTTTAGGTTCAAGCATACCCCAAATAAAACGTTTTTATACTTAGCCACAATTCCTGTCTCTAGCCACGTAGGCGGGTCCTCACTCCCCAGCTTGGCCAGCTCCTCTGCTGTCACTCACATCTTCCTGCGCTTTCGGCGCCGCCCCCTCAGCGCTGTTATCGTTTCAAATCCGGCGCCTGCGCTGTGTACTGGTGTCCTGCGCAGACGCAGTAAGCTCTGGCCGTCTGATGTAATGGCTGATACCAGAGAACAAAAGACATCGACAGAACACCAGGATGGATCTGCTGCACAGCAAATAGCTGTAGGACCTGCGATGACGTCACTGCCATGTGATTGCCCTAATCACATGGCAGTGACATCATCGCAGGTCCTACAGCTATTTGCTGTGCAGCAGATCCATCCTGGTGTTCTGTGGATGTCTTTTGTTCTCTGGTATCAGCCATTACATCAGACGGCCAGAGCTTACTGCGTCTGCGCAGGACACCAGTACACAGCGCAGGCGCCGGATCTGAAACGATAACAGCGCTGAGGGGGCGGCGCCGAAAGCGCAGGAAGATGTGAGTGATGGCAGAGGAGCTGGCCAAGCTGGGGAGTGAGGACCCGCCTACCTGGCTAGAGACAGGAATTGTGGCTAAGTATAAAAACGTTTTATTTGGGGTATGCTTGAACCTAAAACTAAAAGAGCCACCTTGTTAGAATGCAGCATTACTGCTGCACAAGGTGGCTCTTTTAGTTTATAACGGCTGGAGGGGGGTGACAGTGGCCCTTTAAGAGCTTTCAATTCAGGTCCAGACAAGGGATAAATATTCCCAAATGGAATCGCGGGCACCAGGGAGTAGTTCCACAGGGCAGTCGTATGGTCGGTGCGGTGGCAATTTGTCTGCACTTTTTTAATCGCATACATCCGCAAAATCTTGAAATTCAATTGGTAATTTTAACTCAATTGTAATTGCTGACCTGACTGAAGTTAATTCTCCAGATGATGTCTGTTTACTTGGAAACTGCAATTCTTTCGTCTTCCAATCGATAGAGGGATTTTGCCGCTGTTACGGAGACGCGGGGTCAGTGGGTGCTCTCGTCCGCTGGCCCGGCTGTCTTTAACAAGACTGCATGGACCACGGCTCATACCAATGAACGCCCGCTCTATCTCCCAGTGGGAAATACACTACACAGAAAACACAGGGTTAAGGTAAAACGGTGGCAATTCTTTATTGAACCACAGCACACAATAGCAAACAGAACACTCCCAACATGCCTGGAATTGTATGGGTACATGGGCGCATATAAAAGATCACTGCGTCTCCACGTATTTCCAGTATGACACGATGTCAGGGCTCCCAGGGTCACATGGGCGCATATAAAAGATCACTGCATCTCCATGTATTTCCAATATGACATGATGTCAGAGCTCCCAGGGTCGCTACTCCATCTCTGGATGAACGCACAGAGAAGGGGTAACGACAAGCATAGGGAGATGACCAAGAACTGTCCGTAGAGTCCATACAAGGTCCAAAGCCAGTTGACACTAGAGTCACCACCTGGCTTATCTGACCATCTCCATGGAACCAGGCGACCAGCGGGTCCCAACCCTGGCTTTCTCCAAACATATCCATGGTGCAGAGATGGTCACTGGATCAGATCTGTGTCCTTCCAACCGGAGCCGAAAACCCCTAGGTTGTATCCTATAGAATCCTAGATCAGTGTCCCTCGTGATGGTGCCATGATGAATTGGCTGCAGTCCTTTCTCTTGTCTGTTGGGTGGTTTTCAGAATGTCTGGCTCGTAGCTCTGTATTACTTCAGACTCCAGGATGTGATCTCTGAGTCTTTCTAAGCCCAAGGCATGTAAGCCACTCCCAGAATCACCCAGGGTCTCCCAGTCCAACATCAAGATAAGGCAAACAATGGTGATGAGATTAAGTAGCACTATTAGCATATAAGCACACATCAATAAACAAAGCCCAACACACTCAATGTACAGTCACCATTACAGACCTACACAGCACGTTAGATAGTATATCAGTTGGCAAGTCTGTATTCCTGACCCACCAGACACAAACACTCAGGGTATGTGCACACGTCTGGATTTCTTGCAGAAAATTCCTGAAGAAAACCGGAAATTTTCTGCAAGAAATCCACATTTTTTTTTTGCGTTTTTTTTTCGTTTTTTTCGCGTTTTTTTTAGCATTCTGCAAGCGTAATTAGCTTGCAGAATGCTAAAGTTTTCCAAGCGATCTGTAGCATCGCTTGGAAAACTGACAGGTTGGTCACACTTGTCAAACATACTGTTTGACAAGTGTGACCAACTTTTTACTATAGATGCTGCTTATGCAGCATCTATAGTAAAAGATAGAATGTTTAAAAATAATAAAAAAAATGCTTATACTCACCTGCAGACCTCAGCGGCGTCCGTTCCGTATAGATGGTGTGTGCGCGCAGGACCTTCCATGACGTCGCGGTCACGTGAGCGGTCACATGACCGGTCTCGACCAATCACAGGACCGTGACGTCATCGCAGGTCCTTCACCGCACACCAGCTACAGGAACCGAAGCGGCAGCATGCACCTGAGAGGCGGGAAGACATCGAAGGTGAGTATATCACTATTTTTTATTTTAATTCTTTTTTTTTTAACCACTTATATGGTGCCCAGTCCGTGGAGGAGAGTCTCCTCTCCTCCACCCTGGGTACCAACTGCACATAATCTGCTTACTTCCCGCATGGTGTGCACAGCCCCGTGCGGGAAGTAAGCAGATCAATGGACTCCTAGGTGTGCGGAATCCCCGCAATTCCGCATTTTTAATGAACATGTTGCTTTTTTTTCCGCGATGCGATTTTTTCGCGGAAAAAATCGCAACATTTGCACAAAAAATGCGGAATACACTGTAAATAATAGGAGGCATAGGTTAGCATTTTTTTCGCGTTTTTATCACGTTTTTATAGCGAAAAAACGCGAAAAATCCTGAACGTGTGCACATGGCCTCAAATGCACAAGCAAATATACAGATGAAAAGCCAGTTCTTATTGGTCTGCAAAAACGTAGCTGTCTGGGTAATTAAGATACAATCTGGTTTCTTCACATTCCTCCACCATCTTAACTAACCAGACATGATAGGCTTCCGATCATTCAGTTTCCTTAGAGCATATTCCATATGCTCCTTACGAAAATAAACTCCATACGTAATTGAAGAGTAACAACTGGTATCCATTGGGTCCACGCATGGCTTCCTCTGCATTCCGTAGTTCCTGCCTTAATTCTATTCAATCTGTTGAAGCTGGAACATCTCCTGTAGTTTCCGTTTCTTGTTGAGGTCACATAGCTACTCTGGTCCTCTTCCCAAGGCCGATTTGGTGGAGTTGGATATAGTGGCATCCGAAACCTGCTGTGCATGCCTCATCGATGGTCTGCTGGGTCTATCTGTATACCTCCCTTGTTGTGGAGCCCTGGATGGTGTGTGAGAACACCAGTCCCCTGCAGCTCCCCCGGTTCCGCCGGGCTGAGTAGTGTCCCACTGCTGCCACCAAAGTTACGGAGACACGGGGTCAGTGGGTGCTCTCGTCCGCTGGCCCGGCTGTCTTTAGCAAGACTGCATGGACCACGGCTCATACCACTGAATGCCCGCTCTATCTCCCAGTGGGCAATACACTACACAAACACAGGGTTAAGGTAAAACAGGGTGGCAATACTTTATTGAACCACAGCACACAATAGCAAACAGAACATTCCCCACATGCCTGGAATTGTATGGGTACATGGGCGCATATAAAAGATCACTGCGTCTCCACGTATTTCCAGTATGACACGATGTCAGGGCTCCCAGGGTCACATGGGCGCATATAAAAGATCACTGCGTCTCCATGTATTTCCAGTATGACATGATGTCAGAGCTCCCAGGGTCGCTACTTCATCTGTGGAAGAATGCACAGAGAAGGGGTAACGACAAGCATAGGGAGATGACTAGTGTTGAGCATTCCGATACCGCAAGTATCGGGTATCGGCCGATATTTGCGGTATCGGAATTCTGATACCGAGATCCGATACTTTTGTTGTATCGGGAATCGGTATCGGGATCGATATAATGTGTAAAATAAAGAATTAAAATAAAAAATATTGATATACTCACCTCTCCGACGCAGCCTGCACCTTACCGAGGGAACCGGCAGCCTTCTTTGCTTAAAATGCGCGCGTTTACTGCCTTCCGTGATGTCACGGCTTCTGATTGGTCGTGTGCCACCCATGTGACCGCGACGCGACCAATCACAAGCCGTGACGTAATTTTCAGGTCCTGAATGCCTAATTCTAGGCATTCAGGACCTGAAAATTACGTCACGGCTTGTGATTCGTCGCGTCGCGGTCACATGGGCGGCACGCGACCAATCAGAAGCCGTGACGTCACGGAAGGCAGTAAACGCGCGCATTTTAAGCAAAGAAGGCTGCCGGTTCCCTCGGTAAGGTGCAGGCTGCGTCGGAGAGGTGAGTATATCAATATTTTTTATTTTAATTCTTTATTTTACACATTAATATGGATCCCAGGGCCTGAAGGAGAGTTTCCTCTCCTTCAGACCCTGGGAACCATCAGGGATACCGTCCGATACTTGAGTCCCATTGACTTGTATTGGTATCGGGTATCGTTATCGGATTAGATCCGATACTTTGCCGGTATCGGCCGATACTTTCCGATACCGATACTTTCACGTATCGGACGGTATCGCTCAACACTAGAGATGACCAAGAACTGTCCATAGAGTCCATACAAGGTCCAAAATCCAGTTGACATGATGTCAGAGCTCCCAGGGTCGCTACTCCATCTGTGGAGTCCCAACCCTGGCTTTCTCCAAACATATCCATGGTGCAGAGATGGTCACTGGATCAGATCTGTGTCCTTCCAACCGGAGCCGAAAACCCCTAGGTTGTATCCTATAGAATCCTAGATCAGTGTCCCTCGCGATGGTGCCATGATGAATTGGCTGCAGTCCTTTCTCTTGTCTGTTGGGTGGTTTTCAGAATGTCTGGCTCATAGCTCTGTATTACTTCAGACTCCAGGATGTGATCTCTGAGTCTTTCTAAGCCCAAGGCGTGTAAGCCACTGCAAGAATCACCCAGGGTCTCCCAGTCCAACATCAAGATAAGGCAAACAATGGTGATGGGATTAAGTAGCACTATTAGCATATAAGCACACATCAATAAACATAGCCCAACACACTCAATGTACAGTCACCATTACAGACCTACACAGCATGTTAGGGTACTGTCACACAGTGCCATTTTCATCGCTACGACGGTACGATTCGTGACGTTCTAGCGATATCCATACGATATCGCAGTGTCTGACACGCAGCAGCGATCAGGGACCCTGCTGAGAATCGTACGTCGTAGCAGATCGTTTGGAACTTTCTTTCGTCGCTTGATCACCCGCTGACATCGCTGGATCGTTGTGTGTGACACCGATCCAGCGATGTGTTCGCTTGTAACCAGGGTAAACATCGGGTAACTAAGCGCAGGGCCGCGCTTAGTAACCCGATGTTTACCCTGGTTACCAGCGTAAACGTAAAAAAAACAAACCGTACATACTCACATTCCGGTGTCTGTCCTCCGGCGTCTCAGCTTCTCTGCACTGTGAGCGCTGGCCAGCCGGAAAGCGAGCACAGCGGTGACGCGGTGACGTCACCGCTGTGCTTTCCGGCTATGGTGCTTACACAGTGGAGAGAAGCAGAACGCCGGGGGACAGACACCGGAATGTAAGTATGTACTGTTTGTTTTTTTTACGTTTACGCTGGTAACCAGGGTAAACATCGGGTTACTAAGCGCGGCTCTGCGCTTAGTAACCCGATGTTTTTACCCTGGTTACCCGGGGACTTCGGCATCGCTCCAGCGCGTGATTGCACAATGTGACCGCAGTCTACGACGCTGGAGCGATAATCATACGACGCTGCGACGTCACGAATCGTGCCGTCGTAGCGATCAAAATTGCACTGTGTGACAGTACCCTTAGATAATATATCAGTTGGCAAGTCTGTATTCCTGACCCACCAGACACAAACACTCACATGCACAAGCCAATATACAGATGAAAAGCCAGTTCTTATTGGTCTGCAAAAACGTAGCTGTCTAGGTAATTAAGATACAATCTGGTTTCTTCACAGCCGCTGTAACCATTGTAAGATTGCTCTTACTGAGTGTATTGGGGGACACTCACTTGGCACGGGATTCAAGCACACGGGCACGGGTTTTTCCAAACAAAGCAGTCCATATGGTTTATTAGGCCTCATAAACCATATCATGAACAGTCCATTTACACACTGAACCTGGACATCACATCAAGTTTCAGATCCTTAGTCTGTGGCAACTAAACATGCTGGTCCTCTCTGACCAGTTGACGTGGGTTACCACATGGTTCATGATACAGTAAGCACCAACAGTTTATGGAGGTACCTTACGGGAGCTCCTGCTCCACCTGCTAACTCCTTGTCAGTCCTCTCTTCCGGGTAAGCTGCCTCACGGGGATCACCAACTTGCCTGGGCGGCATATCTTAGTCAGTCCAGACCCACTGGAGGACTGTAGCTTCCCCACACAGTAGCTGTCACTGGCTCTGCAGATCCCTGTCCTCACCTCGTGCTGTTCAGGGATCCGGTCCTACTCCCAGGACCTCCCAACAGCCAGGTTACACAGGATCACACAGTTGGCCAGTCCGGGTACTATTCAGGACGTCCATCCCCAGCTGGGACCGTCCAATACCCAGGCCACCAGTAGCAAAGTCCCACCACGTGCTCTTCAGGGCTTAGCACACCCAACACCGAGGTATCTCTCAGGACCTTGCACCTGTACTATACAGGTCTACACACTCAGACCACACAGGAACCATGTGACCCACACCCTGGTCACATTATATACCTTTTAACCACTCCCCCGGGTGGGAGTGTGGGTGTGTGGCACTCTCATGGCCTCAATACACCTCTGTGTGCATACTGGGGAGACCATGCAGTGCCCCCTACCTGTTACAGGGGTCACTGCATCACACCATGGTAACCCTAGAATTATAGGGAAGTGAGGAGAGGAAATTAGCAAAAATGACAGTTTCTCAGAATGATCTGCTCCCATACGAATTTTCAGAGGTGTTGTTTGAAAGTCTACTGGCCCAGATACCAACGGAGACCCATCTACGGTCTCCATTAACACCGGTGAACGTCTCTTCTGCGAGTGTATACCATGTTTATTAGCAAATGCAATGTCCATGCAATTGCCGCTAGCCCCAGAGTCAATCATGGCTGTACTAGTAACCCAACAGGATTGCACTCAGATCTTAATGGGAATAGTACAAAGTGAGTCTTTTCTGACATCGCCTGAGATTGACGTAGCAGAACTTATTGAACTTATTGAAAATACTTCCCCACCCACCGGTGACGATGCTACTGAACTACAATCAGGAAAGTCTGGATTTTCATCTGACATCACTTTCGTGCAAGAAATTGACTGAGAGCATACAGAAGAGACATCGGAAAAGTCACATTCGATTACCGCAGCTGCGGACTTGCGATTTTTTCCCGGACAGACCGAGATGTAGTGACCCGATTTTCCACAGTAGAAACATACCGTATATACTCGAGTATAAGCCGACCCGAGTATAAGCCGACCCCCCTAATTTTGCCACAAAAAACTGGGAAAACTTATTGACTCGAGTATAAGCCTAGGGTGGAAAATGCAGCAGGACCGGTGAATTTCAAAATTAAAAATAGATACTCCATACCGTTCATTATGGCCCCATAGATGCTCCACATAAAGCTGTGCCACATATAATGCTCTGCACCGTTCATTATGGCCCCATAGATGCTCCACATAAAGCTGTGCCATATATACAATGCTCTGCACCATTGCCCCATAGATACTCCACATAAAGCTGTGCCATATATACAATGCTCTGAACCGTTGCCCCATAGCTGTGCCATATATATAGTGCTCTGCACCGTTGCCCCATAGCTGTGCCATATATATAATGCTCTGCACCGTTGCCCCATAGCTGTGCCATATAGTGCTCTGCACCGTTGCCCCATAGCTGTGCCATATATATAATGCTCTGCACCGTTGCCCCATAGCTGTGTCATATAGTGCTCTGCACCATTGCCCCATAGCTGTGCCATATAGTGCTCTGCACCATTGCCCCATAGCTGTGCCATATAGTGCTCTGCACCGTCCATTATTGCCCCATAGCTGTGCCATATAGTGCTCTGCACCATTGCCCCATAGCTGTGCCATATAGTGCTCTGCACCATTGCCCCATAGCTGTGCCATATAGTGCTCTGCACCGTTGCCCCATAGCTGTGCCATATAGTGCTCTGCACCATTGCCCCATAGCTGTGCCATATAGTGCTCTGCACCGTCCATTATTGCCCCATAGCTGTGCCATATAGTGCTCTGCACCATTGCCCCATAGCTGTGCCATATAGTGCTCTGCACCGTCCATTATTGCCCCATAGCTGTGCCATATAGTGCTCTGCACCATTGCCCCATAGCTGTGCCATATAGTGCTCTGCACCATTGCCCCATAGCTGTGCCATATAGTGCTCTGCACCATTGCCCCATAGCTGTGCCATATAGTGCTCTGCACCATTGCCCCATAGCTGTGCCATATAGTGCTCTGCACCGTTGCCCCATAGCTGTGCCATATAGTGCTCTGCACCATTGCCCCATAGCTGTGCCATATAGTGCTCTGCACCGTCCATTATTGCCCCATAGCTGTGCCATATAGTGCTCTGCACCATTGCCCCATAGCTGTGCCATATAGTGCTCTGCACCGTCCATTATTGCCCCATAGCTGTTGCTGCTGCTGCTGCAATAATAAAAAAAAAAAACATACTCACCTGTCTTGCTTGCAGCTCCTCGGCGCCATCTTCCCGGCGTCTCTCCGCACTGACTGATCAGGCAGAGGGCGGCGCGCACACTATATGTGTCATCGCGCCCTCTGCCTGAACAGTCAGAGCGGAGAGACGCCAGGAAGATGGCGCGACGCCCGGCGTGTGGAACGCGGACAGGTGAATATGTCATACTTACCTGCTCCCGGCGTCCCGCTCCTTCCCCCTGCCTGTCTTCGGTGCCGCAGCCTCTTTCTCTATCAGCGGTCACCGGCACCGCTTCATTAGAGAAATGAATAGGCGGCTCCGCCCCTATGGGAGGTGGAGCAGCCTATTCATTTCTCTAATGAGCGGTCCCACGTGACCGCTCAGGGGAAGAGGCTGCGGCACCGAAGACAGTGTGACTGGCAGGGGGAGCGTCAGGATCGCCGGGACTAGGTGAGTATATGACAGTGCTCACCCGCCGACCCCACCACCGATCATGACTCGAGTATAAGCCGAGAGGGGCACTTTCAGCCCAAAAATTTGGGCTGAAAATCTCGGCTTATACTCGAGTATATACGGTAAATTTTCTCTGAAGCGATGTTCCTTGCGTGCGTCGATGGTACTCCTCCGAACCGCATCAACCTGCATAGGTTCAGGCTCTGCTGGAGAAGACGACCTGTTTTGAGTTTCCCTGGAGGAGGATGGGAGGAATATAGGGTTATTACGGTTGGCTTCCGCCCACTTCTCTTGCCGGCATTCGGTAAGACAAATATCTATCCAGATACAATGATTTATAAAGTCAGTCAGATTAGTAGGTGATTCACCCCGAGCCAATTCATCCTTAATAGTAGCAGACAAACCCCTCCTGAATACTGCATATTTTGCTGAGTCACACCATGTAGTGTCCAGCACCCATCTCCGAAATTCCATAGCATATTCCACGACAGGACGCTTTCCTTGACGAAGTGTTAATAAAGCAGCCTCTGCGGTGAGGTTTCTGTTGGGATCGTCGAACATCTGACACATTGCAGTAATAGTCATTCAGAGAATTTAGACATGCATCATTGGTTTCAATCAGAGGATTAGCCCAGGCTAGACTTGGAACTGGGGCTGGAACCGCAGCTACAGCTGTAGTCTCCACATTTGAGAGGTGAGTAGCTAGAGACTGGATAGATGTATCAGCCACATTTGCATTATGATTAGTTTGAGACTCCAATGCCCCCAGCTTTGTCTTAATTGCCTGAAGCTCCGCATGCAGTCCTGTGACAAATGAGCACAGCTTTTTCACCCGCACCTCCATAGAATCTGACCCAGTGATCTCCATTTCTTTTGAGTCTTGTGTATTCTGTAATAACATTATGCTAATGTTCTATGGAGACCGATGACGTGAGTCAGAATGTGTCATGTCGGACGCTGTTCAGACCAGGTCGTTCGACAGACAGCGGTAATTCCGCTTTTGACCACTATTTGCTCATTGGCGTCGGTTAGATTTTATCTAGCTGTTCCGGGGTTAATTTACCTGATCCTCGGATTGGAAGCTGGGCCATGCCCATTGCCTTTAAATAGTTCTCCTGATCATTGGGCGTCGCCGATTATAGCTTCTGTCTTGTGCGTTGTTATCTCGGTCTGGAGTGGAGAGCTGGTTGTTGGAGATTCGTTGCTGGTGGTGTATTTTCCTTTGTCTTATTTACTCATTCCTATATTTGTATTTATTTTGCCCTGCACATTTATAGTGTATTCCTGAGTGACTGCGGCGTGGTGTATATTTTCCTTTATCCTTGTCTGTGCTAACTGTGTGTATTGGTGTATTACCTCTTCACTGGGTGGTGGGCGGAGGTTTCAGCCTAGGGTTGAAACAAGAGACAGGGTGAGGTTCGAGGCCTGGACATGCACACCATCAGTGTAAACTCCAGGTAGAGGGTCAGTCAGGATTTCCCTAGCCTGAGGGAAATTGCAGGGGCCTGGGTTATTAGCTCTCGCTCACCTAGTCTCCCCGTGACATTATAATCAGCCCAACAACAAAAAAGAAAAAAAAAAAAAAAGGGTTTCTTTTTTTTTTCTTTTGTCATGGATCCCATGACTTCCATAACCCGCCAGTTGTAGGCGCTGTCCCTACAGGTCACTGAGTTGAGGGGGGCAGTTCAGCAACAGGGACTAGCAGTATCTAATGTGCAAGCTGGAGCGACAGGAAGAGTTGCTGAGCCTAAATTACCTTTGCCTGAAAAATTTGCTGGGGAACGCAGTAAATTTGTTTCTTTTCGTGAAGCTTGCAAACTATATTTATCCCGCGACAAAGAAGGCCACCAAAAAGACCTACCAACCAAATCTCTGGTACCAAAAATACCAGGATGACCAGCCAACACAGAACAATGAACCTCCGAAATCACCCTACTTGTCCATTTATCAGGAACGAACAGTTTCCCCACTGGACAGCGGTCAGGTTTGTCAGCCTGAAATTCCTGAAGAACCCGTCGCAGATCAGGAGAGATGGCAGAAAGAACCACCCCTTCCTTTAGAATGCCGACCGGTTCAAGGACCTCTGGAGAATCAGGCAAAAAGCTCCTAGAGAGGGCATCAGCTTTAATATTCTTAGAGCCCGGAAGATACGAGACCACAAAATCAAAACGGAAGAAAAACAAAGACCATCGAGCCTGTCTAGGATTCAGCCACTTAGCAGACTCGAGGTAAATCAGATTTTTATGATCGGTCAAGACCACAATACGATGCTTGGCTCCCTCAAGCCAATGTCGCCATTCTTCGAACGCCCACTTCATAGCCAACAATTCCTGATTGCCGACATCATAATTACGTTCAGCAGGCGAAAACTTTCGGGAAAAGAAGGCACATGGTTTCATCAAGGAACCATAAGAATTCCTCTGAGATAAAACGGCCCCTGCCCCAATCTCAGACGCGTCAACCTCCACCTGAAACGGAAGAGAAACATCTGGCTGACGCAACACCGGAGCCGAAATAAATCGACGCTTAAGCTCCTGAAAGGCAGAGACAGCCGCAGAGGACCAATTCGTCACATCAGCTCCCTTTTTCGTCAAATCGGTCAGGGGTTTAACCACACTGGAAAATTAGCAATGAAACGGCGATAAAAATTAGCAAAGCCCAAAAATTTTTGAAGACTCTTCACGGACGTGGGCTGAATCCAATCGTGAATGGCCTGAACCTTAACCGGATCCATCTCTATAGATGAGGGAGAAAAAATAAAGCCCAAAAAAGAAACCTTCTGTACTCCAAAAAGACACTTAGACCCCTTCACAAACAAAGCATTGTCACGAAGGATCTGAAAAACCATCCTGACCTGTTTCACATGAGACTCCCAATCATCGGAAAAAAACAAAATGTCATCCAAATATACAATCATGAAT
Source organism: Ranitomeya variabilis (assembly GCF_051348905.1). Lineage (NCBI taxonomy): Eukaryota > Metazoa > Chordata > Amphibia > Anura > Dendrobatidae > Ranitomeya > Ranitomeya variabilis. The sequence goes on along the minus strand of NC_135235.1, from coordinate 692,913,264 downwards.
TTATCAAGATAATTCCGGAAGATATCATGCATGAAGGACTGAAAAACAGATGGAGCATTAGAGAGCCCGAAGGGCATCACAAGGTATTCAAAATGACCCTCGGTCGTATTAAACGCAGTTTTCCATTCGTCACCCTGCTTAATACGAACAAGATTATATGCCCCTCGAAGGTCAATCTTAGTAAACCAACTAGCCCCCTTAATCCTAGCAAACAAATCGGAAAGCAGAGGTAAAGGGTACTGAAACTTGACCGTGATCTTATTCAAGAGGCGATAATCAATACAAGGTCTCAAGGAGCCATCCTTCTTGGCAACGAAAAAAAATCCCGCTCCCAATGGTGAAGACGATGGCCGAATATGCCCTTTCTCCAATGACTCCTTAATATAAGTCCGCATAGCGGTATGTTCAGGCACAGACAGGTTGAAAAGTCGGCCCTTAGGAAACTTACAACCTGGAATCAAGTCAATAGTACAATCACAGTCCCTATACGGTGGAAGGGAACTGGACTTGGGCTCATTGAACACATCCTGAAAATCAGACAAGAACTCTGGAATTTCAGACGGGGGAGAAGAGGAGATTGACATCAAAGGAACGTCACCATGGACTCCCTGACAACCCCAACTAGTCACGGACATAGATTTCCAATCCATCACCGGATTATGTACCTGCAACCATGGAAAACCCAGCACAATAACATCATGCAAATTATGCAACACCAAAAAGCGACAATCCTCCCGATGGGCTGGCGCCATGCACATGGTCACCTGCGCCCAAAACTGGGGTTTATTTTTAGCCAAAGGTGTAGCATCAATGCCCCTTAAAGGAATAGGGTTCTCCAAAGACTGCAAGGGAAAACCACAACGTCTAGCGAATTCAAAGTCCATTAAATTCAAAGCGGCACCAGAATCTACAAACGCCATGACAGAGAATGACGACAATGAGCAGATCAATGTCACAGATAACAGAAATTTAGGTTGTACGGTACCAATGGTAACTGAACTAGCAATTCTCTTAATACGCTTAGGGCAGACCGAAATGACATGAGAAGCATCACCACAGTAAAAACACAACCCATTCTGACGTCTGAATCCCCGTCGTTCAGCTCCGGACAGAATCCTATCGCACTGCATAGGCTCAGGCATCTGCTCTGAGGACAACGCCACAGCACGCACAGCTCTGCGCTCACGCAGGCGCCGATCAATCTGAATGGCCAGAGACATAGAATCGCTCAGACCAATAGGCGTGGGAAACCCCACCATAACATCTTTAACAGATTCAGAAAGACCCTTTCTGAAAATTGCCGCCAAAGCATCCTCATTCCATTTAGTCAGCACAGACCATTTTCTAAATTTCTGACAATATCATTCTGCCGCTTCTTGACCCTGAAACAGGGTCAACAAGATCTTCTCAGCATGATCCACAGAATTTGGTTCATCATATAATAACCCTAGAGCTTGAAAAAAGGCGTCTACATTAAGCAAGGCAGGATTCCCAGATTCCAGGGAAAATGCCCAATCCTGAGGATCGCCACACAGCAAGGAAATGATAATCTTAACCTGCTTAATGGGATCACCAGAAGAACGAGGTTTCAGAGCAAAAAACAGTTTACAGTTATTTTTAAAACTCAAAAATTTAGACCTGTCCCCAAAAAATAACTCCGGAGTAGGAATCCTAGGCTCTAAAACCGGAGTCTGAACAATATAATCGGAAATACCCTGAATCCTAGCAGCTAGTTGGTCTACACGAGAAGCTAATCCCTGAACATCCATGCTAGCACACAGCTCCTCAGTCACCCAGAGAAAAAGAGGAAAGGAAAGACAAAACAGACTGCAGAAAAAAAATGGCTCAGGACTTTTCTTCCCTTCTTCTGAGATGCATTTAACTCATTGTTGGCCAGTTGTACTGTTATGATCCGGTGACCCTGGAGCCGCATGAGACTATCTCTGGAGTAGGTGGTAACTGTACTGACCGCAATCCTAATACTGACACCGCAACTAGAAGTAGCCGTGGGATGTACCTATCCAGGCCTAGACACCTCGACACAGCCGGAGAACTAAATACCCCTAAAGATGGAAATGGGAAATCCTATCTTGCCTCAGAGCAGAGCCCCAAAGGATAGGCAGCCCCCCACAAATATTGACTGTGAGTTTAAGAGGAAATACGTACACAGGCAGAAAAAACAGAGTTTAGCAAAAGAGGCCCTTCTAGCTAGATAGAAAGGATAGGACAGAGTTCTTAGCGGTCAGTATTAAAACACTAGAAAATTCCACAGCAGAAAATACTATATACTACATCTAACTAAAGACATAGGATGTATATCTGCATCTCCAGAGAAACCAGCATGACAGAAAAAATCCAAACAAGTCAAGCTGGACAAAAACACAATAGATTGCACTGCACATAAAAGCACACTGCGTGCGTGCTACAGAGAACCAAAAACAAGGCACTTATCTGAGCTGAAATGACAGCAGGGCCGTGGAGCCAGACAGAGATGCAATCCCTCCAAGATACAATGGGCAACTGGCAGGGATTGATGGATTCTACAATCCTAAATACCGAATAGAGCTGCAATAAGCAGAAACACCTGCCCGGCCTATAATCCAGAGACCACAGCACTACCACTAACAACCACCGGAGGGAGCCCAAGAGCAGAATTCACAACACAAATCCATGAAAAATAGCACAAAAAGAAAATCAGGTATGGCTGGCTTGGCCAAATGTTAAATATGCTTATTTCGTATATTTAGTTAATCAGGACTCTTTACCAGATGCCTCATAAAAAATGTAGTGGTTTATTGGATTGTCCACCAAAAAGCATCATTGCAGCAAAACATAAAATAGATGAAATAGTTACAAAGAGATTGTCCATTTGTCCTTATCAAAGTTAGTTCCACATCTTTCCTGAGATTCTGAATGTTAAATGGCATCTGTGTCTGTCATGGATTATGAATAATAAGGAGAAATTAAGAGTTTTTACGTATAAGAATAAATGTATATTTTATTACATATAGTATTAACAAATAGTCATCATTACAATAGTACAAAAGACGATATGTCAATATGGAAAAAATGATCCAACTCGGTGATAGCGCAGCGTGATCCCTAGCAAAGGGCTGACAATGTGCCAGGATTCCAAATAATTACTGAACTGCCAGATAGGCGTATACAAAATAACACCAAATAGTCTTGTGTTAAATAAGTGTGACACAGGTTAGGAAATAGTAGTCCTAGCCGCGCTAATTAAGTAACAGCGCTGATCTAATAATAGTAAGCGTCACACCTAACATTCAATAAGGAACCGCACATAAAAAGTAAAACAGTATAAAGGTTATTTACCCATGTTGTTAAAGATGTCAGCCCTGAGAGCGATCACTCTCCCCGACGCGCGTTTCGCGAGAAAGATTCTCGCTTCCTCAAGGGGGCATCCTTCTCTATATGGTGTTAACTTTTACTCTGAGCTAAATATACAGAAATAGCACATGTAATGTCAGCGAAAGGCAATGTGCTCAATACAGATTTGAGAAGAATAAGTCAAGAATCAATAATTAATATTTAACACTATCGCAGTCATACGTCTTATTACAGTTACATGTCTTTTAATGTCACATGTCTTATTACAGTCATGTCTTTTACAGCCACATGTCTTATTACCCTCCCCCACTGCATCTAGCTCACTCTCTGATGTTGAACCAGTCATAGAAGAAGATCTGATCAGGATCATTGCATCTTCTCGTCCTACTACTGGCACCAGTGACCCTATTCCGTCACATCTCCTCCAGTCCCTTTCCCCTGCTGTCACCACTCACCTAACAGAAAAAATAAACCTCTCTATCTCTTCTGGTATATTTCCTGTTGTGAACTCTGTTTTCGGGCTCCCTCTTGTGGTCACAGGTGGTATTGTGAGTTTTGTTTTTGGGCTCCCCCTGGTGGCTTTGTTTGTTATCCTGCGGATCTGTGGCTGGATCAGCTGCCTCGTTATGCACTAGGGAGTTTCCTATTTAGCTCTGCTTCACCTCCACTTGTTGCCGGCTGTCGATGTATTCAGTGCTATTCTGATCTCCCCTGATTATCTTCATTTTCAGTCTCTTCTGGAGAAGCTAAGTTTCTGTTTGATTATTTTTTTCTCATCATTCTGCAATATGATTTCAGTGTATGACGAGTTTAGTCCAGCTTGCTAATATGTGAGTTCTTGCTGCTGGTAAGCTCTGGGGTACGGAGTTGCTTCCCCCGCACCGTTAGTTGGTGCGGGGGCTCGAGCAATCTCTGCGTGGATATTTTGCTTAGGGTTTTCTATTGACCGCACAGCTCCCTTCCTATTTTCTGCTATCTAGTGTTAGCGGGCCTCATTTGCTAAATCTATTTCATCTCTGCGTTTGTGCTTTCCCCTTAACTCACCGTTAATATTTGTGGGGGGCTTTTCTATATCTTTGGGGTCATTTCTCTGAGGCAAGTAAGGACTTAACTTTCCCTCTAGGAATAGGTAGTTTCTCAGGCCGTGAAGAGACATCTAGGATTTCCAGTTAACGTTCCACGGCTGCCTATAGTTGTTTGCGGATAGGATCAGGTTGTGGTCAATCCAAAAACCACTTCCCCAGAGCTGGTCGTCGGTTACTTAGCTAGTCAAACTTGCGATCCTTGCCACTAGGATCACAACAGTACAGCCGGCCATAAAGTGTTAATTGCATGGCAGAAGCAGGAGAAGAGAAGCCTTGAGGAATTTTTTTTTTTTTTTTTGCTGCCGTGTGTCTAGCTGCTGTGTGTCTAGCTTCTCTCCTCCTCTTAATCTTGGTGTGGCTCTGAGTTCAGCTGCTGACATGGATATCCAGAGTTTGGCCTCCAGTGTAGATCATCTTGCTGCAAGGGTACAAAGTATTCAGGATTTTGTTGTTCACAGTCCTATGTCAGAGCCTAGAATACCTATTCCGGAGTTGTTTTCTGGAGATAGATCTAGGTTCCTGAATTTTAAGAACAATTGCAAATTGTTTCTTTCTTTGAAACCTCGTTCCTCTGGTGATTCCGTTCAGCAAGTTAAGATTATTATTTCTTTCTTGCGCGGCGACCCTCAAGATTGGGCCTTCGCATTGGCGCCAGGGGATCCTGCATTGCTCAGTGTGGATGCGTTTTTTCTGGCCCTTGGATTGCTCTATGAGGAACCTAATCTTGAGGACCAGGCTGAAAAAGCTTTGTTGGCCCTCTCTCAGGGGCAAGATGAAGCAGAGGTGTATTGCCAGAAATTTCGGAAATGGTCGGTGCTTACTCAATGGAATGAGTGTGCCCTGGCTGCAAATTTCAGAAAGGGTCTTTCTGAAGCCATTAAGAATGTCATGGTGGGGTTCCCTACGCCTGCAGGTCTGAATGAGTCAATGACTTTGGCCATTCAGATTGATCGGCGTTTGCGGGAGCGCAAACCTGCGCACCATTTGGCGGTGTCTTCTGAACAGACACCTGAGTCTATGCAATGTGATAGAATTCTGACCAGAAGTGAACGGCAAAATTATAGACGGCAAAATGGGTTGTGCTTTTACTGTGGTGACTCAGCTCATGTTATCTCAGCATGCTCTAAGCGCACAAAAAAGATTGATAAATCTGTCACCATCGGTACTTTACAGCCTAAGTTCATTTTGTCTGTTACCCTGATTTGTTCCCTGTCATCTTACCCGGTTATGGCTTTTGTAGATTCAGGTGCTGCCCTGAGCCTGATGGATTTGTCATTTGCCCGGCGCTGTGGTTTTGTTTTGGAGCCTTTAAAATTCCCTATTCCACTAAGGGGTATTGATGCTACACCATTGGCTATGAATAAACCTCAGTACTGGACGCAAGTGACCATGTGCATGACTCCTGTTCATCAGGAGGTGATTCGCTTTCTTGTTCTGCATAATTTGCATGATGTTGTCGTGTTGGGTCTGCCATGGTTGCAGACTCATAATCCAGTCCTGGATTGGAAAGCAATGTCTGTGTCAAGTTGGAGTTGCCAGGGAATTCATGGCGACGCTCCTGTGGTGTCAATTGCTTCATCCACTCCTTCTGAAGTCCCTGCGTTTTTGTCGGACTACCAGGATGTATTTGATGAGCCCAAACTCAGTTCTCTACCTCCTCATAGGGATTGTGATTGTGCTATAAATTTGATTCCTGGTAGTAAGTTTCCTAAGGGACGACTTTTCAATTTGTCAGTGCCGGAGCATGCTGCTATGCGGAGTTATATAAAGGAGTCTTTGGAGAAAGGACTTATTCGCCCCTCCTCCTCCCCTCTGGGTGCGGGATTCTTTTTTGTGGCTAAGAAGGATGGTTCCCTGAGACCTTGTATTGATTATCGCCTTCTAAATAAAATCACGGTCAAATTTCAGTATCCTTTGCCATTGTTATCTGATCTGTTTGCTCGCATTAGGGGGTCTAGTTGGTTCACCAAGATAGATCTTCGTGGTGCGTATAACCTTGTGCGTATTAAGCAGGGTGATGAATGGAAAACTGCATTTAATACGCCCGAAGGCCATTTCGAGTACTTGGTGATGCCTTTTGGACTTTCTAACGCTCCTTCTGTCTTTCAGTCCTTCATGCACGACATCTTCCGCGAGTATCTGGATAAAATTATGATTGTGTATATGGATGATATTCTGTTTTTTTCTGATGATTGGGAGTCCCATGTTAAGCAGGTCAGGATGGTGTTTCAGGTCCTGCGTGCCAATGCTTTATTTGTGAAGGGCTCAAAATGTCTTTTTGGAGTCCAGAAGGTTTCTTTTTTGGGTTTCATTTTTTCCCCTTCTACTATTGAGATGGACCCAGTCAAGGTTCAGGCTATTCATGACTGGACTCAGCCTACATCTGTTAAGAGTCTTCAGAAGTTCTTGGGTTTTGCTAATTTTTGCCATCGCTTCATCGCTAATTTTTCTGGTGCTGTTAAGCCTTTGACGGATTTGACCAAGAAGGGTTCTGATGTTACTAATTGTTCTCCTGCGGCTGTGGAGGCCTTTCGGGAGCTGAAGTGCCGGTTTTCCTCAGCTCCGGTCTTATGTCAGCCAGATGTCTCTCTTTCTTTCCAGGTCGAGGTTGATGCTTCTGAGATTGGAGCGGGGGCTGTTTTGTCGCAGAGAAGCTCTGATGGCTCTGTGATGAAGCCATGTGCTTTTTTTTCAAGAAAGTTTTCGCCTGCCGAGCGGAATTATGATGTCGGTAATCGGGAGTTGTTGGCTATGAAGTGGGCATTTGAGGAGTGGCGACATTGGCTCGAGGGAGCTAAGCATCGTGTGGTGGTCTTGACTGATCACAAAAATCTGATTTATCTCGAGTCGGCCAAGCGGCTGAATCCTAGACAGGCTCGTTGGTCTTTGTTTTTCTCTCGTTTTGATTTCGTGGTCTCGTACCTGCCTGGTTCGAAGAATGTGAAGGCTGATGCTCTTTCTAGGAGTTTTGTGCCTGACTCTCCTGGAGATTCTGAGCCGGCTGGTATCCTCAGAGAAGGGGTGATTTTGTCTGCCATCTCCCCAGATTTGCGACGAGTGCTGCAGTAGTTTCAGGTGGATAGACCTGACCGTTGTCCACCGGAGAGACTGTTTGTCCCAGATAGATAGACCAACAGAGTTATTTCCGAGGTTCATTCTTCGGTGTTGGCAGGCCATCCTGGAATATTTGGTACCAGAGATTTGGTGGCCAGGTCCTTTTGGTGGCCTTCCTTGTCGCGGGTTGTGCGTTCCTTTGTGCAGTCTTGTGTAATTTGTGCTCGGGCTAAGCCTTGCTGTTCTCGTGCCAGTGGTTTGCGGTTACCTTTGCCTGTCCCGAAGAGGCCTTGGACGCACATTTCCATGGATTTTATTTCAGATCTCCCTGTCTCTCAGAGAATGTCTGTCATCTGGGTGGTGTGTGATCGTTTTTCTAAGATGGTCCATTTGGTGCCCTTGCCTAAGTTGCCTTCCTCCTCCGAGTTGGTTCCGCTGTTTTTTCAAAATGTGGTTCGTTTGCACGGGATCCCTGAGAATATTGTTTCCGACAGAGGATCCCAGTTTGTGTCTAGATTTTGGCGGACCTTTTGTGCTAAGATGGGCATTGATTTGTCTTTTTCGTCGGCCTTCCATCCTCAGACGAATGGCCAGACCGAGCGAACTAATCAGACCTTGGAAACCTATTTAAGATGTTTTGTTTCTGCTGATCAGGACGACTGGGTGGCTTTTTTGCCATTGGCCGAATTTGCCCTTAATAATCGGGCTAGTTCTGCTACTTTGGTTTCGCCTTTTTTTTGTAATTCGGGGTTTCATCCTCGTTTTTCCTCGGGTCAGGTGGAGCCTTCTGACTGTCCTGGAGTGGATCTTGTGGTGGATAGGTTGCATCAGATTTGGGATCATGTGGTGGACAATTTGAAGCTGTCACAAGAGAAGGCTCAGCGCTTTGCCAACCGCCGTCGCTATGTGGGTCCCCGACTTCGCGTTGGGGACTTGGTGTGGTTGTCTTCTCGCTTTGTTCCTATGAAGGTCTCCTCTCCCAAGTTCAAGCCTCGGTTTATCGGTCCTTATAAGATTTTGGAAGTCCTTAACCCTGTGTCATTTCGTTTGGACCTCCCAGCATCGTTTGCTATTCATAATGTGTTCCATTGGTCGTTGTTGCGGAGGTATGTGGTGCCTGTGGTTCCTTCGGTTGAGCCTCCTGCCCCTGTGCTGGTTGAGGGAGAATTGGAATACGTGGTGGAGAAGATCTTGGATTCTCGTATTTCTAGACGGAGGCTTCAGTATTTGGTTAAGTGGAAGGGCTATGGTCAGGAGCATAATTCCTGGGTTGTCGCCTCTGATGTTCATGCGGCTGATTTGGTTCGTGCCTTCCATGTGGCTCACCCTGATCGCCCTGGGGGTTTTTGATGAGGGTTCGGTGACCCCTCCTCAAGGGGGGGGTACTGTTGTGAACTCTGTTTTCGGGCTCCCTCTTGTGGTCACAGGTGGTATTGTGTGAGTTTTGTTTTTGGGCTCCCCCTGGTGGCTTTGTTTGTTATCCTGCGGATCTGTGGCTGGATCAGCTGCCTCGTTATGCACTAGGGAGTTTCCTATTTAGCTCTGCTTCACCTCCACTTGTTGCCGGCTGTCGATGTATTCAGTGCTATTCTGATCTCCCCTGATTATCTTCGTTTTCAGTCTCTTCTGGAGAAGCTAAGTTTCTGTTTGATTATTTTTTGCTCATCAGTCTGCAATATGATTTCAGTGTATGATGAGTTTAGTCCAGCTTGCTAATATGTCAGTTCTTGCTGCTAAGCTCTGGGGTACAGAGTTGCTTCCCCCGCACCGTTAGTTGGTGCGGGGGCTCGAGCAATCTCTGCGTGGATATTTTGCTTAGGGTTTTCTATTGACCGCACAGCTCCCTTCCTATTTTCTGCTATCTAGTGTTAGCGGGCCTCATTTGCTAAATCTATTTCATCTCTGCGTTTGTGCTTTCCCCTTAACTCACCGTTAATATTTGTGGGGGGCTTTTCTATATCTTTGGGGTCATTTCTCTGAGGCAAGTAAGGACTTAACTTTCCCTCTAGGAATAGGTAGTTTCTCAGGCCGTGAAGAGACGTCTAGGATTTCCAGGTAACGTTCCACGGCTGCCTATAGTTGTTTGCGGATAGGATCAGGTTGCTGTCAATCCAGATACCACTTCCCCAGAGCTGGTCGTTGGTTTAGTTACTTAGCTAGTCAAATTTGCGATCCTTGCCACTAGGATCACACCAATTTCCCTCCTCATTTAAGCATGCCATCATACATCCATTACTTAAAAAACTATCCCTCGACCAAAATTGTGCAGCTAACTATAGACATGTCTCTAATCTTCCCTTCATCTCTAAACTCCTAGAATGCCTTATCCACTCCTGTCTGATCCGCTATCTCTCAGATAACTGTCTTCTCGACCCTCTTCAATTCGGTTTCCACTCTTTACTAAAACTGCCCTCACTAAAGTCTCTAATGATCTACTAACAGCTAAATCTAATGGTCACTTCTCCATGCTAATTCTCATGGAGCTCTCAGGGTGGCATGGTGGTTCAGTGGTTAGCACTGCAGCCTTGCAGCGCTGGGGTCCTGGGTTCAAATCCCACCAAGAATAACGTGTGCAAGGAGTTTGTATGTTCTCCCCGTGTTAGCACGGGTTCCCTCCTGGTACTCCGGTTTCCTCTCACACTCCGAAAACATACTGGTAGGGAATCTAGATTGTGAACCCCATCAGGGATAGTGATGATAATGTGTGCAAACTGTAAAGCACTGCGGAATATGTTAGCACTATATAAAGATTATTATCTCTCTGCAGCATTCGACACTGTGGATCACCCTCCTCATCATGCTCCACTCCATTGGCCTCAAGGACACAGTTCTCTCCTGGTTCTCCTCCTACCTCTCTGATCGCTCCTTAACTGTATCTTTCGCTGGCTCCTCCTCCGCTCATCTATCCCTTACTGTTGGAGTTCCTCAAGGATCAATCCTAGCCCCTTCTCTTCTCTTTGTTTGTCCAATAGGAGCAGTATACAATCAGTAGCCTTGGTTTCCAGTACCATTTCTATGCTGATGACACCCAATTATACACCTTTTCTCCTATTCTACCAGGAATGGATAATAAACGTATGCTGAAATATGTCAGATCCTAAATAAATAAGTATTAAAATACATTAGTATCAAGTCATGTGCTTTTTGATGTGCTATCTGGTAATAAAAGGAAAAGAAACATGAAGTGGATAGCTACGTGTAGAGCTAAAGGGCGGTGCGATTATCAGTTGTGCTCGTGGGTTGATAAAAGTTGAAATAACCTGGTAGCTAAACATAGTATAAATTATGGGATGGATGTTCCTAGTGTTCTGATATGTGTTTTAGTGGATTAAGAAATATTTAATTCCATGTTCATTTTATTTATTTAAAATGTAATAAAATTCTGTAGTTATTTGAATAAAAAGCACAGTGAGCTCATACTTCACTGCCTGAAGAGTGGCACCAAGAACGGGGAAAAATAATGAGCGGACCGCAACATCGGGGGGGAAAGGGGGAAACTCTGAGATGGGATTCCTCTCAGTGCCGAGCTGAAAGAGTGAGGTCAACTCAGTTTAATAGTGGGGAATTCACTCCACTCACAACTAAACAGCATGAAGAGGAAACCAGAGAGGTAATATACCAGAGCCATAGACAGGAAACCAGAGAGGTAAGATACCGGGGTCATGGAAAGGAAACCAGAGAGGTACTATACCAGAGTCATGGACAGGAAACCAGAGAGGTAAGATACAAAGGTCAAGGATAGGAAACCAGAGCAGTAAGATACCAGGGTCATGGACAGGAAACCAGAGCGGTAAGATACCAGGGTCATGGACAGTCAACCAGAGAGATAAGATACCAGGGTCAGGGAGTGCAAACTAGAACAGAAAGATACCAGGGTCATGGACAGGAAACCAAAGCAGTAAGATACAAGTGTCATGGACAGGAAATCAGAGCGGTAAGGTACCAGGGTCATGGACAGGAAACCAGAGCAGTAAGGTACCAGGGTGATGGACAGGAAACCAGAGCGGTAAGATACCAGGGTCATTGACAAAAAACCAGAGCGGTAAGATACCACGGTCATGGACAGGAAACCAGAGAGGCAAGATACCAGGGTCTTGGACAGGAAACCAGAGAGGTAAGATACCAGGGTCATGGACAGGAAACCAGATAGGTAAGATACTGGGGTCATGGACAGGAAACCAGAGAGGTAATATACCAAGGCCATGGAGAGGAATCCAGAGAGGTAATATCCCAGGGTCATGGACAGGAAACCAGAGAGGTAAGATACCAGGGTCATGGAGAGCAAACCAGAATGGAAAGATACCAGGGTCATATACAGGAAACAGGAGGAGTAAGATACCAGCGTCATGGACAAGAAACCAAAGCGGTATTATATACCAGGGTCATGGACAGGAAACCAGAGAGGTTAGATATCAGGGTCATGGACAGGAAGCCGGAGAGGTAAGCTACCATGGTCATTGACAGGAAACCAGAGAGGTATTATATACCAGGGTCATGGACAGGAAACCAGAGAGGCATTATATACCATGGTCATGGACAGGAAGCCAGAGAGGTAAGATACCAGGGTCATGAACAGGAAACCAGAGAGGTAATATAGCGGAGGTCAGAATCATGAGTTCCAGAATAAATGATTGAAGCATTTCTTATGTACTGATGTGTTTTTTTGAGGCTGTTTAAATGTATAAATATTTTTAGTCATGCTAATTTTATGTTGAGTTTATTCTAATTATTTGAATTAAAATAATTCTAAGCTCAAACTTCACTGCATAAGGAGCAGGCACAGAGAGCAGTAAATCACCAGAATGAGCCGAACTCTGCGTCAGAGCTTGGAACCCGCTCCTGCTGAGGTCAGAAATATCGCGTCAATCTGTTCTGCTCACAAATAGCAGTATGGACAGTAGACAAGAACCACTGTGTACCAGGGCACAGAGAGAAACATGGGTTCTAGGACATACGGGCTGTAATAACAAGAAATCAAGAATATCAAGCAATTTATGGAAAAAGAAGAAAATAGAAAAATGGGACGGAAAGAAAAAGGGGTACGTTTTTCATATTAGGCTCAATATATACCTGGCTTGGTTTTAATAAGGGGGAAATATAATTTTCACACCATTACGGTTCAGGAATTAACAAGGAAGTTATCAATTGTAACCAGAACCTTTGAAACTTTGGGATAGTACAGACCCAGTTTTTAGTTTGACATATGTTAAATCTACCTATCTCAAAAAACTGCCCATTATAACCTCTTTCTGACCTCGGACGGGATAGTACGTCCGAGGTCAGATCCCCTGCTTTGATGCAGGGCTCCGGGTCCTTGCGACCTCTATGGTTACTGATGCCGGCCTGCTGTGAGCGCCCCCCTGTGGTCAGCGTTCATAGCACACCTGCATTTCTGCTGCATAGCAGCGATCTGATGATCACTGCTATGTAGCAGAGCCGATCGAGTGGTGTCAGCTTGAGGCTATTGAAGCATGGCAAAAGTAAAAAAAAAAAAAGTAAAAAAAAATGTGAAAAAAATAAAAAATATAAAAGTTTAAATCACCCTCCTTTCGCCCCATTCAAAATAAATCAATAAAAATAAAAAAAATCAAACCTACAAATATTTGGTATCACCGCGTTCAGAATTGCCCGATCTATCAATAAAAAAAAGCATTAACCTGATCGCTATGCAACATAGCGAGAAAAAAATTTGAATCGCCAGGATTACGTTTTTTTGGTTGCCGCGACATTGCATTAAAATGCAATAACGGGCGATCAAAAGAACGTATCTGCACCAAAATGGTATCATTAAAAACGCCAGTTCGGCAAGCAAAACATAAGCCCCAACCGACCCCAGATCATGAAAAATGGAGACGCTACAGGTATCAGAAAATGGCACAATTTTTTATTTATTTTTTTTTTTTAGCAAAGTTTGGAAAAACTTTTACCACTTAGATAAAAGAGAACCTAGACATGTTTGGTGTCTATGAACTCGTAATGACCTGGAGAATCATAATGACAGGTCAGTTTTAGCATTTAGTGAACCTAGTAAAAAACCAATCCAAAAACAAGTGTGGGATTGCACTTTTTTTTCACCACACTTGGAATTTTTTTCCCGTTTTCTAGTACACGACATGGTAAAACCAATGATGTCGTTCAAAAGTACAACTTGTTTTGCAAAAAATAAGCCCATATTGATGGAAAAATAAAAAAGTTATGGCTCTGGGAAGAAGGGAAGCAAAAAAACGAACACAGAAAAACGGAAAATCCCAAGGTCATGAAGGGGATAATATATGCTATTCACAATAAATACTGGACGTGAAGCACCATGTATCTTATCAATGGTATCTAGTGGAGGGACCACTATTAGTGTTCATCAGCAGGAGCTATCCTCCAGGGACAACAGAACAATATAGTATATAATTAATCTGCATATAGTTTATCCCCATGAGGATTTAAGTAAGGTGGATGGTAGAGCTATATCTAGATGGGAAAAGATGACTACAAGGAAAGGGGAGTATGGAATTAAGATGGGGAATTGTGGCTAGAGAAAGAAAGCCCAGTAGGTTCTCATCTGTGCCGATTCTACCTTCAAGAATCTTGTTATGGGAGAGAAAGGGGGGGGGGGGCAGGGCCGTATTTGCCACTAGGCACTCGAGGGCACGTGCCTAGGGCGGCGACATTGCGGGGGGCGGCACCTGAGCAAGGTTTTTATTTTTTTATTTATTTTTTTATTCCCGGGTCACAAACGCGACCGACCTCCCCGCCCCCCCACCTCCCGCCCGCACCCGAGCCCGCCTCCGAGTCCCACCCACCCTCCTTAAAGACGATACTCACCCTGCTCCAGCGATGCCTGGTCTCAGCGTCTGTAGCGCGTCCTGAGTGAGCGGTCATGTGGTACCGCTGATTAAGGTCATGAATATGCGCATATTCATGACCTTAATCAGCGGTACCACATGACCGCTCACTCAGGAAGAAGGCGCTGCGGCGGGACAGAGCAAGAGGGAGGATGTCGGTGCAGCCGCACGGTGTGTGGGACAGCTGACAGGTGAGTATGAGGGACGGGGGATGAAGGAGGAAGGTAAGCCGCCCGAGCCATTCAAGATGGGAGGAGCAGGGGAGGGGGTGGAGAGATGACCCATGCATACCGGGGAGTATGAGCCATCAGCCATGCATATGGGGGGGGGGACTTATGAGCCATCAGCCATGCATACGGGGGGGGGGGAATTATGAGCCATGCATACAGGGGAATATGAGCCATCAGCCATGCATACAGGGGGGGGGGGGAATTATGAGCCATCAGCCATGCATACAGGGGGGGGAATTATGAGCCATGCATACAGGGGAATATGAGCCATCAGCCATGCATATTGGGGGGGAAATTATGAGCCATGCATACAGGGGAATTTGAGCCATCAGCAATGCATACAGGGGGGGGATTATGAGCCATCAGCCATGCATACGGGGGGGGGGGAATTGTGAGCCATGCATACGGGGGAATATGAGCCATCAGCCATACATACAGGGGGTGGGATTATGAGCCATGCATACAGGGCAGGGGGGGGTGGAGAGATGAGCCATGCATACAAGGAGGTGGAGAGATGAGCCATGCATACAGGGGGGGAGGTAGAATATGAGCCATGCATACAGGGGGGGAGGGGGGGGGGGAGTATGAGCCATGCATACAGTGGGGGGGAGTATGAGCCATGCATACAGGGGGGGAATATGAGCCATGCATACAGGGGGGAATATGAGCCATGCATACAGGGGGGGGGGGTCATTATACAGTATGGAGAACTGTGTGTGGCCATTATACACTATGGATCATCATATGTGGCCATTATACGGTATTGAGCATCATGTGTGGCCGTTATACAGTATGGAGCATCATGTGTGGCCATTATACAGTATTGAGCATCATGTGTGGCCGTTATACAGTATGGAGCATCACGTGTGGCCATTATACAGTATGGAGCATCATGTGTGGCCATTATACAGTATTGAGCATCATGTGTGGCCATTATACAGTATTGAGCATCATGTGTGGCCGTTATACAGTATGGAGCATCATGTGTGGCCATTATACAGTATTGAGCATCATGTGTGGCCGTTATACAGTATGGAGCATCACGTGTGGCCATTATACAGTATGGAGCATCACGTGTGGCCATTATACAGTATTGAGCATCATGTGTGGCCATTATACAGTATGGAGCATCATGTGTGGCCATTATACAGTATGGAGCACTGTGGCCATATTGTTTCGTTTATAATTATTGTATATAAAACAGTGTGATCAGCAGTGCTAAATGGCTGTGGTTGGGACGTGGATATGGGTGTGACTAGTTGTGAAATGGGTGTGGTCAGAGGCGTGGCCTAAAATTTGCCGCGGCAAAAGTTGTGAGGTATGGTACCGCATTTGCCAGATCATGGCAAGTGCCACAAATCCCATAGGGAATGAATGAGGCCGAACACAGTGTTGCTGTAAGTGATCCGTTACGCGGCACACGCAGAAAAACTGACGGATCTGCTGCAAAAGGTGACTTTCATATCAGCGATTCTTGCTAAAGTCACTGCCGATAGTGTCATACCCACCAAAGGGGGAGGCAGCACTAAAAGTGCCTAGGGCAGCAGAAACCCTAAATACGGCCCTGGGGGGGCTAAAATATATTTGATAATTTATATTATATTTATAGCTAATTTATAAACCAAACTTGTTGATTGTCTCTTAGGCCAGACACATCCACATAATCACAGGGAATGAGTTTGTGAAGTCAAAATAGTATTTTGATACTTTCACTGCTTCAAATAGAGACTTCATTGCTAGTGCATAAATCAAGAAGCAGTAGAACAGTGAAAACCCCACAATGTCCATATACCAAAGAGGCATACACAGACAAGACAGATCTATAGAGATGATTACATTACCCAGATATGCCCTTTTACACACGTTTCACTTCTAATGCTTCCTCAGAAAGGGTTTCTGCCACGTTCTGCTGCTTATGCACTAGCAATGAAGACTTTATTTGAAGCAGTGACCGTGTCATGCCCATAATGCCACACATGCCCTATGGAATTTATTGCGTGTAATATTTTTGAATATTTACATGAGCACTGTCACTTTTAGTCTACAATTTAATATTTATTCATGTGTGGATTGTAAACCCGTTCTATATATTGTTTTGTATATGGGTTTATTGTGAAATGCTATTTACCACTCAGTGGAAACCTTACGCCAGAGCTTGTTAAAGGGAATCTGTCACCCCCAAAATCGTATATGAGCTGCGGCCACTGGCATCAGGGGCTTATCTACAGCATTCTGTAATGCTGTAGATAAGCCCCCGATGTAACCTGAAAGAAGAGAAATAAAGGTTATATTATACTCACCCAGGGGCGGTCCCGCTGCAGTCCGGGTCCAATGGGCGTTGAGGTCCGGTCCGGCGCCTCCTATCTTCATGCGATGACATCCTCTTCTTGTCTTCTTGCCGCAGCTCTGGCGCAGGAGTACTTTGTCTGCCCTGTTGAGGGCAGAGCAAAGTACTGCAGTGCGCAGGAGCTGGGCCTCTCTGACCTTTCCTGGCACCTGCGCACTGCAGTACTTTGCTCTGCCCTCAACAGGGCAGACAAAATACACCTGCGCCGGAGCCACGGCAGGAAGGCAAGAAGAGGACGTCATCGTATGAAGATAGGAGGTTCCGGACCCGGACCGCGATGCCCATCGGACCCGGAACGCAGCGGGACTGCCTCTGGGTGAGAATAATATATTTCTCATCTTTCAGGATACATTGGGGGCTTATCTACATTACAGAATGCTGTATATAAGCACCCGATGCCGGTGGCCGCAGCTCAAGAACGATTTTGGGGGTGACAGATTCCCTTTAATGATATAGGATGATATGGTGTATAATTGTAATACTTTTTTCATATGGGCTTTCCACTTAAAATTATATATATATATGTAAAAGGGTTTTACTAAACTATACTATAGATTCAACTAAGTTTTATATACCGTGTATATACTAGAGTATAAGCAGAGATTTTCAGCCCATTTTTTTAGGCTAAAAGTGGCCCTCTCGGTTTATACTCGAGTCATTGTCCCAGGGGGTCAGCGGGAAGGGAGAGCTGCTGCTGTCACATCATACTCACCTGCTCCGGCGCGGTCCTTGCTTCTCAGATGGTCTCTGATCCCGGAAGCTTGTTCCTGTGTACAGAGGTCACATGGTACCGCTCATTAAAGTAATGAATATGGAGCACATTTTCATTACTTTAATGAGCGGTATCATGTGACCGCTGAATACAGGAACAAGCTGCCGGCGCCAGAGACCATCGCATCTGAGAAGCAGGGACTGCGCCAGGAGGGGGCGAGTATGACGGGGGAGGGTGAGCCATGCGATATTCACCTGTCCCCATTCCACCGCCGGGCTCCGTCTTCCACGTCCTCTGGCTGTGATGTTCAGGTCAGAGGGCACGATTACGTGGTTAGTGTGTGCCCTCTGCCTGAGCAGTCACTGCAGAGAGCCGGAAGACATACGTTGTGGTGGAACAGGGACAGGTGATTATCTCAGGTGTCGTGGGCCTGAGCGATAAGAGGTGAGTATGTCTTTTTTTTTTCCTTTTTTAATCGCAGCAACAGTAGCATATGGGGCATAATATGCTATGAAGCATCTTATGGGGCCATCAACCTTTGTGCAGCATTATATGGGGCATAATATGCTATGAAGCATCTTATGGGGCAATCAACTTTTGCGCAACATTATATGGAGCATAATCTATGGAGCATCTTATGGGGCCATCAACCTTTTTGCAGCATTATATGGGGCATAATCTATGGACCATCTTATGGGGCCATCATCCTTTGTGCGCCATTATATTGGGCATAATCTATGGAGCATCTTATGGGGCCATGTTATGATCCTTAATGGCTGAGGATCACAGATAGGACTAGCTAAGTTACTGAACATAGAACAAGCTCTAGGGAGGTGGTAACTGGACTGACCGCAAAACCTGATCCTAACCAAACACACTAAAGGTAGCCGGTGAACGTGCCTGAATTCCTGGACGTATCGACGCAGCCTGAGAAACTTGCTACCCCTATAGAGAAAGTAAGACCTCACTTGCCTCAGAGAAATGACCCCAAAGATATAGGAAGCCCCCAACAAATAATAACGGTGAGGTAAGGGGAAAATACAAAACGTAGAAATGAAAACAGATTCAGCAAATGAGGCCCACTAATACTAGATAGCAGAAGACAGGCAGGGAACTGTGCGGTCAGTAAAAAACCCTATACAAAATATCCACGGTGAGAGTTCAAGAACCCCCCACACCAACTAACGGTGTGAGGGGAGAAACTCAGCCCCCTAGAGCTACCAGCAAGCAAGGAAATCACATATTAGCAAGCTGGACAAGGACAAATAAATAACCAAGAAACATATTGAACACTGATGAGCAAAAAATAACCAAACAGAAACTTAGCTTCTCTTGGCGAGACTGATAACGAAGGAATTCAGGAAAGATCAAAATAGCACTGAATACATCGACAGCAGGCAACAACTGATAGTCCAGGTGAGCTAAATAGGAAACCAGCTAACAGATAACGAGACAGCTGATCCAGCCTCAGACCTGCAGAATGACACAAAGAGCCACCAGAGGGAGCCCAAAGACAGCACTTACACAGTACCACTTGTGACCCCAAGAGGGAGCCCAAAAACAGAGTTCACAACAGGGCCATCAACCTTTCTGCAGCATTATATGGGGCATAATCTATGCAGCATCTTATTGGGCCATCAACCTTTGTGCAGCATTATATGGGGCATAATCTATGGAGCATCTTATGGGGCCGTCAACCTTTGTGCAGCATTTTATGGGGCATAAAATTCTATGGAGCATCTTATGGGGCCATCAACCTTTGTGCAGCATTATATGGGACATAATATTGGGCAATCAACTTTTTATGCAGAATTATATGGGGCATAATATTCTAAGGAGCATCTTATGGGGCCATCAACCTTTTATGCAGCATTAGATGGGGCATAATATTCTATTGAGAATCTTATGGGGCCATCATTAACGTTTTATGCAGCTATATGGGGCATATTTTAATATGGAGCATGTTATGGGGCCCATCATGAACGTTATGGAGCATTATATGGGGCGTATTTTGTATGGAGCATCTTATGGGGCTCATCATGAACTGTATTATATGGGGCATTATATTGGTCTCCTGATACAATATGGATATTCAAAAACACTTAACCTACTGATGTCTCAATCAATTTCACTTTTATTCGCATCTATTTTTATTTTTGAAATTTACTAGTAGCTGCTGCATTTCCCACCCTACGCTTATACTCGAGTCAATACGATTTCCCAGTTTTTCGTGGCAAAATTAGGGGTCTCGGCTGATACTCGGGTCGGCTTATACTCGAGTATATACAGTACTTTCCCAAAGATTTTTCTCTGCATAATCTCTTCTTTTTACATGTTTTTATGTTTTCTTGAAATAAAGATATTGTATTTCACACTGAAATTTTGTTTATGGGAGTAGGCTATGTTGCTGATTTCTACTCCTGAATATAGAGAAGACCTCGTTTGGGCTTTTTATATATAGTTAAACAAAGGAACTACATATTGAGGCAAAACGTGTATACATCCTAACCTCATACTGCAGGGAAAGACCATAAAGAAAGTGATAATACAACATGACAATATTTAGGAGTATTTCACCAAACTCCATTACAATCCATAAATCCCCAGGACCCATTTAACTAATGTCGTTACTCACATAACTCTAAACATATTGACTACTGTATTGTCCTTGTCACAGACACTACTTACTACTATAAGACACCACTTATTCACTCTCACAATGCCCTGCAGCTATTCCTATTAATGTTTGTGTATGCTAACCATACCTGCTAATGGCTCTGATGTCATTTTATGTCTCCATTCTGGATAGAACTCCCATAAAGGCATCTCATTAGCTGCAAAGTTAGTTAGCGAATGTTTTTCCAAGGTGGCAGCTGAGTCTGACATGGCTGTTCAACATATTTAGTACTGATCATTGCTGTACATTGAATGTTTTATTTTAACATGGCCAAACATGAGGAATGACAAGTCGATGTCCTTGTAGTGGTCAACCCCTTTAAGAAGACACAATTTTCAGTTAAAATATTTCCCACATTCTGAACATGAAAAAGCTTATCCCCTGTGTGACTTCCCTGATGTTTATTAAGAGTTGATTTCTGTGTAAAACATTTCCCACATTAAGAACATGAAAAAGTTTTCTCCCCTGTGCAACTTCTTTGGTGACTAAGAAGAGATGTTTTCTGCACAAAACATTTTCCACATTCTGAACAGGAAAAAGGCCTCTCCCCTGTGTGAATTCTCTGGTGTCTAACCAAATCTCCTTTCTGTTTAAAACATTTCCCACATTCTGAACAGCAAAACGGCTTCTCCCCTGTATGAGTTCTATGGTGATTAACCAAATATGATTTCTGGTTGAAACATTTCCCACATTCTGAACATGAATAAGGCTTCTCTCCTGTGTGAAGTCTCTTGTGCTTAACCAAATATGCTTTATCTGTAAAACATTTCCCACATTCTGAACAAGAAAAAGGCTTCTCCCCTGTGTGAGTTCTTTGGTGATTAACCAAATCTAATTTCTGGCTAAAACATTTCCCACATTCTGAACAGGAAAAAGGTTTCTCCCCTGTGTGAGTTCTTTGGTGCTTAACCAAGACAAATTTCTGGTTAAAACATTTCCCACATTCTGAACAGGAAAAAGGTTTCCCCTCTGCATGAGTTCTATGGTGATTAACCAAATCTGATTTCCGTTTAAAACATTTCCCACATTCTGAACAGGAAAAAGGTTTCTCCCCTTTGTGAGTTCTTTGGTGCGTAACCAAATTTGATTTCTGGTTAAAACATTTCCCACATTCTGAACAGGAAAAAGGTTTCTCCCCTGTGTGAGTTCTATGGTGCTTAACCAAATTTGATTTATGGTTAAAACATTTCCCACATTCTGAACATGAAAATCTATTCTCTGCTGTGTGAATTTTTTCATGTTTAAGAAAAGTCTTTTCGAGAAAACTATTTCCATATTCTGAATATGAAAATGGCTTCTTTCCTTTAGAATCAATTAGTTTTTTAATGCTTATATTATTACTTTGATCTTCCTCAGTAGTTGGTAATGAACCAGAAGACAGAACCTGTTTCAAACCATCAGATGACAGATCATTGCTGTGAAGAGATGATTGTACATCTGAAGTAATGGCATTCACTTCAGTTATATCCTGTGTGATCTCAAGATCATCTGATTTAAACATTGAAGAGGTCAGCTGTCCCTCTGTTCTCCTGGTACAGTCATCTGCTAAAAAGAAAACAAATTATTAATTTTGAATAAAATAACCTCAAATTTTATACTTTTGAACATTTCTACTTAAGCAGTCAGTAAAAATTACAAGTTATGTAAAAATATTGAATTATTCACCAAGACAATGACAGTTCACAGTCTAATCGAAAGCCTCACAGCATGAACCAGTGGATCGTGGTGTTCAATGGATTGTTCATTCTGCCTCCCAAATATGGAATAAAAAGCCACCAAACAATGTTATGTAGGCAAAAATTATACCAACAAAACTTCTACTCATCTCATGAAATACAAGACACCACTAAGGTCCATCATCTGTCAGTGGAAAAACAAAGGTTTCCACATTATTAGTGGCTCAAAAGCTCTTAAAAAGCAACATGGCTTCCATAAACCTATCAAGCAATATCCGCTCTCCCAAAGTCAAATTTCTACTCGCTTCTGAGCCTTGCAGTGTGCCCAAACCACATTTAGCATCCATATATTTGGCATTACTATAGTGAGATGAACCCACTTAAGTTCAGTGTGTGTGTGTCTCCAGAAGCACAATCTGGGAACTATGTGTTGGATAATAAAATAGCAAATGTGCAATTTTCACATTGCAACATCCAGTGCAAACTAATTTCCGTAAAGAGGCTGTGGAGTCAAAATAGTCACTACTCCCATAGAATAATCCACTGTGAGTTATAATTTCCAAAATGGATGTCAGGGGGAGACTAGGTGAGCGAGAGCTAATAACCCGGACCCCTGCAATTTCCCTCAGACTAGGGAAATCCTGACTGACCCTCTACCTGGAGTTTACACTGATGGTGTGCATGTCCAGGCCTCGACCCTCACCCTGTCTCCTGTTTCAACCCTAGGCTGAAACCTGCGCCCAACACCCAGTGAAGAGGTAATACACCAATACCCACAGTTAGCACAGACAAGGATAAAGGAAAATATACACCACGCCGCAGTCACTCAGGAATACACTATAAATGTGCAGGGCAAAATAAATACAAATATAGGAAGGAGTAAATAAGGCAAAGGAAAATACACCACCAACAATGAATCTCCAACAACCAGCTCTCCACTCCAGACCGAGATAACAACGCACAAGACAGTAGCTATAACCGGCGACGCCCAATGATCAGGAGAACTATTTAAAGGCAATGGGAATGACCCAGCTTCCAATCCGAGGATCAGGTAAATTAACCCCGGAACAGCTAGATAAAATCTAGCCGACGCCAATGATCACATAGTGGTCAAAAGCGGAATTACCGCTGTCTGTCGAACGACCTGGTCTGAACAGCGTCCGACATGACAGTACCCCGCCTTCTACGAGGGACCCCAGGGCCCTCACGGCTTATAGGACCCGGCTTGTCTGGATGGCGATGATGAAAAAACCTGACCAGCCGATCCGCATGAATGTCCGAGGCTGGTAACCAGGACCTCTCCTCAGACCTATAAACACGCCAGTGAACCAAGTACTGTAAAGTGCGGCGCACTACACGAGAGTCAACCACCTTGGAGACTTCAAATTCCAAATTACCATCCACCAAGACTGGAGGTGGCATAGGTGCTGCGTCCACAGAACCCACCACCTTCTTTAGAAGAGACCTGTGGAACACGTTGTGTATCTTATACACCGTAGGGAGCTCCAATCGGTACGCTACTGGGTTAATGACGGCGGTGACCTTAAATGGACCAATAAACCGTGGACCCAATTTAAGGGACGGCATTTTGAGTCTTATGTTTTTTGTGGCTAACCACATCCAGTCATCCACACTCAGGTCCGGACCTGGCACACGCCTACTGTCAGCCACACGTTTGTACCTAGCACCCACACTCAACAGGCGCTGTTTAACTCTCCTCCAGACTGATGGCAATTGTGCTCCTAACTGGTCCTCCTCCGGAACGCCGGAAGAGCCCCTCTGACTCAAAGTACAAAATTGAGGATGTAGCCCGTAAACACAAAAAAACGGAGACTCCCCAGACGACTCCTGGCGGTGATTATTGATGGCAAACTCAGCCAAAGGAAGGAATGTAGACCACTCCTCCTGGTTATCAGAGACAAAGCAGCGTAAGTACTGTTCCAAATTTTGGTTCATACGTGCAGTCTGACCATTTGACTGAGGATGAAACGCCGAAGAATGAGACAACTTGATCCCCAGCCATGAGCAAAATGCTTTCCAAAATTTTGCCACAAACTGAGACCCCCTATCAGACACGATGTCAGATGGAACCCCATGAAGTCTGACCACCTCCTGCACAAATACCTGAGACAGAGTCTTAGCGTTAGGCAACGAAGGCAAAGACACAAAGTGCGACATTTTTGAAAACCGATCAACTATCACCAAGATGACCGTGTTCCCAGCTGAGAAGGGCAAATCAGTGATAAAATCCATGGAGATTTCCGTCCATGGCTTACTAGGTACCTCAAGAGGAAGTAGTGTGCCAACAGGACGGGAGCGTGGTGTATTAGCCCTAGCGCACGTGGTACAAGCTGACACGTATGAGACCACGTCCTGTCGGATCTTGGGCCACCAAAACCGACGTGACACCAACTCCAAGGTACCTCTAACCCCTGGGTGGCTAGCCAGGACAGCATCATGATGCTCCGCCAAAACCTTTAAGCGGAGATGAAGCGGTACAAAAGATTTGTTGATGGGAAGCTCAGATGGTACTTCCTCCTGAGCCTCGGCAATCTCAGCCTCGGTAGTGAGAGCCGAAACCACAACACCCTTTTGGAGGATGGGTACTGGATCCTCCTGAGGTTCTCCCCCTGGAAAACACCTGGACAGAGCATCCGCTTTAGTGTTTTTAGACCCCGGTCTGTAAGTGACAACAAAATTGAACCGCGTGAAAAACAATGCCCAGCGAGCCTGCCTGGGGGACAGACGCTTGGCTGACTCCAAATACAGCAGATTCTTATGATCGGTAATAACAGTAACCTGATGTACCGACCCCTCCAAGAAGTGTCGCCATTCCTCAAAGGCCAACTTAATAGCCAACAACTCCCTATTGCCGATATCGTAGTTACGTTCGGCGGACGACAGTTTCTTGGAGAAATAGGCGCACGGAAAAAAACACTCAAAGATGAGCCTTGAGATAGTACCGCCCCCACACCAACCTCAGACGCATCGACTTCCACAACAAAGGGTTTTGATACGTCTGGCTGCACAAGAATGGGGGCTGAAACAAAACTGTTCTTAAGAAATTCAAATGCGCGCACAGCAGCCTCAGGCCAAACTGAGAAATTGGTACCCTTTTTAGTCATGTCAGTTAGGGAGTAAATAAGACTGAGGAAAATACACCACCAGCAACGAATCTCCAACAACCAGCTCTCCACTCCAGACCGAGATAACAACGCACAAGACAGAAGCTATAATTGGCGACGCCCAATGATCAGGAGAACTATTTAAAGGCAATGGGCATGGCCCAGCTTCCAATCCGAGGATCAGGTAAATTAACCCCGGAACAGCTAGATAAAATCTAGCCGACGCCAATGAGCACATAGTGGTCAAAAGCGGAATTACCGCTGTCTGTCGAACGACCTGGTCTGAACAGCGTCCGACATGACAATGGAATCACTTTATGGGGATTTCTACTGCTTTAGTTTTTTGTAATTTTGTTATATTAGGACATCTGCATGTGTCCCATCTCCACTGGAATCTTCTCCTGTGATGTTTGCTTCCATCACCAGGCAGAGTGTAATTTATTGTGCAGGCGTTGCTGGTAATAGAGGAGAGGCCGAAACCAGAAGCTCTGGGTGGTGCTGTCCCTGTCCAGCCACTAAAATTAGGGTGCTTCAAACCAGTAGTACTATCCAGTCTGGCAGTATGGGTTTGTGTGCTGTCCAGCTGGAGCAATCTGCTACCTGCTTAAGCCAATTTGAAAGTAACAAACACTACTAAAGCTTGAAGCATATTGCCAGAAGCTGCCAGATACGGCCTTGTTCCCCTCTGGGAATGCCAAGAGTGTGCAAAGCAGTCATCAAAGCAAAAGATGGCTGCTTTGAAGAACCTAGAATATAAGACATATTTTCAGTTGTTTCACACTTTTTTGTTAAGTATATAATTCCACATGTGTTAATTCATAGTTTTGATGCCATCAGTGTGAATTTACAATTTTCATAGTCATGAAAATACAGAAAAATCTTTAAATGAGAAGGTGTGTCCAAACTTTTGGTCTGTACTGTAAGTGAGGCAGGCCGATCCCACCATCATAAAACTACCATACAAAATGTACCTGTATAAAAAAGACATAGAATAAAAAAATGTTATCTCCCCAACAACAACATATGTTAGGGGGTAAGCTCCATCACTAAACCGGAGTTGCATTTATTTATGGTAGACCATTGGCGCTACTGAGTTCTGAAATTATTTATTGCTCCCCATATCGGAAGAGATTGTGCAGTAATCTCTCAATTCCTTAGGCTCGAAAACATAATGGAATTTATGATGTTGGCTGATTCCTTGAAACCTGGACTTCAGCCATGTCAACACATCTCCTGCAGGCGTGAATAAATGTATATTACATCCATCCGCCACGCACAGCTTAGAGATATATCATGGCACAGGTGTAGTGTGTTTTATGTAGATTATCACAATCCTGTTTATCCACTTCCTGAAGATCAGGCGTAATAATATGCCGATGTCGGACTCCCTCCCCTTGATGTGGGCTCCGGCGGTGAGCCCACATCTTTTCTGGGACATGTCAACTGTTTTGAACAGCTGACATGTGCCCAGAACAGCCATGGTTGGAATTGCGATCCAAAGCGCGGCTATTAACCAGTTAAATGCTGCTGACAGTGGCATTTAACAAGCGCTTCCGGAAATCGCGCAGGAAATCCGCCCACCGGTGACCCACGTCACAAGATTGCGGGTCACCGATGGGTTGGCATGACAACCAGAGGTCTCCTGGAAACCTCTATAGTTGTCAGTCCCAGATTGCTATGAGTGCCGCCTTGTGGTCGGCACTCATACCAAGTCAGTAAATCTATTACATACAAGTGATCTGATCATTGCCTATATGTAGCACAGCCGATCGGGCTATAGCAGCTTCTAGTCTCCCATGAAGACTTTTGAAGCATGCCAAAAGTAAACAAAGTTTTTTAAAAATATTAAAAAAAATTATATATATATATATATATATATATATATATATATATATATATATATATATATATATATATAAGTTTCGCCCCATTTAAAAAAAAACAATAAAAAAATCAAACATACACATACATTTTGGTTTCGCCATGTTCAGAAACGCCCGATCTATCAATAATAAAAAGGATTAACCTGATCGCTAAACGGCGTAGCAATAAAATAAAATCAAAACGCCAGAATTACGTCTCCCCTCTCCCCGCTCCAATCTGTCCTGAATGCTGCTGCCAGGATCATATTCCTCGCCAACCGTTACACCGATGCCTCTACCTTGTGCCAGTCATTACACTGGCTACCCATCCAATCCAGAATCCAGTACAAAACTACTACCCTCATCCACAAAGCACTCCATGGCTCAGCACCACCCTACATCTCCTCTCTGGTCTCAGTCTACCAACCTACCCGTGCCCTCCGCTCTGCTAATGACCTCAGGTTAGCATCCTCAATAATCAGAACCTCCCACTCCCGTCTCCAAGACTTTACACGTGCGGCGCCGATTCTTTGGAATGCACTACCTAGGCTAATACAATTAATCCCCAATCCCCACAGTTTTAAGCGTGCCCTAAAAACTCATTTGTTCAGATTGGCCTACCGCCTCAACGCATTAACCTAATTATCCCTGTGTGGCCTATTAATAAAAAAACAACAACATAATCACGTTCCTCCATCATGTTCTCATACACTTTATGCAGTTAATAGCCTCTGTGTCTGTACTGTTACATACTTAGGCAGTTAACTGGTTCATGCAGCTTTACATGAACACCCGAGCCTTACACTATGGCTGGTCCAAATAACTAAAGCAATTGTTACCATCCACCTCTCGTGTCTCCCCTTTTCCTCATAGATTGTAAGCTTGCGAGCAGGGCCCTCATTCCTACTGGTATCTGTCTTGAACTGTGATTTCTGTTATGTTGTAATGTCTATTGTCTGTATAAGTCCCCTCTATAAGTTGTAAAGCGCTGCGGAATATGTTGGCGCTATATAAATAAAATTATTATTATTATTATTTATTACGTTTTTGGTCAGGATCAAAAGATCGTATCTGCACCAAAATGGCATAAAAACGTCTGCTCGCCACACACAAAAAAAACGCCCTCACCCAACCCCAGATCACGAAAAATAGATTCGATACAGGTATCAGAAAATGGCGCTTTTTTTTTTTTTTAACAAAGTTTGGATTTTTTTTAACCTCTTAGATAAAAAGAACCTAGACATGTTTGGTGTCTATGAACTCGTAATGACCTGGGGAATCATAATGGCAGGTCAGTTTTAGCATTTAGTGAACCCAGTAAAAAAGCCAATCAAAAAACCAAAACCATTGTGGGATTGCACTTTTTTTGCATTTTCACAGCACTTGGATTTTTTTCCTGTTTTCTAGTACATAACATGGTAAAACCAATGGAGTCATTAAAAAGTACAACTTGTCCTGCAAAAAATAAGCCCTGACACGGCCATACTGACTAAAAAATATGAAGGAGGGGATCGAAAAATTAAAACGCAAAAATGAAAATATCTCCAGGGGTTAAGGGGTTAAAAATAGTCCGTTTTAAAAGAAACTGAAAAGTCAGGATAAAGGGAAACTCTTTTGTTATTGTACAGAAATTCACACTTGGCCTCACTGCACATTCAATGTTGTCGATCATAAAAGCGAAGTTTGGCCAGAAAGACTGGACCTGGTCTTGTAGGGAACATATGATCACATTCAGCAGCACAGAATGGAGAGAAGGGAGATTCATCCAATAAGATATCAGGGTTCTAGGAAGCCAACAGCATCATTACCCTCCACTTTCTCTTACAGGACCATCATAATAGTTTTCTTCCAGTGATTTTCTAACTTGTCAGCAGATTCTACATACACTGTCATTTGGGTTTGTAGTTTACAGATCTCGGCAGCTAACAGTCATCATCATATAGAAAAGGGCTTTCAATGCCCAAAGTCATTTGAACAGAATTTGGTGGAGGAGAATGTTGTGGTGTAGAGGAAAACTGATGATCGCACGATTGTGATACTGACAGACTACACCACCGATAAAGCAGCCACAGCCGGTGACTGAGAAGAATCTGCGACTTCTCTGCATTTAGTGGTTTCTACTCACCTGGATAGTCATATGTGGGAATCTCCTCTTTACACCGCTCATCGCCCCTCACATATGTCTCTGTAGTATTAATATGGGTCAGATCTTCACCCTGAAACAAATTTTGTAAAAGTCACAGACAGATGGAACAGTCACATCTATGATCAGCTCTAGTCCTGCCATCTCCACCGTTCTCATTACACAAGTTCTGGGATGTATTAAGAGAAGCATAGAGTCTAGATCACATCAAGTAATTATTCTTGTCTACTGGTCCTTGGTTAGATCTCTTCTGGAATACTGTGTCCAGATCTGGGCACCACATTTGAGAAAAAAAATGAAGAGCAGGAGCAAGTTCATAGTAGAGCTACCAGAATGGTGAGCAGATGGCAAAGTATGTTCTACGAGGAACGGTTAAAGGATCTGGGAATGTTTATCTTGCAAGAAAGAAGGCTAAGAGGAGACTTAATAACTGCCTACAAATATTTGAAGGCATGTCATAGTGTAGAGGGATCATCCTTATTCTAATGTACACATGGAAACTCAAGGAGCAATGGAATATAACTGAAAATATGATTCTAAGTGTAAAAGACATAATACTGGGGGATAAAACAAGACTAAGCACAAGACCTTCACCGGCGCCTGCACATCATAGGAGAGATCTCATGACATCTTCTCTCCATCTACCTGATGATCCTGAGGAACATTGGGATCTTCTGGTTTACAGTCCTGTGGAAGAAGAGGACGGGGACATCTCTCTGGTGTTGTCCTCTTACTGGATAGATCTGGAGGAAACACATACAGGGGCTGAATTCATTCTTTACATACAGATAATTATAGGCCGTGTATATTTAGTCCTATCTATTACCTGGTGATGTGAGGGGCTGGGGAACCTCCATCATGACGTCCTTATACAGATCTCTGTGTCCTTCTAAATACTCCCACTCCTCCATGGAGAAATAGACGGAGACATCCTGATACCTTATAGGAACCTGACACATACAATGATACCGTCATCCCCCGATCCCTTCATATTGTTACTGTATAATATCCCAGCATTCCCAGCAGTGTCACCTCTCCAGTCAGCAGCTCAATCATCTTGTAGGTGAGTTCTAGGATCTTCTGGTCATTGATGTCCTCATGTATCAGGGGGTGAGGTGGAGGCCCCATTATTGGGCTCAGGGGTCTTCCAAATCCCTCAGACACAGGGTCCTGACAGCGTTCACTAGAGGACAGCGCCACATCCGGGAGTGTCAGGCAATAACACACTTTATTCTGCCTCCTGCGGCAACGTTTCGGTCCGAGGACCTTTGTCAAGCACAGTACAGTCACCTCTTAACCACCATTATATACCATTAAGACCACCCCCATAGTTAACACAGAACCAATGGCAGTGTCATGATCACATAGAAAAAAACATCAGTATAACAAATTACATAGAAACGCATAAAAACACAATTATACACTACCCAGTACATATAGTATTCGTCCCCTAGTGTAAACACCCCCCCTGATCGCTCTTATGATAACATACCAGTCCCCAAACGTAGTCTCTGCAGCCCTGGCTATCCGGATGTAAACACACTGTGTCACCCTATCAGAACCGTGCTTCAGCCGTTGCCATAGTGCAGTGGGCGTGTGCAGGGCCAGTGCGGCCCAATCAGACACCAGTGCCGGTCACATGTGACCGCACTGAGTCATACAGGCAGCGTCCACTGTCACCCTCCTCCACAAGCACCAGCAACGCTGCGCACGCCTGGGCAAAGGATCCTCCCACCGAACTCCCACATCATCCCCATGGAAACAAATTACAACAGTTCACAATGCTCTATAAGAGCGCCGGTCCGGATACAGTTCAATACAACTATGGAGACACATTACAGCATTCCATAGTGTTTAGTACGCCGGTCCAAATACAGTTCATTATAATCATAAAAGCCAGTATTTATCCAGATGCGATGTTCCACTTTCTTCCTTCAGAGCACAAGTTCGATTCCAAAAAATGGACGGTCCACAACATCATTGTCCCAGTGCGCATATATTTATAGTCTTATCCTTACAAAGAAAGCCAGCACGCATTCTTTCAGGGCTCCACTTCTCCACTCAAGTGGATAATGTTGTGTCCATAGTTTCACAATTTTGACTTCACATAGCCATGTTGAAAAAGAGCATCGGGGATATCCATTATTACCCAGATCCAGTAACATTCTGATAGAAACCAATGCATAAATTCAATTTGATTGGTATTATAAAGCATCCCCCTGTTCCTTGGATATCACACCAACCCTGCAAAGATACATAAAAAACATACAGGGGGAAAACAAATCCAATCGTACAGTGTGTAAATTAATACCAAATTGGCGCAAAAGCAAAACCTTACATATATCAAATTGAATATATGAACATCTATCCATCTCACCAACATATATCTCTAGATGCAATTATATTATAAACTAAACATACGCTAATAGGGCTCAACAGCTAACAGCATTTAGAGTATCCATCATGTGTATCATAATTCATAATTTTCTTTAAGGGAGAAATAAATGGCTCAAAAGCTCCCATATAATAGGGGAATTAGGGATAATCAAAATTACACCACCGTACATGGGTACTACATCAAATCACATCATAAATTTAAAATCATGGTTAAAAGCAATACACCGGCGAGGATCCACAACCAACCCACTTAAACGCTTATAGGAGACAATTCTGTGGATATTCTATATTCATACCCCTTGGAAAGAGCGTGTCCAGGTCAAAAATCCATTGGAGTTCCCTTTTCTTCAAAATAGAGAAAAGGGAACTCCAATGGATTTTTGACCTGGACACGCTCTTTCCAAGGGGTATGAATATAGAATATCCACAGAATTGTCTCCTATAAGCGTTTAAGTGTATTGCTTTTAACCATGATACACATGATGGATACTCTAAATGCTGTTAGCTGTTGAGCCCTATTAGCGTATGTTTAGTTTATAATATAATTGCATCTAGAGATATATGTTGGTGAGATGGATAGATGTTCATATATTCAATTTGATATATGTAAGGTTTTGCTTTTGCGCCAATTTGGTATTAATTTACACACTGTACGATTGGATTTGTTTTCCCCCTGTATGTTTTTTATGTATCTTTGCAGGGTTGGTGTGATATCCAAGGAACAGGGGGATGCTTTATAATACCAATCAAATTGAATTTATGCATTGGTTTCTATCAGAATGTTACTGGATCTGGGTAATAATGGATATCCCCGATGCTCTTTTTCAACATGGCTATGTGAAGTCAAAATTGTGAAACTATGGACACAACATTATCCACTTGAGTGGAGAAGTGGAGCCCTGAAAGAATGCGTGCTGGCTTTCTTTGTAAGGATAAGACTATAAATATATGCGCACTGGGACAATGATGTTGTGGACCGTCCATTTTTTGGAATCGAACTTGTGCTCTGAAGGAAGAAAGTGGAACATCGCATCTGGATAAATACTGGCTTTTATGATTATAATGAACTGTATTTGGACCGGCGTACTAAACACTATGGAATGCTGTAATGTGTCTCCATAGTTGTATTGAACTGTATCCGGACCGGCGCTCTTATAGAGCATTGTGAACTGTTGTAATTTGTTTCCATGGGGATGATGTGGGAGTTCGGTGGGAGGATCCTTTGCCCAGGCGTGCGCAGCGTTGCTGGTGCTTGTGGAGGAGGGTGACAGTGGACGCTGCCTGTATGACTCAGTGCGGTCACATGTGACCGGCACTGGTGTCTGATTGGGCCGCACTGGCCCTGCACACGCCCACTGCACTATGGCAACGGCTGAAGCACGGTTCTGATAGGGTGACACAGTGTGTTTACATCCGGATAGCCAGGGCTGCAGAGACTACGTTTGGGGACTGGTATGTTATCATAAGAGCGATCAGGGGGTGTGTTTACACTAGGGGACGAATACTATATGTACTGGGTAGTGTATAATTGTGTTTTTATGCGTTTCTATGTAATTTGTTATACTGATGTTTTTTTCTATGTGATCATGACACTGCCATTGGTTCTGTGTTAACTATGGGGGTGGTCTTAATGGTATATAATGGTGGTTAAGAGGTGACTGTACTGTGCTTGACAAAGGTCCTCGGACCGAAACGTTGCCGCAGGAGGCAGGATAAAGTGGGTTATTGCCTGACACTCCCGGATGTGGCGCTGTCCTTTGCTTATATACTTATTGTGGACTATGACCAGGAGGACCCCCTGGTGTGGACGTGCGCTCTGATGTCCATGAAGACAAAGTTGGTATTGGGTGCGGTCTGACTTTCTTTTTGGTTGGATTTATATAGCGTTCACTAGAGATCTTCTTCACTACTGTGTAATCCTGGTTATGGAGAGACACATTAATAAATCTCACTACAGACATTTCCAGAGTCCTCACCTCTCCAGTTCTGTCCATCTGTTATTCCCATAGATAAGAATGATGTAATGTGACGTCATCAGAATCTCTCACCTCTCCAGTAAGCCGGACGAGGATCTCTAGGGTGAGGTGTAATATCCTCTCCGCCATCTTGTCTCTGTCCATATCCATCTTTGATGGGTAAATCAGGAAAATTCTCTTATATAGAAGATCTTCACTGAGAGGATCCGATATTGTAGGGACCTGAATGAGAAGACGATGAGCCGATGTAACATCATAAAAATCCTGTGTAATAATACAATTACTGGAGATAATAAGGGAAACATATGAGGAGATTTATTATTTTACAGTATTTATTTTTCTTCTTTACATCTGCTAATAAAACCTCAACACAGTGCTATTATACTATATGGAGGGAATTGTGGTGCTGTAAGAAGAATATACTGAGTGTGGTGTATTTGTGGTACTAGCAGAACATTGTACTGTGTGGGGGGGGGGGTACCATGGAAATATAAATATCTTTTGTGTGTGAGATGTCATCACTGTTTGAACATTATACTGTGTGAATGGCATCACATATACTGCATAATGGGTTTTAAAAAGGAGTGCCAAAGGAAGCTGGAATTCTCAACAATGTGCGGCATTTGTATAAGAAGACTGCCATCTACCATCCAGGCGGGACCCTGAGGAATCAATGGGAATAGGGAGAGTTTCAGCAAGGAAGAGTCTAGATGGTACCTTGACGATGCAGTTTCTTGAAATAAAAGTACAAACAAAGGAGCATATTTGGCGGCAAGCAAAGAACAGGCAGGACGTGTGTCGGGGAAGAAACTGAGGCCGAGATACCAGGCCATGGTAAAGTGCCTGAGGCAGCAGGTTGTGGCATGTGTCATGAATCCCAATGGCTAGGGATAGCACTGGACAAGCAAAGTAGTAATAAATAACGGACGAGCTCTAGGGTGATGGTACCTGGGCTGACCGCTGCCCTACTCCTGACAAACACAACTAGAGATAGCCAGGGAGCGTGCCTACGTTGGTTCTAGACGCCACGCACCAGCCTAAGAGCTAACTAGCACTGCAGAGGAAATAAAGACCTCACTTGCCTCCAGAGGAATGAACCCCAAAAGGTATAGTTGCCCCCCACATGTATTGACGGTGAAATGAGAGGAAGGCACGCACATAGAGATGAATATAGGTTTAGCAAATTGAGGCCCGCTGTAACTAGAAAGCAGAATGATACAAAAGGGGTCTGAGCGGTCAGCAAAAAACCCTAATCAAAAACCATCCTGAGATTACAAGAACCCATGTGCCAACTCATGGCACATGGGGAGAACCTCAGCCCACTAGAGCTACCAGCTAGCATAGAGTCATAATTAGCAAGCTGGACAAAAAACCAAACAACTGAAAATCAGCACTTAGCTTATCCTGAAAGATCTGGGAGCAGGTAGTCAGGAACCAAACTGAGCACATCTGAATACATTGATAGCCGGCGAGGGAATGACAGAAAGGCCAGGCTAAATAGGAAACACCCAGCCGCTGATGGACAGGTGGAAACCAGAGACCGCAACCCACCAAAGTCACCCAGTACCAGCCGTAACCACCAGAGGGAGCCCACAAACAGAATCCACAACAGTACCCCCCCCTTGAGGAGGGGTCACCGAACCCTCACGAGAACCCCCAGGGCGATCAGGATGAGCTCTATGGAAGGCGCGGACCAAATCAGTCGCATGAACATCGGAGGCGACCACCCAGGAATTATCCTCCTGACCATAACCCTTCCACTTAACCAAATACTGGAGTTTACGTCTGGAAACACGAGAATCCAAGATCTTCTCAACAACATACTCCAATTCTCCCTCCACCAGCACCGGAGCAGGAGGCTCAACCGAAGGAACAACGGGCACCTCATACCTCCGCAATAACGACCGATGGAACACATTATGAATAGCAAACGATGCTGGGAGATCCAAACGAAAAGATACAGGGTTAAGAATCTCCGAGATCCTATAAGGACCGATGAACCGAGGCTTGAACTTAGGAGAAGAGACCTTCATAGGGACAAAACGAGAAGATAACCACACCAAGTCCCCAACAAGAAGTCGGGGACCCACGCGGCGACGGCGATTAGCAAACTGCTGAGTCTTCTCCTGAGATAACTTCAAATTGTCCACCACCTGATTCCAAATCTGATGTAGCCTGTCCACCACCACGTCCACTCCAGGACAATCCGAAGACTCCACCTGACCAGAGGAAAAACGAGGATGAAACCCCGAATTACAAAAAAAATGGAGAGACCAAAGTAGCAGAACTAGCCCGATTATTAAGGGCAAATTCGGCCAGTGGCAAAAAGGCAACCCAGTCATCTTGATCAGCAGAAACAAAACACCTCAAATAAGTTTCCAAGGTCTGATTAGTTCGCTCCGTCTGGCCATTAGTCTGAGGATGGAATGCAGACGAGAAAGACAAATCAATGCCCATCTTAGCACAAAACGTCCGCCAAAATCTAGACACAAACTGGGATCCCCTGTCAGAAACGATATTCTCCGGAATCCCATGCAAACGAACCACGTTCTGAAAAAATAAAGGGACCAACTCGGAGGAGGAAGGCAACTTAGGCAAGGGCACCAAATGAACCATCTTAGAAAAGCGGTCACACACAACCCAGATAACGGACATTTTCTGTGAAACAGGGAGATCAGAAATAAAATCCATGGAAATGTGCGTCCAAGGCCTCTTCGGGATGGGCAAGGATAACAACAACCCACTGGCCCGAGAACAGCAAGGCTTAGCCCGAGCACACACTTCACAAGACTGCACAAAAGTGCGCACATCCCTTGACAAGGAAGGCCACCAAAAAGACCTGGCCACCAAGTCTCTAGTACCAAATATTCCAGGATGACCAGCCAACACAGAAGAATGGACCTCGGAGATGACTCTACTGGTCCAATCATCCGGAACAAACAGTCTTTCTGGTGGACAACGATCAGGTTTATCCGCCTGAAACTCCTGCAATGCACGTCGCAAGTCTGGGGATACGGCGGACAATATTACCCCATCCCTAAGGATACCAGTAGGCCCAGAGTCTCCAGGAGAGTCAGGCACAAAACTCCTGGAAAGAGCATCTGCCTTCACATTCTTTGAACCTGGCAGGTATGAAACCACGAAATTTAAACGAGAAAAAAACAACGACCAACGAGCCTGTCTAGGATTCAGACGCCTGGCAGACTCAAGGTAAATGAGATTCTTGTGATCAGTCAAGACCACCACACGATGTCTAGCACCCTCAAGCCAATGACGACACTCCTCAAATGCCCACTTCATGGCCAAAAGCTCCCGATTACCCACATCATAATTGCGCTCGGCGGGCGAGAATTTTCTAGAGAAGAATGCACATGGCTTCATCACCGAGCCATTGGAACTTCTCTGTGACAAAACCGCCCCCGCTCCAATCTCGGAAGCATCAACCTCAACCTGAAAAGGAAGTGAAACATCTGGTTGACATAACACAGGAGCAGAAGAAAACCGGCGCTTAAGTTCCTGAAAGGCCTCCACAGCCGTAGGAGACCAATTAGCAACATCAGCACCCTTTTTAGTCAAATCAGTCAAAGGTTTAACAACACTGGAAAAATTAGCAATGAACCGACGATAAAAATTAGCAAACCCCAAGAACTTCTGAAGACTCTTAACAGATGTAGGTTGTGTCCAGTCACAAATCGCCTGAACCTTGACGGGATCCATCTCAATAGTAGAAGGAGAAAAAATTTACCCCAAAAAAGAAATCTTCTGGACTCCAAAGAGACACTTTGAGCCCTTCACAAACAGAGAATTGGCCCACAGAACCTGAAACACCTTCCTGACCTGTAGAACATGAGACTCCCAGTCATCAGAAAACACCAAAATATCATCCAAATACACAATCATAAACTTATCCAGATATTCACGGAAAATATTGTGCATAAAGGACTGAAAGACAGACGGAGCATTGGAGAGTCCAAAAGGCATTACCAAATACTCAAAATGGCCCTCAGGCGTATTAAATGCGGTTTTCCACTCATCACCCTGTTTTATCCGCACAAGATTATACGCACCGCGAAGATCTATCTTAGTGAACCACCTAGCTCCCTTAATGCGAGCAAACAAATCAGTCAATAATGGCAATGGATACTGATATTTGACTGTAATCTTATTCAGAAGGCGATAATCTATACAAGGCCTCAGGGAACCATCTTTTTTTTCCACGAAAAAAAAACCTGCTCCCAGAGGGGACGAAGATGGACGAATATGTCCCTTTTCCAAGGACTCCTTAATATAATTCCGCATAGCAGTATGCTCTGGCACAGACAGATTAAATAAACGACCCTTAGGGAACTTACTGCCAGGAATTAATTCTATAGCACAGTCACAATCCCTATGAGGAGGGAGCGAATTAAGCTTAGGCTCCTCAAAAACATCCCGATAGTCAGACAAAAACGCAGGGATCTCAGAAGGAGTAGATGAAGCGATTGAAATCAGAGGTGCATTATCATGAACCCCCTGACATCCCCAGCTTAACACAGACATAGTTTTCCAATCCAGGACAGGATTATGAGTTTGTAACCATGGCAGACCAAGCACTAGTACATCATGTAAATTATACAGTACAAGGAAGCGAATCACCTCCTGATGAACGGGAGTCATGCGCATGGTCACTTGTGTCCAATACTGCGGTTTATTCATAGCCAATGGTGTAGAGTCAATTCCCTTCAGATGAATAGGAACTTCCAGAGGCTCCAGACCAAAACCGCAGCGTTTGGCAAATGACCAATCCATAAGACTCAGGGCAGCGCCCGAATCCACATAGGCATCGACGGAAATGGAAGACAGTGAACAAATCAGAGTCACAGACAAAATGAACTTAGACTGCAGAGTACCAATGGCAAAAGATTTATCAACCTTTTTTGTGCGTTTAGAGCATGCTGATATAACATGAGCTGAATCACCACAATAAAAACACAATCCATTTTTCCACCTATAATTTTGCCGTTCACTTCTGGACTGAATTCTATCACATTGCATAGTCTCAGGTGCCTGTTCAGAAGACACCGCCAACTGGTGCACAGGTTTGCGCTCCCGTAAACGCCGATCAATCTGAATGGCCATAGCCATAGACTCATTCAGACCTGTACAACACAAGAGAAAAAGCACCACTCTATAAGAATCGCACACCACTAATAAATGATGAAAAAAAGGGAAAACTTTTATTGATACAAATGTTAAAAACAGTTAAAATGGCATAATGCCGTGAATTCCCCACTGGCCCGCCACAGAGATACAATCAGTAAGCAAATACATATGGCACACAATTGCCCTATCAAAGCAGGTAATCAATACAATACAATGCTGGGTGTCCGTGCTTTAGTTGGTAATAAAAATGGCGCAAACAAAGTATAACGATCCCCTCATAGAAACAAAAAACAAAAAACAATAGCACCTAGTAGGGAAATAGAAATGTGCCCCTAGTGCCAGAAACGGCATAGGGTCCAAAGCATACTATGCCCCCAGTCAAGTGGCCGACATGCTGCAAGGATATAAATAACCAATATATGGTAATAATGAAGCATAGAAAGACCCTAAAACACTGGTATAATTACCACAGCAGAAGGCGCTGCCAAAACATATGCTGCAGGCAGAGTGCCCAAGGTGCCAAGAGATCAATGAGAGGGACCAAGCGCCGCAGGCAGGGCACAACGTGGGGAGCAAGCCCAACGCGTGTCGCCGTCACCAAGGACGGCGTCCTTCGTCCTTCGTCAGGTGACGAAGCCGTCCTTGGTGACGGCGACACGCGTTGGGCTTGCTCCCCACGTTGTGCCCTGCCTGCGGCGCTTGGTCCCTCTCATTGATCTCTTGGCACCTTGGGCACTCTGCCTGCAGCATATGTTTTGGCAGCGCCTTCTGCTGTGGTAATTATACCAGTGTTTTAGGGTCTTTCTATGCTTCATTATTACCATATATTGGTTATTTATATCCTTGCAGCATGTCGGCCACTTGACTGGGGGCATAGTATGCTTTGGACCCTATGCCGTTTCTGGCACTAGGGGCACATTTCTATTTCCCTACTAGGTGCTATTGTTTTTTGTTTCTATGAGGGGATCGTTATACTTTGTTTGCGCCATTTTTATTACCAACTAAAGCACGGACACCCAGCATTGTATTGATTACCTACTTTGATAGGGCAATTGTGTGCCATATGTATTTGCTTACTGATTGTATCTCTGTGGCGGGCCAGTGGGGAATTCACGGCATTATGCCATTTTAACTGTTTTTAACATTTGTATCAATAAAAGTTTTCCCTTTTTTTCATCATTTATTAGTGGTGTGCGATTCTTATAGAGTGGTGCTTTTTCTCTTGTGTTGTTATGGTTGTACACCATCTCTTTCGCACCCCGTGTATTATTGACCTGATTGGTAGTGCGCTGGTCCCCCTTTTTCTTCATTCATTCAGACCTGTAGGCGCAGGGAACCCCACCATAATATCCTTAATGGCCTCAGAAAGACCATTTCTGAAGTTAGCAGCCAGGGCACACTCATTCCACTGAGTAAGCACCGACCATTTCCGAAATTTTTGACAATATATTTCCGCTTCATCATGCCCCTGAGAGAGGGCTAATAAAGCCTTTTCAGCCTGAATCTCCAGGTTAGGTTCCTCATAAAGCAATCCCAGTGCCAGAAAAAACGCATCCACACTGAGCAATGCAGGATCCCCTGGTGCCAATGCAAATGCCCAATTCTGAGGGTCGCCCCGCAGGAAAGATATGACAATCTTGACCTGTTGAGCAGGGTCTCCAGAGGAGCGAGATTTTAAAGAAAGAAACAATTTACAATTGTTCCTGAAATTCAGGAAGGTAGATCTATCTCCAGAAAAGAACTCTGGAATAGGAATTCTAGGTTCAGACATGGGAGTGTGAACAACAAAATCCTGTATGTTTTGAACCTTTGCAGCGAGATTACTCAGGCTGGAAGCCAAACTCTGGACATCCATGTTAAACAGCTAAGATCAGAGCCATTCAAGGGTTAAGAGGAGGTAAGAAGCAGCTAGACAGCAATTAAGGGCTAGGCAGCAAAAACTCTGAAGGAAAAAAAAAAATTTTCCCCAAAACACTTCTTTTCCTCCTGCTTCAGCCCAGACAATTAACACTTTGTGGCCGGCTATACTGTCATGAATCCCAATGGCTAGGGATAGCACTGGACAAGCAAAGTAGTAATAAATAACGGACGAGCTCTAGGGTGATGGTACCTGGGCTGACCGCTGCCCTACTCCTGACAAACACAACTAGAGATAGCCAGGGAGCGTGCCTACGTTGGTTCTAGACGCCACGCACCAGCCTAAGAGCTAACTAGCACTGCAGAGGAAATAAAGACCTCACTTGCCTCCAGAGGAATGAACCCCAAAAGGTATAGTTGCCCCCCACATGTATTGACGGTGAAATGAGAGGAAGGCACGCACATAGAGATGAATATAGGTTTAGCAAATTGAGGCCCGCTGTAACTAGAAAGCAGAATGATACAAAAGGGGTCTGAGCGGTCAGCAAAAAACCCTAATCAAAAACCATCCTGAGATTACAAGAACCCATGTGCCAACTCATGGCACATGGGGAGAACCTCAGCCCACTAGAGCTACCAGCTAGCATAGAGTCATAATTAGCAAGCTGGACAAAAAACCAAACAACTGAAAATCAGCACTTAGCTTATCCTGAAAGATCTGGGAGCAGGTAGTCAGGAACCAAACTGAGCACATCTGAATACATTGATAGCCGGCGAGGGAATGACAGAAAGGCCAGGCTAAATAGGAAACACCCAGCCGCTGATGGACAGGTGGAAACCAGAGACCGCAACCCACCAAAGTCACCCAGTACCAGCCGTAACCACCAGAGGGAGCCCACAAACAGAATCCACAACAGGCATGCCGGGAAGCAGAACCCAGGCGACATCAGATGAGTCCCAGAGTCCAGGTTATGCCATTCAAGACCTGAGAACCAAACCTGTGTCAGTCAGCGAGCCTTAATAGACTTTATCAGGAGGACATGTGGCCTAGCGGGAAGAACCAGAGACCTCCACTATGGCCGGTGTTCGCAGAAGAGGTAGTGTTGAGGCCTATATGTGTCAAGACCATCGCCCTTGTCAGTAGCTAAAGTAGCATACGGTTAGAGGCTGCTATTACAGTGAGAGTGAGCCGGAGAATTCATTGTATTTATGATATTGTATATTTCACCTCGTAATCACCCTGTTTTGTATTATATACTGTTGCCATAGTGATCACAATTCCGTCACATCAGGGAATTAAATAATGATATTGGTTACTTCTACCTTGTGTTTGTCTGTATGTTTTATCTGGTCACTTAATACAGGGACATAATGGGGGCATTACACTGTATGGGAGGATGGCGGTACTGTGGGAACATTATACTGTGTGGGGGGCATCATACATACTACATAAGGAGCATTACACTGTGTGGCACCAAGAAAGGGGCCCTGTACTATGAGAACAATCCATTTCCTCACTTCCTGTCTTCCATAGTTGGGTCGTATGTATCTATCACAGGAAACAGAACAGATTCTTATAAAGTGGCATCAAAAACACCAGAAAAGTCTCAGTACTGAAGGGGTTAATGTCCCCCGCGCTCAGTAATGGGGAATCTCCAGCACCTACCTCCACCTGCAGAGCCGCCACCACAAATATGGCTGCTCTGTGTGCGCACAGGACCTGTGATGAGGTCACAGGAGGGGAGGAGTCAGGGGTCACATGATCAGGGGCCTCAGTGAATGATATCTGTAGTGCAGACCCTACATGGAAACTTCTCCTCAGTCAGTGACATTCCCGCCATTATTCCCCCTCACTACTGGCACAATTACCCCGCGCCGCCTTCTCTACACAGTGTTATGTGTGGAATGTAACGTGTGATTTCTCTGGAGACAAATAGACCCCACACATGAGGGAATTATTAGCCCCAATTTTTTTTATTTTCACAAGAGTAACCGGACGTCTACTATATGGCGACATATTTCTCTTGACGTATTGTATTTTATTATAGTGGTAACATTTCTTTGATATGACTTGTGTTTATTTGTGAAAAAAATCAGAAATTTTATGAAAATTTTGAAAATGTTGAAATTATCATATTTTATGTCACACAAAATAGTTAATTAATATAATTTCCCACATGTCTACTTTACATCAGCACAATTTTGAAACATAATTTTTGTAAGGAAGTTATAAGGGTTAAAAGTTCACCAGCAAATTCTATTATTTTTACCAACAAATTTACAAAACCATTTTTTTAGGGACCACCTCACATTTGAAGTGACTTTGAGGGGCCTATATGACAGAAAATACCCCAAAGTGACACCATTCTAAAAACTGCACCCCTCAAGGTTCTCAAAACCACATTCAACACGTTTATTAACCCTTCAGGTCTTTCACAGGAATAAAAGGAACGTGGAAGGAAAAAAGGAACATTTACCGTAACTTTTTTCACAAGCATTTCATATTAGACACCATTTTTTTATTTTCACAAGAGTAACAGGAGAAAAGGAACTGTAAAATTTGTTGTGCATTGTCTCTTGAGCACGCTGATACCCCATATGTTGAGGAAAACTACTGTTTGGGCGCACAGCAGGTCTCGGAAGGGAAGGAGCACTATTTTACTTTGTGAATCCAAAATAATTGCTGGAATCATTGGCAGACACCGTGCCACGATTGGAGAGCCCTTGAAGTGCCCAAAGAGTGGAAATTCCCTCAAGTGACCCCATTTTGGAAACTAGACCTCTCAAGGAACTTATCTAGATGTATGGTTATCACCTTGAACTCCCAGGTGCTTCATAGAAGTTGATATTGTTGAGCAGTGAAAATAAAAAAAATCACATTTTCCCAACAAAAATAATCTTT
The DNA here is from genome assembly GCF_051348905.1 of Ranitomeya variabilis. NCBI lineage: Eukaryota > Metazoa > Chordata > Amphibia > Anura > Dendrobatidae > Ranitomeya > Ranitomeya variabilis. The sequence goes on along the minus strand of NC_135235.1, from coordinate 692,869,892 downwards.
TTGGCCCCCAATTTTTTATTTTTGCAAGGTTAACGGGAGAAAATAAACCTCAAAATTGGTTTTGCAATTTCTCCAGATGGGGGCTGGAATAGGCACAGCTTGATGGAGGCCCCCCATGACTGCGTTGCCATGGGAGGGGTTTTTCCCATATTGTTTTTTAAAAGCGGTGCGTAGGATTGGCTGTAGGAGAACAGGGGAGGAGTTTGGGGGTTGGGGATGGGCGACAAGGGGGGAAAAGTGCGGGAAAACGCCATTCACAGGAAAGAACACAGCGGGAAAAGGAGCGTGGAAGGAACTCACAGGAAAGATTCAGCGTAAAAGGCCTTCAACCCCCCTCCTTTGGACAGACTTACCATGGAGTCTGTTGATGGCTTGGTAGACAGGCTGCGGGACATGGCGAGATCGCAAAGGGATGGCTGGCTCCGGGAGCAGCTGGCTTCCTTGCTGGGTGATGCAGGTCAGCGGGGCAGCAGGACGCAGAGGACCAGGCCCCAAGCGGCTAGCGCCGGAGATCGCGTCGCGTGGCAGGCGGAGGCTGCGGAGCCCCTCCTGGGATCCTGCGGAAGCCAGGTGCAGTGCTGCAGCCGACCCGCCTGGCACCACCTCCGGCAGGAATCCAGGCACCCGCTCTGCCGGCGGCGCACCACTGACACAAGGAGCACTGCGGCCAGCCAGGCTTTGCTGGAAATGCAGGCCGCACTGGAAGTTCGGCCTGTGCCTGCGCGCCGGGGGCCGGTGCAGGCCAGGAGAGGGCCTAGCAGCGCCGGCGAAGCACCGGAGAGTGTGGCCCGGCCAGCTGCGGTGAGAGGGAGGCAGGCAGCTGCAACAGCTTCAAGAAGAAGTCCGGCAGTGTCTGCGGCCGCAGGTACCCGGGGAACAGCCGGAAGAAGGTCACCTGACAAGCGGAGTGGCAGGCAGAGCAGGTTGCAGGGCAGGCAGCCTTCAGATGCTTTGCCGGGCTCTCTATCTGGGCATGACAGCAGCGATCCGACGGGCGGCAGGCTACGGGAGGCTGCTACTGCTTACAGATCCAGGTCCAGCAGATGGTCGAGGGAGCGGCAAGGATCCCCTGCTTCGGTCCACCCTGGTGACGTGGAGGCCAGGGGCGTGGGCCTGGAGCAGCAAGAGGACGACGTCGGGAGCGAGTCAGGGAGCGAGCAGCCGGTGGATTGAGAACAGCAGGAGTCTGGATGTCCAGCTGGCGGGGACACAGCACCCGTGCAGCCTCGTGAGTATATGTCCATGTCTCGTTTGTCACCATCAGGGGGTCGGTTAGGTGATGTTGGGGGAAGTCAGGGTGCAGCAGCTGACATCGGCGCGCTAGCGGGGGTGGGGGGCTCTGAGGTGTCGGGAATTAGCAATATTCTGGCTGGGGTGTCGCATTTTTGAGAAGTCTAGAAGGCGGAGTTGCGGAAGGGGCTGAAGGCTCACTGCAGGGAGCCTGGTTACATGGTTTGGGTATTGGATCGTGGGTGGTGAGCGGCTCAGCAAGGCCAGGGGAGTCGGCACAGGCGTCGTCCGCCAGTGTATCGGTGTCGGTGAAGACCGAGAAAGATAAGGGGGATACAGTAAAGTTGGACAACAGCGAAAGGGGAGGTGTATGTGCAGCGCCCCAGAGTCCTGGTCGTTGCAGTACTGACGCTCCGCCGCTAAGGGGAGTGATGGTACGTCTGATGGCACTGAAGGAGTTCACCTGACCAGGTATCACAGACACCAATACACTTCACAGTCTGGCCTCCAGGGGGAGCAAAGGGTACTATGTATTAGGACACTCCTCACAATCTGGTAAAACTGGGGGTTGGATAGGAAGTTAGTTAGAAGCTGACTGGGTTGGAACCAGGCAACATCCTGTGGCAGAGGGTGTTGCGGGGAAAGATTCAGGGGGGTCCCTGTCAGGGGTGGGATCCTGACAGAGGCCTAGCGAACAAGACAGAGCATTAAGGAACCGCGCCTGCACTACATTGCGGCGGTATCTCAAGAAAGGACAAGAAGCGAGGTTTATTGTGGAGAGTGAGAAACGAGATCACAGCAATAAGGAGATAACACCAGTAGGAGTCGTGCCGTAAGATCGAGGTAACATCCTACTGAGGCACGTGGCCGGTGGAAGTATTGGGCTCCAACCATTACTTCAAACCAATGGCAGGACAGTTAATTATAGGTTGGCTGTCTCACCTAAAACACCTAAGCAGACATAGGGGGCGATTGTGGGAGAGGGGCGACACTAGGATCCCGGAAGAACTCCAGGCCTACCCGTCATATGGGTGCGTCCTAGCCATATCATCTGGGGGACGGAGAAGAACATCAGAACAGATACAAGTTGTGAGAAAGAACATCAGAAACAGACACAACAGTTGTGAGGACTATCCCGTGGTGCTCAGCAGGGAAGTACTACAACACACAGGCGCTAGAAGGTAGGCACTGATTTCCACCTGCAAAGGAAACTTTGGAGGAGCTTTCGGACCGGCCAGTCTCAGCCAGCCCTGTTAGCAGTACTCTGGATTGAGGATCCTGAAGCCTTCAGTAAAGAGGTAAAGAGACTGCAACCTTGTGTCCTCGTTATTCACCGTGACCTACACCACGCACCATCATCTCATCTTTCATTGGACGCCCCTTAGCAGGGTCACGGACCGGGTCTAGCCACCGTGACAACCCCAAGACCGAGACAGAGAGGCCCGGTACCGAGAACCCCTCGGCCTTGCGTCTGGGGGCGCTCCAAATGTATGCTTTAAGGGTCCGCTTGGTGCGCATCTGAAGAAGGAGGTGAAGGAGAAAATTTGGAAGGATGAGTGTGTGGAGATTTTCTCCCTCCTTCCTTTAGAAAAGTTTAACTTGGACAAGGGTAAGAAGGAGGATAGTAAAAAGGAGGAGGAGAAGAGGAGGTGGCGGTTGATTCCGCAAACTTTCATTAATTGGCAACAGGCTTTTGCGATACTGGCTAGTGTAATAGGCGAAAAATTTCCGGACAACTGTTCGGGTCTTTTTTGTTACTTTGACTCGATAGGCGAGGCACATCGTACCTATGGGGGTCAGGCGTGGCTGCGTTATAATGAGCAGTTCCGTCAGAGGAAGGTGGTTGGGCCAGAAATCAAATGGGATCAAAAGGACATTGGACTTTGGTTGAAAGTCATGGCCCCAGTGAGGTATGGGCAGTCCTTTCATGGGAGCGGTGGCGCCGGCAACCAACAGATAGGACATGGCAGCGGAGGGCAGGGGGGCCAGGGAGGGAAAGAGAAGTCAGGAACATGTTGGCAGTTTAATGACGGCCAATGTAAGTACGGGAACTCCTGCAAATTTAAGCATGTTTGTTCCCATTGCAACGGAGGCTCTCACGGAGCATCTAAATGTTTCAAGAAAGCAAGGGGTAAGCCTGGAGTGGGTGGCAGTCAAGGGGGAGACCCCAGTGAGGCTTCAAAAGATGGCCCCTTATCTAAATAGATACCCGGATCAAGAAAAGGTGGGAATTTTTTTACGCGGGTTTTCTGATGGTTTTCAGATTCCGGCTCCTAATCATGAGGTTCCTTTTACTACCAAGAATTTGAGGTCAGCGGATATACATGCTGCGGTGGTTAGCAGTAAGTTGGTGAAGGAGGTGGAACTGGGTAGGATGGCTGGGCCATTTAGTTCTTTGCCGATTGAAGGCACGATTGTTTCACCATTAGGGGTGGTGCCTAAAAAGGAGCCGAACAAGTTTCGCTTGATCCAGCATTTGTCGTATCCAAAGTCAGTTAATGACGGCATAGATGAGGAGTTATGTTCAGTGGTGTACACTTCATTTGACGCAGCAGTACAATGGGTACGGCGGTATGGTAAAGGGGCTTTATTAGCTAAGACGGATATTGAATCGGCTTTTCGGTTGCTCCCGGTTCACCCAAATAGCATTCCTTAGCTGGGTTGTTTTTGGAATGGTGGTTTTTATTTAGATAGATGTTTGCCTATGGGCTGTTCGATTTGTTGTTCATTGTTTGAGACGTTTAGCACTTTTCTTGAATGGGTGATTAGGGACGTTACCGGAGTTCCTTCCACCATTCATTATTTGGATGACTTTTTGTTTATTGGTCCCCCGGGCTCTGCCATATGTAGGAATTTGTTGGCTACCAGGGAGTGGATGGCTAGGCTCTTTGGCGTGCCGTTGGCAAGGTTTTGAGTTTTTTGGACATCCTTATGGATTCAGAGAAAATGGAGTGTAGGTTGCCTGAGGACAAACTTTTGTTGCTGGTACAGGAGATACACAGGATTGGTTGATTGCATAAGGCGAATTTAAAGGCGTTGCAGACCCTTTTGGGACGTTTGAACTTTGCGTGCCGGATTATGCCCATTGGTAGGATTTTTTGCTATAGGTTGTCGTTGGCAACGGCCGGAATCAGGGCGGCACATCATTTTGTTCGTTTAACTAAGGAGCATAGAGAAGATTTGGTTGTTTGGCAACGTTTTTTATCAAATTACAATTTTAGATCGTTGATTCACCTGGAAACTGTGAACGGTGTGTTTTGTGGAGGTCGGTGGAGTGCCGGGTTGTGGCCGGAGGGTTGGCAGAAACAGGGTTTCAACAAGAATCTTGCACTGTTAGAATTGTTCCCAATTGTGGTGTCAGTTATGATTTGGGGTGACATTTTTCAAAATCGGAAGGTCAGTTTTCACTGTTATAATCTAAGCGTGGTCTCTATTATCAATAGTCTAACTTCTTCCTCTCCCCCGGTGATTAGATTGGTTAGGGAGCTGGTGTTGCGATGTTTGGAATTGAATGCATACATTTCTGCGGTACACGTACTGTGTGTGCAAAATTCAATAGCAGATGCTTTGTCTCGTTCACAGTTGGAACGGTTCCGGGAGTTGGCGCCAGAAGCGGACGCCTCAGGAGTGGTATGCCCTTCACGTTTGTGGAAAATTTTGCGGACAAGGAGGTCGGTTGATTCAGTCCTCAGTCTCAAGCTCAACGTGGCTAGCTTACAAATCAGCTTGGGAAATCTGGGAAAGCTGGTCTGGTCAATGGGGAGGGGTGGAATCCGACAGTGACAGGACCCTGGCGATATTGTTTTTGGTGGGCAAAGCGGAGTGGGGTTGGACCGTATCAAAAGTGAATAAATTTATGACAGGCTTGGCTTTTGGTTTTAAGCTGCAGGGATCGGTCAATATTACCAAAAGCTTTCTGATAACGCAGGCTCCGAAGGGTTTTCATAGCGGGAACGTTAGTGTTGACAAGCGCAGACCCATTTAGTTCAGCTTGTTAACGAGGTTGGGTTACGTAGTTGGGAGAATTTGTTGTTCTCATTTCGAAGCCTCCCTGTTTAGGTTGGCTTATTCTTGGGCATTCTTTGGGGCTTTGAGATTGGGCAAGCTGGTGTCTCCTAGCAAACTTAGGGCAGGAGGTTTGTTGGCAGAGGACGTTGAATTTTGGGCAGGAGGTATTTCTTTTTTGATTCGGTGGTCGAAAACTGACAGGAATGGAAAGGGTAAGCGGGTGGTCTTAGTGAGGGTCGATGGATGTTTGATGTGCCCGCAACATTGTTTGGAGGAGTACTGGAGTCTGTTGTCTGGTAGATCGGGGCCGCTGCTTAGTCACCAAGACGGGACCTTTCTGTCACGTTTTCAATTTTTGGCAGTTTTAAAAAAGATTTTGACTGAGTTGGGATTTGATTCTGGGTCCTACGGGTATTTTAGAATTGGGGCTGCTACAGAGGCAGACGTTTTGGGTCTAGGAACCGAAGTGATTAAACGGATTGGGAGATGGAATTCTAATCGTTATTTGACTTACGTGCGTCGTTAGGTGTTTTTGGGGTGTATTGAGTTATTCTGGTATGTAATTGTTGTTCTGTTTTTTAGGTCATCCCCCGTTATTGACCTGGATTTTTGGACATTCGTTTGTGTTTTGGGGTGGGGTGCGGCGCGGGCCGAGATCAGGCCGGATGGTAGGCAGCTAGGTTTTAGCCGTGATACTGTAGTGATTCGATGGTTGGGGTTTCGGGGCATGCTATGGAACAGGGTGTTGCCAGAATTTTCCCGGGCCGCGCGTTTGGATAGAGCTCCGGATATTTTACTGGTGCACATGGGGGAATGATTTGGGTGCGAAACCGGTTAGGGAACTGATTAGAGACATCCGTTTTGATTTTTTGAGATTGTGGGTCTCTTATCCGGGAGTTCTCACGGTGGGGTCTGACATCGTGCCTAGGAAGCAATGGAGTTTGGCTCGATCCTTGAAAGGCATTAATAGGGCCAGGATAAAACTTAACAGGGCAGTGGCGAAGTTTGTATCCAGGAATGGGGGAATTGCGGTGAGGCATTTTGAGTTGGAGGCTGGGGTCGGCAATTTTTGGAGAGAAGATGGTGTGCACCTGAATGATATCGGTGTTGATTTGTGGGCGCTCGCCCTGCAGGAGGGAGTCGAAAGGGTGCTGGCTGTGATGTGGTACTCACGAGCCTGAGGTGGTCAGGGCTGTTCGTGGTTGGCGGGGTTCTTGGAGTTGGTGATGTGTTATTGGAGGAAGGTCAATTGGATGGGGGCTGATCTGGCTTGTGGTTACAGGCTCTGGACGGGGATTGTCCTCGGCAGCTTTGGGGTTTTTGGTTTGCCCTGAAAAGGGTTACATGGTGCCCTCGAGCTGGTGGTCACGGCTGAGGGTAAAAAAAGTGTTGGTTAAAAAGTTTGGGGCATTTTTTGCCTATATATATATATATATATATATATATATATATATATATATATGATGCCAGATCTTTTAGTTCCAAGAACCCTCCCCCTCAAGTTTTCAGATGTTTTGTTATAATTATAATAATTATTTTTGTTTGTTAATAGACTGGCCGCTGTGGCCAAAATTATCCAAAGAATTATCATGTTGTTTTTATTGCATAATTAGCGTTAAGTGGGGGGGGGGTGGAATTTTGTTTGGTCACAATTGGCGGGTTTGGTGGAGTGATGTTGGGAAAAGATCCCAAATGGGCTATACGCGGTCATGAGTTGTGATGGGAGAACCCCTAGATGTTCAGGGTTCGACCGAACAGTTAAAAACAGTACCTGAATACGGAATACTTTCACTTGAATAGGAGGCCCGAACTTCAGGTATTTGCCATACTGTCATGAACAGTACATGACAGTGCGGCAGACATGGCCTCTAATCGGTGGCTAAATCATTACAGCTGGTCAGAGAGCTGCGACTCTCATGCAAATGACAGGGTGAGCCTGCAGCAGTGACTGTACGTAAAAAATTTACCTCCGGTCACTGTCATCGGTTGATGGGACTACTACTCTCCCATCAAATTGAAAAAATTAAGATGCATAGTACATAATTTGGCCAATTAATGCATGCCCAGCAGCCAACGATAAAGTGGTCTCAAAACTGCTGGGAACCTACGTGTCTAGTGTGAATACCTCTCTTTGGCTGAAGTCTGAATTTCTGAGTAGATGTGAATACCTCTTTTTAAAGCCTGAATTTATGGATAGGTAGTGGAGATAAGAGAATATGTTCAGAAAATGATTGCCAAACATACAGTAAATTTGGCACTTTCGGATTCATGTTCAGAAACATGACTTGGATGTCGGGTGACCCGGGACAGGGGCTCATTCCCTGTCCCTAACGCTAAAGGGCACCCTAGCTTACCCTGTTCCCCGGTTTACGTCTGAAGGTGAAGATGCTGGGGCCATGTACTTTGCCTTATCTCTTGAATCGGCCCTCTGTCTGTTCCCTTCCCCCACAAAGGGAAGAGGGGAGCAGTTGTGCAGTGCAGTACACCAACTAGATGAACAAGGCAACACAAACAAGGGTAACTGAAAATACCAGGCATAAAAATATTCACTCATATATAACAGAGAAATACACCTGAGTGTGGAGGATGTGAAAAAAGCAAAGTAGGAGAAGGAAAGGGAATTATCACTCTTACAAACCCAAGCAACAGTCACAGATAAATCCACCAATCTTCCTCTCACTGTAATAAGATTATGCTAATGTTCTATGGAGACCGATGACGTGAGTCAGAATGATGACAAACACGGTATATCACAGTTCAAGATATATATTATTGTAGGATGATGAACTTCAGATAACTGATGCAAACTGCAGCTTTACAGATAAACAAGTAAACAGTCTCAAGAATATGCAGATATTACAAGTACAGACCGAGGGTGCAAGTACAAGTCCAGCAATGCAGTATCCAGAGGTCAGAGCCTGGGCTGGCTCCTAGCAGAGGGGCAGACCATAGCAGAGGTGGGTGCAGAGCAGGTGAAGAGCAACAGAGTTTTTCCGGTGGTACGTAGATCCAGAAGCAAGTGGGGTATCCCGAGGAGTAGAAGAAACAAGCAGGTTGCAAGTCCTTGCGCTTGGCAGCAAGTGAGATACAAGATACACAAGCAAGGTATAGTGTGCAGAGTTCCTTTATATATGCAGCAGACAGGAAACAAGGAGTATCAGACAGGAAACAAGATGGCCCCCATGAAGCCAGCCACTCCATCTTGGGTAAGGGCAGAATCCAACAGAACTAAGGGCAAGAACAGACAAAAACAGGTATGCAGTCTCAGTCCTTACATTACTCTCCTTTTTAAAGATGTCCTCTGGATGTTCTTATATTTGGTTTATTGGGGTATCTGCTGTGGAACTGTCTGATCAGACGAGGAGCGTGAATATTTTCTAGAGGTTCCCAGGAATTCTCCTCAGACGAATATCCTTGCCACTTTACCAGATACTGAAGTCGTCCCCTATGAATTAGAGAATCGATGATCTTCTCCACGATGAATTCCTCCTGCCCATCTTTGAGAATTGGATCAGGAGGAGCAGATGTGTTCCCGGAGAAAGGATTTGCCACTACCGGTTTAAGCAGGGAAACATGAAAGACAGGATGTATTTTTAAAGAATTAGGCAACTTGAGTCGGCAGGCTACCGAACTCACTATGCTACTGATCTTGTACGGATCAACATATTTTTGCCCCAATTGAGATGTTGGAACTCTGAGTTTCAAGTTCATTGTTGAGAGCCAGACCATGTCTCCTACCTTATATGTGGGTACTGGTTTACAGAATCTGTCTGCTGCCTTCTTGTAGCTTTCTTGTGCTGTGGCCAGCGTCTGCTTCAGAACTTCCAGATTCCGCTGCAGAGATGAAATGCGGTCGGCTACCGCATGTACAGACATGTCTATCGGAAGTCGAGGAAGAATGCTGGGATGATATCCCTTATTAGCAAAAAAATGGAGACATTTTGGTGGATGCAATCTGTGAGTTATTGTACGTGAATTCAGCCAGCGGAAGCAGACTCACCCAATCATCTTGTAAGTGACACACATAGCAACGCAAATATTGCTCCAAAGTTTGATTGGTCCGTTCAGTTTGGCCATTAGACTGCAGATGGAAAGCAGATTTCAAATTTTTCCTTGATGTCCAGAGCAGCACAAAAACTTTGCAAAATTTTGAAGTAAATTGGACCCCTCGAGCAGATATTACTTCATCCGTTACTCCATGTAATCGAAAAATATTTTGTACGTTAAGATCCGCAGTCTGTTTGGCCGTCGGTAACCTGGTATAAGGAATGGAATGAGCAGCTTTGGTTAATCGGTCAACTACTACTAGAATCATGCTCTTCCCTTGGGATGTAGGCAACTCTACGAAAAAGTCCATTGATATAGACCCCCAGGGACGAGATGAGATAGGAAGAGGTTGCAATAGTCCAGTAGGCAAGGAGCGAGGAACTTTTGATCTGGCACATACCTCACATGACGACACGTACAGTCGCACGTCTTTTTGGATAGTTGGCCACCAAAAGAAACGAGACACAAATTCTTGAGTTTTCTGAACTCCTCTATGACCGGCGATCTTAGAGTCATGCATCAGTTTCAATACTCTTAATTTCATTGTTTCTGGGACATACAGACGTTGTCTCTGAAACCAAAGGCCGTTTTTCAAGGTTAAATTTACCTGATTAGGTGGTTGAATTAGGAGTGAATCTGTGGCGTAGGCCTCCTCAATATCCTTTAATCGATCTTGATTATGCAGCACACTTACAAAGTTTCGTTCTGATAGTATGGTCCTTGAAGGCGAAGCTGAGGTTACGTCATCCGAATGAATCCTGGATAGAGCTTCGGCCTTCCCATTGCGAGAGCCTGGTCTATAGGAAATAATGAAATCAAATTGGTTAAGAAACAGATTCCACCAAACTTGTTTGGGTTTTAGACACCTTGCCGACCTCATGAATTCAAGATTTCAGTGATCCGTGAGCACAACAGTCTGTTGGGATGCTCCCTGTAGCAGATGCCTCCATTCTTTGAATGCGGTTATAATCGCCAACAACTCTTTATTCCCAACGTCGTAATTCTTTTCTGCATGTGAAAACTTTTGGGAGAGAAAAGCACAAGGGTGTAGAAGATCTTTCTCACCTGTTCTCTGTGAGAGTATGCCCCTATAGCACAGTCCGAGGCGTCGACTTCTACTATGAAGGCCCGATCTGTGTCTGGATGCATGAGAATAGGGGCCGAAGTAAATTTAGCCTTCAATTTAGATAATGCTAGTTGTGCCTGTGGTGACCAAACAAACGGCGTCTTCTTCCGAGTCAATTGAGTGATGGGTGCGACGATCTCCGAAGTTTTTAATGAACCTGTAAAAATTGGCGAATCCAATGAATCGTTGGACCTCCTTCACAGACCTGGGAATTGGCCACTCTTGAATAGCTTGTGTCTTGCTCGCATCCATGCTGAGGCCCTGGGGAGAAATAACATAGCCCAGAAATTGTATTTCCGTTTTGTGAAACTCTCATTTCTCCAGTTTGATGTATAAATGGTGTTGCCGTAAACGATCCAGAACCATTCTCACATGCCGATGGTGATCCTCGATATTGCTGGAAAAAATTAAAATGTCATCCAAATTAATCACAATAAAAATATCGAGTATGTCCCTAAAAATATCATTTGCCAGATGTTGGAATGTAGCCGGTGCATTGCGCAGACCAAAAGACAACGAGATACTCAAAATGTCCATAACGTGACCGGAAAGCTGTTTTCCACTCATCCCCGGGGCGAATCCGTACTAAATTGTAGGCACCACGGAGATCTAATTTTGTGAAGATCTTGGCGGTTCGCACCCTCTCGAGTAATTTGGGAATTAGTGGAAGTGGATAAGAGTTTCTAATAGTAACCTTGTTAAATTCACGGTAATCAATACATGGGCGGAGAGAGCCATCCTTCTTTTTGACAAAGAAGATTGGGGCAGCTGCTGGGGAGGAAGATGGTCGTATAAATCCCTTCGCTAAGTTCTCATCAATATAATAAATAATAATAATAATAATAATTTTATTTATATAGCGCCAACATATTCCGCAGCGCTTTACAACTTATAGAGGGGACTTATACAGACAATAGACATTACAGCATAACAGAAATCACAGTTCAAAACAGATACCAGTAGGAATGAGGGCCCTGCTCGCAAGCTTACAATCTATGAGGAAAAGGGGAGACACGAGAGGTGGATGGTAACAATTGCTTTAGTTATTTGGACCAGCCATAGTGTAAGAGCAATATAAGAGCTTTCAATTCAGGTCCAGACAAGGGATAAATATTCCCAAATGGAATCGCGGGCACCAGGGAGTAGTTCCACAGGGCAGTCGTATGGTCGGTGCTGTGGCAATTTGTCTGCATTTTTTTTTATCGCATACATCCGCAAAATCTTGATATTCAATTGGTAATTTTAACTCAATTGTAATTGCTGACCTGATCTGAAGTTAATTCTCCAGATGATGTCTGTTTACTTGGAAACTGCAATTCTTTCGTCTTCCAATCGATAGTGGAATTTTGCCGCTGTAACCATTGTAAGATTGCTCTTACTAAGTGTATTGGGGGACACTCGCTTGGCACGGGATTCAAGCACACGGGCACTGGTTTTTCCAAACAAAGCAGTCTATACGGTTTATTAAGCCTCATAAACCATATCATGAACAGTCCATTTACACACTGAACCTGGACATCACATCAAGTTTCAGATCCTTAGTCTGTGTCAACTAAACATGCTGGTTCTCTCTGACCAGTTGCCGTGGGTTACCACATGGTTCATGATACAGTAAGCACCAACAGTTTATGGAGGTACCTTACGGGAGCTCCTGCGCCACCTGCTGACTCCTTGTCAGTCCTCTCTTCCGGGTAAGCTGCCTCACGGGGATCACCAACTTGCCTGGGCGGCATATCTTAGTCAGTCCAGAACCACTGGAGGACTGTAGCTTCCCCACACAGTAGCTGTCACTGGCTCTGCAGATCCCTGTCCTCACCTCGTGCTGTTCAGGGATCCGGTCCTACTCCCAGGACCTCCCAACACCCAGGTTACACAGGATCACACAGTTGGCCAATCCGGGTACTATTCAGGACGTCCATCCCCAGCTGGGACCGTCCAATACCCAGGCCACCAATAGCAAAGTCCCACCACGTGCTCTTCAGGGCTTAGCACACCCAACACCGAGGTATCTCTCAGGACCTTGCACCTGTACTATACAGGTCTGCACACTCAGACCACACAGGAACCATGTGACCCACACCCTGGTCACATTATATACCTTTTAACCACTCCCCCGGGTGGGAGTGTGGGTGTGGCTAGTTTGTCCCGCCCATCTCACATAACTAGCCCTGCCTAGCCTCCCATTATAAATATGCCAAGTACTATAACTGTAGGACTACAGGTCCCAGAACACCACCTAGCTTCAGCTGGCAGCGCAGAGTCTCCTCCTCTGCGACACACATCGGCCATTCATCACAATGACAGACTTTGTCTTATGACCACAGCCATGCATGCAACTGCCATGCACTCTCATGGCCTCAATACACCTCTGTGTGCATACTGGGGAGATCATGCAGTGCTCCCTACCTGTTACAGGGGTCACTGCATCACACCATGGTAACCCTAGAATTATAGGGAAGTGAGGAGAGGAAATTAGCAAAAATGACAGTTTCTCAGAATGATCTGCTCCCATACGAATTTTCAGAGGTGTTGTTTGAAAGTCTACCGGCCCAGATACCAACAGAGACCCATCTACGGTCTCCATTAACACCGGTGAACGTCTCTTCTGCGAGTGTATACCATGTTTTTTTAGCGAATGCAATGTCCATGCAATTGCCGCTAGCCCCAGAGTCAATCATGGCTGTACTAGTAACCCAACAGGATTGCACCCAGATCTTAATGGGAATAGTACAAAGTGAGTCTTTTCTGACATCGCCTGAGATTGACGTAGCAGAACTTATTGAACTTATTGAAAATACTTCCCCACCCACAGGTGACGATGCTACTGAACTACAATCAGGAAAGTCTGGATTTTCATCTGACATCACTTTCGTGCAAGAAATTGACTGAGAGCATACAGAAGAGACATCGGAAAAGTCACATTCGATTACCTCAGCTGCGGACTTGCGAATTTTTCCCGGACAGACCGAGATGTAGTGACCCGATTTTCCATAGTAGAAACATAAATTTTCTCTAAAGCGATGTTCCTTGCGTGCGTCGATGGTACTCGTCCGAACCGTATCAACCTGCATAGTAGCTGACAAACCCCTCCTGAATACTGCATATTTTGCTGAGTCACACCATGTAGTGTCCAGCACCCACCTCCGAAATTCCATAACATATTCCACGACAGGACGCTTTCCTTGACGAAGTGTTAATAAAGCAGCCTCTGCAGTGAGGTTTCGGTTGGGATCGTCGAACATCTGACACATTGCAGTAATAGTCATTCAGAGAATTTAGACATGCATCATTGGTTTCAATCAGAGGATTAGCCCAGGCTGGACTTGAAACTGGGGCTGGAAGCACAGCTACAGCTGTAATCTCCACATTTGAGAGGCAAGTAGCTAGAGACTGGATAGATGTATCAGCCACATTTGCATTATGATTAGTTTGAGACTCCAATGCCTCCAGCTTTGTCTTAATTGCCTGAAGCTCCGCATGCAGTCCTGTGACAAATGAGCACAGCTTTTTCACCCGTGCCTCCATAGAATCTGACCCAGTGATCTCCATTTCTTTTGAGGCTTGTGTATTCTGTAATAAGATTATGCTAATGTTCTATGGAGACCGATGACGTGAGTCAGAATGACGACAAACACAGTATATCACAGTTCAAGATATATATATATTGTAGGAAGATGAACTTCAGATAACTGATGCAAACTACAGCTTTACAGATAAGCAAGTAAACAGTCTCAAGAATATGCAGATATTACAAGTACAGACCGAGGGTGCAAGTACAAGTCCAGCAATGCAGTATCCAGAGGTCAGAGCCTGGGCTGGCTCCTAGCAGAGGGGCAGACCATAGCAGAGGTGGGTGCAGAGCAGGTGAAGAGCAACAGAGTCTTTCCGGTGGTACGTAGATCCAGAAGCAAGTGGGGTATCCCGAGGAGTAGAAGAAACAAGCAGGTTGCAAGTCCTTGCGCTTGGCAGCAAGTGAGATACAAGATACACAAGCAAGGTATAGTGTGCAGAGTTCCTTTATATATGCAGCAGACAGGAAACAAGGAGTATCAGACAGGAAACAAGATGGCCCCCATGAAGCCAGCCACTCCATCTTGGGTAAGGGCAGAATCCAACAGAACTAAGGGCAAGAACAGACAAAAACAGGTATACAGTCTCAGTCCTTGCACTCACATAACCACCAAACAACTATCTTCCTAGCCATGCAGTATAAGCTAGTGTGTGATAATGTGTTTCAGTCAGGACCCAGAGTATATAGAGGATGGGTGGCTAACCATGCTCACCTGAGAGCCCAGAGCTCCCAACATGGCCAATTAACCTCTGTACTGTCAAAAGAAATTTATACCGTTTAAAAAGAAGGTGAATCCCGTGACAACGAGCACATTTTCATAAAATCATAATCATAATTTTCATAATGACATCACGCTTCCCCCCGCACCAGAAGTTCGTTGCCTTGGAGTAACCCTTGACTCTGCTCTGTCCTTCAAACTGCACATCCAAGCTCTTTCAACCTCCTGTCACCTCCAGCTAAACAATATCTCCAGAATCCGTCCTTTCCTCAACCCTCAAATTACTAAAATGCTTGTGCATGCCCTCATCACCTCCCACCTCGACTACTGCAACATTCTAACTCTGCTGCCCGACTAATCCATCTCTCTCCTCGCCACTTCATCACTGCACCCCAATAAGCCTTTGAACCCAGGTACCGGATGGCCACAGGAAAACCCACTTCACATTCTTCAGTTGGTCCTGCCATAGTATTTTCTTATGTATGACCTGCAAGGCCTGTCCTGCTATCAAGTCATATGCACCCCAATAAGCCTTTGAACCCAGGTACTGGATGGCCACAGGAAAACCCACATCACATTCTTCAGTTGGTCATGCCATACTGTTTCCTTATGCATTGAGTGCAAGTTCCGCCTTGACCCAAATTTACACGCACCCCAATCCCCTTTGAAAGAAACATGGAGGAAGGCCTCATAAAAAAAACTGTCCCATTACAAAGGAGTGTGTCTCCTAGACTTGTACTGCCCATACACTAAGTGTATGGGCTGACAAACATTTCCCCATGGGGTTACATTTTTTAAAAATTATTTATGGGGATCATAGACGCACTTGGCCAAAAATTGAAATTCTGTAGCAGCGCAGAACAAGTTCACCATTGTGTTCTAGTGGTGGAGAATGATGATATGTGGAGGAAGTCATTATTAAAAACTAGGCCCAATGTTAAGGAGCGTGTCTCCTGGACTTGTAATGCCCATACACTAAGTATATGGGCTGACAAACATTTCCCCATGGGGGATACACATAGCTCCCAACCGTCCCTCATTGTGCGGGATTGTCCCGGATTTCATGCTGTGCCCCGCTGTCCAGCGCAGGACGCTGTGGTCCCGGAAACAGAGCAGGAGAAACTCCACCACGCCCCCTTTTGTTAGGCCACGCCCCTTCCCCTGTATGTTCCTGAGTCTCCCAGCGTCACCGTTCAGAGAGGGGGAGAGAGAGCCGGGGACACTTGTAGTTTG
Organism: Ranitomeya variabilis; assembly: GCF_051348905.1. Lineage (NCBI taxonomy): Eukaryota > Metazoa > Chordata > Amphibia > Anura > Dendrobatidae > Ranitomeya > Ranitomeya variabilis. Next base: position 692,853,959 of record NC_135235.1, on the reverse strand, counting down.
AGGTATGTAACAGCAGAGCCTGGGTGCAATGTAAGCAGCTGCCAGCAGACCAGTGTGGACTGCTGACAATGCCTGCTAGTATAAATCGTGCGTGGAATGAGTCTGGGGCTGAGCAGGGAGGGATGGACACTCACAGCCTCCCTGTTTGCCTCGGCTGCTCAGAGCTCACAGATCAATGACTCACTGACACTCCGGTCAGTGCATTTCAGAGGAGGAGAGGGTGACGACGCTATTGTGGCTGCTTTTTTCCCCACGCAAAAAAGGACAAAGCCAAAGCCCCTGTGACAGTCTGACACTATCATCATGTGCTATAATGAGACAGCAAATCATGGCACAATTAAGGTGTGTGTGCGAGTTGTATTTAGCGGAGCCGTGTGTGTGAGGTGTACAGAATGGAGCCGTGTGTGTACGAGGTGTACGGAGCGGAGCCGTGTGTGTGCGAGGTGTACGGAGCGGAGCCGTGTGTGTACGAGGTGTACGGAGAGGAGCCGTGTGTGTGAGGTGTATGGAGCGGAGCCGTGTGTCTATGATGTGTACGGAGTGGAGCCGTGTGTGTATGAGGTGTATGGAGTGGAGCCCTGTGTGTACGAGGTGTACGGTGTGGAGCCGTGTGTGTACGAGGTGTACGGTGTGGAGCCGTGTGTGTACGAGGTGTACGATGTGGAGCCGTGTGTGTACGAGATGTATGGAGCGGAGCCGTGTGTGTACGAGGTGTACGGAGCGGAGCCGCGTGTGTACGAGGTGTACGGAGCGGAGCCGTGTGTGTACTAGGTGTACGGAGCGGAGCCGTGTGTGCGAGGTGTATGGAGCGGAGCCGTGTGTGCGAGGTGTATGGAGCGGAGCCGTGTGTGCGAGGTGTATTTAGCGGAGCCATGTGTGTGCGAGGTGTATGGAGAGGAGCCATGTCTGTGCGAGGTGTATGGAGAGGAGCCGTGTGTGCAAAGTGTAAGGAGCGCAGCCGCGTGTATAGGAGTAGCTATGTGTGGCCATTATATGGTACGAAGTATCATGTGCAGCCAATATACAGTATGGAGCATCATGTGTAGCCATTATACAGTATGGAGCATCATGTGCAGCCATTATACAGTATGGAGCATCATGTGCAGCCAATATACAGTATGGAACATCATGTGCGGTCATTTTACAGTATGGAACATCATGTGCGGTCATTTTACAGTATGGAGCATCATGTGCGGTCATTATACAGTATGGAGCATCATGTGCGGTCATTTTACAGTATGGAGCATCATGTGCGGTCATTATACAGTATGGAGCATCATGTGTGGTCATTATACAGTATGGAGCATCATGTGCGGTCATTATACAGTATGGAGCATCATGTGCGGTCATTATACAGTATGGAGCATTATGTGCGGTCATTTTACAGTATGGAGCATCATTTGGGGTCATTATACAGTATGGAGCATCATGTGCGGTCATTATACAGTATGGAGCATCATGTGTGGCCATTATACAGTATGGAGCACTGTGTGGCCATATTTTTTTGTTTATAATTATTGTATATGAAACAGTGTGATCAGCAGTGCTAAATGGGTGTGGTTGGGATGTGGATATGGGTGTGACTAGTTATGAATGGGTGTGGTCAGAGGCGTGGCCTAAAATTTGCAGCGGCGCGCATTTGTCCCTCTTTCCCATCTTAAAAAGTTGGGAGGTATGGATACATTTGTAAAAAAATATATAATTGGGATCACAGAGACCCTTGCCAAAAAATTGACTGTCTGTAGCAGCACGGAACACATGAACCCTGGTGATCTAGTGGTGGAAAATGATAAGAGGTGGAGGAATGCTTCATTAAAAACTAGGCCTAATGATAAGGAGCAGATCTACTGGTCTTGTACCGAACATACACGAAGTGCATGGGCTGAGAAACATTTCACCGTGGGGGGTACCTTTTTATAAAAAATATACTACGGGCATCATAGACACCCTTGCCAAAAAATTGACCGTCTGTAAGAGCACGAAACACATGAAGCCTGGGGATCTAGTGGTGGAAAATGATGAGAGGTGGAGGAAGGCCTCATTAAAAACTAGACCCAATTTAAAGGAGCGGGTCTCCTAGACTTGTAATGCCCACACACTAAGTGTATGGGCTGACAAACATTTCTCCATGGAGGTAAATTTTTAAAAAACATACTATGGGCATCATAGACACCCTTTCCAAAAAACTGACTGTCTGTAGCAGCACAGAAGACGTTAAGCCTGGTGATCTAGTGGTGAAGAATGAGGAGACATTGCTGAAGGCCTCAATAAAAACTAGGCCCAATTTAAAGGAGCGTGTCTCCTAGACTTGTAATGCCCATACACTAAGTGTATGGGCTGACAAACATTTCTCCAAGGGGGGTAATTTTTAGAAAAATATACTATAGGCATCATAGACACCCTTGCCAAAAAAATTGACTGTCTGTAGCAGCACGGAACACGTGAACCCTAGTGATCTATTGGTGGAAAATGATGAGAGGTGGAGGAAGGCCTCATTAAAAACTAGGCCCAATTGAAAGGAGCGGGTCTCCTAGACTTGTATTTCCCATACGCTAAGTGTATGGGCTGACAAACATTTCCCCATGGGGGTAAATTTTATAAAAATATACTATGGGCATCATAGACACCCTTGGCAAAAATTTCACTGTCTGTAGCAGCACAGAAGACGTTAAGCGTGGTGATCTAATGGTGGAGAATGAGGAGACATTGTGTTGGGTGTCGAGTTCCCGCCTCTGCACAGGGGAATCTCGAACCACCTCTGCTGTGGTCTCCCATTCTTCTCCAGCCGCAGTGGAGCCTGCTCAGCGGAGACATTGATCCCTGCATCTGACTCAGGCTGATACTGGGTGACTGGTTACTACTGTTCTTCCAGGTTCTGCCTTTGTGGCCAGCACTGGTCAGCGGCGAGCAGACGTCTCTGGGACTAAGTCCTGCTTTTCCCCTTCTGAGCATGCCCAGGGTAAGACCTCTCATTGGAGGTTGGGGGTCACATGCGCAGATACTGCAGCAGCTCCCATTGGTCCTCTAGGAAGGTCCTGAAGTTGCTCAGGTACTGTAGCAGCTTCCAGTGGTCCTCTAGGAAGGTCCTGAAGTTGCTACAGCTATAAAAGGTTCACATGGCCGCACGGCCAAGCGCTAGTATCAAACCAATGTCTATGAGCTCAGCGACAGTGTGGTCATGTTTGGATGCGGTTAGGGTTTGGCTGAAATAAGCCCCTAGAATACCGGCACCTCCGGTGAGGAGTTTGTATGAGTGTATTCAGGGCCTTGGCTAAAATAAGCCGCTAGAATACCGGCACCTCCGGTGAGGAGTTGTTTGTCTGTTTTCTCTGACTGCATGACCACAGTTTGCTCTGGTTGGTAGCTGTGTACCTCTGTGAGGTTAACAGGGCACAGCATCTTGTTCCAAGCAACTCTGTGGAGTTAACAGAATTCGCTTATACCGCCATATAGCGCCGCCATTTGCCAGCAGCAGGTTCCCCTCCTGCACGGTGGACCGCGGGTTGCGAACGCACCTAATAATACATACATATATATACTCGGTGCATTCCGCCAACCCTAACACATTGCTGAAGGCCACATTAAAAACTAGGCCCAATTTAAAGGAGCGGGTCTCCTAGACTTGTAATGCCCATACACTAAGTGTATGGGCTGACAAACATTTCCCCAAGGGGGATACATTTTATAAAAATATACTATGAGCATCATAGACACTCTTGCCAAAAAAATTGGCTGTCTGTAGCAGCACAGAAGACGTTAAGCCTGGTGATCTAGTGGTGGAGAATGAGGAGACATTACTGAAGCCCTCATTAAAAACTAGGCCCAATGTAAAGCAGTGTGTCTCCTAGACTTGTAATGCCCATCCATGCAGTGCATGGGCTGACAAACATTTCCCCAAGGGGGATACATTTTTTTAAAATATACTATGGGCATCATAGACACCCTTGCCAAAAAATGGACTGCCTGTAGCGGCACTGAATACGTTAGGCCTGGTGATCTAGTGGTGGAGAATGAGGAGACATAAAGATAAATCATAATGAAATCAAACAAATAAATAAAAAATGTGAATCCACTGATGAAAGTAAATAACAAAAGGGAGGGGTGAACACAGGTTCATAGATTTGAAGCCAGAATGTGTCCAACGAGATATGTTTGTCCCTAGCAACAGCTCAGAGACAGGGCTATACATAAAAATATAATATAAAAGTATTTGAATAATTTTCTATTGTAGAGGTATACACTACCTCTTTAGAGGACTGTCCATGTCCAGAGATAGGGAAAATTGAAAATAAAAAAATAAATGGGAATAATAGATGTACATTTCTTTTGTATGACATTTCCCCCTGAGGGAGTAACATTTGTTTTGGTTTCCAATTAGTAACGAGCATCATGAAAACACCCTTGCACAAAAAAAAATGTGACTTTGGCATCATGGAATCTGTTCACCCTGGTGTTCTACTGGTTGTGGATGATGATGATGAGGATAAGGAGGAGGATAACAACAAACAGACCAAATCTGGAAGCGTATACCCATGTGTGGTTGTGAAGAGGTGCATGAGAATACACCTCCCCAAAAAAGAGAATGTATTAGAGGTTATGTTTTGCTGTTTTCACTTGGTGTTCAGAAGTCTTTCCCAATCCAGCCCTTGTTCATTTTTATAAGAGTCAGCCGATCAGCATTTTAAGTTGACAGGCGGATGCGCTTATCTGTCTGTTATAATTACACCAGCGGCACTAAATACCCGCTCTGACAGAATGCTAGCAGCAGGGCAGGCCAGGACCTCCAAGGCGTAGAGAGCCAGTTTATGCCACGTGTCCAGCTTGGATACCCAATAATTAAAAGGCAGAGGAATCCCGGAGGATGTTTGTATGATCTGCAAGGTACTCCCTCAGCATCTTCCCAAGCATTGCACTTCTTGTGACAGTACCCCTTGCCTCTGTCCCAGCATGATGGGAGGGTCTGAGAAAACTGTCCCAGAACTTTGTCATTGTTCCCCTGCCTGAGCTGGATTGTACTACTGTCTCTCTCGCTTGGACTCCTTGATTGTACAACAAACTCTGACATCTGCTGCCAGCGTTCTCACATGGGAATTTTCCAAGTAATTCCGCTACAAGGGCCCTCTGGTACTGCAACATTTTAGTACACCTCTCTGCCTCTGGCAGAAGAGATTTAAATTTATCCTTGTAGCAAGTGTCACCAATCAGTAATGAGTGTCACCAAAAAAATTTCTAATGTGAGGGTCATGTGAAATGCAGCGCAACATAAAGTCAGCCATGCGTGCCAGACTGCTAACAGGCAAGATTTCACCAACAGGACGATTGACCATGCTGTCCTCCTCATCCTCCCTGTCCTCAGGCCATCCCTGCTGAACAGACGGTATGACAGCTGTGCTTGTATTACCATCTATAGCTCATGAAAGATCCGGTTCTTCCTGCTCATTGCCTACCAATCCACATTGGGAAGACATGAGGCTGGGCTGAGTGTAATCCCCCTGTATGGTTCCTTGCTCCATGTCCTTATGCTCTGCCTGCAATGCATCCTCTTTAATTGTGAGCAGAGAGGTTTTCAGACTGGCCGAGAGTACGGAATCTTGAAACCGAAAACTGAACAGCTCTTCGGAGTGTCCAAGTGTGGGATCAGTTGTCTCAGGGCACTTGGCATGGTGGGAGGAAGGAGGATCAGGGTGAGGAATATCCGGTCCACACTCACGGCTACTCAGACTTGACCGTGTGGAAGACATGGTGGTGGTGGCTAAGTGACTAGAAGCATTATCTGCTATCCAACCAACAACCGTTTTAGACTGCTCTGGCTTCAATACTGGTGTGCTGCAATTCCCTAAAAACTGGGATAGGAAGGTCAAGTGAGCAGATGTGGGTCTTTGTTGTGGCCCACTTTCAGCTTGGCCACGGCCTCGTCCTCTGCATGCACCATCACGTCCACTTTCCTGTCCCTTGTCCTTGCCTTGCCCATTTTAAATGGACTACTGAACTATTTCAAAAGCTCAACACAAATGTATTTGTATTTTGGATCAAAATTATATCTGATCAGTATGCCTTCAAAGCTATGATTTTTCCACCACAGATTCACCAGGCCTCAGCCTGACATAACAGACTGTATAAAATATTTTTTTGGGGGTGAATTTAAAAAAAAACAACAAGGAGTCCAAGGCTAGCATACAGGACTATGATACGTATGCCTGCAAAACTAAGATTTTTCCACCACAGATACAACAGGCCTCAGCCTGACATAACAGACTGTAATTTTTTTTTTTTGGGGGGGGGGGGTTGGAGAATTTTTAAAATAACAAAAAAGAGTGGAACAAGGCTAGCAGACAGAACTATGAAACTTATGCCTGCGAAGCTGCGATTTTTCCACCACCGATACACCAGGCCGCAGCCACAGATAACAGACTGTATAATTTTTTCTTCTCTTGTATGTGAAATTTGGCAAAAATAAAAAATGAGTACAACAACTCTAGCAGACAGAACTATGAAACTTGTGCCTGCGAAGCTACGATTTTTCCACCACAGATACAACAGGCCTCAGCATGACATAACAGACTGTATAATTTTTGGGGTGGATTTGGAGAATTTTTGAAATAACAAAAAAAGAGTGGAACAAGGCTAGCAGACCGAACTGTGAAACTTATGCCTACGAAGCTACGATTTTTCCACCACCGATACACCAGGCCGCAGCCACAGATAACAGACTGTGTAATTGTTTTTCTCTTGTATGTGAAATTTGGCAAAAAATTTAAAATGAGTACAACAACGCTAGCAGACAGAATTATGAAACTTAAGCCTACGAAGTTACGACTTTTTCCACCACAGATACAACAGGCCTCAGCCTGACATAACAGACTGTATAATTTTTTTGGGGGGGTTTGGAGAATTTTTAAAATAACAAAAAAACAGTGGAACAAGGTTAGCAGACAGAACTATGAAACTTGTGCCTGCAAAGCTACGATTTTTCCACCACCGATACACCAGGCCACAGCCACAGATAACAGACTGTCTAATTTTTTTTTCTCTTGTATGTGAAATTCGGCAAAAAATAAAAAATGAGTACAACAATGCCATAACAGACTGTATATTTTTGAGGGCTTTTGGAGAATTTTTAAAATAACAAAAAAAGAGTGGAACAAGGCTAGCAGTCAGAACTATGAAACTTGTGCCTGCGAAGCTACGATTTTTCCAACACAGATGCAACAGGCCTCAGCTTGACATGACAGACTGTATAATTTTTGGGGGGGGTTTGGAGAATTTTTAAAATAACAAAAAAAGAGTGGAACAAGGCTAGCAGACAGAACTATGAAACTTATGCCTGCGAAGCTACGATTTTTCCAACACAGATACAACAGGCCTCAGCTTGACATGACAGACTGTATAATTTTTTGGGGGGGTTTGGAGAATTTTTAAAATAACAAAAAAAAGAGTGGAACAAGGCTAGCAGACAGAACTATGAAACTTATGCCTGCGAAGCTACGATTTTTCCACCAATGATACACCAGCCGTCAGCCTCAGATAACAGACTGATGTAAATGTGGCCTTGATTTTTTGGGGCACAACTAAATTGTTTCAACAAGTTGGCTATGACACAAAAAAAAATTTGGTCCACTCATATCAGGTGTCTGTGACAAAAAAAAAGGTAGATTTGCACGTTCTTAGATTTCAATAACCTGGCTGCAGTAGGCAGCGTGAACAAGCAAATAAATGTTAAAATAAGGGGGCTATGGATTGCTTTAGAATAAAAGGAGCAGGCATCATGTGAAGAAAAAAAATTGCCACAGAAAACTACAGCTAGATATATATTAAATAAGCAGCAGCAGCAGACAGTAATGGAGCTTTTGGAAGTATGCAGTGAGAGCTATGTACTCACATACAGTGCCTGCAGGCCTTGCACTGATGTGGATTTGCGCACATAGACTCCAGTGGCTACCTAGTGCTGCAATCTCAGGACCCCCGAATTAGCCCTTAAAAGGACTGTTGGTGTCTCAGGAGTTGTGGACTGAACAGTTATAGACCTACACTATTAGGCTGGGGACACACACAACGTATACAAAAACGGTCCGTTTTTCACGGCCGTAATACGTAGAAAAGTCCCCAAAATAGTGATCCGTATGTCATCCGTAGGCAGGGTGTGTCAGCGTATTTTTCGCATGGCATCCTCCGTATGTAATCCGTATGGCATCCGTACTGCGAGATTTTCTCGCAGGCTTGCAAAACCGACATCTAATGGATTTCTGTGCTCAAATGTTCGGGAAAACATATATACAGTATATATATATAATATATGTCATTGAGACACATATATATATTCTGTATTTATATTTCATTCAGCGCGATATCTGTGAAAAGACGGTAATTCAATTGCCGGCTTCTCATTTATCCTGCCTAAACCCGACAGGATATGAGACATGGTTTACATACAGTAAACCATCTCATATCCCGCTTTTTTTTGCATATTCCACACTACTAATGTTAGTAGTGTGTATGTGCAAAATTTGGCCGCTGTAGCTGCTCAAATAAAGGGTTAAATGGCGGAAAAAATTGGCGTGGGCTCCCACGCAATTTTCTCCGCCAGAGTAGTAAAGCCAGTGACTGAGAGCAGATATTAATAGCCAGGAGAGGGTCCATGGTTATTGGCCCCCCTGGCTACAAACATCTGCCCCCAGCCACCCCAGAAAAAGCACATCTGGAAGATGCGCCTATTCTGGCACTTGGCCACTCTCTTCCCACTCCCTGTAGCGGTGGCATATGGGGTAATGAAGGGTTAATGCCACCTTGCTATTGTAAGGTGACATTAAGCCAGATTAATAATGGAGAGGCGTCAATTCTGACACCTATCCATTATTAATCCAATTGTCTGAAAGGGTTAAAAAAGACACACACATTACTAAAAATGATTTTAATGAAATAAACACACAGGTTGTTTTAGTATTTTATTGTTCTCTCAATCCATCAGAACACCCTCGCTTGGCAAAATAATTAACCCACAAGATACATACCTTCCGATGATCTTTCACGTCCAACAAGGTAATCCATCTGAAGGGGTTAATTATTTTACAGCCATGAGCTGCGCTAAAGCACTCGCTCGTGGTTGTAATCCCCGGGTAATGAAAGGAAATCCGAGTGATCTGTACTTACATTGAGTTGCGGTGAGACGCCCTCTGGTGGATGAACTCATATGAACTCGAGCGTGGGAACTTTTCCAAGGCTCCAGTTCATGAGAACATCCACCAGAGGGCGCATCACCGCAACTCAATGTAAGTACAGATCACTCATATTTCCTTTCATTACCCGGGGATTACAACCACGAGCGAGTGCTTTAGCGCAGCTCATGGCTGTAAAATAATTAACCCCTTCAGATGGATTACCTCGTTGGACGTGAAAGATCATCGGAAGGTATGTATCTTGTGGGTTAATTATTTTGCCAAGCGAGGGTGTTCTGATGGATTGAGAGAACAATAAAATACTAAAACAACCTGTGTGTTTATTTCATTAAAATAATTTTTAATAATGTGTGTGTGTCTATTTTAACCCTTTCAGACAATTGGATTAATAATGGATAGGTGTCAGAATTGACGCCTCTCCATTATTAATCTGGCTTAATGTCACCTTACAACAGCAAGGTGGCATTAACCCTTCATTACCCCATATCCCAACGCTACAGGGAGTGGGAAGAGAGTGGCCAAGTGCCAGAATAGGCGCATCTTCCAGATGTGCCTTTTCTGGGGTGGCTGGGGGCAGATGTTTTTAGCCACGGGGGGGCCAATAACCATGGACCCTCTCCTGGCTATTAATATCTGCCCTCAGTCACTGGCTTTACCACTCTGGTGGAGAAAATTGCGCGGGAGCCCACGCCAATTTTTTCCGCATTTAACCCTTTATTTTAGCAGCTACAGCGCTGAAATTTTGCACATACACACTACTAACATTAGTAGTGTGGAATATGCAAAAAAATGGGGATATGAGATGGTTTACTGTATGTAAACCATGTCTCATATCCTGTCGGGTTTGTGAAGGAGAAATGAGAAGCCGGCAATTGAATTACCAGCTTTTCAATAACACCGCTGCGTATTTCTCGCAATGCACACGCATGGTCCGTGTGTAATCCGATTTATTCTCGCCCCCATAGACTTGCATTGGCGAGTCTCGGCCGAGATACGCTGACAATCGCAGCATGCTGCGATTTCCCTCGGATCCTGAATACGGTGGAGAAAATATCGGATGATGAGAGCTGCACCATAGGTTAACATTGGGCCGAGTGCTATGCGATTTTTTATCGCATAGCACTCGTCCGTATTACAGTCTAGTGTGACCCCGGCCTTACAAGGATGATTCTGACACTATCTCAGCAGCAGCTCTCCCTACTCTCACTAAGTCCGTAGCAGAATGCGGAGAGCAGGGCGGTGCCAGGTCTCTTATAGACCTGATGATGTTGTGCGGCCAGTCAATCACTGTAATACCGCAACAAAGATGGCTGCAGTGTTAGAGTGCATGGCTGACAATCCCTTCACTGTCATTGGTGCTCTAAAGAGTGCCAGAATTTCAGGGCGGAGACCCGAGCTCCCACCGAATAATCCCGGAAATACTCGGTGCATGACGAGTACACCGAGTATAGTGATACTCAGGCGAGCAACGAGTAGTGGGGAGCACATTCGCTATTCACTAATATGTACGTGTGATGCATGTGGATCGTACGCTGCGCACATAGACGCAAATGTGAGCCTGGCCTTAATGACCGGACGGCTTTCCTTTCTCCTTTAATTAGGTTACGTGTGTTTTTTATTTTGTTCCTCAAATTTTCCCTGATAGATTTAAATTTATTAAGGACTAGGTCATTGAAAGTGTTACGGTGATGGCCTTTATTGTCTGGGGGATAAAAATTGGACTTCCCTCTTAGATCTACAGTATATGGTAACCATTATTATCCTGTGGTATGGGAAGAGTGGAGTGTCAATAATAAAGTGTCGTTTCAGTGTAATTTTCCTAACAAATACTTATAAGTCAAGAAAAAGGTCAAAATCTTTAGGATAAAAAGTGGGACAAAAGTAGAGACCTTTAAAAAATAATGAGGATTCTACAGTTGTTAACTGATATCCTGGTAGATTATTATTTATTAATTTATATAGCACCATTGATTCCATGGTGCTGTACATGAGAAGGGGTTACATACAAATTACAGATATCACTTACAGTAAACAAACTATGAATGACAGGCTGATATAGGGGGCGAGGACCCTGCCCTTGTGGGCTTACATTCTACAGGATGGTGGGGATGGAGACAATAGGTTGAGGGTTAGATTATACAGTCATGGCCAAAAGTTTTGAGAATGACACCAAAATTATATTTTCACATGATCTGCTGCCCTCTGGTTTTTATTAGTGTTTGTCTGATGTTTATATCACATACAGAAATATAATTGCAATCATATTATGAGTACCAATAGGTTATATTGACAGAATGAGTGTTGCAGTGTTGTCCCTTCTTCTTCAAGACCTCTGCAATTCTCCCTGGCATGCTCTCAATCAACTTCTGGACCAAATCCTGACTGATAGCAGTCCATTCTTGCATAATCATTGCTTGCATTTTGCCAGAATTTGTTGGTTTTTGTTTGTCCACCCGTCTCTTGATGATTGACCACAAGTTCTCAATGGGATTAAGATCTGGGGAGTTTCCAGGCCATGGACCCAAAATCTCTATGTTTTGTTCCATGAGCCATTTAGTTATCAGCTTTGCTTTATGGCAAGGTGCTCCATCATGCTGGAAAAGGCAAACTGCTCTTGGACGGTTGGGAGAAGTTGCTGTTGGAGGACATTCTGGTACCATTCTTTATTCACGGCTGTGTTTTTAGGCAAGACTGTGAGTGAGCTGATTCCCTTGGCTGAGAAGCAACCCCACACATGAATGGTTTCAGGATGCTTTACAGTTGGCATGAGACAAGACTGGTGGTAGCGCTCACCTCTTCTTCTCAGAATAAGCTGTTTTCCAGATGTCCCAAACAATCGAAAAGGGGATTCATCAGAGAAAATGACTTTGCCCCAGTCTTCAGTAGTCCACTCCCTGTACCTTTTGCAGAATATCAGTTGATCCCTGATGTTTTTTCTCGAGAGAAGTGGCTTCTTTGCTGCCCTCCTTGAAACCAGGCCTTGCTCAAAGAGTCTCCGCCTCACAGTGCGTGCAGAAGCACTCACACCAGCCTGCTGCCATTCCTGAGCAAGCTCGGCACTGCTGGTAGTCCGATCCCGCAGCTGAAACAGTGTTAAGATACAGTCCTGGCGCTTGCTGGTCTTTCTTGGGCGCCCTGGAGCCTTTTTGACAACAATGGAAGCTCTCTCCTTGAAGTTCTTGATGATGCGATAGATTGTTGACTGAGGTGCAATCTTTGTAGCTGCGATACTCTTCCCTGTTAGGCCATTTTTGTGCAGTGCAATGATGGCTGCACGTGTTTCTTTAGAGATAACCATGGTTAACTGAAGAGAAACAATGATACCAAGCACCAGCCTCCTTTTAAAGTGTCCAGTGATGTCATTCTTACTTAATCATGACTGATTGATCGCCAGCCCTGTCCGCATCAACACCCACACCTGTGTTAATGGATCAATCACTAAAACGATGTTAGCTGCTCCTTTTAAGGCAGGACTGCAATGATGTTGAAATGTGTTTTGGGGGTTAAAGTTCATTTTCTGGGCAAATATTGACTTTGCAAGTACAGTAATTGCTGTTAAGCTGATCACTCTGACATTCAGGAGTATATGCAAATTGCCATTAGAAAAAATGAAGCAGTAGACTTTGGAAAAATTAATATTTGTCTCATTCTCAAAATGTTTGTCCATGACTGTATATATTAGAAGGCCGAGCTATTTGTGGTTGGAAGAGCATGTTATTTTAATAATAATAATCTTTATTTTTCTATAGCACTAACGTATTCTGCAGCGCTTTACAGTTTGCACACATTATCATCACTGTCCCCAATGGGGCTCACAATCTAGAATCCCTATCTTTATGTTTTTGGAATGTGGGAGGAAGCCAGAGTACCCGAAAGAAACCCACACAAACACAGGGAAAACACACACAGACTCCTTGCAGATGTTGTCCTTGGTGGGATTTGAACCCAGGACCCCAGCGCTGCAAGGCTGCTGTGCTATCCACTGCGCCACCGTACTGCCCACTGTGCCTTCCCTTTCTTTTGTTCTCTTTCTTCCTCCCCTGGATCCCCTATATGATTTTTTCTTTTTCCTGGCTTTAGGGGGAAAAATTATTTATTTGATCCTTTTTGGGAGAGAGTAACTGGGGTAGAAAAAGGAACCAGGGCATTTGTTCCTACTGATGTACTGTCTATAGTAATCCTGTCATTGCCACAGGTTAAGGTCTGAGTGGAAACTATGTCAGGTGTGGTGTCATAAATGGAAAAAAGTTCATGAGAAAGTCCGTAAAACAAATTATGGTTCATGAAAAAACACTTACATACATTAATTATATTAAAAAGTACCTATGAATTTAGTGAGGTCACCTAAAAGAATGAATAAAATATTATATAAATCATTTATAAATGGTGTTATTTAGTTGTGTCAGCAGTTTCCTATATGAGATGTGAACTGGTGATCAGTAAGTTTCTGAAGTCACAGGTATAGTGGTGTAAAGCTGTGCGCCACTAGTGAACTATATGGATCAGCATCGGACTTAAAAAATAGGATTATTGGAAAAGAATCCATTGAAGCAGAAGACAAATACGTAACCCAATGGTTGATAAGTAATAAGAATGAATGTCAGCCTGGGGTGTTACATAGTGAGAAATGGAAGTGCTGACAAAACAAGAATGTGATTAAATCTTGTATGTGACGGCTGTCTATTCGAAGAGCGCGTGTTGGTTCCTGATCGCGGCTGTTCTGGTTACTGGAGACATAAACCTAGTGAGCATGTATCGGGGTCAAGCTACTATGGTGGAAGCTGATAGAATGTGTAGTGAATGGGAGTGAGGGAAAATGAGGTGTTGTAGATAAGGTGAATAATGCGATACAAAGAGCATCGGTTGATCACTCAGGCCACAGAACGGAGGATCCATTGGAGGAGCGCTCTGGATGCCAGAGACAACGAAAAACACTGGGGGCACGAACTACACACAGGAATTGGTGACAGGTGTGTAGTATATAATACAGTACATATCAGGAATCAGGATATGAAAAGAATAATTACCTGATTTGATATAAACAAACTATGTGTTATAGTGCAAATGTATTAAAACTGTATTATAAATAAGGGTGATAAAAAATGACAAATTTCTGAATGCATTAGAAGTATGTTGAAAATATTAAAGTTAAGATCCCCAATAGACCAATAAATGTATGATGAATATGACAATAAAATGTTATAACAAATAATACAATTTATGAAGTCAAAAAGGAGGTCACAAAAATACATCTGTGATTTCGCTGAGTCCATGTGGAGTAAGTTGTTTAGTTTATAAATCCAAAAGATTTCTTTCCGATTTAGTTGTCCAAAGCAATTCTGAGCCTGTGGGGGAATCTCCTCCGTGGGGAATATTTTCCGTTGTTTGTCATCTTTATTGTGTTTGATGGTGCAGTGGCGTGAAAGCCCATGTTTGAGGAAACCCTCCTGAATATTGGAACGGTGCGAGTTCAGCCTTTTAAATAAGTAAGATTTCGGCATTTTAGCTCCTTATATGGAGTCGGTAGCACAATCATATGTCGCCATATACTAGACGTATCTGGTGATAATTCCCTCATGTGTGGGGTCTATTTGTCTCCAGAGAAATCACACGTTACATTCCACACATAACACTGTGTAGAGAAGGCGGCGCGGGGTAATTGTGCCAGTAGTGAGGGGGAATAATGGCGGGAATGTCACTGACTGAGGAGAAGTTTCCATGTAGCGTCTGCACTCCGGATATCATTCCCTGAGGCCCCTGATCATGTGACCCCTGACTCCTCCCCTCCTGTGACCTCATCACAGGTCCTGTGCGCACAGAGCAGCCATATCTGTGGAGTGCGGCTCTGCGGGTGGAGGTAGGTGCTGGAGATTCCCCATTACTGGGGGGGTGCTTGATACACATTAACCCCTTCGGCACTGACACTCTTGGGTTTTTTGTTGCCACTTTATTGGAATCATAACGTTTTTGTTCTGTTTCCTGTAATAGATACATATGACCCAACTATGGAAGACAGGAAAGAAGGAAACGTATTGTTCGCACAGTACAGGGCTCATTTCTTGGCCCCACACTGTAATGCCCCCATTATGCCCCTTATGAATGTATGATGCCCCCCACACATGATGCCCCTGTAAGCAGATGACCCGATACAACAAGCAAACACAAGGCAGAAGTAACCAATATAATTATTTCCTAATAATGGGGATTGTGATCACTGTGGCGACAGTGAATAATGCAGAACAGGATGATTACGAGGTGAAATATACAATATCAGATACACAATGAATTCTCCGGCTCACTCTCACTGTAATAGCAGCCTCTAACCACATGTTACTTTAGGTACTGACAAGGATGATTTTCCTGACACATATGGTCGACAACAGTCTACTCTGCAAACACCGGCCATAGCGGGTTCTCTACCTCTAGCAGTTAGGCCATAAGTCCTCCTAACAAAGTCTACCAAGGCTCGCTGGGCCGCCTTCACTTCAACCAGCTTTCACCTTGTCTGTTGTACTACACTGGACCAACACCTGCATACCTCCCAACTTTTGAAGATGGGAAAGAGGGACAAAGTTTGCGGCACGCGAAGCGGCAAATTTTAGGCCACGCCTCTGACCACACCCATTCATAATTAGTCACACCCATATCCACGTCCCAACCACACCCATTTAGCACTGCTGATCACACTGTTTCATATACAATAATTATAAACGAAAAAATATGGCCACACAGTGCTCCATACTGTATAATGACTGCACATGATGCTCCATACTGTATAATGGCCACACATGATGCTCAATACTGTATAATGACCCCACATGATGCTCCATACTGTATAATGGCCACACAGTGCTCCATACTGTATATTGAACACACATGATGCTCCATACTGTATATTGACCGCACATGATGCTCCATACTGTATAATGACCGCACATGATGCTCCATACTGTATAATGGCCGCAATACTGTATAATGACCGCACATGATGCTCCATACTGTATAATGACCGCACATGATGCTCCATACTGTATAATGACCGCACATGATGCTCCATACTGTATAATGACCCCACATGATGCTCCATACTGTATAATGACCGCACATGATGCTCCATACTGTATAATGGCCACACATGATGCTCCATACTGTATAATGACTGCACATGATGCTCCATACTGGATAATGGCCGCACATGATGCTCCATACTGTATAATGACCGCACATGATGCTCCATACTGTATGATGGCTGCACATGATGCTCCATACTGTATAATGACTACACATGATGCTGAATACTGTATAATGACCCTACATGATGCTCCATACTGTATAATGGCCACACATGATGCTCCATACTGTATAATGACCCCACATGATGCTCCATACTGTATAATGACCCCACATGATGCTCCATACTGTATACTGGCCACACAGTTCTCTATACTGTAAAATGATCCCACATGATGGTATATAATGATTATATAATACTGTATACTGACACCCCTCCTGTATGTATGGCTCATATTCCCCCCCCCTCCTGTATGCATGGCTCATATTTCCCCCTCCTGTATGCATGGCTCATATTTCCCTCTCCTGTATGCATGGCTCATATCACCCCCCCCCCCCATATGTATGGCTCATATTCCCCCCCCCTTCTGTATGCATGGCTCATATTTCCCCCTCCTGTATGCATGGCTCATATTCCCCCCCCCCCCGTATGTATGGCTCATATTCCCCCCCTCCTGTATGTATGGCTCATATTCCCCCCCTGTATGCATGGCTCATATTTCCCCCTCCTGTATGCATGGCTCATATTCCCCCCCCTCCCGCTCCCCCCCCCACCCATCTTGGGGCGGGCGGGAGGTGACCCAACTTTTATAAAAAAAAAAAACAGCAACAAACCTTGCGTAGTGCGGGACAACTAATGTCCCACCCGGGATCACGGGGCTGACTGTCAAAATCAGGAC
This sequence comes from Ranitomeya variabilis, assembly GCF_051348905.1. Taxonomy (NCBI): domain Eukaryota; kingdom Metazoa; phylum Chordata; class Amphibia; order Anura; family Dendrobatidae; genus Ranitomeya; species Ranitomeya variabilis. Next base: position 692,836,816 of record NC_135235.1, on the reverse strand, counting down.
AGTCCCGCGGGATCCGGGACGGTGCGAGGTATGCACCTGTACTGACGTCAGTGCTGAAAGCAATGGCCCGGCTCACTCGTGCCTCCTGCTCTTCACTGCAGGTGTATACTACTGAGCAGACTCTCCTCCCAGATCATTGGCACATCCGTCTCTTGTACCAGAAGTAATAAGAGCTGGAATTCTGCTTTTGCTTCGTCATAGTCTGGACTCTGAGTTTTGACCGGCGCAAGTCAGGTTCTCAGGGCCTTGGCAGGCATATTCTGGACTCCGGGTCTTGACCTGCGCAGGTCTGGTTCTCGGGCCTTGGCTGGCGTAGTCTGGACTCTGGGACTCATCTGGTGTCACCTGGGTTCTGCCAACACAACAGCTGACTCGGGCACTTTACCATGGCCTGGTACCTCAGATTCTTCTCTGGCACCCCGATTTTTTTGCTTGGTGCCAAATCTGTTCTGGCTTTGGAGCTATGACCTTCAAAATAACAGTAAACTGCGTCATCAAGGTCACCTGACCTGGTGTACCATCTAGACTCTTTCTTCCTGAAACTCTCCTTCTTTCCATTCATTCCGCAGGGTCCCATCTGGATGACATATGGCAATTTTTTTTGTACAAATGCCGCACAGCTCTGAGGATTCATTCTTATCACACTCCTTTTTACACCCCTTATGCAATATATATATGGTGCCTCTCACATGGTATAAAGTTTCTACAGTACTGGCATCTCTCACACAAAAGATATTTCCACACTACCGCCACACCCCCACACATAATATAATCTTCTCACAGTAACGAAGTTCCCACCACACACAGTATAATCTTCTCACAATAACGCCATTCTCTTCACACAGTATAATGTTTCCATTGCACCACCATCCCACCACATACAGTGTAATGTTCCCACAGTACCACCATCCCCCTACATAGTATAATGTTCCCACAGTAGCAACTTTCCATACACACAGGATAATGTTTCCACTTTCTAATGTTCACACAGTACTGCCCCCTACATGCACAATATGGTACCATCCACCCCACCGACAACCTCACAGTTAATTAATAAATACTCACTTAGCCTCAATCTTGATGCAGATACTAATGAAAACAGATTTATGAGATATTTACCATGCAATAGTTGGATAGGCAGAAGTGTATCATCCATAAAGGTAGCCCACTCGGTCGCCATGATTCCCATGAATTGAGAGAGCTCGCAGGGTTTGGTATTGGTCGCTGTCTCCTTTTCATCATAACAATTTCAGAGATATCCACATTCCCATGACGGTGTATAGAATAGTGAATCAGTGAACCAAAAGCTCCTGATCCACCATTCAGCCTTCGCCTGTGAGTCTGAGACTCAATGCAATGCAGGCACAATGACGTTACTTCATCACACCTGTAGTATGTAACCTGTACTCAACATAGCACAGACTGCAGCATTGCACCTCGGGAACCGGGTTCAGTGAATAGTGTGTGTTTTTTTAAATATCTGGAATTGTGGGGGCTCTCATACTGAGTGTATGGCTGGTAGGGGCCATGATATTGTGTGTGTGCGGGTTGTGGTGGACTGTAATTGCCACCATACAGAGTGGGGGGTCCTTATTTTCTGTAGCAGTTTGTGATGGCCATAATACTGTGTGAGGTGCTGTGGGGTCTGTGGAGGCCATCATACTGTGTGGTAGACCTCATTCTTAGCTACATAGGCACACAGGAGAACAAATTCCTTGTGATGAGTCAGATAGAAAGTGAGAAATACAGACCTTTGGTCTATCTGATTGCAGATTTGAATTGATATGATGTTGTGTGCCAGGAGGGAGACATCAGATAGTACGTTCTGAAGGAAAGCAAATATATAATGGCAGTGAGAATCTGGATTGCAGGCAGAGAGAATAGTGGAAACAAAAAGTAAGGTGAGGGTGAGGTCTTAGCTCAGGTTTGCTGGACTATTTGGCTTGGAACAAAAATTATGTCCCGCCATATGTAGACGGAAAGTTCCAGATTCTGCATAATGCAGAAGAAGCATTTTATATAGCGATGTGCTTGTTATCTGATGTATATACTGCTCATCAAGTTCTTGTTAAGTAAAGGAAAGTTTTATTTTCAATTTCTGGTATCCCTCATTCATTCCATACCATCTGGTCTGGGCCTGCCAAGTACGACAGCAGCATGCGATCTGCAGAGTTGGGAGATATGGCTCTGCCAAATAAATATATATATTATTATTATACATTTTATAGCGCCATTTATTCCATGGCGCTTTACATGTGAAAAGGGGGCAAATATAGACAAATACAATTAAACATGAGCAATAAACAAGGCACACAGATACATAAGGAGGGAGGACCCTGCCCGTGAGGGCTCACAGTCTGCAGTGGATGGGTGAGGATACACTAGGAGAGGGTAGAGCTGGTTGTGCGGCGGTTCAGTAGGTTGGGGATCAGTGCAGGCTGTAGGCTTGTCAGAAGAGGTGAGTCTTCAGGTTCTTTTTGAAGGATTCTATGGTAGGCGAGAGTCTGATGTGTTGTGGTACAGAGTTCCAGAGTATGGGGGAAGCACGGGAGAAGTCTTGGATGCGGTTCTGGGAAGAAGAGATGAGAGGGGAGTAGAGAAGGAGATCTTGAGAGGATCGGAGGTTGCGAGTAGGTAAGTACCGGGAGACCATGTCACAGATGTATGGAGGAGACAGGTTGTGGATGGCTTTGTATGTCATTGTAAGGGTTTTGAACTGGAGTCTCTGGGCGAAAGGAAGCCAGTTAAGGGCTTGGCATAGGGGAGAGGCTGGGGAATAGTGGGGAGACAGGTATGTTAGTCGAGCAGCAGAGTATAGGATGGATTGGAGTGGTGCCAGAGTGCTAGAGGGGAGGCCAGAGAGTAGGAGGTTGCAGTAGTCAAGGCGGAAGATGATAAGGGCATGCACTAGTGTTTTTGTGGTGTCTCGGTCAAGGAATGCGCAGATTCGGGAGATATTTTTGAGTTTGAGACGGCAGGAGGAGGTAAGGGCTTAGATATGTGGCTTGAAAGAGAGGGAAGAGTCGAGGATCACCCCGAGGCACCGGGCGTGTGGGACTGGGGAAAGTGAGCAGCCATTGACATTGATAGATAGGTTGGGTGGAGGGGTAGAGTGAGATGGGGGAAAGGTGATGAATTCTGTTTTGTCCATGTTCAGTTTTAGAAAGAGAGCAGAAAAGAAGGCCGAGATAGCAGACAGACTGTGCGGGATTTTGGTAAGTAAGGAGGTGAGGTCAGGTCCAGATAGCTAGATCTGCGTATTATCGGCGTAGAGATGATATTGTATACCGTGGGATTCTACGAGCTGTCCCAGGCCAAGGGTGTAGATGGAGAAGAGTAGGGGTCCTAGAACAGAGCCTTGAGGAACACCGACAGACAAGGGGCGTAGTGAGGAGGTGGTGTGGGGGAGGGAGACACTGAATGTTCGGTCTGTCAGGTACAACAAGATCCAGGATAACGCCAAGTCTGTGATGCCAAGAGATGACAGGATCTGTAGCAGAAGGGAGTGGTCCACAGTGTCAAAGGCAGAAGACAGGTCCAGGAGAAGGAGGACAGAGTAGTGTCATTTGCTCTTGGCAGTTAGTAGGTCATTGGAGACTTTAATTAGGGCAGTTTCAGTTGGGTAATGGGGTCAGAAGCCAGATTGTAATCGGTCAAGGAGGGAGCAGGAGGAGAGGTGGGAGGACAGTTCAAGATGGACATGTTGTTCCAGTAATTTTGAGCCATAAAGGGAGAAGAGATATCGGGCGATAGCTAGACACAGAGGATGGGTTGAGGGAGGGCTTTTTTAGGATGGGTGTGATCTTGGTATGTTTGAAGGATGAGGGGAAAACACCTATTGTGAGTGAGAGGTTGAATAGGTGTGTTAGGGTTGGGGTGAAGACCGTGGCAAGGTTAGGGATGAGGTGGGACAGGAGCGGGTCAAGCGTGCAAGTGGTGAGATGTGATCTTGACAGGAGGGTGGAGAGCAGATCTTCTGCCATGGTGGAGAAGCTGGTTTTGGAGCAACAGGGTTGAGCAGCTAAGAGGGGCATTGGGCGCTGTGGGCCAAAGCTTTTTCTGATCGTTTCGATCTTCTGTTTAAAGAAAGAGGCAAAGTCTTCAGCAGAAATGAGGGTGCGGGGGGACGGAATAGAGAATTGAAAGTGTTGAAAAGCTGTTTAGGGTTGTGAGACAGAGAGGATATGAGAGATGAGAAGTAAGTTTGTTTTGCAGCAGTGAGTGTGGACTTGAAGCTGGCAAGGGACTGCTTCTATGCAGTGAAGTGGTCGGCAGAGCGGGATCGCTTCCATCTCTGCTCAGCGATCCTAGAAGCCCGTCTCAGTTCTTTGGTCAAGCTGGTCAGCCAGGGCTGCCTGTTGAGTGTAATACTTATATATTGTGATGCAGGGAGATCATATGCACTACGCTATTATTTGCTCAGTCAACCTTTTCACTTGGTGACAGATCATTCACCCTTGGTATGGATGAGGAATGCCAAGGAGAGGAGGGTCACCAGATGGTTTCTTTCTCTGCAGAATTTTAATTTCACCGTTGAACATCGGGTGGAGAAATCGCAGGGAAATGCTGATGCCCTGTCACGGGGGCCCCCTGTCTGATGACAAGTGTTCAACCCCACAAGTTTGAACAGGGGGGGGGGAATATGTGAGGCAGGGAGGGGGATCATATACGAGGGTCGATATGTATTCCCCAGGATGCGGACAGAGTCCTATTAGACCCGCTGGAGTGTCTTCTGGTCACAGCAGGATGCCTGTGAGTCACAAAGCAAAATAAAAGTAAGCATGGACCTGGTCAAGCTATTTGGCCAAGGCATTGTTCAGGAAAACCTGTTTTGGGCTTTTATTTTTGAAACAGACTACAGGAAGGTAGCGGGACCATCCTTTTTCTCCAGGCAGGGTCTTGCAAGTGGCCCATGGCCACAGGTTCCAGGTTAAAACCCCTGCTGCAAGGGTTTGGGCGTGTTAGTTTTGGAATTTGCAACTTGCGGAGCAGTCGCTCTGCAGCTCAGCCTGTGTGAGCTAACACAGAGCCAGCAGAGTGAACTCATGGCAACCCACAGCGTGATACGGGGGGTGCCGTCGCCCTCTGCACCTGGACTTCCATGGACTGTTTTGTTTCCTGGCTGCGATCAGGAGAATGCCGAATGCTGTACACTGTATAAGTGTGGACATTAACCCCTTCCCGACCTATGACGCAGCGTATGCGTCATGAAAATCGGTGCCAATCCGACCTGTGATTCAGCATATGCGTCATGGTTGGATCGCGTTCCTGCTTGTCGGGTGACCGGGTCACTGAAATGTTACCCGACTCACAGATACGTGAGGACCTCTAGTTGAACCTAGGGGGGTGGCTGTGCCCCCCCGTGGCCACGATCGCTCCGGTGAGCTCTGTTTCACCCTCCCAGTTCTGATTGGAGCTAGCGTCCATGTGATACCATCCCTCCAATCAGATGTGGAGGGGCGGAGTGAAATATGGCTGCCATCACTCTCCAGCTTCATCCCTTCCTTGGAAGCTGGAGAGTGAGGTTCCTGCCTTCTGCCTCCGCCTGACCGCTGCCGCATCACCGCCTGTCTGCCGCCAGGTACTCCCCTCTGCTGCCCCCCGCTCCCACCCACCATCTTTTTTAATTTTTCCGTCAACATGGCCATGTGAGGGCTTGTTTTTTGCGTGACGAGTTGTACTTTTGAACGTCACCATTGGTTTTACCTTATACTGTACTGGATAACAAGAAAAAAAAATTCAAGTGTGGTGAAACAGCAAAAAAGTGCAATTCCACAATGTTTATTTATTCTTTTTTTACCATGTTCACCAAATGCTAACACTGACCTGCCATTATGAGTCTACAGATCATTACGGGTTTGTGGACACCAAACATGACTAGGTTCTTTTTTTATTTAAATGGTGAAAAAAAATCCAACATTTGTTACAAAATAAAAAAAATTGTGTAATTTTCCAAGACCTGTAGCATCTCCTCCATTTTTTGGCATCTGGGGCTGGGTGACGGCTTATTGTTTGCAAGCCGAGCTCACCTTTTTATTGATACAATTTTTGTGTACATACAATGTTTTGATTGTTTGTTATTGTATTTTAATGCAATGCTGCGGCGACCAAAAAATTTAAATCTGTCGTCTTTACTTTATTTTTCATTATGCTGTTTACAGATCAGATTAATTCTTTTTATATTTTGATAGATAAGGCGATAACGAATGAAGCGATACCAAATATATGTATTTTTTGTTTGTGAATGGAGTGGTGATTTAAACTTTTATATACAGCTCTGGCAAAAATTAAGAGACCACTGCAAAATGTTCAGTTTGTCTGATTTTTCTCTTTCTAGGTACGGTATATTTTTGAGTAAAATGTAAATTTTTCTTTTATTCTATAAACTTCTGAAAATATGACTCAGAATTTCCATGCAATAATTTTATTATTTTTTTCTGACAAAGAAAAATAGTCAAAATTAAAAAAAAACCAGAGCTTTCAGACCTTAAATAATGCAAAAAAAACCAAACAAATTTCATAATCATTTAGAAACAACAATGCTAATGTTTTAAATCAGGAAGAGTTCAAAAATCAATATTTTGTGGAATAACCATGATTTTTTAATCACAGCTTTCATGATTCCTCATGATTACATTCCAGAGGTTTTCAATGGGGTTCAGATCTGGAGATTGGGCTGCCCATGACAGGGTTTTAATGTGGTGGTCTCTTAATTTTTGCCAGAGCTTTATATTTTTTAAAAAACATTTTTGTATTTTACTTTACACTTTCTTCAATACTCTCCATGGGAGACTAGAAGCTTCGATCAACCGATCGCTTGTGCTACACAGAGTGGTGCTTCAGCCCTGCTCTGTGTAGCAGAAATGGTCACTTGCTGCAAGTGCCGATGGCTGGCCCAGCGCTCATAGTTATCCGGCAATGACAACCACAGTGGTCTCCTGCAGAACCCGGGTTGTCATGCCAAAGCATCAATGACCCACAATCATGTTAGTGACGTGCTTCAGCGCGATCGTGTTAAATGCTGTTGTCAGAGATTGACAGCAGCATTTAACAGGCTAACAGCCATGGGTGGATCACGATTCCATCCGCGGCCGTTATGGGCACAAGTCAGCTGTTTAAATCAACTGGCATGTGCCGGAAAAGATGTGGGTTCAGCCCCTGAGCACAAATCAAACGGGGAGACCCGACATGCTCCGTACATGTACAGCGCATGTCGTGAAGGGGTTAATTTTTTTTCTTCTGGTGTTTTCCTTATAATATAGGAAAGCCTAAGGGAAGAAATAAACCCCATAAAACACTTTACATGGAGACTTTGGGATCAGATAACTTCTATCCGCGTTGTTTGTGCAAACAAAAAAGTCTCAAACTTCTGTGTGTGAATCAGACCTGAGACCTAACGTGATAGAAGATTACAGTGCGGGGAAGACGGGAAACCTTCATATAGACGGCCGGTGGGGATGGAGTCAGTGACGGACTCTGGACAACTATGTTTCTAGAGTCATAGTAGAAGACGAAGATGTCGTCCTCATCATGAATTCATTACCAAAAAAGGGGGTCCAATAGTGGAAACCACCTCCAATCAATGTATTCAACACATATCTACCAGGTATGTTACTGGTGAAACATAGAGGCTTAGGCAAATATAGATAAAAGGTATATTTTTTTATTCTTGATTACATAAAATCATACATACAAAAACCAAGACAAGGGAATTTCATAAAAATATAACTGTTGATGTCAATGATGCAAGAATTAAGAGACACTGCAGGTATAACACCAATCAAGGTACAGAAAATATATGTATATACATATGTGTATTAAAACCTCTAAGCTAAAGAAGCCCCTAAAGTGAAATGCATAGTGCAATAATTTATATCAGGGCAAAAAAAGAGGAATAACATTATCTATTTTAAATTGGAACCTAAATGGTGCTCCTATATCTCCATGCGGTCTGCTGTATATATCTTAGTATGGTATATATATAAAGTGCATTGTGCTGTGCAAAGATGAATACCATTAGTAAACTGCCAGCGGCTCACATAAAGAAAGGACAATCTATATTAAAGGGCACCTGTCACCCCGTTTTTTCAGTATGAGATAAAAATACTGTTAAATAGGGCCTGAGCTGTGCATTACAACAGTGTATTTTGTGGACCCCGATTCCCCACCTATGCTGCCAAAATACGTTACCAAAGTAGCCGTTTTCGCCTGTCAATCAGGCTGGTCTGGTCAAAAGGGCGTGGTGTCTTCCCCCAGATCTTGCTTAGTTTTCCGTTGGTGGCGTAGTGGTTTGCGCATGCCCAAGGTCCCGAATCCACTGCACAGGGGAGTTAAAAGAGCGCGATGTGCACTATTTCATTGGTGATCGGTGGGGGCGGCCATCTTCCTTTGGCTGCGCGTGCGCAGAAGCGGCGCTCTGCTGGCCGCGGCTTCAGGAAAATGGCCGCGGGATGCCGCGCGTGCGCAGATGGAGATCGCGGCGGTTATTTTCCTGAAGCCGAGATGCGAATTCTGCTTCAGGAAAATGGCCACCGCGATCCCCATCTGCGCACGCGCGGCATCCCGCGGCCATGTTCCTGAAGCCGCGGCCAGCAGAGCGCCGCTTCTGCGCACACGCGGCCAAAGGAAGATGGCCGCCCCCACCGATCACCAATGAAATAGTGCACATCGCGCTCTTTTAACTCCCCTGTGCAGTGGATTCGGGACCTTGGGCATGCGCAAACCACTACGCCACCAACGGAAAACTAAGCAAGATCTGGGGGAAGACACCACGCCCTTTTGACCAGACCAGCCTGATTGACAGGTGAAAACGGCTACTTTGGTAACGTATTTTGGCAGCATAGGTGGGGAATCGGGGTCCACAAAATACACTGTTGTAATGCACAGCTCAGGCCCTATTTAACAGTATTTTTATCTCATACTGAAAAAACGGGGTGACAGGTGCCCTTTAAAGTGAATGACAATGTCAAAGAAGTATAACAGATATGTTTTCTATTTCTCACATCAAAGAGACCATCAGTGACCCCGACAGCGCCGTTTCGCCATACTGGCTTCCTCAAATGGAGGGGCATCATTGACATCAACAGTTATATTTTTATGAAATTCCCTTGTCTTGGTTTTTGTATGTATGATTTTATGTAATCAAGAATAAAAAAATATACCTTTTATCTATATTTGCCTAAGCCTCTATAGTCCTCATCATGAAGTAGTTATTTCTCCTGTCCCATGTAATGAATATCTCCTGCAGTATTACTAATGCCGATTCCAGTGTCGGTAAATGAGATGAGAATTAGCGTTATGGAAGATGAGTCTATGAGGAACGTATTCAGCTGCTGACTCCGAGGAAGAAACTGTTTGTTGTCTGTGACCTAAATATAATACATTTTATTAGTAGATGTAAAGAAGAAAACTGAATAAAATAATTAGTCTCCTCATATGTTTCCCTTATTATCTCCAGTAATTGTATTATTACACAGGATTCTTATGATGTTACATCGGCTCTTCTTCTCATTCAGGTCTCTACAATATCGGATCCTCTCAGTAAAAATCTTCTGTATAAAATAATTTTTCGGAATTACCCATCAAATATGGATATGGACAGAGACAAGATGGTGGAGAGGATATTACACCTCACCCTAGAGATCCTCTTCTGGCTTACTGGAGAGGTGAGAGATTCTGATGACATCACATTACATCATTCTTATCTATGGGAATAACAGATGGACAGAACTGGAGAGGTGAAGACTCTGGAAATGTCTGTAGTGAGATTTATTAATGTGTCTCTCCATAACCAGGATTACACAGTAGTGAAGAAGACCTCTAGTGAGCGCTGTCAGGACCCTGTGTCTGAGGGTTGGGGAAGACCCCTGAGCCCAATCACAGGGCCTCCCCTGATGCACAAGGACATCAATGACCAGAAGATCCTAGAACTCACCTACAAGATGATTGAGCTGCTGACTGGAGAGGTGACACTGCTGGGAATGCTGGGACATTATACAGTAACGCTATGAAGGGATCGGAGAGATGACGATATCATTGTATGTGTCAGGTTCCTATAAGGTGTCAGGATGTCGCTGTCTATTTCTCCATGGAGGAGTGGGAGTATTTAGAAGGACACAAAGATCTGTACAAGGACGTCATGATGGAGGTTCCCCAGCCCCTCACATCACCAGGTAATAGACAGGACTAAATATGCACGACCTATAATTATCTGTGTGTAAAGAATGAATTAAGTCCATGCATGTGTTTCCTCCAGATCTATCCAGTAAGAGGACAACACCAGAGAGATGTCCCCATCCTCTTCTTCCACAGGACTGTAAACAAGAGGATCCCAATGTTCCTCAGGATCATCAGGTAGATGGAGAGATGGTGTCATGAGATCTCCCCTATGATGTGTAGACGGCTGTGAAGGTTTTGTGCTCAGTCTTGTTTTATCCACCGGTATTATATGATTTATACTTGTGTAATGAAATTGGTGGAAATGGCAGGATTAGAGCTGATCATAGATGTGACTTCTCCATCTGTCTGTGACTTTTACAATATTTATTTCAGGGTGAAGATCTGACCCATATTAATACTACAGAGACATATATGAAGGGTGATGAGCGGTGTAAAGAGGAGATTCCTACATATGACTACCCAGGTGAGTAGTGACCACTAAATGCAGAGGAGTCACAGATTCTTCTCAGTCACCAGCTGTGGCTGCTTTATCAGTTTTGTAGTCCGACCATATTACAATCGTGATCACCAATTTAGCCTCTAGAGCACAACGTTCTCCTCCACCCAAAACTGATCTAATCACTCTAGGCATTGAAATCCCTTTTCTATAGAACTTACATCCTGGAAGATCCACCTACTCCCTGGGGTTAGAAGACGTTGACCGTTACCTGCCCAGATCTGTAAACTACAAAGTAAAATGATAGCGTATGTAGAATGTGCTGACAAGTTAGAAATATATTATGATCGGCCTCTCAGAGAAAACGGAGGGTAATGATGCTGTTGGCTTGCAAGATCCCTGATATAGGAAGAAGGAAATAAATCAGGGCTTAGAAAAGCGCTGCCAAATGCTGAGCCATAAAGTTTGGTATCAAAACAAATGAACATAAAAAATTGTTTTCATTTTAAAATGCTACACTTATCCGGTGTGAACCAGCTCCTTTCTCAGGCATATACAAATAATACATAGAGAATCTTATATATCATCCAAAATGGCATCACTAATCCAATTGTTTCACTCATTAATTAAACCGCGCCTATGGTGCACAGTTTTTTGTATTGAAACCTTTCGTCTTATACAAAACTATACAAATAGATGTAAAATGCATATTGGATGCACAATAAGATACATAAAAAGAAAAGTAAACATACATGGCAACAACCAAAATACCCAAGGATTATTTAAAAAATACCCCTATTATGTCGTATTTTCAATGCTCTCATTCAGGCCTAAGCGTGGAAAGTTTAAAGATCCAATAGGATTCCCTATTCACAAGTCTTTGGAACCTATTAGACACATGTTCTAATATTTGTTCTAATATAATGAGTCTTAAACTGGTGGGATTTCGTTTACGTTCTAACACGAAATGCCTAAGCAGACTGTGACAGATTACACCTTATGATCGACAACATTAAATGTGCAGTGAGGCCAAGTTTGAATTTCTGTACCATAAGAGACTTTCCCTTTATCCTGACTTTTCTTTTAAAACTGACTAACAGGATTGTGATAAACTGCATAAAAACCATTACACCTGTGCCATGATATATCTCTAAGCTGTGCATGACTGGTGGGTGTAATATACATTTATTCACGCCTGCAGGAGATGTGTTGGCATGGCTCGAGCCCTGGTTTCATGGATTCACTCCATGTCATAAATTCCATTATGTTTTCAATCCTAAGGAATTCAGATTACTGAACAATCTATCCTTAAGTGGGGGGCGCTAATACTTTCTCTACTCTTCTGGTCACAACTCAAAGTAGCTCCAATGGTCCACTACTGTATAAATGAGTGCAACTCTGGTTTAGTGTTGGAGCTCTCCCCTCATATATACATTGTTGTTGGGGATGTAACGTGTTTTTCACTGTATATAATGGTTTAATTGTGGTGGGATTGTCCTGCCTCACTTATGTGAGTCTACAACTCCCCGGTAGTCTTTAAAGAAAGATATCCATTGCTTCTTCCAAATTCCCGAGATCTAAATTTAAGATAAATCAGCTCTACACTATTACAAAAAGTTCTCTTTAAATTAGTAATTTTTTTTCTTGAAACTCATCTGATAGAAAATATTGGCTTTTATGATAGTATATATCATATATATTGCCAAGAGCCCCTGAGCCCCATACTCTAATTACCCCAGAGAGGTTTTTCCACTAGTTACTTATTTTTAACTGAGGAAGACTGTTGAGTTTGATCATTTCAACAGATGTATTATTGTTTATAGTCACAGTTTTTGAATACTTTAGTCAGTGCCCAAAATCCTCTGATCTAATCTAATCAGCTCCCATTTTTCATATCTTATGTGTGTCACTTTATGTGGTGATAACTTTGAAATTCTTCGCAAAGGATAATAGAAAACAGGATGGACCTTACAAATTATATTCCACCTTCCGACAATACTCTGTATAAGGTTGTACATTACTGTATCGGCAAATGGCAGGGTTAAGAAAGGAAGAAGCACCATCTACAGTAGCTATTTGAATGCAGATCTTGCTGGAATAGTTTGCAGGCACACTGTATTGGGAGCACTGTTCATGGTCATCTGGCAGCTCAAAATATGGCCACCACAAACAATCTTGGCATTATCTACTCCGTTATCTAGATCCTAGGGATTGCCTTGCTCATCATCCTGCCCCATGCACATGGATCTGGACTTGCACAGAGACCCCTAGGCTTGGACCACGGTGTTACATTATGCTTGGAGTGTGAGATAGCAAGAAGAATACTCAGGTAGCTGGGTCAGAACCAGGAGGGCAGGGAAAATGCTAAATCAAAAGATGCATGATCAGTCAGTAAACAGGCCAGGGTCACAACAGGAAACTTTATACAGAAGTCGGGAGCTGAGCACAGAGGACTGAACCAGAGGAGAATAAGTCTGCATCTGGCAGCTTCCTGCAATATGCTGCAAGCTTTAGTAGGGTGTGATGCTTTACAAATGGCTAAAGCAGGGAGCAGATTGATTCAGCTGGACAGCACACACACTCATACTGCCAAACAATTATAATTATTATTATTTATTTATATGGCACCATTGATTCCATGGTGCTGTACATGAGAATTGGTTACATACAAGTTACAGATATCACTTACAGTAAAAAAAAAACTAACAATGACAGACTGATACAGAGGGGCGAGGACCCTGCCCTTGCGGGCTTACATTCTACAGGATTATGGGGAAGGAGACAATAGGTTGAGGGTTGCTGCAGCTCCAGTGTTGGTGAGGCGGTAGCTTCGGTACTGATGAGGAGGCAGCGGGGTCAGTGCAGGCTGTAGGCTTTCCTGAAGAGATGGGTTTTCAGGTTCCGTCTGAAGGATACGAATGTGGTTGATAGTCGGACGTGTTGGGGCAAAGAATTCCAGAGGATTGGGGATATTCGTGAGAAGTCTTGGAGGCGATTGGATGAGGAGCGAATAAGTGTGGAGGAGAGAAGGAGGTCTTGGGAGGACCGGAGAGTACGTGAGGGAAGATATCGGGAGATTAGCTCAGAGATATATGGAGGAGACAGGTTATGGATGGCTTTGTAGGTCAGTATTAGTAATTTGAACTGGATACGCTGAGGGAATGGGAGCCAGTGAAGAGTTTTGCAGAGGGGGGAAGCAGAGGAATAGCGAGGAGAGAGATGAATTAGTCGGGCAGCAGAGTTAAGGATGGACTGGAGAGGTGCGAGGGTGTTAGCAGGGAGGCCGCAGAAAAGGATGTTGCAGTGGTCAAGGTGGGAGATGATGAGGGCATGCAAAAGCATTTTAGTAGACTGACGGTTGAGGAAAGGACGGATTCTGGAGATATTTTTGAGCTGGATGCGACAGGAGGTGGAAAGAGCTTGGATGTGCGGTTTGAATGACAGGGCAGAGTCGAAGGTTACTCCTAGGCAGCGGACTTCCGGTACGGGGGAAAGCATGATGTCATTGATTGCGATAGATAGGTCAGGTAAGGAAGATCTATGGGATGGAGGAAAGATGATGAGTTCAGATTTGTCCACATTGAGTTTGAGAAAGCGAGAGGAGAAGGAGGATATGGCTGATAGGCACTCTGGGATTCTGCACAGCAGAGCGGTGACATCTGGGCCAGAGAGGTAGATCTGAGTGTCATCAGCATAGAGGTGGTACTGGATTCCATGGGACTTTATGAGTTGTCCCAAGCCAAGTGTATAGATTGAGAAGAGTAGGGGTCCTAGAAAAGAGCCTTGGGGGACTCCAACAGAGGGTGGGATGAGGAGGTAGTGTGGGAGTGGGAGACGCTGAATGTGCGGTTGGAAAGGTACGAGGAGATCCAGGATAGGGCGAGGTCTTTGATGCCAAAGGAGGAGAGTGTTAGGGCTGGCGGAACGCACCAAGTAAATATAGAGATGTTATTTGGTGCGTTCGCAGCCCGGGGTCCACCGTGCAGGAAAAGAACCTGCTGCTGGCAAACGGCGGCACTATATGGCGGTAGAAGCGATCTCTGTTGCTTCACAGAATCGCTATAAAGAAAGGACTGTGTCCTGTTAAACTCCACAGGAATACACAGTAACTGCTGAGCAGATAGCAGCTTGTGATCACACAGTCAAGGAGGCAAACATACAATCTCACCGGAGGAGCCGGTATTCTAGGTGGCTTATTTCAGCCGGGGCCCTGAAACCATACACACAATCTCCTCACCAGAGGTGCCGGTATTCTAAGTGGCTTATTTCAGCTGGGTCCCTGAATCCATACAAGCGTGACCACATTGGCGCAAAACTCATAACATGCATTGATACTAGCGCATGGCCATGCGAACCTTATATAGCTGCAGCAAGTGCAAGACCTTCCTAGAAGGACCAATGAGAGACTGCCACAGAGCCTGAGCACCTTCAGGACCTTCCTGGAGAACCAATGGGCTTTGCTGCAGTATCCAAGCATATGAACCCCGATCTCCAATGAGAGATCTTACCCTGGGCATGCTCAGAAGGAGAAAAGCTGGACTTAGTCCCAAAAGCGTCTGCTCGCCGCTGCCCAGCACTGGCTTCAATGGCAGAGTCTGGAAAAGCAGCAGTAACCCTTTGCACAGAGTCAGACTGAGCGAGACGCTGAGACCGACGTCTCCACTGAGCAGACTCCACTGCAGCAGGAGAAGAATGGGAGACCGCAGCGGAGATGGCCCGAGATTCCCCCTGTGCAGAGGCGGGAACTCGACCCCTAACAGAGAGGATCTGTAGTAGGAGGCAGTGGTCAACTGTGTCGAAAGCAGAGGACAGGTCTAGAAGGAGGAGTACAGAGTATTGTCCATTAGCTTTGGCGGTAAGTAGGTCATTAGTGATTTTGATCAGGGCTGTCTCAGTTGAGTGATGGGGCGGAAACCAGATTGTAGATTGTCAAAGAGCAAGTGTGGTACTACTGGTGGTACCACGCAAACTGTGGTACTACTGGTTCCAGGCACCTTCATCTTAGTAGCTGGACAGAGCCCCTGTTTCCAATGGCTCCTCCATTACCAGCGCCGTCTGCAGAATGAATAAAGCCACGCTTCATAGGAAAATTAAAACCCACAATACATCTCCAGTGAGATGTCCCCCTCCCCCCCACAAATTAACGTGGTGAAGAGGGAGAATTACATATAGCTAGGAAGTAAGCAATACTAATTGAGACATAGGAAGAGCTGGCAATTTAAACTCCTTTTGTAAGTAAGACCTCACAATGGAACATATGGGAAAGTGAGGGATAACACTTTAACTTTTTTTGAAGCAGAGGACCCCTGTAGTGTACAGGTAATTAAACAGGAAATGTCTTCTAGGGGAAAAGAGATTCCAAAAGGTGAGGTGTTTACTTGAGGAAAAGTGTACTTTCCCAGGCACAGAACTACTATTCACACACCACAGATTGTAGCCAGCCCTGCTCCGGGGTTCAGATAGGAATATTGGAGTTGGTATTAAGCCGATATGTAGGAGATATAGATTTTCATGATGCAGAGAATAATGTGATGCATTAATTCACATCACCGGGGGGGGCATTAGAATCCCTCCAATTGAATAACAATGTGATAGATGGTGTGAGCCAGGTCATATTTGGTCTCTTTGTACATGTAAAATCATGATAAAAATGTTGTCAATATCTGGCGCCTGTGATTTTTAGAGACTAAGATATCTTGTAAGTTGGGTATATTCTAAAATCCTGAAGAGCTGAAAACATTTCACAAACAGCCCCACATAAGGTAGTCAAGGTGAAGTGTGTGAGCGTAATTTAGGAGCTAATAAAGAAGCAGATCCTTTGGTCTAGGTTATTGTCAGTTTTCTGTGCAGGTTCTGTCCAATTCCCAATCGAAGTGCTTCCCTTCGCTAAGATCCATTTCTGTTACTAAGTTTAGTAATTTTCTTCTTTTATCCCTATGTATTGTTTTGTTGCTGTTTTGTATATTTATTATAAATGCTGCCTATCTTTCTGCATTACATATAACGTTTTATAGGTCTGTTGCATTTGCTCTTTAAACCGCACCCCAAAGCTATACTGTATCTTCAATGGGTGTCCAATCGGCCTGTATTGGTGGTAGTGAGTCATTTCTGTGTTATAGTGTAGTTGGAAGTGACCGTACAGGGTATATACATATAATTCATGCTTTGGAATTGGAGGTGTCTATAGCACATGCTGCCTGTTAATTACCTAATAACTGGCCTAGTAATGGAAGCAGCTGTGGTCTTGTCCATCAATCATTGGTCAATTTCATACTGTCACTGCACTCCCTTTGACGAATTGATAACGGCAATGGATCTGCGTTACCCCCTGGCTGTCTATCTTTGACACCGCATCTAGTCACAGAAGCAGATGTCGCAGGAACAGATCCCAGAGGAGATGGGACACTCCATTTGCAGAATAACTAATATGGCAGAAAACCAGAGCAGTAGAAATCCCCATAAAGTGACTCCATTTTGGAAAATATAACCCTCAGTGAATTAAGCTATAGGAGTAGTGACTATTTTGACTCCACAGGCACTTTCTGGAAATTAGCATGCAGTGGATGATAGAGAGTGAAAATTGCACATTTGCCATTTTATTCCTCACACACAGTGCCCAGATTGTGCTCTAGGAGACACACACTAAACTAAGTGGGTTCTTCTCACTATGGTAATACCAAATACATGGATGCTAAATGTGGTTTGGGCACACTGCAAGGCTCAAAAGCGAGGGGAAGATTTGACTTTGGGAGAGCGGATATTGCTGGATTAATTTATGGAAGTCGTGTTGCTTTTTAACAGACTTTGAGCCACTATGGAAACATCTGTTTTCACATTCACAAATTATGGACCTGAGTGTGGACTTGTTTTTTGCGAGATGAGTAGAAACTTCTGTTGGTTTTATTTTCACCTATTCACCTATATAACAATGTTTGGTGGCTTTTTATTCCATACTTGTGAGGCAGAATGAACAAACAGTTGAACACCAAACTCTACTGGTTCATGCTGAGTTTTTTATATTACACTGTGAACTGCCATTGTTTTTTTTAATTCAATTTTTTTACATAACCTGCCTTTTTTATGGACAGTTTAAGTAGAAATGGTCAAAAAATTAAAATTCAAGGTTATTTTATTCAAAAATAATAATTGGTTTTATTCTTGACAGATGGCTGTACCTGGAGATCAGAGGGACAGCTGACATCTTCGATTTTTAAATCAGATGATTTTGAGATCAAACAGGATTCTATTGAAAAGAATGCTATTACTCCAGATATACCATCATCCCTTTACAGCAAAGATCTGTCATCTGATGCTTTGAAACAGGTCCCATCTCCTGATTCATTACTGACTGCTAAGGAAAATCAAACTCACAAAAAAAGCATTAAAAAAATAACTGCTCCTAAAGTAAAGAAGCCATTTTCACGTTCAGAACATGGAAGTAGTTTTCCGCTCAAAAATTGTTTTCTTAAACATAAAAAAAACACCACAGAGAATAGATTTTCTTGTGCCATTTGTATGAAATGTTTTAGCCAGAAATCAAATCTTGTTAGTCACAAGAGAACTCACACAGGGGAGAAACCATTTTCATGTTCAGAATGTGGAAAATGTTTTACAGAGAAATCAGGTTTTAACAGACATCAGAGAATTCACACAGGGGAGAAGCTTTTCTCATGTTCAGAATGTCTGAAATGTTTTAGCCGGAAAGCGCATCTTGATAGCCACCAGAGAACCCACACAGGAGTGAAGCCTTTTTCATGTTCAGAATGTGGGAAATGTTTTGTAGATAAAGCAAATCTTGTTAAACATCAGAGAACTCACACAGGGAATAAGCCATTTTCATGTTCTGAATGTGGAAAATGTTTTGTAAAGAAATCATCTCTTCTTAGTCACCAGAGCAGTCACACAGGGGAGAAGCCTTTTTCCTGTTCAGAATGTGGGAAATATTTTAGACAGAAATGTAATCTTGTTATGCACCAAATAACTCACAGAGAGACTTTTTCATGTCTAGAATGTGGGAAATGTTTTAACTGTAAATCACTCCTTGATTGCCACCAGAGAACCCACACAGGGGAGAAGCCTTTTTCATGTTCAGAATGTGGGAAATGTTTTACCCAGAAAGCACATCTGGATAGCCACCAAAGAACCCACACAGGGGAGAAGCCTTTTTCATGTTCAGAATGTGCAAAATGTTTTACCCAGCAAGCGCATCTTGATAGACACCAGAGAAGCCACACAGGGGAGAAGCCATTCTCATGTTCAGAATGTGGGAAATGTTTTAACCAGAAATCAGATTTTGTTAAGCACCAGAGAATTCATACAGGGGAGAAGCCTTTTTCCTGTTCAGAATGTGGAAAAAGTTTTAAATTGAAAGCGCATCTTGATAGTCACAAGAGAACCCACACAGGGGAGAAACCATTCTCATGTTCAGAATGTGGGAACTGTTTTAACCAGAGATCAAGTTTTGTTAAGCACCAGAGAACTCATACAGGGGAGAAGCCTTTTTCTTGTTCAGAATGTGGAGAATATTTTGTGACGAAATCATCTCTTCTTAGCCACCAGAGCAGTCACACAGGCGATAAGCCTTTTTCATGTTCAGAATGTGGGAAATGTTTTAACCAGAAAGCACATCTTCATAGACACCAGAGAACCCACACAGGGGAGAAGCCATTCTCATGTTCAGAATGTAGAAAATGTTTTAACCAGAAATCAGATTTTGTTAAGCACCAGAGAATTCATACAGGGGAGAAGCCTTTTTCCTGTTCAGAATGTGCGATATGTTTTAACCAAAAAGTGCATCTTGATAGACACCGAAGAACCCACACAGGGGAGAAGCCATTCTCATGTTCAGAATGTAGAAAATGTTTTAACCAGAAATCAGATTTTGTTAAGCACCAGAGAATTCATACAGGGGAGAAGCCTTTTTCATGTTCAGAATGTAGGAAATGTTTTAACCAGAAATCAAGTTTTGTTAAGCACCAGAGAACTCATACAGCGTAGAAGCCTTTTTTTTGTTCAGAATGTGGAAAACATTTTGTGAAGAAATCATGTCGTCTTAATCACCAGAGTAATCAATCTGGAAGTTACGTGGTTAGTATGCGCGCTGCTGTAAAGATGAATGTCCGGACATATTGAAAATAAAGATGATGGTTTATTCTCAAGGCGTTTCGAAGTCACAAGGACTTCTTCCTCAGGAGATGCTTTCTTAATCACCAGAGCAGTCACACAGAGGAGAAACCTTTTTCATGCTCTTAATGTGGGAAATGTTTTGCTTGGAAATCAACTCTTAAAGGGAAGCTGTCACCAGAAAAAGGTTGTTAACCTGCAGATAGGGGCGTAATCTGCAGGTTAATTGCATTTCTAACTTAATTGGTGCCAGTAGGTAGCCGAACTCTGCTGGGAGAAAAAGAACTTTATTCTCCATGGCAGCATTCTGTTTTAGTCAAAGGGACGTCACCAGTGCTGGTTCATTCACCAATCTGGAAATACAGTACGGCTGCTGTAACCGTGCCCTCAGCCTGACGGACCCTGGCTCTGCATTGGGACTGGTGTCATGGCGTGGTTATAGCCACTGCTCTGTCTAAGCAGAGCTGTGACTGAACCAGCGCTGCTCCTCTGACTGAAGCCGAAAGCTGGCAGTGAGAATAAAGTTAATTTTTACCTAGAAGCATTCAGCTGCATGTATTTGCCAGGCAGGTTAGTAATGAGGCTTGAGAAAGGAAGATGTCCCCCAAAACGTCACCGCCAGGTGTGTTTCTTTTATCTTCAGTCAGTATCTCTGCTTTCTTGCTCAAACTATGGAAGTACTAGTTTACAAAGAGATCACCTGCACCTAGGATCTGTCTGCAAGTCGGAAGCTTGCTCAACCCCACACCACAGTCTGGATGATTTGTTCACAGTGGTGAATATAATAAAAAGTTATTTTTATTACTTACAGTGAAGGAAATAAGTATTTGATCCCTTGCTGATGTAAGTTTGCCTACCGTCAAAGACATGAACAGTTCATAATTTTAAGGGTAGGTTAATTTTAACATTGAAAGATAGAATATCAAAAATAAAATCCAGAAAATCACATTGTATAAATTAAATAAATTTATTTGAATTTTGTAGCGAGAAATAAGTATTTGATCCTCTACCAACCATTAAGAGTTCTGGCTCCTATAGACCAGTTAGACACTCCTAATCACCTCGTTACCTGCAATAAAGATAGCTGTCTTACATAGTCACCTTTATAAAAGACTCCTGACCACAGACTCAATTAATCAGTCAGACTCTAATCTCTACAACATGGGCAAGACCAAGGAGCTTTCTAAGGATGTCAAGGACAAGATCGTAGACCTGCACACAGCAGGAATGTGCTACAAAACCATACGCAAGGTGCTGAGTGAGAAGGAGACAACTGTTGTTGCAATAGTAAGAAAATGGCAGAGATACAAAATGACTGTCAATCGACATTGATCTGGGGCATCATGCAAAATCTCACCTCGTGGGCTATCCTTGATCATGAGTAAGGTGAGAGTTCAGCCTAAAACTACACGGGAGGAACTTGTCAATGATCTCAAGGCAGCTGGGACCACAGTCACCAAGAAAACCATTGGTAACACCAATTACGCCATAAAGGTTTAAAATCCTGCACAAGGTCCCCCTTCTCAAGAAGGCACATGTTAAGGCCCGTCTGAAGTTTGCCAATGAACACCTGGATGATTTTGTGAGTGATTGGGAGTAGGTGCTGTGGTCAGATGAAACAAAAATTGAGCTCTTTGGCATCAAGTCAACTTGCCGTGTTTGGAGGAAGAGAAATGCTGCCTATGACCCAAACAACTCTGTCACCACTGTCAAGCATGGAGGTGGAAACATTATGTTTTGGGGGTGTTTTTCTGCTAAGGGCACAGGACTACATCACTGCATCAATGGGAGAGTGGATGGAGACATGTACCGTAAAATCCTGAGTGACAACTTCATTCCCTACGCCAGGACATTAAAAATGGGTCGTGGCTGGGTCTTCCAGCAAGACAATGACCCAAAACATACAGCCAAGACAACAAAGGAGTGGCTCAAAAAGAAGAACATAAAGGTCATTGAGTGGCCTAGCCAGTCTCCAGACCTTAATCCCATAGAAAACTTATGGAGGGAGTTGAAGCTCCAAGTTGCCAAGCGATAGCCTCAAAATCTTAATGATTTAGAGATGATCTGCAAAGAGGAGTGGACCAAAATTCCTTCTGACATGTGCTCTAACTTCATCATCAACTACAAAAAATGTCTGACTGCTGTACTTGCCAGCAATGGTTTTGCCACCAAGTATTAAGTCTTGTTTGCCAGAGGGATCAAATACTTATTTCTCACTGCAAAATGCAAATAAATTTATATAATTTATACAATGTGATTTTCTGGATTTTATTTTTGATATTCTATCTCTCAATGTTAAAATTAACCTACCCTTAAAATTATGGACTATTCATGTGTTTGTCAGCTGGCAAACTTACAAATCATCAAGGGATCAAATACTTATTTCCTTCACTATATATATACAATGGGGAAAATAAGTGTTTGATACACTGCAGATTTTGCAAGTTTTCTCACCTACAAAGAATGGAGAGTTCTGTAATTTTTATCTGAGAGCGCCAGAATCTAAAAAAATAATCACAAGGCATGATTTTTACATAATTAGTTTGCCTTTTATTGAATGAAATAAGTATTTGATACAAAAGAAAAGCCTAAATTAATATCTGGTACAGAAAACTTTGTTTGCAATTACAGAAGTCAGACGTTTCCTGTATTTCTTGACTAAGTTTGCACACATTCCAGCAGGGATTTTGGCCCTCTCTAAACAGATCTCCATATCTTTCAGATTTCGGGGCTGTCGCTGGGCAACATTGAGTTTCAGCTCCCTCCAAAGATTTTCTATTGGGTTCAGGTCTGGAGTCTTTGTAGTTCTATTTTGGCCTCATCTGACCACATGACCTTCTCTCATGCCTCCTTTGTATCATCCAGATGGTCATTGGTGAACTTCAAATGGGCCTGGACATGTGCTGGCGTTTGCAGGTGGACCTTGCATGCACTGCAGGATTTTAATCCAAGACGGCATACTGTGTTACTAACTGTAAAGTTTGAGACTGTGGTTCCAGCTTTCTTCAGGTCATTGACAAGGTCCTCCCGTGTAGTTGTGGGCTGATTCCTGATCTTTCTCAGAATCATCCTTACCCCACGAGGTGAGATCTTGCATAGAGCCCCAGACCAAGGAAGATTGACAGTCATCTTGTCTTTCTTCCATTTTCTAATAATTTTGCCAACAGTTGTTGCCTTCTCACCAAGCTAATGAGTGCAGAGTAGGAGGGCTTCTTACAGAAAATCTAACAGGTCTTTGAGAGTATAATTGTATAGTTCCATAGTTTTTGTAGATTTATACAGTATATTGAATTGTTTTGTTTCTGTATGAATTTGATATTTAATCTTATCTTTTATTTGTCCTTAGAATTTTCATTTCAAACCAGGATTTATTAAAAATACCCTCTTATATGGATTTATGTCTTTATTTACACAGGAAATTGTAATAACTGCATGATTTTATATATTTAACACTTAAAAGAATATATACCGTATATACTCGAGTATAAGCCGACCCGAGTATAAGCCGACCCCCCTAATTTTGCCACAAAAAACTGGGAAAACTTATTGACTCGAGTATAAGCCTAGGGTGGAAAATGCAGCAGGTACCGGTGAATTTCAAAATTAAAAATAGATACTCCATACCGTTCATTATGGCCCCATAGATGCTCCACATAAAGCTGTGCCACATATAATGCTCTGCACCGTTCATTATGGCCCCATAGATGCTCCACATAAAGCTGTGCCATATATACAACGCTCTGCACCATTGCCCCATAGATACTCCACATAAAGCTGTGCCTTATATATAGTGCTCTGCACCGTTGCCCCATAGCTGTGCCATATAGTGCTCTGCACCATTGCCCCATAGCTGTGCCATATAGTGCTCTGCACCATTGCCCCATAGCTGTGCCATATAGTGCTCTGCATCGTTGCCCCATAGCTGTGCCATATAGTGCTCTGCACCATTGCCCCATAGCTGTGCCATATATATAGTGCTCTGCACCATTGCCCCTTAGCTGTGCCATATAGTGCTCTGCACCATTGCCCCATAGCTGTGCCATATAGTGCTCTGCACCGTTATTGTCCCATAGCTGTGCCATATAGTGCTCTGCACCATTGCCCCATAGCTGTGCCATATAGTGCTCTGCACCATTGCCCCATAGCTGTGCCATATAGTGCTCTGCACCGTTGCCCCATAGCTGTGCCATATAGTGCTCTGCACCATTGCCCCATAGCTGTGCCATATAGTGCTCTGCACCGTTGCCCCATAGCTGTGCCATATATATAGTGCTCTGCACCGTTGCCCCATAGCTGTGCCATATAGTGCTCTGCACCATTATTGCCCCATAGCTGTGCCATACAGTGCTCTGCACCATTATTGCCCCATAGCTGTGCCATATAGTGCTCTGCACCGTTGCCCCGTAGCTGTGCCATATAGTGCTCTGCACCATTATTGCCCCATAGCTGTGCCATACAGTGCTCTGCACCGTTATTGCCCCATAGCTGTGCCATATAGTGCTCTGCACCATTATTGCCCCATAGCTGTGCCATATAGTGCTCTGCACCGTTGCCCCATAGCTGTGCCATATAGTGCTCTGCACCATTATTGCCCCATAGCTGTGCCATACAGTGCTCTGCACCATTATTGCCCCATAGCTGTGCCATATAGTGCTCTGCACCATTATTGCCCCATAGCTGTGCCATATAGTGCTCTGCACCATTATTGCCCCATAGCTGTGCTGCTGCTGCAATAAAATAATAAAACACATACTCACCTCTCTTGCTTGCAGCTCCTCGGCGCCATCTTCCCGGCGTCTCTCCGCACTGACTGATCAGGCAGAGGGCGGCGCGCACACTATATGCGTCATCGCGCCCTCTGCCTGAACAGTCAGAGCGGAGATATGCCGGGAAGATGGAGACAGCGCCCGGCGTGTGGAACGAGGACAGGTGACTATGCGATACTTACCTGCTCCCGGCGTCCCGCTCCTTCCCCCTGCCTGTCTTCGGTGCCGCAGCCTCTTTCTCTATCAGCGGTCACCGGCACCGCTGATTAGAGAAATGAATAGGCGGCTCCGCCCCTATGGGAGGTGGAGCAGCCTATTCATTTCTCTAATGAGCGGTCCCACGTGACCGCTCAGGGGAAGAGGCTGCGGCACCGAAGACCGTGTGACAGGCAGGGGGAGTGACAGGAACGCCGGGACTAGGTAAGTATATGACAGTGCTCACCTGCCGACCCCACCACCGATCATGACTCGAGTATAAGCCGAGAGGGGCACTTTCAGCCCAAAAATTTGGGCTGAAAATCTCGGCTTATACTCGAGTATATACGGTAACTACCTGATAACTTTACATCATGACATGTTTTTACAGTCACAGCATGTGATATTTGAACTTTGGGCTAATAATAAGGATATCATACCCCTATCATCAGTTTGTCTAATTTAAAGCTTGTAGCCTCAGTGAAAAAAATTCTGACCGCAACTTTTGCAAATCAAAGAAATTCTTTAGGCCTCTTAAGTTTCAGGGTTCGGATACAATATTTATCCTATGTGTCCTTCTATCTATAAAATGTTTAAAAGTACTTTAAAAAATACTTTAAAAGTATGTGCATTTGTTAAATATTCAAATAAATATTAAGATTAAATGTAATAGTTTACAATGTGCATTGATAATTAGGATTAGAGACGAGCGAATATTTCAATGTTCGATTCGGATTACGATCGCCGAATTTGCAATATTCGCCAATTTATTCATCGAACATAGCCGAGCACCATTACAGTCAATTGGAGGCAAAAGCAAATACATGCACAACACCATCTAGTGGCCCCAAAAGCTGCCAAAACACATCAAATGAGGAACAGACACCAGGAAAGTGGCCTCAATTCACCCACAGTACAAATTGTATCATGGCACTGCAGCAATCAGCCATGCATGAGGTTTCAGGGTCTGGGATAGCATTTACAGCTTTCAACTGAATGTCAAAATAAGACGTGGTGGGTGAGGCATTGGTATAGGCCTCCTGTGCTGGAAGCCCTGATACCACATACAACAGCTCAACCTGCATTCATGCTCAGCCACTCTCAGGTGGCACAAATATCTGTTTCATAGACTACCATTGTCAGAAAAAGCTAAGGATAGTTGTAACACGGGCAGTTGACTTCAATGAAGTGGATGCCTGACTTTTTCGGAGGCCTACTGCTATAGGCAACACACATGAAAGAGACACAAGCAGTAGTCTACACATTTCCAAAAATTATTGGCAGACACCACCAAAGTGGCATTAATTTCACCACAGTAGAAATAATAGGGACCGACAGGTCTTCCACTACACCCAACCCAGCAGATGGACACCCAACCCAGAGTTTTCAAATTTAAAAAAATGAGGGTGTGACACCACCAAAGGGGCATTAATGTCACGAGAATAGAAAGTGTTATAGGGACGTCTTCCCCTGCAGCCAACCCATCACATGTAGACCAACCATGACTGTTTCCATTTCCACAAATTCGTGTTAACATCTGCAGCAACAGCAGGCACAGAAGCCACACTAAAGATATCACAGTTACGCAAGATTAATGCAGCATACTAAAAAATGCAACATTGCCTAGTCTGTACAGTCTGCAATTGGGGTGCAAAAGTCTTTGGAGATCCATGACTTCTTGATGAAAGGTGGTCTACACTGTTAGGGAACAGCCTGCTGTGCTTATCTGTCAGGATACCACCAACAGCGCTGAAGACACGTTCTGAGAGAACGCTGGCTGCCGGGCATGATAAAACTTCCAAGGCATATGAGGCGAGCTCAGGGCACTCATCCATTTTGTAAGACCAAAATGTGAAAGGTTCCAAACCCTCCCTGATGATATTGATACTCAGTTCTTGATACTCCTGCACCATCCTCTCCATTTACCACATGAAAGACTTGGACTCTATTGTTCTGCAGTACGAGTTGGTCTAAAAAAAGTGTCAAAGGACTCACAGAAATTGCTTCTTCCACTTGCACTGCTGCTGCTGCAGCTAATGCGCTTTGGTGTTGATGAATTGACGTGCCGGACATTTAAAGTCTAGACCTAAGATGCGCACTGTGTGCTTCACTGCTGTCTTGAGGAAAACCTCTTAAGGTAGTGTAAAAGCATTTTTCCAGCATTCGCGGGTCCCTTTCCAGGGCGGGAAGCATCTGGCAAAATTTGTTTTTATAATGTGGATCTAACAGAGTGGCAACCCAGTAGTCAACACTAATTCTGATCATAACTATAGGGGGATCATGTTGCAGATAGTGCAGCAAGAAGGCAGTCATATTCTGGGCTCTACCAAGAGGTCCATGCCCATGCTGTGTTGGTGGCTGGGTAACACTGATGCTTGCTTCCTCCGTCCCCTCTCACCAACCACAAACAACAGAGGGGATGATTATCCTCTTCATCTGACAGTTGCTCGCCCATCACCTCTTCCTCCTCCATTTGTTCCTCGGATCTTGCACCTTCACTAACAGTAGTGGAATTCCACCGTGTCGGCACATCGCATATCAACCTGTTATCTGGCACGGACAAAGACCTCTGTATCAATGCAATTCGATGACCTGAGGGGTGCGAAAGGCGGAAGTGAGCACACAGCTTCTGTGCTTTCTGCAGCAGCTCACCCAGATCAGGATAGTGGTGGAGAAAGCGGTGTACCACCAGGTTGAGGAAGTGAACCATGCAATGTACGTGTGTGAACTTACCTCGCCGTAGGGCTGCCACCAGGTTCACACCATTATCGGACACAGCCTTCCCTGGATGCAGGTTTAGTGGAGACAGCCATTGCTCAAACTCTGCCTGGACAGCTGTCCACAACTCTTCAGCTGTATGAGTGTGATCTCCAAGGCATATCTACTTTAAAAAAAAAAAAGAAAGATTGGGTTCCAGCTCCTTAAAAATTCCAAGCTTTATTTATCCATTATAAAACGACAATGGTGGATGCTCCTTTTGATATGTGAACAAGGGAAAATAAGCGACACGTTTCGATTGTAATGATGATCTTTGTCAGAGCTACATCCCTTGAGACAACACAGACATTTAAAGTATGTATCAACCAATCCTAAAAATGCCATAGTGTCATGTGATATTTGACAGGTCCTAACAGATCAAATGTGCACAGTAAAAGAAAAAATGTATATAATGAAATTAAAACAAAAAATACTGATGAAATAAAAAATAAATTACAAGCCATTCAATGACTCTAATAATGAAACATTAATCTCATTGCGCTTATTCAGGCCATTAGGGATTCTTGTATCCATTTATAGATCCACAACGCCTCGCGTGTAAGGAATCTCCATCTGACATCTCCCCCACGCAGAGGTCTGCTGACATGTTCTATACCACATTGCAATTGCAAATTTCAAACTTTTAATTTTTGTATCCTTAACTAATTTGTGTGACATAACTCTGATTTAGTAACATTTCCCACATGTCAACTTTTACAATTCTGGAAATATTTTTTTTTGTTAGAACTTTATAAGGGTTAAAATTTGACCAGCGATTTTCTCTTTTTCCAACAAAATTTACAAAACCATTTTTTAGGGACCACCTCACATTTCAAGTGAGTTTGGGGGGTCAAAATAACACAAAATACCCAAAAGTGACACCATTCTAAAAACTGCACCCCTCAAGGTGCGCAAAACCACATTCAAGAAGTTTATTTACCCTTCAGGTGTTTCACAAGAACTAAAGCAATGTGGAAGGAAAAAATGAACATTTTACTTTTTTCACAAAAAGTTTACATTGGAACCAATTTTTTTTTATTTTCACAAGGGTATCAGGAGAAAATGAACCACAAATTTGTTGTCCAATTTCTCCTGAGTACGCCAATACCACGTATGTGGGGGAAAGACACTTTGGGTGCATGGCAGGGCTCAGAAGGGAGGGAGCACAGTTTGACTTTTTGAACACAAAATTGGCTGGAATAAATTATGGCGCCACGTCATGTTTGGAGACCCCTGATGTACCGAAACAGTGGAACCCTCAATTATAACTCCAACCCTAACTTTAGCCCAACCCTAACGTTAGCCCAACCCTATCCCTAGCCCAACCCTAACTTTAGTCCAATGGTGACATCTGACATGTCTCTTAATTCCTGCAACAGTAATTTCTCATGTAAGCATTGCATTGCAGGAATGAAAAGACATGTCAGGTGTCAACATTAAAATGTTGGGGGGCAGGGGTGGTTGTTATCTTGAACACTGGGGACTATCATGCCAAAATGATGGAGCTGTTGTCTGATATATCAACTTATGATAAATTCATGATTAATCCCACATCTAGATTTAAGGATGAAATTAGGCTACTTTCACACATCAGTTTTTTGCTGTCAGGCACAATCCGGCGAATTTTGAAAAAACGGATCCTGCAAAAGTTGCCGCTGGATGTTTTTTTCTCATAGACTTGTATTAGCACCGGATTACAATGGATGGCCTCACGTTTCATCTGTTTTTTGCTGAATCCGTCTAAAATTCTTTTTCTGGCGGCTGGAGAAAACGTACATAGGAACGATATTCTGTCCGTCCAAAAAATGGCCAGCGATGGATCCGGTGAAAAACGTATGAAAAGTGAGGTGAAATGATCGAATCCGGTGACCGAATCCATTTTTTTTTTTTACACCAAGCATGCATTTTCCATTCAAATCATGAATTTTCCATTCTTCTCACTCTCTCACCTCCCCAGAACAGGAAGTCCAAACTCTATCCCCGGGTGAAAAAAAAAAACGGATCCAGCAAAAAAATGGATCCATCGCATAAGTTTTTCACAATTTGCTCTGGATCCGTTGTTAGGGCTAGCGGAATGCACCAAATAATTAGAAAGATAGAGTAAGGTGCGTTCGCAGCCCGGGGTCCACCGTGCAGAGATGGAACCTGTTGCTAAGTAATGACGGACTATATGGCGGCACAATATGGATTCACACACTGGTTAACTTCACCCAGTATGAAGAAAGCGAACCCTGTTGCGTCACAGGGCCACGGTACCGCACAAAGAGCGCAAGCAAGGAGTCACAGAACTCTACCCCTAGACTTGGGATTAGAGTACAACTAGACCTCTTGCGCTCGACACCGCAACTGGGGTGTCAGCCTAACCAAAATAATAATTTAGATGCACGGGAGTGCGTGCGGTGCCGCTCTGGCGGACGCCACTAACTGTTATGATCCTAATGGTAGAGGATCTCTGGTATTCTGGCTCAGTGTGCAAAAAACATAGAACTGCTCAAGGGAGGTGGAAACTGGGCTAACCGCATACCTGATCCTAACACACACAACTAGAAGTAGCCGGTGAACGTGCCTACGTTGATTCTAGACGTCTCGAGCCAGCCGGAGAACTGACTACCCCTAGAGGGAAAATAAGACCTCACTTGCCTCTAGAGAAATTAACCCCAAAGATGTAGAAAGCCCCCAACGAATAATAACGGTGAGGTAAGAGGAAAACACAAACGTAGAGATGAACTAGATTAAGCAAAGTGAGGCCCACTAATCTAGATAGGCAGAAAATAGAAAGTGAACTATACGGTCAGCAGAAAACCCTGCAAAAACATCCACGCTGAATATTCAAGAACCCCCGCACCGACTGACGGTGTGAAGGGAGAATATCAGCACCCTAGAGCTTCCAGCGAGTTAGAAAATCACATTTTGAGCAAGCTGGACAAAAAACACTGATAATGCAAATGATCCAAAGTATGCAAACAGGACTTAGCTTTTCTTGCATGAGACAGATGGCAAGGAATCCCGAGGAGTCAGAATAGAACTGAATACATCGATACCAGGCAAGAGACTGAGTCCTAAGGAGGACTAAATAGGGAACACCCACAGATTAATGGAACAGCTGAAGTCCAAGCCTGCAGAAAGACATGACTCATACAATACCATTAGTGACCACAAGAGGGAGCCCCGAAACACAGTTCACAACAGTACCCCCCCCCTTGAGGAGGGGTCACCGAACCCTCACCAAGACTCCCAGGGCGATCAGGATGAGCAGCGTGAAAGGCATGAACCAAATCAGCCGCTTGAACATCAGAGGCGACAACCCAGGAATTATCCTCCTGACCATAGCCCTTCCACTTAACCAAATACTGAAGACGACGTCTAGAGATACGAGAATCCAAGATCTTCTCTACCACGTACTCCAACTCACCCTCAACCAAAACCGGGGCAGGAGGCTCAACAGCAGGAACCACAGGCAACACGTACCGCCGCAACAAGGACCTATGGAACACATTATGAATAGCAAATGACGATGGAAGGTCCAAACGAAAAGACACCGGGTTAAGGATTTCCAAAATCTTATAAGGACCGATAAAGCGAGGCTTGAACTTAGGAGAGGAGACCTTCAAAGGAACATGCCGAGAAGACAACCAAACCAAATCCCCAACACGAAGTCGGGGACCCACACCGCGGCGGCGGTTGGCAAAACGCTGAGCCTTCTCCTGTGACAATTTCAAATTGTCCACCACATGGTTCCAAATCCGCTGCAACCTATCCACCACAGAATCAACCCCAGGACAGTCAGAAGGTTCAACCTGGCCCGAGGAAAAACGAGGATGAAAACCAGAATTGCAGAAAAAGGGCGAAACCAAAGTGGCAGAACTAGCCCTATTATTAAGGGCAAACTCGGCCAGTGGCAAAAAGGTCACCCAATCATCCTGATCCGCAGAAACAAAACATCTTAAATAAGTTTCCAACGTCTGATTAGTTCGCTCGGTTTGGCCATTAGTCTGAGGATGAAAAGCCGATGAGAACGACAAGTCAATACCCATCTTAGCACAAAAGGATCGCCAGGATCTGGACACAAACTGGGATCCTCTGTCAGACACAATATTCTCAGGGATGCCGTGTGTTATGACCCCAATGGCGAGGGTCTCAGAGGAACGTGGAAGTCTGCAGAATACAAAAATCCAGCTCATAGGGCAGTGGTAACTGGGTTGACCATATATCTACTCCTAACGCCAACACTAGAAGTAGCCGGGGATCATTCCTACGTTGATTCTAGATGACACGCGCCAGCCGGAGAATCTAGCTACCCCTAGTAGAGGAAAACAAAAGACCTTTCTTGCCTCCAGAGAAGGGGACCCCAAAGCTGGATAGAAGCCCCCCACAAATAATAACGGTGAGATAAGAGGAAATGACAAACACAGAAATGAACCAGGTTTAGCACAGAGAGGCCCGCTTACTGATAGCAGAAATAAGAAAGGTAACTTATATGGTCAACAAAAACCCTATCAAAATCCACACTGGAAATTCAAGAACCCCCGAACCGTCTAACGGTCCGGGGGGAGAACACCAGCCCCCTAGAGCTTCCAGCAAAGGTCAGGATATAGATTTGGAACAAGCTGGACAAAAATACAAAACCAAAACAAATAGCAAAAAGCAAAAGGCAGACTTAGCTGATATAACTGGAACCAGGATCAGTAGACAAGAGCACAGCAGACTAGCTCTGATAACTACGTTGCCAGGCATTGAACTGAAGGTCCAGGGAGCTTATATAGCAACACCCCTAACTAACGACCCAGGTGCGGATAAAAGGAATGACAGAAAAACCAGAGTCAAAAAACTAGTAACCACTAGAGGGAGCAAAAAGCGAATTCACAACAGTACCCCCCCCTTAGTGAGGGGTCACCGAACCCTCACCACGACCACCAGGGCGATCAGGATGAGCGGCATGAAAGGCACGAACTAAATCGGCCGCATGAACATCAGAGGCGACCACCCAGGAATTATCCTCCTGACCATAGCCCTTCCACTTGACCAGGTACTGAAGCCTCCGCCTGGAGAGGGGAGAATCCAAGATCTTCTCCACCACGTACTCCAACTCGCCCTCAACCAACACCGGAGCAGGAGGCTCAGCAGAAGGAACTACAGGCACAATGTACCGCCGCAACAAGGACCTATGAAATACATTGTGAATAGCAAACGACACAGGAAGATCCAGACGAAAAGATACAGGATTAAGGATTTCCAATATCTTGTAAGGCCCAATAAAACGAGGTTTAAATTTGGGAGAGGAGACCTTCATAGGAACAAAGCGGGAAGAAAGCCATACCAAATCCCCAACGCGTAGTCGGGGACCCACACCGCGGCGGCGGTTGGCAAAGCGCTGAGCCCTCTCCTGTGACAACTTCAAGTTGTCCACCACATGATTCCAGATCCGCTGCAACCTATCCACCACAGAATCCACCCCAGGACAGTCAGAAGGCTCCACATGACCCGAAGAAAAGCGAGGATGGAAACCAGAGTTGCAGAAAAAAGGCGAAACCAAGGTGGCGGAACTAGCCCGATTATTAAGGGCAAACTCAGCCAACGGCAAGAATGTCACCCAATCGTCCTGATCAGCAGAGACAAAACACCTCAAATAAGCCTCCAAAGTCTGATTGGTTCGATCCGTCTGTCCATTAGTCTGAGGATGGAAAGCAGACGAAAACGACAAATCAATGCCCATCCTACTACAAAAGGATCGCCAGAACCTAGAAACGAACTGGGATCCTCTGTCTGACACAATATTCTCAGGGATGCCGTGCAAACGAACCACGTTCTGGAAAAACACAGGAACCAGATCGGAAGAGGAAGGCAGCTTAGGCAAAGGAACCAAATGGACCATCTTGGAGAAGCGATCACATATCACCCAGATAACGGACATGCCCTGAGATAGCGGAAGATCAGAAATGAAATCCATGGAGATATGTGTCCAAGGTCTCTTCGGGACAGGCAAGGGCAAGAGCAAACCGCTGGCACGAGAACAGCAAGGCTTAGCTCGAGCACAAGTCCCACAGGACTGCACAAATGACCGCACATCCCTTGACAAAGAAGGCCACCAAAAGGACCTGGCCACCAGATCTCTGGTGCCAAAAATTCCCGGGTGACCTGCCAACACCGAGGAATGAACCTCGGAAATGACTCTGCTGGTCCACTTATCCGGGACAAACAGTCTGTCAGGTGGACAAGACTCAGGCCTATCCGCCTGAAATCTCTGCAACACACGTCGCAGATCCGGAGAAATAGCTGACAAGATAACTCCATCTTTAAGAATACCAACAGGATCAGCGACTTCAGGAGCATCAGGCACAAAGCTCCTAGAAAGAGCATCGGCCTTCACATTCTTTGAACCTGGTAAATACGAGACAACAAAATCAAAGCGGGAGAAAAACAATGACCAGCGGGCCTGTCTCGGATTAAGGCGTTTAGCAGACTCGAGATACATCAGATTTTTGTGATCAGTCAAGACCACCACACGATGCTTAGCACCCTCGAGCCAATGACGCCACTCCTCAAATGCCCATTTCATGGCCAACAACTCCCGATTGCCCACATCATAATTTCGCTCGGCAGGCGAAAACTTCCTAGAGAAAAAGGCACAAGGTTTCATAACAGAGCAACCAGGGCCTCTCTGCGACAAAACGGCCCCCGCTCCAATCTCTGAAGCATCCACCTCAACCTGAAAGGGAAGTGAGACATCGGGCTGGCACAAAACAGGCGCCGAAGTAAACCGGCGTTTCAACTCCTGGAAAGCCTCCACGGCAGCAGGAGCCCAGTTGGCTACATCGGAGCCCTTCTTGGTCATATCCGTCAAAGGTTTCACAATGCTAGAAAAATTAGCGATAAAACGACGGTAGAAGTTAGCGAAACCCAAGAATTTCTGAAGACTCTTAACTGACGAGGGCTGAGTCCAATCAAGAATAGCTCGGACCTTGACTGGGTCCATCTCCACAGCAGAAGGGGAAAAAATGAACCCCAAAAAGGGAACCTTCTGTACACCAAAGAGACACTTTGAGCCCTTGACAAACAAAGAATTTTCACGCAAAATTTTAAAGACCAACCTGACCTGCTCCACATGTGAATCCCAATTATCAGAAAAAACCAAAATATCATCCAGATAAACAATCAAAAATTTATCCAGATACTTCCGGAAGATGTCATGCATAAAGGACTGAAAAACTGAAGGCGCATTGGAGAGCCCAAAAGGCATCACCAAGTACTCAAAATGACCTTCGGGCGTATTGAATGCGGTTTTCCATTCATCACCTTGCTTAATGCGCACAAGGTTGTACGCACCACGAAGGTCTATCTTGGTGAACCACTTGGCACCCTTAATCCAGGCAAACAAGTCAGACAACAGCGGTAAACGATACTGAAATTTGACAGTGATCTTATTTAAAAGCCGATAATCAATACAAGGCCTCAAAGATCCGTCCTTTTTTGCCACAAAAAAGAATCCCGCACCAAGAGGGGAAGAAGACGGACGAATATGTCCTTTCTCCAGAGACTCCTTGATATATGAACGCATAGCGGTATGTTCAGGTACCGACAGATTAAACAGTCTTCCCTTAGGAAATTTACTGCCAGGGATCAAATCTATAGCACAGTCACAGTCCCTATGAGGAGGCAGTGCACTGGACTCAGACTCACTGAAGACATCTTGATAATCAGACAAATACTCAGGAACTTCCGAAGGCGTAGAAGAAGCAATAGACACAGGCAGGGAATCCCCATGAATACCACGACAGCCCCAACTTGAGACTGACATAGCCTTCCAGTCCAGGACTGGATTATGGGTCTGTAACCATGGCAGCCCTAAAACAACCAAATCATGCATTTTATGTAAAACCAGGAAACGTATCACCTCGCGGTGTTCAGGAGTCATGCACATGGTAACTTGTGTCCAATACTGCGGTTTATTTGCTGCCAATGGCGTAGCATCAATACCCCTAAGAGGAATAGGATTTTCTAATGGTTCAAGAGTAAAACCACAGCGCTTAGCAAATGACAGATCCATAAGACTCAGGGCAGCACCTGAATCTACAAACGCCATGACAGGATAAGATGACAGTGAGCAAATCAAAGTTACAGACAGAATAAATTTAGGTTGCAAATTACCAACGGTGACAGGACTAACAACCTTAGCTATACGTTTAGAGCATGCTGAGATAACATGTGTAGAATCACCACAGTAGTAGCACAAGCCATTCCGGCGTCTATGAATTTTCCGCTCATTTCTAGTCAGGATTCTATCACATTGCATTAAATCAGGTGTCTGTTCAGACAACACCATGAGGGAATTTGCGGTTTTTCTATCACATTGCACCGAATTAGGTGTCTGTTCAGACAACACCATGAGGGAATTTGCGGTTTTGCGCTCCCGCAACCGCCGGTCAATTTGAATAGCCAGAGCCATAGTATCATTCAGACCTGTGGGAATGGGAAAACCCACCATAACATTCTTAATGGCTTCAGAAAGGCCATTTCTAAAATTAGCGGCCAGTGCACACTCGTTCCAATGTGTCAGCACGGACCATTTCCGAAATTTTTGGCAATACACTTCAGCCTCATCCTGCCCCTGAGACATAGCCAGCAAGGCCTTTTCTGCCTGAATCTCAAGATTGGGTTCCTCATAAAGCAAACCGAGCGCCAGAAAAAACGCATCAATATCAGCCAATGCCGGATCTCCTGGCGCCAGCGAAAAAGCCCAATCCTGAGGGTCGCCCCGTAAGAACGAAATAATAATTTTTACTTGCTGAGCAGAGTCTCCAGATGAACAGGGTCTCAGGGACAAAAACAATTTACAATTATTCATGAAATTCCTAAACTTAAACCTGTCTCCGGAAAACAGTTCAGGAATCGGTATTTTAGGTTCTGACCTAGGATTTCTGATAACATAGTCTTGTATGCCCTGCACACGAGTAGCCAGCTGGTCCACACTTGTAATCAAGGTCTGGACATTCATGTCTGCAGCAAGCATAGCCACTCTGAGGTAAAGGGGAAGAAGAAAAAAAAAAAAACTCAGAATCTTCTTTCTTATAATCCCTCTTCTGCAATGCATTAAACACTTAATACTGGCCTGGCAAACTGTTATGACCCCAATGGCGAGGGTCTCAGAGGAACGTGGAAGTCTGCAGAATACAAAAATCCAGCTCATAGGGCAGTGGTAACTGGGTTGACCATATATCTACTCCTAACGCCAACACTAGAAGTAGCCGGGGATCATTCCTACGTTGATTCTAGATGACACGCGCCAGCCGGAGAATCTAGCTACCCCTAGTAGAGGAAAACAAAAGACCTTTCTTGCCTCCAGAGAAGGGGACCCCAAAGCTGGATAGAAGCCCCCCACAAATAATAACGGTGAGATAAGAGGAAATGACAAACACAGAAATGAACCAGGTTTAGCACAGAGAGGCCCGCTTACTGATAGCAGAAATAAGAAAGGTAACTTATATGGTCAACAAAAACCCTATCAAAATCCACACTGGAAATTCAAGAACCCCCGAACCGTCTAACGGTCCGGGGGGAGAACACCAGCCCCCTAGAGCTTCCAGCAAAGGTCAGGATATAGATTTGGAACAAGCTGGACAAAAATACAAAACCAAAACAAATAGCAAAAAGCAAAAGGCAGACTTAGCTGATATAACTGGAACCAGGATCAGTAGACAAGAGCACAGCAGACTAGCTCTGATAACTACGTTGCCAGGCATTGAACTGAAGGTCCAGGGAGCTTATATAGCAACACCCCTAACTAACGACCCAGGTGCGGATAAAAGGAATGACAGAAAAACCAGAGTCAAAAAACTAGTAACCACTAGAGGGAGCAAAAAGCGAATTCACAACAGCCGTGCAAACGAACCACATTCTGAAAGAACAAAGGAACCAAATCAGAGGAAGAAGGCAACTTAGGTAAGGGCACCAAATGGACCATTTTAGAAAAACGATCACACACCACCCAGATGACAGACATCTTCTGAGATACTGGAAGATCCGAAATGAAATCCATGGAAATGTGCGTCCAAGGCCTCTTCGGGATAGGCAAGGGCAAAAGCAACCCGCTGGCACAAGAACAGCAAGGCTTAGCCCGAGCACAAATCCCACAGGACTGCACAAAGGAACGCACATCCCGCGACAAGGAAGGCCACCAAAAGGACCTAGCCACCAAATCTCTGGTACCAAAAATCCCAGGGTGCCCCGCCAACACCGAAGAATGAACCTCGGAAATAACTCTGCTGGTCCATCTATCAGGGACAAACAGTCTCTCTGGTGGGCAACGATCAGGTCTATCAGCCTGAAACTTCTGCAGCACTCGTCGCAAATCTGGGGAAATGGCAGACAAAATCACTCCCTCTCTGAGAATACCAGCCGGTTCTGAGACTCCCAGAGAGACAGGTACAAAACTCCTAGAAA